>NC_057861.1:262664796-263913935 GCF_019393635.1 Dromiciops gliroides | reverse complement strand
AAAGAGCTATTTTTGCTCTGGGGTTCCTGGGTTAGAATCCTCAAAACCTTCTTAGTGTGATCTGAGATGTCAGAACAATGAAAAATTTCTTTTCTAGTCAGGTTTTTCCCCCCAAGCTTTAACCATGATAGGTAGTGTTATTTAGGTGGCATGGCAGCAAATTTTTTTTTTTAAGAATTAAATTCCTTTTTTTTTTAATTTTTTGCGGGGCAATGAGGGTTAGGTGACTTGCCCAAGGTCATACAGCTAGTGTCAAGTGTCTAAGGCCCGATTTGAACTCAGGTCCTCCTGAATCCAGGGTTGGTTCTTTATCCACTGCGCCACCTAGCTGCCCCCAATAATTAAATTCTTTATCTGAATTCAGGGATTCCATCAATGTGGTTAATCCTTCCACTCTCTCAGCTAGAAACCTCTCTACATGATAGTAGTAGGCATTTTTTATGAGTCACAATTATGGAGAAACCAAGCATCTATCTAAATTACTTGTGAAGATCAGTTCAAATCTTGGAAGGCTTGTTCTTGAATGCCAGACAAACAATCTATCACTAGTGTTCTCTACGTCTTTTCAAGTTTGGATAAACTGCCAAAGCTTATCCTCAGTTGGAATAACCTTTGAGAATATAGCATCACCTCCATACTATAAGTGGTAGAATTTGAAGGAAGGCTCTTAATTTTTCACTTAATTTGACTACTTATAATAGCTTAATCATTTTCTAATCTTACCTATGGTGGGTGATATCTTGTATGTCACATGCATCCTTGTTATGCTTAGTAATACACAACAGCTTGTTGATGTCCACCATGCATCTCCAGTTTACTCTTTTGGGGAAACTGCAGTCTTGATGGTTTGGGAACGATGTGGTGCTCCTTGATTTGTAGGCATTTTGTAGGAAAGCAGGCAGCAAAGGCACAAAATGAAAAAGGAGGCGGGCTATACGTTTATTTAAAGACTAGTGAGAGTGGTACACTTCTAGCTCTCACATAACATCTACAGATGTTGAGGAAGCCTAGCAGCACATTGGGTGGCTCCTCTTTGGAGGGTTAACAGGAGGGTTTGGACAAGGATAAAATGGGCTGAGAAGGCAAGGCAACGTTATAAGTTGTGCCTTTGGAGGGGACACTATGATGACAGATGATATGATAATATATTTAGAGCTGAAGGAACTGTCAAAGTCCATTTAGCTCAATCTTCTCATTTTACAGATGAGGGAACTATGGTCCAGAAGAGGGAAGTAACTGGCCTGAGGTCACACAGATAGTAATTGGCAGAATCTGAACCCCAAACTTCATCTAAATTCAGTAATCTTTTCATTGTACCGAGATGGCTAGGTACTATATAATCAAATAAAAATTGATGGGAATTATGCAAACTAAAAAGATAGAAAAATATTAAATGAGTATTAATACTATTTTCCCCCTGAACATATGATTTATAGTGTCGGGAACTCATGGTAGAAAAATCCCTTCCACAGATTAAATTACAGGCAACTATATCTTATTTAGATTCTTACAGTTGCTTGAGGTTACTGACAGGTTAAGGGATTTGCCCACGGATGCCCAGTATGTGCCAAGACAGGATTTCTTGACTGAAAATTCAGGCTTCTATTTGCTATGTCATGTTGCCTCTTATTAATACTATCAAGAGTTATTTCTAGCAATCAAAATAACTAAAAAAAAATCCTCTGCTAGCTAAAATATGGCCAGTGGACAAATTTTTAAGGGATTTCTCTCTAACTTGAGGTTAAACAATAATCTATGTATATGCTTTCAATAAATGCAATTCAATCTAGGTTATTTTTATCAAGTTCATTTCAATTTACACACTGTTATTTTATTAGCTTTTTTTTGCATTTGTCTCTCAATATGTCATGCCCTGAAATATTGTAGAAAGGCTCCCTAGATTGAGTGGGAGTTTGGACACAAACCTCTAAGGTGCTTTCCAAGTCTCAGATGCTATTTGCATTCACCTTTGGATCCATCATTACTCACCATAATGAGAGCACAGATCTTGTTAGCTCTATAATTAACAATTTTGAATTGATGATTAGAAGCTTAGCATCAATTTTAAGATTCTGTAGCCTACTGAGAGGGGATAAACCCTCAGCACATTTCTGTTACTGCTAATGTTCATCACCTATCAGCAACCCACAATATTTGGGCCAAGGCAGTCATATGTGCTTAGGCCTCCCCAGTGCCTCATGATGTCAACATGTAGTCAACATCCATTCTGTTCAGGAAGAAAAGAGGGTGAAATATGGGCATGTCACTTTTTCTTAAGGGGAAAGCATGGAACCAGAAGTTAGGATATCCTGATTCCGCCTACACCACATCCCAGACATCCCAGCCATGCCTATTTGGACATATCAGTTACCTTTGTTTGCTGAGCCTGAGTTCCCTCATCTGGAAAGTAGGAAAAACATTATCTTCCTTGTTTTTCCTCATAGAGCATTTACTTATACAAAGGTGTTGTAGATAATATAAATCATTATTCACATGATGCAGTATTATTAATGGCTCAGTATTAGTTTAATATGTAATGAGAAATAGGCAAGCTTAGTAGTTCTTCATAACTGAATTTCCCTTTTCCTTCCCCAGTTCCAAGACATTTATCTAAGTCTTACCCTTTCTTCATGGTCTACTTAAAGCCTCACTTAACAGGTGAATCTTGATTTCTCTGATACCCCCTGCCAGTAGAAAGCACCCCATTTTTTGAAGTCTTGGCACTTTTTCTGTGTGACTCCATTGCTCAGTCCACATAAGATACCTTGTTATTGTTATCTAGCTCTAATTATCCATATATCCATCTCTTCCAGCTACCAATCTATCTATCCACCAACTTGCCTACCTTTTTCTTCATCTTCTATCGTTATGTTTCCAGTTTTACCAGTAAGACTGTAGGTTCCTTCAGATCAAGTCCAATATCATATCCCATGCCTAGGAGTGTTGTATGCATAGTAGTTATTAACAAAATTTTGTTGAATGACTAGAATGAATGAGCAACACGAGAGGAGAGGCAGTATCAAATGCTTCCAAGAGGTTACAAAGGGAGAAAATTGTGAAAAAGGCTACTAGATCTGGCAGTTAAGAGATTATTCTAACTTTTGGATAAACTAATTTCAAATAAATTAGATCAGAAGCCATATTGCAAAGGATATTAAAGAGAGTGAAAGGAGAGGAGAAATCAGAGCAGATGAAAGGCTTTTTGAACATTAGCAATATCTTTGGGGACAGCTAAATGGCACAGTGGATAAAGCACTGGCCCTGGATTCAGAAGGACCTGAGTACAAATCTAACCTCAGACACTTGACACTTACTAGCTGTGTGACCCTGGGCAAGTCACTTAACCCTCATTGCTCTGCAAAAAAACAAAAACAAAAACAAAAGAAACAAACAAAAAACCAAAAACAAAATATCTCCACTGAAAGGGTCTCTCAGAAGTGGCCCCTATTAAGTTCATCATATTCTTTCTGTTGAGATACTGTTTGGGCCATTTGAATTTATGTCATTAAGTTTTTTAGGGTGCAAGACAGGGAATACTGTTCTTCAAAAAGCCATCTATCTATACCAGGTCCCCCAACTTCCTCTCCTTTCACTCACTCATCCCACATATCTAATTCATTGACAACTGTTGAGCTCAAACCATCAACACTCCACCCCACCTACCTACTCATTCCCCCACCCCTGCCAAAAAAAGTAAAAGAAACTCAGGCTTATGAAAGACTGTATATCACAAAATAATCACAAGGAATAAAGGGTGCCAAGTAAGTATTACATTTTTAGTTAAATTGCAAATAGTTTAGGATCAGAAATATGGCTATTTTTGAATGGTTACAGACTCAGCCAGAAGCCCTGTACTCCTTTTTATACCATGTATTCTTTTAGTTGGACCTAATCCCTTGTGGCTCATAATGTCTGAAGGCAGGTGGTCTTCTCCAGCACTTAGAAAAACTCATTCTCAAGAAGTTCATCTAGGGACATTTTCTCAGCAGACAGGAGTACATGTTATATAAGATACTGCAGTAAGGTCAAGATAAGAGATGCAAAACTTTTATTTGTTGCTTGAATAAATCCCTTCCTTACATGCACAAGATCAAGAGGAGAGTGTAGAGAGGTAGGAACATTCTTCAATAATCATTGTTGTTTGCTCTTAATTTATTGTCTTCCTTTCATTGACCTTGATCTATGCATTTAACTTGGGGAAAACTAGGTGGCACAATGGAGAGTTCTGTACTTGGAGTCAAAAGGACCTGAGTTTAAATATGATTCACATATTTAGGGATTAAAGAGAAGACAGTGTAGAAATGAATTGATTCTCCAAGGGGTAAATATGGGGAGAAGAGGAGAGAGTAGCTACTGTAGAGGAGATGACCTGGGAGAGAATTGAAAGTCATGGTGAAGATGAAGAGTAGGGTTTAAGTAAAGGCAAAAGGAGAGGCAAAAATCCAGTAGAGCATGGTTAGATAATGAGATTTAAGAATTAAAAAAAACATAGATGTGGGTGATGCCAAGATCAAGAGTATGACCATTTTTGTGTGGCTGAGGTGGGGTAAAGGAGTAGTTCATGGAAGGTGAGTAGGTTGAGGGATTGAGTGATTAGGGTGTTTGAGGGAGAGTATATGTGTGTGTGTGTGTGTGTGTGTGTGTGTGTGTGTGTGTGTGTGTGTATCAGTCTGCTAGTATGAGGACAGAAGGTGGGGAGGAAAGAAGAAATGTGGACCAGGTATCAAACTAAATGAGGAAGGAAGGGATTGACCTGGGGATTTATAGCAACAACTATCAGGATTCTGATTGAATAGTAGGTGGGAATAGCATGAACCTCAAAGGAAGAGAAGTTACTGTGTAATGGAGGAAGGGGGGAGAACCTGGAAATAGCAATGGGAAGCAAGGAATATTCCAACTCCTCTGCCTTGATCATTGAGCTAAGCAGAATGAGTGAAGGTGCAGCCAGTACAGGAAAGCGTGTCCAGGGAGACTGTGTCATCAAGAAGAAATGAGGTTTCAGTAAGAGTTACTAGATGGAAGGAGTAGGAGAGGAAATATATAAGATGAAGGGAAATTTGTTGGCTATGGAATAGACATTCTAGATGGCAAAGTGGAAGGGTGGGGTGGAGTTAGTTTGAAACTTTGGTGTGGCAGACTTGAAGGGGATGAGAATGAGGGATTGGGTGGTAGCGGATGTGGAACAGGGTTTGAATAATGACTATCCCTAGGATGTGACCACTTTGACAATCATTGATTGGAGAGAACCACTCTTATACCCTCAAAGGACAGACACAGCAGGAAATGGGAGATCCAAAGTTAAAGGGAGGGTTGTTCTTTGCCCCAGAGGTTCTCCATAGCCAGGTTGGGAGACTGGACTGGCAGTAGGAGGTGGGAGTTGCCTTGTGCTGGCATAGATAGAAGTGGTTGCTTCGGGTCAGATGGGAGAAGCCCAACACTGTCCTGGCCCCTAGCAGCCTTTCATCAAAGTACCCACTGTATGTACTAGAAGATGGAAAGCACATGGTGCTAGTATATGATTTGAGGTCTTCTCACCTGAGAAAGCTGCCTATGAGGTACCAGCAGCAAGTGGTATACTCCCCATGCAGAGGGAAGACACCACACCTGAATCCCAGCAGAATTTCCTCTGTGAAGCAAGAGATGGAAAGCCTAAGGAGCTAGCTTCCAGTCACCTCACCCGAGGAATCTGTCTGAATGATTCTTTATGTGTTTGTGTCATTTATTAAATTTTGGATCTCAAATTCAATTGATATCAGAAGTTCATCATAAGAGGGTGCCATAAGAGTACATTAAACATATTTTCTGTTTTCTTCTTTTTGCTGCTCTCAGAAAGGTGTTTTTTTTATAGATAAATTTTGTTTTGCTGCATTAGAAACCCCAACACACTAAAAATTAAATGCTCCCCAAATCCCTGTCAGCTGAGGAACTGAAACAGTCAAGAAACATATCAGCAAAGGGTGATTATGACTGATAGTAAAAGTAACCTTACATTTTACAAGTGTTCCATTTCAGAGGGCAGTTAGGTGGTGCAGAGGATAAAGCACCAGTCCTGGATTCAAGAGAACCTGAGTTCCAATCTAGCCTCAGACACTTAACATTTGACACTTGATACTTACAAGCTGGGCAACTCACTTAACCCTCATTGCCCCCCCCAAAAAAAGTCTTCCATTTTGGCAAAAGGTAGGCTGTGACTGGACACCAACTTTTAGAAGTAATAACTTTGTCCACTTAAAAAAAATCAGATTTCTTTGGTTGTTTGGAGATATTTTAATTTCTAAAGTTACAAATTAAACATTTTAAATGTTCGTTTGTTTTTCCAAATGACCCATAGTCAATTTGGATTAAGTGACTCCAAATGGATATGTCGTTGCCTTCATCCTAAATATGGGAATCCTGAAGTCCAAAGAGATGAAGCAATTTTTCTAGACGTATACTCAAGTATATAAGGGATTAAGAAGAGAGTTCAGGCTCATTGTGTTCTGTTAAAATGCATTGGAACATGCTGCTACTTGAAATACTGAATTGCTGGAAAGACAGCCTTATTTCCCTGACCCAGACCAGAATGTGCTAGAACATTGACTCCTTCATGCAATGTCATTTTAACAAAAACAACCTCATGGATAAGGTTCTAAACCAAGTCCTTTCTGTTCTCCTCCCCCTCTTTCCCAACCCTATCTGCCCCTCTGGAATAACTGTTAGTGGGTTGCATTTTAATATTTCTAAATAATTTTAATCTTTATGCTTAGAGAATGGTCATTATTATCTGTATTTAAAAATTATTGTGCCCTTTTCACAGTAGACATGCAAAAAAGTACATATATATGTATTTGTAGAAAAATATATGCAAATATTTTGGGTGATTGAGCTAAGTTGTTTTAAAGGCTTTTAATTTGGTTAATGAAGTCCCTGAGATTGTCATTATTATTTTGTCATTAAATGCCTTCAGGGGATTGATTATTTCTGAAACTTAAGCCAATAAACTTTACTAAGTGCCTACTAAGGGCAAACAGAGTGCTAAATGCTTAGGATAGGAAGATAAAAATGATACAACCACTTTCCTCATGGAATTTATATTCTATTGGCTTCAGTAGAATGTAAGCCACAGTAAAGTAAGTGATACAGTGGCTAGAGTGCTGGGTCTGGAATCAGGAAGACCTGAGTTCAAATCCAGCCTCTGATACTTACTAGCTGTGTGACTGAGCAATTCATGGAACCTTTGTCTTTCTAAGTTTTCGAACTGGAAAATGGGGATAATAAAATGATCATATTTGGAAATGAGATCATATTTGGAAAGTTTTTAGGATAGTGTTTGCATATAATAGGTGCTTAATAAATGTTTTTCCCCTCCCTTTTTTTCCTTTAGATCAGCTGTAGTGGCCAATGTATTGTTTTCAATAATAAGAAAGTTGTCAAAAACAGGTATGTCTTTTGGCTTCTAATATAATGCCAGCACAAGGAATATTAGAAATAATCCTGGGGCAGGTAGGTGACACAGTATATTGAGCACCGGCCCTGGATTCAGGAGGACCTGAGTTGAAATCCAGCCTCAGACATTTGACACTTACTGGCTGTGTGACCCTGGGCAAGTCACTTAACCCCAATTGCCTCATTCCCCCCCCCAAAAAAAAACCTTGTATAATAAGAGGCCTACCTTTAGCATAAGAGAAAAGGAGTATAAAGGTAGTATGTGTTGCCTGAGGAGGTAATGATCTCCCCCTCACTAGAGGTCTTCAGGCCAAGATTAGGTGATCACTACTTAGTATGTTCTAGATGGGATGGGTTTGTTTTTTGTTTACTGGACTAGATGCCACCTCCTTCCAAGCATATCTCATAATTTTGAGATGGTTTTTTAAAGTGAGGCAGTAAGGTAGCCTGGCTAATGCACAGCATTGCCTAAAGTAGGCTTCCTACTCCTCTGAAATAATTTGGTTGCTTATAAGAGAGTTTTTCACCATCTGTACCATGTTTTTCACCAGCTTCTGGTTTCAAGTAACAAGTCAATCTCATTTAATAGAGAGACATAGAATGAGTTTTTGCATTTGCACATTTAATAGAACATAGCTTTTCTCTGATTAAAATATCTGATGTCTTAAGATGTCTGTGTTCTCATTATGGACCCAAAGGAACTGGGTTCAAATTCCAGCTTTTCTGATTTTTGCCTCTGAGGTCTGGAGCAAGGAACAGTCTCTCTGGGTTCCAGGATGTAAAAAGAAGTGTTTCAACAAGGTGACCTATTCCAATTCTCAAGACATAATATTATGGTCCTATGACCTCCAGGCAACCAAAGGAGTGATTCTGAGGAATGCAAAAATAAATGACTTTTAGAGATCTTTGCAGGTTTGGTATACCGCAATCATTCTGCCACTGAAGCATTTGCTCAATTCACATCTTCATCATGGAAATACATGATTTTAAAAACCTGTATAAATTCAGATTTTTATAAAGCTTTAAGCTTAACAAAGCATTTTCACAAAAATACTGTGAAATAATCCAAATCTTTCCCCTGTTCTACAGATTTAGAAACTGAAGCTCAGGAAAGTTAAGTGAATTGCCCATTGGCATATGGTTAATAATAATAATAGTGGCTTAAATATATCGTTTTTGTTCATTATTATCAATGCCAACAGCTTATACTTATATAATTATTTACAAATGTATTGTTAACATCAAGTCAATACTGCACATTAAAGTTTTAACAATACTCTTAGGTATATAATGTATATATCATTATTCCCATGATAGAGAGGTGAAAATTGAGGCTTAAAGAGATGAAGTGACTTATCCAATGTCATACAAGTGGTAGAATTAGAGTTTGAGTCCATGTTTTTGAACTATAGGTACAGTGCTCTTTCTACCCCAGCACACAGTCTCTCCAAATGTATCTTCATAATAATATTTCCCATATTATAAATTTCACAGATATCAGACACATCACTAGTCTAACAATGCTACAGTGCATTCCAAAATCAAGCATAAATGACTTTTAAAATTTTTATGTATTTATTCATTTATTTATCTATCTGTCTATTTATTTGTTTGTTTGTTTGTTTGTTTATTTATTTGTTGCAGGCAATGAGGGTTAAGTGACTTGCCCAGGGTCACACAACTAGTAAGTGTCACATGTCTGAGACTGGATTTGAACTCAGGGCCTCCTGAATCCAGGGCTGGTGCTTTATCCACTGTGTCACCTAGCTGCCGCATAAATTACTTGTCTCATCTACTCCACTGCTCCCTGCAGAGAGCCTTCCAAAAAGCATGGGAAGTTGTTTCAGCTTATTTTTTGGATAAAAATGCCTCATTCCTCCCCTGCCACAAAATTTGTGTAATATCAGCAAAGACTTATATGTTATAACCACCATCAGAGCATCACCTTTCCCACATCATTGGTGCTCTTACAGAATTTATGTGGTGATTCTAAGGAAATAAATGTTAGATCTCATTAAAATGTGTTGCATTTATCATGCAAGTTCAAGATAAGAGGATTTAGGTAAGAAAAAGTCATGAAAAACCAAGGTGAAGGAAGTGGTAAGATGGCAAAGATCATAAGGAAAATTACATAAGATTCTACAGAGAGGAACGAAAGGAAAATGCACCATAAAAGGAAGAAAGAAAAGCATCTGCTTGGTACAGATATACAACACACAGCTTAAATAATAATATTAATAACAGCTGGCATTTATATAGTGCCTTAAGACTTTGCAGTGATGAAGCAGAGTCATATGTCTTGGCAAGATAATGAGGGTAAAATAATGCTGTTAAAGAGCATAAGTATGTCAGCCTAGAAGAGATGGGCAATGATTTTATCACATTGGGTTGACAACTCAAGAAGTAACAGAAAGGAAAGTGGGTAACATGATGTATTCATGGAAGCTACCAAATGAAGAGACCAAAGGTCAGAAAGGATAATGTAATAGGAGGACAATGTCTGGCACTTCACCACCCAACCAGATAACAAAACCATCCAATTCATTGCAGTAGCCAGACAAAATATATAAACTTGATAATAATGTATTTCATAACAAGATGAACGGAATAATTTTAAGTGGAGGTTTTTTATGATCATGATTTCCTTGCTCTTATGAGAGAAGGGAATGAGTAGCCTTCTAAGGTAATAAATTTCAGATTGCTTTTATCAAATGGATTATTATGACTATAATGACCTTTTCCCATAATTCTTCAGATCACTACCTCTGAGGAAGACATCCCAAATACTTGATACCAATAAAAACCATTTCCCGGGACATGTAATAAAGTTGAGTAGAGCAACTCTTTATAACACATCATGATGCTTACCTTAAAAAACCCTAGAAGGTACAGTCCAGTCAGAATACAAAGAAGGATTTGAATTGAGGTGATGCACGTAGCTTAAGCTAACCTACATCAGAAAAGTTATGTTCACCAAATTACTCTTAGATTGGTTTAGGCTAAGTTTTAAATTATAAAATTTACTTATATTTAATATTCAGTCACCTAGTTTTGTCAGGTCAAACTCTACAATATCAATTACATTTTCCCCTTCTCTATTAATACAGCCATTATGTAATAGGCCCTCATTATCTCTCTCACAGAGTATTACAGTGACTTTCTACTTTGTCTTCCTATTCTGACTCCTTCCCCTTGCTAGTCACTGCTGCCAAAGTGATTTTACTAAGGCAAAGGTTTGACCATGTCTCTTCCCTCCTCAGTAAACTACACTGGCTCCCTATTACTCCCAGGAATAAATGCATTTAAATTATAATGTACTTCTACCCTTACTTCCCAGGCTTATATTTCACATTTGTTCACAGTTTTTTTCTTGCACAACACATCCTTCATACTGAAGTTAATTGTCCTCAATATGGCATTTGATCTGTTTTCATGCAAAGAATTTCCTCCATGTCTGAAATGCATTTCCTTCTCTCACCTCCCCCTCACAACCTTCCCTTCCTTCAAACCTCAGTTCAAGTAATACTTTCTAGATAAAGCCTTCCATGATCCCCACCCCTGTGCCCCTGCTGGCAGTGTCTCTCCCTAAATTACATTATATTTATTTCATATAATTTAGTGCATACCTATATGTTTGCATGTTATTCTCCCTCTTTTCCCCTCCCCCAGTAGAATACATGCCCTTAGAGAACTGGGACTGTTTGGCTTTTGTATTCATAGTACCAGTGCCGGCAAAATCCTTGGCACATAGATGGCATTTTACAAATTCTTAGCGATTGATCGATTACCCCTGCACTTTCCTCTATTGGTAAAGATGTTTTCCAAACCCTGCAGTATTACCTCATGCCTATTAGATTGGCTAATAGAACAGATAAGGAAAATGAAAAATATTGGAGGGGATGTGAGGGAAATGAGATATTAATGCACTGTTGGTGGAGTTGTAAACTGATTCAATCATTCTATTGAGCAATTTGGAAATGTGCCCAAAGGACTCTAAAATTATGCATACTCTTTGCTCTAGCAGTACCACTACTAGGTCTGTATCAAAAAATAGATTTCAAAACAAAAGGAAAAGGACATATATGTACAAAAATATTTATAGTTGCTCTTTTTCTAGTTCAAAGAGTTGGAAATGAGGGAATGCCCATCAATTGGGGAATGGCTGAACAAATTGTGGTATGTGTGATTATGATGGAATACTATTGCACTATAAGAAATGATGAGCATAATACTTTCAGAAAAAAAAACCTGGAAAGGCTTATATGAGCTGATGCAAAGTGAAAATCTATTGTATACAAAGTAACAGAAATATTGTGATATGATCAGCTGTGAATAACAGCTATTCTTAGCAATACAATGATCCAAGACAATTCTGAAGAACTTATGACGAAGAATGCTATCCGTGCCCAGAGAAAGAACTGATGGGGCTTGAATGGAGATTGAAGCATATTTTTTTACTTTATTTTTCTTGTGGGTTTTCGTCTGTTTTCTTTCACAACATGACTAATATGAAAATGTTTTGCGTGACTACACAGGTATAACTTATATTGAATTGTTTGCCTTTTCAAGGTGGGGTGGGATGAAGGGAGAGAATTTGCAACTCAAAGTTTTAAAAATAGATGTTAAAATTGTTTTTACAAATAATTGGGGAAAAATAAAATAGTAAACAAAGGGGGAAAAGGAAAATGTTTTCTGTAGTTTTAGGAGCATAGAATGAAAAACAGCTCAGAGACTTTCTAGTTAAACTCTTTCAATTCATGACCCTAAGGATGAGAGAAGCTGTGTCTTATGGCAGGCTACTCTGCTAGTACATGGCAGAACTGGCATTTGAATCCAGCCCCTCAAACTTCAAATTGACATTCTTTCCACTATGCTATAATGCATCCTAATCAAGCCAATTTTTTCTACTACATGACCATAAAAGTAAAGGAAAGAAACAATGTTATGATAGAGACAATTCCAGCAGAGGATGTTCTATAGAGGTCTACCATTGGACAGAGGAATCATCCTCAGACATAAAGATGTATATATACATGCACTATAGTGTATAGCCACATATCCATATCATATATCTATTCATTTAGAATGATATGTTATTAGAGTCTATGCTCTTCCATATGATCAATTTTTCATGGACCACCTCATTTTGCAGCACCTTAGTACTGTAGCTTCATAAATGATATACAATAAATAGATAATGATGTCTGAGAGATGCACTTAATTGAACAATAACCACTCAAAGGGTCATATATCCATAACTCATATTGACTTTAATGGGAGTTTGGTGGGTATTTCAGGGCAAGCTCAGGTCCACAGATTCTAGAAGAAGCAGTCACTGTATCAAGTCTTTCTTAATACTCTCCCTTAACTTTTCATTGGCCACTTTTAGTATTGTCAGCTTCAGCCATAAATGAAGGTTACAAATTAAGAAGATGTAATTCCTTAATAATAAATAGTAAATAATAAATATTCCTTAATAGATGACAACTTTCATCCTCTAGAGATTGAAACTTAGGTCATCCAATAGCCACTTTTTTTTAAAAAAAAGTGTTCTATAGCAATACTGGAACTGAGTGACTTTGGCTAAAGGATTATTTATTTTTGTGTAGTCTGACTGGATTTCTTTCCTTCTTGGTGCTCTTTTAGCCTGTATGCTAGATGAGTATATGTCCCTTTCTGTTTTCCAGGAAAAAATAGTTTTCTTTGAATTGTAAAATGGAATGACATTTAATTATTTGTTTCTGTCTTGACATTTCAAAAACAGCAATTAAAGTGTCCAATATTGCTGAAGTCTTACAAATCAAATTTATACGTAATCATTTGTTTAGAAAACAGTAAGAAAGATGGTTGAGTATTTCACAGCAGGACTTCCAGAAATTGTGGAGCACTGAGGAATGAATAGGAAATGGAAATAGCTTTAGATGTTAGCTTGAGTCTCTAAATGCAAATTAATGTGAAAAATTACACAACAGTTGTTTTTATTTTATTATTCAGTGTTCAATTTATCTTCTGCTTAGGGGAGGAGAAGATTAAGAATGACCAATCTCTGATGTTCTCATTCACTGTGGTTGCCACGAGTACTTAGCTACCTCCCTCTGCATTTTTCTAAATTGAGTAGGTCAGGTGGTATCTGCTATCTGAAATTTATGGAGTCAGGCAGTTGCCTATAGTCTAAGCTTCATCCTCAACCACAAAAGCTGAAGTTAAAACTGACATAATTATACTGACAGTACAAAAACCAAGCCAAGTCTCATAAGATCAATAAGGAAGTAAATTCAAACAATATTAAGTGGGTACCATAAGTGAAGCCCTGCATTCACCAATGGGGAAGATAGAAATATGGAAAAACAAATTTTCTCCCCTTGAAGAGCACCTGTCATATCCTCAGACACAGATAAGTGTGATCTGGTTAAAACATTGTTAGGGAAATAAACAAATCAAGACAAAATACACTAGCAAGAATTAAGGAGAGGGAGTTCAAGTTCACCCAGGGAGACAGTGACAGCATCACATTGAAGCTGGTCCTAGAAGGAAAGAAAGATTTCAAATGGCAGAGATATGGGGGAAAGGGGTGTCCAAAATTCATGGATAGACTACCAATGCACAGAGGCAAGAGATTATTGAAAACAGATAACATTAAAGTTCAAATGGATCAAACGATATGTAAAAAGGCTTAATGTGAAACAAGGCTGGAATGATAATTTGGAAACAGGTTATCGTGTACCTTAAATAGCAGACTTACAAAACATTTTATCCTTCGAACTATAGGGGGCCACTGAAAAGTTTTGAGTAAAAGAGTGAAAGGGTTAGACCTGTACATTAAGATAGGATAATTCCCCATAGAAGAGACAAAAGAACTTTGCTTAGGGCCCATGGTTGAAATTCAAGTACCTGTATGGCTACATGAACTTACCCAGCATTCAGAGTCAGTGTAACACCCGAGAGCAACAAAAAGGAAGTCAGAAAGTTGAAGGCCACACGAGGCAGTCATAGAACCACAGCATCTCAGACTTGGATGAGGCCTTAGAAGCAACTTAGTCAAATAGGTACCTGAAAGAGTCCCCATAACAATATACCTGATACTCACCCAACCTTTTCTCTAAGGCTTCTGGTGTAGGGAAAAAAAAAAAAACAGGACATCACTGTGTTCTTCGAGAGCTGTAATTGTGAGTAAGCTTTTTCTCAATTAATCTTGACTTCACCTCTCATACATCACACTGCATTAGCACTTGAAAAATCCAGCAATTTGGGATTCCAAATATGGGGAGATGATAACCCCAGGTAAGGAGAATTCTTCAGTTATTTAGGTGGTACAGTAAATTATCGTGGATGGAAGTTTCCACTTTTGATCAGTATAGTCTACCTGTGACACTTTATACCTCCTTCTATGTGCCTATAGTCATATTAAAGCAACTAGGTGACACAGTGGAGTGGGTCAGGAAATAGAGTTCAAATTCAACCTCAATCATTTGCTAGCTGTGTGATCCTGGGTAAACCGTTTATCCTTGACCTCTGTCTTTCTTAACTTCCTCAATTTGTATAATGAGTGCAATAATACTACATACCACCCAGTATTCTAAATCAAGTGAGATAATAGTTATAAAGTGCTTAGCATAGTACCTGGCAAATATTAGGCTTATAATAAATTTATCCTTCCTTTCTCCCTCCCTCCCTCCCTTCCTCCCTCCCTCCCTCCCTCCCTCCCTCCCTCCCTCCCTCCCTCCCTCCTTCCTTCCTTCCTTCCTTCCTTCCTTCCTTCCTTCCTTCCTTCCTTCCTTCCTTCCTTCCTTCCTTCCTTCCTTCCTTCCTTCCTTCCTTCCTTCCTTCCTTTTTGTGGCATTTGACACAATTTCTCTTGAGTCAGTAGTTTGACCATGGATAGTCAGGTTAGGGTGAGACTGACTACATGACCAAAGAGAATTAGGAAGTCAATCATTTCTCTGTTTCAAACTGGTCAGTGCAAACTGGCCATAGTTTTTTCTCTGTTTTAGGTGAGGTTTATTTATTTAGACCAATGCTTACACAGTTATTTACTATCCTTTCTCAAGCCAAAGGACTATGGTCTGACAAGATAGTCAAGCAAGATGCGGAAAACATTCTGCTAGGTAAAATGGCAACAGAGTCAGAAAGGTAAGCCAAATGTGTTGATTTGGACAAGATGTAGTGTGATGGTGATATTTGGCTAAGTTTTTGACAAAATATATATGACTATTTGGCTAAATTCTTTTCATTTCCCTGATTATTTCTAGATGGTCTTTTTTATTTCTTGAATGGGATTATGAGAAACCCATCTCCATCTTCTAGACATAGCAATGACATTTCAAACAACCTTGAAAGTCTTGATCTTTGTGTGTGCCTTGGTGGACAATCAATGATTTATAGGTTGGTCCCTGTAAGGTCTGGCTTCCCTCAAAACATTTTTTCCTATCAGTCTTTGACCATGCCTGAAATTCCCACCACTAGAACCACTCATTTAAGCTGGAGAAATAGCTCCAAATGGCCCAAGTTAAAATAAAGGATGCCACTTAGGGCAGATGAACTCAAGTCAAGTAAGCATTTTAAATACCTATTAATTTGCTAGCAACTCTGCTAAGATCTAGAGATACAAAGAAAGGCAAAACACAGTTCCTATTTTCAAGGAACTCACAATCTAACAGTTATTTTTTTGAATCTTTGTTTGAAATGATAACAGGGCTCTGATGGAATAGGATACAGGATTGATTTGAGGAAAAATGTTGATCTGGGCACAGAGTCATAGCCAAGGGAAGGTAAGCCTAAGAAAGAACTACAGAAATGTCATCTTATGTTATCCTGGGCAGTCAGTGGCCATGAAAACCTGGAAGGAAAGTACCTAAAAGGGGCTAGGAGAGGTACTTATGAGAAGGAAAGTCATGGAAGATAAATCTTCGCCTGTTCTCCAATGGTAAGAGCCAGTCCTGAACAGCAGTGATTTGGTTAGACATTTTGGTGAAAACCAGACAAGCCTAGATAAACAGATGGACCCTGCAGTCATTTTCTTGGTGCAATGATTTGCTAACAGAAGAAATCAAGTGCTTTACTGCTGAAATAACTAAAGGGCATTATTAGGCAATAATTACTCCTCCAGATAGGATGTGGGAGTTGGGGGAGAAAGAGAAGGTGACCCAGTTAGAGAGAAGAGCTACAGGCCCCATGGGGTGAAATCTAATCAGCAATAAACTCTTCTCGCCTGATGTCTTCTCTGACAAGAGTTGAGCCCTAGCTTAATTAGACCAAAACCAACAATGTCATTTATACCATGTTCCTTATAATCCTGCCAACCCCAAATAAACATATTTACCGTAACATTTCTTAGAAGAGCAAAAAGTATTAATACAGTGATTTTCTTTCCTGGTGCAGTTGAAAATACAATCTTCTTATGTGTCTCCCTTTCTTGGCCGTGAGATTTATTACTCTCTGTTTTCTCATTCTCACCTGTAATGCCACCCTCTAAGATGCTATCACTGTGATTTTACTCATATTGGTCACATACTTTGATTTTTCTTGAATACCAGTGAATATTTTACTTTTATTGTCTTAAATTGTAATTGATTATTAAGTATTTTGTTTATCCTCAAAACTAGAATTAGGTCTATTCTTCAGGTACTTTTGTATAACGGACTCTTTTCCTGTTTGGAGGAGATTTGCCCCACCCCCAAACACAAGGAATTCATTACATTTTAAATATTTTTAAAAGAATCCCCCCATTTTCACATTTTTCAAAAAACAGCATGATTAAAGTTGTAGTGCAGGGAAATAATTTTTTGAACAGCTGGTTCAAATGTACCAACTCACTGGATATTAAACAGGAATATCCCCTCATGATAACTGTGGTACCAAAGAAAGGCATGGGGTAAGGCTGAGTCATGAAAAAAGGACTAGACTTTGATTCAAAAGAACAGGACCAGATTCCTACCTGTATGACCACAGGAAGTCATTTCATTTCTCTCAGCCAGGGTCCTTGTCTGTGAAATGGGAATAATATTATTTGCACTATTTACACCATAGGGTTATGGTAAGGAAATATTTTTGGCCACTATGTAAATGGCATAATACTTATTTTAGGGGGGGGGGGTCATCATAGGTCATCCTGACCTATGTCTTACCAGTAGTGTTTAGGTAAGGTTTAGTTAATTAGACAAATGCTTACTCAGATATCTGACCCTGGAGGAGAGAATGAGGCTCACTTTCAAGTCAAAACATCACCCTTCTGATGTCCTCTTTGAGGTCCCCTTCGAGAATGAAAAATGAACACCACCACTCATTTTTCCAGCACCCAGGCTAGTATTTTTTTTTCATAGTAGGTATTTGCCAAGGTACAATTAGGTATGTTACAATACAACACAATGTCCATTAAGTGCCTACTATGTGCCAGATATTTTGCTAAGTGCTAGGAATACAAATAAGAAAAAGAAAAGCAGTCCCTACCCTTGAGGAATTTATGATCTAATGGGGGACAATTATAAACAACAGAAAGCTGGAAATGGGGGTTGTCAGAGGGAACAGCACAGGAACATGATGAAGATGAAGATGGAGTTAAAACCAAGCAGAACAGCTGGTGGAAAATGAACAGATGGTTGAGATTTTGAGCCCTATATGAAGGGAATGTCTGGAAGGAGGGTTTTTGTTTGTTGTTTGTTTCAACATCACCTCCAGTCCTCCAATCAGAAAACCAGAAGCAATTGCAGGTACTGATGAGGTGTGAGTAGCAAAACAGAAGCAATCTCCATGATGATTGTGATGAGGCTCAGTGAAGAATGTGCAGGGTTTAGAGTCAAGAAGTTGTTCAGTCCTTTCAGTTGTGTTCGAGTCTTCATGTCCCCATTTGCCAAGATGTTGGAGTGGTTTGCCTTTTCCTTCTGAAGCTCATTTTTAAGATGTAGAAACTGAGGCAAGCAGGGTTAAGTGGCTTGCCTAGGGTCACACAGGTAGTAAGAGTCAAGAAAACCAGAGTTCAAATTCTCATAGACTGACTAACTTTGTGACCCTAGGCAAGCCACTTAATCTCTGTTAGCCTCAGTATCCTCTTTTTCCAGATGAAGTACACTTGCCAAACATTTGCTGTATTCGAGTTACTTTCTTTTTGCCAATATTTCTGTCTAAGGTGTATTTATTATATATACACATATAAAAATAGACATACATGTGTTTATATGCACAGACACATCTATATACACACAAAACATATTATATGTGTACACACACATACTATTTTCCTCATTAGAATGTGAGTTCCTTCAAGTCAGGCATTATTTTTGCCTTTCATTGTATTCTATCATTTAACACAGTGGCCAATAGAAAAAATATGTTCCTATCATTTCAGGGGATTATATTATTCTTTATATAGTAACATTTTTTTCTTTGCTTTATTAAGTGTCTTCATCTTCAGTAGATTGTGTTTATAATCTAAAAAGTTCAAGGTCATTCTTGTGCTTACAATATACTTCATCAATGAATTCTTTGCTTTTTGAATTATAACCAGTGATGCATTTAGTACCATGAAGAATGGATAAACCAATGGTGCCTTAAGGGATCCTAAGACATTATTTCAAGTAGGACTTCTGATAAGACTTACATTGAAGTAGGTTGTAAAGACACCAGGCTGATCATCAATGCTTTCTACATTGTAGTCATCTCCAGTCACATTCATCTGACCTTCACAGATCTTGTCCATGCCATACCTGCTAAGATTCCCATGGGCCCACAGCTGGCCAACCCAATTAGTTACAGTATACTTTGTCAGGGTCCCCTTTTTCATACCACACTTTGGTTATACATAAGTGTAAGATGCATAGAGAATTATATTCTCTTTTATATTGGCACAAGAAATCCAGCACATACATACACACACACACACACACTGGGGATTTAGATTTTCATCTTGTATTTTGGTGGGTTATTTTTGTTTATGTCCTAGATTATTAACTGTTTAGGCAGCTAGATGGTATAGTAGATAGAGCCCTAGGCTTGGGATCAGGAGGGCTTATTTTCATGAATTCAAATCCAGGCTTAGATACTTATTAGGTGTGTGACTCTAGGCAAATTACTTGGCATTGTTTATCTCTGTTTTCTCATCTATAAAATGAGATGGAGAAGAACATAGCAAACCACTCCAGTATCTTTTCCAAGAAAATCCCAACATGGGGTTGCAAAGAATTAGACACAACTGAAAGAGCTGAACAAGTTTAGTGTATCTGTGAATTGTTGCTGTTCAGTTGTTCCATTGTGTCTGACTCTTTGTGACCCCATGGACCATCTTGACCATGGGGTTTTCTTGGCAAAGATACTGGAGTGATTTGCCTTTTCTCCTCTAGCAGATAAAGGCAAACAGAGGTTAAGTGACTTCCCCACAGACACACAACTAGTAAGTGTCTGAGGCTGGGTATGAACTTAGACCTTCCTGACTCTTCACTCAATGCTCTATCCAATGAGCCATCTGTCTGACCATTTTTATGCATAGTAATGCATCTATTTTCCTTTCTCTTCCTTTATCACTTAAAATAGGACCTATTCTTGACAACTTTAACACTGTCAGTCCTGCCAAAAGAGCCTTTTATTTCTTCTTAAAGTTGTTTTTTTCTCTCCTATTTTGGAAAAAGAACTAAAAGAGCCAGTGATATTTGCTCTTGTTGATTAGAAAATAATTAATTCCTCCTTGATACTACGCCTGCAATTCAAGTAGCTACCACCAGATTCCTCCCAATCATGATCAGTCTTTACCCTCGTTTCCCTTGGCAACCACATTGCTTCATGTGTCATTCTGCTGTATCTCTTTTCCATCTATTCATCTATAATCTAGTCAGTAATTATTCCTAATTATTTACAGTTATATAAACCAAGCCTCTTAGCTGTTTCCATAAGTACCTTACCCACTCTGCTTCTCCATCACATTCTTAAAGGAACTGTGCCTTTTACCACTTCTGAATGAAACTTTAAAATATCCTTTGAACAAAACCAGTTTTTCAACACATTTTCACAGTGGTCCTAGAAACAGTGGGATGATGACAGCTCTTATTCTAGGTTGGAGAGGGATTGGTAGTATGGCTGTTCTCAGAATTTTTGAGGTGGTATGCATGAGAGAGCACACAAACCTCATCAAGTCAGAGTTAATAACAGTTTGGCTCAGGGCCCGGATCTAGAGAGGCAGGCAGCTCCTTGTTAATATGCAGTACTTGATCTGAAAATAACATCAGTCATTAAAAAGAACTTGATAAAGAGGAGTTATACTTCACATTGGGCTTGGACTACCAGACACCTTGAAGCTGAGCCGCCGCCCCCCCCCCCCAAAAAAAAGTATTTTTCTGTGCCATTGGTAAGCTTTGGAAATTCTGTTCCCCAGGCTTAAAAATTCCAACCCCTGTGTTAATGGCCATGGAGGGATAGGGTGAGGTTAAGCAGCATCTCACAACAATTGCATATAATAGGTAATTACATTGTATGGATCTTAAATAAGTGCATTTAAGAAAAAGAAATATTAAAGTTTCTCTTTGTGCCCATTGGTTGTTGAGCCCTTGGCAGCTGCCTACTTTGCCTATCCTAGTTCAGTTTTTGTCTCTAAGTTCATTTTTAACTCTAAAATTCTATGATTTTTTAAAAAAAGATATAGAATTAAACACATGTGGTAACAGGAATTTGAGAGAGGCAAGGACCAAGACCAATCCATTCTATGGAGATTTTCCCATGCTCTCTTTTTTTGGTGGAACAATGAGGGCTAAGTGACTTGCCCAGGGTCACACAACTAGTAAGTGTTAAGTTTCTGGGGTCAGATTTGAACTCAGGTCCTCCTGAATCCAGGGCCAGTGCTTTATCAACTGTGTCACCTAGCTGCTACCCCACTTTATACTCTTAAATTTTTGAAAACTGCCTCTTCTCCCCATCCAGAGCTCTTATGATAGCTATGTCTATTGATATTTACAGTATTAAAAATTAAAATTAAAATATCTTAGTATTATTATGAAAAGCTTTTTTTTTTAATTTAAAAAACCCCTTTAAAGAGTCTCAGGAGAATCCAGGGGTCATCAGACCATGCTTTGGGACCTGCTGCTCTCATCCATTCCCCTACAGTCTTGGTGAGTTAGAGTAGAATCTTCACCAAAATTGCTCATCTCAGGGTTATAGGAAGATTTGGATTCAAATTCCACCTCAGATATTTAGCAGTGGTGTGATTATTAGCAAGGCACTTACCTCTAGTTTTTACATCTGTAAAAATGGGAATAATAAAAGGTCCTTCCTTACAGGGTTGTCTTGAACATTCAATAAAAGAATATGTGGTTTTTCCATGTGATGGTACTAAGTGCCAGATATTATGATTGTTCTTGTGTTCATATTGGAGAAGCAGCCTGGCATCATGGGTAGAGAGCTGGCCTTGTAGTCAGGAAGACCAGGGTTCACATCCCACCTCTGACCGATACTGGCTATTTATTATAAGCAACAGCTCATTTTAAATCAGACATTTATTAAGCACTTGCCATGTGCCAGGCACTGTGCTACGCATTTTACAAATATTATCTCAATTTGTCCTCACAGACACCCTGGGAGGAAGATTCTCTTATTATCCTCATATAGGCAGGGAAACTGAGCCTGAAAGAGGTTAAATGATTTGCCTGGGGTCACAGCTAGTAAGTGTCTGAGGTCAGATTTTAACTTAGGCCTTCCTGGCTCCAAGTCTTGGACTCTGTCCACTGTTCTGCCTGAATGCTTCTGTGATCCTGGCTCTATGATCCTGGGTAGCCTCTCAGTGCCAGAGGCAACTGTCCATATCTCAGAGCAGATGAAGATCTGCATTAAAAGAGGGGAATTTCTGCACCAGAAGTTCCTTCCCCTATTGATGAAATTATCGGTTTGTGGTGCAGTGGAGAGAGGGTCAGTCCTGGAGTCAGGAAAACCTGAGTTCAAATTCCACCTGAGACACTTACTAGATGTGTGACCCTGTGAAAGGCACTTAACCCTGTTTGTTTCAGTTTCTTCATCTGTAAAATGAGCCAGAGAAGGAAATGGCAAACCACTCTAGTACCTTTGCCAAGAAAACCCCAAATGGGGTCACCGAGTCAGACAGAACTGAAAGGACTCAACAGTGACAGCACCATTACCACCACCAAAAGCAACAGGGAATAGGCCTAGAGCAGCACAAATAGCCTACTCAAAGTCACACATTTAGATACTAGCAAACTATGACTCGAATTCGAGTCTTGGGGACATTTTCTGTAACATACTGCCTCTGAAATTCTTCCCATTGGGAAATAGCAGGAAAAGGTGATTGAAGAAGCAGAAGACTGCCTTTAATGCTTATCTGCATTTTCTTTCTGCATTAATGGAGTGGTTTGAAGAAATTTATCCTGATTCTTACCATCCCTTGTGTCCTCACTTTTAGTACCAAGTTCTTGAGAGGTTACTAAAGTATTCTGTATGTGCAATCATGACCTGCGTGAATATTCCAGAGAAATGTTGATTCTCCAAACTTATTTGGAGGGTGGACAAGGCCATAAAGTACTTATCATGAATATGTGTGGTGACAGGAAGGTCTTTTAAAGGGAAATCAAGCCATTGACAGCAAAATCCCCCCTCGCCCCCAAGTTGGAAATAAAAAGGCCATTTCATCCACCATCAATATTAGCACTGAGTAAGCACCCTCACTGTGTGTGCAGCAGAGCGCTCAGTCAAGGTCACGTCTTCAAATGACAAGTGCTAGAAATAATATTTTAAAACCCTGAAAGGCAAAGGGAAACATGTCTGGAGATAGTACAGTTTTGCAAACACAACACTTAATAATCACAATTACCCCTAATCTTGTCAATCTTGCTATCCATTAATCTCCTCATGCAGCTCATTAGCTCCATACCAGAATGCAAGAAGAGTGATGTTTCATGGAATTGTGGGCTCCACATTTGCTCATTTAGACTCAGAGCTGAGGTCTCTGAGCACTGGCACGGAGACGCAGAGGCGGTACAGACTAACAATGGGACGAGCATCCAGATGGTGAGAGCCGAGTTTCCCGTTTCCTCTGGGCTCTTGGCATGCTTGCCTTCTCCTTGGGTCAGCTGGGAAGGGAGAGCACAGGATTCTGCTCTTTAGCTCTGACTGCTATTTTCCAATCAGGTGCCTACATATTTACAAGGGATTGTCTCTTTCTCTGGCTCTGGGCCCTGAGCCAAGCTGTTATTCACCATGACAATGGTTGATGGGTCTCTCATGCCTCCTCACTCATTCTCTCTCTCTTTCTCTTTCATATTATTAAAAAATACCCTATTTTGAGGGGACGGGATTTATATTCCATGCCATCCCACGAAGCATGGTAACATAACATGTGACTACAAATAGATCATCACAGCCCTGAAAGTCAAAATTAAAGTCTTTCACAGCCATGACAGCTAATCCCGATTAAACAGTTTAAGAATTAAAATGCAGTTTTAGGAGTCCTGAATACATTTGAGAGAATTAATAATGCATAGATGAAAACCTTTACCTCATGTTTAATATATGCTATAGTAACACCTGGAGTGACTTCTCAGGCAGCCTCAGCTATTTTGAATATGCTTGAAAAACAGGAAGAAAGCAACAAAAGGACATTAGATTGCACAGAGTTGCTCCTCAACTCAAAGAAGATCCCCTCTGGCTGGCTCAAAATCTTTTAACTCATATTTTAGACAAATTCTAACAAATGTATTTGTATAGCTTTCTAGTTCAGAGATGATTAGCAGGGGATTTCTGAACTCATTCCTAGGCTGGTCCCAGCTACCTATTACTTAGTAAATGAGTCTCAAGTAGTTGCCTGAGGGCATCAAGATGTTAAACAGCTAAACCAACAGACCTCTGTCACAGGCAGAATTTGAACCTCTGGATTCCAGGCCCCAAGTCTGGTATTTTATCTGTTATGTCTGACTGCCTTCTAGTTTACAACAGATTTAATGAAAATTAGAAATGTCTTGGAGTGGGGGGAGGGGGTAGAGAGAAAGCAGGGGGTGGGGGGGGAAGGGGGGTTGGAGGAGAGTGGTTCCCTGGAAGCAGGAAGGCAGGCATGCACAGTACAGGAGGAAAGCTGTATGGTGGAGCAGAAAGAACACTGATTCTGGGGTCAGAAAAATTAAGCTTAAATTCCACCTCTGAAATTATATGGCATTGGGCAAGTCACTTGACTTCCCTGGGCCTCAGTTCCCTTATCTGTAAAATGAGGACATTGGACTATAGGGTCTCTGAAGTTCCTTCTGGCTTTATGTCCGTAACACTCTGATTCTACACTAATTGCAATAAATGACACAAAAGTGTCCCAAGAAGTAACAACTGATAATAAGGGAAGAAATAGAAAATTTATGAAGAGTAAATTGGAAAAGATAATAAGGTGTATGGTTTATTTTAAGGAAATTTTCCATTCATTTCAATCAGTCATGGAAGAGGAAGGGAAGAAAGGGAATAAGCTTTTATATAGAACCTACTCTATGCCAGGTACTGTGTTAAACAGTTTACAAATATTATTTCATTGGATCCTCACAACAACCCTGTGAGGTATGTGCTATTATTAGGTTCCTCTTGCAGTTGAAGAAACTAAGGAGGTTATGACTCGCCCAGGGTCTCACAGCTATTGATCGTCTCAGGCTGGATTTGAACTCAGGTCTTCTTGACTTCAAGAGGCAGCTAGATGGCTCAGTGGATAGAGTGCTGGAGTCAGGAAGACCTGAGTTCATATCCAGCCTCAAATGTTTACTAGCTGAGTGACCTTGGGCAAGTTACCTAACCTCTGTTTGCCTTAATCCACTAGAGAAGGAAATGGCAAACCACTCCAGTATCAAAGCCAAGAAAACCCCATGGACTAGTAGGGTCCATGGCATCATGAAGAGTAGAACGCAACTGAACAACTTTTTGGCTCCAGGCCCAGTGCCCTATCCACTGGACCACCTAACTAACTGTTCTATGCGGACAGCATTGTATTGAAGCATGGCTTGGTGAGTGATGCTCATCTTCTTTTTAGGGAAGAGGATAGAAACTATATCTGTGATTTCATTGGTCTAGATGTAAGATTTAAAATTGGATATAAGAGCATTAAACTCCCCTTCTAACTTTTCCCTTATATATCTCCCAGATCAGTAAGAAAAGAAGCCTCTGAACTTTAATCAGTGACGGATTAGTTTTTATTGTTTAGACAACAAACAGGTGATACAGATTAGGGAAATAGGAAAGTAGAAATACAAATGAACAATCCTAGATCTAAGCTTGGTCTACATTCCTTTATAAAACTCACCGAATCCCAAAACTGCCTGCCAGGCTGAGAACCAGAGCTGATCACCAGAATGCACTGTCACCACTAAACTGAGAATCCAAAGTGTGCGAGACTGAGAGAAAGAACTTCCGTTCTACTACTCAGTTTTAAATTGGCATCCTGGAAGTATGGCATCTTAGCCACACTCTCCTGGGCAGCAGCAGGCCCACTGCTGTTCATCTTGGTCTCCTCCCCAAAAGGCGGTCCTTCAAAAGCCGCTTCAGTAGTATGCGTTCAACTCCCAAATGATTCAGTTAAAACTTCTGTTTTTTACCACACAGAGAACCCTTGAATAGGCAACTATCTTCTACCATGGCAGATGGACACTTTCCCTGTAATTTTTAGTCTTAGGAAGTTGCCTAAAATATTATCAGGTTGGGGGCAGCTAGGTGACATAGTCACCGGCCCTGGATTTCAGAAGACCTGAGTTCAAATCCGGCCTCAGACACTTGCCACTTACTAGCTGTGTGATCCTGGGCAAGTCACTTAACATTCATTGCCGCACAAAAAAACCAAAACCAAAACAAATAAACAAACAAAAAATATTATCAGGTTAAGTGATTTGCTTAGGGTCACACAGCTAGTGTGTCAGAAGCAGGACATGAACACAGAGGTCTTCAAGTGCCACTTTGCCTCCACTAAACCAGGGTGATTCTTTATTTTATGTTATATGTAACAATGACAATAATAATAATAATATAGTGCCTTAGTAGACAAAGGATTTTTCTCACAACAACCCTGCAATATAGATATTATCATCACTATTTTAGTAGTTAAAAAAAAACCCCAAACAAACAAGCCTGAGTCTCAGAAAGGTGGTGAGTCACCATCTCTTAGGTTAGTAAGTACTGAAGTACAATTCACATGCATGTCTTCTAATTTCATGTATACTTTCCGTTCCACCACACCATCAGTCACTTAGTGTTCCTTACACCAATACTTGATGTCTTGACTCTAATCTTTGCACTGGCTGACCCCCATTTCTGGAATAGATGCTCTCTATAAATGTACTTCTTTGACATACCTTCTGCAAGAAACCTTTCTGGATCCCCACAGATGTCCCACCTCTGTCCATTTTTTTATCTTGCATTTATTTGGCATATTTTTATTTATGGGCATGCTGTCTCCTCTGATAGAATTTAAACTCCGTGAGAGCAAGGAAATTTCCCTTCTTGGCTTTGTATTAGCAGCTTCTGGCACAGTACTTGGCATATGTTTAATAAATGTTTATTGATTGATCCTTTGAAATATACCCAAAGTGGATGGAGACCATACTTCTTTATTTTGTGAGGGAAACTAGATGACCTCTATCACCTATTGACCATTTAGTCACACATTGTTTTATGATGGCATGTATATTGTTATTTAACTTTGGATATGCACATATGACCCTTGAAGATTGGGATTATATATCACATACAATTCTTGGTATTAACAGCAATACCCAGAAGGAAGCTAAGAATGCAGTTGAATTATACAATTTCAGAATTGGAAGGCCCCTTAGATATCATATGACCCAACACTGTCATTTTTCTGATCAGGAAATTGAGGGATTGAGGGAGGAAGACCAAAATCAGAAAATCACAGAATAAAGGAACTGGGAGGACCTCAGAGCTTATCTGGAACAACCAATATCTGAGAACTTGTTCCTACAAAAAAATCCAATGAGTGGTTATCCAGCTCTTGCTTGAAGGCCTTTAGTGAAAAGGAAATCATTACCTCCCAAGGTGGGAGTTTGGGCAGCCTAATTGCTAAAATAAAGACATTGGACTAGATAATTTTTGTGAGAATAGAGCTCTGGACTTGGAGTCAGCAAAAACCTTGCTTTAAATATAATAAGGGGGGGGGTGCAGCTAGGTGGCACAGTGGATAAAGCACTGGCCTTGGATTCAGGAGGACCTGAGTTCAAATCCAGCCTCAGACACTTGACACTTAACTAGCTGTGTGACCCTGGACAAGTCACTTAACCCTCATTGCCCTGCAAAAACAAACAAACAAAAAACAAACAAAAAATAAATATAGTATCAGATACTTACTAGCTGTGGAACCATGCCTCTTGGTAACTTTTTCCAGCTGGCCCTAGTTCTAACCTCTGGTGCCATAGAAGACAAGTCTAACCCATATGATAGCCTTTTTAAATACTTGAAGAGAGTTATGAGTTCCCTTCTGAGTCTTCTCTTCTCCAACCTGAGCTTACTCATATCAACACATCTTCATATGGCACAGACCTTGACTAGTTTGGTTCCTCCTGATGGGACATGTCTAAGTTTATAATTATCCTTCCTAAAATGTGCTGCCCAGAAATGAATATAATACTTGAAATGTGGTCTGACAATAGGGGAGTACAGATTACCACTTCCTTCACTAAAGTTATATCTCTCTTGCTGAAGTTCAAGATTGCATTATCTTCTTTTGGCTACTATAGTATATTGTCGATTCTCATTGAGCTTGCAGCCCATTATGACCCCCAGATCATTCTTAGACAAAGTGCTGTCTTCTCTATTTTGTACTTGTGAATGTGCAATGTAAGATTTTGTATCTATATCTATATATTAGATTCAACACACTATTCTAACCTGTCATCAAGTTTTGGGATCCTGATTTGGTCGGTTGGTCTCTCTCTCTCTCTCTCTCTCTCTCTCTCTCTCTCTCTCTCTCTCTCTCTCTCTTGAAAACAAGCATTTCCATAATATAGTACAATAAAAAAGATTTCATTGACATGAAATTGTCAATCTATTATGCACAACTTGCTATTCCATTCAAAGATACAACAAAATTATTGTAAATTGTCTTTGGCAAATTTGATGAAGATGTCATCTATACTTTTATCCAGTCATTTGTAAAAATGTAAAAAAAAAAAACCCAACCCACAGGAGCAAGCATAGATACCTGGGACACTCCTCTGGAAAACAAGTTACAAATCAGCTGAGTGTCAGAGCTTGGTTTCTTGTAGTTCTTACTGAACTTAACAAGTCTCTGCATAGCATATTAATGAAAGAATTAATAAGCATGAGACTCTAAAACAACAATCACATGCACTATAATTGTCATATATACCTACTTTTATACTGATTATAACTCTGAAATCACTATGGATATTTGATGTTAAGATAGATATAGTTTTCCATCAAAATGATAATCTTGTAAAGCTCTTGTTAGGTGGATCTCAGTTAAAATGCTGAAAATACTGAAATGGTTTCCTCCCTTTCTTTCCCTAAATGGAAATGCCTTCCTCTGATTTATGAAGAATCTCATTCCTACTTTCCATTCATTTAAAGCTCACAAAGGTAACAGTGTAATGTACTCATGATGGTAAAATCAATAGAGTTGCATGGTGTTTCGACAATGTCTTCTCATAATTATATATTACCCATTACTTTATGTAACAGACATCCTATGTGAGTCAGATCCAAGCAGCACTGTGTTTTTGTTTGTTTTTTTTTACCCCTCCAATTAATCCCTCTTGGGATTTACTTGCCATTCATGTTGCTTCCTCCTCTTTCATTAGTAGGATGGAATGTTGAGATTTCTCTAACCAAACATCTTTGAAAGAGAACCAATGTGACTCAGATTTGCATTTGAGTCCACACAATTTGTTGGCCCAACAAATGATTTTAACAGTATATTTTGCCTTCAGTAATTATAATAATGGTATTTTCATTATCCCATTTGAATCTCGCAACAAATCTGTGAGGTAGGAACAATTATTCCCATTTTACAAATAAGTAAACTGGGACTCAAAGAGCTTTGTGATTTGCCTATGGTCACACAGCTAGTCACAGATGGTTATGGAACTGAAGTCTTCTTGATCACAATTCTAATAATCTATCCACAGCATCATCCTTCAATATCAGAAAATAAGGGTGAAGGAAATTGAAAGATAAATGAAGCCCTGGCTCTAACTTAGGAAATTCTATACTATTTCCATCAGATGATCCATTTGTGAGTAATGGCTTATGAAGAAGGAATGTCCACAACCTCCTGTTATACTATACTACAGTATATATATATATATATATATATATATATATATATACACACACACATATATATATATACACACACACATATACATATACATATATATACACATACAGTATATATATATACTGTATGTATGTATATATGTATGTATATATGCATATACATATATATGTATGTATAAAACCTACTATTATACTATAGTTGAATCCCTTCCATTATAGCTATAGTCCATAGAAATGAGAAGTCTCATATAAAGCTAGTTCTATGGTTTCTGCTTTTCTGTCTAAATAATCCATTATTTCAACTTTGTTGTTCAGTCAATTTAGCTGTGGCCAGACTCTGTGACCACTGGAGTGAGTTGCCATGTCTTTCTCCAAATTATTTTATAGATGAGGAAACTGAGGAAAATAGGGTTAAGTGACCAGACCAGGGTCATATAGTTAGTATCTGAAGCCACATTTGAACTCAGGAAGATGGGTCTTACTGACTCCATGCCTGGTATTCTATCTACTGTGTCCCTAGCTACCCAACTTTACTTTCATTTTATTCTAAATTATCTCTTTCCTTTCTAGGTCTCAAAGCTCTGTAGTCAAGACCATAATCTAATAAGGGACTGATTACTGTTTATACCACAAAAGGCATTATATAGAAGTAATATAGGGGTTGAAATCCTTTTCATAGGACAAGACTCTTCAGAGAGGGTGGAACTTCATGGCCAAGGATAACAGAAGAAAAATGAAAATGAGAAGATCCAGACTTAGCTTAACATGGAGGAGAGGGTGGCTTTAGAGAAAAGGGAGCTAAAACAAGAATAAGTTTCAAAGAGACAGGGAAAGGAAGTTGGGACTTCTGAGTCATTTCATTAGTTTGTCAATTAATTAAGTCAATTAATGTCATTTAAGGGTTCAAAGGATAATTTTCCCAATGTCAATGGAGGGTTATGGCTACACCAACTTTATTTTCAAGGGACAATATAATCACACCATGGTAACTGCACAAAAATTCTCTTACAAGTGCTTTTGTATTGACTGATAGTAGGTATGTACCTTGGTATTCCTGCCTACCTTTTTTAACATCAGCATGCTGGTTTGATGTTTAAAATCTAAATTGTGTGATCGCTTTAAATTAAAAAGCTTCAGTACCAGTCTTTGGGCATTAAACATTTATTAAAAGCATACAGGTATTCACATGGAGTTCAGAAAGTTAAGAAAAAGAAAGCCTACCTAGTCTAGAGTTCCAGCCTTGTCTGGTTCCTCCTCAAGTCCTCCATCACCAGCCTGCTTCAACCATGAACTCCCTAGCAAATTGATTGTGGAAGCTTTTGATAGGTCTTGAACAGAGGTGGTCCTTACACACAGCTTCAAGCTGATTGGTTGGTGTCCTCCAAATCCATTGGTTCACTGAACTTGAAAATGTTCTCAAATTAAGTTCACAGTCTAGCTTCTGAGAACCATACCTTCTTAAGGGCTAGCCAGGTGTGATTACAATCCAGTTAACTTTGAAGTAGACTAATCAGCAGTCAATCACTCTCACTTGATACAATCACTTTAGATTAATCTCCAGGTGGGTCTTTGAGTATCTGTTAAATCCCATTATTTTATCACACTGGTGACAAGTTCATCATGATACCTAGAGATTCTGACAAAATCAGTTGAGTCCCCTTAAACTCTCAAATTCTGTGAGTCTGTGGTGTATGTGTGAGATTTGTTTTCCTGTGTCAGTTAACTACGCTAGGCTAACTTTTTGTTTTTATTCATCATTATTTTAATTTTTTCCAGGAAATTTTGAATTTTTTTCATTATAAAGCTTCTTGTAACATCAACTCCTCTAGTGTATAGATATTTGTCTTTCTCAAAATTTTCTTTTTTAATGATGATCTCAACAACCATCCACAAACACAAATATTTCATACACCTTTCTATCTATCTATCTAGATACTCAGATATCCATCCATATACACACATATATAAATGTATACAAATAGATATATAATGTAATATAGTAGTAACAAAATTACCCTGTCTATGTCCCCTTCTGAATTTTTTCTTCTTTGTAATTTTTACCATTTTATTGATCCTCTTTTATTTCTTTTTTTCTGTCTTTATCACTACCCAATAATGTGCCTAATTTTTCCAATAGAAGTCATTCCTTTTAATGAGTAAGTATAGTCAAGCAAAACAAATCAACACATTAGCCATGCATGAAAATGCATGGCTCATTTTATACCTATAGTCCATTACCTCTCTGCCAAGAGGTAGGTGGCATGTTTTATGGGATGTCATTAGTATCATAAGCATCCTTTCTAGTTCATCATTCTATTTGTTGATGCAAGCTCTGGTATGATTCATTACTGCCCTCATTTGCACATATATAAGATATAATTAGTTCCTGAACCAGTCACTTTTCTATATTCTACTCTCAGTCTATTTTCATTTTTAAAGGAACAGACATTGGAAGTACTTGGTAATTCTCCATGACAAGTTGGGAATCAGGAAAAATGATTAGTTCATTATTCCTCCCAAAGTGGAATTCCTCACATTTTCAGAGCAGCATTTTATTTCTAAATTATAAGAGAGCTAGGATCATTAGAAATTAAACACTGCAACATAGCCTTCCTACTACAGCACAAATTTACTCGTTGGCTACAAGATGACAAGTCATCAAGATTTCAAACAAGGTTATAAGGATGATAAGATCATAGAGCTAAGGCTGGAGGGACCCTTAGAGGGCACCTGGTCCAAGCCCCTCATTTTACCAATGAGGAAATTGAGGGCTGGGGTGGTTTAGTGACTTACTTGCCCAAAGTCATCAGAAGAAATATTTCAGGGCAGCTAGGTGGTACAGTGGTTAAAGCACCAGCCCTGGATTCAGGAGGACCTGAGTTCAGATCCGGCCTCAGACACTTGACACTTATTAGCTCTGTGACCCTGAGCAAGTCACCTAACCCCAATTGCCTCACCAAAAAAAAGAAAAAAAGAAAAAGAAAGAAAAGAAAAGAAAAAGAAAAAAATATTTCAAAATATAACTTCACAGGGCAGCTAGGTGGCGCAGTGGATAGAGCACCGGCCCTGGAGTCAGGAGTACCTGAGTTCAAATCCGGCCTCAGACACTTAACACTTACTAGCTGTGTGACCCTGGGCAAGTCACTTAACCCCAATTGCCTCACTAAAAAATACAACAACAACAACAACAAAAATATAACTTCACCAAATGCTGGAAAATAGCAGACTGATTGTTTTGAGCACAAAACCTTTTAACTTCCAGTACAGTTGTCATAAAAAATTTGATGAGGGTGGGGCAACTAGGTGGCACGGTGGATAAAGCACCAGCCTTATTCAGGAGGACCTGAGTTCAAATCCAGCCTCAGACACTTGATACTTTTTTTTTTTTTAGTGAGGCAATTGGGGTTAAGTGACTTGCCCAGGGTCACACAGCTAGTAAGTGTTAAGTGTCTGAGGCCGGATTTGAACTCAGGTACTCCTGACTCCAGGGCCGGTGCTCTATCCACTGTGCCACCTAGCTGCCCTGACACTTGATACTTACTACCTGTGTGAACCTGGGCAAGTAACTTGACCCTCATTGCCCTGCAAAAAAACAAAAAATTTGATGAGGTCTGGTAAATTTGGATGGTAAGAGCAACAAACTCTACTACTTGGACCTACTGGTAGCTATCATTTAGTTTGTGATAACTTAAAATTTAATATGGACATGTTTGTTGGTTTTATCCACTGGACTCTGTAGTGCTGTCCTGCAGTCTTGAATGTTGATGTATCATTTAAGTTTTTGTTTTTGTTTTTGTTTTTGGTGGGGAGAGGGTTGGTGGGACTGGTGGTGGTGGTAAGCCACAGAGCCAAGGGACAGGGAGGAGAAAGAGCATAGTACTATACAGTAAGGTTAACATAGATGGTTTTTGGATTGCAGATTTCTTTTAGAATTCTTTACATAAAGTTGAATTTGTGTAATGTGAATTTACTTGGAAAGAAAGTAAAAGAATTCAAAAGTATATTCACTGCATTCCCCTGCCCCCAACCAGGAATGTGAAGATTAAATGAGAGAATTTTTATGAAATGCTTTGCCATCTTTGAGTCAAAAGGTGCTATATAAAAAGAGTTGCAGCACTTATTTTAAATATTTATTGTTTACCTTTGCATGCCATTTCCTATTTAACATCTTAATTACCTATTTCAATATTTTATCCCATCTTATATACCCAGGGAATTTATCTGTCTGTCTAATAATAAAATGTTGAAGCTTGAAGGGACCTTATAAGTCATGTAGCCCAGACAACTCATCATACAGATGAGGAAATGGGGGGGGGGGGCAAGGAGATGGTAACATGTCATTCAATTTGCTACTGACTGAGTAAGGCTTCATAATTCCCAATCCAATGCTCTTTCCCTTATATCATAGTGGCCCTGCATGGGAAGAGGACAAGAAAATACTTGAATTATCTTCTGTTGGAGGCTCTTCTTAACCTTTAATTTCCCTTTCCTGCCTCTCTGATTGTTTCAGTCTGGGCATGAAGCTTCCAGGGTACCTTCTGCTTTCCAGTGTGTTCTGTGTTTCCTTTGCCAGACTGACATATACACTTCCTCTGATCCATACCTGTTTGGGTAGGAGATCGAGTTTTACCAGTCCTAGAATTGTGCAGCTAATGCTGATAGGTACTTGGTACTTTGAATCATTGCTGAACTTTTTGACTTTTTTGTGCATTCCTACAATGATGTAGTCAATATTCATTTCCGGCCTTCCTTTGGTAAGTCACTTGAGAATTGATCTGTTGTTAGACATTTGCTGACAAGTGAATCCATGTTTTACCACTCATTAACACACTCATGTACATGGTTAGTTCCTATGTACCCAATTCTCATTTAATCAGCTATATTTAGGCAAGGAATCCAAGGCTCTATTTATCATTATCTGTTTATCAAACATCATCTGATTCATGTATTCAAGGTTACCAAACTTTCTTAATCACATTGTGGCCAATAAGGGGTGGTGGTATCTATCCTCAGTCCAGGCCACCCACTTATTGAATGTGGCTATTTTCCCTCATTATCTAAGTCCTTGTGAATCTTATCCAGAATCAGATATGAGGGCAGAGATCCAGAAATCTGGGCTATCAATAAACCTGTACATCCCCCCCTACACCTGAAATTGCCTGTGAAATTGTGTTGTTGCTTCATGTCAGACTCGTTGTGACACCATTTGGAGTCTTCTTGGAAAAGATACTGGAGTGGCTTAACATTTCCTTCTTCAGCTCATTTTACAGTTGAGAAAACCAAGGCAAACAGTGTTAAATGGCTTGCCCAGGTCACATAGCTAGTTAGTATTTGAGGCCATATATGAACTTAGAAAGGTGAGACTTCCTGTCTCCAGTCCCGATATTCTATCTATTGTGCCACCTAGCTGACCCAGTGTTAGCAATAAGACCAGGTAATCAAATGCTAGAATGCCTGTGAGTAATGGACTACCTAACCTATGGTCCTTTGAGTGCTTATGTTCCTTCTCAATATTTTACCCACAATCTTCTTACACTTGGTTGCTAATGAATATTTGTTTCAGAGATTGGATCTCTCTAGCAGAGTCTACTCCAGGAATTGTCCTATGGTATTATTTGACTGTTTTTTGGAGTGATCATGGCATGAGTTCAAGAGCTCACTGCCTTTCCTCCACCATCTTCTCTAACAGAGTCTAGAAGTGCAGCAGTCAGTCCTCCCTTGATATGGAAGCTTTGATCCACTCTGCCTTTGCTTTGCAGTCACTGGTTCACCCTTCCTTATGTAGCCCGGTATCACCTTGCCATACTCTCATATCAGGAGCTCATCATATTTGGTGCCAGATTTTAGCACAAAATATTCAACTGTTTCTAGTCTTTCTGCAGCTCAGAACTCTCAAGCTCAAGTAATACATTAGCATCAGCTTCTTTAGTAGCAGTGATTATAGGTATGGGCCACCAGACCCAACCGGATTTTTGTTGTTGTTGTTGTTGTTTTTGTGTGTGTGTGTTTTTAGTGGGGCAATGAGGGTTAAATGACTTGCCCAGGGTCACACAGCTGAGTGTTAAGTGTCTGAGTCTGGATTTGAACTCAGATCCTCCTGCATCCAGGGCTTTATCCACTGCACCACCTAGCTGCCCCCTGATGTGTTTTTAAATCTTGTTTTTGTTGCTTTAGTACAAGACTTTTGCTTAGTCTTCCTGGATACTACAAAGAATCTATAGCATTTAGCCTGAGACTAGTAAGGGAAGATTAAGAAAACTATCTTAAGAAAATAATCTTGTCACCTTAGAGATCATTTAAAGGCAGCTAAGGGGCACAATAGCTAATGTATTGGTTTAGAATCAGGAATACTTGGGCTTGAATTATGCCTCAGATATTTCCTTAGCCGAGTGACCCTGGCCATGTCACTTAAACCTTATTAGGCTCATTTTCTTTATCTACAAAAATGGAGATAACAGCACCCACATCACACATTTGTGGTGAAGCTCAAATAACATGTTTAAAGTGCTTTCAAAACTTTCAAGTGCTATATAAATGCTCACTGTTGTTATTATTATTATTATTATTATCCTATAATTTGACATCTTCTTTCTTCAGGTAACATAATTGAGTCTCGTAGAGGTTAAATGTTTTGTCTAAGGTTACACAGTGAGAGGAGGCAAATTTGAACCCAAGTCTACTGACAATAAACTAAACTACAATACCTATATATTTTTTTCCTTTCACGTTCTAACATTTATTGAGATAGTTTCATACATATGACTGAGCACTCACTGAACTCATGGTCTGATTTTCTATTAGGCCAAGTTATAAAGTTCATTTCATAAGATCTATTATGCCTTCAGGGGCTCTGTGTGAGGATAGATGTCTAATTGTCTCCACTACAAATCCCCAGTTAGGTTTAAATCAAGATGATTTTGTTTTCAAAGGTGACATTTAGTTTTATTTTTAATATTTCCATAGATCAACTCAGGAAGACTAAGAACTAAGAGGAATGATGAGTGTAGATAATATTCCATAAATCATGAAAAAAAAACTTGTCATTTTCTTTCTTATCACTGCTCAGAAAAATAAGGATGAGTTTAGCTGTGATAGACTTGAGAAGAGAAAGGTTTTAAGCAAAGCCTCACTGGGCCAATAGTTAACTAAAGTGAAAAAATATCTTTTACTAGTTTAATATGTTGTGAAACCTGAAAAGTACATCACTGTATATTTAGAACTGTAACTTGACTTCTATAGCTTCATAGAATAGGATGAAGTGTCAGAGACTACTTAGTTCAATCAATTCATATTATAGTGAAGAAAAGTGAAATCCTGGGGCAGCTAGGTGGAACAGTGGATAAAGCACTGGCCCTGGATTCAGGAGGACCTGAGTTCAAATCTAGATTCAGACAATTGACAATTAATCTCTGTGTGACCCTGAGAAAGTTACTTAACCTCCATTGCCCCGCAGGAAAAAAAAAAAAAAGACTTTGTGGGCAGCTAGGTCGCACAGTAGATAAAACACTGGCCATGGATTCAGGAGGATCTGAGTTCAAATCTGGCCTCAAAACACTTGACACTTACTAGCTGTGTGACCTCGGGAAAGTCACTTAATCCTCATTGCCCTGCAAAAAGAAAAAAAGAAAAAAGAAAGAAAAGTGACATTCTTAGAGCCTAGTCAAGTGTCTTCCTCAAGGTGAAATAGCTAGTTAAAAGCCGAGCTGAGATTAGAACTGGGGTCTACTGTATCCTAACCCAGTATTTTTCCTATTTCTCCAATCACGATATTTCTTCTTGATGGCATAATCATTTTGAAAAATTTCTTTTCCTTTCTAAAGTCTCTTGGACTTAGCTCTCTCCCCAAAAGTTTCCCTGTTATCTTTTTTGGTCTTAGGCAAAGAATTTAACATTTCTCTTCCTCAGTTTCTTTCACTGCAAAATGAGGGTGTTGAACTAGATGGCAACTGAAGTTCCTTACAGCTCTAGATCATTGATCCTATAAGATAGTATGTGAATGAAAAGAAAATAAAGATTTGGGAGAAAGGAGGAAAAACAGAGAAATGAAGCTATTTTGTCAAAAGAATAAGAAAAGAGACAATGTTAGAATATTTTTTTAGGATATTGCTGTTCCCAAGATTGTGTGGAGTCAGAAGAAATAGGAAAGGCTAAGCACTAGAATTTTCATTTTAAAATTACAATGTGTTTGGTGTAGTGCATTTGATAATATGTTGACTTTCAAAAACATGAATTAATAATAAAGGCTGCCGGGGCAGCTAGGTGGCTCAGTGGATAGGGCACTGGCCCTGGAGTCAGGAGTACCTGAGTTCAAATCTGGCCTCAGACACTAAACACTTACTAGCTGTGTGACCCTGGGCAAGTCACTTAACCCCAATTGCCTCACTAAAAAAAATAAAAAATAATAAAGGTTGCCTTCATTAAAGTCCTACTTTGTTTCTTCACTTGTGTGAAGGGGTTACTGGGTTGCTTTGAGATCAGGCTCTGTGCTGGACTCTGTCTCTATTGTCTGAGGACCAGGAAGTTTCCTTATCAGCAACAACAGCTTGGTGGTGAATTTTTATCTTGTAATCTCAATGTATGAGGATCATCTACTCAGCTCTGCATGAATTGTGATCCCTATCCCTGGAAAGAAGACCAATGCTGGTGAAAGTCACACAACTTCTCTGAGAGTCAATTTTTTAAACAATGGAGATAATATTATTTATCTCACAGTATTGTTATGAGGGTCAAATGGAATAATGTATATAAGACATTATATGAATGTGAATTGTCACAATTATGTGAGAGATAAGGAGAAGGACTGGATGGTGGTTTCATTGATATAAAGAGTTCCTAGATGAACCATTGCAAGGTATGTTTATCTTTGTGATGAGCTAAGCCCTTCCCAGAAAACCAGTAAGTACCTGTACTACAGTTTAAATATTGATCTTAGCCCATGCCTCCCATTAGCATCAATACATCATCAAAATGCTTCTGTCAATACTAGAAGGTTTGTATTCAGTCAAATGATCGGAGAGTGACTAACAAAGCTATATTTAAATGGTGTTTTTGAAAGTTATCTCTGCCATCTAAAAGAATAATGGAACTAAATAAAGACTGGACAATTCTCATACTGACCATAAGTCTGCCAGTCAGTCTTGAAGTGACCAAATTTCAGGAAAAGTTGCTGAGTTTCTTGATCTTCCTCCAAAACCCAGCTAAATACAAAAACACTGATGAGAACACAGACAAACTAAGGGGGTGGGGGAAATGGAGAGTATAAGACAAGTAGAAGGGAGAAGAAATATAGGGATAGAGAGAAGGAGCAAAAAGAGAAAAGTAAAAGTAAGATGAGAAAATAAGAGGAAGAAGGCAGAGAGTTGGGTTAAGATATTATCCATCTTTTCCACACCCTTTCTTTCATCAGGGTTGCCAAGTGAAGAGATTCTAGCAGTCATTGTAAAATTTGTACAAAAGAATGGCAGAATGGTAAAGTATGAATTAAAAGATCTGAACAGAGACTTTAAAAATAGTAAATAAACAATATTAAAAGATCACTAAGAAAACTGGTCAGGATTGACTCTGCATGTCAGGCTTTATCAAATCATTTTTCTCCCAATCCATAGTATTTCATTTAATGTATATATGTGATCTCCCTTGATAGAGTGATAGATAGTGCTTCTTGAGAGCTAGGACTGTTTCAGTCAGTAAGTCAATAAGCATTCATTACTCATCTAATGTCTTCCAGACATGATGCTAAATGCTGATGATACAAAGGAAGGAAAAAGACAATCTGCACTCCCAAAGAACTCACAGTCTAGTGTTTTTATTATTGTTGTTATTATTTATTAACTAGCCTTTACATAGCATCTAAAGGTTTGCATAGCTCTTTACATATATTTCCTTGTATACTCACAATAACACCAGGTAGGTGTTATTATTATTCCCACTTTGGAGATGAGGAAGCAGTCATTAAAGAGGTTAAATGAATTGCCCAGAGTCATACAAGCTAGTAAGTATCTGTAGCTAGATTTGAACTCATGTCTTCTTGATTACAGAACCACAGCTCGGTCCACTTTATCTCTGAGCTGCCTCTAGCTTGCAACAACTTAATTCCATGTGTGGAGGCTTGAGAGTGATTTCTCTCAAATTTCATTCTAAAAGGCTTTCTGTTATACAGTTCTGTGATCTGAAGTGAACCTCCCTTATCTGAACTCATATTTCACTCATTTTATATTCATTTAACAATTGGCCTAGTGCTACCTAATGGCATCTCTCTTCTACTTGTTATAGAGGGGATAAGAAGAGTTGGTCTCTTACCAAGCAATGTCCCCACACACCACTACCCATGTAATCCCAGCAAAAGGCAGATAATAAGAAGTTAAATGAAAAATGAAAAATGTAAAGAATGTGTGTGCCTGTGTATGTGTATGTGCATACATATCCATCTATCCTGTATCCCTTTAATAAGTGAAAAAAAAAATCTTGATAGAATTGGAAGAGCCAAATGTGATTGGATGAAGATTGACCACCATCATGAAAGGCCCTTAAAAAGCTAACTTTCCAGTTCTGTTGTTTATCCAGGTAGGACAGCTATAAAGGAAGAACCCAACCCCTGAAAAGGAATTATTCTTCACTTTTTGACAAGGAAGGGATTTCTCTCTTCTTTCTTCCCCACCCCCCTTCACCATGTCACTTTACAAAAAGAATTACCTGCCCAGTCATACCAACAATAAGCATCACAGGGGTCAACTATGCATGGCTGGGAATAAAGACACATCTACACACACTCTCCAGTAAAATACTTTTAAGGAATGAGACCTGGCAGCAGAGAAGAGAGCTAATTATAGTTTCAAAGGATAATTAATTTGCTCATTTGGAGATTCAAGCTTTAAAAAGGAAGACATTCAAGGAAATTAAGTAAGCAAACCCTCAGTAGAGTCATTGGATCTGAGAGGAGAAGCATAAGGACTCCATAAGGAGAGAAAATACATTAGAGCCCAGAATACTGGAGACAGGAGTTGCCTTGGCTACATGTGCTCCCTATAAGTATACTCACTATTAGGGCAGCTAGGTGGCGTAGTGGATAAAGCACTGGCCCTGGATTCAGGAGGACTGGAATTCAAATCCGGCCTCAGACACTTGACACTTACTAGCTTTGTGACCCTGGGCAAGTCATTTAACCCTTATTTCCCAGCCAAAAAAAGGGATAATCACTATAATTCAATTTATATTACATTATTTTTCCTCACAGAACTAAGGCCAGCTTTATGGTAGAGAATAGTATGTAGCTGCTATTCTTACCATGTCATCTTGGCGAATGCCTTTTTTTATTTCTTTTTAGCTGATTAGGTTTACAAACACTAGTGGGCATTCAGGAGTTATAGTTATAGGAGTCTGGACACAAAGACTATATCCGTAAACCTGAGTGTAGTAACTATCCCAGGAGGATATCTACATATATTTCCATTCTCTATTGCTATTTAATTTTTCATGTGTTTAGATCTTATCTCCCCAAATGGATTGTAAGCTCCTAGAAAGTTGTGGTCATTTTTTATACTTATCCATGCATTCATGCCATGCTTCACACCATACCTTCTATATAACAGAAACTCAAGTCTCTTATTTCATCCCTTCTCAGGAACTTTTTCCTTCCAAGTAAAATGATTCCTGCACCTTTAGCCTATTCTAATGGGCCTACTCTTGAAAGTCATGCATCCTTTGATAGGATTTTGATTGATCTTTCTCAGATAGCTATAAATCTTTCTTTAATGTCATCTTAAACATTCAGGAGGTCTTTCCACTTCCCAAACTGCTATGCCTTCTCTGGGATCAACCTTCATCTTGCCTGTATCCTTGATGTACCTGGTTATTTCTCTCCTATATTAGAATGTGAACCCTTAAGGAATAAGTCTGTGTTTTTGCCTTCCTCTGTGTCCCCAGAGATTAGCATAGTCCTTGGCCTACCATACTCTCGCAAATGCTTATTGACTTGCCAATGATCCTGTTAACATTTCCTACATACCAAGTAACTATTTTCTAGATTTTTCAACAGAAACACACACATAATTGTCTGTTGAAAATTACAGCAGATATAGTGAATCTAAAAAAAAAATCATGGGAAACAATTTTAAATATTTTAGAGAAAATAATGGTGAAAGTAAACCATGAAGAATCAGGCAAGGAGTATTACTACTAACAGTAAATAACTAACATTTAAAAAACACTTTGAGGTTTGCGTTGTGCTTTACATGTTATCTCACTTGATCCTCATACGAATCCTATGAGGTATGTGCAATTTTGATCCCTATTTGTTGTTGTTGTTGTTATTGTTGTTGTTGTCATCATTGTCATGATCCCATTTGGGTTTTCTTGGCCAAGATTTGGAAGTGGTTTGCCATTTCCTTCTCCAGCTCATTTTACAGATGAGGAAACTAAGGCAAACAGGGTTAAGTGACTTGCCCAGGGTCACACAACTACTAAGTGCCTGAGGCCTGATTTGGACTCAGGAAGATAAGTCTTCCTGACTCTAGGTCTGGTATTCTATCCACTGCACCAACTAGCTGCCCCCTGTTTTACAGACTAGCAAATAAATCTAATAAGCCTTTCATATATATATATATATGCATAGAAGAAATGTATGCAGAGGGGAATTAAAATGTGTAGAAAATCTTCCTGGTTAGCTTAGGGCTCTGGTGCCATTCCCTTGGGCTAGGTTCCAATCCTCACATTAACAAGCACATTGGAAAATTCTATTAAGATTAATTGTGGGGGGCAGCTAGGTGGCGCAGTGGATAGAGCACTGGCCCTGGAGTCAGGAGTACCTGAGTTCAAATCCGGCCTCAGACACTTAACACTTACTAGCTGTGTGACCCTGGGCAAGTCACTTAACCCCCATTGCCTCACTAAAAAAAAAAAAAAAATTAAAAAAAAAAAGATTAATTGTGGGGGCAGCTAGGTGGCACAGTCCTGGATTTAGGAGGACCTGAGTTCAAATCTGGCCTCAGACATTTGATACTAGCTGTGTGACCCTGGGTAAGTCAATCCTCATTGCCCTGCAAAAAAAAAAAAAGAGTAACTGTACTAGAATTGTGATCCAGTTGGTCACTATGGCAGAGTCACATCCTGCTGGGTCATATCCCAAGTGTTAAAAACTAAGAAATGACTGTGATTATGACTTAGACTTCCTTCCTCATTGTTTGACTGGGCCAATGTTTTCAAAGCCCTTACTTTTTGCAATGCACAGTACTAGGTGTCTTGTAATAGTAATAACTAGTCATGCAAAGATGAAAAATACACTTTTCAAGAATTTACAATATCAGACAAAAGGCAGGCATATAAATGACTTAATGTAACATGGTATAATGTAATATGGGATGTGGGATATATAGAATGATGCAGGGAGCAGGGAAGGCATAGAGGACCAAGAGTTACTTCTGGTTATTAAATGTGGGAGAGAGGAGTTATGAACAGTTTCAAGGAGGAGACAGAATTAAGTTGGTTCTGGAAAAATGAGTAGGATTTGAAAAGGCAGAGATGGGGTTAGGGGTATTCTTAAAAGAGGGAAAAATATTGAGAAAAACAACATTTATGAAAGGTAGAAAAGTGTTTTGAATAATAGTGAATCATGATTTGACTGGGTTGCATCATAGAACAGTGAAAAGAGTTAAAAGCCTCTGATGTCTTCTCCTTGCCTGACCTGGGGCAAGTGAGTTTCCTCATCTGTACAATGGAGGGCTTGGACTTAATGAGAGCACTACATTTGTGATGCTAGAATCCTAAAGGGAGTAGGGACAAATGAAAGTGGTAGATTGGATCAGAGCATGAAAGGCCTCAAATGGAAAGGTAAGAGATTTGGACTTTGGAGGGGACAGATAAGGAAGGCATCAACATTGAATTTCACAGCTAATCCAAATCCTTTCTTTTAACCAATCCTTTCCTCCTCTATTCACAGGGATATAATGGATGGATTGGTGGCCCAGTGGGACTGAGGACATAGACTTGGAGTTAGGGAAGACCTGAGATCAAATCTTGGTTCAGCCCCTTAATAGCCTTGTGACTCTGAACAAGTCACCTAAGATCTTTGCCTCGGTTTCCTCTTCTGTAAATTAGGGATAATAATAACACCTGTATCTGAGGGTTGTTGTGAGGATCAAATGAGATAAAATTTTTTAAAGTAATTTGTGAATGTTAAAGCACTATATAAATGATAGATATTATGTCTAGTATTAACCATTTTCATTTCAATTATCAATATCATTTTTGGCCTGATTACTAAGGAAATCGTCTCGAGTCAGAAGGATGTGAGTTCAAATTCAGCCTCAGACACTTGAGATTTACTAGCTGTGTGACTCTGGGCAAATCACTTAACCCTAATTGCCTTAAAACATCTGGAGCCATCTCCAGTCATCCTGATGTGTATTTTGCCACTGGACCCAGATGTATCTGAAGTAGAGAGTGAGGTTGGTGACTTTGCACAGCCCTTCCTCACTTAAATACAATTCACTGCAAGTCATGATCCTGATGTCATGGTCCTCTTTGAGAATGAAGGACAAACAACGACAATGTTTATGGAAGCTAGGTGGCATGGTGTTTGGAGTGCCAGGCCTGAAGTGAGGAAGACTCATATTTCTGAGTTCAAATATGGCCTCAGACACTTATTAGCTATATGACCCTGGGCAAGTCATGTAACCCTATTTGCCTCAGTTCTTAATCTATAAAATGATCTGGAGAAGGAACTAGCAAACCATTCCAGTATCTCTCACAAGAAAACTCCAAATGAGGTCGTGAAAAGTTGGACACAATTGAATAACAACAACAAAAGTGTTTATAAAACTCAATGTTTTATGTTTGTTTTTTTGCCTCTCTGGGTCGTTGCCCCAAAATTTATACCTGAAATAGACCCAGGTCTCACAACTCAGGGTCCTGATTTGATGTCTTCCAGACAAAACTGCTGTGAATGAATTATTTATGAAAATGTGAGCATCTCTTCCTACCTTTCTAAATGATCAGTGGGTAAACATAATCATTTGATAAAACAGAGAAATGGAACTATTGACAAACTCTACCTGATAAAAGAAAAGAAAAATCACTTCAAGGTTATACTTCATCCTGTACCCTGTGAATTGTTCTGAACACAGTCTAAGACGTGCACATGCAATGGATGAAAGCGTACCGATTATGATAGAATCATATAGTAATTATTTTGTTGGAACAAGAAACTCCAGTGTGTATAAAATTTGTCCCAGCTCAATCTTACATGCACAGTAAAAGTGGATTACAAATATTTGGCTATTTGGAAAGGAACAGGAGGGGCAAGAGTATTCCCCATTCTTATTTATTTATTTAGCACATCACAGATATAAGGAAGAAAGTTTAGGCTGAAAAATTAAATTTCCCTCAGTCTAACCATCTCATTGAAAGTAGCTTTCTCACTTGTTGAAGAGAAAGATAAGGGCAAGTATTAGTGATAGAGGAAAGACAAGGTGTACAAAAAAAATCAGATAGCATTTAAGAGATCCTGACCACTCATATGGTTTATCCACAAGGATGTTTCATTCTATATGTATGACTGTTCCTCTCACTTCATCACAACCACTTCAGATAGGAAGTTCTAAACAGGATGAAGCAGGTGTAGTATATGAGGACCTCTTCACAGAAGACTTCTTGCCCTTTGAAATTCATTCAAGCTAAGTCTGTGAAAGAAACAAGAAGGCCACCTGTATTGGAAGGCACATGATTGGAGGTGTTCATTGTAATGGCCAAATATTTACCAAAGAAATTGTAGACAGAAGAGATGAGAAACATTCAATACTTCTCCTTCTACATATTCCCTACACACTGGCACCATGTTCTCTAAGATATACAAAATTCAACTTCAAAACTGAATTGAATGTGCAGACACATATCATAGAAAGTTGCATTGCATTGTTTCACCTTATGGATAACTTCCTTTCCATAGGTGAAGATACAACATTTAGGGTTAACTCCTGATTGGGAGTGGGGTTGTACATGGATCAGGAGATGGATACTTTTGGGATGTGTGTGTGGTACATTTAATGAATTTGTATCATTCATTGTATAAACTCTCTGCATATGAGAACCGCCATCTTATGCTTTTGTCTTGGAGAAGCATCAGGAGTTCAAGCAACTGAGTATATGTCCAAGGCAGGACTTGAAATCCAAGACAAGTCCTCTATCCATAATGACTTGTAGATAGCATAGGAACTGGAAGTCACAGATAATCCTGTGCTTTGTATTTACTAAACCATTAATAAATGGTGCTGTGAATAAAGCACTGGACCTGGAATCAAGAAAACCTGAGGCTCAAATCTCAGGCACTTACTCATTGTCTGGGCAAGTCACAAGCCTCAGCTTCTTCACATCTAAAATGGGAATAATATTAGCACTTACCTCCCAAGTTTTGTGGGGTTTTTTTAAAGATCAAATGAGATAATAATTGTAAAGCACTTGGCTTAAGTGCTATATAAATGTTAGCTATTATTTTTATCATTATTAAATGCTTTTCTATTCATTAGTTCCTTCATCAAAAAGCTTCATCCTTATTAGGTTTCCATTTCCTTGATGGGTTAATCTTAAAGTGAAAAAAATAACCCTGATAAACATCCCTGTTTTCCTTCTCATTTAAGATTATAGGATCTGAGATTTAGAGCTGGAATGGGGCTTAGAGGACATCTAGTCTAACTTCATCATTTTAAAAAATAATGGGGAGGGGGGCAGATAGTTGGTGCAGTGGATAAAGCTCTGGCCTTTGATTCAGGAGGACCTGAGTTCAAATCCAGCCTTGACACTTGACACTAGCTGTGTGACCCTGGGCAAGTCACTTAACCTTCATTGCCCCACAAAACCAAACCAAAACCAAACAAACAAAAATAATAATAATGGGAGGAAAGTGACTTGCTTAAGGTCACATGGGAGTTATTGACAGAAATATACTTGAGCCTAGGTCCTTTGAGTTTAAATACAGTGTTCTTTCAATGCTACCAATTGACTAACTCTTATCCTGTCTCACTTCTGGGAAGGCCCATTATAAGTAACTTGATGACAAGAACTGTGAACCAGTTCCTTTTCTTTTTTTTTTTTTAAACCTCTGTCACAGTGCAGTGTAGTTGTTTTCACAATTGGTGTTCAGTAAATGTTGACTAAGCAATGCTACCACCAAAAGGCACTCAGAAAAGGGGGAGGACAGAAGGAAGCAGAAGACTTCTTTAACCAACAGAATGATTCAGCCAATATTAATTCAGGATAAATCCTTGAATAAAAGAATGTCTAAATCATAATGAAAAATTCCAGAGGACTGTGTCCAGTTTTTTGGTTTGTGGTTTATCAAGCCATATTGGGATTTTTTTTCAAGCTGTTCTTAGAGTTCCATTCTTGCAGGCAAGTTTCCTATTATCAAGCTGAGAGATACTAGGGTACAGTGGAAAGGGCCCTGGGTTTGGAATTAGAGATTGAATTGTTTTGATTATGTACCAGCCAAGGGGAAAGAAAAGTCAAAAGGGACCTTTAATTTTTTTTCTTTCATATTTGAATGACTATAAAAAGGAAGATTCCCTCCAATCAGGGAGGTAAGGTAGTGTGGTAGAAATAACACTGGAGCAGGTATCTGGTGATCTGAGTACTAACTACTCAGATCTACTACTAAATAACTAGCTATGTGATGTTTAGCAAGTCATTACACCACCTTCTACCTTAGTTTCCTCATCTGTAAGATAAAGGCAATAGACCTGATGATTTCTAGGTCCCTGTCAGCCCTAGGGACTCTAAGTGATCTTCCCTTCTCTCATTAGACCCTATTATCAGCTCTGTCATGCACTAATGTTCCCATTTTGCTTTTCATGTATTCCTTATGCACATGCTTGAGGTAAATGACTTGGTTACTTTCATATCCCTGATCACAATGTACTACACAGACTGGGTGAAATGTTGGTATTTTCTACAACTTGTTTTCCTAACCATTGTAAGATTCTTGAACTGCTAGGGAAAAATAACTGTAACATAAAAAGATAGTTTAACTAATTTAGTTGAGGCAGCTGGATGGCTCAGAGGATGGAGCACTGGGACTGGAGTCTCTGAAGGATTGAGTATAGTATCGGACATTCATACTAGCTGGGTGACCTTGGGCAAGCCACTTAACCTCTTTTTCTCAGTTTCCTCAACTGTAAAATGGGGATAAAAATAGCTACTACCTCCCAGGGCTGCTGTGATTTGTGAATTAAATAATATGAGAGAGACAGAGAGAGAGACAGAGAGAGACAGAGACAGAGACAGAGACAGAGACAGAGACAGGAGGCACTTTGCAATGTGCCTATCACATAATAGGTGCTATATTAATGTCAGCTGTTATTATTTCTGAAAAAAGATTTGGTGATCCTGACTTCTTTGTTGTTCCTCAACTTTGTTGCTCTCCTGACTCGAGACATTTTTATTCTCTATCTTCCATAGCCAAAATATTCTTCTTCCTCATCTCTGTTTCTTAGCTTCCTTGACATTCAAGTCCCAGCTAAAATCTCACCTTCTATAGGAAGACTTTCCCAAACCTCCTTAAATGTAGTTAGTACCTTCCTTCTGTGGATTATCTTTAATTTGCCCTGTATATAGCTTGTTTGTACACATGTTGCCATTCCAATTAGACTGTGAGCTCCTTGAGAACAGTAAATGTTTTTTGCCTTTCTTTGTATTGTCAGAGTTTAACAAGGAGCCTGGCACATAGAAGGCACTTAATACATGTTTATTGACTGACTTATAAAAAGGAAGATATCTTTTAGCATACCATCCACTATAATCTTATTTTTTGCTCTAGATCTGTGATTTCACTAGAATAAAGAATTTTCAGTGAAGGGATTCCCTCTACTAATGTAAAGAGGCAGCTGTTTTGCAAATAGTTACATAAGCCAGGATGTAGAAGAGGTGAGTCTTGAACCCAGTTCTTTCTGACTCCGAGGCTTTCTGTAGCTATTATTCCACATTACCTCTCACAGTATGACATGTTGTGGTAAAAAAAAAAAAAAAATTCTTGTCTCCAACTTATGACAGGTAGAACAGATGTATGATCACTGTATGAAATGTATGTATGAAATGATCACTGTATTACTGAAATCTAGAAAGCAGATCCATTGCTTCTGGTGGTTTTCAGAATTTTGAGTGGATTTCCTTAGTGGTCTAAAAGTTGCATACTCCCTGTGAGCAGAATGAACTTTCACACTGTTTCAGTATTTGGGAAATATACAGGAAGCAAAGTATTTACTCTTAGAACAATGGCTTTCAAGGTAATTATGATATTATCACAGCCACTGGGTTGAAGACAATGAAAAGGAAAAACTTATTTCTTCATTGTTTAGAGATTTAGAATTATTATATTTTTGAGTCTGTGGGCATTAAGGCTTTCACCTCATACATTAAAAATAATCATGTCTATCCCCCATAGCCATATGTATCTCTAGGAAGCCAAGATTTTGGAATTTTCCCTTATATTTTATATTGTAAAAACAAAATCCCTAGGATATCATAATGTAAAAATCTTTAAAATATTTTTAAAAGGACAGGAGATTTGATGTTTTATTTTATTAATAATTTGGTTTACTTTTGTAAATGTAAAATAAATTAACATTTTTGTTTTAAGATAATAACAGAATTAAAATGGTATTAAAGAAAAAATGGGATTCAAAAGATAAAAATCTGATAATAAAATAAATACATTTTACAAATAACAACCACAGTCGATAGCTAACATCCATAAACTAAAATTAATGTTTAAAATAAATGACAATACAATGTAGTCTCCACAAGAATTAAAAAATAAAAGTCTCATTCATTAGCTACAACAATCACCAAAAGCATGACCTGGAGGAGTTGGGCAGACAGAGTAGGGGGAATTGTACTGGGATTGCTATTTTGCCCATGCCTGGGACCTATGAAAATGGCCACAAATTCTGGTTTGATGATGGTTAGTGAGACCATCAAGGACAAACATGTGGCTTCCAAGAGTACATTGCATTCTGAGCCAGTTCTCCTTTGCCCATGGTCACTATTCCAGGCGATGACCTAGAGCTTAGGGCTTCAGATCTATGGCAGAAGGATCATCACTGGAAAGGATGGTGGCGTAGCCAATATATAATAAACAGATGGTTTAAAACCTGTTACCAAGCAGCCATGCTTCAATGAGCTGAAGTCAATTTTATTTTTTCCTCCTAATTGCTTTTTTTTCCTATTAACTTTGGGGAACTTAAAGCATGCACCTAATATGTCTATTGGGTAATCCAGGAATACGTCATTGTAGGATCCATCCTTCCCTACTTCCATGAACAAATAATCACCTCATTTGCTATTATTTGTATGCTGGGGCAGGTTATACTCCATAAGCTCCAACATATCCCCCTGTAAACCCTCTGCAAAAGGAGCAGCTGCAGCTCATATGCAAATTGAAATTCAATATTCCCTTTAGGGTTTATTTACATTGGTTTCTGAAAATAGACTCCATTCACTCTCACCTTAAATAAATGTTGGCTGTCTTCAAAGGTCTGTCTGGATGAATCGAAGAAATACAATAGGTGGAAGAAGGGGAGTCAGCTCCAAATTTCGGTAGGGCAGTATATATTATCATAGAATTATTAACATATGGAATATTATTATTGAGAATATTTCTTATCTATTTAAGAATAAGAGTGAATGAATACAAAATCATGAGGTATTAAGCACTTACTATGTGCAAAGCACTGTCTGAGGCACTGGAGCTTATAAATAGAAAACAAAGACAGACCCTGCTCTCCTGGAACTTGCCTTCTAAGCCAGGCAACACAACACATACTTGAAGTTTTAACTGCAAGTTAGATGCAAAGACCCCATGTTCCTTAGAGTGCAGCAGCAAAACAGATGCTAATGGATCTTCTTTAATGCCATTTCCATTAGTAAACCCATATCTACATCTAATGGTGAAGCATTTGGTGATGGTGCCAAGGATTGGATGGTAAGAACTTTCTTTTCTGGGTCTTTGTTAGCTTTAGCTTCTGAGGAGGCAGCATCTATAGCACATACAAAATTAGGAAATCACAAGGATTGCTTAGCCAGGCTGTGGCTAGAAGCAGTTGGTTTCTGGGGTTGTTCTGGTCTCAGGATTTATCTGCTTTTTGGTGGCATTTGGTCAGCATTTGGTATTGATGATGGCAGGGTTGACGGGTTCCTTCTCCATACGGCTTGTTCCTCTTTATGATAACTCCAAAGGTCAAACTGGAAGCAGGATTGTTTGTCTTTAGGAGGTAGGAGGATAGCTATTCTTGGGGCTCTATAGATCACTGTCCTAGATTATCTTCACCAGGAGCCAGGGACTTAGGGGAGCTGATGATCAAGATGGTTTGCATGAACTGGCATATTCCTACCTCATATCTCTTTTTCAGGTTGCCTTGTAGTTGGTTAGTAATTGGTGTTGTCAGTAGTGGAGAGGGCAGGCTCCTTCTCTGCAAGGTTTTCTCCCTGTAAGGATGGCTTCAGAAGCCAAATTAGAAGAAGACTGGTTGCCTTGGAAGTATTGCTGTTCCCAGGACTCTTAGACTTACTTGCCTGTATTGGTAGCAGTGGAAATGGTGGTTGCCTTTACCATACTGGTTACTTTTCCAATGAGAGCTCTAGCATATATGCCTTCTCAATGTCCTTCTTTAGTGCCTTATTATGGCCTAGAAGTGACCCTTTGTGCTTAAATGCTAGGTCTAGAGAGTGTAAACTCTCATAGGTTCTACTATGCTAAAACAACTCAGCATAATGCTAGCAACTGACTATGTCTCTTTTCTGAGGACCAGTCTACCTAAGCTTGGAGAGCTGGAATAGTTCTAGGCTGGCAAATTGGTGAAGACTTTTTTGCCCATGGCAACCCATCTAACTTTTCCTAAACCCTGTGTGGCCCCATCCCATTTCTGCAGGGACAGGGGCAGAATGGTGGGGAAAAGTATGAAGAAGATACAAAGAATTACACATTTTTTAAACCATCTAAGAATATTAAGTTAAATCAATGGACTATATGTGAGATCCTTATCCAGTGACCATTGACCATATTTACAACTAAAGGAACTGAGTCATACTAATCTTGACCATCTTGTGATATATGAGACAAGAAAATAAAGAAATTTGAAGCTAAATGGAAGGATAGGATAAAGGAATGGGTAGAGATAATTTTTATCACAAGAAACAATATAAATATGATTAAATGAAACATTTTGAGATAATTATTAATAGTGGATTTCTTGGGGGACCCAGGGATCAGTTTCTCAATGGTTCCTTCCCCTTCCCACTTCTTAAAGTCCAGTTCTTGAGAAATTTCAGGGAAACCCAAGGGAAAGAAATGGATATAGACTCTTTTGTCTAGCTCAATGAAGGACTGATGGGATCAAACCACACCTAGATAATGGACTTTTCCTTAAGCAATTTGAGCAAGGGTCTTTTCCCTGATGTCATCTGTAGAGTTCATTAAAATTTAGACCACTTTCAAATCATGTCCACTAATATAATTGAATGATGCTAACCAATTAGCTTTGATCAATGTATAAAGACCCACCTTTATCTAAAGAGAATAAAATCCTGGAAAGAGGCCAGGAGCTCTCTTGACTTGGTTCTCTGGCTTCTAGGTCTTCTGGGTCTTTGAGTGCTTTTCTCTTACTCATGCTAACTAACATGCTGAATCTCTCTTCTTTCTTTTTCTACCACCTGGCCTGAGACCATGAGAAGTTAGGGACAGGTAGTCAATCCTATACTGGTATATTATATTAATAAATTAATATAGCCTTACCCCAAAGTGTTATCTATAGCTATCGCAAATTATTTTAGAAAACACAACATTTTAATCATCTGTTATTATAGTGCTTATGATAAGCATGTATAAAAATACTATAATGAAAATAATTGTGGCTTAGGTGTCAAAAAACTATTGAAGATGATGAGATTTTCCTAAGAACCTCCCAATTTAAATCAAAATTGACTTTCATATTTACTACAAAGATTAACAGAGTAGAAGACAGAAAACAAAACAAAACAAAACCCAGAAAAGTTTTTGTTGGAAAATAAGGTTCAGGAGTCAGAATGAGGATGCCAAAGGGCTGTAGACCAAACAGAGGCCTTACACTTAGGGATCAGGAATACTATCTTCAAGAAATGAGTCAAGAAGTACTGGACATGGTAAGCACCAAATCATATCTCAAAAATAAAATTAATTATATTTTGAGAGGAAATGACTGGTAATCAATTTGAGATTCACTTTTTAATTACCTGTTTGTGTACTAACAGAGCATTAGTCAGCTCATAGCAAAGATCAAAATCAGATTCCTTCTCTTTCTAGATATCTAGATATCTAAAGAACCTTCTTTTTTTTTTTTTTAAGTGAGGCAATTGGGGTTAAGTGACTTGCCCAGGGTCACACAGCTAGTAAGTGTTAAGTGTCTGAGGCCAGATTTGAACTCAGGTACTCCTGACTCCAGGGCCGGTGCTCTATCCACTGTGCCACCTAGCTGTCCCTAAAGAACCTTCTAAATGGTATTTCAAAGAATTTTTCTTAGCTTGAGAGCTATAGGAAAATATATGGATAAAGAATAACTATTCAGACTACAACACATATTTGGATGGATATCCCATCAGACTAGTTTGTTGTTGTTCAGTTGTTTCAATTGTGTCCGACTTTTGGTGATACCATTTGGGATTTTCTTGGCAAAGATACTGGTGTGGTTTGCCAAATTTTTTTCTCTAGCTCATTCTATAGATGAGGAGTTGAGGTAAACAGGGTTAAGTGACTTGTCCAGAGTCACAGAGCTAGTAATATCTGAGGCCAGATTTGAACTCAGGAAGATGAGTCAGAAATGACTCCAGGCCAAGCACTTTATTCTAGCTTCCTTGTCATTGGTCTAATGGTATGTATGGCTTGGACAGATGCTGATGATGAGCAATGATTCAAGCCTAGCATTAAATAGGAAGAGGACAGTAGATTTGATTGTCTCTGCTTTTAATGAACCAAAGCTTCTGATCTGAAATGATCCAAAGTCATGGTTCTGAGAAGGTAACATTGAGGGTGACTCAGATGACAACAGAGAGGAACATGGTGGACCTGGGTAGGCTGGTAATACCACTGAAGAACTGACTAGGAAAATTGTCATAAAAGATCTTACCAAAGGGGTATATGCCTGGTAAAGGAAGAAGATGAGGCATAAAGGAGAGCAATGAATCACTGCCAGACAGTCTATGAGCTTTATTGATATCCCACAAAGGTCAAGAACTCTAGAATAAGGCCCTTAGCATATTGAATGGTCTATCTGTGGAGCATATGTAGGAACATATGTACAAGAGTCATACAGGATGAGAAGACACGGATAGACTGCAGAAGTAACCAAACAGAGGTTACAGATCACTGAAACGTTGATCTATCTCTTAATATTTTAAACTGATTTTTGCCTTTGTTGGTATTACCAGTGCTTAGCAGAGTCCGTGGCCTATAGCAAGTTCTTAATACATGTTTGTTGACTGGCTGACTGACTGCCTAAGAATAAAGAAGACGTAGGGTAGGTAACCACTTAAGAATATCAGCTTAAAGACAAGTAGCTGCAGTCTTGATCACTGAAAGTTTAGTATATTTTATGAATGAAGAGGTCAACTGTCCATTTACCTCTTTTGATAGAACTTCCTCAAAACCAACCTGTCTATACAAGTTATATCTTTTCTCGCTTCAATTAGTTGTTATTCTAAAAACACGCTACGGGAGCAGAAAATATAAGGGAAACTAGGTGGCACTGTGGATAGACTGCCCAGCCTGGAGTCAGAAAGACTCATCTTCGTCAGTTCAAATCTGGCCTCAAACAGTTACTAGCTGTGTGACCCTGGGCCAGTCACTTAACCCCATTTGTCTCAGTTGCTCATCTGTAAAATGAGCTGGAGAAGGAAATGGCAAACCACTCTATAATCTTTGACAAGAAAACCCCAAATGGGGGCAGTTAGGTGGCACAGTGGATAGAGCACCAGCCCTGGAGTCAGGAGTACCTGAGTTCAAATCCAGCCTCAGACACTTAACACTTATTAGCTGTGTGACCCTGGGCAAGTCACTTAACCCCCATTGCCTCACTAAAAAAAAAAAAAGAAAAAGAAAAAGAAAACTCCAAATGGGGTCACAAAGAGTTGGACCCAACTGACTGGTAGTCTTCAATTAAACTTTATTTATTTTTGATTTTGATACTGTAGGTGAAGTACATAGGCAGCTGGGGCAGGGAACACAGCATCAGCAGAGCTGAAATTGTAGGAAGTGGCCAGGCACATCCAAGTTAAATTTTGCATTCCTTAGGGGATACATGGAAGCAGTTCATTGCTTTTATTTAAAAAAAATTATAAAAGAAAGAAATAAAATAAAAAAAAACAAACAAACAAACAATGGTCTTCAATCAAATCATGGCACAGAAAACCTGAATAAAAGAATCAAATATGACCAGAGCCTAACTGAGGGGAAATAGACAAGAGGTGGAGACAAGGCCAGAGCCCCGTCTTTGTAGACTTACACCACACACAATGGAATCCACAGGCTCCTTCACAAGACAGCTATGCTATCTTTATATCATATTATCTTTATATCTGAAACCAGAGTACTATTATTACATGATGGGAAAATTAAAAAAAAAATACTTCTACCCACCCTTCCAAATGTGAAAAGGATTCTTCAATTTGTAACCAACTCTAGATGATGCTGAAGCACATGACCTTATAGTTTAGTTATATCCCATACACAGCCCCCTTGTCTGTCTCTAATAGGACTGGCCTTGCTGAACTGAAATCCATTTTATCTGTGGTAACCTGACATGTCAAACCTACTGAAACCAAATCTTTAGTAGCTGCAGATATTATGGACATTTAACTATAAAAATGATCCTGCAAAATATCCTCTGAGATCAAATTGTATTAAGCTACCACTAGAGGAGAAAAGGCTGATGTAAATTGCTGACTTTAGGGGGGGAAATGTACTGTATTTAAACTTTATAGAGTTTTCATGCCTCATAGCCAAAGATACCAATAAGTGGTCCCTTAGCTATTAAAGCTTTCAATCGACAATTTAGATTCTTAGATATTAGGAGGTCTCAAATCAAACAACATTCATTAGTAAAAGGCCATAAGTCTACAGTAAAAATGACATTAATCAATATGGATATAAAATAAAATTCATGGAAGGTGATGTTATAAATCCACACAGCATTAAACTTAACTAGAGCACTAAATGTCATTCTGTTCCTTCAGAGATCTAGCATCACCAAAGGTTTTATATTGGACCTGTCTTTTTCTCTCTTGATCCTCTTCCTGATCTGGTATTGGGAGGTAATTGCTAAGGGTCTATCCTTAGCTTTCCTTCTCAACATTCTCCTTTGGTAACACCATTAGATCCTTTGACTTCAATACCACATACTTGGGTATCCCCCAAAAGCTCTATACTGGACTCACTTCTATTTTCTCTCTCTGTCTCTGTCACTGTCTTTGTCTCTGTGTCTGTTTCTATTGCTGTCTCTCTGTGTCTCTCTCTCTGTCTCTGTCTCTCTCTGTCTCTCTCTCTGTGTCTCTCTGTTGTATCTTCCCTTTTAGGAATTTTGGTAGTTCCCATGGGTTCAATGACAATTTCTATACAGATGACTCCCAAATCCACATATTCAGTCCAAATATTTCCCCTGAATTCCAGTTCTATACCATTAACTTCTTGTTGAAAATTTGCACTTGAATGTCTCCTAAGCACCTCAGATACAACATGTCCAAAATGGAACTCGACCACTTTTAATCCCCCACCAAACCAAATCCAAACAAACTCACAAACAAAATGTCCTTCCTCCATGTCTTTGCTCAGGCTGTCCTGTCTTCATAGAATGATCTCACTCCTTACCTTTGTTTCAGCCTCATAAGACAGTGGGATGATTACCAACTCTAAAGTTACACAATTTCTGTTCAAATCCCTCCTCTGATACGTACTACTTGTGTAAACTTGGGCAAATCATGGAACCACTTCCAACTTGTTTCTTCATCTGTATAACTAAGAGAGATTGGACTGAATGAAGTCATTTGCAGTGATAGACCTATAAGCCCATTGTCTTACAATACTTATTTAAATCAGTTATTACTTATTAAGCTCCTGCTATCTGTGACACTCTGCTAGGTGCTGAGGATTTAAAGACAAAATGGAAATAATCGCTGACCTCAAGGAATTTAGATTCTATGAGTGAAGTCAGTCTGTCTGTATTGACATCTTTAAAAATGTAAGGGATGGAGGTTCCACATCTCTACTTATATCAATCTGCAGGCATCATTAGGTTTTAAAATACATAAATGAATTTTTCCCTTTATCAGATACAAAGATAAGAAAGGAACAGCTGACTGACTAAACAAATAATCTACCCATCCAGAGGTTTTAAATAGCTGGAGAAAGGCATTTGTTTCAGGGCCAGTCATAGAGCATTTCTTTTAGGAGGATTTCAGCTAGGATTCTTGAGAAGAAATCACTCTTGGGGAAGAAAAAAGAGTTTATCTCTCCTTTCTTTCTTTTTCTTTCTTTCTTTCTTTCTTTCTTTCTTTCTTTCTTTCTTTCTTTCTTTCTTTCTTTCTTCCTTCCTTTCTTTCTTCCTTTCTTTCTTTCCTTCCTTCCTTCCTTCCTTTCTTCCTACCTCCTTCCCTCTCTCCCTCCCTGACTTCCTTCCTCCCTTCCTTCCTTTTTCCCTCTCTCCCTCTTTCTCTTTATCCCTCCCTCCCTCTCTCTCCCTCCTTCCTTCCCTCCATTACTACCTTCCTTCCTTTCTTCATTCCTTCCTTCCTTCCTTCCTTCCCCAACTAATTCCCAATGTCAAATGATCATATTATTAGAGATACTGGACCAGTAACAAACAATGCAGACAAATATGGACACAGGGGTACAGAAGAAAGGAAGCAGCTTTGAAGAACATGGCCCTTTGAGAAGAATTCTATCAAACTCAGACTTTATACAAAAAGGTGAGATCTGCCCATCGCTTTAGAGTACTATAATATTCTAGATTTGAAACTACTTTTGCCATAGGCCTGAATGTATTCATGGAAGAGTGTGCCTTGGACCTTTGGAAGAATACTTTTATAACTACTTAAAAGTGTATTCACAGACTAAAACATACACACACACACACACACACACACACACACATACACACACACACACATAGAATTTTACATCCTCAATACTATGTGCTTCAGTTTTCTTTTCTGTAAAATGAGGACAACGATACCTTGTATTAATAATGAGAAAATAATCTATTTTAATAGCCCTTCTATCATTTATGGATGAATGGTGCCAATGAAACCTTTTGCAAAACATCACAATCTGTGACTAAATAAGGGTGACAGTCTATAGGAATGTGTTGATCTAAGTACAAGGCAGTGTTGTTATTTAATGCTTTGATGTACAATAAAATATTCATCATGAGACCACAGAGACAGAGAACACCATGGGGAGAAAAGCTGTGCACAATCCAATTTGACTTTCAAACTTGGCTGACATGGTTTACTACTCCAAGCTCTAGTACTCATCTGACATGGTCTACTACTCCAAGCTCTAGTACTCATCTGACTGGAGCAGCCCTGTGTATTCCTGAATGTCAAAAAGACAAGTCAAGCTAAGGAACTGAGGATGGATTTTCTTTTTGGAAGGGGAAGGAAGAAAGGATGAATCAGCTATTTTTTAAAGCCTGTGCTGTAATCCTATAAAAAAGGAAAGATTAAAAATATCTTTGGAAATTGGGTTGGGTGTTAGCTCGTTAAAGACTCTGGCAGCAGGTTTTCAGGCTCTCTCCTAATTAGATCTTTGATGGGAGAAAATATAAGGAAGGGTCTATAAGTAGTTTCCCTTCCAAGAACTAAAGTGGCCTCACAAAAATGTGCATAATGTGCTCCAGGGACTCCTGTAGGGAAAGTTAGGAAAGGTTGTAGTAAATTTCAGGAGAAAAGTGTTTGCTTCAATCACCCTTCTCAGTCAACCAGACATGGAAGCCTAGGGAAACCCCTGAGAAAAGTATAGGTTGAATGGGAGGTATCTTTGTAGGAGGTGGTACAGCAGTTCCCAGAGGTGAGAGAAAACTATCACCAGGCTACCTAATCTTATATCAATCAGTCAATCAATCAACATTTATTAAGCACCTGCTGCCTTAGGGTCCTCCAGGGAATTAGGCAGTTGGGTTATGATTTGGGGTGGCAGTCAGAGATAGGAGATAGGGAGGGGGCCTCCACTGGAGGGTACTAAAAATTGTAAAATCGCTTGGAAGGGACCTCAGACCACATGAACAAGAATGCTCATTAAAATATCCCTAACAAAAAGCTCCTAGGTGAGTTCTCTAGGGTCAAAAGAAACAAACCTAATGCCTCTGTCACTTGTTCCTTGAGAGACAACTCCTCTACCTTCACCTTACTACACTTTCTCTTCTCCAGGCTAAATATCCTTACTTCCTTTAGATACTGGAGGCTTATCTGCCCTTTTATACACTGATCCTGCAGCTCCTTGTCCCTATATAACTTTTCTTTCTCCTTTTGGAGGCTGCCTTTTAAGTGCATTTTAACCTGATTTAACTTTTATTAAAATAATTTGGGGGAGCAGAAAAGGAAAGCCATAATTCTTACTTGCTCTCATCCAAAGTCGTATTCAGGATGATTCTATTTCCTGATGCTTGTTAGTAACATAGTCCTTATGCCTATCTGAGAAATCATAGAATTATAGAAAGAGCTGGAAGGGAGCTTAGAAATAATCAAGTCCCAAACCCTTTTTGAATAGAGGAAAAAAACTGAGTTCCCCCCAAATTAAGTGACATGCCTAAGGTCACACAGAGGTTAAATGTCATTACAGGGTCTAGAACTTAAGTCTTTCAGCTCTTTCCACTGCACCAAAATCCTATTGACTACTTACCTTCAAGACTGAACTCAAAGGTAATGGGGTAGGGGGAGGAGTTAAAAGAATAAAGGAGGAAGGATATAAATGTGTATGGGGGGGGTGTTGGAGTAGTTTATATTGATGCTACCTTTCCTCTATCTGTGATCAAAGGATCCTACTCTGAGGAACTCATCTCCAAGAAATCCAGTCACTAGCTACAAAATATTCATGATACTTGTAAGGCTGAATAAGGACTGAATGGAAAGAACTAAAAGCTTGAGTGATTGACAATGAAACTCTGAGTCACTGACAAAGCTCTAAATAGGTTATGAGCCTTCCTACTCTCTTTTTGGTGTTCAGACACCTCCCTGGGTCAGAGAAATCTCCTGGAATATATATATATATATATATATATATATATATATATATATATATATGACTGCCATTGGGAGTTATCAGCACTACATGCTTCAGACTGGGATGCAAAGAAATGATTTTTTAAAATCTAGACTGTATAGAGGTACTATTGCTAGATGTCATGATATAGGCACCTTATATCCTAAGATCCACCAAGACAAGGCATAATAAGCCACCGAATTAATAGTCTGATATCCTCTCTTGCAAAGGTTTCCAAACTCCTTTATCATGCACCCCAATAATTTTAAAGAGTAGCTATGTGGTACAGCTGATGAGCCTGGAATCAGGAAGACTTGTCTTCATCAGATCGAATCTAATCTCAGACACTTACTAGGTGTGTGACTCTGGACAAATCGCTTTACTTTGGCCTCAGTTGCTCATCTGTAAAAATGAGCTGGAGGAAGGAAATGTCAAATCACTCCAGTATCTTTGCCCAGAAAACCCCAAATGGGATCACAGAGAGTTTGACATGACTGGACAACTACAAAAATAATTTTAAAATGTGAGCATGTACCTTAATATGCAAATATTTACTTATTTATGTTTATCTCTATGTACTATTATATACATAATTATGTATTGTAAAACATGGAAACAAATTCTTTACCCCTTTTTGATTTGTAATCTCAAAGAGCTGTCTGAAGTTCAGAGGTTAAGTGTCTCAAGCAGGGTCTCCTAGCTACAAGGTGTGAAAGGTGAAAATTTAAATTCAAGTTTTCCTGATTCTAAGTGCAAAGCTCTCTCTATATTATACCATTGAGAGAAAAGATTGTAAAGTATTGTCTCTTCAGGCCTCAGGACCTTTGGAAATCCCCCTCCCCTGCAGTTTAACAACAGGAAGGGTCTGGAAAGTCCCCAGTCAATCTCCAGTCAATCAGGACATAATAGAAAAGTCCCCAATCAGCACAGAGCAAGGATAAGACTGCAGACCACCAAAATAGTTAGTCAGACCAGCCAGAACCAGCCTACAGTTGACCTGACATAGACACCTAGCTTAAACTGTACTTGTTTAATAGATCTAATAATATTAACTAACACACCCCCAGGAGGAGATTTTTTATTATAATGAGACATGCAATGTATGAAGTGGGAGTATTGTATGTGGAGGGTGGATCCATGAAGTAGGATGGACATGAAGACTGTGACTCACCAATGAGGAACTAGGGGAGGAAACTTGTGATAGGGACAAGGGGATAAAGCCTGCTGCAACAGGCCATCAGGTGTGGCACTTCTCTGAGGTGTTCACCTGCTCTGCAGACTGCTAATAAAGCTTGTTTTGCTCACGACTTTTGGGTCAGTGGTCCCGGTCATTGTGTGTGTTTCTCAGACCATGATGCTTCTGAGGATTTAATTTTAAAATAACACACAATTAAAGGCAGTAGCTACATAATTAGTCAAAACTAGATGGCTCAGTGGATAGGGCACTGAGGCTGGAGCCAAGAAGACCTGAATTCATATCCAGCTACTAGCTGAGTGACCCTGAGAAAGTCACTTAACATCTCTTTGCTTTTAATCCACTGGAGAAGGAAATGGCAAACCATTCCAGTTTCTGTCCATGGGGTCACAAAAAGTCAGACATGACTAAACAACATAATTATTATATAGCATTCATTTCCCAAATGTCTGAGTTTAAACAAAGTCAAAGACAATTTAGTTTTGAGTAAATTTCTGTTCCTTTAAAGAAAAGTAGTCAACTTATTCATGTGATGTCTGAAACCTCAAATCTTAAAATAGAATGGCTGTTTGCCCCCCCTGCTGGTTATAGGCTTAGTCTGATTTACATATAAAATAGTCTTTCACAAGAGATGGCCTACCCTCTGTGTTTCTGCTGATTGTAGAATCTCCCCCTTTTATAATGAACCACAGCCCAACTCTGTCACTGGATACTAGACTTCCCACTAAGCCAGGATTGTTTCTCACACATGTGTGATTCAATCATTCTCTTCATTTAAATATACAATCCATGGAAGGATCAGTAAATTTAATGCCCACTAAACCGCCTCATTAGGAACTGGAATTTACCAGAACAATGGTAGTTAGAATGGGAACCTCAGCTTAAGAAGGACATTGATCAGCTGGTGACCAATGAGAGGAGGGCAGTCTGAATGCCAAAGGACTTTGAGTCCATTGCGTAAGAGAACACTATGGAGGAACTGGGGCTTGTTTAACCTGGAACATGGAAGGGAGGGGAGAATAAAAGCTTTTTTAAGTATTTGAAATGCAGCCATGTGGAAGAGGGACTAGACTTATTCTATGGGGGCCCAGAGAGAAGAGTGAGGAACAATGGATACAAGTAACAAGAAGACAAATTTAGATTGTTAGGTAGACAGACAGACAACAGATAGACAGACATAGATATATAGAGACAGACAGACAGACACACACATATAAAGATAGAGAGATAGAGATAGATTAGCTAGATGAGAGATAGATAGATAGATAGATAGATAGATAGATAGATAGATAGATAGATAGATAGATAGATATGTAGGTAGATAGAGAAAGACACAGAGAGACAGACAGAGACAGAGAGACAGAAAAAGACAGAGACAGAGAAAGACAGAGATAGGCAGATAAGTGAAAGAACATTTCAAGTTCTTACCATGTGTCAGGCACATGTTAAGTGCTGGGAATACAAATAAAGCCAAAAATTTTTAAAAAGACAGCCACTACAAGGATTTTACATTCTAATGAAGAAAGATAACATTAACAGGGAACTAGAAAAGGGGTAGGAGGCAAAGCCTCTTGGGTGGAGGTTGAAAAGTTTGGAGAGTGAGAAGTGGATCTGGGAGCAAAGTGAGTATGACCTGGGCACCTGAGGAAATACAGATCTCTTCTTAAGATTATAATAAATTTAGAGCCAGCAGGGATATAGGTGACTAGGTGGAACAGCAGGTAGAGTGCCAGGCCTGGAGTCAGGAAGATCTGAGTTCAAATACAGCCTCAGATACTTACTAGTGTGTGACCCTGGGCAAGTCACTTAACCTCTTTCCTCATTAGTAAAATGGAGATAATAATATCAGCTAGTTCTCAGGGTTCTTGTAAGGATCAAATAAGATCATAATTATAAAGTGCTTAGCACAGTGCTGGACACATGTTATTGTGGTTGTAGTATCCAACTTTTCATGAAGCCTTGGACCATACTCTCTGTGGAGTTTTCTTGATAAAGATATTGAAGTGGTGGGGGCAGCTAGGTGGTTCAGTGGATAAAGCACCAGCCCTGGATTCAGGAGGACCTGAGTTCAAATCTGGCCTCAGACACTTGACACTTACTAGCTGTGTGACCCTGGGCAAGTCACTTAACCCTTATTGCCCTGCAAAAAAAAAGATACTGAAGGGGTTTGCTATTTCCTTCTCCAATGGATTAAGGCTAACAGATTAAGTGATTTGCCCAGGGTCACATGGCTAGTAAGTGTATGAGGTCAGATTTGAATTCAGGTCTTCCTGATTCCAGGTCCAGTGCTCTAGTCATTGAGCCACCTGCTGGACACATCATAAGCACTGTATAAATGTTAGCTATTTATGATTATTAATTACTGTTATTAGTTTTTTCATCATCTTTTTATTTGTTAAATTCTTCCCAATTGCATTTTTAGAAACAACATTTGCAGGACAATGAGGGTTAAGTGACTTGCCCAGGGTTACACAGCTAGTAAGTGTCAAGTGTCTGAGACTAGATTTGAACTCAGGACCTCCAGAATCCAGGGCCATTGCTTTATCCACTGTGCCATCTAGCTGCCCTTCCCAATTGAATTTTAATCTGGTTCTGGACATATTTGCAAATGTTGTGGTCCCCACATTTGACACATCTCTATTACAGTATAAGGTCTTGCTCCATGACTTCCCTTCTCTTGACTCCAAGATCCTAGCTGAGTTTCTCCATCATCCTTTTCCTAACCTCTTTGTTACAGAATATTCATCCTATGATCCTTTACCAAGTATTAAAACTGATTCTATGTGGCTTCAGTCAGTACTAGAATTTCCTTATCACTTCAGTGTATCTCTGGATATACCTGTAATGGATCATGTGGATGATGGCATGTCTCCATTGCTTGACATTGTATACCTTTTTTTTTTTTTTTGGTGTCTAGTGGCTTTCATTACATTCTAAGCTACTTAAGGGCTATTTAAAACCTCCCCATGAGAGAACAGAAGAGGTGCTCCATAAATGTTGCCTGACTCACTAATGGATGAGAACTCATTCAAAGGATAGTATTTGTAACATTATTAAAGCAGCACAATAGACTAATTGAACAGACATGTTCTGGTGTTCAGTTATTGAAGGGCAGCTTGAAATAGCTGCTGGTTTTTTTCATTCCTATGATGTACTTTTAAATTGTTCTGTGTTGTAAGTATGGTATCTATTACAAGTTAAAAAATTATATATTGGATCATATAGCTTCTGGATATTGACCTATTGCCTTTCTATTCTATCTGTACGGAATTTGAGCTATGTATTAACAATACAACAAGATATTTGTTGTCTAAAGTAATCTGAATTTACAACATTTTGAAGTGACACTGGTGCCGGGCAGCCAGTCATTTTTTCCTATTTTTTATCATTGTTTAAGGAGATCTCTTCCTTCTAACTCACTCTCGAACACCAATATCCTGGTACTATCTTTCAAAAGGATGTGTTGGTCTTTCAAGTGTCCTTGTATAAATAAGATATATGTTTAGCTGTCCTGTTTGGTGAATGGAGTACGAACTCACCTAACCAATTACTGAGCAAGCCCTAAACCATGCTTCACATCTCATCTACTCATCTACCAGGAAATATGAGCTTACACAGGCATCTTGCCATCTACCCTGTCACTGAATGAGTACTTCCCTGCAGGCCTCCTTCCACTCTTTCCCTAGGAACAGTAATTAAATAAACCCTACTATTGCTACTAGAAAGGCTATGACGATTGATTGTTTTATGGTTCAAATTCTGTGACTCTCCAGGTCAAAATTCCCTTTCTTATGTTACCAGATGTGTTGTCTCTTCTTACATGAGAATGGAAGATTTTTGAGGGCAGGTAACATACAATATACTCTTGTATTTATATCCCTAATATCCAGCACAGTGTGTGGTATAAATCAGGTGCTTAGATTTTGTATTTCTAACCCTAGTTTTTGCCCAAGTTTCAGTCCTATATTCCAAATTGCTTATTAGACATTTCAAACTCAAATGTCCCAGATATATCTTAAACTCAACATGTCTAAAATTGAACTCATTATCTTTCCCCCTAAACATCCCCTCTCTTAACCTTCTTTCTGTATAAAAAACACATTCTTATAGTGTCACAGGTAACTAATCTTAAGATCTTGCTTGATTCCTTACTTTCCCTCACCATATATATACATTTGTTTCATAAATTTTGTTATTTCCACCACTACAGCATTTTGTCACATCTAATTCTTTCCTTTTTCCTTTTCCTTTCCTTTTCTTTCTTTCTTTCTTTCTTTTCTTTTCTTTTCTTTTCTTTTCTTTTCTTTTCTTTTCTTTTCTTTTCTTTTCTTTTCTTTTTTGCGGGGCAATAAGGGTCAAGTGACTTGTCCAAGGTCACACAGCTAGTAATCATAAAGTGTTTGAGACCAGATTTGAACTTAGGTCCTCCTGAATCCAAGGCTGGTGCTTTATCCACTGCACCACCTAGCTACCCCCACATCCAATTCTTTCTATTCATTTAAGTAGCACTTTCTTTAAGTCCTGATCATCTCTTAGGTTACAGCAGTCTTCTACCTGGTTGCCTTGCCTTAAGTATCTCACCATTCCATTCCTTAAATGCAGATATGACCATCTGTTACTCACCAACTCAACCAACTCCAATGGCTCTTTCCTCTAGAAAATAATTAATAAAGCCTGGCCCTAATCTACTTTTCTAGCCTCATTGGACATTATTGCCCCTCCCGCACTTAGCAATCCAATCAAACTGGCCTTCTCTATTCTTCATGCATGCAATTCTATCCCCTGTCTCCATGCCTTTGGGGTCATCTGTCATATCTAGAATAAACTTCCCTCTTACCTCTCCTCATAGAAGCCCTTTCTTCCTTTAAAATGTGCCTTAGACACAATTTTCTATAGGAATCCTTTCCTGGTTCCCACAATTTCTAGTACCCTCCCAAACTGTCTTGTATGTAGCTACATACACACATAAACACACATATATGTACATATAAGCTTTGTGTTTATGCTATATCTGTGTATATATACATAGATGCGTATGTATCTGTATGTATGTATTATAACACATTATGTACTTGTTGCCTCCTCCATTAAAATATAAGCTAATTTTAAGTAGGTATTGCTGTCTTCTTAGTATTTATATCCCAGTGCCTAGAACAGTAACAGGAATATCGTAGGTTCTTATTAAATATTTAATTATTTCTAATAATTGATTTTTTCTTTCATTCAATTTAATCATTCATTCAAACATTGTAGTAACATGTCAAAAGAAAAAATACAGTTACAAGAGTCTTTGAAAGGAGGATAGAATGCCAGGCCTGAAATCAGAAACAACTGTGTTCAAATCCAGCTTCAAACACTTCCTAGCTGTGTGACCCTGGGCAAGTCACATAACCTCTGTTTTGCTTCAGTTTTCTCATTTGTGAAATGGGGATAATAATAGAAACTCTGCTCCCCCCCACCAACAATTGTCATGAGGGTCAAATGAGATCATAACTGTAAAGTGCTTAGGACAGTGCCTGGTAAATGCTATATGTGTTAGTTGTTGTTGTTGTTGTTGTCGTTGTTGTTGTTGTTGTTGTTGTTGTTATTATTATTAATTTGTTGTTGTTGTTATATGAAAGCCAGTCAAGTCAAAAAGAATTTCTTAAGCACCTACTACATCCTAGACACTATATTAAGGGCTACATAAAAAAGGCAGATCAAAAGTTCAAAACTATTACATTTTCATGAAAGAGAATCCTCAAAATCATGATAGCCTTGAAAGAAAGCTGATCTCAAGACTCATAAAGAATTGAAATCATTGATTCATTGTGTCAATTCCATTTATTTCAATGTAGCTGAGGCAAAGGATCTGTTTGAATGCTATGCCTGAAATCAATGTAGGTCATTCCTACAATTCACAATTCTTAAAATGTGGATATTTTAATCATGCTGCTTCCATTTCTGATGAGTTCAGGACAACAAAAAAATGGCCCAATTATTTCATCCACCCTACACTTCATTGGCATATGCCCTTTTGGGGTGATTCTCTATATATCTGTATTTTATAAGTTCTTCCTACTGCTTTAGACTGACTTGTATTCTGTAGATGCAATTGAACCTTGTTAAATAGATTGCTATTCTAGGAGTAAAGACTCAGTTATGCCACAATGACTGACCTTTTACATAATATTCATGATTTCTCCTTGTTCAGCTATGATCTGAGACATCTAGATGCCACAAGTGGATGGCCCAAGGCATGGTCCTAGGATCGGCCTTCCTTAGGCAGGTTTTTGTTCCCAAAATGCCAATGTCAGTGAAACTAAAAGAAGTCTTTAGAACCAAGTATTCATAAAACAAAACAACCCACCATCAGCATTCAGGAGAAGAAGAAATTAAAAAAGAAGCAGAGAGTATACAGCCAGGATAGAAATCTTTCAGAAGCTACAGAAAAGCCAAAAAGGTAATGAATCTGACCTTAACCCTCTCAAATTGGCTCTTGAGGGTTGAAGAATTTCTGGCAGGTGGCCCTGTAGTGGTCCCATGATTATTGTGCAAATTTAAGGTACCTAGATGGTACAATAGATAAAGTGCTAGACCTGCAACTCACAAAGACCTGAGTACACATCTAACCTCAGACACTAGCAATGCTCTGGGTAAGTCACTTCACCACTGTCTGCCATCAGTGTCTTCATATGTTGTGAGAATAAATGATATAATATTTGTAAAGTGCTTTACAAATCTTAAAGTGCTATATAAAACTAGGTATTGTCGTTACTATTATTATCAACTTTAGATTTACAGAATGTAGCACGAGAAAGAGCCTTAAATACAGTATATAAAAATATTTTTTCCTAATAATTTGATAACCGTAGTTCAGTAAAATTAGTTGTTTGTATTCCTAAAGACTTACATATCTATGTATGTATATATGTAATTCATTCATTTAAACTTGTTCATTTATCTATCATCTCTCCATCTTATTTATTTTCCTGAAAAGGAATCCATTGTTTTCTCCAGATTGAACAAAGATTCATGATCCAAAACCAGATAAAGACCTGGATTTCTAGCCCAATCTACTTCTTTTTTAATTTTCTTTTTCTAGGTCAGTGAGTAACTTGCCCACAGTCACACAGCTAGTCTGAGGCCACATTTGAACTCAGGTCCTCCTGAATTCAGGGCCAGTGCTTTGTCCCACTGCCACACATAGCTGCCCTAACCAACCTACTTATTTTAATATGAGGCTACTGTGGAAATTTATTTTGATTTGGGGGACCCTACCTTTAGGGTGAGATTAGAAAGCCTTAGGCCCTCAGGGGCTCTCCCCCCTCCTCCTCAGCTTCAGCTGATCGAAAAAAGCCCTGTGGGCTGTACAAGACGCAGGTCAGACAACTGGGGGGGAAAAAAAAGCCCCCAACTCCCTCCGACCTGAGCGGAGCTATCTGAAGGATCCTGGATGGCCTGTGCTGAGGCATGAGGCTCGAGAGCACACACTGCCCCCCCCCCAGCTGCAACTCTGGCTGGCGGATTAGCTTGGTCTGTGGGGGCGAAGGAAGCCCCGAGATTTGAGTGGAGAGAAGAAAGGTGTGTATATATAGACCTGGGAGTTAGACAGCAGGGGGAGGACGAAAAAGGAGCGGGGACGGACTAGAAAGACTCAAGGACGGATTAGATAGAGAGACAAGATTGGAGAGGAGTGACTAGAGGGGACCGCGGACAAGGACTGAGGAGAGTTCGGTTTGGAAAGGAGAGACGGATCTGACAAGGTTACAGGCCTTAATACAAACCAGGGAAAGTGTAATGTGCCCTGAGGCGGGAGGCGGCTAAGGCCCTTATTGTATTCAACAAGTTTGAATCACAGCAGGTGGGAAAGAAGACAGAGACCCAGTGGAAGAGACCGCAGGAAAGCAGTCAGGTTGTACATTTCTATTTCCCTGTATTCTTAATTTTAAATAGTATCTCATAAATAAACTCTATTTGATTATTTGGTTAAGAGGCTTCTTAATCGTTAGTCTATCAGTTTGGGAGCAGTGTGGTGGAACTTTATAAACGGCCCATATTAAATTCAACACAGTCAGATAGCCAAATAGTCAAAAGTCCCAGATTAGTCTCCAGTCAGATTAGTCCCCCCAAAATTAGGCCTAGTCAATTCAAAATATTTTTACACTACAGTGTTTCATGGATGCTTCTCCTAAGCAACATGTAGCAATAGCAAAGCAGGGGATATGAATGTAGCTCCTCTTTCTCCAATCTAGAAATCCATCCCTTCTGTCCCACTAATCACTGTGCTCATATACAGATGTATGGTTAGACAGAATTAAATGTGATTAGGAGCCCTTTCTACAGCTTCTAGAAATAGGTATTGCCTTAGGTTATCTCTAGGGCTATTGTTTACAGACTCTAATTCTTTCAAAGCTGTCTTTTCTGTATCAGCTACAAAAAGCCAACACATTGCAAATTGCTGAATGGCAGTTGATGCACTCTAATATTATTTTCCTAGCAAGATAGCTCAGCTGTATTGCTTCATGTGGGGAAAAAGTATACTTCTTCTGTTTGCTTCATTTCTGATTTCCTCTACTTGAATTCACCACACATCAGTTGGTTAGCTATTGCCCTACCATTCACCCTTCAGGAAAAACCTATCCAATGAATACAATCGGTTACTTCTGTTGAAGCACATTTATAACCTCTTTTTAAGTTTCTCTAGAAATATTAAGAAATATTGTTTCTTCAGCCTAAACCCTTTCCAGATTTTTCTTTTGGGAAAGTGGATAGAATAACATCTATCTTTCCTTTGAAATGGATTAAGGATAGAAACAAATTTAATTCTTATCTAGATAGGGATCCTTGCTACCAACACTTTGTGGAATGATTAGTATTCAGGACCCAACTGAGGACAGTGTCTATCATTCTTTGAAATTCAAGATTAAGATGTTGATCAAAGAAGAAACTTAAGAAAAAGTGGTCCAGGAATTAATCAAGTAGTTCAGGACTGTTCATTCCAAATACATTTAATTAATTAATGTTTGTATGTTATGATCTTTTCCTTTGTCAAATTCCTATAAATATTACTCAGAATATTTTGGGGGCAGAAAGTCATGAAGGAGGGCATCGGGCATTATGCCACTTTAGACATCTCTTTCTCTCCTAGCCAGAAATGACTTTAATATATGATCAATAAAATGGTTTCTGCTAGATTTGAGCCATAAATTGCAGAGATCATTATAAGCATTGATAGTTTTTCTTTGACACTTCACAGCACAATTCTGTAAGGATATATAGTTGTCGCTCTAGGATTATGGTTCAGAGATGACTAACAAATCCATTCATAGGATCATAGATGGAGAACTGGACAAGATCTCAGAGGTATTAGTCCAACCTCCTTAATTAACAATTGAGAGAACTGGAAACCAGAGAGGTACATAACTTCTCTAATGTCGTCAAGTTAGTAAGTGGCAAAGGCAAAAATTTGAACACAGTTTCTCTGACTTGGGAACCAGTATTCTCTCCACTATGCCACAATGTCTCCCCATTCAAGATGCCCTGGAGTCATGATAGGCTTCAAATTTCAAAATCTCATCATCATTAGCATCATCATCATCAGTATAACAATAATAATAACTGACCTCTATATAGTTCTATGGTTTGCAAAGCATTTGTATTCTATTTGAACTGCAAAAACCCTTGTGAGTTTTTACATAGGAGGAATTGAAAACTCAGGTTAAGTAACCCAGCCATTGAGTGTTGGGGTGAAATTTGAATCTAGGTCCTCTCCACATCCAGCTCTAGTAGCCCAATCCCTCTAACCATGATGCCTTTATTCTATGCACAGTCAGAATATCATGACACAAAGCAATTGCTCTTAAGAAACTTGAGGTGGCTTGCTACAGACCCCATTGTCAGTCTGAAAAAAATCGCAGACCAAAGCTTAATCAGAAGGAATTTAATTAAAATGAGTTTGTTATCATGACCTAGTGAGATTTGCCAATTTTTAACTTAGCACGCAGAGGCCATTGCTCTTTGACTTACTTACTCTGTCCTGTGTCACCAGAATCTGTCAGGCCATTGGCCTAGTTTTGCATCTCTAATTCGGTGATGTCATCTACACCAAGTTTTTAGAGTGGTTTCTGTTATTTTTGGCAGTCTCTCGTGTTTTGTTTGTTTTGCTTCTTCTTTCCCAGGAATGAGGGTGAGGAACAGGTTTTAAGTGGGGAAAGGACTAGAGTTACTTCCCTGGCAAGTGTAATATCACTATTTACTTCCAAGAGAAGGTACCTAAATGGTTCTATACTGGGCCTTGAGGGGATTTTCCCCTCTTCATTTTTTATTGAAAGCCGTGTGTATATGTTAATGTATTTGATAATTGTTTTCTTGGCTCTAAAGTTTTCCCTCTACCCCTTTGCCATGGTACTCACTGCAGTGTTTGCTTCACTGACTATGAGTCTGAAATGCCTGTTAAAGTAAATATACTTCAATTACCAAAAAATCACTCAACATCACTGGTGTTCATACTGATTTAAAACTATTGGACTGATACAAATTTTAACAAGAGCTAGAGTTTGGAAGTAATCACGTTGTGTGGCTATGCCTAATGTAGAGTGATTTGGGTATTAGACATGTATTAACGAGCATCTCAGACTGGAAGCATTTAGGCCTACACAGCTAGTGTTAGGTGGTTTTTCAGGAGAGATCACGTTATTCAACAAACACTTAGGAAGCACCTATTTATTTGGTACACTGGGCTCGGCCCCATTGCAGCAAATAAAGAGAAATACATGAGGTGTTCCTTTGATCTGAACAACTTACAACCTGGCAGGTAAAATGAAATATATACAAGTAAATATGACATGAGTTTAAAATACAAATACATTGTTATGTGTACCTACTCTGTGCCTGGCACTATGCTAGGGAATGGGGATAACAAAATAGAAATGACCTGGCTTCAGAGAACTTATATTCTATTCAATAAATGTGTTATTAAAAGAGTCTCCTGAAAAGAGCATTGCCTTGGAGTCGGGAGTAACCTGTATTCAAATCTTAGCTCTCTCACTCAGTACTTTTACGTCCATGAGTTATAGTCATTTTAATTCCCTAAGAATCCAGGTAATCATCTGTAAAGCAGGGATTTAAAATGTCTGTAGTACCTAATCATAGGGTTGTTGTGAGCTAATAAGTTAAAAATATATATTTTTGAAATCTTATAATCCTACTTCAGATCAGCAAGTATTATAATTATCTGTTCAAATATCACTAGTGATTAAGCTAATCATAATTGATTTCTTCTCTTCATGTAGAGAGAACTGATTATTGTTATTTAAATAATAATCATATATATATATAATTTATATATTTTTGTAAAAAGTTTTACAAATATTATCTTGTTTGGTCTGGGTCATGAAGGATAGATAGTAGTGGGTAGAAGTGAAGGAGAAGGGGCAGCTAGGTGGTGCAGTAGATAAAGTTTTAGGATTTAGGAGTACCTGAGTTCAAATCCAGCCTCAGACACTTGACACTAGCTGTGTGACCCTGGGCAAGTCACTTAACCCCCATTGCCTTGCAAAAAAACCCCATAGAAGTGAAGGAGAAGACTGCTTTGCAGAACAAGGAAACAGCAGAAGTGCAGACAGGGAGTATTCACTAGATTTCATTCTGAATGTCTGAATTATTTCCTTAGCCTCTAAAGTTTAAGGTAACCACTCTGTTAGTTTCTCCACATTTTTATAAGAAAAGTATTACACCTTACTGGAAAATGAATGAGTGGTTGTGAATATGATTTTAAAGTATGCCTCCAAATCAAACCCAAATTATATACAATAAAAAGTATACGTTTTTGGGAAAGACCCCTTAAATCAACAGGTTCAATGCCAGTTGTATGATATTTGCCAGCCTAGGCTGTTCTAAAGCTATAAAATTGCATGAGTGTGAAATTGAAGGCTGCTTTTTATGGGTTGTGAGGGTTTCTTCCTATCTAGTACACAGTAATTGCATTTCTGTACCATCTAGCTCACCCAAAGTTTTCTAAATCCTTTGCAATATTAATTCTGAAAGGAGTTGATCAATAATGCTATTGACTTGGGGTGTTCATACTGTAAGCTCCTTGTGGCTTTAACATGTGTTTCTTTTTTCTTTTCTTTTTTCCCTTTCTATTTAAGAGGAATTTTATTATCTGATTCTCACCTCTCTCCTCAAAATCCTCAAATATAATGTCCCTAGCCTAGGCAAACACTGTTTCTTTTTTACTCCTTTAAGTATTAGTAACAAAAATAACAGAAGGTATTTGTTGCAGGTTGATGGTGGCTGTGAATTCCTTACCCAGGGCAGAGGGAAGCAGTGGTACCCAGAGTAGGTAGGGTTAAAGCGAAGTGTGGCTTTGACAAATATAAGAAAGACTGATGCTAATTTGGCAGAGCTCATGATTTTTCACATTTGTTTGAAAGTCTCAATTCTCAAGTGCTTTCTTATCATACTAAACTTATAAATACATCTTTGATGGGGCTGGAGGGAAGATTTCTTTGCCAGACATTGTACCAATGACTCTGAGTCTGAGAAAAAAAAAAGTGTGTTCAGTGAAAAAAAGATTCCCTGGACACTATGCATTAACTCAATAAATACATACACACATATATACATGCATGCATACACCTTATATGTGTACATATATACATCTACATACAAACATAAATTTATATGTATATATCAGGTTCATGCATAGTAGACAAGAAATTAGGTTCTTCTGAATTGAGACTAGAAAACACATTTTCAAAATCATTTGTGTTTCCAATTTACATTGGTTCTCCCCACATTTGTAATATAACTTTTGTTGATACCACTTTTGACCCTACCTGTACTGAATTCCACTGCTTTCCATTGCCCTGAATCAAGATAGCACAGCTACCATCATTCTGCCCCAAATACAATCAGTTGTTACATACATGTATGTGTCTATATACAAATATATATGTCTATATACTTGTGGGTGTATATATATATATATATATATATACACACACATACACACACACACATATATATATATTGTGATGTTTAAAATCTAAATTGTGGTCGCCTTAAATCAGAAGCTTCAGCTCCAGTCTAGCCTAGAGTTCCAGCTTGGTTGGGTTCTTCCTGAAGTCCTCCTCCACAAGCCTGCTTTAATCAGGAACTCCTCAACGAGCTGTTTGTGGAAGCTTTTTTATAGATCTGGAACAGAGGCGGTCCTTACACACTGCTTCAAGGTGATTGGTTGGCGTCATCCAAATCCATTGTCTTTGAAGGTGTTCTCAAGTTGAGTTCACAGTCTAGTTTCTGAGAACAATACCTTCTTAAGGGATAGCCAGGTGTGATTACAATCCAATTAACTTGAAGTAGGCTTAATCAGCAGTCAATTACTCTCACTTGATTCAATCAGTCTTGATTAATCTCCAGGTGGGTCTTTGAGTATCTGCTAGATCCCATTATTTCATCACAAATATACATACACACACACACACACACACATATATATATGATTGGGGGCGCAGGGCAATGCGGGTTAAGTGACTTGCCCAGAGTCACACAGCTAGTAAGTGTCAAATATCTGAGGTTGAATTTGAACTCAGGTTGTCCTGAATCCAGGGCCAGTGCTTTATCCACTGTACCACCTCGCTGCCCCTATATATATATATATATATGCATATAGATAGATAGATAGATAGATAGATAGATAGATAGATAGATCTATGTATATGTATATATGTGTATATATGTATATATCCATATATGTATATATACACACACACATATATACATATATATTTCTATATATTGCCTAGGAAAAATTATTCATCCTTCTTTCCTCTTTCCTCCTTCCCCCTTCTACCTTCTACTCATTACTGGACATACTGAAAAGGCAAAGACATATGTTGGTCTGAGTAGATCAAGGCAATTCCTAAAATTATAGAATGAACTGAAACCTACAGGAGACTGAGAGAGAGAGAAAAATAATGAAATATAGAAAGAATGACAGAGAGACAAGGGCAGAGAATAAGATATACCAGGATGACCAATAATAAAGGAAGGTAAAAAAAGATAGAAAGGATATAGATCTAGGAAGAAACAGAGATGTATGTTCTTTTCTTTTTCTTTTTCTAGTGCAGAGAATCTAAACTTGGGTATTTTGATAATTTCTTGTTGTTGAGTCATTTCAGTTGTGTTGGCTCTTCATGACCCCATTTCAAGGTGTTCTTGGCAAAGATACTGGAGTAGTAGGCCATTTCCTTCTTTAGCTCTTTCACAGATGAGGAAACTGAGGAAAACAGGGTGAAGTGATTTGCCCAAGGTCACACAGCTAGTAAGTGTCTAAGAGTGGATTTGAACTCAGGTTCTCCTGACTCCAAGTCCAGCACTCTACTGTGCCACTTGGCTGCCCCATTTTGATAACTATTTCGATATGATTCATTTCCATTGTAATTTTATCTATTTAAATGCATTTAAAAACACTCTGAGGAGTCCATAGCTGCACTGGATTGCCCATATGATCTATGATAAACACACACACACACACACAGAAATTAAGAATGCTTATTCTAGTGTATAAAACATGCAAAACAAACAAAAAAGGTATTGTGTTTATTTTTAGCAAAATCCTGTTAAGTGAACAATGTTAGCAACTATTCAGATGCTTCTACATGATCCTTTATGTGTGGATGAGATGGAGATGGGGAGAATTGGTTAATCATTAATTGTTTTTAAACTGGCACCTTGTAGATGAAACATCTGGATTGCTCACTAAAACTTCCACTCTTTTGTCTGGATATTTAGCATCTTGGAGACACAGACTTCATATGTTAATAGCTTCAATTTATCAGTACATCCAGATACAAGAAGAAGGAGACTTTACAAATGATCTGCAGGATATTAAAAGAAACACAGTCTCCTCTTTGCTAGGATGTAGCCTGTTCTAGCTTTCTAAACCATAGCTGGGCTCTTGGGTGCTAATAGCCTCTTCCTGGCATTCCATCAAGCAACTCTAATTAACTGGTAGGTTGCCTGTCTACCCCAAAAGGGAAAATTTCCTTTTTATATTTGAAGATAGCAAATCAGGAATTCCTCCACTTGGCCCCAGTGACCCAGGGGATTAAATATTAGGCATCACAAGAAAGTGGTTTAGAGAAAATGATAGGATCAGTAGAAATGGATGACAAAAGCTTTACTGAATTCTACTGTGAATCATAATTTCTTATCATAAGGACTTGAAAATAGGCAGAAAAAAACCCGTTGTATTTTTCCTTATAGATCATTCATTAGTCCTCTGTGAATCTATGTAAGTATCAAAGGGGAATATGTGAAAATTTCAGTTACAAGTAAATGAAGCTGGATAAGATAATTTGCCCTTGGGGGCAGAAAGGAGCTTTTAGAAAAGACAGCCCAGCCAAGTATCTGGAGATTTTTCAGCCTGCATGAGGGAAGGAGATACTCATGAGCCAGAGAATTGGGAAAGCAATGTTGAAAGGTAAATGGTTCTCTTAAACTCTGGCAAAAATAACTCTCAGTGGAAGCCCTTTCCCTATTAATCACTCAAGGTAAGCCTGAGCACCAGCTTCTACCTGAAGCTTTTTCTGATCCCTGCCCACCCCACCCCCCACATAAGAGGTACGTCCTCTCAAACTACCCAGTATTTACTATCTTTATATTTATCCTGTATATTCTTCTACAGGTAACTTTTGTCTTCCCAGATGGAAGACAGCATCCTTTAGCATAGTAATTGTTTCATTCTTTCCTTTTGTATTTGCTACCTCCCTCGTTCAGGCTTTCATCACCCCATGATTGGGTTGGACGATAGCATTACACTCCTAATTAGCCTCTCTGCCTCAAGCCCCTCTGGACTCTAATCTATCCTCCATTCAACTGTCAGATTGATCTTCCTAAAGTGTAAGTCTGACCATGTCACCTTCCCATCCATTCAATATACTTCTGTAACTCCCTTTCACCTCCTTCAGGATTTACACACATATCCCCCCCCCTCTCTCTCTTTATGTACATACATACATACACACACACACACACACACACACACATACACACATACTGTAACGATTGAAATGATGCCACCTGCTGGAGACTTATTGTAGGAAACCTCCAACATGAGGAGAGGGCCTCTGAGGGCAGGACCATGCAGCTTTTCTTTGGCATCAGGAAGTGATGTTGGCTTGTGGGAAGAAGAAGGGGAAGGCTGGTGCTCTGACTCCCTCTTTTTCCTGAGGATTCTGGTAGAGAAGGGAGCTAGAAATGAGCTCTCCCTGTAACAGATAGATGAATCTAGGCCTTTCTCTCTCTTTACCAAATTCTTATTCTCCTCAATAAGTGCATAAAAGTCTAACTCTTGCTAAAGCTTATAATTTATTGGCAACCACTCATTAGATATTTTAGACAGTATAGCTAGAATTTTAGCCCTTACAATACATACACACACATATATATATACACACACATATATATACATATATACACATATATACACATGTATATATATATATATATGTATGTATATAGTGTATATACACATTTATACTGTTTGTTGTTCAGTTGTATCTGACTATGAGAATATTTGGGCTTTTCTTAGCAAAGATAGGGGAGTAGTTTGCCATTTCCTACGCCAGTTCATTTTACAGATGAGGAAATTGAGGTAAATAGGGTTAAGTGACTTGCCCAGGTTCATACAGCTGGTAAGTGTCTGAGGCCAGATTTGAACTCAGGAATATGAGTGTTATTGATTGTAAGGTCTAGCACTCTATCCACTCTGTCACCTAGCTGCCCATGTTAACTAAACAAGACTGCTAAAGATTACTAAACAGAAAATAATGATACATATCTGATACAATGATACAAAAATGAATAGGCAAAATTATTCTGGCATTCATGAGAGGAAAGAGAATGATCGAAGAAGAGACCTGTTAGGAGCCTATCCTAACAGTCCCAATGAATGAGAATAAGGACCTGATCTAGAGTGAGGTTATAGTAACAGAGAAGTAGGAAGGAATGCAAGAAGTTTTACAGATGGAGAATCAGCAGCCTTTGGGGACTGTTTTTGAAAAGTTAGGACAAGGGAAAAGTCAAATAAAATGCTATGGTTATAGTTCACAGATTACAGATTAAGTAGTGGTGCTTCAATGAACAAGAATCAAGGGAAAGAAGAACAGGTGTAATAGGTAAGAAGATGAGTTCAGTTTATGAACACTCTGAATTTGAAATCCTGGTGGACTTTTAGCTAGAGATGTCCTTTAGGTAACTGGAGGTTAGATCTGAAGCTCAGAGGTCGGGGGGGGAAGCTTAAGGCTGGACGTATAAATTTGGGAATCATTTGCATGGTGGTAGCAGTTAAGATTTCTAGGGAAGAGAAGATATAGGTAGGAAAAGAGAGCCAAGACACAGACCCTTGGCATGTTTTATTTGGGGATCAGGAAGAGGTTTGAGGAAGGCAGAAAAGAAAATAGTAAAAGAAAAAAAAAGGCACCATTTGAGAAGTAGGGGGATGAGCAGAATGTAGTTTCTCTGAAGACAAGGAAGTAGAGAGTATAAAGTAGAAGAGGATGATCAATAATGTCAGGTTTGGAATGTCAGCGTTTTGGAGTCCACCCATTCATTCATTCCTCAAGGGGTCTTCTACCCCCTTTCTAAAAATGGGAAAGTTTCTGGGTAGACAGCAACAAAATATAAGTAAGAGAATGCTTTCACCACATCAACCCAGATGATGAAACTTTCATCAAACATCTTATAAAGTGCTTTGTATTCTGTTGAACTTGTTTTGTTTCACTTTCAAGAAACAAGTGATCAAAAGTTTAGACCTTTGAAGAGAGGTCAAATAAAAAAAAATCAAGATGTAATGAATTATGAAAACTAGATTTCTTTGAAAAAGTACAGTAAGTAGCTAACATTCTTAAGGTTCACTTTCTCCTCTCTTCCTCTTTTTTCTCCCATGTACTTTTTCCTTACTCCCAGAACACTCCCCACGCCCCAGTCCCCATCATACATGCACACACATACATGCGTGCGCGCACATACACACACACACACACACACACACATATGACTACGACTTCTCAATCCTCCTCAGGCACAAATATTTCCAGTCAGAAAGTATTGAAAACAATTATCAGAGAGTTGATAGAAAATTGCTAGATGACAGTCATTCCAGTTTTAATTATTACAGGAAAATGATTTCTTTGCCTCCCAGAATGAAGAGCTGAGCATTTATGAGCAGGAACCATTTTGTTCATACTTTAATAAGAAGACACCCAAAACAACTCGGCCAATTTATTTTGAGCCTTGGCTAGCAATGTCTAACTGGTATTCTCCCAGGCCCAAGAGAGTAGCTTCTTCTGTCACTGTAGAGAACCTTGCTGTGTCTTTTTGAAAAGGATAGCGCTTAAAACTGTTAGCCTTTGAAATTTCTGGAAGCTAGGAAGTGATTCCTCCCTACCTTAGCTCTAATTTAGCCAATGCAAGAGGAAATTAAGGTACAGAGCTGGGGGAAACCAATATATAGGTAAAGGTTGAGAGCTAGAAGGGGCCCTAGTAACCATCTTAGTCCAATGCTCTCATTTTACACATGAGGAAATGGAGGTCTATGAGATTATACCTCTTGCCAAAAGTTATAATTGTCAGAAGCAAGATTTGAACCTAGGTCCTCTGACCCCAAAAGCCGGTGCTTTCCTCCTGTATGACACTGCCTCTTTCTATATGAACTAATCCAACTCCTTCATCTTACAATGAGGGGTCAGGGGAAGTGTAACAGAATATATACTTTAATTACTTTTAGTATGTTTCTTTGGTTTTATTAAATTAAATTAGAAAAAATAATATGATATGGAAATTTTGCCCCTTTATAGAAATTTTAGCAGCTACTTTTAATATAGTTAGTCCATTTATATTTTGCGTATGTGCCCAGAGGCTTCTGAGCAATGAATACATTTTTAATAAATCAAATAAATAATAAAGAACATTTAAAAATTACTCTAGGCTAAAATTGTTACTTTGTAAAAGCTCTCCTTTCCTGTAGGGTCCATTCTTTTCGGATATTTGATAGTTACTTTAAAAATGATTCCTAGTCTCATTTAATATTTATAACCAAATTCAAAACCACTTGTTGCTAAAACCCTATTATAAAACAAGTTAGACTTGCCTTCTGTTGGTTCCTAGAAGTAGCTCAATTCTATGTGATAGGTATGCCAAAATTGTAAAGCTACAGAATGACTCTGAAATATAGTAGATAAAATCCTCCAGATTCAAACAGAACTGGATTGAATGACTGAAGATCAATGTCAAATCATTTTGCAACATAAATAGGAATTTTGGAGTAATACTGCTATGCTAGACAAGCATGAGATTTCAAGAAATGTAGACAAAGCTTCACACTAAGATAATTGTAGGATCATATAATCATTAGTTTTAATATTATTGATATTATTAGCTACCATTTACTCTTCCAGCAATTTTAATCTTTAAAGATTACAACTTCACTAAGAATCAGGATACTTTTTAGCTTTTTTCTTTAAAAGCATTTTATTATTTTCCAGTTACATATAAGGATAGTTTTCAACATTTGTTTTCATAGGATTTTTAGTTCCAAAATTTTCTCTCAACCTCCCTTCCTTCCCTTCTCCCCAAGAGGGAAAGCAGTCTGATATAGGCTTTATATGTACACTCACATGTTTTTAGCTTTTCAAATTATTTTACCTCACCTCTGGATCTGCACAATAACCTTGTATGATTAATTACTAGAGATATTATTGTTTCTACTTTAAAGATGAAGAGACTGAGGTTCTGAGCACCTCTGTCACACAACAATTTCTATCTCATAAACCTTAGAATAAAAGGAGTTCTAGTCACGTTCAGCTTTCCCTATAGAATTCGTGCTTCTACAACCTCCTCATCTTTAGCACTATTCTTTTTAAGATTGAGGTCAGAAGGTTCATTTCTTGTGTGTGTGTGTGTGTGTGTGTGTGTGTGTGTGTGTTTAGGGGCTTTTCATAGATCACAGATCATCTATGAAATCTTTTAATTTCACATGTAATTCATTTTCTGCTTTAGTATCAATAGCCAATTTGCTCACCCAACTGAGAGATGAATTTTTCATTCTATTATGAGTTAATCCATACATTCTAGATAGATTTCATGATAATGAGCTTGTGGTGCTGCCACATTTCTGAGCCCAGTGAGACACATTTCCTTTTTTCCCACATTTGCTTTCACTAAGAAATGGAGAAATGTTTTTGTTTTTTCTTTGTAGGCTCAGCTGATATTACTGACTTACTCTAAGTTGTTTTTTATGCCGGGTTATTTTTTCTAGTAATGGTGGCCTGTTTTGCCCATGTTAACAATAGGCGATAGAGAGTGGACCTGCAGTTCCATTGGTATAGGAAACTGAAATCTTTCTACCAGTTTTCTCTTTTTTTTAACTTTTTTTTTCTCTCTTTTTTTTTTTTTTAGTGAGGCAATTGGGGTTAAGTGACTTAACCAGCGTCACACAGCTAGTAAGTGTTAAGTGTCTGAGGCTGAATTTGAACTCAGGTCCTCCTGACTCCAGGGCCGGTGCTCTATCTACTGCGCCACCTAGCTGCCCCAACCAATGTTTTCTTAAATTGGTATGCTATTTCATAATTTTCAATGCTCTTTAACATATCTTTTTGATCTTCAAATCAACTCCTTGACTTAGGTAAGGTATGCCAGGTCATTTCTATTGGAAAGGAGAAGAAATGAAGCTTTGTTTGATTTTGGTTTTGAGGTCTTAAGAAATTGGCCAGATTTCAGGGAATGGCTATAACAGAAAACATAAGGTTTTTGCCAACTCTACTGCCGCAATGATGGACCCTGAAGAAGAACATATTTTACTCTATCTAGCTTTTATATTCCTTCATCCCTCCCCCTCTCCACCTCTTCTACCTCTACCCAGACACCTTCCTTTAGAATTGGGAACAAGACGTGGAAAGAAATACAGATAAGCTGTATTATAAAATATGATATTTCCGTTTTCATCACTGTTCATTCTACATTGATGGTTGGGAGGGTTGTGCTAGAAATCAACCTACAATCCTATATATAGAGAAATATCCATGTATATATCACCACATGAAGGAATGTTCTGGTAAGTGTTTAACTACTGGCTCTCTAAAACAACAGCAGCAGAAGCAGCAATAAAACCAAATAAAAAACCTATGCCCACTTTTAAATTTAAGTCAATATTTCATTTTAATTCAATACTCAATTTAATATAATCAAGTCTAGAAAATTAACACAACAATAAAGCAAACTCCGAATTGGTACTATTTGCCTATTCTTGAGGTGTAACTAATCATACTGAAAAATTAACAGTACATTCAAGTTGGCTCCAGCATACCCCCTGCTTATTTTCCAGAATAATCACAAAGGGGAACATAACACTACAGAACCCACTGCTATTGGACCACCCAGCCAGCCTTCTTCAGCCTCACTCACTCACTTTTGTCAGACTTAAACACAGCTGACCACAACTACCTACTAGGCTACCATGCCTCAATGTTCTCTATACCCAAGGTAACTTCACATCTATTTACCTTTTGCCATGTATGTATATATGTATGTATACATGTATATGTATATATATGCATGTATATGTGTATGTATATATGTATGTATAGATACACAGATGCATATCTACATATACAGACACAGACATATACATAAACAGACACACACACATATAATTTACTTCCTAATGTCTCTAAATATTGTAAAGGATAGTAATTTTTTCAAAACAGGGAAAGTATAGCCCAAAACTTTCCAGTTGCTAGATCCTGTATCTTGTTCCTTATGACGATCCTGTCACCTGACATCTGGTCCACCACAGACACACCCAATGCTTCCATTACCTTTGATACTCCTAGCCTTAGTCATTTTTTTTTTTTTAAAGATTGGCTTTCCCCATCTTGCCAAGGCTGGAAGTATAGAGGTTATTCTTAGCCTAGTATGAATACTGATCAAGATAGAACCTTTGATTTACTCCATTTATGACCTGGGCTAGTTCATTCTTCCTCAAGTAACTGCTATCCCCATCCCCAGGAGACACACACACACACACACACACACACACACACACACACACACTCAATATATTGATGCTAAACAGAGAGTACATCCAGTTGGCATACTGCACTGCAGCTCAGAACTTTAGAGCTCCAGAGATATGCTAGCCTAAGTTTCCCTGGTAAATGGGATTGCAGACATATGTCACATAGCCTTGGTCTCTCTTTGTTAAAGGACATTTCTTAAGCAACCAAGTATCTTATCAAAAATAAGGAGATTGAGAATTTAGTTTAATTTTTCAAGGAAGATATTAACTGAGTCTCATTGTTCTTTATCAGTCTAAGAAGCAGATATCTCATTTAAACATAGTCTTTCATATCAAAATACTTTTTTTCTTCATAAAAAGTGTTCTTCCAATGTGGTTTGTCAAAGTTAATTCCCTTGTGTAATGCCAAACTGCTAGTAAATGGTGAAGCTGGGACCAAAGCTCAGGACTCATTTAGTTCTATGCTTTTTCTACTTTGTACATGCATTTTCCAGGATAGTTGGCCAATAGGATCATATATTTGTTTCTGTTTCTGTTTGTCTTTCATTCTAGAAGAGGACTATGACACCAGGGAAATGTCATGACTTGCAGTGAATTGGATTCAAGTGAGGGAGAGCTGTGCAGGGTCACCAACCTTACTCTCTCTTCCACAGCCATCTGGGTCCAGTAGCAAGATATACAATAGGAGGACTGCAGATGGCCCCAGATGTGTGTTTTTAAGTCAACTGGGGTTAAGTGACTTGTCCAGGGACACCCAGCTAGTAAGTATGTGAGGTGAGATTTAAACTCAAGTTCTCCTAACTTCAGGGCCAGTGCTTTATCCAACATCCCACCTAGTTGCACCAGGATCACATATTTAGAACTAGAAGTAACCTTAGAGGTCAACTAGCCCAAGTGTGGGGCAACTAGATGGTGAAATGGATAGAGCACTTGGCCTGGAATCAAGATAGACATTAGTTCAAATCTGGCCCCAGGTGCTTACTAGCTGGATGATCCTGGGCAAGTCATCTAACCCTGTTTGCCTCAGTTTGTCATCTGTAAAATGAGCTTGAGAAGGAAATGGCAAACCACTCAAGTATCTTTGCCAAAAGAATCCAACAAAAGGTCATGAAGAGTCAGACATGACTGAAACAACTGAACAACAACAGTCCAATCACCTTACTTTATACATCAGTCAAGTAAGGCCCAGAAAAGTTATGTGATTTGTCCAAGGTCATACAGCTAGTAAGTAAGCAACCAAGGTAAGCAACTTCAAGACTAGCAGTCTTTTCACTGTACTAAATAGAGTAGAGCCTGAGGACATAGGATTAAGAAGACTTATATGAAGATTCAAACCATGACTCTCCCTCCCAATATCATTGGGTCATCTCCTATTGACATCATTTCTCTTCTTAATATAAAGATTTTTAGAACTAACAACTCTGCATTTACATATGGGATATTTAGAGCCACTTACTGACAGCAGTGGAAACAACATGGGATTAGAGTACCTGGGTTCAAATCTTGCCTCTTGATACATGAGTGACCTTGAATAAGTCTGTTAAATACTCTGAACTTCAATTTCTTCACCTGTAAAATGAAGGGGTTATTCTAAATAGTCTAGGAGGGCCCTTCCAGCTCTAACTCTAAGATCCTATGATTCAATCTAAGGTACCCTGAAAAGAACGGAGAGTGAGCATTCCAAGAATACCATAGCTGTGCATGAATGAGCTTGATGGGCATATGCTCATGTGGGCAATGCAGTATGGGCTTGATGGTTCAATGCACAGTTCAGCCTTTGGCTCAGGAAGAATCATTACCAAAGGGAATCCATGAGAATATAAGCTGGCATTGTGGGTCACTGGTATGCCCACCATCTGTCTCTATAGGAAGTAAAATTCTCACAGACATTTTGAAGAGTAGAATATCATTAGTCTGACCATTTGTCACAGAGCACCATAATGGAGGTCAATGATAGCAATGATCCCATTATAAAGCCCATTTAGATGCTTCTCATTTCTGTAGGCATTACAGCAAAGGCTAACATGAAAAGAATACCATATGTATCTCACTCTTAATTCCATCCAATCTATAGTACATCTAATTAAATCATAAAATTAACAATGTACTATATATAGTAGATGTGCTTTCTAGCAGTAATGGAAGTTTGCCAAACTAGTGATAATATATTAGTTCATATTCATTCTCAGTTTGTTACTTTAAAGTATTTGGGATAGAGACAGGGATAGGAAATGGACTCATGACTTCATTAGTGGAATGAATTCCCAGGTGAGGAAACTCCCTGTACCAATGCAGGTCAGTGCCTTCTCTGATATTTATATCTTAAAGACTTTCCTAGAGGCATTAAAAGGTTAATTGACTTGCCCAGAATCTCACAATGTCTTAATATGTATCAGGAGATGAACCCGCAGGTCTTCTGGTTTAGAGGCCAGCTCTCTACCCATTGTGCTATACTATCTTCATATATCATTTGAAATGTTATATTCATTAAAGCCAAAATAAGCCAGATGAGTAAAAAAGAGATGAACAAAAAAGGTATATGAGATGTGGACAATTTATAAGCATGTATAGAGAAAATTTTCTGTTGTAAATGATTATAGTCAAATTGTACTACTGATATAATCCTGACTACTCCTTTCTCTTTGTACTCCATTCCTCATGCTAATACTAATCCTATTAATAATAATCCTAATGCTAATGCTAATAATAACTAGTGTTTACATAACACCTACTCTGTTCTGTTACCTAGCCTTTAATTACTGAGTGGGTATTCCTCAGAGAAACTGAGACCTGGGAAAGAACTTGGCTTAAAAAAGCCAAGGTCACCCACTGCATCTGGAATAATTGCCAGTTAATTTTTTTCTTGCTTGCTTTCTTTTTTTTTTGTTTAGAATTTTATTTTTCAAATTACATGTAAAATCAAATTTTGACATCAATTTGTTAAAACTTTGTGTTCCAACCTCTCCCCCTCCCTCCCTTCCCACCCCACACCCCCAAGAACTCAGGCAATTCAATATAAGCTATACATAAGCAGTCATGTTAAACATCTTCACATTAGTTAGGTTGTGAGAGAAAACAGACAAAAACAAAATTTCAGATTAAGGAAATGTCAAAAAATGCTTCAATCTGTTTTCAGACACCATCAGTCCTTTTTCTGTAGACGGATTGCAATCTACATAAGTCCTTCAGAGCTATATTGGTTCACTGCATCACTGAAAAAAACCATGTGCTTCCCAGGAGATCATCTTACACTATTGCTGTTATTTGGTATACAGTACATTTCACTCTGCTTCAGTTCATGTATATCTTTACAGGTTTTTCTGATAGCATCCTGTTCGTCATAACTTTTCTATAGTACCTTAAACTTGACAAAGAATTTTCTTCACAATAACCCAGCAAAGTAGGTACCATATGTTTAGTCATTATAGTCAATCATCATAACTATTTCCCTCCATCCTATTCCCTTCCCATGATACCTACTCTATTTTCTATCTTCTTTTCCCCTATTCCTCCTCAAAAGTGTTTTGCTTCTGATTGCCCCTCCTGGGCTCTGGCCTCCCTTCTTTTACATCTCTCTCCTTATCCTCTTCCCCTCCTACTTTCCCTAGGGTTAAATAGATTATTCCTCCCAATTGGGTGTGTATGTTATTCCCTGCTTGAGCCCACTCTGATGAGATTAAGGTCTTTGAGCCAATTCTGTGTTCTAAATTTTCTTCCTCTCTCCCTATAAAATCAAGCAATTCAATGTAAGTCATACATGTGCAGTTATGCAGAACATCTTCACCTTCCTCAAAAGTGTTTTACTTTTTACTTCTCCCTCCCTCAATCTGCCTTTCCTTCCTTCCCCTCTTCTCCCCCACCCCTTATCTCCTTCCCTTCCCACTTTCCCTCAGAATTGCCTGTTATCTTCACCTATGTCTTACCACTGGACTTGGATGACTCTAGAGGAGAGAGGGAGGCTGATGACTTTGCAGAGCCCTGTCTCACTTAAATTCAATGCACTTGCAAGACAAGACATCATCCTGATGTTATTGGTCCTTTTCAAGAAGGAAGGACAAACAACTCTGTTCTGAGCCTTCTGCTAAGCATTTTACAATTATTATCTCATTTGCTTCTCATAACAAGATTGGGAGGGGGCAGCTAGGTGGTGCAGTGGAAAAAGCACTGGCTCTGGATTCAGGAGGACCTGAGTTCAAATCTGGCCTCAGACACTTGACACTAGCTGTGTGACCTTGGGAAAATCACTCATTTGTGGGGCCTCATTGCCCTGCAAAACAAACAAACAAACAAACAAACAAAAACACAAAAGAAAAACAAAAGAAAAAAAAGATTGGGAGAGAGGTGCTAATATTAGCCCCATTTCACAGCTGAGGAAACTGAGGAGAGCAAAGGTTCAATAACTTGCCCAAAGTCACATAGCTAGAAAATGTCTAAGGCTGGATTTAAACTCAGGTCTTCTTGACTCCAGGCCTAGCACTCTGTACATTGTACCACCTATATTCATTCACATAGGAGCATATACATTTGCATATGTGTACACATGTGTATGTGTATATATACATAAGTGCACATGTATATGTTATACACACTATATATACACACACTAATATATACATTTTAATCACCATTGCTTATTATATCCATAATAAGTACTTAATAAATACTTATAAAATACATAAAACTCTAAATTAGAGACATAGAAAAAAAAGGCTGGAATATGTTAAATACCAAAGGGAAGGATTACTGCTAACTGGTGGGTACTGTACAAAGTTTTGTCATAGGATGAACAGGTAGCACACAAAAGGAGTTTTTACATATTTGACTGAATTCTCCAATACAAGTTCATGCAGGCTAGTGAGAATTTGTATTCATTTGGTGTCATATGGGATTAATTTCATGCTAAAAAAATGCCTGATTTCTTACCTTAGTAAAGAAAATTTTCATTTAGAAGCATTTGTCTCTCTTTTTAACCATGCAAAGTAGTGAAATTAAATGATTTTTAGAGCCCAAATTTCTAGCACATGGTCAAGGACAGGACACAGACTAGCTGTGTGTCCTTGAACAAATCAGCTAATCTCTCTGGGACTTTATTTCAGTGTCTATAAAATAAAGCCTTTGAAATAGATGGTCCCTGGGGCCCCTTCCATCTCTAAATCCTATGATTCTAAAATAAAGCAGTGTTGCTGGGCTGGTGCTAGGCAACTAGTAAAATTACTAAGCCAGTCCCTGAATCTAAATGAAAAAATAAGCAAGAAACACTATATTTTTCTTTAATTTTTTTCTCCTATGTAGCAAAGCACATTTCTTCTACAAACCAAAGAGCTGCCCCAGAAATACAAATCTGGACATGTAAGAATCTTCCTCAGCAATGGGTATGTTCAGAGGCTCATTAGCTTTTGCTAAATTTTCTTTTAGGTAACAGTGATTGTAATATGTTTTATTTCAACACATAGCCTGGATAATATTTTCCTTCATTGCTAAAAATAACTATCAATAGATGAAGCATCATCAATAGGGGTTTGTCACCTTGTTGTTTTTTTTTAAAAAGAAAATTATTTTGATAACTATTTCAATATTATTGATGTCATTTATAATCATGTGTTTTATTTTATGAATTTAAAAATATTATTCTTAAAAGTGGTCTATAGGCTTCACCAGGTCACCAAAGGGGTCTAGGACACTCACACACACACACACACACACACACACACACACACTGAAGAATCCTTGCTATAGATAATTTCATATCTGTTCTTGAACTTGTGATACATTTGGCTATCCCTGATGCCTGAATTAGAAAGCAGTACTTGCTATGTCACTATTTTACATGCTCAGAGAACTTCAGCTGTATTTTAATGCTCTGTAAATTTGTCTTTTTTCAGCACTCTTCAAATTGCATTTTTATTCTCCATCAATGACACTAGAAATTCCTTTCAGAACAACAAAAAAAAGCGAATTTTCACCTTGACTGACAAGCATCATTCACCAAAATTTCTGCCAATGAAACAACTTGTCTGTCATGAAATTATGAGCACTGTTCTTGCTTCTGTTGATTTAATAATGAATCCCAATGGCATGAGTGATTAGACGCATTGCTGCCTCTGACTTAATAAGCTTAGTGTGAGAAGGTTGCCTGCTGCTTGCAAATGCCTATAAGTTGCCTATTTAAATTTATTACTTAAAATATGAAATTTCCCCCCTCACAATCGAGCATTTCATGGCTTGTAAATATCAGAATTGACATCTTCTCCAAATATATATTTTACTGTAGGAAATTATACGTTTTCGTGTTGCAAATAAGTGTTCAGTCCCTTTATTGAAATATGTTCATTAATATTTATTAAACAAGAGCAGGTAGGTGGCATAGTAGAGAGAGCACTGGGCCTGGAGTCACAAAGACCTGAATTCACATCTAGTCAGAAACTTACTAGCTGTGTGACCCTGGGAAAGTCACTTATTCCTATTTGCCTCAGTTTCTTCAAGTGTAAAATGAGATGGAGAAGGAAATAGCAAACCACTCCAGTATCATTGCCAAGAAAATCCCAAATAGGGTCATGAAGGGTGAGACATAACTGAACAACAACAACAATTTATGACAGTCTTCCTTTAACAGAACTGATACTGAGAAAAAGTCTAAATACTTCCTGTGAATGTAGAATTCTAATAACAGAGAAAATGAGATAGGAGACCTAGTCCTATCATAAGGAAGTTAGGAATGAAAGAGAGACACTTTAGGATTAAAGGGCAGGCTATATCAATTTATAGAAATCTAGTGAGATAGTGTTCTTTCCACATGGCTGGATATAATATCATCAAGCTTGAAGAATATTTTTCTGTAGGCTCAGTAATTTTCATTAGGGTTATTTAATTTAATTTCAGCTTAATTCTTCCCTCTCTGCTCAGGAACATTCATTGCTTAGGCAGGAAAAGAGAGATTTTTATCTTTACCCTCTCCCCCTCATGAATCCCTTGTTTTGAATGTGTGCCCCAATAAAGGAGAATATTAGAATATGACATATTGGACAAAGGGCTAGTCTTGAAATAGGAAGATATGACTTTAAGTCCTGTCTCTGACACACAACCTCTGTGTCATCTAATTTTTTGGTGACCCCAAGAAACTCTCTAAAACTCTAAGCTCCAGGTGACTTACTACTACTGGAAGAGGGAGTTTCCACACCAAGAATGAAATCACAAGTCCTTACAAAAGAAAGAAAAGGAAAAAGGTAAATAAAGAAAAAAGGAAGGAAGGGAGGGAAAAAAAAGAAAGGAAAGTGAAAGGAAAGAAAGGAGAAAGGAAGGAAACAAGGAAAAACATGGTCTGGGCTAACCTGACAGCTTTACCCTTGGTACCATAAGACAGCCAAGGTGACAGTTCCTGAGCACACACAAATAGTTTTAGCATGGACTTTGGTATACATTCTTGGAATCAGGAATGTATACATACCAATGTCCACATATTCTGAAAAAAAAATGTAGAGGTGCATTCTTTTTTCCAATTTCTATTTTTCTTTTGACCATTTTCCACTTGGAACCAAGTAGAGAGGTGAAGAGGGCATGGTAACAGATGCCTAAAATCTAAATGCCTTCCATAAACATCTGATTCAGATACCTTGATGTGGTCCAGAAGTGATCTCAAATTCTGCATATAACTACTAAAGAGAGATTCCAAAGATACGGGTCTAAATATGTCATTCCCCTCATCAGTAAACTATTGGCTTTATATTATCTCTGGGATCAAATTCAAGTTCCTCTTGCACTTTAAGCCCTTCACAGACAATCTTCAAGCTTATTATACATTACATATTGTATATAACTTTTCTAGGCTTATTAAACATTAGTAATATTCCCACACAATAGTCCAGAACAATTGGTTTTCCTGATCATCTACCTATAGGTCTTTGTATATTTTGCCCTATCATGAGTACATTCTCTTTTGACTTTTATTTATTAGAATCCTTACTTTTATTCAAAGCCCAGCTCAGATGTCACACATGAGACCTTTTCTGATGCCCTAAGGATTAATGTTACTCACCTCTCATGTTACCTTAAAATTATGTTCTATATGTTGTGTATTCATATGTACATATACACACACACATATGTTGTTTCCCCCAAGATAATGTAAGATCCTTGTGGGCAAGAACTGTTTAATTCTATTTTTGAATTCCCAGTGCTTAACACACAGTAGGCACTTAATAAAGGCTCATTGATCCTCAAATACTATTCTATTAAAGGAAAAAATCTATTGATTTATACTGATCTGGACAGGTTTAGTACTCAGGTCTAGTGAGACTGTAATTCCTAACAAAGAGCTAACCTGGCTAAGAGCTTGGTACCAGAATGTTGGCCAAAGGTATTACTTGGTCAGTTCTGATGGCTCAAGGTGACAGAGAAGGAACAAGGCACAGATGAATGAGCACTGAATCTGGAGTCAGAAAAACTGTCTGAACCCTATCATTTCTACTTACCACCTATGTGATTATATAATTAGCTGGGATAGACACTGCTTTGCACATAGTAAAACATTTAATGCTTGCTGAATTGAATCTGTTGAATTGAATACATGACCTGTTCTCTTAAAATGTTTTCATTCTCATTGGGTAATTTGACCCAGAGTAAAAATAATTATAAACAAATAGTCTTTTCCAAATGAAGGTAGGCAGCACAGATCTCTACATTTTACAGATGAAGAAACTGAGCTTTTGTCTCCTATAAGCCTCAATTTTGTTTTGTTTTGGCATTCATTCTTCAAACGCCACCTGCTAGGACCTTAGAGTCAGGAGGACCCGAGTTCAATTCTGACCTCCAATACCTCCTAGCTCTGTGACCCTGGGCAAGTCACTTAAACCTGATTATCATCATCGACAACAAAAAGCATCACCAGGCAGAATCACGTCCTTCTCCACTGGTTGCCTCTTGAGTCCCTCGCTAAGATTTTGGGTCTGAAGCCACCAGCTAGATTCATCTAGCATGGTTCTAGAAAAGGGATTATTTGTTATGTTCACACAACATATATTATATGGCTCCAGCCCTAATGACTTGGGTACTAAATTTGGACTTTCCATCTTATCTTCTGGAGTCATTATCAAAAATATGGACCATAATGGGCCATGGTGAAGCACACTCGATTCCATTTTATCCAGAAGCATCATCAGTTGCCAAAATGGACTGGCAACAGTACTCCTTTAAAATAAATAGCTGCTCTCCTTGAAAATAGCAAGAATCCAGAGGGAGGTTCCAAAGGCCAACACTGAATAAAAAGAGGCAACAAAGTTCCTGGGAATATATCAAAGAGGAAGCAGAGTATCACCTGCTGCTTCAGGGCCAGGGGAGCACAGTGATTTGACATGGATCCTACCTATTACTGTCATTTGGTGCAATTACTTTAGATACAATGGGAAAAGGGGCATCTGATTGCTGGATAAATGTCCTCCAGAAGCCAAACCCTTGACTGTAAACTATGAATTCTACTGTTGTGTTCAGCATCTATTTCAAAATATAGCTCTTTTCTGAAAGAAAAAAGGGTTGCTCTGAGACCATGGGGTTGTGTCTCCATTGATTTCAAGGCTAAACAACATTGTTCTAAGATTAGAGAAATCTTAAGAATGAATGTGGAGGAGCAACTAGGTGGCGCAGTAGATAGAACACCAGCCCTGGAGTCAGGAGGACCTGAGTTCAAATTCGGTCTCAGACACTTAACACTAGCTGTGTGACCCTGGTCAAGTCACTTAACCACAATTGCCTCACAAAAAAAAAGAACGTGGAGCTGCTACTCCTCAAATGTGAGAAATTACTCAAATAAATAAGTAGCTCCCTAAAAATATGATAATCCAGAGTGCAAAGGAGGAATGTTTGTGAATAGATGCATATGGTCTGTGTAAATTTGGATGCAAAAAAAATGAAGAATGGGCTTTGTAGTCAAAAGATATGATTTTGGTACCATTTCTGCCATGTGTTAACTATGACTTGGGCACATCATTTCTCTTGTCCTTCTTTTTCTAAATTGAGAAGTTGAATAGATTTCTAAAGTTCCTACTATATCCAACATTCTATGATGATGATAATGATGGCAGAGGTCGTGATGGTGGTGGTTGGGTGGCAATGAAACATCATAGTGGTGACAAGAGCTGATTGAATATTTTAAGGACACAGAAATTTTAAATGCATTATCCGATTCATGCAGGACAATAGACCTACATGAAATTTAATATGCTATTATCCATTTCTTACAGATAGGAATGAATGGATAAAATCCCTGTGATTAAGTACTTACTATCAGCTAATTCCTGTGCTAAGCAGTGAGGATACAAATAGGAAAAATGAGACAGTCCTTGCTCTCAAGAAGCTAGGGTTACAGAGCTCTTCTTTTCAAGTAATAGAGTCACATAATTCTTAGAGTTGTCAAAAATCTAATATTTCACCTCATCTAAACTCCCGGAGTCAGGAAGTCTCATATTCCTGAATTCAAATCTGGCCTCAGATAATCACTCCCTGTGTGATCCTGGGCAAATCACTTAAGCTCTTTTGCCTTAGTTTTCTCATTTGTAAAATGAGCCGGAGAAGGAAATGACAAGCCACTTCACTATTTTTGCCAAGAAACCTCCAAATGGGCACAGAGTCAGACACGACAGAAAATGACTGAACAACAAAAAATCTCTCACCTGGCAGAGGAAGAAGAAGAGTTCAAGGGACTTACCCAAAATTACAGAGACCATAAATGGCAGAGCCTGCTTTGGCAAATATTTTGTGGACAACATAGAATGATATGGGCTAAAAGGGAGAGCATAATTAAGGGTATTCTGAGCAAAGGGTCATAACTAATGGATCCCTGTTAACCTGATGAGAGGTTTCTAGTGGAATGCCCCAGCAATCTCTTTTTGACAGTATGATAATTAACATTTTTTTATTAATAGCCTTGATGAAAGTGTAGCTGACCTCTCACTTTTTTGTCTCTTTACCTCCTATTTCTAGTACAAGAGACAAATAGTAGATATTTAATAAATGCTTACTTAATTAAATAAAATGTCAAATTTGCTGGTCACATGAAACTGCAAGCAATAGCTAAAATATTTTTATCTCAGAATTTTTATCCTACAATATGCAAAAGGCTAGAGCAATGCACCAAATATAGAAGATCACTTCAGTATAATGTAAGCTTTTTGAGAGCAGTGAATATTTTAGTTTTGCCTTTGTACCCCTGCAACAAATAGGAGGCATGGCAAATGTTTGTTGAATGAAACTGAAATCTAATAAGAGGAGCTCTAATAGGAAACAAAGTTCCTGGCATGGAGGAGACATGACCAGAGAATGGTCTTTAATTTGTAACCTTGCCTTAGATATTACTTCCTTTGAAGACAGAGAGGTAACTTTGGTAGGTTTTTGTTTGAGCATTCAGGCTTTCTTTTGGTGTTTTTTTTTTATTCTTGAGGTCAACCATTGTCTGGTGACACTAGTCTTTGTACCTTCATGGATGAGAATGATACCTCAGAATCTTGTCAAAATTGTGATAAGATGTTAGAACAAATCCGTCTACAGATTTAGGCAAGAACAGAGAACTGAATAAGCAGAACATTTATAGAGGAATTCCTCTTCCTCCTTCCTGAAATGGGCATCTGGGATCAGGGACAAAGGGTAATCAACTACAGTCAAGTTCACATTCACTAGCCAGGTCATATGAGCAAAAGGTCATATAATTTCTGATTTGGTCACAATAGGTAAATAGATGGAGAAAGAACTGTTTTCTTACTAAGAAATAGTGATGGGGAACTGTCATGCTAATGTATAGGCAATGGTTGGGTAGAGTAACCAATTATTTAGAGCTACTGTTCAATTGACTGCTTTATATTTAGGGCATAGATATCTGTCAGGTTGTTTCCACCTAGGAAGGTTTGCCTCATGGTTGTCCCTGGTGGCTAAGTAGATTTCATCTAATCTTCTGTCAGGTGTAAATGACAGAACAAAAGCATGATGATATTGACTTACTTTAATGATCCTTTTTTTCTACATATGAGAAACCACCCAGTAATTTATATACAAATATCTTGGCTGATTTATCTTATCAGTCAGTTATGCCTTTACCTTCTTGCATGTTCTGCGCCTGAATTTATCTTTTACATCTGATTACAAACTAATGTGTGTGTTGTGACTAGGAACCAACTGAAATTGATTACAATGCATTACTCAGAGTATATAAGTAGATCTCCAATAACATTAACTTTCTGAACTCATATGTCCTGACTGATTGCCACATCCAAGACTAAATTCTCCTCTTGAATACCAAACAAAATAATGAAATGTGCAGAGCTCCAATTCTAGTCATAATAAGACTCTCACAAGATATATATATAATGTGTATATGTATATATACATGCATACATGAGTGTATACATATGTGTGTGTGTGTATATATATGTATATATATATATATATATATATATATATATATATATAAAATAAGACTTACTAGCCTTGAAAGTTGTATACTTGTACTATACCACATTCATTTTACCATTCATATGCTTCACATTAGTAGATCGCATTGGCACATTGTCTGAATGAATCACAGTCAGAAGAAGCCAATGTAGCATTCCTTTGGAAACATTAAAATATTTTGGGTATCTTAAATCTCCATATTTCCGTCATCAAGAATGAAATGCCAGAGTTTCAAATAAAATTCTCTACTGAAAGTGCTGAGCATTTGTGCAGGTATCCCTCTTTTTCAATATAACTATTTTTAAAATCATATTTTATTTCCCCGAATTACACATAAAAACAATTTTAACTTTTGAGTTTTGATTTCCAAATTCTGTCCCTCTCTCTCTTCCTTCCCCCTTCCCTGAGATGGTAAGCAATCTGATGTAGGTTATACATGTGCAAACATTTAAAACGTATTTCCATATTAGTCATTTTGTGGAAGAAAACTCATCCCACCCCCCCAAAAAGAATGTGAAAAATAGTTTGCTTCTGTCTGTATTCATACCAGATTCAGAATTGTATTCAGTTCTTTTTCTGGAGGTGGATAGCATTTTTCATCATTAAGTCCTTTGGGATTGGCTTGGATCATTGTTTTGCTGAGAATAACTAAGTCATTCAAAGTTGATCTTCCTACAATTTTGCTGTTACTGTGTACAATCTTCTCCTAGCTCTGGTCACTTAATTCTGCATCAGTTATATAAGTCTTTCCAGATTTTTCTGAAATCATCCTGTTCATCATTTCTTATAGCACAGCAATACTCCATTATAGTCATATACTATAAGGTGTTCAACTATTCCCCAATTTATGAACATCCCTTCAATTTCCAATTTCTTGCCACTGCTAAAAGAGCTACTATAAATATGTTTGTACAAGTAAATCCTTTTCCTTTTATAAATCTCTTTGGAATACAGAACTAAATATATCTATATAGAATTTTCAGAATTGATATCAAAGGTGCCATTTCATTTATAAAACTACCTAACCCTGTATTTGGATTTACAGATTGAAGAATGTGTGTTGTGAGACATTGGTACCCATTAACAATTCAGCCCTAATAAATAAATTCAATCTCTAGACAAAAGAAGGCAGTAGCATTCTGGTGTTAGTAATCTGATAAATTGGAAATCACCAGCCATGGTAAAAATAATGGTGGTTCATAGAGAAAAATGGAAATAATTACATGGAAATAAAGCTACCAATTAATAGTGAAAATTAGTTGAAGAAAACTACTTTAAATCCTGCTTTGATGGAATATATCTATATCATCTACATGCCATTTTCATTTATATCTGCATAGATATGTATATGTATATATGTATGTGTATGTGTGTATATACATACACACACACACACACACACACACACACACACATATATGGGAAACGGGTATTTATATTGCTTACAAACTAGTTTATAAAAAAATTTATGACATGATACCCCAAAACAGAACTCCTTTTCGATCCCCACCCCTCAATCCACCCATATCTTGAATTTACTAATTTCTGGGGAAGTAACCAAAAATCTTTCTAGTTATGGAGGTTTGCAACTTGAAAGTCCTCCTCAGAATCCTCACTCACCTTCACTCTACAGAGCCAATCAGTTGTACAATCTTGTTGATTCTGCCTCCTTAACATATCTCACATCTGACCCTCCTCCCTCTACTCAAACAATCCTCAACCCCTCTCACTTAGATTACTACAATGGCCTGTTAATTGGTTTGCTTATTTTCAGTCTCTCTTCTCTTCAATCTATTCTCCACATACATGCCAAAGTGATATTCCCTGAACATGAATCTTACCATGTCACTGCAGTGGCCCTTTGTACAACAAAATCCAGTGGCCCACTCTCCTATTTCCTCCATGATCATATATAAACTCTTCTCTTTGACATTTAATTCCCTTCACAATAGGGCTCCAATCCATCTTTCCAAGTTTATTGTATGTTATTCCCCACCATGAACACTTAGTTACAGCTGAATTGGCCTTTTTTCTGTTCCTCAGACAAGGTACTCCATCTCCTGTCTCATTGCTTCTGCCTCCTAGAATACCTAGTTTCCTTCCAAGCTCAGCTCATGTATTGTTGGTTCCACTTCAACAACATATTATCCATCTTACTCCCTTCTCTCCACTCAAGAAACCATCACTGTACTTCAGACCCTTATTCCCTCTCAGTTGGATTACTATGTGTCCTATGTGAGGTTTTTCATGATAACTATAAATGCCTCTTCCACAAATATTACCTTGAATTACTTTGTATATATTTTATATATACTCATATATGTATATTGAATTGAAGCTTCTTGAATGTGGATTCTGTTGCATACCAGAAGACTGCATGGCTGATGTTAGATGCTCAAGAAATGATTGATGATTAATTAATTGCTTAATGGACATCATTACTTTCCAAAAGGGGGTGAGGTTATCTTTGATTATAAACCCTTTGAGGACAGGGAGGTATCATTTTGTTGGATTAAACCAGTAAAGCACCATATGCAGTTGTAGGCTCTTAATATTTGATGAGAAGGATGAGGAGAGTATAATATTCTGCTCAATGAAATATCCCTTCCAGCTCACTTAAACTACCAAAATGGTCTATATTTACCATCATGAATACAGGAGAGCATATGACCTCTTGATAGGATGTTTTCTTCTCAATGTAACATTAGTTTTTTTTTCATACTCCCTTCTGTTCTAGTATCATTTTTCAAAGTGGAAAGTATTATCTTATTTCTTAACTTATACAATTTAAAAAATTTAATACTTTTCTTGTGGAGATGTTTTCCATGACTACTCATGTATAATATAATATTGAATTGCTTGAGTTCTTGGGAGTGGGGGTGGGGGTGGAAAGGGAGGGAGGAAGAGAAGTTGGAACACAAAGTTTTAAAAAAAATTGATGTCAGGCAGCTAGGTGGCCCAGTGGACAAAGTAATGGCCCTGGATTCAGGAGGACCTGAGTTCAAATATGGTTCTCAGATACTTGACACTTACTAGCTGTGTGAACCTGGGCAAGTCACTTAAGCCTCACTGCCCTGCAAAAAACAAACAAACAAAAACCCCCCACCTACAACAAAAAACCAAAAAAATTGATGTCAAAATTTTTTTTACATGTAATTTGGAAAATAAAATTCTAAACAGAAAATAAATAAATAAATAAATGAACAAATATTACCACCTTTGGAAGCCTGGAAGGACTTACACGAACTGATGTTGAGTGAGATGAACACAACCAGGAGAACATTGTACACAGTAAAAGCAACATTGTGTGATGATCAGCTATGATAGACTTGGCTCTTCTCAGCAGTGCAATGATCCAAAACAATTTCAAAGTACTCATGATAGAAAATGTTCTCCACATCCAGATAGAAGAACTGTGGATTCGGAATGCAGATTGAACCATACTGTTTCTACTTTTCAGCTTTTTTCTTTTTTGAGGTGTTTTCCTTGTATTCTGATTCTTCTTTCACGATATGACTAATGCAGAAATATGTTTAATGATATTATACAAATATAACCTATATTAGATGACTTTTTGTCTTGGGGAGGGGCGAAGGGAAGTGAGGGTGGGAGAAAAATTTGGAACTAAAAAGCCTATGAAAACAAATGTTGAAAACTATATTTACATATAATTGGAAAATAATAAAATATAAAAAATAGTTTAATACTTTTCTTAAATTGTCTCAGTACATAGTGCATTTAGTTCCAAAATTAAAACAACCAGTGTTTCTCCATGATTGAGTCTCTGTTATTAGCATCATTTTTGCCTTCTTTCTCCATTACCCCCTCCTTTTGAAACAACAGACATAAACAGTTGTGAATTCTGTAGTACAGGATGGGTTTTTATTTTGCACTGTTAGACACTGGTTTAACCTCTCTCTCTCTCTCTCTCTCTCTCTCTCTCTCTCTCTCTCTCTCTCTCTCTTTCTTTCTTTCTCTCTCTCTTTCTCTCTCTCTCTCTCACACACACACACACATGCACATACACACACAAGCATATACACAGAGACAAATACACATACGCACATAGAATATTTCTAATAAGAATATTCCAATAAGAATAGAATCTGTGTTGTAATGGCTATCTCTTGACCCTGAAAAGCCTAATACTAGTCAGTGCTAAAATTTTTAAAACATAGGTGCCAGCTAAGATTCTTTTACTGAGAAATACTATTTATTTGGCTACAGAAATCCCATCATGTCTATATGCCTACAAAGTACTAACAGTTCAAACCATTCCCATAATATTATTCTCTTCCACCACATACTTATTTCTAGAACACACCCTATGGTTTCCTGATTTTGCATTTTTGCTTATGCTATTCCCACTACCTAGAATGTTTTCCTTCTTTGTTTTTATCTGTTTCATTTCCAGCCATCTTTTAAAGCCTAATTTAGGTATAACTTCTGTGATGATTGTTGTTTTGTGTATTGTTTTAGTATTTAGAACCTTGTTTTGGAACTTTGCAGTGTCCTTATCATGTAATATTGAAATGTTGTAGTTATTTGTATATGGCGTATATCCTCCTACTAGACTGCAAATTTCATGAGGGCAGAGAACATGTCTTACCTAATTTTTTTAACTGTCAAATTCAACAAGCAAGCTGTAAGTTCCTGAGGCTAGGGACTACTTTTGCCTTCCTTCCCCTACAGCCCCTACCAGCTTTTGGTACAGTGCCTGAAACATAGTAAAAACTGAATAAGTGTTTTTTGATGGCCTGACACTCTAGCAGTTAGTATAGTCAATGAGCACTTATTAAGTGCTTTTTATGTTCCAGCAACTGTGCCAAGTGCTACCAGCAAAACGAAAGAGAGCCCTTGCTCTCAGGGAGCTTACATTTCTAGTAGAGGAAGACAACACACAAAAGGGAGCTGGAAAGTCAGAAAGGAAGGGACTTATTCATGTGGGATTCAGGAGGACCTGAGTTCAAATCCAGCCTCAGAAACTTGACACTTACTAGATATGTGACCCTGGGGAAATCACTTAACTGTCATTGCCTCTCAAAAAAAAATAATCTTTCTATAAAAATGAGCCCTGAACTAGAAGCCAGGGACCTGGCATTTTATTCCCAGCTTTGACACAATTAGCTATGATATCTCAGACAAGTCATCCCACCTCTCTGCTTCAATTTTCTCACGTATAAAATTAAGGTATTGTATTACATGGTCTTGAAGGCCCCATTTAGCTCTTCAAAGCTCATTTTAAATAAAAGTAAAGAATAAGGGGGCAGTTAGGTGACACACTAGATAGAATGCCAGACCTGGAGTTAGGAAGACTTATCTTCCTGAGTTCCAGTTTGGCCTCAGACACTTAGTAGTTGTGTGACCCTGGTCAAGTCACTTAACTTTCTTTGCCTCAGTTTTCTCATTTATAAAATGAATTGGAGAAGTAAATGACAAATCACTGCAGTATCTTTACCAAGAAAACCACAAATGGGATCACAAAATCAGACATGGCTGAAATAACTGAAAAAAAAAAGAATAAATAAAGAGAACTAAGGACATTTTGATCTTCAAGGTGACTTCCCATTTATTGTTTTGTTTTTGGTTGGTTGGTTTTGTTTGTTTGCCAGGCGATGAGGGTTAAGTGACTTGCCCAGGGTCACACAGCTAGTAAGTGTCAAGTGTCTGAGGCTGGATTCGAACTCAGGTACTCCTGAATCCAGGGCTGGTGCTTCATCCACTGCACCACCTAGCTGCCCTGTGACTTCCCATTAAAAAAAACCCTCAATTCATCCAGGTCTACTATTGATCCATTGAACAGAAATTAGGCAGAGAAGCCTACTCTGGAAATTATCTACTTCCTCATTCAATTGTACATTTAGGATCCAAAATCATAATGGGCACACTGTGCTGTTCCTAATATAAAAGAAGCACCTCATATAGGTTTCATTTACCACCCAGACCTTCAGGAAGGCCAAGTGTATTAATGTGTGTAGGTGAATTTTGTCAGATGCAGGAATCATGAGGATAAGAGAAGATAGGAAGAATGAGTAACATTACTTCTAACTCTATCATGAACAAAGGAGAGAGAAAGACTGGGAAAGTTAAAGTAAGAATAGAAAAGGTTAAACAAAGAGCAGTGGTTTGAGTGAAAAGTGGGAAGATAGGAACATTAAAAGGCTGGAGATGATAGGATGAAACAGAACAGAATAAAAGAAATACAAGGAATTGAGCAAGATCCTAAATTCATTTGTAGTTTAGCAAATGATTTTGCTAACAGAGACTTTGTTCAATTTGCAAAAGCCATGTGAACTAGTGGCTAATAGAATACTGCACTTGGGACAAGGAAACCTGCATCCAACTCCCACTTTATAGATACTTCTGTGCTATATAATAATGGACATGTCATAATCTCAGTTTACTCATTTAGAAGACTGATAAAAATGAACAATCACCCAATATTCTGAGTAGTGAAGCAGTTGGGTTTCAGGAGTATTTTGGAGAAGAACAGCTAGGTAACCATGGAGAAAGCCATATATCTGGACTCAGGAAGTCTTGAGTTTGTATTCTGCCTCAGATGCTAGCTGAGTGATCCTGGGCAAATCACTTACCCTCCTTCTGCCTCAGTTCCCTCTGTTGTAAAATGAGGACAATAATATTACCCACCTCCCAGAATTATTTACCTTAAAGCACTCTATAAATATTAGTCATCATCATCATCAATGACACCACCACCACCACCATCATTATTACTAGATAGGGTAGAAAGTGTGCTAAGTTCAAATCCCAGCTCTACAAGTTAGTAGCTGTGACCTTGGGTACATCTGTTAACCTATCTAGACCTCAGTGTTATTATCTATATAATCAGTTACCTACTAGTTCTAAATCTTTGACCCTGTGGTCTTATGAACCTATGTTCTCAAGTACTTGCTGACAGAGGTCTCCAAAGCCTCCCATTCCTGAATCCCTAATACTTCTCAAAAAGCAACAGTTTTCTGTGACCATTTGCAATTTCTAAAAATACTGACAATACTCCTTTAAGAAATAGTCCTCATAGTATAATTGTATGCTTACTAAAGATGAATTTGCTCAGATACTATAACCACAATTCAAAAAGTTAGCACATATGTGACAATAATGCACATTTTTATTAGGGTAAAATTCTAGTGTTGAGGCATACATCTGCCACAGACTAGCAAGACTACTTCATAAAATTGTTTAAGCTCTTGTTAGACAAATGGAAGTGTGGCATTTATAATGTATCCGGAGAATGTGACAGAATCTATTCAAACCTGGTGGTTTATTTTAAAATATGTTTTTCAGGAATTTTTAAAGGTTCTATAGTTCAATGGGATAGGAATGATCTCAACCTCAATATGCATTGCTTGTCCTATTCACTGAGGCAATGCAGTATGGTAGGTAGAATCAGGAAAGTCTGGGTCCAATTCCCACTTCAGACACAACCTCATTTTCTTCATCTAGAAAATGCAGATAATGATACATTTAGGACCCACTTTATACGGTTGTTTTGAGGATCAAGTGAAATAAACCATACAAAATTCTTTTAAACTCTAAAGCTGACAAAAAGTTAGCTGTTATTATCATAGAGATCCATCTTCCTCTGGGACTTCAATCCAAGTGGAAGGCACTGTGTTAGACTCTTGTCAATTAAAAAAATCTATTTGAAAAAAAAAGCAATACATGCCTTTTACACTTGAATGGGGAATACAAATATGTAACCAAAGAAGAGATTCAATGTGACTTGAAATGGGGAGAGATAACCCACAACTGGAGTAATACAGAAAGGTCCCATGTAGGAAGCAGTTACTTAGTTGAGCCTTAGAAGAAGCTAAATGTTCTAAGAGTCAATGGTGAAGATGGAGGATATCACAGGCATGGGGGAGAACCCAAACTTGGGTTCAAGACATGAAACAGAATGCCAAGTTTGAGGAACACCAGAAAGGTCAGTATACCCAGTATGTGGCATTCAAGAAGAGAAGTAATATGAAATACATACATGGAAAAGTAGGTGGAAATCAGAATGTTGAGGGGTTTGATCACCAGTCTGGGGATTTTGTCTTTATACTAGAGATAATCACAAGTCCCTTAAATATTTTTAGCAGAGAAAAGTCAGAGTAAGAAAGGTCTGTACCTTAAAACAGAGGTGCTAAACCTGTGGCCTACAATGCTCCATCCAAACCAAGTTAGTGTGTAGTTTCTATCTGATTTTTTGTTTTTGTTTTTTGTTTTTTTTTTAAGTGAGGCAATTGGGGTTAAGTGACTTGCCCAAGGTCACACAGCTAGTAAGTGTTAAGTGTCTGAGGCCAGATTTGAACTCAGGTACTCCTGATTCCAGGGCCGGTGCTCTATCCACTGCGCCACCTAGCTGCCCCTTCTATCTGATTTTAATGTGTTGACATTTAATTAAAAAGTAAAATATAAACATGGGTGGTTTTCTATGTTAATATGTGACCCACAAGAATTCTTATGTACAATTTAGCTACCCCTGTTTCCATTTGAGTTTGATACCAGTTACTTAAAAGGTGAATTTGACAGCTGTGAAATGAATGGATCAGAAAGAAATTAGACAAACCAGGAAGACCAACTGGGACACAATTGCAGTAGTATGGCTTAAATGTTAGGCATTCCTAATGAGAGTAATATCTTTGCAAGTGGGGAGAAGGGAACAGATACAAGGGATATAATTCTATTACCAAGAAGGAAGGAAGAGAAGAGATTACTGGATAAGGCTTGAAGGTTACTTATGATGATAGGTAGGGGAACAGACGTTTCATCAATGGAGAATGAGAAGGAATAAATTATGCAGGTAGCAAGAAAATAAAGAGAGGGTAGTGCATGAAAACTGAGTGAAAAGAGAATATCCAAAAAGTGTAGTTGACTATCAAAAGATGCACAGAGTTTGAGAATAAAGCTATCAACAATTAATAGTCAAGTACCTACTCTGTGCCTGTCATTAGAAACAGTCCCTGTCCTCTACTCTCTACTATGGGGAAGAAATATGCATATATAATAAGTGTTTTGACTAGGTAAAAGGCCTTTCTTTGCCTCCTTTCTTACCTAGTCTTAATCACTGAATGGGCATTGCCTCGGGCAATCTGTAACTGGGGCCATCTCCAGTTATCCTGATGCATATCTTGCCACTGGACTCAGATGTCTCTGGAGGAGAGAGTATGGCTGGTGATTTTGCACAGCCCTTCTTCACTTAACTCTAATTCACTGCAAGTTATGACATTACCTCCTTGATGCCATGGTCCTCTTCCAGAACTAAGAACAAACAACAACAATATATACAAAATAAATTTAAGGTAACTTCTGGCAGAAGGGAAATAGTAGCATCTATGGAATTAATCTAAAGTTTCATGTGGGTATTAGAGCTGAGCTTTAAAGGAAGCCTGGAGTTTTAGGAGGCAGATGTGAGGAGGAGTACAATACAGGACGGGGGGGATAGCCTATGGATACAGGAGATGGAATGTAGAGTGAATAGTGTGGTTGGATTACAGAGTGCTTGAAAAGGAATGATACTTAGTAATCCTGAATAAGGATTTTTAATATTTTATATGAGGACTTAAAAAAAGTCCACTAGATTTAGCAAAAAAGAGATTTTTATAACCTTGCAGAGAGTGTTGTAGTTGAAAGCTAAATTGCAAGAGATTAAGAAGTGAATGGAAAGTTAGGAAATAAATGCAGCAAATGTAGATGCCTCCTACTAGTCTGGTTATGAAAGTGGTGAGTGATGACCCTCATCCACTGATAGAATGAGAAGATGGCAGGGTCAAGTGAAATTTTTTTGATTTGTTTGCTTTACGATAGGGGAGTCTGGGACATATTTAGGGAACAGTAAAGAACCAATAAATAAAAAGAGACAGAAGATGAAAGAAAGAAAGGCAAGATGAGAAAGGAGATCAAGTAAAAATGGCAAAAAGTACTACCTTTTTTTCCTCAGAAATGAGTATGGAGGAAGCACATGAAACAAGTATGAAAAAAGTTGAATAGGGAAGAATATGGTATATGGTATATGGAGTCAATTTTCTTAGTAAGTAGGGAGTGGTCTTCTGCCAAAAGGGAGTAGGAAGGATATAGTCTTTTGAAGTTTGAGGGAAAAAGGAGAATGTTTGGAAGCATTTCTGCAGGGTATAGGAAAGAAAGAGCCAAAAAAAGTAGTATGAGGTACATCCAATTGAAATCCTTTTCTGTTTCTGTTTCTCTTTTGGCTTTGCATTTTTAAGCTTATAGTGAGATTTAAAGAAATCTATAACTAATAGCATTTATATGTAAATTTAAAATACTATTTGAAAATGGCATCAAACTGATAGGGCTATTACCATTTCCTAACCTACTTAAGACTATGCAATTTGATGTGCAGAAAAATGTATTGGGGATTTTTCAATGGTAATCCACTTAGGCTGCAGGATTTTCTTATGAGGGTAAGCTAAAAAGATTGTCAGCCTTTGTAATATGGATCATAATAGGCCAGGAGTAGAAGTCTACATATTATGACCTGATTTTTTTTCCCTTAAAAAATAAAAGCCACTTATTTCCTCCTTTGACATAATCCAGCCCTGTGGAGTGAACACATATACAAATTCACAAGGTAACTCAAAGAGAAGAGGGAGGCCTGCCTGGCAGGAAACCATGTTATATTAAAGTAGAGGCAGACCTGGCTCATGTTAACTGTGTATTTTTTTCAGAGCAAAATATTCCTTTTTGCAAAGGACATAGCAGAGCAATGATTATGTCTGATAGGAAATAACAAGTAAAGGGGATATAATGGAGATTTAGATGACCAGACAAAGGGTCTTAAATATATATTTTTAAAATATATGTGGGACTAATGGGGGGGCGGGTAAAAATGAAAAGGGGTAAAATAGTGCCATCTTTCTACTTTCCTTGGTTTTTGGACTGATGCTAGTTTAGGCTTTTGAATTTTTTACATTGAGAGGATATGTAAAAAACAAAACAAAACACTTTTTTTAAAGAAAAAAGCACAAAATCCTTTAATAATGCCGCTATTATATGACCAGGTTCTTGATCATATTATGGGCTACCTGTATTTTGGCAGACAGCCATAATGAGGACCAAGAGACCAGGGCATTGGCCTATGGTGCCAAGATTTCAGTGATATTGACAACACATAAAGTTGCTTCAATAATGGGGAACGTAATTAATAAAAATAAATAGTTCAATTGATTCTTGTTCTTCATGCTCAAAGAAGACCAAAATGACATCACAGTGTTAGGGTCAATGTATGGTGTATCTGACTGTGGCTGGTCAGACTAACATGAGCTCAGAAGGCTCTGCAACAGAGGGCTCTACCATTGGGCACAAATAGTCCCTATAAACATATGGAGTCGAGATGTCTTTAAATTTGCACATCTCAAATTTCTTTTGAGCTACTGCAATTCTGCCTTGCTCAAAGAATACAGTGCCTTCTCTGATGCAGGCATAATATTCTGGGCAGGTCTATGCCAGCATCTCCCATGTCTCACAATTGGTTCCAAAGTTCTTTAGAGAGACTTTGAAAGTCTCCTTGTGCTACCTCTCTTCCCCTCCATGTGAGCACTTGCCTTATATCAGTTCTCCATAAAATTATCTTTTTAGGTGAACTGTCAGATTAGGTGGGCATCCTCCTTTGAGAGTCTGCATCCAAGGTTAACTCCTACCTATCACCAACTTTGACCTCCTGAAGAGCCTCCCCAACATTGGTGTTTTGGCTTTTTGAGATCTCTGTCCTAGGTACATTATGGGAAGCTTGACCCAGGTTCTTTTGAAACAACTAGTTCTGACTCTGATATTTGATAAGTTTTGTAATAAGTGTGTTTTATGCTACCTGATTTGCTGCATCACATATCCAGTTTTGTATTGAATCATGTTTTAGTGGGATTCTACAATAGTATATAAAGTTTCCATAAGCACCATCCTGGCACATTCAGTAGTCCAGGGCAATAAGAATGTTATAGAAGATTATTAATTTTCATGCTACAATATTCCTGTAGGAATGTAGAAGTTTGCTGAGCCCAATGAATCACCATCTATCATTTTTCTTTGGATAAGTTGGGGGCATCACATTTCCATAAATATCAGTGTTGTTGGGATGACATTTTGGACAACTAGATGAACACAGAAAAATAAAAGCTGAATTTTGAGCTGCTTGTCCTAAATTATAAGAAAAGAATGAGTTATGTTGACTTGTTCTTACAAAATGAAAATGCTACTGCCATTTACTCCCCAGCTGAAATGGAAAGTAACCAAAAAAACTGAAACAAACAAACAAAAAATGGATGTAACCACAAACAATACTGTTCCCTAGTCTTTCAAGGGTGTTTTATAGTATATATAAGCATGAGTCAACTTCTAATAGCTATATACTAAATGTACAAGAATCTACAATAGAGGGAATAATTTAACTGACAAATGCATCACAATTTACCATCCTATACATCTAAGAAGCATAGCCCAGAGGAGTAATTTCCAGCTAGCACTCCCTTTTGTGTATAGCTCTGGAATACCTATTTAATAAATCACAATTCTCACTGACATCAAGTTAGAATATTTATTCAATAAATAAAGTACACTAAGGTATTCCACCCACCCCATTCCCCCACTGCTTTTATCAGCAGCAGCAAGCAGTATCCTTACTTATAGAGTGACATGACAACCTGCTTTCATTGTTGTTTTTAATTAAAATTCTACAATGACTACCACCCAGTTAGTTTAATATCTAGTACAAAATCCCCCAATACAAAATCTGACAACCTGCATCCAGGGGGAGACAGGTTTTATCAGTGCAGATCCATCAACTAAATGGGGCAGAATGGACATTGTCAGGCTAACTAGTCCTGGCCACTAGAATAAAGAGCTTTAGTTGTGCTATTGACCTATAGAGCCCAAAGGGAGCCCTATCATCCAACAGAATGAATGAATGCTACTTACTATTGATGTGAATGGTGCATTGGAGGACATGTTCCTAGTCTTATTTCCCTTTTTTTTTTTTTTTGCAGGACAATGAAGGTTAAGTGACTTGCCCAGGGTCACATAGCTAGTTAAGTGTCAAGTGTCTGAGCTAAGGCAGTGAGAGTTTAAATAATTTGTCTAGGGTCCTAGAGTCAGGACATGTCAGAAGTAAGACAAGTCTCAGTTTTCCTTACTATAAGACACCTCTAAATCCACTTTACCACACAGTCTCATAATATAGAGACAAAACAATCTTCCTTAATTATTTAATTATTATTTAATTATTTAATTTTATGCTGGAGATGACTGGAAGCCACTGAATACTAAGTATGATCATTCATCAATCAACATCTCAAATTGTGTCAGGTAGGGGAGCAATTCATGGAGGGTTGGTAGATGGGGTCAGCTAAAAAGCTGAAGAAGACTGCCTCCACCCTTTAGAAGTTTTTACTCTAACAGAGAGGCTTATTTAGGAACAACAGTTTTTGCTTTTATGTGAATGATGCAGATATTTCACTTTATCTAAATTTTTGCATGCACATCTCCTTTTCTCCCCATGATATTTTGAGGGAAGAAGATCAGAGGTAACAGGGAACAGTAAAATTAATGACAAATGGGGCAGCTAGATGGCTCAGTGGTTAAAGCGCTGGCCCTGTATTCAGGAGTACCTGAGTTCAAATGTGGCCTCAGACACTTGACACTTACTAGCTGTGTGACCCTGGGAACCCCCATTGCCCCGCCGCCAAAAAAAAAATTAATGCCAAACTTTGGGAAGCCAGGATGATCACTGTCACACTAGTCCTAAAGAATTATTACTAACATCAGTTTCTATTGTCTTCATTTTCAGAAGTTCTAAAGTGTTAGTTTAAAGGTACATGAGGAAAATAGAACCCTATGATATAGGAAATAAGACCCCCAAAGCTCCCCATTCCTATGTACCTTCTCCAATACGTAATCTGGAATTTACCTTCATTAACTAGGAACTATACCAAATTGAAGGCAGAGGAAAGAGAGAAGACCTGAGTTTAAATCCAGCCTCAGACATTTACTAACTGTGTGACCCTGGATCAGTCACTCAACCCTGTTTAGCTCAGTTTCCTCATCTGTAAAATGAGCTGGAGAAGGAAATGGCAAATGACTCTAGTATCTTTGCCAAGAAAACTTTAAATAGGAGTCACAAAGAGTTGGACATGACTGAACAACAACACTTCTTTGCTTTTAAGGCAAAATTCTGTTTACTACAAACTTTTGGGTAACTACAGATTAAATTATATAGCATCGAGGGATAACCAGGCCTCAGGAGGGGAAGTTGGAGAAAGAAATTTTTCTTGGGACTTTCCTCAACTTGGATCCTCCTCACTGAAATGCTGATAGTGCCAAGAACTTTCCTCAATACCTCCCTTCTAATAAGCTACATCTCAAGCCTCTTGCCCCTACCTCTCAGTCACTATTAGTCTCTCATTCCCCCATGCTGAAATAGTTTCTCTCTTTTATGTAAATTGCTTAGGGCTTTACCCAGTCTTTAACACACTAACTTAGACTCAGGAGTTATAGAAGCCCTGTTCTCACTGATTTCTGATTCAATTAAATTTGATTTAATTAAAAGTGTTTTCAATTAAGAGTGATTAAATTGAAAAAATGTTTTCACCTAGTCAAGGTATGGGAGCCAAATGAGATACATTCAACTATGACTCTATGAGGTAAAATAAGTAACTCCTAAGATCACTTCTAGTTCCTTGTGTCAAGTTTCTGTTAAAATAAAAATTCTGGAAGAAGGGACATACTTAATTAAGCCTTGTTAATTATTGACTCTTGAGTTTTGATGAGGTGAATCTGTGAAGAGAGCATGAGGGAACTGGGTCTCTGGTGAGTGAAAAGAGTAGCCACTGAATGAGGAAAAGAATTCAGGAAGGGAAATATGGAAACTTTAGAAAAAGTTCACCTTATTTGCCATTTTGCTGAGGCCTAGATAGTTTTTCACCCTTTTGTCTGAACTCATTTCTTCTCTTGGCCTCTCAGATCCTCAACAACAGGAAATGTGTCCTCTCTTCCTTTGAACAGCATGCATTAAGATCCCACTGTTGGTAAGGTATTGTGGGGAAATCCAGAAGGAAGTCATGTTCCCCACCTCTAAAGAGGTCACAATCGAATAGACAAGGGAAGAATATCACAAATAAATGAGGCACCCAAACACCTGTGAAAATGACATGTGGCCTGAGGTCACAGAGTTTATAGGCTGATTGTACCTGTGTAGGATTAATTAGGGAAGGCTTAGTGGAGGAGGTGAGTGTTACATAGAATTTGAAAAGGGAGAGAGCCATGGGTCAGTGGAGAGAAGGAAGGAGACCAAGTCATGCATGCAGGGTAAATTATGCACACAGTTGTTTACAGACAGGAGCAGACAGGGAGCAGGTGGAGCAGCAAGCTTGGCTAGAAGCAAGAGCTTGGCCCTGAACTTCATGTACAGCATTTGTCAAAAGTTTGAAAAAGAAACGCATAATATTTTCCTTTGAAGATTCAAAGAAATATGTCTACCTGAAGGCAGGGTAATTTGAAAATCAGGAGGAATAAACTTAAATCAGATACCAAAGTCTATACTTTCTCTGTTCCGTGTTCAGCTCAAAGCCTCTCAACAGAATAGCCAGCTTCACAATGATTTGAACTTGCTCTTGAGACATTCATATCTCACAGGAAACATATAGAAACAATCATCCAGTACCTACTGTGGGCTAGACACTCTGCTTGGTGCTGGTGAAATAAAATCCAAAATGAGAAAATCCTCACTCTCAAGAAGCTTATCTTCTATTAGAGAAAAAAAATACAAATAAAAGTACATGCAGTGCATATGTCATGCACACAGAGATGTATGTTTACATATACATGTATATGTATGTGTATGTGTGTTTGTACAGAAGGATGAAAAACAAAGCCTCAGAGCAGCTAGGTGGTGCAGTGGATAGAGCACCAGCCCTGGCTTCAGGAGGACCTGATTTCAAATACAGCCTCAGGCATTTGACACTTACTAGCTGTATGACCCTTGGCAAGTCACTTAACCCCAATTGCCTCATCAAAGAAACAAACAAAAAGCAAAAGCAAAACAAAAAACAAAGCCTCACTGAAAAGGTAAATTCGATGTATGTTGTCTCTAAAGTTTTTAAATGTAATTCCTGTACTGTTTTCCTCACTCAGTGGAAATTCTTATCTACTAGAGATGCAGTTCCCTCATGCTCTCTTCACGAATACATCCCATCAAAAACCAAGTGTCAAAAATTAACAAGGCTTAATTGTGTCTTACCTTTTAGAATTTTTATTTCACAGAAACTTGACACTAGGATTTGTAAGCTGGAAGTGATCCTAGGGCTCATTTTGTATATCATAGGCATATGCACACACATGCCTACACACAAACATATATACATATATATGTACATATATGTATATATACAAATGTGTATTTAAGTATAACTGCACACATGCACATGTATATATATATATACACATGTGTATGTATATATGTGTGTGTGTATATATATATATATATATATATATATATATATATATATATATATATATATATATATATATATATATATATATATATATGTCAACTAGGTGGTACAGTGGATAGATTGGTGATCCTGGAGTCAGGAAGACCAGAATTCAAATCCAAACTTAGTTTAGCTGTGCAACCCTGGGAAAATAACTTTGTTAAAATGAAAATCACTCCCCAACTGATAGATGATCAAAAGACATGAAGTTTTCAGGTGGAATAATCAAAGCCATCTTTAGCCATATGAAAAATAAATACTCTAACTCACTATTGATTGGAGATATTCAGGTCAAAACAATTCTGGGTACTAGCTCATACCTACTGGATTGGATAATAGGACAACAGAGGAAAATGACAAATGTTGTGGGGGATGGGGCAAAATGAGACATTAATAGACTCTTAGTAAAGTTGTAAACTGATTCAAACATTCTGTAGAACAATTTGGAACTATGGCCAAAGGACTATAAAACCATACATACTCTTTGACCTAGAACTACCACTACTAGGTTGGTATCCTAAAAGAGATTTTTAAAAAGTTGAATTAGAAATTGGGGTGATGCTCATCAATTGGGAAATGGTTGAACAAATTGTGAGATGATCTTAGGATGGAACACTATTGTGCTGTAAGAAATGATGAGCAGGATGATATCAAAAGGACAGGAAAAATGCAATCCATCTACTGAGAAAGAAAGAACTGATGGTATCTGAATATGGATTGATGTATAATTGTTTTTGTTAGTTCCTCTTTCTTAAGTATTTTTGTTTTCTTTCACAATTAGACTAATGTGGAAATGTTTTTCGTGACTACACATGTTTAACATATTGAATTGCTTGAGTTCTTAAGGAGGGGTGGGGAGGGAGGGAGATAGAGAATTTGGAACACAAAGGTTTAAAAATCGATGTGAAAATTTGTTTATACATGTAACTTGGGGAAAACTCTAAATAAACAAACAAACAAATCAATCAATAAATCAATTTTAGGAAGTGCCATGCACACCCAGCAATATCACTACCAGGTCTGTATCCCAAAGAAATGAAAAAACAGAAAGAAAAAGGTCCAATATATACACAAATATTTATAGCAGCTCTTTTTGTGGTGGCAAAGAATTGGAATTTGAAGGAATGGCTAGCAATTGGGGAATGGCTGACCAAGTTGTAATGTATAATAGTGATGGAATATTATTGGGCTATAAGAATTGATGAGCAGGATGTTCTCAGAAAAACCTGGAAAGACATATAAACTGATGTAAAGTGAAATGAACAGAACCAGGAGAATATTGTACACAGTAACAGAAATATTGTACTATAATCAACTGTGAATGACATAGCTGTTCTCAGTAATACAATGATCCAAGACAATTATGAAGGACCTATGATAAAAATTGCTATCCACTTTCAGGGAAAAAAAAAAGGTGGAGGTTGAACACATATTGAAGCATATTTAAAAGAAAAAAAGCTCTATTTTTCTTGTTATTTTTTAGGGGAGGTGTGTGTTTTCTTTCACAAAATACCTAATATGGAAATATATTTTGCATGACTACATATGTATAAACCTAAATCAAATTGCTTGTCTTCTCAATGTGAGCCAGGGGAGAGGGAGAGAAGGGGAAAATTTGGAATTCATTAAAAAAAAAATCAGTGTTAAAAATTGTTTTTACATGTAATTGAGAAAAAATAAAATGCTAAATAAAAAAGAAAACAACTTGTTAACATAATCCATGGTTTATTATTTTTTTCGTTTCTTTTGTAAACTCCTTTCTGATTATATTTTAATATGGTTAGGGATGCACTTGGGAGTATTGCAGGTAGCTGCCCAATGCCCTTGTGCTTGACCTCTTTGTATAAGATGATCTCTACTGTCTCTTTCAATTCTTTTTCTATGATTCTCCCTCCAGACTGTGAGCTCCTTGAGAGCTGGAGCTGGCCTGAACCCCTACCCCACCCCATTTCTTTGTATCCCCAGTGTTTATCACTGTGCATAGTTCATAAGAAATACTTAAAAGATGTTTCTTGATTGATTCTAAGATTCTAGACTGTTTAATGTTCTTTTTTTAGATTGGAGGGAAAATAATTTGCTTTTGTGTACTATTACTCAAAATCATTATTTTAAATTGTGAACAAAAGTCTCTGATCCTGTATGTTTTAAATCAAAATTTGATTTTTAAATTTTAGATTAATTAATTAATACTAACTAGCATTAATACAACATTTGGGGGGCAGTTAGGGTGGTGCAGTGGGTAGAACACTGGGATTGGAATCAAGAAGACTCATCTTCCATGAGTTCAAATCTGGCAATAGGTATGTGACCCTGGGCAAGTCACTTAACCCTATTTGTCTCAGTTCCTCATCTATAAAATGAGCTGGAGAAGGAAACGGCAAATGACTCCAGTATCTTTGCCAAGAAATCCCCAAATGGAGTCACAAAAAGTCATGTATGACTGAACAACAACATATAACATTTTAAGCTTTGCAAAGTACTGAATAAACCTTAAAGTACTTCATAAATTCTAGTTATTATTATCTTCAATTTATTAAGTATAACTAATATAGAAGTTAAATAAGTAGAATCAAAAGAACAATCCAGACAGTGACCCTTGCATAACAAATAAGATCAGTAGGAGGAAATTGAACTTTGAATAATTGAAAGCCTATTAAAGGTCCCAGAAAACTTATGGTGAAACATACTTCTTTCCAATTCTAGAGAGGTAGTGGACTGTTACAGTCATTAACTGTCAGACACAGTTACTGTATTGAGTGTTTTTGCTTGATTATTTGTCTTTGTTACAAAAAAAGAATTCAACTGAGATAGGGCAAGAGTGGAGATTCCAGAAATGTTCAAAATGTAAAATTAATAGATATCAATAAAACATTTAAGAACTCAATTATAATAATTAAATTATATTTTAAAAATTCTTACTAGAGTCTACTGAAGATAATTCAATTCTATTCAATAAACATTTATTAAGTGGCCTCTGCATGAAGACAGAAGCCTTGCTAACAAGGGAATTACAGATTATATAGAAACACCTTCACCCTATACTTGTGCAATTGATTTTTTAAAACTCATGTAGTTTTATATAGGTAGGTAGGTGGCACAGTGGACAGAGCACCAGGTCTGGAATTAGGAAGATCTAAGTTTAAATCCGGCCTCAGACACTTACTCTGTGTCCCTGGGCAAGTCACTTAACCCTGTTTGCCTCAGTTTCTTCATCTATAAAATGAACTGGGGAAGGAGATGGAAAATCACTGCAGTTTCTTTGCCAAGTAAACTCCAAATGGGCTCATAAAGAGTCGGAAACAACTGAACAATAACAAAGTGTTTTATATTGATCTTTTGTGTCCCATTAGATTCAGCCCATTGCTCTATCCCAGATGAGAACTCAACATAAGCATTCAGCTTTGGTTCTTCTGTGAATTCATTATGCATGCCTTCTCTCATTCTCATCATATACATATTCAGTTGCCAAATCATATCATTTCTACCTCTACAATAAGTCTTCAATATCTCCCCTCCCCTCTCTACAAAGTTGGGTCATTGATTTAGGCCCTCCTCACTTCTCACCTGTACTATTGCAGTAGCTGCTTATTTGGCCTATCTGGTCCATTTGGTTGAAGTAGGGACCTCAACAAGTCTCTCAGTTTTAGTCAACATTCCACATGACTCCGAGGGTGATTTTCCTGTATTGCAGAGCTGACCACTTACTTCTCCTCCAGTAAACCTGAGTGGCTCCCTATTACTTCCAGGATCAACTACAAACAAGTCTGTAGTTTGTCATTTCAATCTCTCCCTCACCTGCGTCACCTCTACCTTTCCAATATTACTTAAATATTATTCCTTAAAATTCCCCAAGTTCTCTTCTGCTGCAAGGCATCTTTAAGGAGTTTCACACTAATATTTGGAAAACAGGCCTCAGAAATGATGTTGAAGCTGTGGGATAAGGTATTAAGAAGAGAGGCCTCACTCCAATGTAGCCAGTTCCTCTACTTCATGTCATACCTCCTTTTCCGGGAGGTTTCCTTTACAATCTTGTTTTTGGCTCTTTCTTTGTCCAGTTTCAGGAACTCATTGAGTGTTAAATCTTCAATCTTCTTCTTAATGCTGATGAAGGCACAACTAGATGAGTGCTTTTTATGTTCCAACATAGGATCATCATCTGGTTCCCAGCCCTCTAATTCCTTGAAACAGAAGCAGCACTGGGCTATAAATCAGGCTCATTCTCACTTGGGCAGTGGACAAACCCAGCTTCAGCCATCCGCTCAGGGGTGGAGGTGCAGTCCTCCGTGAAAGGTCAGTTTCGGGAGGTAGAGATTTGGGTATCAAGCAGATAGAGCTGCCACATCGGAGGGAGCTGAGGGGCGCTCATCTCGCAGCTAGGAACACAGACTCTTTCAAACTCAGTCACCACCTTTCATCACCAGTTTTTTGCTTCAAGATGGTGCCAGATGCAATTTGATTCCATATTGTCCAGCTAGTGTCTATGGCATTGGTGACATTTTTATCTTTTTTGAGCTATATTTTTTTATTTTTGTATTTTTATATTGCTGTCCCCTGGCCTTGCAAGGTTCTAGATAAAGACCTGGGTGAGCAGTAGAAGGGGCCAACAGCACTGAATACATTTTTATATTGCTATACAAGACTAATAAACTTTCTCAGAGCTAAAAAAAAAAAAAACCCAAAAACCAAAAAAACAAACAAAAAAAAAAAACATTATTCCTCTACACCTCACTCTGCAATTCAATCCCACTGGCCTGTTTGCTATTCAGAACATGCAATGCTCAACATTCCTGTCTGTTCCCCAAGGAATGCATTTCCTCTTGACTTTTGCCTCTTAAAATCTGAGTATCCTTTAGTATCCGGTTCCAGTGTCTTCTTTCCATATGAGGCATTTCTTGATTTCCTGAGTCTTATTTCCCCTTCCGCACCTCTCCAGCTACTAATGTTCTTCCATTCCAAAGTATCCCATGTTTGTTTTCTGTATATTACCTATATGCTAACACATGTTGTTTCGTTTCCCCCTTAGAATGTTTTTTTTTTTGAGGACAGGGACAACATCCCTTTAGTCTTTGGATCTCCAGTGCTTAGTAGAGTACCTGAGACGTTGTTGTCCAGTCATTTCAGTCACATCTGACTCTTCATTACTCCTATTTGGAGCTTTCTTGGCAAAGATACTGGAGTGCTTTGCCATTTCCTTCAGCTCATTTTACAGATGAGGAAATTGAGGCAAGTAGGATTAAGTGACTTGCCCAGGATCACATAGCTAATAAGTGAGGCTAAATTTAAACTCGGGTCTTCCTGACTCCAGGCCTAGACCTCTTTCTACTGGGTCACCCAGTTGGTTCTGACACACAGTAGGTGATTAATAAAAACTGTTAAATAAGTTTTTTTTCTATTGATTTTATATCTTCATTCAGCTTGTTGATAACATTTTGACTTTCATACTATAATTACTTTTTTTCATGGGAGAGTGTGTGGGGTTGGGCAATATGGGAAGAAATGAGCTTACCTATTCTGATAGCAAATGTCCAGTGACATCTTTGAAAAGTTGACAGGCTTCAGTATGTCTACAACATTACTATAGGCAATGTATTTATGGTACAGCTGTCTTACTGCCAGGTGTGAAGTATATACCACATAAGCTGTCATTTTATCAAAATGCTCTGGATGGTTATTCTGCTATAAACGCCACACACACTACTTTGCTAAGCTTGAATTTGTATGGACTTTGCCACACGTCGAAGGAAAAGCTCAATGAAACTGTTCCACAAGCCACCTCAAATGTCTTCAATTTTCAGGATAATCCATCAGCTCTGGACGGATTTAAAACCCCTCTGCAAGGTGCTCTGAATAGGAGAATGGCTAGAGAGGCTATGCAGATCATTTCATAAATGCCTTTGAAAATTGCCATCCGGAGTGACAGAGCTTAGTTTGGTCCATTTTACAAATGATTTAGGGGTTCTCAGCTTCAGAAAGATATTTTTGATCCTTCTGAAAATATTTTTCAGTGTGGATCAATTTTATTAACCTACCCTTTTCTAAAAGGTAAAGCAAAGTATCTCCACCCTTTTGTGCCTCAGCCCCCTAAATGACTTTATTTTATTTTATGCTATATTTTATTTTATTTTATTTTATTTTGGGCAAATAAAACTTTTAGGTACAGAAAAGTTCCTTTTATTAAAAAAACACAAAAAACCTCTGAACTTTTCACTGATGACTAAATATAGAATTATACATATAGGGCTGGAAGGGAATCTTAGAGAACATCTAGTCTAAAACTGTCATTTTACAAATAAAAAAAAAATTAGTCTCAGGTCGGTTAAATGACTTCCCTAAGGTCACATAGGTAGTAAATATGAGAGGCAGGAATTTCATCCCAAGTCTTCTAATTACAGATTCTTTTCTTTCCATTGTACATTTCTAATAGACATAATTAGAAGAGGCATTCATAAAATCATAAGCATGGGACTCAAGCTAACATAATACTTCCTTTTGGTGGAGAGTTTAGGGCTTGAGTCTTTGGTTACATTTGGAAAGTACCTTAAGAAGGTAACTTAATCCAGAGCCACTGGACTACAATCTACCTACCCTCAGGGCACCTAGATGGCTCAGTGGACAGAGACTAGCCCCAGAGTCAGGAGGAGGATGTGAGTTCAAATTCAGACTCATACATTTGACACCTACTAGCTGTGTGACTCTGGGCAAGTCACTTAACCTCAACTGCCTCAAACATCCAAGGTCATCTCCAGTTCTCCCGATGTATATCTTGCCACTGGACCCAGATGGCTCTGGAGGAGAGAATGAGGCTGGTGATTTTGCACACCCCTCCCTCAATTAAATCCAATCCACTGCAAGGCATGACATCACCTCCCGATGTCATGGTCTTCTTTTAGAACAAAGGACCAATAAGAATCTACCCTCAACCCTGTTCCAAAAAAAGGGAATTACCAATTTTCTTCCCAAAATTCTGTGAATAAATGGATACCAAATCATCACTTGGTAACCAGCCTACTCTAGTTTTGGAAACAATTTCGCACTTGTTCATAATAACATGCTGCACTTCATGTCTTTCACAGCCTCAAATCCGGGGTCATACATCTAGTACGTGTCAAGTGTCCGAGGCTGGATTTGAACTCAGGTACTCCTGACTCCAGGGCCAGTGCTCTATCCACTGCACCACCTAGCTGCCCCCATGCATATAGTATTTTTGCCATTAATATTTCCTCAATATGAAATGGGCCATTTTAAAATGACAAATTCATACATAACAAAGCTTTGCTACAATTGCATTCTTGGCTTAATCTCATTGATTTCTTTGAGATAATTATTTAATAGCTTCTCTACATGTGAACTAAATGTTTCTGTTACCCTCTTTTAATTGATTTGTGTGGTTAGTTGCTCTTTAACTGCAGGAAGACCAGGTACATTACAGCCTTATCATATAATATCAGTGCTAAATCACAGATTTTTCATACAAAAAATTTATTACTAATAGTTTAACATCTCTATGGTGACCTAATTTTGGCAAAACCCTTTCCTGGAATATCCCTATGCTATACAATTTGTTTTTCTCTCTCCTCTATGCCTTCTCCCCTTTTTCTAGCATATATGAAGGGTATTATAGTTGTTCACTAGCGCTATGGCCATCATGTGTCTCTACAATATTTAATAATTATTCTACAACATTTCTGACATTGGGTCCTCAATAATCTGATATTCAGTGCCTAGACCTGTCCATGGTTAGAAGGTGTCATTTCCAACCATAGACAGATTATGGTAATACTTTCACTATGTGTAACTCTCCCAGATCCACTGGCAAACAGTTGCTCAAATTCTTGGTGATTTTTCATAGTTCCTGGAGCTGTTTTAGAATTTTAAATCACTTTAAAAGCCAATTTATGTTATTATCACCCTCCTCAATTATTACAATAAACAATAGCCAAGAAACCTTCACAATAAGTTTGGCAGGCATTCACCTTTACAATGATCATTATGTGTGTTTTTTTTCCATAAATGAGAATTCTTTCATTTCATAATTCAATGGCTGAAGTCTCACAAGATATTAGATTGGGAAGGGGTCATAGAGGCCATCTAGTTCAACACCCAAGCTGGTACAGAGATCCCTTTGATTATATCTCTACATCTCCTTGGACAACCCTAATTATGGAACAATCTAATATCTCACCCTTGTGAGTCAGCCTGTTTCATTTTCAGAAACTTGTAATAATTAAGATATTTCTCTTTGTTTTTGTTTGTCTCTATCTCTCCATACCTTTGTCTGTCTCTGTCTTGTCTCCCTGTCTCCATCTGCCTGTCGCTGTTTCTGTCTCTGTCTCTGTGTGTCTCTATTTCTGTCCCTGTGTGTCTCTGTTACTGTCTCTCTCTGTCTCTCCTTCCTTCTCCCTCTCCATTTGGTCTCCTAGATCACAAAATACCTGGAGGTACACTTAAATACCCACATGTTTCAAGAGTCCAGAACTTTCATCTTCCTTTTCATGTATGCAGAACTTAAATCAATAGAAGATAAGGTGACACTGCCAAATTTTTAATTTTCAAAATTAAGAAAAGTTAACACGAAGAGAAAACTTACCCTGAAGATGTCAGCTGAACAAGGCAATTGATTTGCAAATTGAACACTTTCTTTGACCCAACTTCCTAATTTCAGTTTTTTTAGTTCTAAAAATAGCAGCACAGACTCAGATTATGGGTTCCATTGTAAGATTAGGTTTTGGTTCAGTGTGCCTTTTTTGTTGAGTTTTTTCCTTTTTGTTGAGAGAGCTCAGGTGTAATTTGAAGATTACCATATCTAATATTCATTATCAATAGGAAACAAAGGGCGTGTGTGTGTGTGTGTGTGTGTGTAAATCCAAGTCCTCTTTCTTTCATTCACTTCATACTCATGATTATGTCATGTGCTGCTAGCCCTTTTTCCCCTCCTTTAGGTGAAGTTATTGAATGAAGTGCATTTGCCAAAGAATAAGCATAAGTCTCTCATTCAACTTGTTCTTTGCCTCTCTTTCTAGTCCCTCAGCCAGTAAATTAATAGTCATTATGGACAAAGTATCATCTAGGCACTAAGGAAATCAAAAGCAATAGGAGACCTTCCCCCCCCCCAAACACAATTTAACATTTTCATGGCAGGAAATGTCCTTGTTCTTCCCTCCTCTCTGTTTCCTAACCCTTTGTGTGAGACTCTCATAACTGCTGGACATTTCATAGTGACAGAATCATATGTAACTAGGGTAAGGTGACTGAAGCTTTGTCTTATGGAACTTAAATTTAATAATAAAATGATAAAATGTGCACTTCATTAGGGTAGAAATAATTAAGTACAGATGTTCTTTGGCAGGAATAATTAGTTAAAACAGGAAGCTACGGGGCGGCTAGATAGCACAGTGGATAAAGCACCGGCCCTGGATTCAGGAGTACCTGAGTTCAAATCCGGCCTCAGACACTTGACACTTACTAGCTGTGTGACCCTGGGCAAGTCACTTAACCCCCATTGCCCTGCAAAAAAAAAAAAAATTAATTAAAAACAGGAAGCTACTAGATGGTAGGCTTCCTTTTCCTCATGACCATACCACAGATTGATTTTCCTTATCTATCTGGTCTGAGTCCCTCATTTATTTTCTTACCACCACCACCCCCCACCCCACAATGGAATAAGCATATATTAAGCACCTCTTATGTGGCAGCACTATGCATAAGTACTTTTTTTTTTTTGGCAGGGCAATGGGGGTTAAGTGACTTGCCCATAGTCACACAGCTAGTAAGTATCAAGTGTCCGAGGCTGGATTTGAACTCAGGTTCTCCTGAATCCAGGGTCAGTGCTTTATCTACTGCGCCACCTAGCTGCCCCAGTACTTTTAAAAAATATCTCAATTTATCCTCACAACAACCCTGGGAGGAAGGTACTATTATTATTCACCTTTTATAGTTGAGGTAATTGAGGCAACAAAGGTTAAGTGCTTTGCCCAGGGTCACAGAATTGAGGCTGAATTTAACCTGAAAATTTTGTTTTGGTTTTTTGGGGCAGGGCAATGAGGGTTAAGTGACTTGTCCAGGGTCACACAGCTAATAAGTGTCAAGTGTCTGAGGACAGATTTGAACTCAGGTCCTCCTGAATCCAGGGCCGGTGCTTTATCCACTGCGCCACCTAGCTGCCCCCCAAATCCCTCATTTCTAAACCACATTTCTTCAGCAATGATATTACAGTATCTCTCCAACCTAAGGTGGTACTTCACAGTCTCTTTTCCCTGCTATTTAATTTGTCCTAAAGAAAGATTTGAGGACATATTCTGTTTCCTTCCCTTGGAACAAAGATTTATAGTTATGGTCCTGCATAGGATAATTGACTTAGACCTGGAAAGAACCATAGAGGATCTTCTATGTCAACAAGCGTATTTTATTGATGAAGAAACTGAGGCTCAGTGAATAAAAGGTAATTTGCCCAATGTCAAATATGGCTGGGATAAGATACAAACTAGGTTTTTCTTACTTCAGATTCACCACTTTTTCCCTGTATGATGCTATCTCAATCTGCCGATCATTTTCTTTATTTTCCTTCATTTGTTTGTTTGTTTGTTTTGTTTTGTTTTTGGTCCTGGCTCTAGAGATTACTTCAGTAAATAGTTCTACCTACATGACTGGCTACTCCTGCATAAACATTCAGTCTAGTCAAGTACTTGCCTGGGTAGAAAACAAAATCATCATGGTGACATATTGAAGATAATAATTTTTGTGTGTTTCTTGAAGAGAAATTGAACTCTGCTTGGAGAGGATTATTAACAAGAGGAACCAAATGTGTTTACATGTAGGGTATTTTATGTTAGTCTTTAGACATAGTGTCTCATAATTTGAGGAATCCTGACCTAAATTTAGTTAACAAAACAGTTTTTTCTTCCTGCTGCAACTACCCAACAAAGCTGGCATTATAACCATCTAGAACTTTAAAGGTTTCTGGAATATTGACATAACACATGGCTGATGGAGCACACACATTGGGTAGTAACAGGACAGGGCAGTGGCCAGTAGCTATAGTATTCATGGCAAGCTATAGTATTCATGGCTAAGTACACCAAACCTAAATACTTCTGGTCAGTGGAGTTTTCTCTCCTGAGCCAGGTAAACTATAGAAGCTATACCGTTTGGTTAATCTAGACAGCATTGCTTTTTCTTCCAACTCATTAAATAAAAGGAGTAGAAAGGGTACCCTAGGGAATGCAGGGGCTACTGGCCAAGTCATCTATTTACATTCATTCTGGGCTCTGAAAAGGTCCAACGTATTTCTCAGGGACCTTTGCCACATGAATGAATGACACACTGCTTAGTGTTTGCTAGGGGGCACTGAGCTGTCAGCTTGCACTTTGGGAGAAGCAAAAAGAGGAGATTAAAAAGTCACTCTTGCTGAAAGCTCAGAGAAATCTATTCTATCATGTAGTAGCCTGTGACACTGGATAGTGTCCTGTTCAAGTGTGTGCCCCTTCCAATCAAAAAACTTTCTCAGAGTAAATGGAGAACCCAGGAGAAAGGAATAAAAAAATGTGAGGGAGAAAAGGAGAGTAGATGATAAGGATGGAATTCTCAGTGCTATGAAGAGAGCTACTGTCTTCCCTAAGATAATCAAAAGCAGAAAAAGTAAGCAAAAAAGAGGCAGAAGCCCTTTACAATTCTCAGTTACTCTGAAATAGGAACAGATGACATTCTGCTCTTGGCACAGAACAGCTGATTGTCAGCCCCATGAGGCTGTCTGAGTGACTGGGGATAGAATCACTTTAGCTGCACTGCCAGCATTCCAGATCAGAAGAGCATTGAATGTCCTGGAGACACTCTACAGCCCCGAGAGAGAGAGAGAGAGAGAGAGAGAGAGAGAGAGAGAGAGAGAGAGAGAGAGAGAGAGAGAGAGAGAGAGAGAGAGAACTTCAAAACAGTTGAACAGCATTTCTTAATTATTGCACAGTTGAGAAAACTGAGTCAGAGGAAAGCAATAGAGCCTTCTTTCAGGACTGCTTAAACTGCAGTGTTTAAAAACAATGTTGTAACTTCCCCTATCAAAAGCTATGCCAAGAATATAGTGTTTACTTTTCCCAACTGGGGGAGGCCTTGGCAGAGACACCTCTAATATTGCCTTGAAATTGCCAGAAACCGCTGGCTTTTGTTTTAGAGTAGGTCATCCTAGATAATGTTGTGCAATGTAAGATACCTATATGACTCATAAGTATATACCCTCTGTATGGAAATACTGATTATACTGAAGGACACCAACATGAGGTAGTTGAAAGAGCTCTGGACTGGGCGTGCGAAGACCTTGAGTCTGGCTCTGCCACCTTGACTAAATCACTTCATTTCCTCGAGCCTCTACTTCTTCATCTTAAAAATTTAGAGTTGGAAGGGAAATATCCCCAAGAGCTCTCACATCTCTAACAGTCTATTATTGATGGTATCCCACATTAAACTTTTTTCTTTTTGTATGTTCAGTATTTTATTATTTTCATTTACTCCCCTGTTCCTTCCCCATCTTCCCCTCTACTCCATAAGCTTTTTCTTGTTTCTTTTATGTGAATTACTTTTCCCCAGTCTACCTCTCCCTTTCCCTTTCTTCCAGTGCATTCCTCTTAACCCTTAACTTTATTTTGAAGATGTTCTCATGGGTCAGTGAGATGATACAGTGGACAAAGCACCAGCCCTGGACCCGGAAGGCCCTGAGTCCATATACAGCCCTAGACATAAGCCACTCCACCCTGCCTTCCCCATAAAATACAAGGATAAACAAAAAATAAATGCTTTAAAGATATTATCCCTTAATATTCAGTTCATACATGTTCTCTCTGTCTAAGTATATTCCTTTAGGGTACCCTTATACTGAGAAAGATCTTATGATTTAGAATTATTATCTTCCCATATAGAAATGTAAACAGTTTAAACATTTAATATCCCTCATGATTTCTTCTTCCTGTTTACCTTTTTATGCTTCTCTAGGGTCTTGTATTTTCTATTCAGTTCAGGTCTTTTTATCATGAGTGCCTGAAAATCCTCTTTTCATTAAAGTTCCATTTTTCCTCTGAAAAATTATACTTAGTTTTGCTGGGTAAGGGATTTTTGACTGTAGTCCTAGTTCCTTTGCCCTCTGGAATATCATATTCCATTACCTCTTTTCCTTTAATGTAGATGCTACTAGATCTTGTGTTATCCTGACTGTAGCTCCACAGTATTTGAATTCCTTCTTTTTAGCTGCTTGCAATATTTTCTCCTTGACTGGGGAGCTCTGGAATTTGGCTATCATATTCCTGGGAGTTTTCCTTTTGGGATCTCTTTCAGGAGGTGATTGGTGGATTCTTTCAATTTCTATTTTATGTTCTGCTTTGAGAATATCTGGGCAATTTCCCCTGATAATTCCTTGGAAGATGATGTCTAAACTCTTATTTTATTCATGGTTTTCAGGTAGTCCAATTATTTTCAAATTATCTCTCCTGGATCTATTTGCCATGTTAGCTGTTTTTCTAAGGAGGTATTTCATATTTCCCTCTATTTTTTATTCAGTTGGATTTGCTTTAATGTGTCTTGGTTTCTCATAAAGTCGCTAGCTTCCATTAGTTCAATCCTAATTTTTAGGCAAATATTTTCTTCAGAGAGCTTTTGTATCTCATTTTCCATTTGGCTGTTCAAGATGTTGACTTTTTTCTCATGACTTTCCTGCATTGCTCTCATTTCCCTTTACATTCTTTTCTCCATCTTTCTAAATCTTCCTTCTGTCTCTCCTACTTTCTCTTCAAAGCCCCCTTTGAGCACTTCCATGGCCTGAAGATCTATTCATATTTTTCTTGGAAGCTTTGGATGTTGGAGCTTTGACTTTGTTATTATCTTCTTCTGAGAGTGAATTCTGGTCTACCCCTCCCCCAAAGAAACTGCCTATTGTGTGCGATTTTCTTTTCCTACTCATCTCAATCCAGAAGCAGATATCTGATTAAAATCTGATTCTCTATGGTCAGAAGCTTGGCATGCCAATGCCCCTCCCCCACTGGCCCATTGTCACCCAGTTAGGCCCACTGGTTCAGAACCAGGGCAATTCGCCCCAACTCCAGCAGAGACTGACGCCACTTCACCCTAGCCAACCACTAAACCCCCTCACCAGTCCACAAGGTGAGCCTCAGAAAAAGCCACTGGTGCTGAAGACTCTGAGGTGCTGTTCCTGGCAGGGTCTGGACTGTGTGCTGAACTTCTCTCTCAGCCAGATCAGCCAGTGATCCTAATTGCTCTCTTTGGCTGGAAAATAGTCTTACTCTATTCTTATGTGTATTAGGCTGCTCTATTTTGTTTTTTGCGGGGTTTTTTTTTTGTTTGGTTGGTTTTTGTTGTTTTATTTTTTATGGCATTATTTGGGAGTGAGTGGACAGTTTATTGGGAGCTTGGGGGAGCAACAGCCTCTTCTCCACCATCTTGACTCTGGCCCCCCACATTAAACTTTCACCAAAAAAGGGAGGAATTTGAAAAAAATAGAAGAAATTCCTATGTTTGACTTGCAGATGCTACCAAATACTGAGTGTTCTATAGTTTCAATCTCTCAGCAAAATAGCAGATCATTAATGACTTAGAGAAAGGAATGAGGGTACAGAAAGTGAAGACTCTTGGCTGGTCCTATTCATACTCTCTGAAATTCTCTGCCAAATCAACCCCTTTTATAATTTAAGATTTAATGTTTCATTTTCCATAAATCTCAACATTTTGATCACAAGGAATCACTGAGTTCAGAAGTTTTAAAGTCTATCTAGTCTGACTCATTTTGAATAAGAATCTCTTCTATGACATTCCTGGCAAATAGCAAGTCCTCTAACCTCTGCTGAAGACTTAAAATGAGGGAGGCCCTATTATATCTCAAGGAAGCCCAATCCATTTTAAATGGTTCTAATTATTGGGGAATTTTTATATTAAAACAAAATCTAATTCAGCCATTTCCATTTTGGAACATTTGCAGTCAGCCTGTAACTGGATCTGGATTATTAATCATGTGGTGATGAGATGGACTTTTGTTGGCTACTAAGCCAGACATGAGATAGTAGGCAATAATCAATAGTCAATAAACATTTATTAAATGCCTACCATTTGCCAGGTTTTGTGATAAGTGCCAGGGATACAAAGAAAGACAAAAGACAGTTCCTCCCCTCAAGAAGCTCAGTGGGTTTAGATAACACATAAAACAACACTTTTATGTGTTGTTTTATATATGTTTTTTATATAAGGAAGTTAAAAGGCGTGGGGTGGGGTGGGGATAAGGAATGGTAATGGGTAAGGACAGGTACCCCAGGAGGAATGCATTGGGTTGAGAATGATGAAATGGTTGGGCTTCTCTGGGTGTCCTCCTTAAAGGGAGGATCTATGAGGACCTCTCCAATGTCCACCCTCCACCTTCACCAATCAGAAGGAGGGAGGGAATTCTTAGAAGGATGGATGCCTTCAAAATCACCAACTGGTCACAGATAGCCTGACAATGTTCAAGTGAGTAGGCAAAGACTATTATGAGACTTCAATAAGGAAAGAGGCCTTAGGTTTATATCTCTCCACCAGGGCTGCTACCATGCTGCTTATGATTACAGGAGTCTACTGAAGCTTCCATCTCTGCTGTGTCTTTTCTTTCAGGTTTTAAGTGAAGAAGTGTTGAAGATGGCTCTGACTTTGTGAGCTTTGAAAGATCAGAATACTGAACGTAAGAAGTCCAAGAGTCATTTGTTAGAGTCCAAGTATGAGTGAGGCTGAAATAGAGGTTCTAAAAAAGCAACTAGATGACCCAGTCCAGCAGGAATTGATGCAGAGAATCATCCATCAATGAACTAGTTCACATTTGAAAGTGAAATTAGTTATTTGAACATTTTGTAGTAAATGCTTTAAGTGTGGGCCTACTCTTTAAAAAATATTTGTTTTATTTCTTAAGTTCAGAAGAAAATAAGTATTTCCATAACATAGTAGAATAGAAAAAAAGATACTTGTGCATGAAACTTTAAGTCTACTATGCATAACCTGCTATTACTTTTAAATATACAATAAAGTTATCATGTAACTTTATTTTGTTTGCTATTCCCCCCCCACACTTAAAGGCACACACACATACATATACACACATATACATACATATACAAACATACACATGTGTATGTAGATATACATATATGAGTATAACACAGAGACACATATATATTGTATGTATAAAACTATTCTCTACATTTTAAAATTTTCTTTCTTTGGATGCAGATTGTTTCTTCTTTCATATGTCCTTTGTAGTTAATTTGGGTATTTATAATAGTCAAAATGACTTAGTCACTCAAAGTTGTTCTTAAAACAATAGTATTGTTACTGTATACAGTTTTCTTTTAGTTCAGCTCATTTTGCTCAAGGCCTGAAGTAATAGTGGGAAAATGTGACACCCTGCCTCTTTCTCCCCTCTGTGTTCAGGGGAGAAATGGTTTGTCATTTCTGTTCTTGCCATATCTTTGTAATATATATGCCTTTATAAAAGGTAATATATGTCAATTGGTTAATGAATGAGGCATAAGTTAGTAACATAGGGGAATATTGCAATATGTGCTGATGGACTTAGAGGCAAATAGCTCTATAATCCCTCAAAAGTACCACTAGAACTCTGAGTGAGATATATAGCTAGCTAAATTCGAGAATTTAACTCATCATTATGAATGTAACTTGGAAAAAAGATTCCCAGAATTTTATATATACTCCAAGTCTATACCTTCTTCCATATAACAATTCTTCAAACACTCAAAGGCATTTATCATGTCCTCACTATGTCTTCTCTTCTCCAGGATAAGTACCTCTATTTTATTTAATCTTACTTCACATGACATAATCTGTCAAAAAACTATGTGACCTTCAGTGATTTCAACCCCTATTTTGAGAAATATTTTCTACATAAAGTTATCTGCCTTCCAGTTGAGCTCCTTGAAAACAGAATATAGTACCATTGTTAGTTTTAATCTGCATTTTGCAAAAATACTCCCACAAATGAAGCCAGGATGAAGCTTCCACAATTAAGGATGAACAGTGCAATTAACATGTTCTGAAGTGGAAGGTTTACTACCAACTATTAAGCTAGTAATACTAAAATGCTAACTTTTGCCAAAAGTCCTTGCTTCAGTGACTCACAAATCACCTGGAATTCTCTTAACACTAAATTTCAAATTGGTGTGGCATCAGTAGACGGAAAGAGTCTGGATTTTAACTTCAATCAATAGGAAAGTTTTGCATTTCTTCTACCCATTCCCAACCACCCCCACACAATTAACAAAGCAAGGTATACAGCCCAACTTATTAATAATTAATTAGAATCAATAAGTTGTCTCCTCAAATAATTCAAAACTGAACATCTTGATATATAAATGATCAAAAATCTGCCTTTTATTTTTTAGTAGGAAACAATATTTTTTAAATGAAGCAAACACTAAAAAATGCTGCTCTCTTCTCTACCATGAAGTCTTGCCAGGATTCATGGATATTTTTCTATAACTATTGCCAGAGAATCATAGATGAACAACTGGGATGGACGTTAAGAGATTATGTGAAAAAAAGAGAGATTATCTGGTCTGACCCTCCCATTTTACAAATAAGAAAACAGGCCTAGAGATGTAAAATTACTTGCCCAAGGTGACACTAGTAGTGGCAGGGTTGAGATGAAAAATTGAGTCCTCTGATAGCAAATGCAGAACTTTTTCATGCTGTCTGAAGTATTAACTGGCATCTATAGCTTTAAGTGACATGTCACATGACCATGATTCTTACTAGAAAGGATAATGATGAAGATGGTGCAATTGTTTTAACACAGAGGCATATAAATAACTTTACAGGAATTAATGTTTAATGAAAAATACATTTTAAAATCTAGGAGTAAACTCCTGGTTACCACAGGAATATGAATTGAGTACATGCTTATATAATGGGTTATTTATAATTATTACCTATTGTCTAATTTTTTCACTGAAGTCTTATTTCAATGCCTCATTTTGCCATTGAAGTGATTTTGATTTCTTTAAGGTTATATCAATGGAGTAAAAATTCTGGTAGGTGCTAGGAAGCTTTTAGCATAGGCAGAACACTGTAAGGCATTTGAGGAGTAGTCAATTTGAGTTTAGATAAGCTAAGAGATTTATCATTTGTTGTTGTTCAGTCATTTTTTAGTCATGTCCAACTCTTCATGATCCCCTTTCAGGGTCTTCTTGGCTAAGAACTGGAATAGTTTGGCATTTCCTTCTCCAATTTATTTTATATATGAGGAAACTGAGACAAACAGGGTTAAGTGACTTGCACAGGGTCATGCAATTACTAAGTGCCTGAGGTCAGATTTGAACTCAGGACGATGAGTCTTCCTAACTCTAGGGTTATTCTTCATATCCATTATATCACCTAGTTTCTGAGTTACTGGTCCCTTCCTTTTGAGATTGTCTCTTGCCTACTCCATACATACATACATACATACACACACACACACACACATATAGAGTGTAAGGAACTGTAAGGAGGCCAGTGTAATGGGACTATAGAGTATGTGGAAGTGAGATGGAGTAATGCATAAAAATATGGGAAAGATTGAAAGGAAACAAGTTCTAAAGAGCTCTAAATGCTGACCAGTAAAAATAGACTAATGCTTGGATAGCATATGATTGGTCTATCACTGGGCCCCAACTCAAAATCTTTCTGACTTAAATTAAAACTGTTTTTACAGATAAATTTCCAGAGCTTTTTACTCCACTGAGATAGCCTTCAGGATCTCAGGTAACAGAGTGAGTAAGGAGAATGGTAAAGTCTTCTTGCAGAAAATGGGATGTGAGCTGAGTTTTGAATGAAGTCAGGGAAACCAAGGGTGGGAGGGAACAGCTGATGCAAAGGCACAATGACTACATATAGAGTTTAAGGAACTGTAACTAGTAATAGACTAATAAAGTTCATCTTTCTGATCCTAGACTATATTGTAGTAACTTAAGGAGCAGTATAGGAAGGGAATAAATGAGTGATAATGGTGTATGATTCTGAGACGTTGTGAAAGGATTGGGTGTGGCACTGAGACTCATGTAGAGCAAAGTTTGTTGAGTCATGGAGGACCCTTTGAAATATACTGAGGAAGAAAAAAGCAAAATTCAAATCAATTAAAAAGGCATTTATTGAGTGGCTGCTATGTGTCAGGCACTGATGGATCTGAAGAAAGAAACTTAACTTCTCCCCTGCCTTCAAGGAGCTCATATTCTAGGGGGCTAAACCTACATGGTTAAGTAAATACATACACATACACTAGACTGACATTTATATAGTTTCTTTATGGTAGGCAAATATATTGAGACAGTTGATGATTTACAAACAGAGCCCTGCATTTGGAGTTAGGACGACATGCATCTGTCTCAGACACTTACTAGCTATATGACCCTGGGCAAGCCAAAGCCTCTCTCAGCCTCAGTTGATAAAATTGATAAAATGTGGGTAATAATAGAACATAACTCATAGGGTTGTTGTAAGGCTGAAATGAGAAAACATTAGACATACTTTGCAAACCTCAAAATACTACCTAGATGATAGCTATTATTATTATGACTATTTATTATGACTATTACTATTATTATTATTATTACTGATATATTGGATACCTCAGGTATTACCACCTCTATTTTACAAAAGGGAAATGGAGGTTCAAAGACTTTAATTGATATGGCCATGTTCATATAGGTAATAAATAAATGTCAGAAGTAGGATTTATTGAGGATAAAAGTAAAGATAGGTAACTAAGGATAATTGTAAAGAGCAGCAGAGTCTTATAAGGATGCAGAGGCCTGGGAGCTTATAAGAACATTAGGGTCCACAAAACACCTTTTTTAAAAAAATTATAGTGGGGAATGGGGACAAGATAAAGGTTAAGAAAGTGATAGAGCTGCTGCTCAAACAGGATGGAATCATGATATCAGCAGAGAAAGAAAAGGCCCAACTTTCATTTTGTTTCTGCTTTTATCAAGGAGAATGAACTGCAGAATAGGAAAAATAAGACAAACAAACAAAAAAATGGGTAATAGGAGGTCAAAACCCATGATAGAGAGATGATAATGATGGAGGAGGTAAAAAGGGGTTAACAGATAAACTAGGCTTCAGTCCTTATAAATAGTGCCTAAAGCAGTTGTAACGATTGGAATAACGCCACCTGCTGGATACTTACTGTAGAAGAGTTCTGCCCATGAAGGGAAGGTCTTTGAGGGCAAGACCAGGAGTCTTTTCTTCAGGAGTCAGGAAGTGACGCGGACTAGTGGGAGGAGGAAGGAAGAGACTGGCGCTCAGTCTCGGGCTCTCTTTCCTGAGGACGCTGGCGGAGAAGGGAGCTAGAAATGTGCTCTCCCTTTAATAGATAGGAATCTAGGCCTTTCTCTCTCTCTTTACCAAATTCTTATTCTCCTTAATAAATGCTTAAAAGTCTAACTCTTGCTAAAGCTTGTAATTGATTGGCGACCACTCATTAGATATTTTAGACAGACTAGCAAGAATTTTACCCCTTAACACAGTTAACAGAGAAACTAAGGTTTGTGTCCTTATCACCAGTACTGTAAGGAGGGTTCAAGTACCTATCAACCAACACCATCAACAGAAACAGTAACCAGGGACCATTAACCATTAATAACCATTAATATTCCTATATGACAGGACACCTTGAAACCAGATCTTAAGCAAAGAGATATGACAAACACAGAGACCCTCTGGGTCTGACAAATTTAAGCATGTCTTTAGGAACATGTGCAGAGAAGGCCAAATGTGTCCTTAGGTTCACCTTATGATGTGTAAACCCCAAAAACACACCTCCCAGGAAAAAGGTACCTGCCTTAGGAGTTGTCTTAGGAACCCAGGAAGTCCGAATTAAGATAAGACTGCCTATGCACCTCCTTAAGAAGGAGATTAAGATAATGAGGAGATAACCTACTTTTTCTCACAATAAATATAACCATTTTCCTCTCCCTAATAGAAATACCTCCCTGGTGCTCTCCCTGTGGTCATCAGTCTTTCAATAAAACTTGGGAAACTGAGTCACTGAATCTTGTAATTCTTTGGGATGCCTCATGATTAATTTGATTAATTAAATTAATTAATTAATTAAATCCCTCCCTCCACACAATAATAAGAGAGTACCTAGCTGCCCTCAAGGGGTTCAAGTCATCAAGTCTAGATGAAATACGTCCCAGGATATTATAAACACTGCCAGATTTCATAACTGAGCCACCATTGATGTTTGTTTGTTTGTTTGTTTGGGGGGTGGGCAATAGAAGGAAGGAAAGGAAATAGACAAATGTGAGCATATTTTCAAAAAAAAAAAAGGCTTATTCTTCAAGCTATTGACCAGAACTGTTGACTCTATTTCTTTGCAAAATTTTGTCATATAATACTAAAAGGTCAGTTTGTGAACACTGAAAAAGAGAAATTGAGACAGTATGAGATCATTAAAAGAAGAAAAAACAAATTACACTAACCTCATTTCCTTTTCTAAAACAGTGACTAGATTGATAAGTTAAGGGAATGGTCTTGAACTAGGACAGCTGGATTTCAGAAAAGCATTTGAAGAAAGATTATCATGCTTTTCTGAAAAGAGATTTGGGAAGAAATGTCTGAAGGGCTGGTTCATGAAGAGGGTCTACAATTTTTTTGGGGGGTGGCAATGAGGGTTGACTTGCACAGGGTCACACAACTAGTAAATGTCAAATGTCTGAGGCCGGATTTGAACTCAGGTCCTCCTGAATCTGGGGCCGGTGCTTTATCTACTGTGCCACCTAGCTGCACTCTATATTTCTTGTGGTTTTTTTTTACATGGCTATAGAATATAAAATTAAGACTAATGGATGAAAATTGCAGACACGGAAATTTTGGCCTAATATAAGGGGACACATTCCAGTAATTAGAGCCATTTAAAAACAGAATGTGTTTCCTCAGTGGGTTTACCATCTCTGGAAGTCTCCAAGTAATGGAATGGTCTCTTCAATGGGACATTGTTGAAGACATTCCAATTCAAGCATGAATTAGACTGAATGAGCTAAAAAATTCACAGATTTTCATTTTGAGGGGTCATCCTCAGAAGCTATCCAGGCACTTAACATACATTATTTTCTATCTTATAGTAATCCTATGAAAAATAATAAAAAAAGAAAATGATAGTTATTTTCCTTTTAGTGATTAGGAAACTCAGGGAGATAAGGTAAGGCCTGGCTTAAGGTCACATAAGAAGTTAATGATGAGTCAATCTTCATATGCTTGTTGTAGCATTTTCCCCACCCCAGCAAGATTTCTCTATTTGGCATTTTATGTTAGGGGAAATAATTTAGCTTTTTTTTTCTCTTCTGTTCCAAAGATACCAGAGGCAGGAAGAAAAGGACATTCCAGGAAGTATATCCCTTTTCCCCTGACTTCAAGTTTCCCTGAAAAATGTTATTCACTAAAAAGCAGCTACTGAGCCTTATGAACAGAGTTCAGATGTCAAGAGAACCAAATAAGAATCCTACTGGGACACTGATTATGGATCTATGATAGCCTAAGATGGCAGTAGTAAAGTTCCTTTGAAAGGAAATTGTGAATGGAGGGTTTTCCATTAATTTAGATTAAATATTAAAATGAATAACTAATGAAAGCTTGATGGACCATTCATTTTAATATTTAATTCAGTAAAATTCCTTTTATTGAATGTTTTTACCTTTGTTTTATTCTGCCATAGAAATATCAGTTGGCTATACTTTTAGCATTGATGGGGCATTACTGAGTAGCAGCTGGTCAGGGAGACAGCCAAGGGCTTCATGAGTGAGTCTGATGTTGTTTTCACCAAGGCATGTGCTGTAGCTTTCAGGAATCATTTATTGTCACAAGGCAGGCTCATCTAGCATTTTCCTAATGTTTTCTGTGATTACAATTGGTGTAATATTCATTCATTCATTCTTTTTAGATTGTTAGAGGCTATATCTACACCCTCTTTTTCTTATGTCTTTCACATTGCCTTTGCAAACACAATGTGAACTCCACAGAAGGATGAAGAGGAGATAGAAATCCCTGCTCCCAAAGCAGGCTTTCAGAGGAGCTTGAACATAAGGTTTGAATAGGATTCTATCATTTTATTTGCCATTTACAATTTTGAAAAAGACACAGCTGTGGCATAATACACTAAGCTGAACCATTATGTATATGCACTAAAACACCATATTAGAAAAGCCTTAATGTCTTATGATCATTGCTGATGTGTATTTGATTAATATGACCAGCTTTTAAAATTATTACTTTTCAATTCTATCATAATCATATTTTTGTATATTTTGTAGAGAACAGTAGACCTCTTTTTCTATAGCATCTTCTTTCACTATAAAAAATATGATTCAAACCCTAAATTCTTTCTGCCTTATGGAAAGGTAAGGAAATATTTGCAAAATACAGAGGTTTTTAATTTTCTAAGATGTGTAAGATCAAAATAAACAACTGGCATCCAAACTATAGATGATCAAGAGTACAGTATTATAAACCTGCAATATTTTGGAATAATGACTCCATATGTTTTGCCAAGTGAGTGAAATGCTTAATTGAGATCCAATCAAATGCTGCCTAATTTGCATTCCCTGGAGCCTTTGCTTGCCTGATTGCTTGGTTGACTTCTAAATTTGATTTTTAAAAATTCCCTTCATCCCACTTTCCTAAAGGGGACAAATGGGAATGTCTTAAGGACAAACCAGAAGACTCTTTCTAGATGGGGCACTAGTGGGAAAAGGGTGGGAAAATTTTGTGCCTAACTTACTATGTGTCATCCTCTGTAGAACCATCCTTTTCAATAGCCTCAAAATGACAACAAAATCAATTCTGAGTTATCTGTCAAGACTGCAATATCTCTTATACTTTGAAAATCAAAACAGGTTTAGATTCTGGAGTTAATTCCCTTTTTGTTTTCTAGAGCATATCTTGCTTTTAAAACATTTGAATGAGATTTCCCTTCTGGTTTAGTCATGTCATCGGTTATCTTTCAGAAGTCATTATTCCTAGTCCCATCTTTTTTTTTTAATTCATTACCTCTGTCTGAGACCACGCAGAAATGCTACTTTAAAACGATGAGCATTGTACTTATGCCACATTTTAAAAACACATAACTTCTCCTTCTTAGCAAGGAGATACCAAGACCAATGTACTCCTTATTACCATTGTGGTGTGGGGAAAAACACTCATCTGGGAGTCAGGAGAAATGGGTGCCAGATCTAATAATCCACTTTTTTGGGTACCTTGGGCAAAACACGATTTCGATGGTTTCAGCTTTTTCATCTGTAAAATGAGGAAAATGATGCTACCTGTTGAAATCCTCGCCATCCATCAAGGCCCAAATCAAGTTTTGTCTTCCCCAAGAACTTCCAGAGCTGTTACATTTAACTTGGTTCATACATTTCACACACTTATACATTGTTTTGCATAGCAGTTGATATTTATGTGTGTATTTTATTCCCCTACTGGATTATGAACTTCATGAGGTCAGGGACCATACCTTTTGATCCTTCTATTTTGAAGCAGACAGCTTTCCCCCAACAGACATTTTACAAACGTCCATTGAACTTGAAGTTAATGGAATTAGATTTGTTGATCTCAAAGGTCTCCTCTAGTTCCAACTTTCTCTGAGTCTACTATAGTAAAGCCTAGTTAACAGTCTTGCAGATTCAAAAGGCTGAAACAAATTTTACCTGGAAAATAAAAATTGCCTTTGCCCTCCATGTATTTAACCAGCCTCCCTTGCAGTCCCATCAGTCTATCCCTGCTTCTCATATTCTTAAGGCTAAGTAAGAATATATAAATCAGATACCTGTAGCAGTTCTACTCAGACTTCCCTCATAAATAAAGATTCTCATGAAAAACCTAATTCAAAGACATTGAAAAGGAGAGGAAGAACATAATAAATTTATTTTATGCTAGCTGCCTAATTCTTATTAGGTCTAATGCCCAATTTCCTTTAGGTCTGTTCTGGGTATGTGGAGCATTGATTACTTTCATAGCCAGTGTCCTGGGACTATGCATAAAGCATTAAGATCTTTCAATATAAAAAACATCAAAGTTCTTTTACAGATAAAGAGCATCAGTGTAATGAGTTAAAAGGTAATGAGCACCTGCAACTTGGATTCTTATACCTTTCAATCTAGGTATGTGCCTTTTGGGTCTTTCTCTTTCTGTTGAACAAAACAAAGAGGGGTTTTTTGTTTGTTTTTTTCTTTTTGTAGAGGAGTTTATGAGATCTTTTTCAACTTATATCCTATCACAATAAAATGGTTAAAAGGGAATGATGGTGGAAAATTAAAATATTGACAATCACAAAGAGCAAGACTAGAGCTACTTTCTTTAGACCCGCTCTTATGGGCCCAAGGATTCCATACCTTACCATTCATACCATTGGAAATTAAGCAAAAATTATTTTCTAGCTTTAAAACTCTGAATCTGTGAAATGCTGATAACCTATCTTCTGAGAGACATACCTTGGTGTGTCCTTGGCCCCAAAGGGTTTGTTTTTATGGGTCCTATTTTATTTTATTTAAAACATCATCAGACCTGTCAGTTTATGAGTCAGGGTGACCTACTAAAGTGGAAGGGAATATTAGCTTGAAGACTCTAATATAGGCTCTGTCAATGACTCATGGTGTAATCTTGAGCAAAAGCCCCAACACTAAGTTTCTTTGCAAATGAGGAAACTTCACAGAGATGTTCAAAAGTCTAGTTGAATGCTTTGAATACAGACTATGCAATTTCAAGGTTTTATACTTCCTATTTGGTTTCATGGATAACAATTTATTACTTTTTTTGAACTCCCAAGAATTTTATTTCCAAAATCTAGTTTCCATGGGAATATATTCTTCAAATAGCAAACAAAGAAAAAAATATATCAATGAACCACAGTCAGAATTGCAAAAGATTTAGCACCTATAACTTAAAGGAGAATGAATGTAGAAAGAGATTTTCCAAGATAAAAGATAAAATTCTATGCTTAAGAATACCCTTTCCAGATTTTAATTCATGTTTCATTTCTCCATTCTCAAGTCTCTTCCCTCTCCAAGCTATTGTTTCCATCAGCAGCATCAAACTCAGATAGAAACTACTACCACTAATCCATACTACAGATCTCTGAAGACTATATATAAACTTAGTTTTTAAGTGTAGTTATCTATGTCTCATTTTATTTAACTTTTCTTTATCACATATTTCTCAATTACCTTTTAATCTTGTTCTGACAGCACTTGGGTGTATTGAGGCTGTATTTGATGCCTCTACTCTATATATCTCCCAAAGTAATTTTTCTCAAGAATAGGTCTGACAATGACAATCCTCTTTCAAAACTTTGTTGGTTCCTTTTAACCCATGGAATAAAACAACAACAACAACAACCTTCTCTGTGTTTTTAGAAAGCCTTTACAATCTGGCTCCAACACATCTTTTTATCTTTATTATACAGCATTCCCCCTTCCCCACTAAACACTAAACACTTTGTGTTCAGTACATATTTGTCTTGCTTTTCTTGGTGATACTCTGGATCTCACCTCCATACCTTTGTCCTGGCTCCACCCCCCCCCCGCCCCCTTTGTCTAGGATGCACTCTCTCTTTCTGCTTCTTAGAACATTGTGTTTTCTTTGAAATGTACCTCAAGCACTACCTGATCTACCTACTTGCCCCAAAAGGGACTATTTCATTTTGATTTTATATACCCAGCACACATGCAGCATAGTGTCTGGCATATAGTAAGCACTTAATAAAGGCTTATTGATTGATTGGTATTTATTGGCTTATAGTAACTGACTAAAAGATGCATGAACGTGCCAATATTCTTAATATTGTTACTATTTCTCAAAGAACTTGTTAAATTCAAGTCACATATAAGCAGTGTCCCAAGAATAAATTTACTGTGTAAATAATTCAGTAATTAGCACAATGCTATACAATTATAAGTATCCAATTCAAAGCCTCCACATAAATACCTGTATAATGTGCTCTCTGGCTTACCTTCCCAACTAAGCTCTCACACTTTTTTAGAGATTGGCGGGAGGAGGGTGATACTGTGGAGAACTATTCCTACTTCTGGGGATCATGAGCCCCAACTAGTGTTTTTCCCTTTAAAATCAGCCTGTATATACAATTAGCTCTCAATAAAAGCATTTTTTAAAGTTTGCACAATAAGATTCTGCCTTCACAATCTCTCTCCCATTATTACCTATGTGTGGCTGTGTGAGTGTGAGTACCCCCCTTTCCCTCTCTCTTTCCCTACCTCCTCCCCTTCTCTCTCTCTCTCTCTCTCTCTCTCTCTCTCTCTCTCTCTCTCTCTCTCTCTCATCAATTACTTAGGCATCTGCCAAATTAATACAAATTGAGATCTGACCATTTCATTCCCCTGTTCAAATACCCTCAGCTACTACTCCCTATGGTTTTTTTAGGATAAATTTTAAAATTCTTAGTCTGAAATTTAAAATGATTCACAATCTGGGTCTGACCTATAATTCTAGTGTTGCTTCATATCACTCCCTGCCGGGCACCCTATCTTCTGGGCAAATTGACCATTTACAATAGCTGCTCCCTAGTCATCTTGTATACACCTGACTGTGCACCTTTGAGTAGGCCATCTTTGGAGTTTGGAATGCAATTGCTCCAAATCTCAGATTGCTGAAATGATTCTCTTCCTTCAATATATAGCTCAATTGCCATCACCTTCATGAAGCTTCCTTGATCATTTAGGAAAGAGTGACTTCTCTCTTCTCAAATTTCATATGCAACCTGTTTGGGAGTCTCCTTTATATTGGTATGTTTTACTTTGTCATCTAGTTATTTGTGAATAAGCTCCTTGAAGGCAAATACTTGGTGATTTTTCACTTTTGTGTCCCTAATGCTTAGCATAGGCCCTTGTGCATGGAAAATGCTTAATAACTACTTTTTTCTCTTAATGCAGCTGTATTTGTTACCCGGGAATATCAGGAATGCATGGGATAAATGTATTTTATTTTATCCTCATAATAACTAAGAGTCAATTCTATGAGCTGTCTTAAAGTGATAAAACTCAATATTACAAATTGGCTTTGAAAAATACTGATTTCTAACATCGAATTTAAATAAGGAAAAGGGTTTTTGTTTTGTTTTGTTTCTGTGGACTTTACAAAGGATTCTGTATCCAAACATCACATATTGCATAATGCAAGGATGTTTTTGCAGGAAAATAATTTTTTAAATGTCCAGCATGTTTTCCATGAGGGTTAAAGATTAAGTCACCAAATATCCCTGGCATTTTTCATCTGCTGTGTTACTTTCAACACTTAAGAGCATCTATTCCTGGAAATGTCAGGAAATATGACCGGCTCTATTGCACTAATACATTACTGGATGGAAATACCTACCTGTCCCTCATAGCATTAAAGTCATATGTAGAATTATTCCAGAAAAAAAAAAAAACTCCCTCAAAGTTAAATGGTGTTGTAGCTAATACAGTGTTATACATGAAACAGGTGCTTTATCAATATTTACTGAATAAATGGATGAATATAACAACATGTATATAGAGTGTAGAGGGGGAGGAAAAGGAAAGAAAGGGAAGGGAGGGGAGTAAGGAGAGATAAGCAGAGATAAACTAAAATAAGGGAAGATAAGGAAAGGAAGGAAGGAAGGAACAAAGGAAGGAATGAAGGAAGGAAAGAGAAAAGTATTTATGTGGACCATCTGATATTTAGGCATGACATCTTCTAGCCTGGAAAAATCTGACATTACCTAAAAAAAAAAAAAAGCACAGAAAAATGTGACCTGATTATATATGGTCAAATATACGAGAATGGAAAGCTATTCAATTGTGGCTCATTTGTCAATCTATTTCATATCTGTTAGTGATTGATTACTTCACCCAATAAAAATCTGTAAGGCCTGAACACCACTTCTTCCAGCATAGATAGGAATTATGTTATGAAAATACTATTAAAAAAAGAACAACAACCGAGAAGGGCTTATCTTTCATCATAATTACTTCAACTCTAGATTTAGCTCATATAATTACTCATTCCCTAGTTACTGGCTACTTATTTGACGACTACATAATTGCTGATTATAAACATAACAGACAATTATTTCATTACTATTATTATCTTAAAAGCAGTGTACTTTCTCTTAAGAAAAGTGAAATCCATTGTGAAATGCATTGCAATTTAGAAGAAAATCATAGTACATGTCTACTTTAAACAGAAAAAAAAAATCTCTCTTGACTTCATTATCCCTGGGAGGTTATTGAAAATTCATTATTATCCACAAAGAACATAATTTTCAAATTCATAATAACAACAATAACAATAGCTCATATTTACATAGCACTTTAAGGCTTTTGCAGGAGTTTCTTTGATTCCTGTGTTCCCAAAAATGTATGTCTCTGTACTTTTTGTATATAATCATCTGTTAAGAAGATGGTACATGCTTCATCAAAGGTCCTCTGAACACATGGTTGGCCATCTTTTTGATAAGAATTTTTAATTTGTTTTTCTTTACAATGTTGTTATCATATAAATTGCTCTTTTGGTTCAGTTTATGTCACTCTGTATTATTTCATGCCATTCAGGATTCCCTGAAAAAATCTTATGTTGATGTTATTATTTTGCAGTACAATAACATCCTGTTATGCTCATATGCCACAATTTGTTCAGTCATTCCCCAACTGTATGAGGTGTGGTAAAATATGAAAGTTTTTAACAGTCAGTTAGGAAAGCTAACCTTCTTACACTATAACTCTTTGCTTTTTTCTTCCCTTGAAGCTTTTAATCCTCCTTTAAAAAGCAGGAGACTTGGGTCAGCTAGGTGGCACAGTGGATAAAGCACTGGCCCTGGATTCAGGAGGACCTGAGTTCAAATTCAGCCTCAGACACTTGACACTTACTAGCTGTGTGACCCTGGGCAAGTCACTTAACCCCCATTACCCTGAAAAAACAGAACAGGAAACTTGTTTTACTCATAACTTTTGCTTTTCAGATATTCTTTTATCCTTCTTAAAATTTACCCACAGCCCTAGAGCCACTTATTTCCCCTTTGAATTTGATGTATCTCTACACTGATCGCTGTGTGTATTTGTGTATGTGTGACTTTGTTCAATTCTCTTTTGTCCATTTCAGATAGAATGGTCCATTGGATACCAACTCTCCTCACTCCTTTCTCTGTTTGTATACTTATATTCTCACATACCACATGTATGAGAAATAACAAGTTCCAGCACCTTCTGTGATACAGTATGCCTTTTTATCTTCCCTTCTAATTCACATTTTGAAACCCTCAGAATAGAACCAATCAACTTTTTTGAAGAGACATTATTTCCTTTCCCTCTATTAGAATATTATCCCTACATTATCCTACACCACCATCAATTTGCTCAAATAGATTTCTCTTTCTAAATTTCTCTAGACTCCTGTGTTTGCTTCTGCAAGAACACATTAGATCAAATATTACAGTATGTGAAAATCTCTAGAGAAATAGTACTAAGCTAAACATAGGAAGCAATATTCTGATGGTCAGCAGACGAGTACCACAAGAGTTAACAAACAGTGCTGGTGAGAACTCAATCACTAATGGGACTTTCACTAACCATTTGATATGGATTCCACCAAAATTAAAGTTTCACATTACTAAAGTGAGTTTGGCTTGACATCGTTTGGAAAACCTTTAAGTGCAGAAAAATATTTGTTATTACTACACATATTAGTGATGCTTTTACAAAATAGTGTTGCTCTAGTCAAAAGAAAGCACTAGACATAAAAAAATGATGAAATGAACAATTTCGGTTTTTGTTTTGTTTTGTTTTTTTGGTGGGGCAATGAGGGTTAAGTGACTTGCCCAGGGTCACACAGCTACTAAGTGTCAAGTGTCTGAGGTCAGATTTGAACTCAGGTCTTCCTGAATCCAGGGCCAGTGCTTTATCCACTGCACCACCTAGCTGTCCCTGAAATGGACGATTTCAAAAGAAACTGGAAACTTGTAGGAACTGATTCTGAGAGAAGAAGTACTAGGAAAATGATGTGTGCAATAACAACATCAAAGAGAGAGAGAAAAAAAAAACTTTGAAAGACTTTAGAACTTATATCAATACAATCAGAAATCATTAGTCCAAATGAATGAAGAGAAAACATAACACTTACTTCCTGAAAGAGATGATGAACTTAAAATGAAGAGACAGAAATTTTTATATGACTAATGTGCGAATTTGTATTGTCCGATTATGCAGCTATGTACTGACATTTTTTCCTTTTTTAAAAAAAATTGCTCAAATTGGAGAAAGACTTAATAGGATAGTGGGAGTGATAAATTTAAAAAGTCAAACTACATGAAAATTAATAATATCATAATTATATCATAATAACATTAAAGTAACATTAAGTTTTAAAATAATTTTTTTAAAACTTTAGATGAATTGAATACCAATGATACAAATTCCCCAATTGTCAGAGAAGCCTGTCTCTCAGTATAAGCAAAAAAGTACCATCCAAAAATCAAATATCCATTATTTGAATATCAGCTGCCATGTTTGACAGTTCCTAGCTAACCAGGAGTTGACTGGGATTTATACAACCTTGCTAGAAAACAATAAGCATTTGTGGCTCTGAGCCTTTAATCAACTCCTCTGTTGTCCCCTTTGGCTTGAGGAAGACCACCAGACTTTAACAATGTCTTATTTGTTGGCAACAGAGTGGTTATGATTCAATTGGCTGCTGTAATAGATTCTCAACAATATTTCCTATTATTATTATTATTATTATTTACTCTCTTAGGGGAATTTTCCACTCTCAATGAGTGGGTGAGTGATCTATGATTTCCATAACAGCCATGGGACATGTAGTTGAGCTCAGACAACTGAGTATAATGGGATAAACTCATAGACTTTGTTTTTAATCAGGCACCTGTTTCCTAACCACACAAAATGATAGCAGCCTCTTAACAGCCCCAGATGTTCATGAATTCCAAATAATGCTTAAATATTTACAAGTGCTTTTCACAGAATATTCCTCTACTCTTTTTTCCTGCTCCTTGGAACCAATAATAACCCTTTATGCTCGTTGGAATGGTGCTTTTCACTAACATTGCAAGTTCCTTGCAAAAATCTTTGTGGCCATGAGAGATGCAATCGTTGTAAGCTGCATTGACATGTTGCCATGCACTAGCGCCACGAGAGAAGAGAGGATGTGCTACACAGTTCTGTAAGAAGGGGCTAAATGTACAAACAAGCAAGATGAGGTAACCTTTCAAAAGTAATTATGACCTCAAAGCCATTGAGGGGGAAGTGGGATTTTAAATGCAAATATATTAATACTGAGAGAATCACTCCAATCAGTTTACATAATGATAGATGGTTCCTATTTGGAATCCTTTTCTAAATGAGAGAAAAGCAAGTTAAAAAAAAACACCATAGGAATCTCACATTTATATGGCTTTTTCTAGTCAACCCAGGCTATTAAAAATAAATTTGCTTTGTGTCACTGCCTACCAATGGAACATTTAAGATGATTTTATGGGGCAAAACTTGTTGTCAAGTTTTTCTTTCTCTTTAAGCTGGACCCAAAATGATATGAGTCATCATGAAATGTAATTAATGACTGATATTCATTAGTGTGCATATTCCCTATTAAATATTTATTAAGACCTTGGTATTCATCTTCTTTTTCAGTTATGCAATCTTTCTGTTATATCTTGTTATGCTGTGACAAACAACTGTTTAACCCAGAAGAAGAAGAAAAAAAAGCCTTCCTAAGAAAAATGGATACTATTATCTAAAACACAACACACATCCTGAGTGGAAGACAGTAGAGCTGAGGTTGATAATACTGAATTATGACTGGAGACTGTAAAAATAATTGATGGCAACCACAGTTTTCACTGATATCATCTTCCCTATCATTCAGCATGTATTGAACACCAAGATGTAATGTAGCAAACAAATATAGTGTTTGCTTTTAAGGAAGCTGCACTATAATTGGACAGTCAGGTAGAACACAGATACACATGAATATGGAAAAAAGGAAAGGGGAAATGGGAGGCAGCCTAAACGATAGGCAATGTCCAGAGTGAAAGTCTTTGACACTATCTTTTTTTTTTTTTTGGTGAGCCAATTGGGGTTAAGTGATTTGCCCAGGGTCACACAGCTAATAAGTGTCAAGTGTCTGAGGCCGGATTTAAACTCAGGTCCTCCTGACTCCAGGGCCAGTGCCCTATCCACTGTGCCACCTAGCTGCCCCAACACTATCTTTTTTTTGTGAGGCAATTGGGGTTAAGTGACTTGACTAGGGTCACACAGCTAGTAATTGTTAAGTGTTTGAGGCTGGATTTGAATTCAGGTCCTCCTGAATCCAGGGCTGATGCTCTATCCACTTTGCCACCTAGCTGCCCCCCAACAATATCTTTTGAAGGAAACTAGGTGTCAGAGTTCCTGGGTTAAAATTCTACATGACCCTGGGGAAGTCACTTAATTTATCTCTGCCTTAGTTTCCTCATCTGCAAAATAGCATGGACCTTACCAGGTGGTTGTGAGAAAGAGGAAGAGGGGAGGAAAGGAGTGAGCATCTATTGTATGCTAAGAATTTATTGAATGGTAGGCCTTGAACAGAGAAAGTTCCAGCTCAGCCTCATACACATACTGGATAAGAGACTAAGGGTAAATTACCTAATTTCTCAATACTTTGGGCAAATAATTAAGATGATTGAGTCTTAGAGGAGTTGTCCATTTGCATCTATGGAGGGAACTTCCACAAAGGGATTTTCTAAGGAATTGATAAAATTAGCAAAAGAAGTAAGTACTTATTATGCACAAATGTAACTTGATAGGTAATAAGGGAAAGATTAAGATAAATGAAACTATATCATTAAAAGTGTAGTAGTGGGGCAGCTAGGTGGCGCAGTGGATAGAGCACCGGCCCTGGAGTCAGGAGTACCTGAGTTCAAATCCGGCCTCAGACACTTAACACTTACTAGCTGTGTGACCCTGGGCAAGTCACTTAACCCAAATTGCCTCAATAAAAAAAAAAAAGTGTAGTAGTTCAGGGGCAGCCAGATGGTGCAGTAGATAAAGCACTGGCCCTGGATTAGCTCAAATCTGGCCTCAGATGCTTGGCACTTACTAGCTGTGTGACCCTAGGCAAGTCACTTAACCTCAATTGCCGGCAAAAAAAAAAAGTATAGTAGTTTTTCCTTTGTGTTTTCAAAGAGAACCAATGACAGCTCAGCTCTGCCTCACTTAAGTCCAATTCATGAACAAGTCAAGAGATTGCCCATGCCTTTGATATCATGTCTTGACTTCTTCATGAATTGGACTTAAGTGAGGCAGAGCTGAGCAAAGTTGTCTAGCTTCACTCTCTCTTCTTCCAGAGTCATCAAAGTCTAGTGGCAGGACAGAAGTCAAGATGACTGGTGATGCGTCAAGCTGCAGTGGATGACTTTGACATCACACCAAACTCTAAGCTCTCCCCAGCACTGCCCTCAGTTGTCTTCATGGACATTGGAACCAACTGTTCTCATCCACTCATTCTACCAGGGGAAGTCTTCATATGCTTGGGGTAGACATTCCCCTAATTGTAAATAATTAAAAGTAGAGACTACATGGATTAGGGGATAGGGGGCTTGTAATGGAGTCACGGAGACTCTTGGATTTAAATCCCAGTTCTGGGATTTATTAACAATGTGATAGAAGACAACTCAGCCTATATGTGAAGTCTAGAGAGAATATAATTTATTGGGACAAAAATAATATATTCTAATTTCGACAGTTCCCTGGGACATAGTTACTAAATCACAGAAGCATTGCCATTTGCCTTAGTAGAAGAAATTCCCAAATTGGTAATTCCTTAAATTGATGAAATCACAGACCCTTCACATATTTAACCAAAAAGGGCAAGAGGAAACCGTTTGGTATTAAAACGGTAAATGGGGCAGTGAGGTGGCACAGTGAATAGAGTACTTGGCCTGGATTCAGTTCAAATCTGACTTCACACACTTATTAGCTGTGTGACCCTGGGCAAATCACTTAACCCTCTTTGCCTCTGTTTTCTCACCTGTAAAAGGAACCGGAAAAGGAAATGGCAAGCTACTCCAGATTGTTCGTCAAGAAAATCCCAGGGGCAGCTAGGTGGCGCAGTAGATAAAGCACCGGCCCTGGATTCAGGAGGACCTGAGTTCAAATCCGGCCTCAGACACTTGACACTAGCTGTGTGACCCTGGGCAAGTCACTTAACCCCCATTGCCCCGCAAAAAAAAAAAAAAAAAATTCCAGGTGGGGCCACAAAGAGTTGAACTCTACTAAAAACAACCAAACAACAAGATAATAGTAGATTGTTATACTTAGCAAACCCAAGAATGGCTCTGTACCTAAGGAATAAATCAAAGTAACACTATGAAGTCAAATGACATGTAATTGACAATGATTATTAAATCTGGGAGACTCAAAATAAAGCAAACCAAAATGTAGAATAAATAAGGTGCTTGACCCATAAAAGATAACACAGAGAAGGAAATAATTTAATTGTCAGTTAGAATAAAGAGAAATTCAAAATCAGGTATTTTACTAATGGTTGTCAGGATAGGAAACAAACAGAAGAGATCCACGACTTTTCTTAGAATTTAAAACTTACTCATTAAAAAGAAGGTTGCTTATAGAGAGAAACTGTCAGTAACATTCTGAATTGTAGTTTAAGCTGCCTTATTATATAGTTTCATCAAATGTAAGAATCATTATTCCATATAGAAATTTAGCAGGTTCATAGAAATTGTTATTGAATGCTTTCTCATCATTTGAGAGTAAAATAGGTAATATTTTAATAAATGAAAAAATTGAAGTCTAGAGAGGGGGAATTATTGTGACAAAATCACATACTATTACTAGCATTGCCAAGTTTCTAGTCTTTCAACTGTATTGTTCTTACTTAATTGTATCTATTACAGAAGCTCATGGACCTGAAAGGCCATTTGGTCCAACTTTTACCTAAAGAGGAATCTCTTAAAACACATCATCGATAGCTATTCAATTTCATTTAAGCATTGCAAGAAAGGAAGCCCAATAGCTCCTGAGGTGGTCCATTCCACTTTTGGAAAATTCTAATGGATGGACAGGTTTCTTTTCCCCCTTTAAATCAAGCCTAAATCTATCTATTTATGACTTCTATCATTTTCTTCTACTTCTCTAGGGAGAATCTCCCACAAGCAGACCTGATATGCATGGAAAGTTAATATTTTCCATATCGGCAGATAGGCATCCTCTATCACAGCAGAGACTCTTAATGTCTCTTGATAGAGAGTCCACTAGAGATTGCATTTGCTTGGAATAATAAACTGAAATTCTTAAGAAGTGGTAGAAATGTAGGCTTAATCATAGAGAATCTTGCCAAAGGCTAGACTTGCTATGCAACATTCATATTACATGTACATTCAGTCCCTATGCCAATAATATTAACAAATTATCATTAATTAATGATAACATCCAGGTACATATTCATTTAGACATGAGTGCTTTTGAGGGTATAATTATGTTCTTGTATATAACCATGTTGGCAAGTATGTCATCCTTAATAAACATATTAAGGGCAAACAATGAAGACATGGAATGTGGAGCACACCTTTCCATAACTTGTTACCTTCTGACCGATACAATATTTTCTGACACACATAAAGCAGTAAACCTTTCCTTAGACACTGTTATTTAGCAATGTATTCAGGTGGAATAGCTTTCCATGTGCTTGTGGACTTTCAACTCCTATCTCCTTATAGATATGATTATGATTATGACATTAGGTTAAAAAGCCATTGTCCCCATTGTTCTACACCTAATGTCTTATTAAAGAGCTTGATACACTAGTGTCTTCTTGGAAACAGAAGAAAAATACTCTTTTAAAGGTGTCTTAGAAATCTTCAGCTTCCCACAGAAAGGAAATGTGATTAAATTTAAGTAAATTACTTGTTATTTTATCAAAATAAGGTATTAATGAAAATAGCATAAAAGACAACAGGTAAATATGGGTAAAACTGAAATAGCTTGAACAATATTCCATTACATCAGCCATATTTCTCTATTTATTATAATCCCTTCCCTACTATTCCTCTGTGCTTAGGAAATCAAAGCAAAGATGTATCACCAAGGCAACCAAAATAGCCCAACACACTTTCTCAGTGAAAAATGTAGAATTAAATGCCCTGTTCCAAGCTAGCTATGCCTTTGGCATTTGTAGGTCTCAATGCAAAGCTGACAATTACTCTCCTGACCTTTATATCAAGTTGGCTAGTAAACTCTGGAATTTTTTTTAAACACAATCATTTTAAGCCTACGGGTTATTTTCTAATGGTCACTGGCACAGAACCAAGTCACAAAGCATATTAATTCATGAAAAAACAATAAATGGCAAATAGTTTGAGAGAGCCAGAGGTTCCCTGCTTTCCCTCACCTGGTATGAAACTATATTTCTTGGCTTACACCATAGAGATGAGTCTCACTATCAGGTAAAATTCTTCTATGCATTTTATAGGTTCTCAGACTGACAACTCCATTCCATCCTAGTTGACTCCAACAAAACACAAGAAAAAATATTTCAAGTTTTCTGTGCAGTTGAAAAAAGGAGAATTAGAATATTTTTATCTTCAGTGATCATCCTTGCTTCTGTCACTACCTGGGATGTGTGTGTATGGTGTGTGTGTGTGTGTGTGTGTGTGTGTGTGTGTGTGTGTGTGTGTGTGTCTGGGGGAGGGGCATAACATGATAAAACAAGAGAAGGTAGAGGATATCATATGATCACAGATTTTACAGGTAAATGCCAACCTTAAAGATACTAGGCCTGTATCTGGAAATGTTTCTGATAGTTTTCTTTGTTTTTTTTTTCTTTTTTTCTTTTTTACATTCAGAAGTCTTAGATTTATAAAAGTTAAGTGACTTGCACAAAGTTACACTAAGTAGCAGAACTGGAAGAAGAATAGAGACTTCTTACTGCCAGGTCAGTACAAGCTACTTCAGCACAGACTATTTTTAACCTTTCTTTGTGAAATGGAGAGATGGCTTAACGGTGGGCCCTGTCCTTAGAACTTATGCTTATTTGCCCTTCTTGGTGCCTTACATGGACAAAAAACAATATTCTCTGCCTGCTGCCAACACAGTATGTGGAAGCTTGGTAATCCTGCTTTCTGGTGTGAATGACTAAGGGCCTATGGTACTATGACGATCAACAATCTTCTAAATGGCTATAAAGAACATTAAAAAGATTTGAGTGGATGATTTCTGCATTTTCCACTTTCAAATGAGGAGATCTGTTTGCTATGAGCTGCTAGATGAAGGGATGCCTCCCCAACTCAACCATTATGTATCTGTGAGTAAATGGTACCTATTTATTTTATGTTCATTGTTTTCTGATCTTAGGTAAATGGGTATCTGGAAAAGGAATGGACCAGGTTATTATCTTATGAGCTTTGAAAGGTTGATAGAATCATCAGAGGTTCCCTAAGCAGATGGGCTTGGTAACAAAGACCTGATACACATAGCAACAGTAACTGAGTTTAGTGAGTGGCCAGCCTTGAGGAACTACCTTCTTGACCCAACCAGACAGTGGTTTGACCGGGAAGCTAAGACCCCTGAGCCCTCTAAGGGAGTAGACCAGCTAATCAAGGGAGGGACTGCAAAATAAGCTATACTACATCCATAGGGAAACTCACTGGACAGGGACTACATGAAGGGAGAAAAGGACTCCTAGTCTTAGAAGATAAAACCTTGGCCACATATGTTCCCTCCATGAATGCTTCAGTATTTTTAGCCTTCAAGATTGAATCCAAACTCTCTTTCGAGCACTCAAGTCCCACAATCCAGTTATTTATTGGACAATACAAACTGGATTGTCCATAGATATGTTATGATCTTAACTGGTCCAAAACTAAACTCATCTCCCTCCTCCCCCTGCCTAATTTCCCATCTTCCTAACTTCCCAGTTACTGAGAAAAGCACCCCTCTTCTACCAGGCTCTTAGGATCACACCTTAGGTACAACTATTAACTTTTCACTCTCCATCTCCATAACTCTATACCCAATTTCTTGCAAAATCTTCTGTACCTCTACCTCCATAATATCTCTTGCATATGCTTCCTTCTCTCCTCTGATAATGACACCACCCTGGTAAAGGTCCTCATTGACTCACCCCTAGACTACTGCAATAGCCTACTAGTTGTGCATCCCCCACACTTTAAGTATCTCCCCATTCCAGTCTCTTCTACTCAGCTATTAAAGTCATCTTTCTAAAATTACAGGTCTGACCATGAAACCTCTCTACACCATAAACTTCATGTTCAAATATAAAAGATCCAATTTGTTTCTTCAAGCCCTATCTGACCAGGATTCTTCCTATTTTTTCAGTCTCATTATACTTCACTCTTCTTCACATATTTTACAGCCTAGCAACACTGGTTTCCTTGCTGTTCATTGCACAAGATACTCTATTTCTTGACTCCCTGCATTTTCACTGGCTGTCCCTACCCCTGGAACTGTCACACATCTACCTTCTGAGCTCCTCACCTTCTTTCAAGTCTCTGATAAAATCCTACCTTCTACAAGAAATCTTTTTTGATCCCTCTTAATGCTAATGCTATCCCTCTTCAATTAATCTTCACTTATCTTCAATTTATGCTCCATATATCTTGTATGCACATAGTTGTTTTCATGTTGTCTCCCTTACCCTATTAGGTTTGAGATCTTTGATGGCAGAAACTGTCTTTTACCTTTCTTTGCATCCCCAGTGCCTGGAACAAATGGGTGATTAATAAGTGTTTGTTGATTTGATTTGACTCTCTCCACACAATGTGTATACAGAGGAAAGTAAAGACATATTTTGTGCTTAACACATTCATATATAGTTAGCCCTTCTATGTTGCAACTTACCCCATCATGATTACGACATCTCATGGATTGGCGTAAGAAATTAAACGGCAATTTTAGGGGAGTTTTGCAGAAGCTACAGACAACATGAGAAGGCTAGCAGACATAACAGAAAAAGCTTAAATGCTCAGAAATGCATACAATATATGTATAGCACTGTATAATATCAACCCAAATTTTACAATAAGATACTGTAAACATCCCATAAAAGAAAAAATAAAAAATTCAAATTTTTTCTCTTTTATGGAGGGCCAACAACATTTTATGAAGATTTTCCAGATCATGAGAGTTCCATTCCCTTAACCCCCATGATGTGGAAGGGATAACTGTAATAGGCAAATTTTGCAAATATTTACCAGTGTGTAAAATGGGCAATTGGAATTTATATTAGACAAACAGAATATTAATTACTGACCTTATTTTATTCTTGCTAACAAAACATTCAAAACTCTGTTGACCAGCCAGTGAAAACTATGGAACTTATGTGTGCTAACATACACACTCTTTGAGAACCACTGGTTGAGGTTAAAGGACATAAGCTGAATTCACTTTGGAGAGTCCTGAACTTGACAGTGCCTTCACTTCAACTCAGTAAATATATCTTAAGCATCTAAATCTTTTAGGCAAGTAACTATGTTAGCCACAGGGGAATAGTTTTAAAAATGAAACAGTTGCTAGGTGTGGTTGCTATATGCCTAAAAGCTCAGCTAGGGAGAAGGCTGAGGTTGGCAAATCTCTTGAGCTCAGAGTTGTAAGCTTCAGTGGTAAAGTCACGCAGGTGTTTGCACTAAATCTGGAATTAATGTGGTAAACTCTTTGGGGAGGGGAATACCAGCTTCCCAAAGGAGGGGTAAACCAGCTGAGAGAGGAAACATAGCAGCTCAAATGTCCAGTAATTATCATCATTGAGATTGAGCTATGGATGGCTGCTCAACTTCCAACTTGTGTGAGATGGGGAGACCCCATCTTTTAAAAAAAGGCATGAGGGGCAGCTAGGTGGCACAGTGGATAGAGCACCAGCCCTGGATTCAGGAGGACCTGAGTTCAAATTTGACCTCAGACATTTAACACTTACTAGCTGTGTGACCCTGGGCAAGTCACTTAAGCCCAATTGCCTCACCAAAAAAAGTCATAGTACCTGCACTTCAGTTCAGATAATTTGGGTTTGAACCTTGTCTCTTCTTCCTACCTGGGTGACTTCATCTTCCTGGACCTCAAATACCTTCATATATTAAATGAACAGATTAGAGTAGATTCATACTAAAGTCCCATCTCACTTTTAATCTATGATTTGTAAGTAATCAAAGTACAGGAGAAAGATGATTGTATGTGGACTCATAAGAACCTGGTTCCAATATTAGGTCTGTATAACTTTGGGAAAATCACATCTCCTCTTTGCCCTTTAGTTTCCTAATCTATAAAAATGAAAGGCATTCAGCATATGATCTCTAAATTTCTCCCCACTTCAAATTTGGGATCTTATATGCTCTAGGTGATTGGACTCTCATGTAGGAAATGAAGGTTGAGACACAATAAATATAGCCCAAAGTAGGCCTGAGTAAGTGCACAGCTGGATATTCAGTGGGGCAGCAAGATAATCCAGTAAATAGAACACTGAATCTTGAAGACCTGAGTTCAAATCTGATGTCAGTCACTGTGTGACCCTGGGCAAGTCACTTAACCTCTGTTTGTCTTAATCTAATGGAGAAGGAAGTGGAAAATTGCAACAATATTCTTGGAAAGAAAGCCTCATGGTATGATCCATAAGGTCACTAAGAGTCAGACATGATTTGATTCAACAACAATAACCAGTGTACAGGAGAAATTTAAACACTAATATGAGCCATATAAATAGGAAAACATCTCATGACTGGGAGAGCCACTTTCTTCTTTTAGAAATCACCACCGAGGAAGAATTTGGGTTTTGTCCATAATACTGTTGCAGGAGATACTCTGACCAGCAGCTGGTGTCCATTAAGCCACCAAGATATGGCACTGATAGGAATTTAGTACTAAGGTCACAGGATCCCAATGGGTGAGGGGGAGAAATGGAATTGAAGAAAGGAAGTATAGATACCAATGCAAAAATACTCTGATTTGGAAGGAAGATTATTGAGAAATACAAAACAGGACCCAAGGATCTCTTAAAGTCCATACTAGCAGGGCTGAGAACATAAAATCAAATGCCCAGGCAAGCTCACAATGTGACATGATTTCAGAACAGGGACAGTTCTTCAGCTGGTGTCTTTTGGCATTACCAATGCCAAATTATAAAAGGGAAAAACAATTTCTCCCCCAGTGGAAGATGCTTCCTGGTGATCCTGGCCTTGTTTGTGCTGTCCCAACATGACTGAACCAGGTGGGGAGCTTCCTTCCAAGCTAGAAGGAGATTTGGGCTTGTATGAGCCTTGTGGGGAAGGATGGGCAGAGTCATGGGAATATTCAGTCAGATGTGGGAATATTATCACATTCTTGTCTACAACTCTTATGCTTACACCAACCCTTGTACTCCACCACCCCCATTAACCTTCCTCTCTGTTTCATTCTATCACATCTACTCGTCCCTGAGAGAATCCAGCTTGCACAGGCAGGTATTATGAGACATTCTTTGATGGATTTAGGCTTAAACAGGGAGTGATGTGTGTTCTCTTGGTAGTAAATCTATCCCTACCCTCCTCCAATATATTTTACTTATTTATTTATTCATTTATCTATCTATTTATTTATTTGTTTTTGCAGGGCAATGGGGTTTAAGTTACTTGCCCAGGTTCACACAGCTAGTAAGTGTCAAGTGTCTGAAGACAGATTTGAACTCAGGACCTCCTGAATCCAGGGCCAGTGCTTTATCCACTGTGCCACCTATCTGCCCCATCCTCCAATATATTTTAAAGGAAAGACTGATCCATAGGCAGCACAGTTCAATGAACAGAGACTAGCATGCAAAGACAGCAGATCTGAACTCTGCTTACAACCCCACCAGTGGCTTACTTAACCTCTCTTTACTGCTGTCCCATGTGCAATATTAGAATGCTAATACCTGGCCCACCTAGCACTTCTATTCTTAGTACTGTGGAGCCCATTCTGCTGAGGCCCTTGAAAAATGGGGTAATATAAATCCTACATGCCAGAGTTGATTAGTATTAGTTGTTGGGCACAATCTGTTCTTTTGCTCCAACAACCTGGGTGTGCATTCATTCACAGGGCCACCTGCACAAACATGAGTCATTTGATGAGATACAAATGGTATTGTTGTAAGTGATTATTATATCAAGACTCAGAAAGGAGATGAGTGGGCTACATTAGCAACTTCAGAACTGTCCCAATTCAGTGCTAGGAGAATTTCCACCTGAAGTAGAGGACCCTCTACAATATTTTCAGTAATTGATCATTCAGTTTAAGCTTTAAAAGCTCCTGAGATAGAAAATTCACTACCTTACCAGGCTGACTATTTTATTGAATAGTAGATAATGAATGTTTCTTGCATAGCATTGAGTTTGTGATAGAATAACAACAAAGTTTTAGAGCCTAGGACACAATACAGTTGAATGTTGTGTTGAGAGACTGAAAGATTGAATGAGCATTCAGTGTGTTTACTTCATCTTGCCTCAGGCACTGCCTCCTGAAGATTCCATCACAAATTTAATATGTTAAAACAGTCAAAGATCAATTATCTACCAATAGATCCCCTCTCACTTTTATCTTCTATCTTGTGAAACAAAAATTTAGATTATTTCATTTTACATTTATCCCTTCCACATCACAACCTTTCCCATTGTGGTTTCAATATATCATGTGTCAACATAAGAAATTAAATGGGGGGTAGCTAGGTGGCACAGTGGATAGAGCACCGGCCCTGGAATCAGGAGTACCTGAGTTCAAATCCGGCCTCAGACACTTAACACTTACTAGCTGTGTGACCCTGGGCAAGTCACTGAACCCCAATTGCCTCACTAAAAAACAAAAAAAGAAAGAAAGAAAAGAAATTAAATGGGATTTTTTTAGTTTTTCAGAAGCCGCTGACAACCCACAAAGGCCAGTAGACAACAAAAAACCTATGACCAAATATTTAATCCAAATTTTACAATTAGGTATTGTAAACACCCTATAGAAGAAACAAAGTCAGACTTCTTCTCTGGTACAAAGTACGAAGGGAGGGACAAAAAATTTTACGTTGATTTTCCAGATCACAGGGGTGCCACATCCCTAACCCCCATGATACGGAAGGGATAACTGTATTCTCCTTGAAATACTTTCCATTCAAGTTGTATTATTCTCAAATCTCTTCTTGCTGTCTTTCTTCTTGCTGCCCTCACCAGCAGCCATCCCTCATGTCTAGAAATCACTAATACATCCCTGCTTTTTGAAATCATCTCTCTCCTAAGTCCAGTGTTGAAGCTACTTCTTTCACGAAGCTTTCCATCAATGATCATGTGAAATCCTTTTCCCGTAATTTTTGAAAACAATTCATCTGGATCTTCCCTGTATCATTATCACCCTTACTTTATACGCTACTTGTTTATGGAGGTGTCACATCACCATTAGGGTATAAGCTTCTTGAGCCCAGGACTTTTGTTGTTGTCCATCTTTATGTCTCTAGTGCCTAATATGATGCCTTTAAAATACTCATATATGTCAATGGAAGTGCGTTTTCATGAAAGCCAGTGTAGTACAGGCAAAAATAGTAATTGGTGTGGTATCAAGAGATCTGGATTCAAATCCTGACTCTGTCACTTACTACCTGTGTGATTTCCATTGTTCTGGGGAAATTGCCAATTTCATTTCTTTCAGCACTAGTAGTGTTCCCTGCTTTGCACCCTTACAATACTGGAAGAATTATGGTGTTAAAAATGTGGATTTTATATTATTATCTGAAACAAAGGAAGAGGTTTGGGGTCATTAAAATTACTGTAATTTTTCAAAGGCAATCCAGTTTGTTCTGTTCCTGTTCAAATTTAGGCCCAAATGATTGTCCATTTTTAGCAACTATCCAATATACATGGGCACCTAGATGGAGCAATGGCTAGAGCACAGAGCCTGGAGTCAGGAAGACTCATCTTCCTGAGTTCAAATCTGGCCTCTGACACTTATTAGCTGTGTGACCCTGGGCAAGTCACTTAACCCTGCTTTCCTCAGTTTTCTCATTTGTAAAAACTAGAAAAGGAAATAGCAAACCCCTACAGTATCTTTGCCAAGGAAACCCCAAATGGGGTCATGAAGACTTGGGCATAACTGAAAACGAGAGAACAGCAGCAATAATCCAAAATACACACAAATGCAGAGCTGATGAAATCAATGGAGAAGTCCATTCCCCTGTACGCTATATTTTGGACAACACACATTTTTCATCACACTAAATTTTTCCTGTGTGGATAATTATGCCAAATTCTTTAAAGTTATTATACATGATAGGTGATTACTAAATGTTTGTTGAACTGAGTGTTCAACCAACACTCTCATAGGATTAAATATAAGTGCTTTCTAATATTAGAGTTTAAAGTCAAAAACGAAACCTACGGGGGGCAGCTAGGTGGCACAGTGGATAGAACACTGGCCCTGGAGGCAGGAGTACCTGAGTTCAAATCCGGCCTCAGACACTTAACACTTACTAGCTGTGTGACCCTGGGCAAGTCACTTAACCCCAATTGCCTCACTAAAACAAAACAAAACAAAACAAAACAAAAAAACCCAAACCTACAATCCAACAACAAATCCATCATCATTGTAACAATTAGCACAACTTTTAAAGAGTTTTTTTCTTCTTTTTTTTGACAAGTTTTCTTTGTACATGGAAATATTACCACAGTAGTCCTTCTACTCCTTAATATCCTTAATATCTTAGCATGGATGCTAAGAGTGCTGGGAGGAAGATGTCTAGAGTGAGTATATATCAATCTCTGGATGATTTCCAAAGGCAGGGTGATTTAATTTCCCTTATTGTATATTATACCCACTTAGTTTGAAAGTAAACAAATACATTTAACTTCATTAAGGAAATTAGGGATTGAAAAGTAACTAGTTTGAATATTTATGGGCACAGTCATCATAGTTCAGAAGTTTCCTGATTATTATGTTCTTGCTCAGATTCCAGCTAATGACATGCTGCCTATTCTGTGCTTCCATGACCTACTCAGAAGGATGGAACTGGAGGTTTCTAATAAGGTCCCCCTTGTAGCAAGCAGTCCATGGCACAAACAGCGTGACAGTAGATTACAATGCCAGGTTTCATGTTGTGGTGGATAAAATTGTACTGACTGGCAGAAAGTGTTCCTGAATGATAGATTGACCTTGAATTATCTTTTAACTTGTGAGGGATTATCCTGTCAGCTGATAGAGACCCAAGTCAGGCACTTAAAGCTTTATAGCTCCTGATAAGTAAGGCTGGAAGGAGGATGAGACTTCAGGACTCCCAGTTGCTTCCTGTTAAGTGTCTATACATATATCTGAGGGCTAAAGAACTTCAATCAGCTTGGAGGGCAGCAGAAATTAACCTAAAGTCACTGTATCAGGCCTTAAGGCCTGAAAGGGTAGCCTGAGAAGATGGCACACTGCCTTCTCTCCAGAGACTTTGCCATACTAACATCACCATATTCTGCTCTACGGGAAAAAGAAGTTTGTCTTGGAAGGAGTTCAAAGAAGGACACAAAAAGAAGCTGCTTTCTCTTCCTCTCTCCACCCCCTTCCAGTCTGCTAAAAGATTCATTTCTAACACTGTTTTTGCTCTAAATAGAAACTGACCTACAAATGCCAGGTGACTAGGTGCCTCAGGACTCTGAATTGAGAGAACTGTCTCTCAGAATGACTAACAGAGTCCTCACTGTTGCAAAAGTGCCTAATGGGCAAAATGGAACTTGCTGTTGGAGTAAGCATTCACTTTCTTAAATTATGACATTATAAGCTGATTGTATTAGTAGATGAAAATCCGGAAAATGCTTGCTTGAAGGCATAAATTGACATTCTGGCTGAGGAGCAGATATAGTGGGAACCAGATTCACTTACATACTGTGAAATGCAGATAGAGACATTTCCTTAGAGGTTCATTGCTCAAGTCCAGGATTTATCCTCCCTTGTACTTCCAATCTATCCCCCAGCAATATAAATATCCTTTGTCACCTCATTTAAGCTCAGTAACTTTATCTCTGGACCTTTTAGCTATTAGCTGGTGGAGGTCAAAGGTACATCCTGCATTAATGATCACACGAGAGAAATGCCAGCACTTATCACATCATAGGCTACTCTTGAGGTATTTAAAGATTCTCATTTTGTTTTTCTTGTCTCATGAAAAACCATCTTCTTGTCTAAGCTATTTTCTCCCATTGTTTTGCTTCATGTGGAGGGAGTATGTCTCTATGGTTTTCAATCTTGTCTTTAGTCTTCACTATAAGAAAGCCCTTCAACTTGTGAAATCCATATATTAATGATTTTTAGAAAATATTAATCCCTGGGAAACATATGCAAATCTGGTAACAAAAAATACCAACAAGAAGTCTATAAAAATCATTCACTAGTATTGTCTGGAAGTTGGAATTTTGGTGTCGAAAGAAAAAAAAAGTTTAACAACCTCTGAAGTTCTTTGGTATGACAGCAAGACTATAATAACTATGTCCAATATCTCTCACTCACTCTTTATCAGTGACAGTACATTTGCTTATCTTCAAGGATTCACAAATTCACTTCAAATAGGACACCCGAACTACAGGGGGGAAATGTTTCTAGCCCTGGCACGTGGCTCTGTTTACTTGCCAAAGGAGTCTAGCCTCTGAGGCATTTTTTTTTCCTTCTAAATAAAAAATGATAATGAACCCACGTGAATAAGCAAAAGGAACATGCTCAGCATAATACTAGACTTCATGGGCACCTTGTCATTCCTTACCTGTTTATGATGGGATTTTGAACTGTGTTATTTGAAGGATCTAGAAACATGTTTTGAATGTATATTTGAAGAACCTGGGTACTATACTCAACTGTTATTCTCTATTCACATAAAAACAACAACAATAACGAAGGAAAACAAAACAAAACTATAGCCTTGCCCTGGGGGAGAAATGTATATTTGGTATTTTCATGGTTATCACATTTTTTCAAAAATAGATTTTTGTCAACTAGTTGGGCCAAGAATATAAGAGTAACTTGACTATTGTTAATGGGGAAAAAATAACTGTGCTGCGTGTAATGCCCTTTATTTTTCGGGGATTTCTCAGCACTAACAACATTATCATAGTCTCATAAGAGTTCTCTTCTGTGCTTTCATGTCTCAAATTCAACAATTACAACTTTTTAGTTCATTAAGAAGCATTTCAGCCCCTGGTTATACAAAGCCATATTAAACTTTATTGGGAGAAATGAACATTAACAGCTCCTTTTATCCCCATTATTATATTTCAAATCTTAGAGGGCAGAGGATTTTTTTCTTCTTATTTTCTCTTTAGATATATCGTGCCTTGAAAATCTCATTCTCTCTCATGGCTTCAATGCTCACATCTAATCATATGACTCCCAAATCTATCTTTATTTCTCCTAAGCCCCAACTATCTACAGAACACTTCAACCTGTTGACCCACTGATATCTATAATTCATTGGATTCAAAACTGAGATTATTGTCTTTTCTTCAAGCTTTGGATCTCTTGACTTTATTATCTTTATTTTTTTTGTTTCTTTTTTGTGGGTGTTTTGTTGTTGTTTTGTTTGTTTGTTTTTTGGTGAGGCAATTGGGGTTAAATGACTTGCCCAGGGTCACACAGCTAGTAAGTGTTAAGTGTCTGAGGCCGGATTTGAACTCAGGTCCTCCTGAATCCAGGGCCAGTGCTCTATTCACTGTGCCACCTAGCTGCCCCTATTATTTTTATTAGTAGTACTGCTATTTGGTTTAATCTTCTTCTTTTTTTTCTTTCTTTATTCCCTCTCTTTCTTCTTGAATATATGATAAATTACATACCAAGCCCTATTAATTCTACCTTGGTCATATCTCTTATACATCTATCTCTTTACTTGCTTAATAGAAGACCTCTTCAGCACTCCCTTGGATTATATAATAACTTTTTAATAGGTTTCTACCTCCACTCTCTCTCATTCCAACCAATGCTTCACACACTGCCTGATTGATCTTCCTTGAGCATAGATTTGGTCATATAACTCATCTCAAAATCTGTCAGAGTTCTTCTATATTGCTTGTTAAATAATGTGAAAACTCTTTGCTTAGTCTAAGCTCACCCTACCTGACAAGTCTTATTTCATACCACTCTCTTTCCACCAAACCTGCGCCTCCCCCCCCCCTGTCTAATATGGACTACTGTACCTACACATTTCTGCCTCTGTTTTTTTGCTTTATTACTATTTACTGTGTCTGGAATGGTTTCCACATGATTTTCTACCTATTAAATGCTAAACTATTCTTTAAATAAACCTCTTCCTGGAAGGCTGGGCTTTGCTACTCAATCACTACCTATGTGAATTTGGGCAAATAACCTTGTTTGTCAGGGCTCTCATCCACAAAATAAGGTGGTTGAACATGATCTCTGGGGTGTTCTTTCCTGCCCTAAATCCTTGACCTTCCTCTGATTCTCCCAGCTGGTAAGAGCTTTCTCCCTTTGAATTTCATATATTGCTTTCCTTGAATCTTTCTTGTTAACTCATCATGTATTATTTTGTACTACAGTTTTGCATTTTAGATATTGCCTAATAAACTATAAACCCCCAAAAGTAAGATACATAATTTTGTAAACCTGATGTGTTGGGCTTGGGAATCAGAGACCCTCCATTCACATTCAAATTTTATCTGTGACAATCCCATCTAAGTCTTATCTTCTGTAATGAAAGATCATAGACTTTAAAATCAAGAGATTGTAACTAGGGTAGGGTAACAAGGGCTTTGCTCAAGGTGCCAACATGGGGATGGGGAGGAATTTTCAAAGACCAACATTGTCATGCATGCTTCATGAGTTTCTGTTGCATGACTCTGACTAGATCCCTCACATAGCCGCAGGACATGGTACCCAGGATCCCATCACATTGGCATATTCCTCCCAGAAATTGCCTTCCTTCTCAACTCTTGTAGGGAAAAGGTTCTCTGGAGTATAAGCTGCCTCACTTCTTGGAAGAATGGTACTCATGATTGGCCTGTCTTCTGTACAGCAAGAACTCTCCCCCAATTGTTTTGGTTCCAGGAAGAAGAAGTTCCTGTTAAAGTTCTAGGTTAAAGTGACCTCAAAGACAACTTTGTCCAAGCCCTCACTTTACAGATGCAGAAACTGAGGCTTAAAAAGTTTGTGACCTCCTCTAAATCACAGAGGGAAGTAAATAATAATCAGGATTTGAAGCCATATCCAGTAATTCCAAATGCAGTGGTAAACTACATCACACCTGGAAATATATTGTGAAGAGTCTACAAATCACAGGAAATCTTGCAAAAGTCACAAGTCCCCTTGCCTGTAATCTGGGATTCAATTGCTCACAGTTCAAATCAACACTTCTCAGGAAAGTAATGCCACTGAGGTACATTTAAACAATTTCCTACATACTCCTCCAATTATTTCCCCAGCCTAGCTCATATATTTACTCTGTTAAGGAGAAGTAACAATTTTAAAAATTGAATAGTTTAAACAGAGATTAATTGAACTAAAATGAATTTTGCTTTTGAAATTTCTTCCAAGGCTACTAACAAAACTTACTTGTATAATAATGAGGGATAAGAACTTAAAGGCACTTTGGATCTGGTAATAATTCTAACTAAAAACTGAGAAGATGGAGGTTAATTATTGACTTACAGAATTCTGTTGACTTTTGTGGATGTCTTTTGTGAGCAGAAAGATGAAGGAGAGAACCTTGTAATTATAAACATGATACTTCTCCCCCCACCCCCCACCATACAAACACAGCAGGAGTATTTCTAGAAACCATATTTTCTTAATTCTACCCCATCTAAATCTTTATTCTCCCTCAGATTTCAGCTCAGGTGGCAACCACTTGGAGAAGCTTTCTCAGACAACTTTCAGTTATTGATTCTTGTCTTCTCTTCAAATTAACTTTCTTTTACTAATCAGTGTACCTGTGAATCTTGTAACCTCCTCAAGGGGAGAAGCTATATATATATTTTTTTTTCATGAAATAGATACTTAAATGTTTATTCAATCAAATTGAATGTAGCTCAAAAAAGCCCTTAATTTCTGAAGCAGAAAGAAGAAAGTAGAACCAAGAGAACAATATGTGCAATTACAACAATAATGTAAATGAAAACAGTACTAAAATGCTCCTGCACTCATATTAATTACAATGACCGACCTTGGTCCCATAGAAAAGAGAAGAAAACATACCTTATTCCCTTTGGTAGAGAGGTAAGGGACTGGGATCACATTCCATTTTAACTATTTTTATAGGTACCTAACTATTAATCTGTTTCTCCAGCTGGAATGTGTAGTGTTGAGGGCAGGGATTCTGATCTGACATTTTTATTTTGTTCTTATTCCTGGCATTATCATATAGCAGGCATGTTTGTCTCCAGTCTGTACTTCAGACTTTCTTTCCTATGCCCAGGAAACTCTTCATCCTAAAAGCTTATTTCAATGCTGTAATTAACATATTAGAAGGACTGTATTGGAAATACTCTCTGATTGAATGTTTCCTCCAAGAACTTCCCTTTAAAAAGGGCTTCAAAACAATCATGCCTCATTCTTCAGCTAGGCTGTACTCTGTACTTTGTTAACCATGTTTCTGAGGCACATGCTGAGTGTACGTGTGTGTGTGTGTGTATGTGTGTCCCTCAAATCTTTTCAACTCCTTTTTATGTATCATCTTCACCCATTAGAAGGTAAGCTCCTTGAGGGCAGAAACTGTTTTTCTTTCCCATTGTATAAGGTGGCCAAAAGTCATGAGGGAGGGGGGGGGCAGCTAGGTGGCGCAGTGGAGAGAGCACCGGCCCTGGAGTCAGGAGGACCTGAGTTCAAATCCGGCCTCAGACACTTAACACACACTTACTAGCTGTGTGACCCTGGGCAAGTCACTTAAACCCAATTGCCTCACTAAAAAAACAAACAAACAAAAAAAACCTCCAAAAGTCATGAAGGGGTCTGATGTTTGAATAACTTTTTGAAAATTATTTTTTCTTTGTTCTTGAGCATTCACAAGATTTGATTTTTCACATTTAATGTAAATTCATTTCATATATATATGTATATATATATATATACTGTATATGATGCTATGGTACTGTAAATTAAAAACAAAACATAAAGGAATTATTAAATATTCATGACTTTTAACCCACCCTGTATTTACATCCCCTGTACTTAGAACAATATCTAGCACACACTTAATAAATGTTTATGACTGACTTGTTGAATGACTGACTTACATGTTGTTTCCTCTGTGTTATTTTACTTTTTTTTTAATCATCAGTGACAGACACACAGTGGCCACTTAATAAATGCTTGATTGATTGAGCAACAGATTTGCAGTTATATTTACAGAGTATAGGACTCTCTGTTTCTTTAGATCTAGAGATGAACTAATTCATTTACTATTGACCATGTATGACCTCTTCTTTTTATATTTAGTTTAGATTACTGACCCATCTCTCTTCTCACAAGCCCCTCTTTCCCATTCAGGAAAATAATTGGTTGGGTCACACCAATCAGTTGTTTACCTGAGCATCAATGTCCATTTGGGAAAAAAAGTAATATAAATCTTGTCAGCATCCCCTGCAGGCGTGAATATTAATTTCTATTCTTTGCCATTGTTTTCCTCCTCATTTTTAAATTACATTTGCTCTTCTCTTCATCTGCATTAGAAACACACACACACACACACACATTGTAAAGAGAGAAAACACATGAAAATAAAACTCCTGTTTTGGATCCCTCCTAAAAGTGATCATAAAGGAACAAAGAAGACATGTGCCAACAGAATAGCTTTGGGTTCACACAATAGCTGTATGTTGAGTCACAGTGCACAGCATTCTAACTTTCAACAACAAACTCTCTTCCCAAGTCTTTTTTTTTTCCTTTAAAAATCTCTTTTTTCTCCAATATCTGATAGAGGACTAAGCATCATAAACCTTCTGATATTTTTCAGTTTTCACATCAACTTCATAATTCAGTAAGTATCTGAGTTACAGGTAACATTGGTCTGTGAGTGCCTAAGTTTTCCAATCTCAGTGCTACTTGCAGGTTTTAGTCTGTTACTTACCCAGAGAGCTCATTTTTTCCACATGTCCCCATTACCACAGTAATGATGGTTTAAATCTTAGCTCCTGAGGGTTCCAAATGATTCCCCCAATCTCTATAACCACATGACCTTAGAAAGTCATGAACCAAGATAAAGAGGAATATCTGCTCTCCTTGAAATAGTTCCAGCACTGAACACTGAACCCTGAACACTGCCCACAGCAAAGAATACAAACTGCAGGGGACAAGGTAAGTCATACTTCCACTAATAATACCTTGCTGAAGCACCTATTTCCTTTGAGTACAGATAAACCTTTGCAATCTATTTGTCTATGTGCGTCTATGACCTCAACCATTGTGCTTCAGGGACTTTACAACAGCTAGATGGAGATTTAGGCCATTCAGATTGTGAAATGTATATTTCTTACCTGGGGAATTTAGGAAGTGCCTCATGAAATTAATGGGTAAAGTTCGGGACCTGTGAGTATTTGGGAGATTATTTTTGGCATTTTGCCCCCTTCCTTGATTCTGATTAGTTTTCCAAATCCTACTTGAAAAAGATGAATATTGGTAGTATACCAATCTCTGGAAAGGGGTTTGGCTTGCCTCAAAAATCCTGGGTTCTTTTTAGTTTGGAAAGAAAAGAAATTAACCCAGAATCAAGCCCTCAAATGTGATGGCAGAGATTTTCACTTATGTTTTCTTTTCTTTTGCAGGGGGCGGGAGTGGTGCAGAGATATAGAAAGTTCTATGACTTCAGAGAAAAAGGGGAGAAGGAATGGGCTGCCGTTGTCCCATGGCAGCAACAGCAGCTGGTGACTGCCACACCTACAATTCCCTTCTTTATGGCCATGAGAGATGATTTTTAAATGGAGAAATAGAGCAGTGTGTGCTTTTTTGTTTGTTTGTTTGTTTTTCTTTTTATTTTTGGGTGAGACAATTGGGGTTAAGTGACTTGTCCTCCTTCACACAGCTAGTAAGTGTCAAGTGTCTGAGGCTGTATTTGAACTCAGGTGCTCCTGACTCCAGGGCTGGTGTTTATTCACTGGGCCACCTAGCTGCCCCCTGCTTTTGTTTTTTATTGGGGGTTTTGAGTTTCCTCCAGGAGCAAAGAAAGCTTGCTGACAGAAATAAGCTTGTCTTATTTTTATTTTTGAATGTTTTAAATTTTTTGCTAAAAAATACATTTGCAGGGCAGCTAGGTGGCGCAGTGAATAGAGCACTGGCCCTGGAGTCAGGAGGACCTGAGTTCAAATGTGGCCTCTGACGCTTAACACTTACTAGCTGTGTGACCCTGGGCAAGTCACTTAACCCAATTGTCTCAAACCCCCCCCAAAAAATAAAGAATACATTTGCCAAATTTAATATTATTTCTAATAAACCCCTGTGGTTAGCCTTGTCCTTATGTTGCTTGGTGTTCCCTTTGTGGCCTGAAAATACAAGGAGATCACAAGGAGATCCTCACAGGAGATAAGGAAGGCTGGGAGATAAACTCCCAGATCATTGTTAGAGCATTGCTCTCTCCAATTGGGAGTATAAGCGCAAGCAGTTTCAAAACTATACTTCCAAGTGTAGAATTACCGTGAATTTGGGACATATTTTATAAATCTGCCCTGTAGTCATGGGTCCATATTACATTGCTTAGGCTTAGATTATTTTTAACATTTTCCTCTTTTCCTGTTTTTGGCTAGTTTTCCAAATCCTGATTGATAGAGATGAGTGTTCAGAGTGTTACTAACATTTTATATGTAAGACATTCAGCTAAAAAATGTCTTATTTTCTGGTCATAATCATTAATATTTTGTAACATCAGGAAATTTTAATGTATATAATATTTATAGATGCCAACTTTGCATGATGGGTGTCAAAGAATATTATACAAAAATGGAAATACCTAAAAAATAGCTGGTCCTGCCTTGCCTTTATTCATTAATACATCCTAATACTGTCATTAGTATAGCTTTTAGATGATCTTCTGAATCAGCATTCTAATTTCAAATAAAAACTAATTCAGTCGCTAATACTTTGGTACATTAGACTAGTATTGTTTCATCTTCTATAGGATCTGCCTACAATGCCTTTCAGAAAAGAAATTCTATCATCACACTATTACTTAACTATCCTCATTCTTTGATGAGAATTGAGGAATTTTGTCTTCATGTGAGCTGAAGGAACTAATATATCAGATTAAATTCAGAGAGGACCATGGGATATTTTCTAAATTTCTTGAGAATAGATCCAAACTCAATGTAGGAAAGTCTATGTACCTTTAATGTTAGAGATTCTTAAATATTTTTAAAACAAAAACAAAGAGAAACTTTTTGTCAGTCATCTTCTGGAAGTTTGGTATTCTCCCTACTAAGATAGTTTTCCTCACAGATCCTAACCAACAAATTGGGAAGGAGAAAAAAAAAGAAAAGAGGAATTGTTAGGAGGGGAAGGAATAATGATAGGTCTAACTGTATATCATTCTATACATGATGGGTGTGTGTGCATGTGTATATAACATGGGTGTATTTTTTCACTGTGTAACTTCCTAAAAGAACATTAATCAATCAATTAAATATACTTACCTGGGATATTTGAGCAAAAATAAAAACACAAAGGAAATAGAGTTAATTGAGGTACATGGCTGTAACGTTTGAGGTCACTGTTTTAAGTATGGCAGTATTTAAAAGGAGAGTCAACTAAACTTGTCCTACCTTTCTTGCCCTATGTCATTTATTTCTCAATTCCTTGGACTACCAGTTACCTCAGTAAATTTCTTTTAACTTCCCTTATCATAATGACTTTTAGGGGTAGTGTGAAATATCTACACTGGAACTTAAAGTAGGCCTACAAATGTTGGATTTAAATAGGATAGATGTAAAAGCCTTAAGCTGAAAGAATGAATCCCTAAGAATGTTGGCCATTGGTAGAGTTGGCATTTTGGCTTCTTAGAGCCCCTAAAGGAAATGATTGATTCCAATGATATATGAAACCTGTCCTATAAATGACATTATACATAATACATATGTATTAATATTTCTTAATAATTTCCTTTGGTATGATTGTGCAATATATTCTACCTATCCATTCTTATATACAATTTGAACCAATAAAAATAGATATCATGTCTCTAATTTTTTTAAATACATATTACATACATACACATAAATATATGTGTATAAAACTCTATATTTATATACACATATCTACACATATGTATGTATTTGTTCTTTTATTTGTGTACACGTGTGCACACATATGTGTTGTGTGTGTTGCCTAGAAAGAATTCAAGTGTGGATTGAGGACAGTTGTAATTGATCAATAAGATTTCTCTACCACAGAGTAGTTTAAATATTAAAAGCAAATAAGTGAAAAAGTTTAATGTAGTACTACTCTCAATGGTACCCTAGTGGCCTAAGAAATTAGAGGCTCCACCCTAAATATCTGCCTCATTACAAGAGATGTTCTGAGGCCCTGGGGAGTATCTGATTTCTTGTGGCATATAGGACTTTTGGGTATTAAGCAAATGAAATTACAAACTATGCTTCCTTTATGACCTTTTAGCATTGATGCTACTTAGCAGAGGGAGCTACAGACTGCAGCACCAGGTGGGGCTAAAACTCCTGTGAGCCTATGGAAAGCACATGGCCCTCAGTCAAGTTAAGAAGAGAGGGCAATGGCAAGAAGGACAGGGACAATTTGAATTCTGAGACCTCCAAGCTCACAACAGAGTCATAAGATTTAGAACTGGAAGGAATTAAGGGATCATTTGTTCCAACCAGAGGCAGAAAGAGGTAAAGTCATTTATCCAGTATTACAAGGTTAAAATTATAATTGGGGTTATTGATGAGGGGAGAGTCTGAACTTTTTTATTTAGTTGTGAAGGAAGCCTCTACATTGGAAACCCACTCCATTCATACAACTTGGCTGTCAATTCACTTGGCTATGATTTACAGTCTTAGAGAATTACTTAGAGCACTGAAAAGTTGAGTGAAATATCCATGGTTACAAAGCTAGTAATGTGTGAGATAGAGGCTTTGAACTTAGGTCTTCTTATCTCCAAGGCTGGTCTTCTATCCATTATGCCACTCTCAATAATCATGAGAGTAGTCATTGTAACTGTTTTAGTCCAGACTTGCAATATGATCACTTTAGGGAACCAACTCCCCTCCACCTACCAAACCCTACCACTGATAAAGATCTTAATTCATCTGCAAAATATAATCTTCAAGAAAGTTACTTTGGGGCACTGACAGCCTAAGTGACTTGTCCATGTATCATGGAAGTACTGTCTGGACTCTTTTCCTTGAAAAGGATCAAGAAGGTTCTCCTCAGCTAGGACTTTCTGCCTGATGCATAAAGAGGCCCAGATTGTAAGCTTCTTGAGAGTAGGGCCTGTCTTTTGCATTTTTTTTTTATCCTCAGTACTTACCATAGTGCCTGGCATATAATAACGTCCAAATAAATGCTTATTGACAGACTGACTATGAGCTGTTAGTACATCAGATGTTTAGTGAAATTCCTATTTCCCTGTTTTACTACCATGATGATTGAAAATGCAGATGTTTATGTAGAGACAAGTAGGGTGCATTTGAATTGCTCATTATATCCTTTTAAATCTTGTATTGTAAGCATTCTTTATTATTATTATTTGGCTGGGCAAGGAGGGTTAAGTAACTTGCCCAGGTCACACAGTCAGTAAGTGTCAAAATGTCTGAGGCCAGATTTGAATTCAGGTCCTCCTGAATCCAGGGCCAGTGCTTTATCCATTGCACCACCTAGATGCCCCAAGCAATATTGTTTTTATTGAATTTTATGGTACATTTTTTATTTCATATATTCTAACCCTGAGTCTAAAATCACTGAACTGGACTGAGCTAGTTTTAACCCAGAACATCATCATAACTCAGATAGGACTTCCTCAAAGGTAAGATTTAAACTCAGCACCAAGGCCTGCCTTCAACACAGTGTCATGCTCCTTCTCAATCATCATCATAATTGTAACTAGCATTTACATAGTTCTTTAAAATTTGTAAAACTCTCTATGTATTATCTAATTTGATCTTCTATGAAGTAGGCGTGTTATCACCTCCATTTTACCAATGAGGAAATTGAGGTATAGAGAGCTTAAGTGACTTGCCAAGGACCACATAAGTAGGAATAGTATTCTCCTTCCTTTCTTTTTGTTTTTTTAGTGAGGCAATTGGGGTTAAGTGACTTGCCCAGGGTCACACAGCTAGTAAGTGTGTGTTAAGTGTCTGAGGCCGGATTTGAACTCAGGTCCTCCTGACTCCAGGGCCGGTGCTCTCTCCACTGCGCCACCTAGCTGCCCCAGTAGGAACAGTATTCTAATCCAAGTCCCATGATTCCAAATGCAATACTCCTCCTATCTACTATAGTATGTCATCTCACATCTTTTTATGGCAAAATTAGAATTCTAATCTGGGAAAGACACTTCATATATAGAAATAAAATGGCAGTTCCTGAGAAAGTACAAAGCAATGTGTTCCATTTCATTATGACTATATCTTAAGATGTGTTATGTGAATAGAGAATCACTGTCCTAGTGCATTAACGATGGCTGTTGTAGTACCCTAAATATATCAATGCTTTTCTTAAGTGTCTGACTTTCTGAGAAGGAATGATGCACAGAGAAGAAAGATCATTAATAAATTCTAGTTATAATAAGGTTTAGATCAGCACTGGCAAGATCACCATGGAAAGATTACTGCTCAAAATGAAACTTCTGCTCACAACTGTGTTTGTATGTCCCTCTACCCAAATCCTACTACCTTTTTTTTGGACAAAATATCACACACAACCATCAAGAAACTTCATCTACTGATTTTTTACAAATCACTATTCTCTTTAAACATCTGTGAATATTGCATGCAAACATACATGTACACATGATCTATAAAGGATAAGTACATTAGCATTAGTTGAAATAATTAATTGCTATAATATAATTAATCAGACCACTCATCTTTCTGGTTTAGGGGATCCCAAGACTGATATCATGATCACAATTGGCATTCAGAGAAGGCTTTAGGATTTGCAAAACGCTTTATGTCTATTATCTCATTTAATTTGTAAAACAACTTTGTAAGGAAGGTGCCATTTTTATTATACTCAATTTACAGATGAGGAAAACTGATGCTGAGAACAGAAGTGCTTATCCAAAGTTACCAAGGCACTATGTGTCAAATGTAGGATTTGAACACAGATCTCACTAACTGCAAGTCAGCCGATTTCTTTAGGTGTTACACAATCTGCCTCTCTTTATTGTTTAAAATGTGAGATACTTTAAGAGGTTTAGGTTGTATGGCCATGTAGAGCATGTTCCCAACGTCTTAGTGTATTTTTGAAACTTTATTAGATTTAATAGCTTAAAATCAATTAATAAATAAATATTTATTAAGTACATACTATGTGCCAGACACTCCACTAAGCAATGGCAATACAAAAAGAGGCAAAAAAACAGTTCCTGATCTTAAGGAATTTATAATCTAATAGGTGAGACAATGCACAAACAAATATATACAAAGCAAGTTATATATAAGATAAACAGGAAAGCAAATTAAAAGAGGAAAGGAACTAGAATTAAGAAGTATTCAAGAAAATTTCCTGTCAAAGAAGAGATTTTAATTAGGACTTAGGTAGAGTTAAGGAGAGAAAACATTCCAGACCTTGGGGAAAGCCAGAGCCAGTGCCCAGAGCCAAGAGATGGAGTATCTTGTTCATGAAACAGTTAGAGGCCAGTGATGGTGGATCAAAGAACATGTGGCAGAGATTTAGATATAAGAAGACTGGAAAATAAGGGATTAGGTTATGATAACCTTTGAATGCCAAACAGAAGATCTTGTATTTGCTACTAGAGGCAATAGAGAGTCACGGGACTTTATTGAGAAGGGAAGTGAAATGTTTGGACTTGTGCTTTAGGAAGATTATTTTGTCAGCTGAGTAGAGGATGAATAGAGTGGGGAGAGACTTAAGGCAGGCAGACCCATGTGAAGGCTAATGCCATAGTCCAGATATGAAGTAATAAGGGCCTACAGTAGAATAGTGTGAGAAGACAAAAGGAGGCATATTCAAGAGACATTGCAGAGGTATAAACCTTGGCAACAGTGTATATGAGGTGGAGGTAAGGGGAGATAGTGAGAAGTTAAGGATATCTCCTATTTTGTGAGCCTGAGTGACTGGCAGGGTGGTGTTGTCCTCTCTAGTAATAAAGAAGGTGTGAGGGGGAGGGTTTATGGGGGAAATGTTGAGTTCTGTTTTGGACATGTTTAATATGAGAAGTACAATTGTGCTGTAAGAAATGATGAGCAGGAAGAGTTCAGAGAAACCTCCAGGGTCTCGCGTGAGCTGATGATGAGTGAGATGAGCAAAACCAGAAGAACATTGTACACAGTATCATCAACATTGAGTGTTGATCTACTGTGATGGACTATATTCTTGTCACCAATGCAATGATACAGAAGAGTTCCAGGGAACTCATGACAGAAGACGATCTCCAAATCCAAGGGAAAAAAAAAAAAAGAACTGTGGAGTATAGATGCTGAATGAACCATACTATTTCTTTTGTTTTTGGTGATTTTTTTTTCTATTTTGAGGTTTTTCATCATTGCTCTGATTTTTTCTCTTATAACAGGACTAATGCAGAAATAGTATTAATGTTATGTGTATATATATATGTGTGTGTATATATCTATATCTATATGTCTATGTATATAGATATATAGATATAACCTATATCAGATTACCTGCTGTCTAGGGGAGGGGGGAGGAAGAGGAGGGAGGGAGAAAAATCTGAAATTGTAAAGCTTGTATAAAGAAAAGTTGAGATCTTTACATGTAATGGAAAAAATAAAATACCTTATATGTAAATAAAAAAATATGAGAAGTATACTGGGTATCCAGTTTGATATGTATGAAAGGAAGTTGGATATGTGAGATTAAAGGTCAGTTTAGAGTTTGGGGTAAGATAAGTACATTCAAGAATCATCAGCATAAAACTGCTAATTAAATCCTTGGGAAACAATGAGATCACAAAGTAAAGTAGTATAATTGTCCTTGTTTGTCCTTCATTCTTGATCAGGACCGTGCCATCAGGTGATGTCACAACTTGGAGTGAATTGAATATAAGTGAGGGAGGGCTGTGCAAAGTCACCAACCTTACTTTCTCCTCCAGTGGCAAGACAACTGGAGATGGCGCTGTATGTTTACAGCAATTGGGGTTAAGCGACTTGTCCAGGGTCACACAGAAAGTAGGTGAGATTTGAACTCACGTCCTCTCAACTTCAGGGTCAGTGCTCTGTCTACTACACCACCTAGCTGCCCCTAAGCTAAGTATTATAGAATAAGAAAAAAAGAGGGCCAAGGGCAAAATCCTGAGAACACTTACATTTAGAGAGCATGATTTAGATGAGGATAGGACAAAGAAGACTGAAAAGGAATGGTCAAATAAGTAGGAAGAAAAGCATGACAGAGTGGAGTCCTAAAAGTATAGAAAGGAGAGGATAGTATCAAAGAGCAGAGGGTGATCAACAGGGTCAAAATCTGCAGAGATCAAAGGGGATAGGATTGAGAAAAATCTATTGGCTTTGGCAAATAGATAATTGATAACCTTGGAGCGAGCAGTTTCAGTGGAATGACAAGGTTGGAAGACAGACTTTAAGGAGTTAAGAAGGGAATGAGAGGTGTGAGAAAAATATTTAATGGGATGTTTTGGGGACTCAGGGACCCCCTCCCCCACACACACACACATACAGGAACTCCGGCTGGTTTTGCAGGGCCAGCACAGAGTGAATAGAATTACAAAGAAAATGTAGATTGAACTTCCTGACTATCTAAAGGAAGTTAACACACCTAGACTACCCTCAAGTCATGCCAATCAATGGAATTGAATGTTACTGGCCAATTAGCTTAGATCAAGGTACAGTGACCCACCTCTACCTGTGAGAGGATAAAAACCCTTGGAGAGGGGTGGGTCTGTCTCTCTGTCTCTCTCTCTGTCTCTCTCTCTGTCTCTCTCTCTGTCTCTGTCTCTCTCTGTCTCTGTCTCTCTCTCTGTCTCTCTCTCTGTCTCTCTCTCTCTGTCTCTCTCTCTCTCTCTCTCTCTCTCTCTCTCTCTCTCTCTCTCTCTCTCTCTCTCTCTCTCCCTCCCTCCCTCCCCACACACTGCCCTCTGGCTCTGGCTCTCTCGCTCTCTATCCTAGGTATGCAGGGTTCCTGAACTTTAGGAGCCATGTGCTCTCTCTTTTTACTAACATTTAATATGCTTTAATAAATGTTTAATGTCCCAAAATGGTAAAATAGACTCTAATTTCTAAGTAACAATATATTAGAAACCCTGGCGAGGTTCCCTAAAACTTGGAACAGAGATAGGCACCCCCATCTAATTTCAAATGACACAGAGGAAAGTGGAGATAACTATTGTAGACAGTTCGTTTCGAGAAGTTTAAATTTAAAAGGTAGAAGAGTTATAGGACAAAAATCAGTGGAGTTAGGTCAAGTGAGGATTTTCTCACCTAAGGGAGACATGGGCATATCTGTAGATGGCAAGGAATGACCAGCAGATAGGGAGAGATTGACAGGAAGTGATATAGTCGAAATGACAGAGGGAGAAATATTTTGGAGGACACAGAATGGAATGGGGTTGCTTGTGCAGGTAGAGGAGTTATCATTGGTAAGGAGTAAGTCTACTTTTTCATGTGAGACAGAGGTGAAGGAGGAGATAGTTGCAGAAAGCATCTGTGTGATAAGAGATGAGGAAGAGGAGAAAAGAGGGAACTCATATCAAATGGCTTCATTTTTTTCTGTAAAATATTAGGCAAGGTTCTCAGCTGAGAGGGTAGAGGGCAGGGGTATAGTTGAAGATTTGAGGATGGATAGAAAGATTTGTAAGAATCACTGTGGGTAATGAATGGAATGGTGAGTTGAAAAGGGCTATATAATTTGCCTAGCAGCAGTGGGGGCCAAATTGTGATAGGGTAACAAAAATTTGTAGTGAACCCAATCAGAATGGATACGTGGTTTTCTCCACCTGTGTCCATCAGCAAAGGTGGCAAATGGTAGGAGAGATTCAAGGCTGAGTCTTGTCAGGGTGTAATCAATAATATGGTAATAGGGTTAAGGATTTAAAAGAGGAAGGCCATATAGAATAGAATTGGTTTACCAAGGGGTCAGCATGAGGGAAAGAGGAGAAAATGGATAACACACAGGAGATGGTCTGGAAGAAAATTAAGGAGTCAAGGGACTGGGGGTTACATGCAGGCGAGAAGGGTTTTGTAAAGGAAGGCAAAGGGAGAGCTAAAATGCCAATAGGTTAGGGTTGTATAAAGGATTTTGGAATTCTTGAACATGGATGTGACACATTTTTCAGTGATGGCAAGATCAAGAGAATGATCATCTTTACATGTGACTAAGGTAGGATGGAGGAGTAGGTCATGAGAACAGAGTAGGCTGAGGAACTGAATGATTAGGGAGTTTCAGGGAGAGTCCATATGTGTGCTAAAGTCTTCTATTATGAGGTCAGGAGTTGGGGAGGAGAAAAAGATTGTGAGCCATATATGAACTTATTGAGGAAGGAAGGAAACTGACCTGGAGGTCTGTAAATAGCTGCCACCAGGATTTTGAATGGTAGATATGAATAGCATGAACCTCAAAGGAAGATATATTACTGAGTTATGGAGGTAGGGGGTAATCTGAATGTGATACTAAAAAACAAGGAGTATTCAAACTCCTCCACCTTGACCAGTTAGCTGAAGATAATTAGTGTAGGTACATCTAGTACTGAAAAAAAGTGGCCAGGGAGGCTGTATCATAAGGGAGGAATCAGGTTTCAGGAGTAGCTAGTAGGTGGAAGGAGTGAGACCACAAGAAGATTAAGGAAGAAAGCTAGGTTGTTGTCTGTGGAACAGAAATTCCAGAGGGCAATGTTGTCTAGTTGGTAATGTAAGCTGATATATTTTAAGAAGATGGAAATAAAGAATTATCTGATGGGTGGTGAGGCATGAAACGTGGAAAATGATCTATAAGGGTTCAGAATAATGGGATGTCAAGAGTATTATCAAGTTTGAGACTATTCATCATTAAATGGAGGCTGCTGCTCTTCCCAATGCACACTGGAGACTGTACAGGATGCAAGTGCAACATGAGATGGGAAGAACATACTCATATGGTCTGATAGGAAACCCTACTTCATTATTCCTCCACTGATTCCTTCTGAAGAGTGGAGATTAGGCAAGGAAAAAGTGTACTACAAGAAATTGAATCTGCCCAGAAGAAGAAAGAAATCTTATTCCTCAGCAATTTTTCCTTTTCTTCTTCCCTCAAAGGAAAGGTGCTGTAGGAGATAGAAGGCTAAAAGATAAAAGATATGTTTTCCCCTCTTTACACTAGGGGTTCTCAGCATCCCATTTGGGAGATCAGGCAGGCAACAGGAGGTGGAAGTTGCCTTGTGCTAGTACAGATGGAAGTCATTGCCTTTGGGCGAGAGGAAATCCTTTGGGGCTGAAGGAGGATACCTGGCCTGGCTGCTTGCCACCTTCCCTTAGGGGATACTCTCTACCCAGCAGGAGATGGAAGGCATAAGGCACATAGACATAGGAACTCTAGCTTTGATGGCTTAAAACTGCACTAAGACTTTTGGGATATCCTACATATCATGATATTCCACGATTGAATAGTTTGAACCAGAGAATCTAAAGGCAATACATGAAAGTTGTAATGAGGAAGATTTGGGCTTGATACAACCAAAAGCTTATTAATAATTAGAGTTCTCTTTTTTTTTTTTTTTTTAGTGAGGCAATTGGGGTTAAGTGACTTGCCCAGAGTCACACAGCTAGTAAGCTAGTAAGTGTCTGAGGCCGGATTTGAACTCAGGTACTCCTGACTCCAGGGCCGGGGCTCTATCCACTGCACCACCTAGCTGCCCCTAGAGTTCTCTTAAATTAGAGGGGGTTGTCTCTGCTGGAACTGAGTGCTCCTTCGGTGGAAGGCTAGTTTGCATATAAGTTTTGTCAAAAAGGGATTACTGTTCATGTGTTCCTTAGACTAGTTGTTCTCTAAGGTTCCCTGAGATTTTGAAATTCATATTCTATGGGACAGCTAGGTGGCACAGTGGATAAAACACAGGCCCTGGATTCAGGAGGACCTGAGCTCAAATCTGGCCTCAGACACTTGACACTTACTAGCTGTGTGACCCTGGGCAAGTCACTTAACCCCAATTGCCTCACTAAAAAAAAAGAAAAGAGAAGAGAAGTAATTCATATTCTAAACATTTTTTATCCAAAATAACTTTGAGAAGAAAAATTGGATCAAAGTAAAATAATTGTCATTTTAATAACATACTAAAATAACAAAAATAACACTATTTCCCCTACCACACACACATGAGTAGATACAGATATATGTTCAAGATACAACATTAGTCAAAAAGAACTCCCCAGCAAGGGCTACCAGTCTTTCTTATACACACAGAGCATGTCAATCTTCTCCCATATTATTAAAAGCTCCACATCTAATCAATTGGCCACATATTCTCTAATCCATTCCTGGAGCTTCACCTAACATCAATAGAAGCTATGTGTGTAGATCAAAGGCAATGAGTTTATCAATGTGTTTACCTTGCCTGGGAATATGTTCTCATCAAAAGTATGCTCTAAGTCAACATGCTCTGTCAATTTGCCAATATCCTTGGTTTGCGTCTATTTTCCAAAATGTTCATATATTAACAAGCTCTGTCTCTTCTGCAAAAAGGCTTGTACAGATACTGTACACTGCAAAGCATCTATCTTTTAGCTAACACTCTAAAAAGAATATTTGATTTGTCTATACAAATGACTATCACAATTTTTGAACCAGAAAGCTCGTTTGACAGTTAAGATTTGGCATTACAATTAGTCCTATAGGAGAAAAAATTCTCAAGGAAAGTGCATCATTGCATCAGCATAATAGTATGCCACTTCTAAAAGTTTCTGATAAATCATTATTATTGAATGTAAAGGAATGGAAGGTCCTGCTTGACCCATACTCATTGTTTTTATCCATTTATCACCCTAATGGGCACACATCTATATCATTAGTTCTTCTACCTGAATATGTCTTAATCACAAGTAAGTCTTTAGTAAAAGTAATGCTGGTTTCCTTGTGTTCTTCATCATTAAAATGATGAGTTATTTCAGTTTGGTCAAAATAGTGTGGGTTCTTTGAAGAGCATTATTCTATAGTAAAGGTCATTTGGACGACCTGATAAAAGAACAAATTAGGATTCTTTCATTAAATCTTCCTTTTGTTAGGAAATACCTGAGCATTGACTATCTGAAAAATTTCCTATAGTATCCTTATTCTATGAGAGTATGCCTGAAATTGGTTATAAATACAAAGTCTACTTGGAAATAGAGAAAGCTAGCCCATCCCTGTCTGGTCTCTTTGGAAACTAGTTTAATCAAGACTTATTTAGGAATTTGGACCCAATGGATCTTGAGTCCAAGCCCCTAGCCGTCACCAGAAGCACACCCTATAATGTCCCAGAGACTCAAAATAAGTTCTGTGAATGACTTAGACAATCATTCCATTAGGGAGGGAAAGCTAAGTCAATGTATTCGAGTCAGAGTTCAAAAAGATCAGGAAAGAGTAGAATCATAGACTGAATATAATATATTAAAATGAGGAAATATAGATATCAGTGGAAATCCTAAAAAAGCTTAAAAAATAAATTTCACCAGATAGGGGAGATAATCATCCAAATGACATTTACAATCCTCCATTAAACAATTCTTTATTCCCATCCCCTCAATATTTCCTCCCCACAGTATCAATGAGAAATCACTCTGGTTGTGCCTTCTAGAATTCCTGTTTCATAGGCAACAGACTACACTCCATTCTTGATGAGGGATGGCAATAAAGTCTTGTTTTATGGAGTAATGGGAAATGGTATTTGAAGGATGATCTATAGGGATTCAAAGCCATTCGGATGTCTAGGGTGTATAGGGATTCAGAGTCATTGGGACATAAAGTGTGTGACCAGGTGTGAGAATGTTCATTATTAAACGAAGGCTGCCACTCTTCCCAAAAGAGTATGCATATTGGACTGGAGATGAAAAATGATCATTAGGTTTTAGTGGAATACATATTAAATATTAATGACATTACAGAGAAAATGGCAATATGGTCTTAGTAACTCTAAAGGAAACAGTATGCAAAGGAATGGAGATGAAACTGGCACTAGCAAGCAGAGGCTTAATTCAGGCATCCATATCTGGGGAGAAATTTCTCCCTCCCAAAAGATATCCAGCAGATCAACCAGTCAGATCTTTTGCCTGACTCCTGAACTGTCACCTTCCAAGATCTGTGGTTATTATATCCCAATTCTAGGACATTACTTTCTAGCCCTATGGACTACTCCCAATGTTTCAGTTGGTCTGGGGACCTATGAGGAATGCCCAAGGTCATCCTGGCATCAGAAGAGGAATCAGCAGGAAAGGAGGCACACATCAGTTGTTAACTACAGACTTCATCATAGTAAACTCAGACCTAGTCCTCCCCAGTCTCTATTCTTGTATGTTAATCCTTTCCACTCTACTTTCTGGATCTCTCATTTATTCTTAATAAATTTTCCTTCATCCTAGAGTCCTTTCTTTCATTTTTCTTCCATATTCTAGTGATCATTGAAACTTATTTTTCTCCTGAAGAGGGATTTTGAACCCTTATTGTCTGGAGATGTCCATTACCCTATTCTTTTCCCACTACAATATACTCACACATGGCCCACTCTCTTCTCTCACTGATGAATTCCTCTTGAAGTCTCTGAGTTTTGGCACGTATCAAGTTGACCAGTCTTTATTCTGCCCCTAGCTCTGTTCCTGACCTTCTGAAGTTCTGCCTAGATACATTCTTTCCTTTCTTGCCCCCACGCCCAACCCCAGTGTTTTCAACTTCCTTTTGTGTGTTGTCTTCACCCATTAGAATGTCAACTCGAAGTCAGAACTGATCTTTCTTTTTGCTTGAGTTTGTATCCCTATTAGTTAGCAATGTCTGGCACATGGCAAGCTCTTAATAGATGTTTGATTCCTTCCTGCCTTTCTGAAGACATCACATAACATGACGCACAGGGCTTGGGTGAGGATTTATAAACTCTGTGGTCTCTTTTGTATATGTACTTTGACACCATCCCTTAGCAACTATTTCAACTTTTGAATTTATTTAATCCACTCCAAATTCTGATTGTTATCAATGGACCTCAAGATCAGCTTCCCCCTCTACAATAAGTTTATTACCTGATTTACAATCTTATCCACTCCATACTCTCCTGCCCCCTTCAAATACCCTGGCCTCCCATTTCTTCATCTTTCTCGATCTCAAAACCTTGGTCTTTCAACTACATTAGACCAACAGAGGTTTGGTTATAACCTCAATATTTCACTCCCTCCCTCAATATAAAAACTGACTAAAACACATTTTCTCAGGTGCTGGAATTCCTAGTTGTATCCCTGAGGGAGGATGATGAGAGTTCTTTACTAGGCCCTGGTCAAACTATACTTAGAGGAGCAGTCTCATATGACATATTTTGCAATGGACGTTGACAAACTGGAACAGTTCCAAAAGAGAGAAGTTGGAAAGGTGAGAAAGGAACAGAAATTATGATATATGGGGATGTTTAGTTTGAAGAAAAAAAAAGACTTAAGATATGTACAATAACTGTCTTCAATAATTTTGAGAGCTATCAGATTGAAAAGAGATTAAGCTTATTTTGTGGGACCTCAGAAAAAAATAAAATTAAAAACAATAGGTAGATTTACAGAGAAACAGATCTGAACTCAATGCAGAAAACAAATAAAACCTTTCTAAAAATTAGAACTATTCAAAGTATAATGGACTTCCTTAGCCTTCAGTGGACCATTCCTCCTTTTAAGGGAGATGGCTGCATGACTATTTATCAGAGGTATTCTTTTATAAGTATGACTAGAGAGGATCTTAAGTCTCTTCAGAAACTTGGTAATCAAATGATTCATCTGAATAAATATTTTTCATACTTAATTAGGTAAACAATTTAAATTGCTATGTGTGGACCAGAAAGCATCAATTAAATGATTGGTTCACTTTGTTAATATTAAAAAGTTAGGAATGCAAATGACTGACCATTCATTTATCATACCCTGAAGACAAAATGGAATTCTCAGAGCCTGTGCATTATTTTCTTAATGCTCACCTCATTAAAAACTCTGCTTAAAACCTCTCATTATTCTGTGAAAGAAAGATAAATGGTACATAATGAACATCTTATCAGATTTTAAATCAAACCTCAACCTCTCCAGAGAATCCTGTAAAATTACATAATATCTGTCATTTAGCTTTAAGCGGGTTAAGAAAATGTAAAACATAACACAACCATCAAAGCTAATACCTCATTAGCCTCCTGTGAATCTGGATCCAGGGTCTACTTTCATAAATATGGCTCATCTGTGAGAGTCATCTTTGAATGGCTCCTTTTCTCAGGAATCCTTATGTCTATGGGAAATTTGAAAAATATACACTCCTTTTTTTTTTTAAGATAAAGAAGGAAAAGTTTAGAAGTGTGCTAGAGCCAGCTCTAACCAGCTTGTAGAGGTGATGTGTTTTTTTTCAATGTGACCCTTTATATATCAGAAATAAGCAAAGGTTACAAACCAGAGATTGGTTATATGCTTTGTTGCTTTTCTAGACTTAAGAATATATTGATAGTGCATATTTAACTTTAAATTATGTGTGCATATGCCTCTTTCCCCTTCCTGCCCCTCCAAGCCCTATTGTTAAGCATTTACTAGGGGGAAGCTACGTGGCACAGTGGATAAAGCACCTGCCCTGCTTTCAGGAGGACCCGAGTTCAAATCCAGCTTCAAACACTTGTCACTTACTAGCTGCGTGACCCTGGGCATGTCACTTAACCCTCATTGCCCTGCAAAAACAACAACAACAACAAAGAATTTACTAGCATACCTCTTGAGGTGTGTGTGTGTGTGTGTGTGTGTGTGTGTGTGTGTGTTTAAAATGATATCACCTTTGTTAATGCCAAAGAAAACACTTATATTACACTATTTGCTCTTTGGAAACTTTGTAAACCGCACTGGTCAAGAACACAAGGGCAAACATATCTCACATATTCTCTCATTTTACATTTAGCTACACATATCTTGCTAAACATCAACAAGGCTGATGCAGCTTATGAAATTCAGGTTCCACATTTCATAGTTGAAGCATGAGACCAAAAAGATTTTGGAATGTTCCTTGCCATTAGCCAGCATGACTTAAGAGTTAACTTCCCTAATTTAAAAAAATAATAATAAATGATGGAGAATGTGTGGGAAAAAATGGAACACCAACGCATTGTTTGTGGAGTTGTGAACTGATCCAACCATTCAGGAAAGCAATATGGAACTATGCCCAAAGGGCTATGGGGCTATGCATACCCTTTGATCCAGTAATACCCCTACTAGGTCTGTATCCCAAATAGATCATAAACAAGGGAAAAGAACCCAAATGTACAAAAACATTTATATCAATTATATTTGTGGTAGCAAAGAATGGGAAATCAAGGAGACAATCATCAATTGGGGAATGGCTGAAAAATTTGTGGTATACGAATGCAATGGAATAGTATTGTGCTATATGAAATGATGAGGAGCCAGATTTCTGAAAAACCTGAAAAGAATTAAGTGGACTGTTGCTGAGTGAAGTAAGCAGAACCAGGAGAAGATTATATACAGTAACAACACTGTGTAATAGCCTTAGCTCTTCTCACAATACAATGATTCAAGACAATTCCAAAGGACACATGATGGAAAATGTCTTCCACATCCAGAAAAAGAAACTGTAGAATCTGAATGTAGACTGGATCATATTACTTATACTTTTGTGTGTTTTTTTTTCTTTTCTGAGGTTTTTCGCTTTTGTTCTGATTCTTCTTTCACATTTCATGACGAATGTGATTGTACTTATACAACCAGATCAGATTGCTTTCTGTTTTGGGGAGGTGGGAGGGAAGGGAAGGAGGGAGAAATATTTGGAAGTCAAAATCTTGTGAAAACAAATGTTGAAAACTCTCTTTACATGTAACTGAAAGAAATAAAATACTATTAAGATTGGAAAAAAACTTCCCTAATTTTAGAGATGAGCAAGCTGAGACCCATAGAGCTGAAGTGAATTGACCAAGCTAACATTGAAAGCAGTATAGTTCAGTGCAGTGAGTGCTGTATTCAATGTCAGAGAAACTGGTTTCAAAACCTATTTGTGTGAATTTGGAAAAGTTACTTAAAATGTCCAAGCCTCAGTTGCCTCATGTGTAACATAAGATTGTTGTACTAAATGACATAAAAAATTCCTGTCCATTTCTAATTCTAAGATATGGGATTTGGGACCTTATGATTCTGTCACAGTAAGTGGCATAGTCGGGATTTGGCATAAGATCTGCTGACTTCCCATGCAATATTCTTTGCACCTCTACCTCACTGCTTCTTCTCCATCATAGATTTGGTGGAGAGGTGACATTTTATTTCCTATATGACAGAGAATTCCTTCTTCAACTACAACTTATTTGCAGATAGGAATTGGTCTTGTTTGAGTAGAAATTGCTCAAGGTCAAATGTTACCTTTTCAATGTGCTTATAAATTTTGCTTCATGTTTCAGGAAGGGATTTATAATTACTAGAAGATAATAAGGAAGTTATATTCCTGGTTATTAAGAACCAATTTATTACTATTATCAAATATACATTGAATTTTGAAGGACATCTAAGAGACCCTATTAACCAAATACCCTTTCCTTAAAAAAAAAAAGGAATTGAAGAAGGAAACAAAGGATCAAAGAGATGTTATTACAGTGTGTGTGTAGCAGGGGGACTTCCTAACTTGCCTTAAATTTCTAAATCTATGTCTTGATGAATTTCATGTTCTTTATCTAATAGGAAGATTGATGCCTTCAATACCTTCATTATCTACTTCACAACACAGGTAGAAGAAAAATACAACTCTCAAGCCTTAAAGCATTAGATAAATGTGAGTGACTTTTATTATCAAATCTCTCATTATTGTGATGTCTACCATCCATGCACAGAGTACTCTATAAACAATGTGTACCAAAAATTGTCTTTATCTTCAACTGTATTAGCATCTTTCTCCCTCTTGTCCTTTTTTCTTACTTGTTGTCCCAGTATGCTAGTGAAAATGCCAGTATTTATGTATAAAATATAGATTCTCATGCAAACTTCAACAGAATAGGAATAGGCATAAAAAAGGAGAATGCTATTAGGGATCTACTGGGGGAAGGTGAAGAAGCCAAGTTCTAGTGGAGGAGGGTCTTGGTTCAAATATTGCCTCTGATATAACTTTCCAAGGTTTGAATTTTTTTCTTTTCATCTGTAAAAGGAAGGCATTGATCTACATGGCCCCTAGGGTGCCTTTTAGCCCTAGAACTATGATCTCAGGATCCTGCTATTTGTCTACCTAGAGTATTATTAGGTATTTGTATGAAAACCTCTCCTCAATATAGAAATCCAAATTTTCAAGATTTCCATGAATCAATTTATAAGACAATTTTCTACAGTAGGAAATTAAGACTCAAGTACACCTAATTCCTTCCTAAAACAAAATACCTTGCTTTTTTTGAAACTGTCATCTGACTCTAATTATAGTCACTAGCAGGTCTAACAATATAACAACATTGTACTGATTATAAGAAATACTAACTACTAAAAAATTCCATACTGAGGCAAGATATTGCTTATTTTTTTGCTTTGGATATTCCATATTTAGAGGCAATCTTGTATGGCAGAGACAGACCTGGACTTGGAACAAAAAGACCTGAGTTCAAATCCAAGCTTAGATACTTCTTAGCTAGACATCTCAGACCAAGTCACTTTTCATTGCCACATGCCTAAATTTTCTCTTCTGAAAATTGGAACAATAATACATTTTCTATCAAATTCATAAGACAGAATCTAAAATAATCCAGTAATACACATAGTAGGCACTTAATAAATGTCTAATTAACTGTAGGAAGTTCTTATAAGAATTAAGTAATTTTTTGATTTTAACATCATCTCCCAAACACATTTCCTTTCTTGCAGTCTCTCATATCTACCTTGTGCCTCTTACAAAATTCAAATTCATTTTCCATATAATCTTGTTTCTTCTTTATTTGGGTGTTATCTTATGGTTTATGCTACAGCAAATCTTTATGCCAATCATACAAGGTACCTCTCACCAGAGGACCCAGAAAAAGGGGTGCACTTTGAAGAAATATTAGAGCTAGAGCCTGAGGGATAGAATACTGATAAAGTTAATACAATGATTCAGGAGATACAGAACATTTGAGCAAAAAAAAATAATCTTGCTTCTGAAAAGGGAATATTATTTATCATATATACATAGACAGGCATATACCCACATATATCCATATGTATAGATGTGTATATATACCGACAGATATACACCTATACATGCATATATATATGCATATGTATATATGTGTTTACATGTATATGTGTGTATATATATACATATATACACATATATATATACATAAACCTGTGTGTGTGTGTGTGTGTGTGTGTGTGTATGGAGAGAGAAAGAGAGAAACCTAAGTTTAAGTAGACAACACCTGAGTCAAAGTAGAATTTGATGGTCATTCTTTAAACACTGAGAAGTAGCTCCTATGCAATTAGGAATGGGTTACTAGTACCCTGAAAAGGCTAATTTGCCTTCCTTAGTTATTCCCAGTGTAATGATTGGAATGACACCACCTGCTGGAGATTTACTGTAGCAAAGCTCCACCATGAGGAGAAGGCGTCTGAGGGCAAGACATTTGGTTCTTTGGTGTCAGGAAGTGATGTTTGCTTGTGGGAGGAAGAAGAGGTGAGCCTGGCGTGCCCTTTCACCAGGACTCTTGTGGAGAGTGGAGCAGAACTGTAGCTCCCCAAGATAGATAGATGAATCTAGGTCTTTCTCTCTCTCTTTAACAAATTCTTATTCCCCTTAATAAATGTTTAAATGTCTAAACTCTTGCTAAAGCTTATAATTTATTGGTGAACACTCATTAGATTTTAGATAATATAGCTAGAATGTTAGCCCCTTACACCAGTGAGTAACTTCTATTCAACATATATTCATTGAGTCTATCAACAAAGTGCTATTTTGGTTGTGACAGAGGAAAAATACAGGAACTGATCCCCTAATTTCAATGGTATAGGAAACTCTCATATGAGAAAAATTCCCTATAGCTATGCAGTTCAGTTCCTTCTTTTCAACTTAGAGAGCAGTCTTGCAGAGCTACCTAGAAAGTTAAGAGGTTAAATAACATGCCCAGGTTCACAAAGTAGCCTGTATGTGTCAGAAGTGGAGCCTGAATCCAGTTCCCTGTGGTTTCAAGACCAGTTTTCTGTTTATTTCAACAGAAAATATGGACCCTGTCTTTATGGGGGATAAGATAAATGAACAAATAATTACAATGCAAGGGTGATCATTGTCAAATAAAGATCTAAAGGGATTAGGGGAGATAGAAATAAGACTCATTTGGGGTACCAGTAAAGATGGTGGGTTTAAAGGATGGGTATGCCTTTGACAGATGGTGATATGGGAAGAGGGCACAGTAGACAGAAGGAAGAAAATAAGAAAACATACTGTATAGACAAAGCACAAATTGTGTTTGGGAAAGCGCAAGTAGAAAATAGTTGAATTTTGCTAGAATGTATAAGAGAAATAGAAGATGAGATTCGAAAAGTAAATGAAGACCAAATGGATCGCTAGGTTAAAAACGATGAATTTTAGTGTGTTATAATGCTTGTTCATTTATAGAAAGGTAGATAGGACAGCAGATATAGAACTGACATAAAGTCAGAAAGGCCTGAATTTGAATCCATCTTCAGATACTTACTGCCTTTGTGATTGAGAACATTACTTCTGTCTTCCTCAGCTTCCTCATGTATAAAGGAGGGTAATAATATTACCTTCTTTCCAGGGTTGTTGTGAGGATCAAATGAGACAGTATTTGTAACCTGATTTGCAAATTTTAAAGCACTTTGCAAATACTAGTTATTATTATTATTCATTCATTCAAATATCAATTATTAAACATATTCTATATGCCAGGCAATACATCAGGTGTTAGGAAGAAAAGGAAATAAATCAAATTTTAACAATGGTGATAAGGAGAAGAAAGAGGAAATGAACACCCCAGAGTTATAGAGTTTTTTTTTTTCCTGGGCAATGGGGGTTAAGTGACTTGCCCAGGGTCAGACAGCTAGTGAGTGTCAAGTGTCTGAGGCTGGATTTGAACTCAGGTCCTCCTGAATCTAGGGCCAATGCTTTATCCACTGCGCCACCTAGCTCCCCGCCCAAGTTACAGAGTTTTAAAGTTTGCAAAGTGCTTTCCTCTCAATAATCCTGAGAAATAAGTAGTTTTCAAAAAATATGCTCATATCTGTGTGTGTGTGTGTCTGTATGTGATCTCATCAATTATTGTTATAATTGCTTGTAGTTCATTCTAGAACAGGACCAATGACATCAGGAAGGTGATGTCTTGACTTGAAAGTGAAATGGATTTAAGTAAGGAAGAGCTGTACTAAATCATCAACCTCACTCTCCTCCAGAGCCATCTGGATCCACTGGCAAGACTTAAATTCCCTCCAGTAACGCAAATAGCAAATAGGAACCATCTTTACCTTTTCATCTTGTGTAGGAAATAACAAAGGTTGGATTTGAACCAAACCCTCTTACTTGGCACTTAATTTTTGACTTCTTTGACTTCACAAAACCCTTAATAAACTCATAATTTGGAAATCTTATTACCTTGCAAGACCCAATCATGCTTTTTACTCATACCCCATGAGTAATCTCTGCCCCTCTCATTGGAAAGTAGTGTCTTAAACTTTTCCACTTATGGAGGGAATTAAAACTGACTTCTCATTTCCTTCTCAACAGTATTCCTTTTTTGGATTTTGTTGTCTTCTCAGACAACAATCATTCTTTGTGGGATATTTCTCCATATCCCCATACCCCACTTTTCAGCTTTCTTCTCCGTGTTGTCTTCTTTGAGAACAGGGACTGTCTCCCTTCTCCTCTGCCCTTCCCTTCTTCCTTCCCCCTCTCCTTTCTCCTCCCCTTTCCTCTCTCCTTTTCCCTCTCCTTTCCTTTTCTCTTTCATTTCCTTTCTTTTCTCTTCCTTTTCCCAGTACTTCTCAAAGTACCTGAAACATAATGTGTGCTGAACAAAGCCATTGACTCTGGCTCCAAAACCTCTTCTTTTTCCCACTGTACCTTATTAGAGAGAAGAGGCAAGCACTTGCATCCTCTGTTCTTTCTTTTTTTTTTTCTTTTTTTTTTTTAGTGAGGCAATTGGGTTGAAGTGACTTGCCCAGGGTCACACAGCTAGTAAGTGTTAAGTGTCTGAGGCCAGATTTGAACTCAGGTACTCCTGACTCCAGGGCCGGTGCTTTATCCACTGCGCCACCTAGCTGCCCCCTCTGTTCTTTTTTGTTGTCAATGTATCCTGTTTCAATTGTTTAATGCAGCAAGAGTTCTATTTCTAAGACCCATGATTAAAGTTCTTTTGATTTTCAAATATAGGAATACAGACTCTTTTAGAATATGAAACTCTTTCCCTTTGAGCCATCCTATTTTCACAGATAACATGATTCTTCTAGAACATGCCATACATGCCTTTTGTCCAAAATGCTTATAGGTAGATAAAGCCAATAAGTGTTTATTACATACCTACTATATGACAGACAGATACTAGAATCTAGAAACATGCAATACTGATACTTGATCTAGGCTTTACTTATGTCCAAGACCATGTGTGAATGCCTACATAGTCTCAGAATAGAGCAGCTAGATATTGTAGTGGATAGTGTGCCAGTAGTCAGAAAGACTCATCCTCCTTAGTTCAAATCTGGTCTCATATACAAACTAGCTGTGTGACCCCAGGCAAATCATTTAACCCTTAACCCTGTTTGCCTCAGTTTCCTCATCTGGAAATTAAGGTGGAGAAGGAAATGACAAACTACTCCAGTATCTTTGCCAAGAAAACCCCAAATGGGGCCACAAAGAGTGAGGCATGATGAAAATGACTGAACATCAGAATGCATTGGATAAATATCAAACTTGTTCTCCACCAAAACGTTCTGTCACTGTCTAAAGAACTAAATCATAATATACAATGGTGCATAAGATTTTTGTGTTTTAATGCTCGGCAAAACTATCAGATTCATGAAGTATGATCTATCTCTCCTCTAAAAGTTATATATCTACTTGCTATTGTGCTTTTTGCCCATAGCAGTTAGTCAGTCAAAATGCATTTATTAAGCTCTTACTCTGCATCAGTCATTATGATAAGTACTGGGGATGCAAAGGAAAGACAAAAAAAGGACAATCATTGCTTTTGAGGTGCTCATATTCTGATGGAAGAGACTAAATGGAAATGATTACATGCAGACAATATTTTATAGAGGATAAATTAGAGATTATCTCAAGGGGAAGAGAGCTGAAGTATTACTTTTCATTTATTTAACAACTTAAAAAGCAAGAACACAATTTTCATTACTTGCCCTCACTACCTTGAGCAACATTGTCATGTTTGTGCCTATACAATGCCCCAAATGTAAATTCCCCTAAAGTAAAATAAATAATTGAATAAATAAAGACTGCCATAGCCATTTCATAGATACTTTCATTTCATAAACTTTATTTCCATATTGACTTACAAATTGAATTGAGCCATTTTATATATGTATGTGTGTGTGGGGAGTGTTTTCTTGCTGCTTATTTTACTAACTTTTGGGAAGAATTGCCATGTATATGCCAAGATATTATAAAAGAGATAGGAATAAGTTCTAAGCTAAGAAAAGCTTTTTTTATATCTCAGGATCTGAAGGTTGTGTTAAAGGTCAGGTGATAATTTTATTTATATTGCAATAAGGTTATTTGATGAACTTTCACTGCACTGGGTCATGGAAGAGTCTATATATCTTTAAGTACATAGATTTATAAGAAGGTAAAATATCCAATAGCCAAAGGTCATACCATCCCATTTAAATTTTGAAAAGTTGGAAAAAGTATCAACGGTTGGGGTGAAATGAAAATGACCTGTCAGTACTAAACTATAAAATAAATTCTGAGGTATGGATATACCTTGAATGACCATAAGAATTTTGCTGTCACAGAATTATTATTAGCACTTAAAATAATTTGGTATCATTTAAGAACTTTAGGAATCTAAAGTCAGGAGCTTGAGGATAAAATGGGATATTTCCTATAATCAAAAAGCATAATTGTCTTACAAAAGGAGGTTACTGAATCTGTCATTCACAGAATCACAGTGGTCTTTTAAAACAGAAGAGATTTTCCTTCATCTGGAATGCTTTAAGTGTAGATTTGACCAAATCCTCTGCTCTCGTTTATAAAGGCTTCTTCTAGCCTTTTAATTGATTCATCTACCTGTGGCAGATTTACTTCATGGTTTTGTCTTTTTGTTTGTTTTTTTGTTTCCCTGTTGTAGCTGGGAAAAAGAACACACTAGCTTTCCTGACAAACTTTGTTTGTGCCTAAAATCAAATGTGTTTTAAAGTCTTGTGTTTGCAAGTACCCATTTTAAATTCACCTTTGCACCTATGCTTAAAATAATTCTTTTACCTTAAAGATGAGTGAAGCCAACATTTGATATGTACTAGTGTATATGATATTAATACACATCAATTACTTCCACACCTGATGTAAAGGATCTGCCAAAAAAAAGCCTTCCTTAAAAAGAAAATTTTGTTCCTGAATACTGCTTCAAGTGCTAGGTTTTCAGAACTAATAGAATGCACTTGGTTTTCCTTCTTCAAAGCTGCCCTTGTTGATCATCTCTCCATCCCTATAGCTCAAGGGCTGGTTGGTGGAGGTAGGAGAAATTCATACTTCTAACTCCTGAGACTCCATATAAAAAAAATTGGGGGATATATTTATATGTCCCTATAATAAACCCTCTGATGCAAAAAGCTAAAGACCCATGTTTTAAACATAAGCATCAGAATGATCTTAGATATTTTTTCACAAAGGAAAACGTATTTGCTATTATCTAGAATATACAGTAAATGGACCATTATGTTCACTTGGGAATGCTTTGTGGCACACAGATTCTTATCCCCATGGTATTTGTCATAATGGAAAGTGACTTATATTTCATTGCAATTATCCCCAGGAACGCTCTTTCAGAAGTTTGCTCTCCTTATCTTTGACCCTATGACAGGATCACATATAGAGATGTCAGAATGCCACATTTTACTTCTGAAAATTTTCTTTATTAACGGTTTTTAAAAGTTGATCCTTTGAAGGAGTTTTTAGGTTTTCACCCTGATAATGCTATTTTTCTTTCTACCCTCCAATCCCAAAGAAGTACTACAGCACTGTTGTTGTTTGCTTTTCTGAAACACGAAAAGGTGGAAGAGACTTAAATATATTCAGGCAATCTTAGGCTACTAGTACATTTCATTTAACAGTATGTGAATGATTGATCAGAAATAGGGTCAAGGTTCCCATTTCATACTTTGTAGTTTTTCATTGCAATATCATTTCCTTGTTCAAATTTACTTCAGAACCTATATGTCCAATAAAATACAAGGCCAAATAAATGTTTTTTTAATTGAATTTACTATGTCAACAGTAGCAAAGGAAGCTATAGCATCTGTATCCCAAATCGATATGAATTGCAATATTTCTTATTTGTTGTGTTTTTCTGAAACCTCTTCCTTTTTCTTCCTTCAAGGCTCCATTACTCTATGCAATGTCACCAATGTCACCTCCTCCTTCAAATGTTACCTTGTCACCTCCCCATTCATTGGCTGAAAATATTTTCTCCCTGCCCTGTAACAACCCCCAGTCAAATTTTTTCTATAACAACTTGACTAGATCTATTTTATCTATTACCACTTACCTTATATTACATTTGTCTCTGTGTCACATCCTACTACCTTTAGGAGAATGAAAAAAGGTCAGGAATTTGAAAGTAGGCTCCTAGACGATGAAAACTGTGTTACGTTTTCTTTTTACATTTATCCTATGATTGTAATACTTTTATCTATAACAGACTTTTTTTTAAAAAAATGGATATGTTATAGCAGAAGTAGGTTCATTCTCAGGCAGAATTATAAGGAATGGAACTAGAGGATATTCACACTTTGAAAGGAATTTTATGGCAAGATAGATATGTCTTCAAAAAGAACTGGGGGAATAAGAAAACAGAATCAGAGTGATACAATTTGATACTTACAATAATTCAAGCATAGGAAGGGTGCGATAGAAGCACAGAAAAAGGAACAACCTCAGGAGACATTTTTATGGATGGCACAATATGAATTAATGACACATAGGATAGATGGAAGAAAGATGTCAAAGATCCACCCACAATCTTGTGGTAGAATAGAAAACTATTGGTGCCAGTGACTGAGCTAGGAAAGTTGCTAAGAGGAGGTTTGAGGGGTCTAAAAGCAACAAAGTGATGAACTACAAGGTCTTGTTTATCATAATATGTTTGAAATTATGCTTTTAAAACCTAGACCTTTTTATTTAAAGTTTTGATTTCCAAATTCTATCCCTCCCTCCCCTGCCCCTTCCCTGAGGTGATAAGCAATCAGATATAGGTTATGCATGTGCAATTATTTTAGACATTTCCATATAAGTAATTCTGTATAAGAAATGACAAGCAGGATGATTTCAGAAGGGCCTGGAAAGACTTTTATAAACTGATGTATAGTGAAGTGAGCAGAAGGGGAGCCCTATGCATGGTGAGAGCAATCTCGTTTGATGAAGAACTGTGAATGACTTAACTATTCTCAGCAATACAATGATCCGAGACAATCCCAAAAGACTCATGATGAAGCACAGTATCCACCTGCAAAGGAAGGATTGATATTGATTGAAGACAGACTGAATCATGCTATTTTTCACTTTCCTTTTTTTCTTTTATTCTAGTCTTCTTGTACAAAATGAAATTATGCTTTTTGACAACCTAGGTTTGATCCAGTGCTGTTAATAGAAAAAAACAAAACAAAACAAAATGGAAGAATATTTTTGAAAGGTAGAAGAACTGGCTTCAATCTGAACTCAGTAGCCATATGACTGTGCCCTAACCTCACTTCAGCATATTTCAGCATAGGAAAAATAGAGATAGTATATAAGCATGCATTCCTTCCTCATAGAAGTCTTGTAAAAAGAATATCATGTGTACCTTCAAGTGCTGTATAAGTATTAGTAAGTACCTTAGAGTAAGGAACTATTTAATTTTTGTCTTTATATCTCCAGAGACTTCATAGACATATAATCTTCTAGGACTTAATAAATGTTTGTTGATTTGAATTGAATTGCTAATGTTCTGAAAGAGCCAAAATGAGACATTTTTGCACTTGGAGCAAATATCATAAACTTCAACCAGGACAAGTGACATTAGCATTCCCCCTTAGATTTGGGGAGCAGAAGGAGTTTACCCTAGTCTAACATTTGATTAATTTCTAGTTTTACTAGTTATTCTTGTTCTGGAGGCATTAAACCTTGTTGTTTCTAGGTTGCTGAAGAACTCCAAATGTAGTTAAGGTCCATCAAATTAGGCACCCTCTATATCTGGTGCCCTGCAACAAAAGCCTGATAATCCTGCTATATTTACATCCCTGGGTACTGGTTTTGCTATATAAATAAGGCATTTTATTTTACCATGATATGAAAGCTTATAAATCATCTTTTCTAGGTCATCTTAAAGGTTTTTCTCAGCTACCTGGCTTCATAATCTATTCATCACTATGTTTTTGCATAGAGAGAATAAACTTTTAAAATAGGTTTAGAGCTCTAAGCAGCATACCCTGTAGCACTCATGCCAGAGGTTTGGGCCTCAGGCATGAGAAAAGATGAGCATGTGTATATTATTCAGAGGGAGTTTAAGGTACACATCGTTTCTGGGAATGGAAGCAACTTGGACAACATCCATTTAAAAATAATAAAATTCCCAATATTATCAAACTGCTTGCCTGTATTTTTATGATTGATAAAACATTAAATCAAATATCAAAGTTGGAACTCCAAAGACAAGAGAATTTTCAGCTCATCTTAAAATTCCATACTGTGGCTATGGATGGTAACAATTTAAAACAAGGAATTAATGATAGGTGTGGAGGTAGTTGAACAAGGAATATAGGGGAATGTGATTTATAAATAGTGCACTGTCTTAATCCCAAGAATCTATCTATTTTCCTAAACTATAAGCTAAATTCCATAAGTTTTGATATACATCCAGATTTACTTGCAGAAATTTGAGCATTCAAAAAATAATTAAATGCCTCCTGCTTTTGAAATGGCTTTAAAGGCTGGTGCTATAAGGGGTGCAAAGAAGACTCCGATACTATCCCTGTCCTTATGGAGTTTGCAATCTAGTGACTGAGATAAGTCTGTAAAAAATAAGAGGATAAGGGTTATGTTAGCAGAGAGGAGAGGGGGAACGGTTTATGGAAGAGATAATTTCTAGCTAGATTTTAAAAGGTCTCCAGCAATTGGGCAGTTAAAGTATAGGAAAAGAATATTCCAGATGAGAACCATTTCAGAAAAGCACTTAAAACAGAAGAATAGGAAATATGTATAAGGAATTCAATTTGGTTTGACATTGGGTAGCTTTTCTTTTCCCTCAAAATAATCAATTACAATTTTTTAGGGGTGAAGACTAAAGGTAGTTTACATTGTGTTATAATCCTGATGGTGAATTGATTTATGTAACATGTAAATACAAAACAATGAACATAAACCAATTTGTAGCATCATATCAATTTCCTAGGTACTAAAATTTCATACTGCCTAAAAGCACCTGTCAACCATGAGTCAGTCAAAAAGCATTTATTGCGGCAGCTAGATGGCACAGTGGTTAAAGCACCAGCCCTGAATTCAGGAGTACCTGAGTTCAAATCCAGCCTCAGACACTTGACACTTACTAGCTGTGTGACCCTGGGCAAGTCACTTAACCCCCATTGCCTGCAAAAAAAAAAAAAGCATTTATTAAACTCCTACTATATAATGAATCAGGCACTGTGCTAAGTGCTAAGGATCAGAAGAAAGAAAAACAAAACAAAACAAAACAAAACATAATGCTCTGAAAATCCAGCCTCTGTTTTCAGAAGCAGATGTCCTTAACCTGGGGTCTACATACCTGTATCTAGGGATATATTTCTGGGGTTCTATGAAATTGTGCGTTAAAAAAGTCTATGACCGAAGATAATCTACATGCCTTCTGAGAAATCTATCTACTTTATTTTCATGAAAATTAAGCTTACCCATAGAGATGACTTAGATTGGTAAAAAATGTCAGTGGTTAAAACATAAAAATGTGATCTGAATGTTTCATACTCAGTAAGCTGAATAAGCACTGTTTCTTAGAAAAACACTAATTGGATGTGCTCCTTTTTTGAATAGTTTCATATTCTTTTTTGACAGCCTTCATTATCAATGTTTTCCAGCATAACATTGTAGATGTAACCAAGAATACCTATACAATCCCTGAAGTCTTTGTAGATTCTCAGAGAATCATAAAATGATCATTTTATATTTATCCACTATCTTTTCTATGTATTTTTGTTCTTCATAGCTGACCAGAAGTTATAACACAAATTCCACTTATCGTTCCTTTCTTAAGTCCTTTCCACTCTCTCTCTTATTCCATCGATAATATATATATATATATATATATATATATACACACACATATATATCACACACATACATATATTTATATATAGTAGAAATACAGATAATCTGGAAACCTTACTTTATCTACTGATTTCTATTTCTAACTTCCTAAATACACCATTCTAAACAGTATAAAGTAATAAATAAAATGCCAATAGAATAAATCAGGAAAAATGGTCCTAGAACATGACCGGTATCCTTTCGGGAAAGGAGTCTTAAACAAGAATATCCCCTTCAGGTTCCTCTCCATTAAAACCAATCTTCTTCTCATCTCTACCCTCTTCCCACCTCCACCCTCTTCCCTGACCAATTTTAGGATGTCATTGTGAAAAACAAATTACAAGATTTTAAGGAAGCACTGAACTAGCTCTGTCCTTTCTCCCTTATAAAGATCTAAAATCAGTTCAAAGAAGCAGGAAGTAGGTCAGTGGATCTTAGAAACCTACATAATACTAGGGTATAAAAGCTGTCTCAGTAACAATGTCAGTACTTCAATGCACACCATTTAATATGCACAATACTGTTTATTCCACTATTGCAATACACAGATTCGATCTTCTCTACCATTTTGAATGCTACACATCCTTCTAGTTCTCTTTCAAGCCTTCTTTCTGCTATAGATGTAGACTTTTCTTCCACTGAACTGCTGTTGTACTCATTACCTAAACCATTTGTTGACACTTGCTATATCCTTTCTTGCATATTTAATTACCTTTTCCTAAGTTTCTAGCTTACTTGCTGCAAGAAGTTTGTAAACTTCCTGAGGAAATGAAAAGAAACTCATACTTCTGATCACAAATTTGTATATGGAAGGGGCCTTAGTAGTCCTACAGTATAACCTCCTAATTCTATAATTGAAGACACTGAATCCCTGAAAAAAGAATTTGCCCAAGATCTCACATGAGATAAAGACAAAGCTAGGATGCAAACCTGTATCCTTTGGCTCCAAATTCAGCATTCTCCATAGGTACCTAGCAGATCACAGAATAAATCCTTGTTAAATCCTTGATTGACAACAGGTAACTAAAGGCTTTACCTTTAAACATCTTTCATGATATGTTAAAACAGGAGTTCTTAATCATTTTTGAGTCATAGACAGCTTTAGCAGAACACCTCCTCAGAATAGAGCTTTTAAATGTCTAAAATAAAATATGCAGTAATACAAAGGAAATCCAATTATATTGAGATAAAATTATCAAAATATTTAAAAGTCAGATTCATAGAACTCCTGAAATATATCCATAGACCTTTGGCAGGTCCAGAGACCCCAAATTAAAGACTCTTACTTTCAACATACAAATTATAACACAGACTGGATTTTTAGAAAGTAATTTTTATGAGACCTACTGAAGATCTAGACTAATATAGAATTAATTTAATTATCAAGACTTCTGAATAATCAGTCGTGGCTTATGTTCCTCTCTTGGAACATCAGAATTTGGCTCATGGTTTTCTAAAAAGTACTAACTGCTCCCAAGCAATCATCCATGCTATTATGGAATATAAGGTGGTTTCATTTAACCCAAGGGTATTTCCCTTTTTGTGTGTCTGGATCTCTTTGGTATTCTTTTTTTTTCCTTTTCTTTTTTTGGTGAGGCAATTGGGGTTACGTGACTTGCCTAGGCTTACACAGCTAGTAAATGTAAAGTGTCTGAGGCCATATTTGAACTCAGGTCCTCCTGACTCCAGGGCCAGTGCTCTATCCACTGTGTCACCTAGTTGCCCCTCTCTCTGGTATTCTAACAAAACCTGTGGATCCTTTCTCACCATAATGTCTTTCTATACATAACTTATAATATATATAGATATAGATATATAATTATAAGGAAAACCAGTTATTTTGAAATATAGCTATGAAAAAAATTAAGTTCTAGGTCAAGTGCCTAATTTGACCCAAAAGAAAATTTATCTACTCCATAAGCAATCATGAAATGTCCTTGCCAATGGGGTCTACCTTCTCTAGGGACTTATAGTCTCTTTTTTTTTGTTTGTTTCTTTTGTTGTTGTTGTTGTTTTGGTTTTTTGTGGGGTTATTTTGGGCGAGGCAATGAGGGTTAAGTGACTTGCCCAGGGTCACACAGCTAGTAAGTGTCAAGTGTCTGAGGTTGTATTTGAACTCAGGTCCTCCTAAATCTGGGGCCAGTGCTTTATCCACTGAACCACCTAGCTGTCCCTGATTTATAGTCTCTTCAATTTATAGTGCTACCCTAGATAATCCCCTCTAGCAATGGCTAGAGCCAAGCAAACCTTTAGTCTACATAGTAATTGAGAAAGGATAGGTTTGAGCAGCAACTCTATTTCCATCCTTCTTTTTTTTCCCTTTTGGTAACTGTTAGGCAACAGCAAAACTACCACTTCCCACATGAAATTATTCCCCCAGCTTGTAGCTCCTCCCCATTACCATGTATTTATTTTGTATATTTTTATATTTGCACATTTGTTCTTTGTTGTTGGTGGGTTTGATTCATTTTTGTCATTGTATATTTATTGCCTGTCATACAGTAGGCACTTAATAAGTGCTTGTTATATGATACATTCAATTCTATAAAAGCTTGTATCTCTGCATCAGTTTATATGCATCTGGGCATTGCTTTCTCTCTTCTGAGGGGTCAAATAATTTCTCTTCTATCATTTTTGGCCTCTTTCCTGAGTCCATATGCAGTCAACTTTTAAATGCCATGCCTGAAATATTAGGTCAAGTGTATTGACTATTTATGAACCTAAGTCAGGACTAGACCAAAGGCTTCATTAATAAGACAATGAGGACTCAGAAGAAGGAGCATTTATTGATTAAAGGAGCCACAAGAAGTGGGTGAGCTTTACTCAACAAATCTGACCTACCCCTTTTATAATCAAAAAATTTCAAATTTGGAAGGCCAGTTATTCCAATACATGGGTAAAAAATTTCTAAGCTATTTTATTTAAAGTCACTTGGATAGGGGGCAGCTAGGTGGTGTAGTGGATAGAACACTGGCCCTGGAGTCAGGAAGACCTGAGTTCAAATCTGGCCTTAGATAAATAACACTTACTAGCTGTGTGACCCTGGGCAAGTCACTTAACCCCAATTGCCTCACCAAAAAAAATAAATTCACTTGGATAGCCATCCTCTTCTTTTTTTAAGATAAACAAGAATTAATAACAATTATTAGCATGATTGCCCACCCTGATTCTCTTCTCTTTCAATTGAAAGCCACATTTTTCCTATTTTTTTTACTCAGTAGCGAAAATGACCTCATATGCCAAATCTACTGTAATGTTTTTTCTTATGTGTAGTATCAAGATTATAAGTATCACATTAGTTATATGACTATGAGGTGTGGAACACAATGATCTAAAATAATTGAAAATTGTTATCACACAGATGGCAATTTAGAAGTTCACTGTGGGTGTAAGCAGTCTGTCATATAACAAATAAGGAACTTAAAAGACAAAAGTAAAAGATGTCATTAGGGAAATATAAAATTAAAAAAGAAGATAGACTAATTAGTTGGTGAGCAATAATGCTCTGATAAAATATTTTTGATATAGAAGAGAGAAAAGCCTTATAGTAAATTTATGGGAGGGCATGGACAAGAATAGCACAAGATGAATAGGCATGGAAGGAATGTGATTTGCATTGATAGAGAGAACATCTAAACTGATAAAATTGTATCCATTTTAGTTTCATATAATTGATCTCAGGGGAGAATTTTAGGCTAAACTTTTCAATTTAGAGATAAGTAGAATTGGAAGCTTAGGAAGGTGAAATGATATGCTCAAGGTTGTACAGGTACTAAATGACAGACTTGGGATTCAAATACATGTCCTTTAACTCCAAATCCAGTGTCCTTTTGAATAAGGCATGATTTCCCAAGATAGATTTCCTTTCTCCTCTTCTAATGTACTTGACCTTTTAGATGTGTCAGTAGTGATACCCATATAGTCCATCAAGAATATGTGATGGATTTATATGGTTACACATTTTGTTTGTTCCTAGATAATTTTCATGACCTGCTGTGGTGACTGACAATTCACATCATCCTACCAAATAGAGATAAACATCCTGAAATTAAGTAGGCTGGTTCCCAGATAGGCATACAAGAGCAAGTACATATTTTGAACCTGATAGAGCTCGTACTCCACTATCAGTTCAAGGTCAACTTCACACTATTATGTTTTTGTTTAGTCATTTCAGTTGTATTGACTCTTCATGACCCTGTAGAGATCTGTCCATGGGTTTTTTTTGGCAAAGATACTAGAGTGATTTGACATTTCCTTTTCCAGTGGCAAACAGAGGTTAAGTGACTTACCCAGGGTCACACAGCTAGTAATTGTCAAGTATCTGAGGCTGGATTTGAACTCATGTCCTCCTGACTCCAGACCCGCTGCTCTATCCACTGTGCCATCTACCTGCCTCTGCAAGGAAATTTCTGAAGCTGCTTTTGTTTTTTTGTTTTTGTTTTTTTAGGCAATAGGGGTTAAGTGACTTGCCCACAGTCACACAGCTAGTAAGTGTCAAGTGTCTGAGCCCGGATTTGAACTCAGGTACTCCTGAATCCAGGGCCGGTGCTTTAACCACTGCGCCATCTAGCTGCCCCCCTGAAGCTGCTTTTGAATTCAGGTTTTCTTGACTCTAAGGCCAGAACTATATCTATTGCGTCACCTATCGCACTATTATGAGGAAGATAAAATAAAAGGTCTCTACATTTTCTTATTTTTAATGCATCCAAAAAATAGATGACTATGCTGCTTATATATCAATATATCCTAATTTGCATTATTTAATATGTATGCATATACAACATAATAAATAACACATTATTTGTCATTGTCCGGGGAAAATTGCTATAATAGTCTGTATCTGACTTCTGGTTTATATGACGCACAAAATAGGAGTTATATACAAGAAATACTGCAACTTTAGCTGTCTTTATACAGCAGAACATCAAGACCTCAAATGAAATAACAATTCAATGAACTAACATAAAAAAGTTGAATTCCTATATCCTAACATGCTCATTCAGGACCAATATCCTATTGCTCATCATACATACATAGCAGGGTTTCACAAATCTACCCACTGGTGTCCAACAGAACTGAACCCTTCTTCTTCTACACCCACCCCCTTCTAGTTCTAAAGAAAACCAAAAGGGAGCAGCTAGCTCTTACTGGGAATGCAGCAAGGAATTATAAGCTACAATAGGCCTCAAATACAGAATGGAAGAAGAGAAAGAACTGGGGCAGGATGCCAATATGCACCAGGTCTACCGGAAGCAAAGGGCCCTGAATTCTATTAGGGACAATTGTATTCCCCAGAAGTCATTAGGGACAGAGACTGGGTATGGATATTTTAATTGTTCAGTGTCTGAGGAAGCTGAGATGACCTTGACATCCAGCTTCCATAGGAAATGAAATTTAAAAAAAGGAAGGAATCAGAAAGTGATCAATAAGGTATGAGGAATTTTAAAAAATATAACAAATTGGGGGCAGCTAGGTGGCACAGTGGATAGAGCACCAGCCCTGTAGTCAGGAGTACCTGGGTTCAAATTTGGCCTCAGACACTTAAGACTTACTGGCTGTGTGACCCTGGGCAAGTCACTTAACCCCAATTGCCTCACCAAAAAACAAAACAAAACACAAAAAACAAATATATATATATATATATATATATGTATATATATATGCATATATATATATATATATATATACATATAACAAATTAGATGAGACAATAATACTCCACAATGATTGCTTACAAGAAATAACCTTTTTTTAAAAGATGCAATAAACATGAGGGAATGGAAGAAAATTTGCTATGCATTCAGGGAAACTAAAAAAGAAGCAGGAGTTGCAATCATGATATCAGACAATGCCAAAACAAAAAGTTTACAGTATAAAAAGAAATAAAGCAAGGCCACATCATACTGAAAGCAAACAGAAAACAAATTAATATCAGTATTAAACTTATATGCTCCAAATAACATCAAATTTCATAAAGGAAAAATTAATTAATTGAACTACAGGAAAACATTGCATAAAACCATAGTGGCAGGAGATTTTGTTGTTCCTCTCTCTGTTTGGGATAAGACTAATAGAAAGCTTAAAAGAGAAAATACGGAATTAAACATATTTCTAGAGAAACTAGAGCTAAGACTTGTGGCATCCTCTAAAAGAGACTGATATAAAATATTAATATTTTTCATTATTACATATGACTTTTACAAAAATTGAGCTTGCATTATTGCACAGGCATATGGCAAACATGTTAAAGAGACAGAAATAGTAAACGCAATCTTTATATACCACAATGCAATAAAGATAATAATCAGTTCAGAAAGTACAAATAAAAGACAGTCGCGCATAGAGACTTAAATATGACAACCTAAGTAATGAGTGATTTCAAATAACAAACTACTGAAAAATGAATACTTATGGAAAAGAAAATAATGATGAAACAATACACAAAATTTTCCGGGATTCATCTAAAGCAGTCCTCAGGGAAAATATTATAACATATCATCATCAATAATGATGATGATGAAAATAACAGCAAAAACTTGCTTTTGTATAATTTATCAAGGTCTACAAAGTATTTTACAAGTATTATGTCTTTTTATCTTCATGATAACACTGGGATGTAGGTGCTATTATCACCACCATTCTACATATGAGTAAATTGAAGCAGATAGCATTACATTACTTGTCGAGGGTCACACAGATATAGTGTCTGAGGATGTTTGAATTCTAATCTTCCTGCCTCCATGTCCACTGCTCTATGTACTCTGCCACATAACTGCCTAAATAAATAAGTGTTTGAAGGATATGAAACAAACTGTTCTCAAAAGGAGATTTACAAACTATTAATAACCAAAAACTGGGAAGAGTTGATGATGGAGCATTTGTGGGAAGATGGTCCACCAGTGAATTGTTGGGAGCTGTGAATTAATACAACCATTTTCAAAAGCAATTTAGAATTATGCCAATAAAGTGACTAAAATGCCCATACCTTTTTCACAGAGAATCTACTACTAGATGCATATTCCAAGGAATTTGTTTTTTGGGAAAAAAGTATCCATATGTATCATAAAGTGCACCTTTGGGAATTGGAAACGAAATAGAAACTCATAAATTGGGTGAATGACTGAACAGATTGAGGTACATGAATGTAATGGAATATTATGCTATAATGAATGACAAATGTAATAAATACAAAGAAGCATGGAAAGATCTTCATGAACTGATGCAGAATGAAGTAAATAGAGGCCAAGGAAATATTATACACAAATACTATAATAAGATAAATGGAAAGAACTACCAAAAAATTAGATATTGGATGACACCTACACACTACTTCCTTTTAGTGGTGTGAGGTCTATATGTATATTGCATTTATTTTTAGAGGTTTTTTTAAATGTATTGGTTAGTTATGCTGATTTTTTTCCATTTTTTTGGTCTTCAAATATTATTTTAGGACATGACTCTGGGAGATTGGGCAGGGATGCTAGGGAAAATTATGATAATGTAAAAACCAAAATATAGTAATAAAACTATTTAACATGATTTATAGATTAAAGCAGGTGCTAGGGTAGATAGGGAACTGGATTAAGTAAAGAAGGCCTGAGTTTGAATCCTACCTTATATACGTATTAGCTGTATGACTCTATGCAAACCACTTAAACTCTCTGATATTCAGTTTTTCATTTATAAAATGGTTATAATAACATATGTATATATGTAGCTGTGTTGTGAAAATCAAATGAGGTTTTGTAAAGAAAGTTGTGAATGTGTTTTTTTCTTTTTAAAATATCTTTCTTGTATTGTTTTTAAGCAAGGCAATAGAGGTAGCATTGGTAATGATAATAATTCAATAACACAATTTTCATTGCTATTTTAAGCAATCTGATATAGGTTATAAAGGTGCAATCACATTAAACACATTTCTTCATTAGTCATGTTGCAAAAGAAGAATCAGAACAAAAGGGAAAAACCTCAACACCAAAAAAAATGTAGAAGCAGTATGGTTCAATCTGTATTCACATTCCACAGTTCTTTTTCCTGAATGTGGAGAGCCTTTTCCATTATGAGTCCTTTAGATACATTCCCCTTTCTTTAGACTCCAGTTTTTGGAGATGCATGGAAGTGAGCCCACAAGACTAGAAGTAGGATAAAACAGGTAAAGAGAAACAAAGAATTCCTCTAGATCATTAGCTTCAAAGTAATCTAAGGAAGAGTTTAAATATACTTTTCTGTTGTTATTCTGCTCAGGAGCAGTCAACTTTGCTTCAAGGAGTAGACTGCAGTGAAGGGAAATCACTCTTCATTCCTACCATTCCTTTCTATCTCAATAATGGCAGCTCCTGATCTTTTATCTATTTGTTATTCACCAAAAAGCCTGAATAAAACTATGTAAACAGCAGGGTGGGCCACCAATATAGAATATTCCTTATACCATACTATAAATCAAGGCAAAGAGGGGGTGCAGTTAAGCCTGGAGGGAAGGGCTAGAGCTTGGAGTTCTCAAGGAGACAAGTAACATCAGCAGCAATGGCCTACTTTATTCTTGAATATGTTTACAAATGCCTTCTGAGTCTGCCATTCAAGGATGCTCTTGCTTTTTCTGCTACCACAAGCAGTGGAGCTTAAGAAGACAGATAGATCTTGAAACAAGAAGTAAGATTCATATCTCAGTTGCATTTTGTTTCTTTTAACACTCTCAAATGCTTTTGTTTTTGTCTCAATAAGTCCTAATATAACCACTATTATTTTGTAATTGGGAAACATTATTGGATGTGCCTAGGGTGAAAAACAAATTGTGCTGGAAGAAGTATTTGTCTTCCTTGAGAGAGCAAATCTGAAATGGCTCCAATATTTACTTGCTAATCCCATATGGATAGAAATTGAATGAATTAGCCTGCAGGCAATTGCCCATCTTATCACCTTGCTCCTGTGGCTCTTCTAAATAATGCAACCTTAAACCATATAGTGTGCCTGTTTATTTTCCTCATATATGCATCAGGCACACTCAAGTGTGAACAAGAATATTGGTACAGTGTGTCAGGTCATCACAATCAATTATATTTGAGCAGTTTTCACAGACCACACCATTATAAAAGTTGACTAGAAATCCAAAAAGAAAAATAATCACAATAATAATGTTAATATGATAATACTAACAAATACCTAGCATTAATAGAGTGCTTTAAAGTTTGCCAAGTGAAGAACAAAGATGCTTTCAATGAGGCTACAAATTATGAGTTATTCCTTCTACTTCTATAATCTACTTCCATAAAACTATAAGAGATTAGTGACTTTTCCTTTCTTATTCTTATCTGAATTCCATCATTCATAAAGATGAAAATTAAATGATTATTTTATTATACTAATGCTTTCAGTGAATCAAAAGATGAGCTTACTTCCCAATATTCTTTTTTGATTAACAAAAACTGTCATTTGATCCACCCGCACAAAACCCAGTTGGCAACTCAGTATGAATTTGTCAATTGCTTTGGGTACTTTACTAAGCACAGGAGATACTAAAATATGCAAAAAAAAATAGTTCTTGCCCTGAAACAGCTCACATTTGAATGGGAGAGGCAAAATGCCAACAAACACATACATACATACAAGCTTAATGTTGCGATTATCTGTATTTTACAAATTTGAAGAAAAAAAAAAGACTAACTCTCAAAGAAGTTACCTGGATTTTCCAGCATCAAAAAGCTATTAAATATATGAAATAGGATTTTAACCCAGTTCTTGTAGACCTACTTCAGTGGGCTATCTATTGTCTCTTTTAATATACAAAATATTATTGCTACTTTTAAAGTGATAAATCAATCTCAAATTATTCTTGTCCATGTCAGTCCTGAAATATGGGCCTCATTAGGAGAAGTTCCTACATATAAGACATGCAGAAATTCAAATTTTGAATACATTGACCATGAAGGCAGAAAATAAGTATGTCTGCACTTCTCTCCTGCCCCTTCTCTCTCTCTTGATTTTTGCACGGGAGGATATGACTACGAGAGGCAGTCTTATATATTGGATGGAGTACTGGATTTGAAATCAGGAAGACCTGAGTTCAAATTCTGCATCTGAAGCTTACTCATTATGGGACCTGGGACAAATCATTTAACCTCTCTGAACTTTAGTTTCTTCATCTGTGAAATGGGGACAATAATACCTGTGGGAGCTTCCTTGTAGGGTTGTTATGAGGCACAAAAAAGAATTATTTGCAAGCTTACAAATATCAATTCTTCTTATTAATTTATCTACTTATGTTGATTCTTTTCTCTTCTTTTACAAAGCAAGCACCTAGAAGCATCTGTAATGACAGAATGTATAGAAAGATTCCCAAAGCACCTATAGACAGTACTTTAAAAAGGCACACAATCCAAATGGGAATTAATACTGACCCACTCCCAAGAGAGCATCTGCTATTCTAATCTTTATTCTCTGTCAGGCATGCCAGGAATTAGATGATCTGTTCCCCTCTACACATAGCACCAAGCTACAGGATATATGTGAGCAACATTTAGCTGTTTTAGGAAAGTGATTTTCCCTTTAATTTTCTATCCCCTAAAAATGAATAACTGTTCATCATTTATCCTGCTCTAGAAGATGTAAAATTGTGTATTTATCCATAAAACCCTTGAAAAATTTAAAATATACATCCAAATTAAACATACACACAAAGATATATGCATACATGCATACACGTACAAATTATGCATGTGTACACACACGTGTATAAATACATGTATCTGTGTATACATATGTATGCATACATATATATGTATACACGTGTGTAATTTAAAGAAATATTTTTATTACTTTCTAGGTCACAGAATGTTTCATTATCATATTGGATCAGAAAACATTGTTCTAAAAATTCCTAAGAGAAGACTATGTGTGCTTCATTTATGTGGAGTGATTGTTATCTTCTTCCTTGCATTATAGGCAATCCACAACAAAAGAGATTCTAGCTCTATCAACCTTGCTGCATCATCCAGAATGTCAAAATATCTAATATAAATCTTCATCTTAATACTTTGTGATTAAATATTCAGACAAAATTAAGTGCAACATAATTCTTCACATTCATCTCCCTTTTTTAATTGATGACAATAACCAAGGGGAAAAATTCCATCACCCCTTATCCATCAACATACCTAATTTAAGACTTCACCATCAACTTTTGCTATTAAATATGTTATCATTTTCTCAGTTTTATTACATGAAGTGTTTTTGTAATGTTGATTAAGACAATTTATATTCATGAAAGCACTGGAATATTAACTTATACCTCCAAAGTAATCAGTATCAAGTATGAGAATTAGTTACACTCTGTTTATTGGCTGGCCCTGGATCCTTTGCACAAAGTACATATTCATGAATGATCATATTAGTCCAATCCATTACACTAACCACTGAACTAAATCTTATGTATTACATTTTTCTGTCACATGACTGCTGCTCCCTTTGCTTTCAATAGGTACTGTATGCATGTGATTGAGGACCAACCTTATACCTAATGCATTTAAACTTTCTGTTATGCATGTCCAAATGCAGAGTGGAACACTACTCAATCATTTTCATTCTATAGGACAATGGTTTGAGACAGTAAGGATTGTCAAACTATGATTTCCCAAAATCTTTGCTCCATCTCTTTTTTGGGGGTAGTATGGAATAATAGGACTACATTTAGAGTCAGGAAGACCTGATTTTAATTCCCAACTTAGACATTATCTGACTCCTGGGCAAGGAAATTAACCCTTTTGTGCCTCAGTTTTCTCCTTTATAAAATGTAGGGATTTAATTCATCAGTCTCTAAGGTTCTTTCCAGCTCTAAATCTGTGATTGATTCTATGCTCCCCTATGACAGGATCACAAAATTGTGACATTTTATCTTCTTAATGAGGTGATTTTTTTCTTTTTTTTGCTGGGAGGAACATTAGTATCTTTGTTTTCTTCAGCAATCAGTTCAAGTTCTGCTTGCTCCAAACATCCCCAGCTGCTAGTGCTTTCCTCCCAAATTACTATATTTTTCATATATTTTGCATACTTTTGTCTATGGACCTATTACCTCCAATAGAATGTAAGCTTCTTGAGGGCAGATATTCTTTTGTTTTTGTCATCGTCATTGCCTAGAATAATGCCTAGCACATAGTGGATGAATACTTGTTGATTGATGGGTTACAAAATAAAACACCAATGCAATTCATCAGAATTATCTCTTAAACATCACGATCCCCAAAACTAAATCACAAAAGTTGAGATATCATAATAATAAGGTGAATGCTGGTACCTCAGATTCATTTTAATCTCTACTTTCCAAAGAGCTATTCTATTCAGCACCTTGGCTTTTAATTTTGTAGGATGAGGGCTAAATGTCCATCATGAATATTTTGTAAGAGGTCAAACATTCAGCACTGCTAATGCCCATAAGTTATGTGTATGTTTGTTTTGAAAACCATTTACAAATGGCTTGCTGAAAAGACTACTAAGGATGCAGCATCAGTTGTTAACCCAGACTTAGCTCAGTGAAAGTTTTTAAAGAGTCAACTGATTCAGTCATTGCTAGCCAAACTTCCAGGGGAAAAGACTTCTTTACTAGAAAGACCCAAAGGATCCAGATTGTGATAAAGTAGGTCAGATGGAAAACAAATGGTATCCAATCGCACAATCAAGTGCATCATGCATAGTCCTGGTTTCTAATAGGATAGTTATATGAATCCCAGTACTTCAGTTAAGAAAACTGGGAAAACATGCCATAATCCATTTTGTAAAAAAAGGCTTCCTGGCAATGAATTGAACACACACACACACACACACACACACACACACACACACACACACGATCTTTAATGGAGAAAAAATAAACTACAATTCTTTGAAGAGCTCTTGAGACAAAGTAAAATGTGTTGTACCCTAACAACCATTAGGATGTTAAATACCTTTTGACTCTCTGCCACAAAGGGTTTAGGGTATTTCTCCATGACATAGAGATAGAGACATGATGTCATATCTTGGATTATCCATATCCTCAAGCCACTTTTGCCTGAAATGGAGAGCCATGACAAGAACAGAAAGACCAGACCTTTCTGCAGTTCTTCAGAGGTACACAAACACAGCATTTAGCACATAGTCAACATGAATAATTAGCTACATTAGAAAGCTATCAGATTACAGTGTTTCCTCCCTGAAATTAAGGCCACATTCCAGGTGAATACCCCAGACTACTTCCTTCTCTTCCCAAAGTAGCCTTCCTAAAAATTTCCTCTTGGAACTTCTTAAGTGCTATTACATTCCTTATACCAAAGCGGACACACAATCCAATTGAATCTGTATTGAGAGTTGATTTGAAGCCAGGTTTTATGCTACTTGTCCTGGGCACAAAAATTGTTAGTTAAAATTCTGCTGAGATAGCCATATCAAAGGAACAAAACATTATTGGGGCACTTGAATGAACCAGATAATTTGCTCTGTTCTTCATTTCACTTCGTGTATAGAGCCAGCCTAAAACAAAGTCAATATTAAAACTTTGGATATCAGATTCAAGAGCATAATTTGTCCTGATAGAATTTTCTAGGATCATTTTTTCTTACTAAATATAGTATCAGCTTGGATGGTCTTAGAGTTATGGTCCAGTTTTCTTCCCCAAAAGAGTATTTCTTATACATCTGGAAGAATTTTTCTTCACTATGCTGATGTTGTTAAGACTTGTCCTTTCACCCAGAAAAGATTATCCTTTGTCCCTCAGTGTTGAAGCCTTTTATTCTTTTTCTTTGTATTTTCAATCCCCATAAATATGCCCCCTCTCTAATAGATGTTTTGATGAAGAATATTTTTCTTGATATCAAGATCTCATATATAAATGTAGTACTATATTGTCTTGCTTTGAGCTCCATGATTAAACTGTAATGTAAGAATATTTTGTTGGGTAATAAGGGTCTATGCTAATTTGGAGCAAAGATCAAAAAGGGAAGTCATTGCTGGTGACAGCCATCCAAAATGGTGAGATTGTTGTTTGGTTTTCCTCCTTTTCCCCCCTCTACTAACCTTCCCCTAAATAAGTCCAGAACTGAGTCTCATACCCCAAAGGCCTATTTTTTCAAAGTCACATTACTCTATAAGGGTTTGCATTGCAGATGAGTTCCTGAAATACCCTACATATGGAGTTTTTCATACCAGGATTTCCCATCACTGATGAGAAGCACTGGTTCACCCTCACACCTATAGCCTCCAGAAAAATAGATATAGATATTGTGATCTGCAATTCTGTACCCTTTATGTAAAAAATGGACCAAGATCCTTCAAGATTCTGGGTTCAAAAGGATTGGGTCTAATCCTGGGAAGTAAGGGTTATTCTTACTTTCTTTATTTCATTGTTCTCCAATGGAACTCCCAAAATTCCTGTAATAAAATCTAGTATGATCAGGATATTACTTGAAACTAGTTTATCTTGAATGTGGGTAAAAGGACTTCAGGTCATACCTAAGTACTCAATGTAACAAGGTAGCACATGCAAATCAAGCATGGTATAACCCTTAGTTTACTCCATGGAAAATACAGGACATGAAATGATTCACATGATCCCTTAAAAGATAAACATGTTTGAGACTTACCAAAATATCAAGATGGTGCCCCTTTCCATTGGACCTGAATTGTCCAAATGATGCACTACATTTATTCCTCAAATAGGAGGCTGCTCAGGAACCATGTGCATGATTATCTTTCTCCAAGGAGTACAGAGAATTCAGAGATCTCTTTGTCTTTCTAGAACAGGGGTTTTAACCTGGTACCCACAAACTTTAAGGATAGATTTCAGGGAGTCCTTGAAAATAGATGGAAAACAATTTTAATTTCCCTGACCAATGATTCCAATTTAATATTTCCATTAGCTATTTAAAATATTATTATCAGGTATCCATGGGCTTCACCAAACAATCAAAGGCATCTAGGACACAAAATGTTGGGATTTCCTGCTCTAGAACATCTATTCCCCAAAATCTCCTTCCCTCCTCTATTCCCAGCATAGTAGAATTATATACATCTCCTTTGGATATGTGCTTCTGCAGGAAATCTCTCAGTGCATTACCTGGTACCATCTTTTAACAAAAACGTGCACTCTGGGACTCTCTCCTCTGAGGTTGCATGCAAGCACATGTCTATAATTGTATTGTGCTTTTGCAATAGCTTGCCATTTCCAATTCTTGGCTGAGGAGTGAGAAATCCCCTTCCCTATCACCTTGTTACATTCCATAAGAAAGGATAAAGGGTAAAAGCAAAGGAGTCAAAATGAGAGAAAGAAAGCTGGTCTGTCAAGCTTACTTTAATTATTGTAAGGAGGTCAACTCCTCCAAAAATGTAAATCCTCCCAATTTCCAGCCAGTCACTCAGAAATTCCCTGGATCCTCATAGTAAGACTTCAGTGAACATGCCCATGGGGATGTGCCTCTCAAAAGTCTCCTAAAAGGCCTATCCCCATCTTCACTAACCTATAATCGTGGGTTGATTATGGAACAACAAATAAAACAATCTTCCCTGATTCCCTTCCCCTCACCACCACCCCCAACACTCATAAATATGGTAATAGTATCTCTACCATTTAGACTTTGATCAAAAGATTCTCAGCTTTGAGAGAAAGTTTTTACATACATAGGGTAGTTAGACGGGGCCTAGAATCAAGAAGACTTGAGTTCAAAATCTGGCTTCATATACTTAATAGCTATGTGACCCTGGGCTTAACCCTGTTTGCTTCAGTTTCCTCACCTGCAAAAGGAACTGGGAGAGGGAAATGCCAAACCACTCCAGTATCTTTACCAAGAAAACTTCAAATTGGCTCACAGAGACTCAGACCTGACTGAACAACAACTGTACATCCATAAGTTTTGACCACAGAGGTGAAAATGGCAGCTCTTTACATTAGGTCACTACCCATATAGTGAAACAGCTGAAGGGATATTTCGTACTGTGTTTGATTCCAAGACAGAGCAAATCTCTAGTTCTACTCTCCCATGCAAGTTTTTAAAATTGATTTAGAATATCTCTATCTCTATCATCTCTATCTATCTTTATCTCTATCTCCATCTCTCTCTCTATCTCTCTATCTCTATCATCTCATCTCTATCTCTACCTCTATCATACACATATACCCATACCCATAAATATACACATGTTTATATACACACATATATATGTATATGTATACACACACATGTATATATATGCAGAACCAGAATCATGCCATCATGCCTCTTTTTAGTTCTTTAATGTAAGGCATGGGGCTATATTTGGTGCAGAGGGAAGAACATGCATTCTGTTGTCTGAGAGCCTCAGTATAAATCCTGCCTCTGATGATGTTAGTCAGGTGGTGTAGTAGGTACAGTACAGGGCAAGGTTTCAAAAATATTCATTCCAATCTCGTATCAGATACTTCCTAGCTAGGCAATTCATCTAACCTCTTTATACCTAGTTTTCTTTCTCTATAAAATGGGGATATTAGTACTTATGTCACAGGATTGTTGTTTTTTGGGGTTTTTTTTCTGTGTGTGTGAGGCAATTGGGGTTAAGTGACTTGCCCAGGGTCACACAGCTAGTAAGTGTTAAGTGTCTGAGGCCGGATTTGAACTCAGGTCCTCCTGAATCCAGGGCCGGTGCTTCATCCACTGTGCCATCTAGCTGCCCCAGGATTGTTGATAAGATCAAGTGAGATAATATAAAATGTTTTGCAAGCCTTCAAGCACTATAGCAGTCAGTCAATAAATAATTATCCAGTCCTTGCTATGTTCCAGGTACTATGCTAAGCACTGGAGATACAAAAAGAGGCAAAAGACAGCCAGGCCCTGATTTTAGGGTGCTCATAATACAATGAAGGAGACAATAAGCAATCATATATGCACAAACAAGCTATAAATAGGAAAAAATAGGAAATAATTAACAGAGGGAAGACATCAGAATTAGAACATGTGGAGTAAGGTGTTTTTTTCTTTGTTTTCTTTTCTTTTCTTTTTGTGAGGCAGTGAGGTTTAAGTAACTTGCCCAGGGTCACACAGCTAGTAAGTGTCAAGTGTCTGAGGTCAGATTTGAACTCAGGTCCTCCTGAATCCAGGGCTGGTGCTTTATCCACTGTGCCACCTAGCTGCCCCTGGGGTAAGAGTTAAAATAAACATTAGTTATTATTAACATCCTCTCAACTCATTTTCTTCATCTGAAAAATGATGGGGTCAGACTAGATGAAGTCATTTTCAACCAAAAATAATGATTCTTTAAGTGCTCTTAAAATGAAGTCACTTAATATGTGCTACAGGGCTTGCATCCCACCAAGCTATCTCTTGACTGAAAAAAAAAAAACTTCTTTTGCCTTTTCTTTATCATACCATATGTGAATGTTTTTTTTGTTTTTTGCTTGGTTTTTTTTTTTCGCATGGGAAAAAATTCAGTGAGTAACAATATATACCATGTATGTTTTAGGACCTGCAAATAGGAGGTGGCATCTATGACATTACCCAAGCTGCAATCTCTGTGACAACACAATATTTATTCATCAGATTTCCAGTAAAGCTTTGATTTTACATATAAGCTATATCTAACCATTGAACATGAATATTAAAGTTTCATTCTTTAATAGCATGTGAGGGTTCTTCTTCATGGAACCAAATCAAAATGGAAAATTGCCTAAATTTGTTCTGACTATCTCAACCAGTTAGTTCCTAAACCACCTAGAAAACAAATGATTCCAGGAGACTTAAATAGGGGGAGTCACAAGAAACCTTAGCTCTAATTTAGAAACTGTCATTTTTCATCATGGAAGCAGCTGGAACAACAACAACAGAACAAAACAACAACTTTGAATTTTAATGGAATTTCCCTTAATTGATTTGCTTGTTTTTATTCTTTTTCCCCTCTACAAACTATTAAACCACAACTTTCCTCATGAGCAAAAGAGGATGAAAAAAATGCAGACTTGTTCTGTGGAGACCTAATCAGTCTATTCTTTATTTTCTGTACCACTGCTTTGTTCATTTTGAACATTCTACAGATTTTCCAGAAACTCAAACTTCTAATTGATAACCCAGACCAGCTTCTGATTTAGTCTCCTCATTAGAATATATCAATTTTTCATGCACCCCAGGCCACCAGTATACTATTTTTAAAAAGGATAGGCATAATTAACTAGGTGATTTCATAGTTATATTTTAAAATATGTCAACCATCAATTCTGAGCAAAGCTTTACACTTTAATTACATTGCTCTGTAAAAAAAAATCTTTTAGGTAAGCTCTTGTTGGTCTCTTTGGAATATTTTAAAGGGTAAGCAAGGTAGACATTTTTAGAGTTTGAAAGCATGAGCAGAACTCCAATCAGATAGGTTCTCACTGGATTTTCAATGGCATTGATTCGAGAGGTTAGGGTCAGAGAGTTAGGGAGTTTTGGGACATCTGTGTGAAATACTCATGTCATACCCTTATATGGTCTGAGATATATCTGATCCAAAAAGACAGGCAGAAAACAAGTAAGCATGCTAAAAATAGGAAAACCCAAATCCACAAAAAACAACAGAATCTGGCTCACTGGTAACACTTTCTGACAACCAAATGATTGTGAAACTGTGAGACTGTCAACCTACTTCAAGGAACATCCATCACAAAAATTCCCTAAAAGTTACATAGTTGTGTATGTCCTGATAAGATAATGCCACTGGATTTCAGATATCCATTTTGAGTACCAAAGCAGTATGTAAACAACATTTCACTGAATTTTTATTCTGTGGATTTGAGAAAAATCATAATTTTATCTGTGACACAGTCAAAAGAGTTTGATGGTAGGAGTTGGGAGACCTGAAATCTAATCTTGACTACATCAATAATTAGTTTCATTGCATATGTGTGTAGGGAAACAGAACAAGCCTTTGTTAATTGCCTACTATATATCAGGCACTGTGTCAAGTGCTTTACAAATATCATATTTATTCTCACAACAATCTTGTTATGTATGTCCTATTACAATGCCCAATTTATAGTTGAGGAAATGAAGACAGACTTGCCCAGATCACAGCTCTAGTAAATGTTTGAGGCTAGAATTGAGCCTAGGTCTTCCTGACTCCAGGACTAGAATCCTATTCTCTTAAGCACCCAAACCAACAAAAACTTAGTTTGCAATTTTCCAATGCAAGTTTCATGTAGTATTCTATTTTATAACTTTCTACATTGTTATCTTACCCTTCTACTACAGTATAAGTTCCTCCGGTGTCTAGAGCAGTGTTCTCTATGCAGCAGGAAACTTAGAAATTGACATTATTGTTGTTGGTGAAATCATTATGATTTCCCCATTTGAACAATTGGGATTAAATCCATTCCATTTTGTAAAACATTAGGAAAATATAATGTTTAGATATGACATGATCATATCGTGGAATTTATGTGAAAAGAAGGAATGACAGCTGAGTGTCAAATAAAATTATATGTGAAAAGCATAAAAGCAATATGAAATTGAAAGATGGTGCATTAAAACTATAATAATATTAAAAAAGTATTTCTTGGGGCAGCTAGGTGGTGCAGTGGATAAAGCACCAGCCCTGGATTCAGGAGAACCTGAGTTCAAATCTGGCCTCAGACACTTGACACTTTACTAGCTATGAGACCCTGGGAAAATCAGGTAACTCCCAATACCCTGGAAAAAATATTTCTTGTCTCTTAATTGTACCGTTTTTTAAGAACAAATTGGTCAGAGCCTTGTGTAAACCAAAATCTAAGCAGATTATTGTTATTGATGCTCCACATACACCAAGATAGACAGTTAATGTGTAAAGACTGTGAGGGATTAAAGAGTGAGTAGCATTATTTCTATTCACTTTCAGAGCACCTTTGGCAAAATCGCTTCACTTTTTAAAGCATGAGTTTCTGCAAAATAGAGACAAAACACTTGCAAAATCTACCTCACAAGGTTGATGAGAAGAAACCATTAAAAATTGTAAAGCAGGGGCAGCTAGGTGGCACAGTAGATAAAGCACTGGCCCTGGATTCAGGAGGACCTGAATTCAAAACCAGCCTCAGACACATGATACTTTACTAGCTGTGTGACTCTGGGAAAGTCACTTAACTCCAATTGCCTCATTAAAAATTGAATTAAATAAATTTTAAAGTGATGTATGAATATGAGTGGTTATATATGACTGGCACTTACATAATTACCTTGACTATAGATTTCAAAATGTTGAAAAGGAACAAATATTGTCTTTGAGAAAAAGAAAACAGTGTCCCAATCATACTTCGTTGATTTTCAGAAAAGTATAATGTTATATTCTAGAAACTTTAGGCTACTTTCATTCCTTTCTAGATTCCAACAGGTGATTTGTAAGCATATAGAAAGGGAAGTAGTTATCAAAATCAACACATAATCATTCTGAAGTCATGCCAAACTAACTTCAACTTCTTTTTTAGTATGGTGCCTAGATTGATACTGTTGATCAAGGGAATGCTATAGACAAATCTGCATTTCAGGAATATATTTGAAAAATTCTTTCATTATATGCTAAATGGAGAAATGTGGATCAGTAGCTGTAGCTTTTTATCTCCATGAAAGATATTTCATTATATGAAAAACAATAACAAATGAACAAAAGCCCTAAGAGAATGAACATGTTTGTTCTACCTATAAAACATGTTTTAAAGTGGAGGGACTGGCTTAGGCCAGTTAAGATTTAAGTCAAGGGGGCAGTTAGGTGGCACAGTGGATAAGCACCAGCCCTGAATTCATGAGGACCTGAGTTCAAATATGGCCTCAGACACTTGACACTTACTAGCTGTGTGACCCTGGGCAAATCACTTAACCCTCATTGCCCTGAAAAATAAAAGATTTAAGTCAGAAATCAAGGCTATAAAAAAACTTAATGACAACTTTGCCTCCTTGTTTGCTCTCTTGCTTTTTTTACCATCTGCTAAGCTTGAAGTCTCTGAGCCACGAGGACTTTTATCCAAACTCCCAATGAGCTATAGCAGCAATCTGAGTGGCCATCTGTCTGAAGGGGTTGGGATTGGTGGCCTTTTAACAATATACAGATAAAATATTCCACAGACCGCAGACCAAAAACATGAAAGCAGGATGTCAAGTCTATGAAGTAAATGGTAAAATTTTAAAGCCAGCCAGTTTTTCCTCCATTACTTTCCCTCTCTCCTCACCTTCATTTCTTTAAAGAATTATGATGTTCAAGATCCAAAAGATAGATGGATTTTCATGATTTCTCCAACTTATTGTGCTCTTCCTCCAAAAATTACCTTATATTTATTTATCTTGTATGCTTACATACATATATATGTGCATGTGTGTATATGTGTAAATATAGATATATAGTTAATTATGTGCATATTTTATTCCCTTTTAGAATACAAGATCTTTAATAGCTGACTTTTTTATAACTCAGAGTTTATCACAATGCTTGGTATATGGTAAGAATTTAATAAAAGCTATGAGTGGAAGCAACATGCATCATCTCATTGCCCGGGAATTTCTGGGAATTGAAAATTGCTGGCTTGCATCCATTTAAGTAGGAGATGCCACTTATTCTGTATATAAAAAGGAAGTTAGGATATGTTTCTACATATCATGACATAATCTAGGGTTAAGGATAGGGCCAGATCAAGCTGCAAATCCTAGTCTCCCAAGTGAAGGGGTCTGACAGCAGAGAGTCAGATGGGTTATAGAGAATATTATATGCTTTATATTCACCTACCTCCATTTCAACACACACATTTAGCCCCTAGAAAATCAATAAATATTTTCTCAACTGAAAAACTAACTAAACAAAGCAGTAGGAATGTTAAGAAGGGATGAGCATGGGTCTAATTGTCTTTTTTTCTTTTTTGAAAGAATTGATTGCTTACTGCAAAAGGAACACACAGAAGCCAAGAACTCACCTACTTAATTGACAAGATTTTTTTAATGCATTCCACAAATGTATAATGTGGTAGTTTTGAACCAAAACCAAATGGAGACTGAAATTCTGGTTTGCAAAAGAATGAGGTGATGTGTTGATAATACTAAGAGTCAATCATAAGCAACACTTTTCATTCCTACAGTAAATAAGAAACTATTTTTAACCAGTATAAAAATAGGAATACAAAGCATGGCAAGAGCCTAGGTAAAGCTTAGCTCTTGAACCAAGACACAATTTAAAACATTTCTTTCAGTGGATAGAGCACCATCACTGGACTCAGGAGGACCTGAATTCAAATTTAACTTCAGATGCTTAACACTTATTTGCTTTGTGACCCTGGGCAAGTCACTTAAACCCAATTGCCTCACCAAAACACACACACACACACACACACACACACACACATTTCTTTCTCCTTTCAATTACCACCAACCTTGCCCCACTCACCCACATCCTGGCTTTGAGCAAATGCAATCCTGGGTATAACCTGCCTTCTCCAAGGCCCTGCTTTGAATGATCCCCCTTTCATTCACTCTTCTGAAAGCTATAACATTACTGTCATAGCATGATCAAACACAATCTCTGAGATGTCACTAGAACAGTGGAGATACTCCTTAGCTTTGAAGAGAATAAAGCAGGTGAATGAGGGACTAAGGGAGCAATAGCCTCATATAGCATTAGAGGCATTTAATGATAACTAAGGCCAGCAGTAAATCAATCCAAGCCTGTCTATGATAGAGGGCTTTGAGTCCTAAAGTCAAAATCAATCAGTTATATGATACTTGTCTTACTTCTTCTACTTCCATTATTTTCTCATATTCAATCAACAAGCTTTTATTAAATTCTTACCATATACCAAGCATTGTGATAAACTCTGAGTTATAAAAATGTCAGCTATTAAAGATCTTCTATTCTATAAGGGAAGAAAATATGGACATAATTAACTATATATCTATATTTACACATATACACACACATGCACATATATAAGCATATGAATATAGTAGAAGCCATTTGGGGTCACAGGAAAAATCCTGGCTTTGCAATCTGCTTTCTGACCTTATCATGGCTAAAGCTACTCTCTTCCAAAGTTATCAATGATCATTTCATTGCCCAATGTGATGACCTTTTCTCAACCTTTCTGACTTACCTAAAGCATTTGCCTTGTTGATTATCTGCTCCCCCTGGAAGCTCTCTCTTAATTCTCTTATCTATCCAATCTCTCCTAAGCTTCTTTTGGTGGATCATAAGCTATAGCATGGTCCCCAACTGTGTGTATACATCTACATGTACACACACATACATGTATATACATATATATGTATACATGTACACATGTAAATATGCCTCAAGTATTTTTCTCCTATTACAAAAATACAATGAGCCCCACAAATGTCCTATTCAACAGGAAAGCCTACTCTAGTTTGTTAATTTACTGAAGGCATTAATATTTAGAGAGCGCAACTACTACCTTAAGGAGATCTTTGGAAGTCCACATACATTATGGATCTTTGAACATTTTCCTAAAACCAAGAAATCTAGAAAAGCAACTAAGAGAAACATTTGAAGGTCCAAATCCAATGCTGCTTCCTTCAGGAAGTTTTATTTTGATTTTTTTTTTTTTTTTACGGAGCAATGGGGTTAAGTGACTTGCCCAGGGTCACACAGCTAGTAAGTGTTAAGTGTCTGAGGCTGGATTTGAACTCAGGAACTCCTGAATCCAGGGCCAGTGCTTTATCCACTGTGCCACCTAGCCACCCCATCTTTGATTTTTTTTTTTAGGAAGTTTTATTTTAATCCTTCCAGTTGGAAATGAAATTTCCCTGCTCAAGACTTTCCTATTTCTTCACACACTGCTTGTACAATACTTGGGCTTTCTCTTGATTTAATATCTAGCTAGCATTAACACAGAGTTTTAAAGCTGGTCAAATGATTTATGTATGCTATCTCATTTGATCCTTATAACAACTCTATGAAGTAGATGGTATCATCATCCCAACTGTACAGATGAAGAAATTGAACCTGTCAGCAATTAAGTGATGGGTCACACATCTAGCAAATCTATGTCTGAAGCAGAATTTGAACTCGGATCTTACTGATTCCTACTCTAGCTTTGGCTATTTGTATGCATGCTATCACTGCTATCAGATTCGGGTCCACATTTAATTCAATTTTGTATCTTACTAAAAGTGCAGCATATAAGAGACATTTAAAAGTTTGGCGAATGAAATGATGAATGGATACACATATCATATCACAATTTATCTTGCTATATGTGTTCCAAAATATCACAAAAATATGTTATTTGACCAATGGACATAGCCAAACTCCATGATTCAGGGCAAAGGTCTGAATTCAAGCTGCACTTCTATGCAGCAATCAGTTAAATAAACTGTTACAAGGTTTCAACTGTAAGTTTTTAATTGATGGCAGCAGAGGGTAGAAAGTATTCCAATAATAAATGGAAGCTACAAAGTCTTAACGTACTCATTTTCTATCAGGCAAAAATATAAAATTACTGTGCCCTATCCCCTGTAATTTTATCCATTTCATATTTTTTCTCTGCTTCTTTCCATGGCCAGGCCTGATTAGTGAGATAGTGCCCCTTCAATGTACCATTAAGAATACTTGAGCAGGGGGGAGCTGGGGGCACAGTGGATAAAGTGCCGGTCCTGGATTCAGGAGTACCTGAGTTCAAATCTGGCCTTAGACACTTGACACTTAACTAGCTGTGTGACCCTGGGAAAGTCACTTAACATTCATTGCCCTGCAAAAAAAAAAAAAAAAAAGAATACTTGAGCAATGAATGTCTAAAATTGACTATACTTCGATATTTCTTATGCTAGGGGAAAAGGCTCTTCTTCATATTTGGTAACATCTAGGCCATAAAGCCTAAAGTGACATCTGCAAAGTTGACAAAATTCTAGTTTAATGGACTTTATATGCCCTGTAATTAATATTTTCTTAGGATCATAGATTTAAGAGGACGAATTTAGAGGTCATTTATTCTGACTTCACAGTGCCTGGCACATAGTCAGAACTTAATAAATGCTTGATTTTTTGACTCACTTCTTCATTTTACAGATGAAGAAACAGGCCCTCAGAGGAAAAAAAACTCGCCAGATGTCACACAGGTCATACATGGAAGAGCAGAGATCTGACACCAAAATCCACGTTTTCCATCACACCTCATCTCTCTCACTTTTTTCATGGTCCCGACTATAGAAAGACTTTAAATAATAAATGATTATTGAATAGTTGATGGATTCATGAATGTTGAGTGAATTGTTGATTTATTGTAGCAATATGGGCAGGGAAACTTCTCATTGAAATCTAAGCCATGATATCTACGATGGGATGGTAGTGTAATTTCACCTTCCAAAACAAGGAAGTCAAATCCTACCAGAGGCAAAGTGCCACTTATATCAAAGGTAACCAAGAAGAGGTAAGGCCTAAATTACAACTGAATAATTTTTAGGTTCAACAAGAAACTCGAATGAATGGCATAGTTAAATAGTACACCTCACCTTTGGCTCAGTAAGTTAATGAACATCTTCTATTACCAGGAGTCCCTAATTAACCTCAGTGGTAAAATTTCCTAACAAACTATTGTTGATTGTAAAGGCAATCCCTCCTTCTGACATACACATATGTTAATGCACTATTGTAAAAGTTCAGGGTAGTTATTATTGAGTTGTCTCAGCCCCATTAATTATCCACTATACTGTATTTATCTTCACTCTGGTAAATCTTTTTTAATTGCCCAGCCTCTATTTACAGTGCATCTTTATTTAACATGTTCCCAAGTCTGTTTATGTTTATGCCTTTTCCAATAAACTCTTTAAAAAGAGTTTTAACTGGTACTATCAGAATCTTTAATGAGAACTGGGCCCAAATTCACTTAAATACTTTCACTTTGTTCCTTTGCTAATAGAGAATGTCAAATTTTCGTTTGTCTTCATCTAAACTTAATTATCTCATCTCTGCTCTGGCAAAGGGAATCCTGACCTTATATAACTCTGAAGCCAATGTGTGGCTGAAAGGAAAAGATCTTATTGGTGTAATTATCCCTATTTCTCCAAGGTGGGATATGATCTTTTGATAAATGAGGGGCTTTTTGCCATGCACATGAAAAAATAACACTTGGAAATTACCCAGTTCCTTTGGAGGAATTGCAATTTGCAAGGATGCCATTAAACCAAGAATAAAAATGCACAGAAAGCAAACAGAAATTACTAAATGTCATTTGGTATTCACTTATAAAAACAATTCTGATACACAAGTATTTGGTATGTTGAGATAAAAGGAGAGAACTCTTTCAGACTGGGAAATAGACATTTGTTATTGATCATACTAACACTGAACATAGCTACTCCCCAAAAGTTGAATGGAACATATATAGTAATCAGTCCTCCCCCCCCCCCAGGCTAATGGTGGAGTGTTTGTAAAGTTGCTCTTTTGAAATAAGTTGTACAGGTGGAATTTGAAGTTATGTCACATAGCTGGGAAACTTTCTGGTCTTAGTGAGCGATGTGACTGACAGCAGTGCTTAGCCTTATGTGCTTAGAGTTGAATTCATAATTCATTAACATATGTCAGGGAGAGTTGCAGTCTATGCATTGTATGACTTCATGTAGAAAGAAGGTATAAATGCAGGTCAATTGCCTTCTATTCACAGGGGAATGCAACATAATTAGCATTCTTGGGGACTATAAAATTTATAATGGAAACATTAATTTTGACTTAGGGTGATAGAAGGAAATGATATGCTAGAAATAATATTGATCCAAAAACTGTGTGAAAATGTGGGAAACTGATCCCTTGAGTTCCTTAGTTGAAAACTACTCCAGAACAAGAAAAAAAAAGACAAAATTGTTCCCCCGTTGGTATCTGATTCAATAGTGTACACAGCTAACAGATTTTTTTAAAAAATCACAGGGTTGGAAGAGACCTCAGAGATCACCATTGTCACTTTAAAGTTAAGGAAACTGAAGCCCATAAGTGAAGTAAATGACTTATACACAGAGGTTGACAAAGTTGAGGAAAGAACAGAGTCCCCAAAACATTACAATCTTGTTTTATTTTCCCACTGAAACATTTTGCCTCTCTGTCCAAAGGAAACCCAGGCAGGTTTTCTCTCATGGCTTGAGTAAAATCCATTGACTCAAGACTCAAATGGAACTAAAGCTGAAATGGGAACAAAATGAGACATTTGGATAACCCAACAGTTAACAAAAGGAGGCATACGTAGTCACAGCAGGAAAAGAATATTGGGTGAGGATATGGAAGTGATTCAATTGGTCATAGTTTCCCTGCTCTGCCATCATATTGACAATGGCTGTCTGCCAGTCAGAAACCTGATGAAGGAGCTGCTGACTCTTCCTATGATGGCTTCTTATATTCAGTCCACCAGGAAGCTAATTCCTTTCTTTACTGAGACAATTAAGTCTTGAGGAAGGATTCAATACTTTTAAGGGGGAAAAAGCCTGATTTGCATGGGGTTAGGCCTTAGGATATTGCTTCTCTCATCATCAGTTTATGCATTTAAAAATGAGTGATCAAATCAAACGACATTGAAGGTAGTTTCCTAGCTTTAACATTCCGTTAGTCTGTGAAAAAGTGTACTCTGATACATAAAACTCACCAAGGTGACCCCACCTACTGAAGAATTCTACCAAACAAAGGTAATTTAGCAACTGTACATGGAAACATTTTAAAACACTGAACTGAACAATCAAATCTCTACACGCAGATGGGAAAGGGGGGAAGGGGGAAAGAGCCCTAGCAACACAAGTGATGGCATAGCAACACCAGCTGTTGCACAAAAAGAATTTTTTAAAAAAATATTACTTTGAAAAACATGCATTTCTGGAAAAGTCACAATTTTATTTATTGAGAAAGAAAATCATATTGATAACATATCTATACATATGCAGACCTTTTTTTCCTCATTTGGAAGACAAATACTATACTACTACATTATAAGTGTGGCCAGATCATTTATTCTACAGGTGCAACTATGTATTATGGGTCTATCAGTTTGCAAAATAAGATTAAGCTTAAATCATACATTAGTCATTGGAATCAGAAGGTAAAATTGAGAATGTCTATATTCTATGTCAAATATTCAATTCAATAGGCATTCTTTAAAGGCCTGCTATGTGCCAAGAATTGTGCTTGGTACTGGGGATGCAAAAGTAAAAAAAAACGATCCCTGCCCCAAGGAAATTATATTCTATTGGAGGAGATGCTAGGTATACATGTAAATATATAAAAATAAATAAAATATAATCTCTTAATTTTGGGGGGAATGACACACTAATATTCCACACCTTAAAAAAAACATAAAACCATGTACAAATAAACCAGATCCAAATTCGAATCTGGGCTCAGATACTTAATTATATAACATGGGTCAAGACAAGTAACCATTTTTTGCCTGTTTCTTCAACTGTAAAATGGTCATAATAATAACAACACTTTTAGGATTTTTGTGAAAATCAAATGAGATAATATTTGTAAAGTGCTTAGGACAGTACCCAGAACATCAAAGACACTTAATAAATGATTATTCCTTCCCCCCTTCCCTTCTCTTCCCTTTCCTTCTCTTATACTTGTCTGTTCCAGTTATGGATGCCAAGTAATTCACTAAATCAATCAATTAGTCTCTCTGTTAACCATTTATTATGTGTCAGGCACTGTTCTAGGTTCTGGGAATGTAAATACAATGAAAGAAATAATGATTAGTCATAGTGAACTTATATTTTAATGGGTAGAAACATTCTAAAGAGGGAGATTAAACTGAATATGAAACTTCAGGCACTGTGCTGCTGAGGCAGGTACTACCATGGATGACTTTCCGCATGTCCCTTGGCGTGCTTCCATTTCAGTATCTTTGTAAGAAAGAAGACAATCAGTATATTACTCCACCTGAAAGTCCAGTATAGCCTTCACTTATCAATGACTGCAATCACCATTTTTCAGATGAGATACCATCACCCCATTCTTCCAGTCACTTTCTGGCTATTGCTACCTGGCTGTTTACCTTTTTTTTCTCTCCCTGGGTGCTCTTAGTCTAATTCTTTACTGATCCATCATTTTCCATTATAGAGGCCTAGTCTTAGATTCATCTCTCCCATCATCTACTTTGACAATCCTGTCCCTGAATAATGGAAAAGCACAATGGGATAAGAGAACTCATATTTGGATATTTGGGATTTAGGTAACTTTTTTTCTCATAGAATTCCATTTGGAAAACTAAGAAGTGACTAATAGACTTATTATTATCTGCAATATTGAAGAGTCCATAATTTGTGTGGCTAATAGAAATGTTTACATCATTTAACTTAGTAATACAACATTTGATCTGTACCAATGTGGAGAATACCTGAATTGAGGAAATGATGGAATATCAGAAGTATGCAGGTATTTATTGACTTCATCCAGAGAATTGAAGTGGATTTGTTTTTGCCATTCTTTCCCCATTCAGCTAACCTCCAAGTAATCAATCACTACATGGTCTATCTAATTATTTTTAAAAAGTGACAAAATGTGTCCTTTATGACTCAGTTTAACGGCCCTCTCCTTTGTGAAGTTTTTCTTTTCTTTTCTTTTTTTTTTTTTTCTGAGCACTCCAGCTGAATCCTCCCTCCTCTAAACTCTTTGTATCAATCTCTCATCTCTGATTGTTAGTGTCATGGTTAATGTATTGGATTCCCTAGTTCCTGAGTTCTCCCTTGTTTAGGAATTGAATAAAAATTTTCTTTCCTTGTCTGAATCTCCTATTCATATCCGCTGGTAACTTCATGCACCATGGTTTTGGCCATCAGGACTCTGGCTTGCCTGTTAAATGCCCTCCCTTCCTTATCCTTAATATAAAACTTCTATCGCTATTTTCCAAAATTCAGAATTCAAAGTGGCCTTTCAGATATCTGACTTTGCTTGACCTTCAAACCCTCTTTTATATGACTGTTCGAACATAGAAATGTTGTCATATTTATGAATTTGGATATTATGACCATGCTTCATTGAAAATTTCCCAGGGAGCAGCTAGGTGGCACAGTGGATAAAGCACCAGCCATAGATTCAGGAGGACCCTAGTTCAAATCTGACCTCAGACACTTGACACTAGCTGTGTGACTCTGGGCAGGTCAATTAGCCCTCATTACCTGGCAAAAATAAATAAGTAAATGGAAAATAACCCTGCCGCCCCCCACAAAGAAAAATTTTCCCAGAATGTTGACTAATTATAATTTGATTTTTGTCTTGAATCCACCCTTTCCTTTTTGTCACCTGGGATATTTATAACATAAATATGGTCAAAATCTGACTTGTATAAAAATTAAATGGAGCATAGGTTAATGCTTTGTTTTGTTTTTCTTCAGTACACATAGACAGACTTCTTTTTGAAGGGATCTTTTTTGAAGCATATATTGTGGGGATGTATTTATTTGGACCATTATAGTAATCATACTTTTTAAAAGTTTGTTTGCAAAATAATATATTTCTGATAAGTTTATCAGAGAACATTCTCCATTTGGACTTCTGCAAGGAGAAGCTAATCACTGAAGTCATGAATAATCATTCTTAAGGGATATGAACCTATTTCTTAAGTGAAAGTATGACAAACAATAATTTTTCCTCTTCACTCATTTCTCATGCACACTCAGTTTTAGGTAGTTAGATATTGCTGTTCTTAAATATATAATTGTCTATATTGGGTTATTTCTCAGTGGCAGTAACCCAGGTGTTCACACAACTAATATTTGTGCTTCATGTTTTGCTAATAAAGATATCAAGATATCAGCTCAGTGTAGGTTGTTTTTTTTCCCTTCCCAATGTCAGGAGAGGGGTTTTTCTTTTCTTTTTTGTTTTTAGCATTTCTCCAGTTACAACTCCTCCTACCTGACTATGCATTTATTTGAAAGAATGAAACTCAAGTAAATATGTCCAGGCCTCTGTTGCAGGTGTACATCCAGGTGTCTCAAAAAATCAATCACTGTGTGTGTGTGTGTGTGTGTGTGTGTGTGTGTGTGTGTGTGTGTGTGTGTGTGTGATCCTTTCTGGATTGACCTATACCAAGAGGTTATTATCATAAATAAAAAGCATTTCACTTTACATAATTGGCAATGAATTAAGGAGTGCAAAAGTGGTCAAACCACAGGCATCTAGAGCTAGCAATGACCTTACATATTTATCATATATTTTGTCCAAGCCTCTTTTTCACAGTTGAAGAAACTGAAGCCCAGAGAGAGGAAGGGATATGCCCTAAAGTCACATATCTTGCTAATAAGAAATCCAAAACTAAAAACCAGGTCTCTCAGTTCCTAGTTCAGTGCCCTTTCTACTACACCAGACTCTTTTAACTGTTGAAACTATTTTTTCCCATTTCTAATTTTCCCCTTGTTATTATCAGAATAAAACCAGTCAAGGACAGAGAATAGAGCCCTGTGCTTTCACTTTCCCCATTACAATTGTCCCCCAGGTTCTGATGGCCCACCGTTTATAGGCTACAGAAGAGGAAAACTGAAAAATTCAGAAAAAACAAATTGAGTCTATTCATGGTGATTATATGAACCCAAGAAAGAGAAGATCCATTGGTTTTTCAAACCTCACAGATGGAATTTACCATAATGGAAGTTTATAAAGTTTGTTTTTTTTCTTCTTAAACAAAATGTACTTTCTTACCTAGTTCAACTAAAGCTTTCACTGGTACTTTAACAGTGCCTTCCACTGGAGGTAGCTCTTTTTGGATTACTAAACCACTTCAGATGTACTGTGAATTGTATGATCCCTTGCCTAACTATCACTTACCCACTGCTGTACTTTGTAAATAACAATAATAACAACATTAATAATGATGATGATAATGATGATTTAAGGTATATAAGTACTTTCTCAATTTAATCTCACAACAACCCTGAGAGACAGGTGTTCTTATTATCTATATTTTGCAGATAAGTAAACTGAGCCAGGGAAAGTTTAAGTTACTTGCCCAGGATCACTCAGTTAGCATGTGTATGAGGTTGGATTTTAACGCATGAATTTCTGATTCTGAGTCCAATTTTCTATTCACTGGGTTACCTGCTTGCCTCTAATGATAAAAGGTAGCATGTATACATTGCTTTAAGGTTTGAAAAGGGCTTTGAATATATCTCATTTATAAAAGGATTCATCTTTATCAAAAAGGAATGAGACTCCTGGCTTGTAAACCCCAAAGAACCAAGCTGGAAATGAGATGACTTTTTCTTTCTTTCAGTAACTGCTTTCTGATAGCCTAGAAAAAACTACTGCCATTCTCTGAGGCCAGAATATAACACATCCCAAGCTGGCATGAGAAATCTGTTTGTCTTATCCAAGGTAACCAGTCAGAAAAACCTGGGTTTGAATCCTGCCACTGACACTTGTTCGGAACAACTGTTATCTTCAATTTCTTTATCATAAAAATGAAAATCCTAATAATAATGGACATAGTCAACTCAGTGTCATTGTGAGATTCAAATTAAACAGTGTATTAAAACACTTTGAAAACTCTAAATTTCCATATAAATTTCAATTATTATTATTATTATTTGGGTTTTTTGTCTGTTTTTGGTGAGGCAATTGGGGTTAGGTGACTTGCCCAGAGTCACACAGCTAGTGTATCAAGTGTTTGGGGCTGGATTTTTATTATTGTTATTTAAAAACTATTCCTGCTCTTTATACTGTGCTACTCTTCACTGGTAGCTTTGAGCCACTGTAACGCAGGTATGTTGATATATAATAATGGATAAAAATATCTATGTAGGATGAGAGTGAGATTTGCTTGGTATTAAGATATGTGTATTTACAAAAATACTCAAGTTCCCAGACATGCTATACCCTATATTGCGACCTAGCTTAACTATTCTTAAGTTATTTCTGTCAGTCAATTATTATTTATTAAGTCCCTATTGTATGCTAGGGCAGCTATGTGGCACAGGGGATACAGCACCCGGCCTAGATTCATGATGACCTGAGTTCAAATCTGGCCTCAGACTTCTGGCTGTGTGAGCCTGGGCAACTCACTTAACCATGTTTGCCTCAGTGCCTCATTTGTGAAAAGAGCTGGAGGAGGAAATGGCAAACCACTTCAGTATCTTTACCAAGAAAACTCTGCTAGGCATGGTGCTAAGTGCTAGAACACACTGTCTGAACATATCTCTTTTCTTTGAGAAGAATAGCATCTGACCACAGTTCTCTAAGAGCTGTGATTTAATTAGCAGCTGATTGAATCAATGACTATGTAACTCAGGACTGGCTTTTAATTTCATAGGAAGTTTTGTCTAGACAAGAGAATCATCACTGACACAAATGATCACTCTTTAAGTGTGTTTATTATTGCTTCTGTTTATGATTAGAAGCAGTAAAGGGTATATTCCCTTATGATGGAAAACTGAGAAAATGAGAAATTTAGCTTTTGGTATATTTATATTTAACAATACCCCAGAAATTCATTTAAAATTATTTCTTTTTTATACAACTTAATACTGACTAAGCCATCTGAATATAACAATTTAAATATGGGAATTATTTTTTAATTAGGTTAGGCAAATGTTTATAATATTTTTACCCTTACTGCTGGTGGTCCCCCATTAGAATCTGAACTCCTTGAAGTTGGGGGTTATTTTGTGCCTTTGCATTCAAAGCACTTAATATGATGCCAGGAACACGGCATGAAATTTAAAAATTCTTAGGAAGGGTTAATTTCACTAGTTATGGGCCATTCGTTATAGGTAACTTACATGTATTTTTATATATCTAAAGTTGATGTACATTGACTCTAAAGAAAGCACTAAAGATGTTAATTAATCTGCTGTAAATACTAGATATACATACAGGTACCAAAGTGAATCACTCATCATCCCACAAATATTCTCTATGCTTTCTCACCTCCCCTATGCTTTTGTTCATGCTCTTCTCTATGTCTGAATTACCTTCATTTTTAGGAAGATGATAACTCCACCTACTGATAACCTACTCATCCAAAGTTCATTTAAAATGAAGTGGTTTTCTGTGATAAAGGACCTATATCCAAGATATGTGAGGAACTCATTCAAATCTATAAAAGTGAGTCATTCCCCAGTGGGTAAATGGTCAAAGGATGTGAATAGGCAGTTTTCAAAAGAACAAATCCGAGCTATCAGCTATCCTATGAAAAAATGTTTCAAGTCACTAATAGTTATAGAAATGCAAATGAAAGCAAATTTGAGGTTCTACCTCATATCTATTCAGATTGGCAAAGATGACAAAAGAGAAAAGTGATGAATGTTGAAGGTGTTGTGTGAAAATACATTTGCAAATGCACTATTGATATAGTTGTGAATGGCTCCAGTCATTTTGGATAGCATTTTGAAAATTCAGAAGTTTAATAAACTGAGCATACACTTTTGTCCCAGAAATTCCACTATTAGGCCTATACTCCCAAAGAAACTAAGGAAAGTAAAAGGATCTACAAGTACAAGATATGTATTTCAGCTATTTTTTGTTTGCCAAATATTGTAAACACTAGGAATCCTCCTATTGGGAAAAGGATAAGCGAAATTTGGTGTGACGATATAATGGGATGTTATTGTGCAATAAGAAAAGATGAAGTAGACAATTTCAATGGAAATTGTGAGGATCTCTATGAACCAATGAAGAATATCATGAAAAATAGTAAACAATTTGCAGAATGTTAATGTTATAGAGAAAAACAACCTTTCGAGACTTTGGAACTCTTATCAGTGCAAGGATAAACCAGAAGACCTAAAGGATGACGATAAAACATGCCAATCCCTTCCTGACAGAGAGGGGTGATGAAATGCAGAAGGAGGCATGCATTTACAGACAGCTTATGTGAGAATTTGTTAAGCTAGCCTTTGTAGCTATTTATTGGGGACATTCTTTTTCTTTTCTTTTTTATTTGTTCAGTGAGGAGATAGTAGGAGATATATATTAATTTATAAAATGCATTTTAATTAAAAATAGAATGAAAAATAATCAAGTTGGAAATAAATAAAATGTAAGGTCAAGAATGAGAACTCAGGTCTCGATTCTCACTCTACTATTTTCTCTACTTTGCCATTGTGCCTCTCTGCATTAACCACTCTCTGGAAGGAGACTTTCACAGGCTGATTCACTGTCAGTCTTTTATTGATCTTCCAAGTTGGGACTGTCTCTACATCCTCTTATATTTAGAAAAGACCAAAAGGGGCCATTTAGTTATCTTATGCTGCCACAAACATTTGGATTTATTTTATCTTAATAGTTATCTTTCTCTGCCTTACTTTATTATGACACATCTACCCATAAGCTGCTTCTACATAGGCAAAGAAGAGTAGAGTAGACACAAAAATTGACCATTTAGCATCCAATTGTGTACTTATACACTTACACATCAGTAAGGGAAAACTGTAAAAATGTTAACTTACAGTTTACTGAAGTGGAATGTATTATATATCAATTCTTGCCAGCAAGTCCAGGAATACAGAGGCCATTCAGGTGAATCTGTCCCAAGGGGACCCAACTCCTTTGATAATTAACCTCAAATATATAAAAAGTGTTGGTAATTCCAGACAATATAGGTAAATTTAGCAATATTTTGTCCAATTTTCAAGCTATTTGCTTCAATTTCCTAATTTACTATCTTTTTTTCAATAAAAGTATTTTATTATTTTACAGTTACATGTAAGGATAGTTTTCAATATTTGTTTTCATAGGAATTTTAGTCCCAAATTTTTCTCCCACACTCCCTTCTCTACCTTCCCTCCCTTCTCCCCAAGATGGAAAGCAATCTGATATAGTTCATGTATGTACAATCACATTAAACATATTTCTGCATTCATCATATTGTGAAAGAAGAATCAGAGCACAAGGGAAAAACCTCACAAAAGAAGAAAAAATGATCCAAAAGTAGAACAGTATGATTCAATCTGTATTCATAACCCACAGTCCTTTTTTCTGGATATTTAGAACATTTTCTATCATGAGTTCTTTGAAACTGTTTTGGATCATTGCACTGCTGAGAAGAGCCAAGTCTATCACCATTGTTTATCAAACAATGTTGTTATCACCTTGTACAATGTTCTCCTGGTTCTGCTCCTCTCAGTTAATCCCAATTTACTTTCATTAGCAGTCTAAGGATATAGGTGGGGAGTAAGACTAACCAATGTTTCCTGGAGATGAGAGTTTTATCTTTGGCAATATTTATAAATACATATGGTCATGCCATCCTGTTAGAAGTGTAATCTATCATTTTTGCTGTTTTTGCTGGGCTATCAAGAAGTTATTCTAAGAACTGCTATCTTCCATTGAGAATAACAGTGTGCAGAAATACAATCTAAGAGTAAGCAATGGAAGGAAATACTTTCCTGTTGTGAATTACTGTGCTTGATATTTATAGAAATCAAACAAATTAAACAATAATGATTGTGTGTCCATTTAAATTCCTCTTAAATGCCAACATGAAAATGTCTGTATATACTTAGGCAAGGCAATACATAAAGGGAACTGCAAATATCTCCTCCCTATCCCTCTCCACCTCTTTATAGTTGGTAACTCTTCAAAACTTTAATTTGTTCTGTTATTTCATCTTTTTTGGTCTAAAGTTTGAAATAATTACCCCAAAATAACATTTAACCTAATTTTAATCCTTTGTCCTTATTCTCACAAGCTCTCTTGAACCTCTAAATGAAGAACAATTATATTTAAGAATTTATATAAAACAATTCCATGAAATGACAATAATTCTATTCTATTCTTGTAGTGGCAATATTATTTAAATGCATAAACAGAATTTCTCTCTTTAAAAAAAGTAGAAAATATATAGTGATCAGTTGAGGGATTAACACTGATGTGTAAAAATTAGGTGCAAATAACTGAACACATACCTTCTAGGCAAGAAATCCAGAATTCCAGATACTCCTCAACAGAAGGCAAATAATATATAGATATTTAAGAATACTATTAGTAGCTTCTATATTTAACTGTTTGTTTCTGGCAAGATTTTGCCAATCTCATGGATAGTAATCTGTAAGATAAATATTTTCCCTCTACCTCATGAAGAAAACAGTGCATATGTAATTCAAGTAGGTGAAAGCCATTGAAACCCTTTGTGTCAGTGATACTGAAATAGGTAGGTCTAGTGCTCAGGATCCCCGCGTCATTTACACAAAAAGTGTCTAAAAGAGTCAGCACCGAGAAGTTGAAATAAAAGCAAGGGGCACTGTAGAGTTACATGGGGGTTTACATATCTGTCAGCTAAAGTTGAAATACTAAACCTACCTTTTGGAGAAGTTACATAGATTTGTGAGCCTCCTGGGAAAATTATATATCCATAAAACAGTGAAGAGATTATAAAGAGGCATAACTGCAAATTTCTAAACAAACTCTCTGACTTTTCTTTGTAGTGCAAGACCAAGTATATGACAGTTGAGTCTGACAGAAACACACACACACACACACACACACACAGAATCAAGGGACTGGATCATAACCCTAGCCCTAACCCTAACCCTATAACTAATTTCCATTATGACCCGAGAGAAGTCAAACATTTCCTGCTCCTCAAGCTCTACATGTATGAAGTGGGGATAATAACAATTTCTCTCTATGTTTCACAAATTTGTAAGGATCAAGTGACATAAATATGCCTGTATTTTGAAAGGCATATAGAATGGCATAGGATTATTCTGGAGAACTTAGTTGCTCCAAACATGAAGAAATTAAAGCCTAGCTTTTGCCAATGATAATCTAAAGTGAATTTTAAATTTAAAGAACAAAGCCAACGCTATTTTATGCAATATCCCATAATAAATAATATTATTAATCAATTGGTTCTTTGGGGAAAGTAATTCTCATATCAGGCTCTGTCTACCAACACATTCATCCCAGAAGGCACCTTAGAAATCACTAGGAGTTCTATCAGTGGAAGAGACATGCCTGAGGCAGACAGGGAATGAAAATTTAGCCTCAGAACTATCCAGTTCCTTTAAGATAAACTAAAATTTTGACTCCTTCAGGAGACTTTGCAGAAGGGGAGACAAGTGTATAAGAAATATGCTCTTAACAAAATGACAGGTGGCACTAATCTTTCATGGTCCATGTAAAGCCAGTGGTGGGCTAACACACAATCAATAATGATTTTTTTCTGATTTTATTATGGGTTATCTCTCCTTGCTCAAAAAAAAGCAATCAAACAAACAAAAGCACTATACTTTCCTAGGTATTCCCTTCTGTCCCAAGAGCTACTTTCTAATGAGTAGGGATCACATTGTTATCCATTCTAGTGATAATTTTCTTTGCCAAATTTGTAGCAGTGACTAATGAGAACGTCAGAGAATGACACCATGGAAAGGAACTTTAGAAAAACTGAGATACCCAGAAGTACAAAGTGGAATGAAACAAAATCAATGTGTGTTTTTTCCCATAAAATTCCCAATAAATAGTCAAATAATGTCTACCTGAAGATTTCTAGTGAAAGAGAACCCACCAAGCAGTTTTTCTTTTTTCATAAAAGGCTGAACATTTTAATTTTGGGAAATCTAATTATATATATATATATATATATATATATATATATATATATATGTTTTTAAATTACCTCCTTTTTTAAAATTACCTCCTTTTAACTTCCTGCCTGGTCCCCAGTTCTTCTCTCTAGGGTCAAGAAAAACAAGAATCTTCCACACATGATAGATCTTTAAATATTTGAAGGTGACTTTTGTTTCTTCTGTATAACCAATCTCCTCCAGACTAATTATCCTTTTCTCAAGCCATCCTTTTGTAGCAATCTCCTTTTGAATCCCCCTGACCATGATAGTTACCCTCCCCTGAAGGTACTCTGGCTTCATAATTTGTTTTAAAATGTGTGAACAACTCCACATCCAGAAAAAAGAACTGTGGATGCTGAATGCAGATTGAACAATACTGTTTCTGCTTTTGTTTTTGTTTTTTGAGGTTTTTCCCTTTTGTTCTGATTCTTCTTTCACAGCATGACTAATGCAGAAATATGTTTAATATGATTGTACATATATAACCTATATCAGATTGCTTTCTGTCTTGGGGTTGAGAGGAAGGAAGGAAGGGAGAAAAATCTGTAACTAAAAATCTTATGAAAACAAATGTTGACAACTGTATTTATGTGTAACTGGAAATTAATAAAATATTTTTATGATTAAAAAAAATAAAATAAAATGTGTGAATAAAACTGGACACACAGGTCTGAACTGGTTAGGAAAGAATATATATCCTCACGCCAAAACATCAATACTACATCTTCACATTTTAGGTCTGTAGCAACTTGTGATTCAACACAATTCCTGCTACTTTTGAAGGATTTATGCTTATGAATGTCTGTGTTAGGAGATATTGTAAGTTTGGGAACTACTGCTCTTGCCTGTCATCACCTTATGGAGAGTTGATATAAAGTTTCAAAGTATTATGGTGACAATGAACAAATATCAATTATTTTCCCACCATATCTATTACAATATACCTAGCATGATAGATCACCTGAAGGAAGTGCAGAAGTATTAAGTGTGCTACTTTCCCTTATTTAATAAGCATATAATGGGTGCTTTATCGAACTAAAAAAGTTAGTGGGGGATTTGCAAAAGTACAATAAAAATGTATTTGCTTTTTATTACCTCTGTTTATTATTTCTAATTTATCCAATATATGTCTTGTTTGTACATGGTTGTTTTCATGTTGTCTCCTTCATTAAACTATAAGCTCCTTGAGAGTCGGGACTGCCTTTTGCTTTTATTATTTTGTTTTAATCCCTCACATTTAGCACTGTGTCTTCCACATAAGCAGATGTTCAATAAATGCTTATTGACGGACTAACTAAAAGAGAAATAACTATCCATGAGTCACTTATAAAAGGATTGCTCAACATGGTCCATAACTGGCTGAAAATATTTCCATGAGATATTGAGTTTCTCATAGACTAAATTCCACTCCTAATAAGTTGTTGAAATCAGAGAAAAGGAATAAGAAGGAAGGATGCTACTTTTTCATTCATTAGCAGAGTTCTTTTGTAGTCATAATTGCTATGGCAGCAAAAGTTCACTTTCATTATTTCAAATAGCTCTTTCCCAGGATCACCCCATGCAACATTAAAAACCACCATTAATTTCCCATTAGTAAGCTTTAATTAAAATGAATATGTATCATTGCTTACAGCAATTGCATTTGTACGAAATGCATAAATAAATATGAATCTTGACTAGAATACTCCAAATGACAATTTCCAGCCAAATCAGCATTTTGATATCCTTTCAAAGAGGTTTTTTTTCCCAACAGCTTTCAGAATTTTCCCAATCCCCTAAAATAACTAGAATTCCATGAAAACACTTACAATAAACAGTTACCAAGCTAGCTAAAATCTATTTTATTGATCAGAGAAAGTAGCATTCTAAAACATGAATAATGACCTCATGGGCTTTGGCCCATTTGGTACTGTTGTGTATTTTTAGTTCAGGGTTTCTGAACAACTGCTCTGAGAATGAATGGGATTCTTACTATTTTAAAGAATTAGACTATTGCAAAATCATGTAGTCAATAATATAATCATAATAAAATGGATACCATTTCATTTGGATCAGTAAAAATAATGTGTATTTCCCAAAGTCCTAGTTAAAACCTTTAAAGACCAGGAAAATGTCCAATTTGTTAATGTTTCCTTGTATACAGTTCTTTAAGTTTTTTCTTGTTGCCTTCCAGTAAGTAGTATAAAAGAAAGCCTATGAATTGGAAGATGAGGATTTGTGAAGTGCAAAAAAACTGACTGGCTTTTGAGTATGGTAATAAGAAACTATCCTAACCACCATTTATGGAAAATGTTAAGGTGGGGCAACTGCTAGATTATTTCCTTTAATTGGTTTTCCTGGAAATTTGGAGGGCAATATTGGAGAATAAGTCCTCCAAAAGCTTCACTTCCCTGAGAATCATAAATTCTTTTGGCATACTCTTAGGCTTCAAAGAAAAAAAAAGGTTTTATGAATTTTTATCAAGAGGAATAAACTATCAGCACTGACATTCCGAAGAGCTAAGCTATATGCTGTATAGCCATGACATGATATGACTGTTATAATTTTTCATCTCCACCTCTCCCTCCTCCTCCCTACTGCCCTTTCTATATCAATTGGGATATGGTGCAACTTTGATGTTTAAAAATCTTTTACTTTTCCTTCTTATTCCTCTGAAGAAACTATATACCCCCTTTTCATTTGGAAAATTTTAAGTACAATCATGATCAAAAGAACTACTGAAGTTCACAAAACTTTGCAAAAAGATTCTTTATATAAAGCCACTTTCTAATAATAATAATTCTATTTAATTTCATTGTTTTGTAAAGTGATTAAGTCACTACCACATATCTAAAAAGAAAAGATATAGAATACTAAAGGTGACCAAAAATTAGTTTGCAGAAATCGTCTACATTTTACAAAAAGTTGTCATAATTAAACATTTTAAACTATCTTCTATTGTAGGTTAGTTATCACTAGATGTTTACATTCCTCATCCAAAGGTAAACATTATAGGTGCTTCATGTTAAACTTGGGTGAGCCCCAAACAAACAAATCATTGCAATATTTTAAATCTATTGGATATAGGATTTTGATATTTGAAAATTATACTTCAAAATGTTATGAGACATTCAAATTATGGGGGTATAAAATTTCAAGTTCTCTTATGTTACTGCATTGTCTAAATTCTTTTTTTGCAAAATTCTGGGACGACTGAAAAGAAATAATTTTTAATCATTTTATACCAGTATCTACAAAAGCTCTTAATTTCAAGCAGTGGTGTTCAATGCAAGGTTTCAGATAACTCTAGTTCAACTCCACAGGGTGTAAAAGTTACTTCTGCATAGAATTTCTCTATTGAGTGACTACAAGACATCATAAGGCATGAAAGTTTAACAGAATACTCATATACTGAAGTACAGAACTATGTATCCCACCTAGACATACTTTCTAAGAAGTTTTCTATTTTAACATGACACAGTTACCAAGACCTGTACTATCCATTCAGTAGATAGATTTGAATAATTCCAGAGTACTATCATCTTTATTCACATTCTTTCATATATTTGGAATTCAACATGTTGTAAAGTGTTGCTCTTAAAGGGTTCTAAATTTTTAAAAAATCACCATAAGATAATCTTTTTGCATGCTATATCCAAATTTATGCAATAACTGGATTCTCACCTAACACGTTCAGGTTTGTATTTAATTTAAGAGATCAGTATGTAAGAAGATTGTCATCTGATCTACTTCAAGTTAACCAAGTAAAACCACCAACTAGATGCCAAAGAGCATCACCACATATACAAGCACTGCCTCTCTCTTTATGTGTTTTTAATCAGTTTAGAAATCAAGCATGATGATAGGGAACCTGATGAACTAAAGAAGTAATTGAGTCCACATAACATACACTTTTATGGTAGTCATTTACAGCAACCTAGGGAAAAAGGAGCATCACACTAAGAGCTCAATATCCACATACCCTAAATGCCAAGACAACTAACTGTGTATCTGCCAGGAACTTTCCTTTTGAATCTAGTGTTGTCACAGGAAGAATGCTGAAAACCTGAGCGCTTCTTATGGATGATCAATCACATCTAACTAGAAATAGAAATTTTCTGGAGGAACAAAAGGAATACAATTGCCCATGTAGCACTTCCAAATCCAACAAGTTCTACATTAAAAACATATTTAAAAGCTTCTCCGTGAAGCCCCTCCCACTCACCAAAGCATTATCAGTTAAAAAAAAAAAGGTGGAGGAGATTGTAGCAAGTGAAAAAAGCTAGAAGAGGAGAGTGGGAAAGGGTGGGGTAATCAACACCACTTTCACCCTTCTCTACTCCTTTCCCAAGGCAATAGCTTCAAATTAAAAAAAAAAAAAATCGTCAGACTCTGTAAGTGTCCGAAGTACCTAAGAAAGTGTTACTTAGACAATATCACCACAAACTATAACAGTGCAAAAACGAAAGTAGGTGGTCGCGTAATATTGGCAGCCAGCCTCTCTTTTTCCCTCCAACCCTGATACAGTACCTCCAGATTTGCCCGAGCTGCAAGATGTGGATGAGTGACTGCAGGAGCCAGATGCAGATATGAACAGGACGCAGACCTGTTCTTCCGCTGGCCCGGGTGGCACTGCTGCTGTTGCTGCTGTTGGTGGTGGTATAGCTCCTTGCTGGCATTTGAAGCTTGCCTTTGCGGTGTTGAAGGACGGCATCTCCTTCTCCGACTGCAGACCCACCCGCTGACCACTGTCTTGCAGTCGGCTGCAGGCTGTGGACAGCTGGAAGAGGAACTGGTGGCAGCTGCTGCTGCTGCTGAAGTGCTCGTGGAGCTGTCCTCGGTACTGAAATCGTGCACGAACCAGCGGAAGCTAAACACCTGCACAGAGAGGGAACCCAGCACCACGAAGAAGAGAGTGAGTCCAAACCACCAGCGCTGGCCCCGTAGGTAGTAGTCCACTGCCAGCCAGATGTCTGTACCCACATCCGCGAAGTACACAGCCACAGCGGCCAGGATCCAGAGGCAGTCCCACAGCGAGTAGCGTTGCTGCTCCCTGCCTAGACGCAGGCACAACGAGGAGGAGCCCCCCCCCACCGCCGCCGCCAGAGACCCCCGAGCCGCCGCCCGAGCTACCGCTGCCGCCGCCGCAGCAGCAGCACCGGGAGCAGCTACCACCACCACCGTCAGTACAGCAGCCACCCCCGGCCGCCTCCTCGTCCTCAGCTCCAGACCCCGACGGCAAACCCGGAGCCAATCCCTGCACGGAGCCCGAGTGGTCCGAATTCTGCAGCGGGGTGAACGCCACGTCGCTGCTCTTCTTCATTTTCAGCCTCCCGTCTGACTTAGCGGCCATGATGCCTTAAAACCAGAGAAAAACCCTCCTTTATCTGACACCTTTCCCCCTGCTGTCTCCTCCTCCAGCCACCTCCTTTTTTCTCTCTTCTCTTTCCCCTCCTTCCTTCCCCTCCCTTTCCTTCTTTACTCCCTCCCTCCGCCTTTTCCTCTGCTGCTTGCTTGCTTGCTGCTGCTGCTGCTGCTGCTACTCCACTCCCTGATTTCCTAGCTGACTGGCTGGCTGGGTAGGTAGGATCTGGGCTGGGGCTAGGAGCTCCCCTTCCGCCAGCTGGAGCGCCGCCTGGCTGCCTACAGCAAGCCAACCTTTCTATCCCTCCCTTTCCAGTCCCCTTCTTTTTCTTCTTCTTCTCCCTCTTTTCCCGGTTGCTGCTGCTGCCCGAGCCGCCGCCGCCGCCAGCAGCAGCAGCAGCAGCCGCGGCGGCGGTCCTCGGACCTGTGCATTCCTCCCCTCTTCCTCCCTCCCTCCCTCTTTCTCTCCTCCACCAGCTGACTCCGAGTGAGAGGATGACCTCATCCCTTCTCTCCCAGCTGCTGCCGCTCCCAGCCCTGTACGAAAGGGGGAGGGGGAAGGAGGGCCCCCCGGTGGAGAAAGAGGAGGAGGAAAAAAGGGTGGAGAAGTGGGACCTTCCTTATCCCGGAGAGGCTAAGGTGTGTAGGGCCAATACTATCTATTCCTTCTTGTTTGTGTGAGATTTTGGAAGAGGCTGGTAGATTTGCTGGAAACAGAGGAAGGGGAGAAGAAAGAGGTGAAGGGAGGGGTCCCCCGCATCAAACCCGAGAGAGGAAAAGAGGATTGTGAAAGAGCAGCTTGTGCATTTGTGGACGAGGGTGGAAAGTCCTATATCTTTTGTATTCATCATTAGGCTCTTGGAACCTGGAAAAGGGGTTGCAGGTGGCGTTTTGAACCATACAAGGGATAAGAGAGAGATTTTGACCTGCAGGAGAATAGAGGAGGATCTCTAGTTGCGAGCAGGTCACTGTGTTTCTGCACTGTGTTAGGATGCGTGCGTGAGTGAATGTGTGTGTGTGTGTGTGTGTGTGTGTGTGTGTGTGTGTGTGTGTGTGTGTGTGTGTGTGTGTGTTTTCAGCCCCTGGGGTGAGCAGGTGGATAAGGACCTTTCCCGTTGCCGGGAATCGCAGCTCTTGCATAAGGCAAAACCCGAGAGGCTGGACAGGACCAGAAGTAAGGGAGGGGAAGAGCAGGGCGGGACAGGGTCCTTGGGAAGGAGATCTCGGGGATGGAACTCGTGTTATTCATTTAGGGTAGGGGAACGACTTGCTCTCAGAGATTTTTCAAAGAGAGGAGTACTACTGGTGGTAGGGGTTAAGTGCGGGCTCTTGAGTCTTAGTGTTTAGTAGGGAAGATGGACTAGGGTTCCGAGAGTAGAGAGCTTGTAAGAGGGAAAAAGCATGATTGTCTCTACACACTCTCCCTTCTCTTCTAGACTGACCCCACCTGACTGAGCAATGTTCACCAGTGGCTGTTTCTTGCCTCTCACTACCGCTGCCTGCCCGGTAACTGCCTTTGGGTGGCTGGGATAAGTGACAGGGTTTTCCACTTTGTCCTCAGCAAGGTTGGTTGAAAGCGCTGCAGGTTCTGACTGCTAAAACCGGGGCAGGACTCTGAGACTGCAGGAGGGCTCCCCTTAGACCAGAACATCTGGAAGTGGCTAAATTGGAAGAGCTTCAACTACCTTCTCCACCCATATATTTTTTTCTCTTAAAGCGACAGAAGCTGTGGAATAAGTAAATGTTGCTATCATTTCAAAAAGGACTCCTTTTAAAGTCCTGGACCAGCTGAACTCGTTATCACAGGCTAATAATAACAACAATAACAATGACTCTAGATTTTGCAAATATTCTAAAATATCCAGTAAAGAAATATGTTCTACCCTCACTTTTCCCAAAACTAAACTTAGTTATTGGTTTGCATCTTTTAACTTTTGCATATATAAAAGCCAGGGAGTGCAATTCTTTTTGTCACTCAGCGACTCAGATTGTAAAGAACAGAAATGGAAGTGAGGTGACACAACTTTCAAGTTAGAGCATCAATTCTATTTATTTACTTATAGAGGAAAAAAGGATGACATTACCCCCTTAACTAGTTTCCCATCAATTTTTTTCACTAATCATCAAGCTAATTCCAAGTTGTACTGGAAATGGAAGAGTTAATTTGTGATTGTCTCACTTAAATAGGAAGATAATTTAGGTCCTTAATCATAAACATTTTTCTCTGCTTATAGGAAGAGCCAACTAAACCACATTATGTCAAAGATGTATCAGCTTGCTTGGATAGTTGGAATGGAATCAGTTCCACTCCCTGAACACAAATTGTCATTCACTCTCAGGCTGACATACTCATGACCTTGCTTTTTAACCTTTCTCTGATTCTTTGCCTATTCTTCTTCTTAATGGAACTGTTTGCAGGAAGATCTGAGACTATATTCTACACAAACACAAAACCAAACCAAATGTAAAACAATATTAGCAAAAGAAACTAAGGATGAATATGGTAAGCAAAGAGGAACTCTGAAGGAAGATATTGACTACTTGAGAATGTCAGACAAAAAATAAACCTTTAACTTCACCCTTAATATTGAAACCTAATAATATAGCAAACTCCTTTGATGGACAACACCAATGGAAAATAACATTACCCCTTCTTTCCCTCCTCTCCCCTACCGGATTCAAATCTAAAGAGTCTTGCTCAGATTGTTCCTACAGGTCTTAACTACTGCAAAGGTACTTAGGGAAAGAAATTATCTCTTTGGTTACTGATTCCCAAGTGACAGAGTATATTCTAAGACAAAGCTAATGACCTGTATTGTGCTGGTTGCAAATAGGAATCAACAATAGACCATAGAGAAGGGTTCAGGGATTCTCTTGGAAGAACATTTTGTTTTAAATGAGATTCCAGAATATCTATCCCATACATATATAGGAACTGCAATTATTTGTCAGAACCATAATTCATGTAGCCTAGTTTTCTCTTGTCAACAGTGGCCCCAAAGGACACCCCATGGGATGGTATGCTTTCTCTCCCTGATTTCAGTCTTAAAGGTAAGGTATATTCCAGCTTGTCTTAGCATGAGTTAATAGATATTAGTCATAAACTTGTTAGAATAATTTAAAACCTATTTTTTCTATTTTTACCACTTTTAGAGGACAATTATTTCTATAAATAGATTGATCACTTCATAGAAATTGTATTTTCCACCCTTGTCCTTGAACACAGTGCAGAGGTTTCTATTACTGTGGTACTTAGCTATAGGTGTAAGGTTAAAAGCATGTAATGAGAAGAAAACTCAACCTTATGACTTCAAATCAGAAGTCCAGTACGGGGCCAAGGGCCAGAGAAAATGACTTGCGAGTAATAAGTCTATAAAGCATAGTTTAGGGGAGATGGATACCACTAGACTATGAATTAGCAACAACACCAGCTGTCTCAGGTGAGAAGTTGGAGAAACTTAATTTAACATCCTACCAAGGGTGTGGTGAAACGAGCTTATCCTGAGCTAATTGTTAAAATTTCAGTGTGAGCATTTACATCTCAGAAATTGACAAAATATGACACATCAGGACTTATTTCTTTATTGTCTAGACTTAAAAAGTGATGGAGAAAATGATTATTATATCGATTAAACTTAAAAGTATATTAAGCAATCACAGAGAGAGAGAGAGAGAGAGAGAGAGAGAGAGAGAGAGAGAGAGAGAGAGAGAGAGAGAGAGAGAGAGAAAAGTCCTTAAACATTTACTAGCACACCTCTGCCTCCAACAAAGGTAAAGGAATGGAATATAGGTGAGTGTCCCATTGACTGTGCTGGTCAAAATAATCTATAATTGAGTATAGGATAAAATAATCTGTCCCCTACAAACTTGTACATTTATATACTTTTCTATTTTGTTGTCTTTTCCCTTTGTTGCCTAGTCAAAGATCTTTTTTGCCAAAAACAAAGAAACAAAATATCCTAACACTACATTTTCCTGGGGAACATATATGTTATTCACAACTATGACCACTCAACCACAATAAAAAAGCAAAGGAATGTATTCTATCTTCCTATTCTTATTTCTTTCAGCAAGGAATAAACCCTGCCTTTCTTTATCAAAGAAGGTAAAAATTCCAGGAACTGATGCCTAATGTGCTTACTCAGCATTCTCTCCTTACTTTCTAGCAGCAAAACTATACAAGTGGACCTAACCTATGGGTTTACAATAGAATAAAACCTCAAACCTTAATCCCAACCCCTACAGTGTTTTGGAGATCCAAACTCTAAACTAAAGAAATTTCCTGAGACTATGATAGCCAGCACCACAGAAGCATTGTGTATTGCAACAGAGCTCTGCAGGAGAGCAGTAGAACAGAGGGAATGGGTCAGGATGCATGTCTGGGCTTGTAATACAGCTCAACTATATGCCACTGATATCCAAACTCCTAACTACTGAAATTTACTTAGGCTTCAATAGCAGCAGCATGGCAGCATTCTCTACTGCTGAACCAGAGACCTGAGGAACAGGGGGAATAAGAAAGGACACCATGTGAGGGGAGCTATAAGGCAACCCAACAAGCCTGAGGGAAAGAACCCAGCATCCATCTGGGGTTGGTTCTGTTCCCTTACCCCAAAAGTCAATTGGAAAAGAGCCCAAGGCTGGTGCATCATGAATTGCCCAGTGTGGGAGATGGTTGAGATCCTAGAGATCCCCATCCCAGAGAAACAACAGGGAGAGGAGAGGAAGTTGGGGATTAAGGAAGAGTAGGAAAACAAGACAGAAATTACTAAAGGTCTTAGGAAGAAAACTCAAAGACCTTGAAGAAAAAGAGATAAAACAACAGGGAAGAAACTAATAGCAAAAGGAAATATGGCTTCCAGATCTGGTAAACTATTTCAGGCATCTATGAATGAATATTGCAAACAAAGGAAAACAGTTCAGCACCAAATAAGGCTCCTGTGGATTTTGAGATCAAGAGGTCTAAAGGCACCATTACTGAATAGTTTAAAAAAGAAATGACATCTGTGAGAGCAGAATTATGGCCTGAACAGCAGAAATATTTGGCAAAATAGGAAAAAAATCTATGGTGGCAAATCTCAACAAAGAAACAAAAGAGCACAAATGACTGAGAAAGCAAATACAGAGAGGTGAAGGCCAATCTGAAACAAGAGAAATTTTTAAAAAATAACATTTTCAAAATATACACTCCCTAGAAGAAACAAAACAAAATACCATGTTGATCTTATATTTAAAAGACAGGAAATGCAAAGTTGTCTTAAGAATTATAAGTTTCCCAAAAGCACATGACAAGTATGAGAATTCTGAAACAAGAATGAAAGAAATAATACTAGGAAATTGCTCAGAATTTCTAAACACAGAAAGCCATGTCAATAAAGTAATTCATAGATTTGCTCCCCCAGTCTACCCCCCCCCCCAAAAGCTGAACATTCCAAGACATAGGGTGATTAAATTTAACAATTCCGTGGAGAAACAATGAATTCTCTAAGCAACTAGGAGAAAGACCTTCACATACAAGGAAAGAAAATTCAAATAATGCAAGACTATTCTGTACCCACCAGAAAATTCAGGAGATAATGTTCCAAGAGCAATGGAATTCAAGATTCAGCCCAATATGGCCAACCCTGCAAATCTGAGCATAAATGAAAAAAGATAGATGTTCAATAATAAATAAGCATTCAAAGCATTCTTAGAAAGAAAACAAGACAGGAAGAGAATGTTTGCTTCTCAAAAACACCACACCACAGAAATTTAGGACAGGGAATAAATGCATCAGTCAAGGTCAGCAGCAGTGATAGTGGTACTAAAGAGACCATTAACAGAATTCTTTTTAAATGTGCACAAGGAACTAGGGATGAAGACTGAACACAGGTGGAGGTAATAGTGGACAAGTAGCCTAGGCCATAATGAACTAATCCTCTCCACACCCTGCTAATACTTGAATCAAAGTTGTGTGTGTGTGTGTGTGTGTGTGTGTGTGTGTGTGTGTGTGTGTGTGTGTGTGTGTGTGTGTGTGTGTGTGTGTGTGTGAGAGAGAGACAGAGACAGAGACAGAGACAGAGACAGAGAGACAGAGACAGAGAGACAGAGTGCTAGCCTAAATTACAGAATGCAAGCTAAGGTGCATGGGTAGGGGAAAGGGGATAGAGGACAAGATGTACTGTATCCTGGTCAAATTAAGGGCTGTGAAGGAGGGAAAGGTGGCTTTTGTGGTCTCTTGTGAAAAAGAAAGCTTTTGAGAAAATTGGTAAGGAAGTGTGAGGAGTAATTTATAAAGGTGAGGGGGAAAGGGAGGCCTAGTTTTAGTGATAAAGGAGTACCACTGATGTTCTATGAAGGGAGGTAGGGACCTTGCACCAGATATTTTCTAGGGGATCTGGTATTTGGAGAGACCAGTTATCCTACCCCAGGAGGGTGGGAATCAGAGTTTCTGAGGTCAAACTGGGAATTGACATGGGTGAGTGTATAAATTTTGAGACACATGGAAAATAGGTGACCAAAGAGCAAAGGTCAGAGATGGGCTGAAAAATTGGGGCATGGGTCCTGCCATGGGGCTGTGTCTTTTCTAACACCTGAAGGAATCAGCATATTTTTATAAATGAGAAAAATGTAAAAGCAGTGTCTGAGGGAAAGCTTTCTGGTGCAGTAACAGAAACTGTTTAGAGACCCAGAATGGTTACTTTGGAAGTTTTGATTCCACAAGGAATATAGAGAATAGAGAGGAACTACATAAACGTAGGGACAATGAATCAGAGGATGAGGATCTAGAGTAGATAGAGAGGATAGATAATGAAGAGAGTAAGAGGGGAAAAAATCCTCTTTCAAATGGGGGCAGGGGCAGCTAGGTGGCGCAGTAGATAGAGCACCAGCCTTGGAGTCAGGAGTACCTGAGTTCAAATCTGGCCTCAGACACTTAACAGTTACTAGCTGTGTGACCCTGGGCAAGTCACTTAACCCCAATTGCCTCACTAAAAAACAAAAAAAACAAAAAAATGGGGGCAAAGTGAAATTTAATGAAAATAAAATTAAAGGAGAGGAAAAAAGGATGATTCTACTTGACCAACTGAGAACACAAAAATGGGATAAATAACCAGATAAAATCAAGAAAAAAAAAGGAATTAATGTGTAAAATTCCAAAGGCAAAAGTGTAACAAATGTGAGGGAAGCTCCAATTAATATATGGTCAAAAGATAAAAATAGAAGTCCAATCTATCAATAGCCATATACAATGTGCTAAATCCCTAACAGTTAGAGAGATGCAAATTAAAATAACACCAAAATGCAAGTTAAAACAAGCATCTCACACCCATTAGATTGAATAAAGTGATTAAAATGGAAAAGTACAAATGCTGAAGGGAAAACAGGTGCACTAATGCACTGTTGGTAGAACTGTGAATTTATCCAACCATTCTTGAAACCAATTTGGGACTAAACTCAAAAAGCTATTTAACTGTGCATATCCTTTGACACAGAAATACAGTTTTTAGATTGATGCACAAACGAGATCAAAGAAAGAGTAAAGTATCTCTCTTGTAGTGGCAAAGAAATGGAAGTTGAGGATATGCCTATCAGTTGATGAATGACTGAACAAGTATATGAACATGATGAAATGTTTTTATTCTGTAGCATTTCAGAAAAGTCTGGGAATACTTGTGTGAATTGAAGTGAAGTGAATAGAACCAGAATAATAAATTATAAAATAAGAGTAATGTTATGAAGATTATCTATCAATTTTTAATTTAATAACTTTAATCAACACAATGAAAGATCAACTATAATTTAAAAGACTCTTGAAGAAACATGTCATTCAGACCTAAACATAGAACAAATGAACTCAGAGCGAAAACTAAAGTATATTTTTCTTCTTTTTTTTCTTTTTGGGGGAGGGAGAGATATGGATAATGTAGACATTTGATTTTTGTGAGTATAAATATCTCTAATGTTTTTTTTTATTTTCTTTGACCTTTCCAATGAGGAAAGGAGGGGCTAGGGAGAAAATATGGAACTGAAAATAAAATAAAATTGCATATATTAAAAAAATGGGATAGGGCCAATGGGAATAGATACCCCCTTTAAAAAAATTCAGCTAAAAAAACTAAAGAGACATGCTATATGTTTACAACAAAAGAAGGGGAAATAATGAACTTGGGAAAACGGTATTAGAATGAAGGAAAATGAAAACCTAACTCATAACTTTAAGTATGAATGGATTAACAATCGAATTACAGGGGAAAGATTGATAGAATTGATAAGAATACAAAACCCAAAGATCAGTTGCTTACACGGAATACATATAAAAAATAAAGACCTAAACAAAATAAAACTGAGGGAATGAGAGATAATGCTATGCATAAAACAATTTTTAAAAAGAATTTCCAATTATGGCAATAAAGTTTTAAAATTTTTCAAAAAAGGAGAAGGGATTAAACAAGAAAACTACATTGTGATCAAAGGAACTATAGGAACTGATATCTGCATTAAATTAATATCTTCCAAATGCCTTGGCATCTAACTTAATAAAGGAAACATTAACTAAATTCCAAGAAGACATAGAAAGTAACATAATAATGACAGGATATTTCAATATTTTTCTCTCAGCTGTATATAAGTCTAACAGAAAGACAAAAGGGAAAAAGGGGAACCGAACGAATCACTAGGGAAACTAGAGTTAAAGCACAGCACCTTCCAAATGGGACTGCAAAAGAGTATATATATATATATATATATATATATATATATATATATATATATATATATATATATATATATATATGTATATGTATATGTATATGTATATGTATATGTATATGTATATGTATATGTATATGTATGTATGTATTTGTCAACAGCACATAAAACTTTTATAAAAATTAAATTGCATTAAGGCATGATATGGCTAAGAAAGGTAACAAAGGAGAAATATCAAATACATCCTTTATATCCTAAAGCATAATAAAGTCATTTTTGCTCCAGAAACCACAAAAAGACACAAATGGAGACTTAGCCATGAAATCCTAATGAATGAATGAGTCAGAGAACAAATCATAGCCACAATTAATAGAAATATAAAAGAATGTGATAATGATTAAAAGAAAACAGCATAGCAATATTTCTAGGAGAAAGCTACTGCATTTCTGGGGAAAACAGGGACAGGGATCATATCTGTACAAACATGTATTTAAAAAAAATAGAAAACTCACCCAAGAATAGTATAAATAGTAGACTTGGTTCAAGAGAAGAGAAAACAAAACCAAGTAGCTCAGAAAATTTGTGAAGCTCCTTAACAAAGATTAAGAATTTTTTAGGACAGCAGACAAATTTTGTCCTTTCACCATGTATTCCTTAAGGATATTAGTAAGATCAGCTATCTAATTGAGTTTAAAATGTTAAAACATATAGAAAAAAAACATTTCTGAGCTATATACAGATAATTTATGAAGAGAAAATCTGTACTTCTTATATTAGCTATAATAATCATACTGGAGATAGTAACCTAACAAATTATATGAGCATTTTTAAAAAGCAGAAGTTATAAAGAAACTGGTCTCACTTATGAGGAAAAACACCAGGACACTATCTAGTAACATATTTCAAAAATAAAAGGAGAAAAAAATTCAATTTTTCTCTAATGGATTCTGAAATGTAGGGAATGCAATTGCCTCAAGAAAAAAAGATATTTCCAGTGGGTCCCAAAAGATACATTGAATCCCATGTTCATCCTATATGTAGAGTATAAAAGCTCTGGGTTCAAGCTCCCAAATACAACTTGCATTGGAAGTTTCAGTCCCCAGAGCTTGGATATTTGTCTCTTCAAATTTCTAGAGGAATTATGGGATGGTTTCTCTAATACTGTTGCTCTCAAGCTCTCATGTGGTGGGTTACCCTCAGTATCAATTGCCAGGGATTGTTGTCCCACTATCAGTTTGACTAATTCATGACTTCTCAATTTAATTTAATCTATTAACAACAATTATCCTTTAAAAAGGCATATTTATTTAGAAAACATAAATCTAGTAGTCTATGATCCTCTACCTGGAGAAAGTGAAATAAATTTAAAGAAGTTACTATGAAAATCCCTTCTGCACCCAAGTATACTTCTGAGTATGGTGCAGTTAATGGATGAATCACTTCCTTTATGGGAAGACTTGTGATTTGTCTTCCAGGTAGATTAACTGTTGGGCTAAATTAAACAGATTGATCCTTAGGGCTGGATTTTCATCAAGTTCAGCTTCTGTGACTTCCAGTGATTCTATTATGGACTCCACTTGCTTGATCCCTACTGGCCCTTCCAAATTTTAGAAGCTCACAATGTCAAAAACCCTTTTTTTGTTACCACAAAGTAAGCCAAAAGGAAGTAGTCATAAAATACCTGCACATGCTTTAGATCAGGGAGCAGCATTACATACCATCAGGTATTTGTAGAACCAGGCACAAAAATCTTCCATGGCAGAGCATATGGGACATTCTATAAGGTCTGAACTATCATTGTCCAGTTTCCTGATATGTGTGTCTAGAATACATAGCAAGTACATGGTGCTTTACAATTGGAGCACAGAGGAAAGAAACACCAGCTAGAATTTATATAGTAGTTTAAGGTTTGCAAAGTGCTGTACAAACATCTCATTTCATCCTCAAACAAACTTAAGAAATAGGTACTTTTATTATCTCCATTTTAGAGATGAGAAAATTGAGGCAGACAAAGGTTCAGTGACTTGCTCAGGGTCACATGGCTAGGAAGTGTCCAAAGCAGGACTTGAACTCAGTCTTTCTCACTATAGTTCCAAAGATTTATCCATTGTCACAGCTAACTATGTCTATTATCTATATCTATAACTGTATGTATATCTATATAAATGCACATACAGATTACACATAAATACACATCCACACACATATAAACATGTATGTTTATATATATTTATATGCCATATGTGTATATACATATATATATGTATAGCACTATGTAACCCTTAAGTATGATTTACACATATTATCTCAATCCTCACAACAATCCAGTTATATAGGTATTATTATTAACCCCCAATTTACATATGAGGAAATGGAGGCTGAAGGCGAAAGTAATTTGTGCTGTGTCAACCATTTACTGTGTCTGAGGCAGGATTTGAATTCAGGTTTTACTGACTCTAAGTCCAACATTCTGTGCCACCTTATCTGACTCAAAGAGAGATCCTTGGAGGTGGGAAAATGGAAGGAGCATGCTGTTTGAAGAACAGGTAGAATGTAAATAGGAAGAGTAAACTGGGGAGCAAATTGTAAATGAGAAAATGTTGCCCCATCATAAGTAGATCAGAATGAACAAGGAATGTTCATGTTGCATTGTTAAAATCATTTTTTGATAAAAGCTGAATATGGATATGCATCCATTTACATATTCAATCAAGAGTTATGTATGGGATGCCTACTATGTATGAGAAACTCCTCCAGGCACTGTGAGGACATACATAGATGTGTAAAAATAAAGTGTGGTACCTGCCCTCAAATGGTTTTTGATTTAATGGGGAGAGGTAATAACATGATATGAACAACTTTTGTAATAAAAAGAGCTGGTGCTATTTGGTGAGATTTGGCCTCTCCCCTCAGAGTGAAAAGGGGGACAAGTAGACAGAATTAGAATGACTGATGAGAGCTTTAAGTATAGCTCTTGATACCAAAGATATCCTGCCAACCTCTGCATTTATCCTTATTTGACCTACTTAAGATTGTCATATTAAAAAGGTGACTAAGATCTGCTTACCCTGGATTGGTCTTCAAGTCCAAAATGCTCATTTTATAAATTAGGGAAACTAGGCCCTGAAAGATGATGAGTCTAGTTCAAGTGCACACAAGGCTTAAGCCATGATTCATGCACTAGCACTCTGAATCTTCCCTTTCCTGTTGTGCACAATGTATTTTTTGAGAAATGGCAGCAGAAAAGAAGCCCAGGTGTTGTCAACCTAGCTAGAATGTCTCCCAATTCCTGCTGCTGCTTCATATCCATCCTGCTCAGGTGAGGAAACCTCACACCCCACATGTATTAGCACCATGGGCCTTTCCATCTCCTGCTGGGTTCAGAATCTTGCCTTAGGAAAGGTTTTTTTTTGGGGGGGTCAGGACAGCCATTTTCCATCTGCTCAAAGTAACCAATTCCATCTGTAGCAGTACAAGGCATCTACCACCTTCTGCTGCCATCCCAGTTTCCCAGCTGGGATGTGGAGAACCTCAAGTTTAAAGAGTAAACTTTCCTTGACTTCAAGCAACCTATCCTCTGCTGCACCTGTCTTTTGGGGGTATAGGAATGATACTACCTACTCAGTGACTAATATTCTCACACCTGGTCATATCCTTCACATCACAATGACTGAATGCCTCAAATAACCATCCAAACTCCATTCCATAGATTTCTTATCTCCAATCCCCCTCAACCCTGCCAATCCAAAATTGCATCCTAATTTCAATACACCTTTCACTGTGTCCTCTAGGATGTTTGTTCCATAAGCCATAAACTTCCCCTTCATCTCAAATCTTTTCCTCAGCCCCTCTTTACATCTAAAAACTTTTACTGAAACCCGAGCTTCTCTGACTTCTCCTTGCTCCCCACTGAACTTCTACATTTTTTCCTTTCCTCCATCACCCAATAGCTTCTCTTTCTATGAGGTTCATGCCATTCTTATCTACCACCCAATCACAACTCTGGTAGCTGTTGTCTACAGAATGGTTTACACTTTTTTTCTCTCCTACCCAACTTCTGCTTTTACAACTAGGGAACTTCACTATAAATACTGATTCTTCCTCAAATACCCTAACCACTCAGTTCCTCAATCCATATACCTCCAATGAGTTCCTGCTCACCTCCATCCCACCTCAGCTATACATAAAATGGTCATAGCTTTGATTTTGCCATCACCCACAAATCTCCCACCACCTCTTATTTTTAAAATTCTGAAATTTCCTTATCCAACCACAATACCCAGTCCCTTGATCCCTCAATTCTGTCTCTGTGCACCTCCCCTGAACTAATCACTCTCTCCTCCCTATCTTTTTTGTGGTTGTTTTTGTCTGTTGGTTGGTTGTGTTGTGTTTTGTGGGGCAATGATTGCCCAGGGTCACACAGCTAGTAAGTGTCAAGTGTCTGAGGCTGGATTTGAATTCAAGTGCTCCTGAATCCACAGCCAGTGCTTTATCCACTGTGCCACCTAACTGCCCCTCTCCTCCCTATCTTGACTCACACACAAAGAAGAAAAATAAAGAAATTTTAAGAGTATGCTTCAATCTGTACTAAGACTTGTTTGGTTCTCTGGAGGTGGATAGAATTTTCATCATGGGTGCTTTGGAATAGTCTTGTCTCATTGTACTGATCAGAATAGCTGTCTTTCACAGTTGATCACTCTTACAATATTGCTGTTACTATGTACAATGTTCTTCCAATACTATTCACTTCACTCTGTATGAGTTTATATAAATATTCCCAGGTTTTTCTGAAAGCATCCTGCTTGTCATTTCTTAGAGCACAATAGTATTCCACAACAATCATATACTACATCTTGTTTAACCATTCCCTAATTAATAGATATTCCCATAATTTCCAATATTTTGCCACCACAAAAGAGGTGTTATAAATATTTTTGGACTAATAGGTTCTTTTCATTTTTTATCTTTTTTGTAATCCAGGTCATAGTGGTATTGCTGGGTCAAAGTAGTATGGACAGTTTTATAGCCCTTTGGGTATAGTTCCAAATTCATATCCAGAATGACTGGATAAGCTCACAAATCCAACAACAGTGCACTAATGTCCCAATTTTCCCACATTCTATACAGGAATTGTCATTTTCTTTTCTTGTGATTTTAGTTAATCTGATAGGTGTGAGGTGATATCTCAGACTTGTTTTAATTTATTCTTTACTCAATTGTTAGCATATGTTTTCTTATGACTATTGATAGCTTTGACTTTTTCCTTCTGACCATTTTTCATTGGGGTATGTCTTGTAGCCATATAAATTGAGTCAACCAATTTGTAATGATGGCCTTAATATCTATTAAGGCGGGTAGCTAGGTGGTGTGGTGGATAAAGCATCAGCCCTGGATTCAGGAGGACCTGAGTTCAAATCAGACCTCAGACATTTGACACTTACTAGCTGTATGACCCTGGGCAAGTCACTTAACCTTCATTGCCCTGCAAACAAAAACATATATCTATTAAGGAAACACTAACCTAACTTCCATACAAATGGGATTTAGGATATTGCTTCTACTACAGCTTTTCACTCAAAGAGATCAAACTATATTTTTTATTGTTTTCAAAATTTTCTGTCATATTGAGCACATCAGTTTAACAGCATCATCTTTTAGGATTTTAAATAGCTTGGCTGGAATTCCATCACCTCCATGAATATTATAGTTAGCAATGCTTTGTAAGGCCCACCTCTCTTCATTCTCTGGGATATTTGACTCGGATAACCACACCATTGTGTGGTTATTGGTGATGTTAAGTTTTCTTTCTTTTTTCCTCCCAGTTATATGTAAAGGTAGTTTCCAACATTCATTTTCATAAGATTTTGAGTTCCAGGGGAGCCTGGAGCCCGAGCCATCCAGTGACATCCCCCTTGCCCCTGCCCCCACCCTACCCACCCACCCTGGCCCGAGCCTCATCCTGAGTCTCAGAGCCTCAGCCGAGTCTGCGCCTGAGGGAGAACGATGCGGCAATAGCAGCTATGATGCCCTTTCCAATGGGTAACCCAATACTCAACACCTTGGAAACCAAGGATTCATGTTACAAAGCTTGATCAGAAGCACTGTACTCCAAAGGCTGCCTTTTGGGGGAATTCCCACAGTACTCGCACTTGACTTCCTATGCTTTCTTTTGTGGTTCTTCCTATTCTCTGTCCTGTGAAAGGTGGCCTGGGACTATGGACGACTGGCCTTGGTTACCGATGTTGACTATGTCCTCAGCAATGCAGGCAGACAGCAGACATCCATGACCATACGAGCACCTCACTTCTGTCTCCAGCTTGGTGGATTTTAAACAGAGAAACAATGGCAGGAAACCACCAAGAGACATGCCTCATCAGCCAGATGGCATCCTTACCCTTAGTCCATGGCTTCCTCCCTACCCAGGAACACCCTCAATTAGTCGTTGTCCTTGACTAGGAAATGGGAGCCAGGGTTCGTTCTTCTGATAAGAGCATCTAAAGTGGCAGTGGCCTACTCAGTGTCCAAAAGCCTCATGGCTCCTGACAGGGTAACTCAGAAGATTAAGCATCCAGCAGTCTGACAGAGCAGTTCAGTTCAACAGACATTTATTAAGCTCTTGCCTCATGCATGGGTGCTCTGCCAGGCTTTGGGGCTACAAAAATGAAATAAAACATAGTTCCTTCTCTAAAGGAACTTATCATCTAACATGGGGATAACATGCATACTAATAAATAATAATACAAATTAAAAGTTAAGGACCAAAGATTTAAGATATAAGAAAGTGCTCTGAGAAATTCTAGAAGAGAGAGAGATTTCACCTCTGCCTAAAGAGATCAGGAAAAGTTAGGAGGTATCACCTGAGGAGGACCTTGAAGGAAAGAAAGGATCTCAACAGGCTTGGAGATAGAGGAAATCCATTCCAGTATTGTAGGAGCAAAGATGAGAAGATGAGACATGGCTCATAGTTAATAGGCATATCTCCCTAGAAAAATGGCATTATTGATTGCTGTTTCCAGAACAAGATATCAAAGGGAGGAAGACATATCCATGTGGTGGCTGGGCAGATGGCAAGGTGTTGGGGGTGGATCTGAAGTGTAGGCTGGGGTCATCCAGGAATAAAGACATGATCATCCAGGAAGGACTTCTATTCGAGGTGGGAAAGCAGGGTGGTCAGTGGCAGTTTAGATGCCAAGATAAAGTGTCATAATTGTGAAACATCATCTAAAGCAATCTTCATGTAGTCAGTTCAAATAATACTGGAAAGGTAAACTAGAATCAACTGGTGGGAAGCCTTATATGCCAGGCTAAAGAGTTTGTCCTTCATGCAGGAGAAGGTAGAAAGCCATTGATCATTTTTTGAGCAAGGGACTGTTATCCAAAGTGATAGTTACAAAGATGATCTGGAGTGAGTTGTGAAGGGAGACAGGTTTGAGAATAAAGAGAGAAACTAAAACAGTCTGTCAGAGGCAATGAGTAACTGAATTTCACTGGTGGCAATGTGATTGGAGAGAAGGGAAATTCAAGGGATTTCAGAGGACAAAACTTGGCAATTTGTTGAATATGGCTGGGGGGTGGGGAGTACGTGGAGGATGTATGAGGAAGAGGGAGAAGTAACAAAAGATTCCAAGGTGTTCAGTCTGGGTTCCTGGGGGAACGAAAGTAGTTGGGGAGGAAAGAATGTTTTTAAATTTTTAAATGAACCTGAAAAACAAATTCCCACAAAAAAAAATAAAAAAAGATTTAGAGTTCCAAATTTTTCTCCCTCCCTCCCTTTCCTCCCCCCTCCACAAGACAGCAGCCAGGTTATATATGTACCATCCACAAATGTTCTTTTTATCAGTTTTTCTATGGGGGTGGATAGTATGATTCATCATCCCTCCCTTGGGATTGTCTTGGATCATTGTATTGCTGAGAGTAGTTAAGTCATTCACAAATGCTCATTGAATAATACTGTTGACACTATGCACAATGTCCTCCCAGTTCTGCTAACTTCACTATACATCAGTTCATAAGTTTTTCCAGCTTTTTCTGGGATCATCCTGTTTGTCATTTCCTATGGCACAATACCATTCCACTACAATAATATACCACAGCATCTTCAGTCATTCCTCAATTGATGGACATTCCCTTGATTCTTGATTCTTAGCCATCACAAAGAGTGTTGCTATGAATAATTTTGTATAATATTCCCCCTTTTCTCTTTTCATGATTACTATGTTACTATTTCCTCTCCATCCTATTCCCTTCCCCATGATATTTATTCTATTATCAATTTTCTTACATCCTATCCCTCTTCAAAAGGGATTTGCTTCTGTCTCCTCCCCCAATCTGCCCATCCTTCCTTCGCCCCACCCTCTTTATCCCCTTCCCCTCCTGTTTTCCTGCAGAGTTAGAGATATTACTCCATCCAATTGAGTATGCATGTTATTCCCTCCTTGAACCAATTCTGATAAGATTGAGGTCTTTGAGCCAATTCTGATGAGTGGTAGGCTCATTTACTGCCCAGATTAAATAGGTTACTTCACCCAGTTGCGTGTGTGTGCTAATCCCTCCTTGAGACAACTCTGATGAGTTTAAGGTCTTTGAGCCTTTTCTGATGAGTGTAATGTTCATTTACTACCCTGCTCCTCCCCTATCTCTTCCCACACTCCATAAGCCCCTTCCTGCTTCTTTCATGAAGGATTTCATCCTATGCTACCTCTCCCCTTCCCCCTCCCCCAGTGCATTTCCCTCACCCCTCAATTTAAACCTAAAGATATCATCATGGGGCAGCTAGGTGACACAGTGGACAAAGCATCCACTCTGGACCCAGGGGGATCCCAGCCAAAACACAGCCTCAGACACAATACAGTCACCCACTACACAACCCCAGGTATGTCACCCAACTCCAATTTTTTATGGTTCTCTTGAGTCTTGTATTTGAAAGTCAAATTAACATTCAGTTCAGGGCTTTTCATCACAAATATCTGAAAGTCCTCTTTTTCTTTAAAATCTCATTTTTTCCCTCTGAAACTTATGTTCCAGTTTTGCTGGGTAGGTGATTCTTGGTTGTAATCCAATTCCTTTTGCCCTCTGAATATCATATTCCATGCCCTCCAGTCCTTTAATGTAGAAGCAGTTAGATCTTATGCTATCCCCATGGAGGCTCCACAGTATTTGAATTACTTTTTTTGAAGCTTGCAATATTTCCTCCTTGACCTGAGAGCTCTGGAATTTGGCTATAATATTCTTAGGGTTTTCCTTTTGGGAGTTATTTCTGGAGGTTATCGGTGGATTCTTTCAATTTCTTCTTTTAACCTTCTGCTTCTAGAATATCAGGGCAATTTTCCCTGACAATTTCTTGAAAGATGATATCCTAAACTCTGTACCTTGATCATAGTTTTCAGGCAGACCAAAATTTTCAAATTATCTCTCCTGGACCTATTTTCCAGGTCAGCAGGTTTTCCAGAAGATATTTCACCATTGCCCTCCATTTTTTTATTCATTTTGGATTTGCTTTATTGTGTCTTGGTTTCTCATAAACTCACTAACTTCTATTTGTTCAATTCTAATTATTAGGCAATTATTTTTGTCACAGAGCTTCTGTACCTCCTTTTCCATTTTGGCCAATTTGACTTTTCAAGCTGTTAACTTTTCTAATGTCTTTCCTGAATCATCCTCATTTCTCTTTCCAGTTTTTCCTCTACTTCTCTAACTTATCTTCAAAGTCCCTTTTTGAGCACCTCTATGGCCTGAGACCAATTAATATTTTTTCATGGAAGCTTTAGATACAGGGACCCTGATATTGACATCTTCCTCTGAGGGTGCACCTTGATCTTCCTTGTCACTGAAGAAACTTTCTATGATCCTTAACTTTTCTGTCTGCTCATCTTGCCTTTATTTAATTTGACTTTTTAGCTCCTTAAAGTGAGGCACTGTTTCTAGGCTGCCATTTCCCATGCTTCAGAAGTCCCAGGTGGTATGATTTAAGTAGGATCAGGTTCTTCACTTGCCTGGCCTATTCCCTAGTCTGTAGATGACCCCAGACCAACTTGCTAATCAACCATTTTTGTGTGTTTTGGTTGTCAGCTCAGACAAGCCTATGCCCCTCCCCGACCTGGGCAACTGCTACTCAAGCCTACCTCCTATTTCCCAGCAGGGGTGAAAAACCCAAGTTCTGACTCAGCACCAGCATAGACTCCTGTAGTGTCCCCCCTTCCAAGGGCTTAGCCCTTTCACCAGACTGTGAGCTTAGTTCCAGGTGACACTGGCACTTCAGCTGATTCAGAGGCTCTGTGGGTCTCCTTCTCTGATGATGCCTTCCTTGGACTGGATCTGTGTCAAGGTGACTGTGGAGTTGGGCTCCACTCCTGTTGCAGCACAGCAGCTCCCTCCTTCCGACCTTCCAAGCCATTGTTGGTTAGAAGATGATTTCAGCACATTCTTCTGTAGGTTTTGCTGCTCCAGGCATTGTCCTATGGCATTATTTTGATGTTTTTTGGAGCAATCATGTCAGGAGATTAAGAGCTCACTGCCTTTCCTCTGTCATATTGGCTCTGCCCCAGAAGCTCCCCCTGTTAAGAGTTTTCTTGTGTACCTCTTCTATATACTCTTGCCACCTCTTCTGAATCTTTTCCACTTCTTTTAAGTCACTACCATTTTTTTTTCTTTTATCATGTCCATTTTGGACTTCTTTCCACACTCTATTACTCTTAACATCCAACTTAGAGATGTCTTATGTTCTACAATGGTATTTATAAACCAAATATTTGCAACTTCAAGCTTATTTACCTCCATAGAGATGATATTCTACTTGTTGGTTAGATTGTCAGGTTAACAAACAGCAATCTATCAAACTTCTTTTTTTTGAGGGGCAATTGGGGTTTAAGTGATTTGCTAGGGTCACACAGCTAATGTTAAATGTCTGAGGCCAGAATTTGAACTCAGGTCTTCCTGAATCCAGGGCTGGTGCTCTATCTACTGTGCCACCTAGCTGCCCCTCAAACTTCTGATGGAGCTGAGTTATTCCAAGTATAATGAGATTTATTCAGTGCCTACTAGTCCATAGTGCTAGTCTATGAAATAACTGAGATATGTTTACATAAAACATGACCTCTGCCTTTAACAATCTCACACTTTAGTAGTAATGTACATTTGTAAAATAGAATATAATTTCAAATAGTGAAAAAAATACATTGGATAAATTTATTTTGAGTCACTACATTTAAAGAAAGGCAGTAGAATAGGAAAGTTGGAAACTTTAGTAGCTACTCTGAAAGATAATTCGAAGGAGTTGATAACATTATTTATGAAGCTTGGTTCATCTTCAAAATTTCTGTCTTTCTTTTTCCTTGATACAGATGAATTACTCGCTGCTCTTATCCTTATCAGTAGCATTCAAGGGTTTCTTTTGGCTCATAAATGGAAACAAAGTGTGGGAGAGAAATGGTTTTTGAGGCAAATGAGTAAAAGTTACAAGATGGAGGGGTAGGAAGCAGAGAACTTAAGGTGATGTGTGTATATTCTAGAAGACAGAGACCGAAATGAAATAAACTGAGTTGAAGGAGTTCTATAACAAAAGATCATCTTGCTTTGTTCTGTATTGGTCAGATTACATTTTAGAATACTGTGTTTACTGACACATCTCAGATAGGGCATTGACAAGGTGGAACATGTCCAAAAGAGGGATATAAGAATGATGAAAGTATATAATGTACCATATAAAGATAGTTTATAATACTTGGCATAATTTTCCTAGAAAACAGAATTTATTATCAAAATCATCATGACCACCACCAATGTGACCACCATCATCTTCAAATTTAGAGCTGTCTGGGGTCTCAAGAACCATCTAATGTAACTCTATGATCTTCAGGTGAAAGAAGACTACATTAGTTTTTCAAGGTACTTCTGGTCTTCAAACATTTATAGAAATATCATTTTGAGAGGGAATAGAAGTGTTCTGCCTCACCCCAGAGGGTAAAACTAGGAGCATCGGGTAGAAGGTGTAGAGAGAAATATCTTACCCAAAAGTGGAATGAGCTACCCTAGAAGTTAGGTAGTGAGTTCTGTCTTTCAGGAGGTTTTCATGATCTAAGAAGGATTCTTATTCTTACCTAGGTTCAAGTTGGAGTATATGTCCCCTTTTAGTCCTTCCCAACTCTAAATTCATGACTCAAGGTTTAAGATAGAGTCAAAAGATGGAAGAAAATATCTGCTCAATCTCCTTAAAGAAAAAGGAGGGGGGGGGAGAGGAAATAGGCGAAACTCATTAAGTCAGACTGGGTCTCTTTCCTTTTGTCAGGTGCTATAAATGGCCAAGTGTCTCCATTTTCCCTTGCTAACCAAGGTACAGTGAAGAAAAATGTTTAATTGGTTCATTGATGGCTTACTTAAATTAATAATAAATAATTTTTAAATCACAAAAATGTCAGGAACAGCAGAATTATGGGAAATGGTTTAGGGTAAAGGGGGAGGGCAAGGAGGTGTATAAGGCCTCTCTCCTAAGTACAGCTTGTACATAGGTCAGATGTTTGTAACTTGAGGCATATCCACAGAGTAACCTCTTCAAGCTTACTGAAAAGTCCAAAGAATGGCCAGATTGATTTTGTAATTTCACCTTCTTTAGCTCATTGTGGGTTCAGAGTTACTACTAGAGCTACACCTATCAATTATTAAACCTGGAGCAAGCAGGTGGGAAAGATGGCTTCACCTAAAGTATAACTCTTCAGTGTAAAAGTATACCCTAGGAAAGTTGCATCGTGAAAAGTCCTACACAACTGAAAATGAAGAAAAACAACAACAACAAAAGGACAGTGAAAGCTTTATATAGGCTGTTGAAGAATTCACTGCTGCTGGACAGAGAATTTGGAATCAGGAATGTAGCAAGTAGGTAGGGGAGGATTACGTCTCTGAATGAAGTTTGCACCTCTACATGGTGGACTGGGCAGGACAGGAGCCTACACAAAATGGAGTGTTTGGAGGGGAAAAAATGTCCCAATACAGTCTTGTCGATACCACCTAAATTTTCTTTTATGAGTCAAATTCTCAGTCCACCCCTAGCTCCACTTCAAATTACTTCCTCTGTTTTATTGATAAACCTGAAGCTGACATCTTTCTAGTTTAATAACTTATAATACTTAATGACAGGCATGCAGTTGTTACATTGTTATATTTGATCTAATATATTTCACAGGTTGAGAGAGGAAAGAACCTAGTGGAAGTTAAAAAAAATAAGATAGCACAGGTGACAATGCTACAAAGGGTATATTTGTTTATATGTGCTTGTCCATATGACAGAAACATTCATCCATCTCTAATGTTAAAATATACACTACCAAATGAAATGAATTCACTCTTTAGGACTAAGGATTGAATCCTAGTAGATAAAAATTCAGGAGGGTAAACAACTGTCAGCACACTGTTTTATTTCAATTGCTTCTATATCCAATCTTTTCAATTCATTTTTTCCTTAGATCTCTATCTTGGCTAAAACATTTTCTAACTAATCTGTCATCTGTTTACAGTGAGGTCAAAGACTATTTTTAATACAAATATCTTCATGTTAGACAATCAGATAGATTATATACTTTGGTCATCCAATTAATGAACAATTTGAAATCTTCCTTATAAAACATTAATAAATCCATGAGAACACTTCCCTTTTATTTTCTCTTCTGAAAAACTTCCTACTCTTTTTTTGGCTTTATTTTCTCTTTGTTTATTTAAATAAGTCCAGTGGCATTTGTGTTTATCTAGCTGAGAAGAAAAATGATTATTTATTTTATATTTTCTCTCTTCATTACCCTAAACTCAAAACAATATAAATTGTATGCTTAAGAATAATTCATTGTTTACCATAGTTATAATAGAGTATTAAGAATTATAAAATGATCATTATTTTTTTGTTGTTGTTGAGATAAAAGGTAGAAGAAAGCATCCTTACATAAATAAACATATATAGGGTGCAGCTAGATAGCACAGTGGATAAAGCACTGGCCCCAGATTCAGGAGGACCTGAGTTTAAATCTGGCCTCAGACAGTTGATACTTGCTAGCTGTGTGACCCTGTGCAAGTCACTTGACCCTCATTGCCTCACCCCTCCCAAAAGAAAAACATATAAGGATGTTGAAAAAGTAACATTTTCCATGATGGACAATCCACCATCTGCCAGATTGAATTCAAATCAGATCTTGGAATTAAGCAAGATACATATCAATGGCATACAAATTCACTTATAACAATTCTCCAAAAGTTTTCTTTCACCTCTTATAGGCTGTTTCATGTTCAGAAACTATATTAAACACAATCATTTAACATTCACTAAGCAGCCACTCAAAGGAAGTCATTGCATCAGATTGTATGGAGATATTCCTCAATGCTAGAGATAATGCAAAATCCCTTTAATTCTAGTAACTGATATTTCTGGATATAGTATAAACCATAAATTGACCATAGAACAGTAAGGATAGCCAGAATCTTGAATAGGCAGTGATTTCAAGCAATTCACATTTGCTAAATTTTATGATTATATAATATTTGTATCCAAGCATTTTGAAAATGGGGAAGTGATAAATATATAAAATTTTTCTATATATACATTCTCCCTGATGTTTATATATATTTAACCTGAAGAGAACATCACATATAAAGTACTTGATCTGGACTTCCTTTAATACATGTAGATATTGCCATGGCAGGTTGAGCTTCTATTATTCAAAAACAGGAGAGAAAAGATATCCTGGAATGCCCAGGGGACCTCACCACCTCCCATCTCTTCCTCCTTATCTCTTTAGTTGCTAGAACTCTCTTTGAAGTCTGAAAGTGAACTGGGACACATTCCAGAGGCCGATGAACTGCTTTTTCCTAATTAAGTTTCTGAGTTCTTTGGGAAAGAGCATTAAAGGGAGTTAAGGTGATTCATGTGTTCCTCAGAATATATGAAGGTGTGAGTACTACAAAAGAAAATGTCATTTACTCAATAAAAATGCAAGTACCTGGAGAACATAATGACTTTTTAGCAATCTTTCTGTGCAAATGACACATAAATTGAAATTTGTTTAATATAAATATACCAATAAAATGGAGATTCAAACATGTTCTTCACATAGACCCAGATATGCCTAGGAAAGTGAGAGATCAAGTGACTTGCCCAGTATCCTACAGCCATTATGTGTCAGAAACAGGACTTGTATCCAAGGGCTTTCTGGCTCAGAAGTTATTAAGTCAATGTCATTTATCTACCTGATATACCATACTACTTCTTTTGTAAAGGACTTTGCTAATTAACAGGTCCTTAAAGTCTGTAACATAACCACAAAATTATAATTTTTCCTCATCACTTCCTTATTAAACTTTAGACTATAGAAATCCCAAACAACAACAGGTATTTATATGTCTCCTGCCTACAAAATGCTTTAGCAAATTACAGATAAGTGTTAACAATATACTAAATGAATTGTCTGGAAGTTTAATTTAAAAAAAATCTCTGGAGAACAATATAATACAGTAGAAAGAGAGCTGAATAATAAAAGGCCAGTCAGGGGTTCAAATCTTAGCTCTACACCTGACTCCTTATGTAGTATTAGGCATGCAATTTAACCTCAGTCTTTTCACCATTAAAAGTTTGACTAGATTACTTCTGAGTATGTTTCCAGATCTCAGACCATATGACCAACAAAATGGAAGATCAGACATTTTAGGTAATCCTCACAACTTCTCAAACCTCTCCGTAAAAAGAATCACATGCCACAAGAAGCTAAGTTCCATTATCTCAAAGGGTCTACAACACCAACAATTTAAATGAGATAAAATAAAATAAAATAGAGCAGGCTAATCTCCCCTAATTGGCTTACTCATCATCCCCTTTTTCACTATCCACCATGCTCTGACATCTGTGCTATACAAACTAGCCCATGTGCTTACATGTAACAGAACTCAACTAGACTCTACCCCCAAACACTGCTATTATTTTGCAAAAAGCAAAAGCTTTCTTAAGGTAGGAAAGCAGCAAAATATGACTCTGTGCCCCAACAGAGAACTGAGAAACAGAAAGAACTAGGGAAGGAAAGTTGTGTGTAGCTATACAGTATTCTACCAAATCTGTAGGGAAATCACATTCAAGTGGGAAGGAGTCAGAAAATGAGCAATAGTGAGATATAAAGGAGAAAAAAACACCCAACCCTAAAACTTCCAAAGGTATCAGGAGGAAGGAAAAAATCTTGAGCATAAGTAGATAAATAAACAGGAAACGTATTAAAAACAGATGGGAGGGGCAGCTAGGTGGCACAGTGGATAGAGCACTGGCCCTGGAGCTAGGAGGACCTGAATTCAAACTGGCCTCAGACACTTGACACTTACTAGCTGTGTGACCCTGGGCAAGTCACTTAACCCCAATTGCCTCACAAAACAAACAAACAAAAAACAGATGGAGATATGGCCTTTGGATCAGCTAAGCAAGTACAGAAAACTATGAATAAATGTTATGATAAAAGAAAATCAATCCAAATATTATGTGGCAGAAGAACCTGTTAGAGAGCATGGAACAGCATACTGTTCCTGAACAGTTTAAAAGAGAAATTAAGAATAGTAAATTCAGAATTTATGAGCTATATACCAGAAATAATTGGTAGAATAGAAAATCTTGAATGCATGGTGGTAATCTTATCAAAGAAACAAAAGAGGGAACTAAATATAAAGGTAAATGCATGAAAAGGAAGGGAAATTTGGAAAAAGAAAAAGCAATAAGAATGCCACTGACAAATAAGTCCTTCCCATGATTATGAGAAAGATCTTCAAATATAAATGAAAGGAAATTTGAGTAATGTAAAACTATTTTGAAAGAAATGGAAACTGCAAGAGGGAATTTAATGATGTGTTCCAAAGAGCAAAGGAGCTGAAGATACACCAAACATGGCCTATCCCACAATTTGTCCTAACCATTAATGTTAAAGACACATTTCAAAAATCTTCAGAAATAAAACCACACCTGAAGAAATTATTTGATTTCCAAGAAACTTAGACAAGAAAGGTAAACAAATATGGTACAGTTAAGATAAATAACTGAAGACATATAATGATATATTTACCAAAGAATAGGGAAAAATTATCATTGAAAAACTATCAAGGACAAAAGGAAAATATAAACCTAACTCAACTTTAAATGAGAATAAACTAAAAATCCAATAAAACAAAATAGGAGTGACATATTGAATAAGATAAAAATCCCACAATCTATTACTTATAAGAAAGATGTTTTGTAAATTAAGAAATACAGAGAATTAAAATGAGGGGCTGGGACAAATTGCCATGCATCAAATGAATTGAAAAAAATCGGGACTTTCAGTCATACCTTCAGAGCAAAAACAACAATAACAAGAACAACAAAAACAAAAACAATATAAAAAGTAACAAACCAAGAAATTGCATTATGCTGAAAGTAACCCGATAAAAGAACACATTAACAGGATTAAACTTGTTTTTTTCAAATGTCCTAGGATCCAAATTCATAAGTTAAGAAAAATTGAAGAACAAGAACAACAACAGCAACAAAATAGACATTAAAATAGTGGCAAGAGAGTGCCATGCTCTTTTCTTATTTTCTTTTCTGTTTCTCTTTCTTTCTTATTTATTTATTTATGTATCTATTTATTTATTTATTTTAGTTTTAAACATTTGTTTAGGTAAGATTTCCAATTTCAAATTTTTCTCCCTCCCCCTCCCATAGACAGCAGGTAATCTGATATAGGTTATATATATATATATATATATATATATATATATATATATATATATATATATATATATATATATATATATATATATATATATATATATATATATATAACATTAAACATATTTCCGCATCAGTTATGCTATATAAGAAGAATCAGAGCAAAAAAGGAAAAACCTCAAAAAAGAAAAACAGCAGCACCAAAAACAAAAGAAATAATACGGCCCAATCAGCATCCATATTCCACAGTTCCTTTTTTTTTTTTTTCTGGATTTGGAGGGCCTTTTCCATAATGAGTCCTTTGGAACTTTCTTGTACTGTCTTTAGTCTATCACAGCTGATCAACACACAATGTTGATGATACTGTGCACAATGTTTTCCTGGTTCTGCTCATCTCACTCATCAGCAGCTCATGCAAGTCCCTCCAGGTTTCTCTGAACTCCTCCTGCTCATCATTTCTTACAGCACAATAGTATTCCATTACATTCATATACCACAACTTGTCCAGCCTTTCCCTAATTGATGGGCATCCCCTCAATGTTCAATTCCTTGCCACCACAAAAAGAGCAACTATAAATATTTTTGTAAACGTGGGTCCTTTTCCCTTTTCCATGATATCTTTGGGAAAAAGACCCAAAAGTGGTATTGTTGGGTCAAAGGGTATGCAGAGCTTTATAGCCCTTTGGTCATAATTCCAAATTGCTCTCCAGAATGGTTGCATCAGTTCACAGCTCCACCAACAGCGAATTAGTGTTCCAATTTTTCCACAGCTTCTCCAACATTTATTATTTTCCTTTTTTGTCACATTAGCCAATCTGATAGGTGTCAGGTGGTACCTCAGAGTTGTTTTAATTTGTACCTCTCTAACCAATAGTGATTTAAAGTATTTTTCATATGGGAATAGATAGCTTTTATTTCTTCATCAGAAAACTGCCTGTTCATATCCTTTGACCATTTCTCAATTGGGGAATGACTTGGATTCATATAAATTTGATTTAGTTCCCTATATATTTTAGAAATGAGACCTTTATCAGAAGTACTGGCCATAAAACTTATTTCCCAGCTTTCTGCCTCCCTTCTAATTTGGGGTGCATTGCTTCTGTTTGTACAAAACCTTTCTAATTTAATGTAATCAAAATCATCCATTTTGCATTTCATAATATTCTCTGTCTCTTGTTTGGTCATAAACTGTTCTCCTTTCCAAAGATCCGAAAGTTAAACTATTCACTTTTCTGCTAATTTACCTATGGTATCACCTCTTAGGTCTAAATCATGTACCTATACTGACCTTATTTTAGTATAGGTGTAAGATGTTGGCCTATGCCTAATTTCTGCCATACTATCTTCCAGTTCTCCCAGCAGTTTTTGTCAAATACTGAATTCCTATCCCAGAAGCTGGAGTCTTTGGGTTTATCAAACAGTACATTACTAATGTCTTTTGCTACTGTGTCTCCTGTGCCTACATTGATCCTCCACTCTATTTCTTAGCCAGTACCAGATAGTTTTGATGACTGCCACTTTATACTAGAGCTTCAGATTTGGTACAGTTAACCCACCTTCCTGTGCATTTTTTTTTCATTATTTCCCTTGATATTCTCGACTTTTTGTTTTTCCAGATGAATTTTGTTATTATTTTTTCTAGCTCTATAAAATAATTTTCTGGTAGTCTGATTGGTATGGCACTGAATAAGTAAATTAATTTAGGTAGGATTGTCATTTTTATTATATTAGCTCGGCCTATACATGAGCAAATGATATCTTTACAGTTATTTAGATCTGATTGGATTTGTGTGAAAAGTGTTTTGTAATTGTGTTCATAGAGTTCCTGGGTTTATCTTGGCAAGTAGACTCCCAAGTATTTTACATTATCTCCCGTTACTTTAAATGGAATTTCTCTTTCCATCTCTTGCTACTGGACTTTGTTGGTCATGTATAGAAATGCTGATGATTTATGTGGATTTATTTTATATCCTGCTACTTTGCTAAAATTGTTAATTGTTTCAAGTAATTTTTGAGTTGATTCTCTTAGATTCTCTAAGTATACCATCATATCATCTGCAAAGAGTGATAGTTTTGTTTCCTCCTTGCCTATTCTAATTCCTTTAATTCCTTTTTCTTCTCTGATTGCTAAAGCTAAAATTTCTAGTACAATATTAAATAATAGAGGTGATAATGGACATCCATGTTTCACCCGTGATCTTATTGGGAAGGGCTCTAACTTATCTACATTACATATAATGTTTACTGATGGTTTTAGGTAGGCACTGTTTACTATTTTAAGGAAAGCTCCACCTATTCCTAAGCTCTCTAGTGTTTTTATTAGGAATGGGTGCTGTACTTTGTCAAAAGCTTTCTCTGCATCTATTGAGATAATCATAGGATTTTGGTTAGTTTTCTTATTGATGTGGTTGATTATGTTAATAGTTTTCCTAATGTTGAACCAGCCCTGCATTCCTGGTATAAATCCCACCTGGTCATAGTGTATTATCCTGGTGATCACTTGCTGTAATCTCCTTGCTAATATCTTATTTAAGATTTTAGCATCGATATTCATTGGGGAAATTGGTCTATAATTTTCTTTCTTTGTTTTTTTTTTTTTTTGCCTGGCTTTGGTATCACCACCATATTTGTGCCATAAAATGAATTTGGTAGAACTCCTTCACCTATTTTTCCAAATAAGTTGTATAATATTTCAATTAATTGTTCTTTAAATGTTTGGTAGAATTCACCTGTAAATCCATCTGGCCCTGGGGATTTTTTCTTAGTGAGTTCATTAATGGCTTGTTCAATTTCTTTTTCTAATATGGGCTTATTTAAGGATTTTATTTCTTCTTCAGTTAACCTGGGCTGGGTGTACTTTTGTAAATATTTATCAATTTCATTTAGATTGTGAAATTTATTGGGCAAAATAGTTCCTAATTATTGCTTTAATTTCCACTTCATTGTTGGTAGAATCACTCCTTTCATTTCTGATACTGGTAATTTGGTTTTCTTCGTTCTTTTTTCTAATCAAATATACCAGTGTTTTATCTATTTTATTGTTTTTTTCATAAAACCAGTTCTTAGTGTTATTAACTTTATAGTTTTCTTGCTTTCAATTTTATTAATTTCTCCTTTAATTTTCAGGATTTCTAATTTAGTATTTAATTGTGGATTTCTAATTTGTTCTTTTTCTAGCTTTTTAAGTTGCATGCCCAATTCATTGATCTCCTTTTTCTCTTTTTTATTCATGTAAGCAGTTAGAGCTATAAAATTTCCCATAAGCACTGCTTTGGCTGTATCCCATAAATTTTGGTATGTTGTCTCATTATTTTCATTCTCTTGGATAAAATTATTGATTGTTTCTATGATTTGTTGTTTGACCCACTCATTTTTTAGAATGAAATTATTTAGTTTCCAAATGATTTTCAGTTTACCTTTCCTTGGCTCTTTATTACATGTAATTTTTATTGCATCATGATCCGAGAAGGATGCATTTACTATTTCTGCCTTTCTACATGTGACTATGATGTTTTTGTGCCCTAATACATGGTAAATTTTTTTTAAATGTGCTATGTACTGCTGAGAAAAAGGTATATTCCTTTCTATCCTCATTCAGTTTTCTCCAGACATCTATCATGTCTAACTTTTCTAATATTCTATTCACATCTTTCACTTCTTTCTTATTTGTTTTCTGGCAAGATTTATCTAATTCTGAGAGGGGAAGATTCAGATCCCCCACTAGTACAGTATTACTGTCTATTTCCTCTTGTAACTCATTTAACTTCTCTAAGAATGTGGATGCTATACAACTTGGCGTATACATGTTTAATATTGATATTACTTCATTATCTATAGTACCTTTTAGCAAGATGTAGTTTCCTTCCTTATCTCTTTTAATTAGTTCTATTTTTGCCTTTGCTTTGTCTGAGATAAGAATTGCTACCTCTGCTTTTCTGACTTTAGCTGAAGCATAATATATTCTGCTCCAGCCTTTTACCTTTACTCTGTGTGTATCTCTCTGTTTCAAATGTGTTTCTTGAAAACAGCATATTGTAGTATTCTGGATTATAATCCACTCTGCTATTCACTTCTGTTTTATGGCAGAGTTCATCCCATTCACATTCACAGTTATTATTACTAGCTGTGTAATCCCCTCCATTATATTTACCCCCTTTGTACTTTTCCCCCCTTCTTTCACCCTATTCCTCCTCACCGACATTTTACTTCTTACCCCTGCCTCCCCCAATCTGCCCTCCTTTTTTATCACCCCCCTCCCTTTTCTTTACCCTTTTCTTCCTTGCTTTTGCCCTCCCTTCTATCAGTACCCCCTTTCCTTACCCTTTTACTTCCCTAAAGAATAAGATGTTTCTTTTTCCAAATGAACATATATGTTATTCCCTCTTTGAATCAAGTCTAGTGAGAATAGGGTTGAAATAATTTTCACCCCTCCTTTCTTTCCCTCTATTGTGATAGGTTTTTTTCACCTCTTCATATGATGTAATTCACCTCATTCCACCTCCCCTTTCCTCTTCTCCCCATAAATTCCCTTTTAAGATCTTAATTTTCTTGATATCATCACATCAAAGACAGTTTATATTTATACCCTCTGTGTAAAGTCCTTCTCTGTGCCCAAATACATTTACAGTTCTTAAGAGTTATGAGTATTATCTTCCCATGTAGGGATGTAAACAGTTTAACCTTATTGAGTAACTTTTTCCGCCTGTTTACCTTTTTAAACTTCTCTTGAGTCTTGTATGTTAAGGTTGAATTTTCTATTTAGGTCTGGTATTTTCACCAGGAAACCTTGAAATTCGCCAATGTGATTGAATGTCCATCTTTGTTTTGCTGGCTAATATATTCTTGGTTGCAATCCAAGCTCCTTTGCCTCCCAGAATATCATATTCCAAGCCCTGTGGTCCTTTAATGTTGAAGCTGCCAGGTCCTGAGAAATCCTGACTTTGGTTCCATGATACTTAAATTGCTTCTTTCTGGCTGCTTGGAGTATTTTCTCCTTCACTTGATAATTCTGGAATTTGGCTACAACATTCCTTGGAGTTTTCCTTTTGGGGTCTCTTTCAGGAGGTGATTGGTGGATTCTCTCAATGATGATTTTATCCTCTGATTCTATAATATCAGAACAGTTTTCCTTAATAATTTCCTGTAATATGGTGTCTAGCCTTTTTTTCTGATCATGGCTTTCAGTCAGACCATTCATTCTCAAATTGTCTCTCCTGGATCTGTTTTCCAGGTCAGTTGTCTTTCCAATGAGGTATCTCACATTTTCTTCTACTTTTCATTCTTTTGATTCTGCCTGACTGATTCCTGGTGTCTCATGAATTCATTACCTTCCAAGTGTCCAATTTTAATTTTTAAGGCATTGTTTTCTTCAATGAGTTTATGCACCTTTTTGGCCATTTGGCCAAATGAATTTTTTAAGGCGTTGTTTTCTTCAGTGAGATTATGCACCTTTTTTTTTTTTTCCATTTGGCCAGATGAATTTTTTAAGGAATTGTTTTCTTCAGTCAATCTTTTTGTTTCCTTTTCTAAGCTGCTGATTCTTTTTTCATAATTTTCTTGTGTTGCTTTCATTTCTCTCCCCATTTCTCTCAATTGATTTTTTTTGTTTGTTTTTGTTTTTGGTGAGGCAATTGGGGTTAAGTGACTTGCCCAGGGTCACACAGCTAGTAAGTGTTAAGTGTCTGAGGCCAGATTTGAACTCAGGTCCTCCTGAATCCAGGGCTGGTGCTCTATCCACTGCGCCACCTAGCTACCCCTCAATTGATTTTTTAAATCCTTTTTGAACTCTTCCAAGAAGGCTTTTTGTTCTTGAGGCCAATTCCTCTTCCCTCTTGAGGCTTCACATGTAGGCAATTTGGGAGTATTGTCCTCATCTGAGTTTGTGTTTGCCTCTTCCCTGTTGATACAGAAGCTCTCAATGGGGAGAGCTCTTTTTTGTTTCTTACTCATACTGCAGCTTTTTTTTTTTAACTTGAGGTCTACTCTGGGGTCGCCAGGGTCCCTGTTACAATGTTCTAGTGCTGGGGTATAGGGGCTGTGTCACTTGCTTTTTACACTGAGGACTCTATGGCTTGTGGATTTATCCCTGTCCTGGCCCTGCTATCTGCACGCTGGGATCGGTAGGCCTGGTCGAGCCGGTCCTATGGGTGGAGGTCCAGCTGGCAACCTGCCTTCCCGACTGGGGCTGGTGGATTTTGCCACTGTCCTGCTGCACCACCAGCTTTTTGAGCCAGGATCCAGGGGCCTCAGTTGCTCAGCTGTGGCCCACAGCTTCCTTCTGACTTGCCCTGGTCCCTTCTGCTCTATGCTGCGCCTCCCTTTTGCCCTGTGAGATTAAAATTGGATATTAGATCATAAATCTCCCCTACTTAACCTTTCCCTTAATTTATCTCCCAGACTAGTAAATGGAAGAAGCTTCTGGTTTTCTAGATAGAGCTTTTATTGTATGGTAGTCACAAGGTGATGTTGATTAGAAGGATAGGAAAGTAGAAATACAATACAAATCGTCTTAAGTCTAGGCTTAGTCTATATTCCGTATAAAAGTCACCAAAACCCAAGGCCACCTTTGGGGAGAGAGACCGAGTCAAGCACGTGCTGTTAACTGAGAGCCGGGCCGAGTCAAACTCCAGTCCGCATCTGTCTGTGCAGAGCAGCCAGGAGACCAGCGGAGCAGGAAAAAAAAGGCCCCACTTCCGTTCTCTCTTTGCCTTTTAAGCTCGCACCCCGGAAGTCGAGTGCTCAGCAGGCCATCTGGCGTGCATCGCAGGCGGACTGCTGCGAATAGCTCATGCTGTTGGTCTCCTCCCCAAAAGGGTGGTCCTTAAAAAAAAACTGGCGTCTCTCCATTATCTAACCGACTGTTAAAACTTTTTACCACATTCCCCCCCTTTTGTTCCTCAAGAAACAAAATATTTCCTTGACGGAACAGTAAAAATAATATAATAACTATTGCTAACTAATAATATGTGAACAACAATATAGAAAAGGGAGGAAAGTTTTGTCCAGACGGGCAATTTTTTTTTTGTCCTCATGAACCGACACTTTGACATTAGTCTTGCAAAGGGAGAGCCTCTGCAGAGAGTACATGTTACAGATAGTGTATATTATAACAGAAAGGAGATAGTAAAAACTAACAAAACATATAAAGTCTCTGAGTTCTCTTGTCTTCTTGAAATGGTAAGATGTCATCAGGAGGAAACTGGATTCTGGTCTGGAAAACTGGATTCTGGACTCTGGTCTAGATTCTGGATTCTGGACTCTGGTCTGGAAAGCTGGATTATCTTCTTTAACTGTTTGAATTGCTGTATTTTTTACTAAACCTTAGCATAGCATTGTCAATGATCAAATTAATAAATTCCATTACATTCCCTCCTTTATATCCTTAGACTTCTAATAGAGGGTTGAGGTAGTTATGCAATCTGTAACACTTTTTACCACCATGTGTCTGGATCAAAGCCAAATTTAGTATGTGTTCATGACACCTGAAAATGTTATGGAAAGGTTATCATACCATATCTCATGGTTCCGAGACAGCCAGTGATTGTGCTAGGCCACAGGTGAGTTCAACTGAGTGAGATAAAAAGATAAATAAGTTCAGTTAAATTAGGTTAAATTAGGAGGGAGAGAGGATGAATACTGGACTGTGCCTAGTAATTGTGCTCTACATAGTCACCATCATAAGCAAACCATGGACTTACGTGTACCTGTCTCTCCTTTTGTTGCACATATATTCTCTCCAGGGCCTGCATCAGAGTTCACAGCAAGTTAGTCTCTGAAATGATAAGTTTCCATACTTCCAAAATCTCATATTAATTTCACCAAAGACAGTATGATGGTAAAAATGCGTGCTATGCTGCATAACTGAGAACATATTAGTGATATATACAATAATTCCAAACCATACCCAGAGTATAATGACATATAAATAATAAATGAATGTAAATAGCTGATTATATTAGACATTATTACATAATCTTCTTTTAGCAAGTAAACCACATCATCTTATACATGACTTCTCTAGTATAACAGTAGCAGATACTTAAAGTGGTGATCAATTTATCAAAAAGAAATAAGACTTCAATTAGCAAGATTCAATATTCAATGTTTTCAGTGAGGTATCAAGCAATAGGGTTCAATAACCCTTTCTTGTCTTTCATTAGCCTCCTGAGGCAGGCTTAAAAATTTCTGCCAGTTTTCCGGTTTTCTAGAGCAAGATTCCATTCCATTCAGAAGTGTTTCTCTAGCATCTTTTAATCTTTGGAAATCCCTATCATTATTATAATTCCACTCTGAGACACAGCTAAAATATTACTTGGGGGAAATTATTCCCTTACAAACTTATTCCACAAAATTGAAAAAGGATTTATAAAAACCGAATATGTGTTTTTAATGAGAAAACTAACAAATAAATATAGAAAAGTCAATATAAAAATTAGAGAAGAAATAAACTACTTGAAAACACAAAAACCTATAGAAATGATAAACCTAGAAGCTGTTTTTTAAAAGACTAACAAAATATATACACCTTTATTTAATCTGATTAAAAAGAACAGAGCAAAATATCAAATCAACAATACAGTAAGTGAACATGGTTAAATCATAATAAAATCAGAATTTTTAATATGATAATCTGTTACACTTAGTTGTACCAAAAAACTGAACATATAAAAAAATGGAAGAATACGTAAGGTTCCCTCCAGCTTTTTATTCTATGATCCTTTCAATTTAATCATGTTAAACTGCTGTATAAAACAACTACTAGGTAACATTAATTAGAATTTGTAGGTATTGTTTTGGTTACTGGAGATAAATTACAAAATGATAGGACCATTCAAAATACATAGGCAGTTCCAGTGAAAATTAATTTACATGGTGAACATCAGAAGAGTCAAACTCACAGCCCCCAAGCATCCCTAATGAGAGCCAATCCAGATTAAAATATGATTGGGAAATGTTTAATAAAATAAATAAAAAATCAATATAATTTAATTTATAATTTTCTAAGCCGGGGCAGCTAGGTGGTGCAGTGGATAAAGCACCAGCCCTGGATTCAGGAGAACGTGAGTTCAAATCCAGCCTCAGACACTTGACACTTACTAGTTGTGTGACCCTGGGCAAGTCACTTGACCCCCATTGCCCTGCAAAAAAAAAAATTAACTGATATAATTTTCTAAGACAATACGTGGCCTGGAAATATTTTTTAATTTATAACACTTAATCAGTTTATTATATTGTTTGGAATATTTCAAGGGCATGATCTCATTGACTGCTTCCCAAAAGAACAGAAGCACAATAGATCCATTGAAATGGTTTCTTTTGAAATAGCTCTCTAAAGGAATATTTGGGATTGGGAATTCAGTTCATGTTGAAAGCATGTAAGAGAGGAAGCCTAAATTACTATGGTACCCACACCTACATATATGTACTTCAGCTTCCTTTTTTGAATAAATACTAATATAAACTCACATTTACATAAATAGTTCACAATTTGCAAGTCACTCTATATACCTTATCTAATTTGATACTAACCACAATCTGCAAGGTAGGTGCTATTAGTATCCCCATTTTAAAGAATATAAAGTTGAGGATCAGAAAAGTGAAATAATTTTTTCCAGGTAGCATAGCTTGAGTTATCTAAATAAGGATTCAGTCCTTATGTTTTCAACTTCAGTTCCAGCACTCTATCCATTATACCACTACACCTGTCAATGAATCTGATTTACTTTTCATTATTACTTGAACCCTTTATAACTTTTTCATAAGCTACCTCCACCATCTTCCATATATCCCTTGTCTTTCTATCTTCCTGGTTGAAATAAAAAGTCTTGGTTTAGCAGTCAGAATTGGGTTTCATTTTTTATTAATTTGTTGTATCTTTCTTGGGGTTCATGACTATTGTGATTAAAATTATTCAAGGAAAGTTAATCAATAAAAGTTATTATTATTTTGTGAGTCTACAAATTTTTAGAAAACCTAGATACAATTTAGTAGACATAGTGTATTAAGACCTAATTTAACTGGATCACACCTTAGATCTAATTACAGGAATGGCTATGACAATTAAGAAATGCATGCATGACATTAATGTTTTAAATTATATCATTTACAATAGTACTATCACTGGAGCATGTACCTTCAGTTTTATGTCATTGGAAAAGACCCTGCTTAAAAACATTTTCACCTCAGCTCTCAGCTGTTTGTTATGTTAAATCTGGCTGATTATCATCTTAATGTTATAAACAATGGCAACACTGTTTCATTAGGGTAATGATGGCCAAAAAAGGTGAAGAGAAACATAATACAATCAGCTCTAAAAAATGTTCTTCCTTATAGAAATGCATTTTATATTATTTCTCCACTTTTGATAAATGAATCTCTGAATCTATGACTTTTTTACCCAAAGTCAAATTAAACAATTTTCTGCTCCCTCTTTCAGTTTATCTTTGTGTCTTTGTCTCTGTCTTTGCCTGTCTCTAAAAACAAAGAAACAAACAAGAATCAACTCTGAATATTATATTTAAGAAAGTACAAACTATTTTTCTTTAGTAAATGAATGTTTTGAGGCAATCTCAAGGTTTGGGTAGGGGACTTTCTTCTTTTGATTGAATTTTAGATTAACCCATTAGATACAAACATACATATTAATTGTTGTTCAGTAATTTTTGTTATGCCAGACTCTTTGTAACCCTAGTTTGGATTTCCTTAAAAGATACTGCAGTGATCTGCATTTCCTTCCAGTTCATTTAACAGATGAGCAATCTGAGGCAAACAGGTTTAAGTGACTTGCCCAGGGTCACACAGCCAGTAAGTGTCTGAGACCAGATTTGAACTCAAGAAAATGAGTCTTAGGGGCAGCCAGGTGGCACAGTGGATAGAGTACTGGTCCTGAAGTCAAGAGAACCTGAGTTCAAATCCAGTCTCAAACACTTGACCCTTACTAGCTCTGTGACCCTGGGCAAGTCACTTAACCCCTATTGCCTCACTAAAACAAACAAACAAACTAAAGTACAAAAGAAAATGAGTCTTCCCAACGCCAGGCCTGGCACTCTTTCCACTGTGCCACCTAGTCATCCCATAGGATATGTCAGGAAAATGTTTAAGTCCAACGAAAGAACAAAAACAACAACATTTCCAGGCTGAAGCAAATAGGTTTATTGAGAGAGGGTTAGTCCCCCAACAAAGCCAATAGGTTTATTGAGAGGGTTTTAGCCTCCCAATAAAGCCAGTCATCCAGGCATTGCACCTGAAAGACCCAGAATTACAAAATCCATGGGTTTATATACCCTTCCAAAATTTACACTTGTACAGTATTATATCATTAGTTGTGCTTCTAAAATTAAAACATATTCTTAGGAAATATGAGGAACTACCTAAATGACCATAAATGTCAGCATTAGGATGACAATAGGGTGGGTCATTGTCAGGCCACTGGTCAGCAGCGTGAACTCTTTATAGAAAAGTATGTCACTCATGATTATTAAAATATAGCATTGCTAGGGGCAGCTAGGTGGCGCAGTGGATAGAGCACCGGCCTTGGAGTCAGGAGTACCTGGGTTCAAATCCGGCCTCAGACATTTAACACTTACTAGCTGTGTGACCCTGGGCAAGTCACTTGACCCCAATTGCCTCACTAAAATATATATATATATATATATATATATATATATATATATATATATATATATATATATATATATAGCATTGCTGACTACTAGATCTTGTGATATTACCTAATGCTTGACATTGGAAAATTAGGAAATATGAGAAAAGACAACCTTTTGATCTTATGCAAGCTATATTAAATAGAATAAATCACAATTTTTAGTTAATATATTGATTATTATCTTAATCCAATCACTTATAACTATGGTGAATCTCTTATAACTAAGGGATGGGGAAAATCTCACTCACAGATAGGTGTTATAAAAACACTTAAAAACAAAGCTAAATAAAACAAAACAAAAGGTAGCTATTAAAGTAAAGTATTTTATTATCAGTAATATAAAACAAATTGATTATGCTGGCCTTATTTACATATGGTAATTCCACATGATATAAAGTTATTTATTTAATATTACAAACCATTAATGAAAGACCTAATAATGTAACTGAGCCCATAACTTGTCACAATAAAGTGCCTTACCATAATGAATTCTGATATTAAGTAAGCAGGCATTGGTCTCTGGAGAAAGAATTTCAAATCCATTGCAATCTACATTTTAACCATTCCTATTTTCCTAGGAACTAAAGTTACATCACTGTTTTCTTTGTTCTGATAAAATTAGTATTCAGTAGGATAACCTCATATTCAGATTAATAATTGGAATATCCAAAAATCAACTTCATGAGAATTCATGTTTCTACATTAATTTTGGCTAAGATGATACAACGTAAACATACTTTGTAAATCATTCTTCTTGGAATTGAGTCTCTGTGGAAGGTTTCATGATCTTATACCACAAACACAGATTGCAAATCTCAGCAGATTGCCTCTACAAAGGTGAGACAGATGATCATCATGTGGACCATAGAAGAGGAAACAGGAAGAAGAGAAATGAAGGAAATAGGACAGACAGTTGCATAGGAGCAGAGAGATGTCTTTAGAATAAGTTACATACACTCAATTGGTTTTTAAGATAGCACTGTGATCTTGGCTATGGAGATATTATTATTCCCTACTGTATCACTGACCTCAACCTCTTGGGATCTTCTTATTCAAGGCTCAGATCAAGTGTCACTTCCTACATGAACCCTTTGCCAATTCCTCCATTCACCATTCCCCTTTCCCAAAAAGTCTGTATACTTTTTATACTTTATCTATTGGCACTGGGGAAGCTAGGTAGTGCAGTGGATAGAGCACTGGCCTTGAAGTTGGGAGGACCTGAGTTCAAATCTCACCTCAGACACTTACTAGCTGTGTGACCTTGGGCAAGTCAACCCCAATTGCCTTTAACATCTGGGGGCCATTTCCACTTATCCTAATATATATCTTGCCACTGGACTCAGATGGCTCTGGAGGAGAGAGTGAAGTTGGCGACTTTGCACAGCCCTGCTTCACTTAAATCCAATTCACTGCAAGTCATGACATCACCTCAGTGTCATGGTCCTCTTTGAGAATGAAGAACAAACACCAACAACAATAATGTATTAGCATATATGGGTACAGTTAGGTGTCACAGTGGATAGAGTACCAGTCCTGAAGTGAGGAAGACTCATCTACATGAATTAAAAAATCGCCTCAATACACTTAGTAGTTGTGTGACCCTGGGCAAGTCACTTAACCATGTTTGCCTCAGTTTCCTCACATGTAAATTGAGCTGGATAAGGAAATGCCAAACTACCCCAGTATCTTTGCCAAGAAAAACCCAAATGGGGTAACAGAGAGTCAGACACAAATAAAACAACTAAATAATAACATCAACATACATGTTTCTTTAAGAAAACATTAGTGCCTTGATGGCAAATCTTACTGTCATTTTTATCTTGTTATCACTAGTGTATAAATACATGACCGTCCTGACACATAGGTGGTACTTAATGAATGATTATGAGATATATGTACACACACACACATACACATATATACACATACACACATACCCTCATATAGATACATATACACATACATGCATGTGCACACGAAATATACATGTACATGTATATACATATGTGTGTATATAACACAAAATCATGTATACATGTAGGGATATACATGCATGTAGGTATATACATATATGTAGACAGAGGGCACAGGTGTGAGTTGAATATCTGAAAAAATAAAATTAAGGAGTGAGAGAGGAATGCAATGGAAAAAGGGGAAAGGGGGAGGTGGAATGGGGCAAATTATCTCACAAAAAAGCAAGATAAAGCTTATACAGTGGAGGAGAAAATGGACAAGGTAAGGGGTAGTGAGTAAACCTTATTGAATCAATAAGAGTCTTTCCCTGATTGATAAATGATTAAAAGATATGAACAGTTTTCAGATGAAATAATCAAAGCTATCTATAGCCATGTGAAAAATGTTCTAACTCACTTTTGATTAGAGGGATGCAAATCAAAATAATTCTGGGGTATTACCTCACCCCTCCAATATGGAACCAATAGAACTATGAATGATCACAGCCATCAGGGCCATCCCTTTCTTTAACACTACTCATCTTCATGAAATCACTGTTTCTTTCCCACAGTCACTGCTAGGACTAGTCCTGTCAGCTCACCTGGGCACCTTGTCCAGAACCAGTGGAGGGCTCTGCAATCTTCTCTTAATAGGCCATCTGATTCTCACACTGTTTGTGGGATGAAAGTTCCTGAAGATGAGCTGGTACAACACAGATGCTGGCAAGGCTTGTTTTATGTTAATTCAGTAGGATCTGCCTAGAGGCATCTGCACTTCAGCAGGGACAGACCATCACCCAGGGAATCAGGTTTTTTTTCCTATAGACTTCCTAAATTGTCTTAGGCTGGAAAACTGCTTTATCTTGACTTATTCTTTCTGCCTTGCTAAGGTTCGCTTTGAGGGATTCTATTACATTGTTTTTGGAGGAATATGTGAGAAACAGATAATTCCCCACCTTATTTTTTCCATCATCCTTCCAGAATCCTATTCATCAGAGAAACTCGGTGTAAAATTTTACCATTTCCTGCTTTCCTTCTAATTTTGTCTGTATTGGTTTTGTTTCTGCAATGTCTTTTTTACTGTAATCAATATGTCCTATATTACCTCCCATGACCTTCTCTATCTCTTATTTGGTCATAAACTCTTCCCTTATCTTTAGATAGGGTGAAAGGTATTTTTAGGTGCTCCTCAAATTTGCTTTCAATATCATCATTTATGTCTAAATCATGTACTCATTTTACCTTATCTTGATATATGGTGCAAGAAGTTGACCTATGTCAAGTTTCTGCCCAATTACTTTTGTTTTTCTCACAGGCTTTTGTTTTTCTTCAAAAAGTAAGTTATTGGCCCATATTCTTAGATATTTAGCTTTATCAAGATTACATGATTACTATTATTAACAAATTACCATGGAAATTTATTACTGTGTATTATGTGCCTAATTTATTCAACTGATCAAAAACTCTATCCTGTACCAGACCATTTTTTGATCACTGCTTTGTAGTATAGTTTCAACTCTAATACTGTAAGGCCCCCTTCCTTCACATTATTTTCTTTGATTTCCTTTATAATTCTTGACCTTTTATACTTCCAGATGAATTGTTATTATCTTTTTTCTAATTCTGTGAAATAATTATTTGGTAATTTAATACATATGACACTGAATAAGTAAACTAAGATAGGTAGAATTATCATTTTATTATATTGGTTTGGCCTATCTATGAGCAATTAATATTTTTTCTGATTGTTTATTTCTCTCTTTAGTTTATATGTTTAGATAAGTGTTTTGTAATTGTGTTCTTTTAATCCTTGGGTATGCCTTGGCAGATGGACTCCCAACTCTTTTATGTTGTCTGCAATTATTTTAAATAAAATTTCTCTTTCTATCTCTTCCTGTTAGGTTTTTAGTGTGTGTGTGTGTGTGTGTGTGTGTGTGTGTGTGTGTGTGTGTGTATGTATGTGTATATATATATATGTATGTATGTATATATATATAAAGGGTTGATGATTTATGTGGATTTATTTTATATTCTGCAACTTTGCTAAAGTTGTTAATTATTTTAATCAATTTCAGTTGATTCTCTAGGGTTCTCTAAGTATACTACCATATCTTCTGCAAATAAAGGTAGTTTTGTTTCCTTGTTGCCTATTCTTACTTTTTCAATTTCCTTCTCTTGTTTTATTGCTATAGCTAACATTTCTTTTTTTTGTTTGTTTTGTTTTGTTTTTTGGTGAGGCAATTGGGGTTAAGTGACTTGCCCAGGATCACACAGCCAGTAAGTGTCAAGTGTCTGACGCCAGATTTGAATTCAGGTCCTCCTGAATCCAAGGCTGGTGCTCTATCTACTGTGCCACTTCACTGCTGCCCCTATAGCTAGCATTTCTAGTACAATGGTGGACAATAAAGGTGATAATGTACATACATCTTTGCTTTACCTGTAATGTTATTAGGATGGCTTCTAGTTCTTGCCTTTTCTAGAAAATGCTTGCTTGTGGTTTTTCAGAGAATACTTATTTTAAGAAATACTACATTTATTTTTATATTTTACAGTATTTTTAAAAAGAATGAGTATTATAATTTGTCAAAAGCTTTTTTTTTCACCTACTGATATAATCATTATATTTATTGTTTGTTATTGATCAATTGTGCTTATAGTTGTCTTAATATTGAACCAGCCCTACATTCCTAGTATAAATCCCACCTTTGTGGGATTGCGACATATTGCCATAATCTTGTTAGCATTTTATTTAGAATTTTTGCATCAATATTCATTAATAAAATTGGCCCCTTATTTTCCTCATCATGTATTTCTGCTTCAAGTGTCCATTTTGAAAACAATCTATTGTTGGATTCTGGTTTCCAATCCATTCTCCTAATTCTGTCTAATGGGAGAGTTCATCCCAGTCACAGTCATAGTTATTATTGAAAAATTTTGTATTTCATTCCATCTTATTTTTCTGCTTATCCTTCTCTCTCCCCCTCTCTCTCTGACTCTCTGTCTGTTTCTGTCTCTCCCTGTCTCTGTCTCTGTTTCTATCTCTGTCTCTCTCTGTTTTGGACTGTCTGTCTTTTTCTTTCTTTCTCTCTTTGTCTCTCTCTTATCTTGATCCTCCTCCAAAGACTGTTTTGCTTCTAAACACTACCTCTTTAAAAAAAAAAAACATTTCTACATAGTCATGTTGTGAGAGAAGAATAAGAACGAAAGGAAAAATAACACAAGAAAAAATAAATACCAACTAAAAACAACAACAAAGTGAAAACAGTATGTTTAAATATGCATTCAGACGCCATAGTTCTTTTTCTAGATGTGGAAAGCATTTTCCATCATGAGTCTTTTGACATTATAGTGGATCATTGTATTGCTGAGAAGAGTTAAGTCTATCTGAGTTGATCATCACACAATGTTGTTGATACTGTGTACAATGTTCTCTCGGTTCAGGTCATTTCACTCAGCATCAGTTCATGTAAGTCTTTCCAGGTTTTTATTCTGAAATCTGCCTGCTCATTATTTCTTATAGCACAATGGTATTCCATTACATTCATATACCACAACTTGTTTAGCCAATCTACCATTGATTGGCATTCCCTCAATTTCCAATTCTTTGTCATCATTTAAAGAACAGCTCCAAATATTTTTGTACATGTGGGTCCTTTTCCCTTTTTATGATCTCTTTGGAATATATACCTAGTAGTGGTGTTGCTGGGTCAAAGGGTCTATACAGTTTTATAGTTTTGGGGGCATGGTTTCAAATTGCTCTCCAGAATGGTTGGATGAGTTCACAACTCCACCAAGACTACATTAGTTGAAGACTACCTTTCTTAATCTGTATCTCCTCTTATCATCCATTCTTTCTTTTAGCCCCTTCTTCTCCTACTTCCCATTTTTAAAAGTTTGATTTTTATATTCAATTGTGTGTGTGTGTGTATGTGTGTGTGTGCATGTGTGTGTATTCTCCCTCTTTGAACCAATTCAGATAAGGGAGAGGGTCAGGTGTTGTCCACTTGCTCCTCCCCCATTTTCCTTCTGGAAGGGCCAAATTTAATAATGGAAAGAGTTAATTGGGTGGCTTGCCTTAATATTGGGTAAGAATAGAAACAGCCTCTTTCAAAAACAAAACAGGTTTATTAATAGGAACAAGTTTAAAACACTATCTGAATCAAACAAGTGAGATGAATAGAAGTAGAAACAATGTATAAATCTCTGGGGTAAAAAGGCCCCAGTAACCTGAACCTGCTTCCAGCCCAGATAGCTCCAAAGAGCTTTGCCTAAAAACAAAAAACAAAAACCAAAAACAAAATAAAAAACTCATCACACCCAAAATCTGTAGCTCTAAGGAGAATCAGCTGTGCAGTCTCTTCTGTTTTTGCCTGAAGGTCAAACACCAGCAACTCCTATAAATGTCTGTCTTCCTTCCCTGTTTCCTTCAGAACCCTCTCTAACTGCCTTTTAACTTCTTCTCCCTCCCCCTAACTCCCTCTAACTGAATCTCAACTGTATCTCTAACTCTTCCATTGTAAAAATTCTTCCTTGTGCATCTCATTTCTGTGAGATAATTTCTCCCATTCTTTCTTGCTCTTTCTCTTTGTCCCAAGTAAAAACCTCTTTTTCAGCCTTCTATTTTTTTTTTTTGAGATCATCCCAACATAATAGATTCACACCCATATTCTCTAACTTCTGACCACCCTAATGAAAAAGTTTTTGGGAGTCACGTGCATCATCTTCCCATTTGGGAATGTAAAGAGTATAAATTTATTAAATTTCTTATGCTTTATCACCTATGTTTATATTTTTTACTTGTGTCTTGTGTTTTAATGTCACATTTTCTATTTCACTCTATCTTCTTCATCAGGAATGCCTGATTATCCAATTATTCATTTTCCCCTGTAGGATTATGCTCAGTTCTTACAGGTAGGTCATTCTTGTTTTTCCCCCTGTAGGATTATATACTTAGTTCTTACAGGTAGGCCATTCTTAAATATAATACCATCTCTGTTGGTGTCCTTTATAATGATAGCTGCTAAATTTTGTGTAATCTTGAGTCTTGTTCTTTATTGTTTGAATTGTTTCTCTTTGGTTGCCTTTAGTATTCCCTTCTGTAGAATTTGGTTATAATATTTCTTGAGTTTTTCATTTTGGGATCTCTTTCAGGAGATGATCACTGTGTTCTTTCAATTTCTATTTTTCCATTTGTTCTCAAGCTATTTGGGCAATTTTGTTTTATTACTTCTCAAAATATGATATATAGGCTCTTTTTAAAATCAGGTAGTTCATTTATTGTAGTTATTTCTCCTTAATCTATTGTGGAGGTCAGTAATTATTTCTCTGATGATGTACTTCATATTTTATTTCATTTATCATTCTTTTGACTTTGTTTTGTTTCTTGATGCCTCATGAAATCATTAGCTTCCACTTGACCAATTCTAATTTTTAGGCAATTATTTTCTTTCATGAGGTTTTGTACCTCTTTTTTCATTTGGCAAATTTTGCCCTTTAAGGAGCTATTTTCTTTACTGAACTTTTGTAACTCTTCTACTATTTGGCCAATTCTGGTTTTAAAATAATTATTTCCTCCAATATTTTTGTTCTTTTTTCAAGCTGTTAATTCTCTTTTCATAATTTTCTCACATTACTGTTATTTCTTTTTCAAACATTTCCTCTACCATTCTAATTTGGTTTTTTTTGTTTTGTTTTGTTTGTTTGTTTTTGCAGGCACTTGGGGTTAAGTGACTTTCCCAGGGTCACACAGCTAGTAAGTGTCAAGTGTCTGAGGCTGGATTTGAACTCAGGTACTACTGAATCCAGGGCCAGTGCTTGAACCACTGCGCCATCTAGCTGCCTCTTTATTTGTTTTTTAAATGCATTTTTTGCTCTTAAAAAAATAACTTTCTTTAACTCTTATGGGAATTCTTGTTGGGCTTGTGTTCAATTTGCATTTTTTTTCTTTGAGGCTTTACTTTTAACTATTTTCACGTGGTTGTCTTCTTCTGAGTATGTATCTTGAACTTCCCTGTCACCATAGTAAGTATTTATGGTGTAATGATTGGAATGACACCATCTTCTGGAGAGTTACTATAGGAAAGCTCCTGCCATGAGGAGAAGGCATCTGAGGACAAGCCATGCGGCTTTTCTTTGGCATCAGGAAGTGACGTTTGCTCGTGGGTACTGTCTATCAAAGCTACCAGCCAATTAGCTTGGAGCTGTGTGAGTGCATGTGGATGGAATGTTCCCAGTTTCACAGGAGGTTTGTGGGATGAAGAAGGTGTGGTTCACTTTCACCAGGACTTTTGTGGAGAGCAGAGCAGGAGAATTTTAGCTCTCCGAGATAGATAGCTGAATCTAGGTCTCTTTCTCTCTCTCTTCACCAAATTCTTATTCTCCTTAATAAATGCTTAAAAGTCTAACTCTTGCTAAAGCTTATAATTTATTGGTGACTACTCATTAGATATTTTAGACAGACTAACTAGAATTTTAGCTCCTTACAATGGTCAGGTGCTTTTTTGTTTTTGTTGTTGTTTTCTTATTTTTCTAGTCCATTTCTTGACTCTCTGTTCACTTCTAGCAGGTGGTCAGTTTTCCAAGCTTCAGGTCTGTTTATTCTTATTCTTTCACAGCTATATCTGGGTGTCTATAAGTTTTTGGTGCTTCCAAGGTTGTATAATCTGAGGAGAGGTGCAATCACTTCTCACTTGGTCAGCACTCTTTTCCTTACCCAGGTAGGGTTACTCTCTTCTTGATACCACGATGCCTCTCCTTCCTAGACTTCAACCTGAAACTGGGTAATAGGCAATGTTATTGCCAAATGACAACTAGTCTTGTGCTCAGTGCTATCACAGGGATCCTCTGAATTCTCTTTCTGACTAAGTGTCTAATCTCTTTACCATCTCTGGACAGTGGAAGCTCCTGGTAATACTGCTACTCCTCCTGCAGCTGCTTTCCTTGCCACCACCTTGGCAGTCCATAGCTAGTGTCACTGCCATGCTGTACTTCTACCTAGCCCCCACCCCAGTGCCACACACCTCTCCTCAACTCTTCAGTTGTTCTGACCTAAAAAGATAATATCTCACCCTGACCTTTTGTTGGCTATGCCATTTTAGAATTCGACTTATTTTAAAGTTGAAAGGGAATTCTGGGAAGATATATCTAGAATGCTCTTTACTCTGCCATATTGACTTCCAAGTCTAGGGCTATTCAAAACATATTCAAAGCAGATGGGAGGGTAGTAGAAAGATGGGATTATGGGTTTTCATTGTTAAAACAATTTATTAGGAGAGTTTTGAGAATATCCTGGTAAAATTTTGGACTATTTATTTTTTCCTGTTCTTACTACTTATTTTTTATCATAATGAAAAGCAAATTTGATAGACTTCAATAAGGAAGCATGTTGATTGAGACTAGGAAGTGCTGGGAGTTTTTGCTAAAATATCAACCTTTGTTATCTTTCCAATTTTTTAGTTCAAACTAGTTAGGATAATTGAACAAATACTAACTGAATGCCTATTTTGAACGAAGCACAGAATGTTAAATATGACATCTCACTCTCAAGGTGTTTATTTTCAACAAAACATTTTATTTTTTCAAATTACAAGTAAAAACAATTTTTAACATTCATTTAAAAAAAACCTTTTGTGTTCCAATTTCTCTCCCTCCCTTTCTCCCTCTCCACCTCACTGAGAAGGCAAATAGTTGATTGTGCCATCATGCAATTAGACATGTTGTGAAAGAAAACACAGACCCCCACCTCGCAAAAACCCCAAGAAAAATAAAGAAAAAAGTTTGTTTTGATCTGCTTTTAGACCCTTATCAGTTCTTTCTCTGGAGGTGGATAGCATTTTTTATCATAAGTCCTTTGAATTGTCTTCTCAAGGTGTTTATAATCTAATGGAGGAGTCATATGTTTACAAAATAACTAATATGTTTGTAATATAAGGGGAAATTTTTTTTGCAGGGCAATGAGGGTTAAGTCAATTGCCCATGGTCACACAGCTAGTAAGTGTCAAGTGTCTGAGGCCGGATCTGAACTCAGGTCCTCTTGAATGCACGGCCAGTGCTTTATCCACTGGGCCACCTAGTTGCCCCGATTTTTTTTTTTTTTTAATCACAGAAGTCAGGTTAGGAGGCACTACCTTAAAGGAAAATTGGAACCATATTGTTAGTAGTCCTGGAGGACCTGACAAGTATTATGCATTTTTGTTAGTAGGTAGTCATGGGCTACTGCAGGTGATTGATTATTAGTGATAAGGACATGTATGAACATTTCACTCAGCCTGAAGAATGGATTGAAAAGAGAAGAAATGAAAGTCAGGCAGACCAAGAAATTATTTTTGTGCTATCACAGTATCAATAGAGGTCCTGAACTAGGATAGCTATAGTCAAAATTAAAAGAGGGGAGACACATGAGACATACTGTCAAAGTAAAATTGATAGGACTTGTCTATTAATTATACATATCAGTTAACAGGAGGCAGCTGGTGGCAAAAAAGATAGAGCACTGGGCATGGAGTCAAGAAAACCTGAATTCAAATCCAGCCTGAGATACTTACTTATTGTGTGATCATGTCACTTAACCTATGTTTGGTTCAGTGTTATCTACATGTAAAGTGGGCATAATAATAATAACTACTGCACAAGATTGTAGTAAGGATCAACTAAGATAATATTTTGTTTTTGGAAAGCACTTAGTGCAGTGACTAGCACATCATAGGTACCATATTAATGCTGATTTCTGCTTAACAAAGGGATGAGAGTCAATGATTACCAGAAGGTCACAAGCCTAGGTGATGAAGAAGTTAGGGAGAGGTAAATATAACAATGAATAGAGGATTGAAGAAAATTGACATAATTATGAATAATAACAATAATGACAACAACAATAATAATAATAATTTGTAGTAGGAAGCAACTTGGTACAGTGGGAAAAATCCCAGATGAAGGGTCAGAAAACCTAGTGTAACATTTAGTAACACTATGACTAAATGGAAGTCATTTAACTCCTGTGGACAACAATTTCCATACCTATAATATTACTAGTGAAGACTACATGATCTTTAATAGTTCCTTCCAGCTCTTAAGAGTCATACTTCTAAGAAATATTTTAGAATACTAAACGTGAAGGAGAGTAGCCTGGAGAAGATAGGAGTACTAGGGACTTAAATGCATTTCGAATTTGTAGTTTAAGAGATTTCTCCTATGTACTGGCAACACAGTCAGGAAGAACTGAATTCAAACCTAGCCTCATACATTCACTAGCTATATGACACTAGAGAGGTCACAATCTCAGTTTTGTCATCTGTAAAACAGATAATAAAAGCACTTAGCTCTCAGGGTTGTTGTGAGGTTAAAGTGAGATAATATATGTGAGGTAATTTGTAAAACAAGGCCTTTTTTATTTGGTAGCTGTTACTGTTATTATCTCTGCTTTGCAATGAATGGATTTAGAGCAAACTCTTTGGAAAGAAAGGCAGATGTGTCACACATCTGTTTGTTTCCCCAATTTATTTTACTAAAGGCTATGAAGACAATCAATACTTAATGGGAAAAAAACAATGTCTTGGGGAGGTAAATTGATTGATCTGCTTAAGTGTATTTGTCATGCATGGACAGTCACAATTATGTTTATAAGTGTTTATTTACAGATTATTCCAGTCCAAGTATTTAATATTTACTAAAGAAGGAATTATATATCCAACAAACATTAAATGTTACTGGTTAAAGTAAATGCTAGCTTTTATTATTTTATTATAATTTTAACATAATTTTGTATAAAGAAATAGAATTCAGATCAGCAGTAATTTGAACAAAAGAAACATATTGAAGATAGATGCATTAAAAACGTGTTTATGGGTAGAGTTTTATAACAGTGAGTCCATCATGCTCATCTTCAGTAAGCCACCTGTATTTGGAGAAAAAGGGAAAAAGACAACACAAGATTGTCACAACCAGTAATGTCTACCTCAAATGGAGTTAGAAGTCAGTACATAAATGCCTTTAAGCTCAATTCTCACTTTATGTATCCCTCAATAGTCCAAAATTGCCAATAGAAGGAATTTAATTGTTATAACTCAGGTTAGTCTGAGAGCACATTACAGTAGCAGCAGCAGCAATGGCAACAGAAGCAACAAGAGCAGTATTTTTAACAATCACAAACAATAGTTATTTCATTAATATGTAGTAAGGAACACAAGAGAAGAATTTTTGCACTTTGTGAAGTAACCTCTTTATGTTTCTAAACCCATCTTTTTGTTTGTTTGCTTCAGATTCTATACAAGAAATAAGGTTGGGCTGCTGTAAGAGTAAAGTTGCCTTACTACATCTTTCCACCCTAATCTAGGTGAAGTGGCCACCCTTACAGAGCCGGGAACAAAGTGTTACTTCATATCTTCCCTTTAAAATTTTTTTCAGATTCTTGGGCAGCTAGATGACTCAGTGGATAAAGCACTGGCCCTTGGATTCAGGAAGACCTGAGTTCAAATCTGGCCTCAGACACTTGACACTTATTAGCTGTGTGACCCTGGGCAAGTCACTTAATCCTCATTGCCTAGCAAGAAAAAAAAATAAGGTACCAGAAAAACTTCAGACAGAAGACATCAAGGCTTAGAGCATAAGGAAAGAAAAAAACAAACAAACAAAAACTAAGAAAAATTAGGGGAGGCACTTGGAGGTATATAGTTCCCACAGTGAATAAAATTATTTTTTCTTTATTTTTTTTGTGGGGCAATGAGGGTTAAGTGACTTGCCCAGGGCCACACTGCTAGTAAGTATCAAGTGCCTGGGGTCAAATTTGAACTCAGGTCTTCCTGAATACAGGGCTGAGGTTTTATCCACCACACCACCTAGCTACTGAGTAAAAGTATTAATGAAGAATTTAATACCTGTACTTTTGCATTATTAAATAAGCCTAAAAAGGGGCAGGGGAGGGGAGCAGCCAGAAGCAGTAAAAATTACCTAGGGCCATTTGTTAATTGAGAAATACAATGAGTCATGTTTAGAGGAGGAGATGTGAGTTAAATTAGTAACAAGGTTCAAGCAGTCTTGAGTTTTTTCAGTTTCACATATCCCTCCCTACTCAGCCCATTCAGTTGCTTAATGAAGCACCAATAGTTCATTTCTCACCCTCTTTATCTACTCCTTAAATAGTTTCTGCTGTTGGTAACAAACATCTTCAAAATTACTGATGCAACCCTCCATCTTCTGGATGACACACCTGAGAATGTTTTTTCCAGGAATTCATTACAGTGTAATTAGAAGTGGTTCAAAAGAAGTACCCAAGAGTTTCTTCTTCATTACTTTCTCAGAATCATTGGATTTCAAAGTTGGAAGAGACTTCAGAGACCAACTAGCTAGATCTGAATGGAAATCCTTTCTTTGACATACACGGCAGGTAGTCTTTCTGCTTTCTCTTGAAGACTTTCTCAGTGAAGGAGGTTAGGCTAAAGAAAGGTAGCCCTTTCCAGTTTGGGATAGTTGTGCTTCAAAGGGTTTTGACATAACCCTTTTGACATCAAGACTCTGCAACTTCTACCCACATCTTTTAGTTCTGTGTCCTGGAGCTAAGCAGAACAAGCATGATAGCCCTTCCACCCAATAATCCTTCAAATGCTTAAAAACAGACCCCCTTATTTCCTACTGGTTTTCCCAGGTAAAATAGCCTGCCTTTCTTCAATGACTGTTAATGTAACATGATGGCCAATGTCTCCTGATCTACTCTAGCTCTTCAATGCTTTTTTTTCCCTGCAAAGTGGCACTTTTGTGATATGATTCATTTGGACTCCTACTCTATTACAATCAATATTAATGAGTTTGAAATTTTACATAAGTAATATGGAGGTAATTAGATAAGGTAGGTTATTATAGTAGGCCTCAAACTTTAATGTAATGTTCACTACTTGTTTAATAGCTATGGAGCTCATCTTACAACCACAAGAATGCTGACAAAGGTATCTCCATCTGCTTTTACTCAAATTCCATGCCCAAGCCCAGAAAGGGTGGGATACCTTGATTCTTTGGAAAGTCCCCTGACTTATTGTTGTACCTCTGAACCACCCTCTCTTACCCAACATGAACAGTTGACCATCTCACGACCACTTGGTCACTAGAGATGACCCTTGTCTTGCCCATCTTAATTTTTGTCCTTCAAGAGCAAAGTCTACCAGCCAATGAGATTGTGTATTTCACCATGCCTCTTTTGTATATTTGGGTATCAATCTCTATAAAAACAGGTCCTGTGGACCAGGGGCATCTAAGATCATAAGGAAGACCTTATGTCCTCTTCATTGGAGGAGGCCATGAACCTTTTAATAAAGTGCTAATGGCTTAGAGCTCTGCCTTAGTGTATTTTTTTTCCTTGTAGACTGGATAATTTCAGACTGGACACACACTCCACACTTAAATGATGTGGTGTATTTAATGGTCAAAGATTATAAAGATAAATTGACTTATGTGTATGTTATTGCATAAGTAAGCTATTTTTAAAGTGTCAATATTTCAGTTTTTGATACTTAAAATCTAACAAGTGTGAAAACCCTAATGAGGCATCACTAATGACTGTGGCATTTACCAGAGGAAAAAGCAGAATTCCTTAATGTGCTACAACTTATTTTTAGAAATTGCCTTGTAATACTTTGTCAATTCTTTTTTCAGTGATGGAAGCCTCCCAACCCTTCTTATTAATAAGAAATCTGCTCAATTTCATTGCTCCATAATTTGCTTCAATAGGTTGGCCCAGAGATCTTATTGGAGGTAATGTCTTCTCATACTTTATTTCATTTATTGTTAACTAAATATTTGTTTTATTCAATAAATTATGTCACAGTAGAGAGCTGATTCTAATAATGAACTCTGCATCAAAAAATTATGATCTATTAAGACTCAATTTATATATTTCAATCCTTTATGATATTGGTCAGGTTTGTCATTCATGGTGCCTTCTGACTCTTTTCTTGTAAAAAAAATTTGATGATTTATTATGAGGATTATCAATAATATGAAAATTTTTTGTCCTTTTCTTGTTTTTGGTGCTTTTAATTTTTAATTTCATTTCTGGTATTTTTCAATTGATTTTTGCCCTTGTCCCCTGAAATGAGGTTATTAAATATTAACATATATAGGATTATAGATTTGAACCTGGAAACACCCTTAGAATTCATTTAGTCCATTTAGCCTCTTCTTACAGATGAAGAAACAGAGGCTTAGGGAAGTATAGCAATTTGCCCAACATCATGTATGTAGTTTATCAAATAACTTTCAAAGAGTTATCTTATTACTAAATTTATGTATATTTTAAATTATATGTTTTCTCCTCTGATAGAATTTAAGCTCCTTAAAGGAAGGGACTATTTTTATCTTTTCCACTGCACAGCACAACGTAAAGCACAGAGGTGACTAATAAATATTTATTGATTGGTAAAGATACAGTTTAGTTCCCTTAGCTTATTGATCACTGAATAAAAATCACATTTGAGATACCAACCCTCAACCTCTGTAGTGTTTAGTGTTTGACTCTATTGATCATTATCTCATTTTGAATACTCTCTTCCCTTTAAGTTTTTATGACAGCCCCCTGAAATATTCTACCAGTCTATCTCAACTTAGGGCTAAATCACAGAACTCTTCTCCACAAATTCTTGGTGATCTCATTAGCTACTTTGGATTTAATTAGTTTCTCCATAGCTTGCCCTAAGCTATTTCCTAAATCTCTAGTATTTCATCTTCAACTACTTATTAGGCACTTCATACTAGATTTCCTCAAACAAAATATACCCCAAACATAACTTTTAAAAAATTTTCCTCCAGGGGAAATACAGTTAGCAATAGTAACTGTGAGAAAATTTGAATCAAGTTCATCTGATAAGCCTCAGTTCTCAAACACATAGAGAACTGAATCAAATTTGTTAGAAAGAAGAGTCATTTGCCAATTGACAGAGGATCAAAAGACATGAGGTTTTCAGATGAAATAATCAAAGCCACCTACAGCCATATTAAAAAAATGCTCTAACTCACTACTGATTGGAGAGATTCAGGTCAAAACAATTCTGGGTACTACCTTATACCTGTTGGATCGGATAATAGACTAGCAGAGAGGAAAATGACAAATGTTGTAGGGGATATAGTAAAAATGAGACATCAATACACTCTTGGTAAAGTTGTAAATTGATTCAAACATTCTGTATTTTTTTCCTTTCCTTTCCCTTTTGTTTTGTTTTGCTTTTGGTGGGACAATGAAGGTTAAGTGACTTGCCCAGGGTCACAAATCTAGTAAGTGTCAAGTGTCTGAGGCTGGATTTGAACTCAGGTGCTCCTGAATCCAAGGCTGATACTTTACGCACTGCACCACCTAGCTTCCCCAATTCAAATATTAAGTAGAGAAATTGGGAACTATGGCTAGAGAGATAAAGAACCATGTATACTCTTCACTGTAGTAATGCCACTACTAGGTTGCTATCCTAAAAGAGATAAATAAAAAGTTGAATTCAAAATTGGGGAGATGACTGTCAATTGGGGAATGAACAAATTATAGGATGATATTATTATGGAAATATAAGAAATGATGCTATAAGAAATATATGCTAAATGATGCTATAAGAATGATGGGGGGCAGCTAGTTGGCACAGTGCATAAAGCACCGGCCCTGGATTCAGGAATACCTGAGTTCAAAAACGGCCTTAGACATTTGACACATTGACTAGCTGTTTGACCCTGGGCAAGTCACTTAACCCTCACTGGGACACGAAGAAAGAAAGAAAGAAAGAGAGAGGGAGAGGGAGAGAGAGAGGGAGAGGGAGAGGGAGAGGGAGAGGGAGAGGGAGAGGGAGAGGGAGAGGGAGAGGGAGAGGGAGAGGGAGAGGGAGAGGGAGAGGAGAGAGGAGAGGGAGAGGGAGAGGGAGAGGGAGGGAGAGAGAGAGAGAGAGAGAGAGAGAGAAGGAAGGAAGGAAGGAAGGAAGGAAGGAAGGAAGGAAGGAAGGAAGGAAGGAAGGAAGGAAGGAAAGAGAAAGAAAGAAACAAAGAAACAAAGAAAGAAATGAATGATGTGATGAGCAGGATGCTATCAGAAAAACCTGAAAAAGACATAAATGTACTGTATACAAAATAACAGCAATATTGTAAGATGATCTGCTGGGAAAGACTTGGATGTTTTGAGCAATGCAATGATCCAAGACAACTCTGAAGGACTTATGAAAAATGCAATCCATCTATGGAGAAAGAACTGCTGATATGTGAATACAGATTGAAGGATTTTTTTTTTCTGTTAGTTCCTTTTTTTCTAATTTTTTTTGTCCATTTTCTTTTACAACCTGACTAATGAGGAAATCATTGTATTGCTGAGAAAATCTAAGTCTATCACAGCTAATCATCATACATTGTTGCTGTCACTGTGTATAGTATTCTCTTGGTTCTGTTCACTTCACTCAGCATCAGTCAACTTAAGTCTTTCCAGGTTTTTCTGAAACCTGCCTGCTCAGCATTTCTTTTTTTTTTTTTTTAGTGAGGCAATTGGGGTTAAGTGACTTGCCCAGGGTCACACAGCTAGTAAGTGTTAAGTGTCTGAGGCCGGATTTGAACTCAGGTACTCCTGACTCCAGGGCCGGTGCTCTATCCACTGTGCCACCTAGCTGCCCCTAGCATTTCTTATAGCACAAAAGTATTACATTACCCAAATGAGGGTCATCTCCTCTATTTCCAATTCTTTTCCACCACAACAAAAGCTGATAAAAATATTTTTGTACATGTGGGTCAGTACCCTTCCTCTTGATATATGCTTCAAACCCTGTTTTTCCATAAAAATGCAAATGCCACATTTAAAATAATCCTCTTCTTTCATTCCCTGTGGCTGCTAGTGTCTTTCCTCTTCTATCGCCTTGTATGTGTTGGTTTATATTTTATATAGACATGTATATATTGTCTCTCCCCCCAATCAATGTTTCATTTTTTCCTTCGCATACTTCTTGGGACATAGCAGACACTTAACACACAGTTGACTGTTAAAGACAAATTGTGTGATAATTATCTCCCTCTTTTCCCCATGCATTCTGCTTCTACCACTACAGAATAGCAAGTGACCACACAAGACTAAAGTATATTTGCTATTTTTTCTTTTCTTTTTCATAACTCACTGAGGCCAAAAAATCCATCATCTGGCTTCTGGTGAGAACTTTCTCTATGCTTAACTAAATTTGTCTTCTAATGGCAGATTGTATTATCTATTATTTCATAGGCATAGGGAATTCTCAATGAGGAACTCCCTCTATCAAATTAGATCAGACATTCTTCTATAATATATGGCCTTAGCATGTTACATCCTGGGATATAAAGATAAAAAGGAACCAACAAGGGCCTGCCTTCAAGGTGCTAACAATCATTTGATCTTCTCAAAAGGCCTATGAAAAAGGAAGGAGCCAAGCCAACTCAGTGGTTAAGTGATTTGCCCTTGGTCATGCAGTCTGTATATATCAATGGGGGACTTGAATCCATTCTTCTTTATTCTAAATATGTCTCTCAATCCACTAGACCATGCTGCCTCTCTATCCATGAAAAAAGCATCTAAATTAAGCTGCCTAGATCCTTAAGGCATAGGGAAGAGGTGCTTTTAAAAATTATTAAAATGTAATGGGTTCATATAAAAGTAACAAGGATTCAATATACTCAGTTTACTCAAATTGACTACATATAAAATGAGGCACCTTCCTTTAGCATGTTGCAGCTAGCTTTCTACTTCTCTTTTGTTCTCATGAGTCCATGAATGCAGCCTGCTGCCTCTGTTTCAATTTTTATTCTATTTACTCTTTGTTTATTCTAGGTAAATGAGTATCCAAGAGAGAACAGAACAGATTATGCAACACTGTGAGCTTTGAAAGGTTGGAGGATACCAGAATTGCAGCCACTGGAATACAAACTAAAGTAAACTCATCAGTGAAGCCCAATGAAAAGCCAACCCTAAGGAGAGAAGCACTTCAGCTCAACCATCAGTCAACTGACTTAATGGCCAAGACAATAGCCCGCAAGAAATGGAACAAATCATCTATATACCAGTCACACCCAGAAGTGAACTTGATGGGCAAATGGATGGTAATCATTATTTGAATTATAAGTCTAAAATAATTTTGTGTAGTGAGCTCTGATTTTCTGAGGTGACTATGTTTTATTAGAAAATTTCATTTTGTAAAGGCTAATTGATTTTAATTGGCTATTGATGATATTGTGAAGATGGCAAATACTGACTGAATTTAGGAGGATCAATGTCATGGAGAAAAGTACTAGAGAAAACCCCAAATCCTCAGGATTCCAGGGAAAGTAAAGTCTTGTTCTAGGGCCACTTGACAGTGCAAATGAGATGCAAGGTATCTCAAGGACTATTTGCTATATACATATTTACACAAACACATATGTATTACATATGACATATATATAGGATATGAATACATACATAATGAGAATTGATATTCCTAAACAAATATGCAAACAAATGGATTTACATACCGATTGCATCGGAAGCAATACTTTTCCTTTGTAGCCATATCTACGACTTTCACTTTTTGTAGAAACCAACCATTTGCTACAGGGAAAGAAATATCCCAAATGAACAAATAGCTTGATATATTACATATCACATATAAATACATATACCCCCCTTTTAACTGTTGCAGCTCTTGTTTTCTTTGACAGTGGGAAGAATTGTTCATGATTTACTATTGTTAATATTCACAATACCAAAACACAGTAACCCTCAAGCAAAAAAGTCTCAAATCCTTTTCAAAACTATTTTTATTATCATGGGACCAATTTTTAAACTAATATAAAAAGGTCAGTTTAGATTCAATTTTAAATCATTTTCAACATACACTATCGAATGAGTTATAGCAAATGTAGAATATGAAACAATACAGGGCAAATTCTGAAAATTTGATATTGTTTTTACCAGGGTGAAATTTTATTTAAGAATGTAGTGTGTTGCTAATGTACGTTGATCTTTATTCTCTTGTAATGCAAGAAAGCCTCAGGAATCTAAAATGGAAACTGTTTTTCTCAAGGAAACAGAAAATTCCAAGTAGAACACTCTCAAATAACAGCTCACTTGCCTAAGATTATGTATTACATTTATTCATCTATTTTATTAGAAATTTTTATAGGCCCAGAATGTTTCTGAAAACCCACAAAAATTTGTATATCTATTTTTAATCAAAAGAGGATATTTGTTCCAAGTTCAGATTTTGGAAATTCAAACCTTATTGAATTATTAACTTGAGAGCTATATTTCAAACTTAGGTAATATGGCAGAAAGACTCTACAGTGCTGGGTCTGAACACTTATACTCAAAGCATGGTTACATAATTGACGTGTTGTAAAACCTTACATTAAACACTTAATTTATCTAAGCCAGAGTTTCTTCATCTGTATAATGAAGGGATTAGAGTAGCTGAATTTTAAGAATCCTTTCCAGTTTTAACATTTTGTAATGCTAAATTCTTAAAACTTTTCTGGAAAAAAGTGATGATAACTTCTTATTTATATAGAATCTACTTCAAATACATTTCTATGTTTCAATAAATATGCATTTCCCCCTTTGGACTATATGGTAAACAAGTAATAATGAGAGTCTACTTGATAAAAGAGAAATTCTATTTGTAATAATGAATTCAAATTCATGTAATTTAAGAAGAAAATAGTTTTCTATCATCACTAAAATATATAACAACTTGTAATTTTTATTTAATTAATTCTGATTATATAAAGTCAGATTAAGATTAGGAAAAGTAAAATTCAAATGGATAAGCATATATTCAGTGAACTCACTGATATGTCAGTGGAGTTTCTATTTAGTTCTCTTCACTTATATATCATATTCAGCTCTATTTCTATTGTTATCAGTAGGAGCATTTCAATTTTTGAAATTTATTTTTGTTGTTTCTAAATCCCTATTGCCTAGCACAGTGCCTGGCATATAGGAGATGCTTAGTAAATGCTTATTGATTGATCACCTTGTTCTTATACTTTTCAGTGAGTATTAGATAGATATAGTCTTGGGAAGGTTCCAAAGAAATAAATATAATCTTCAACAACCATATGAACAAAGTTCTAAATCACTAATAATTAGATAAATGAAACTTAAAGTGACTTTAAGGTTGCACATTGATCCCATCAGATTGGAAAAGATGACAAAAGAGGAAAATGAAAAACATCTGAGAGACTGTAAGAAAACAGAGGTGCTCTGAATGTAGTGTTGGTGGAGCTGTGAACTGGTCTAGCAATTACAGAAAACAATTTGGAACTATGCCCAAAAAGTTGTTGACAGAGCTTCACCACCAAAAATGTTCATATTATTACAAAACTGGAAACTAAGGGGCTTTCCTCCTATTGAGGTATGACTAAAGAAATTATGATTTATTAATGCAATGCGATATTACTATTACAAAATAAGTAATAAATGGGACAGCGTTCAAAGAAAACTGTAAAGAATTTTATGAACTAATGCAAAATGAAGTGAGTATTAGTAGGAGAATGTTATATACAAATACAACAATATTATAGAGGAAAACATCTTTGAAATACTTTAGATCTCAGATGAAAGAAAGGTGAAAAAGTTAAAATGGAGAGACATATATTTTAGGGTATGGCCAAAGTGGGAATTTGGTGGGGTTTTTGGACTATGTATTGTATGATTAGGGTTTTGTTTTTGCTTATTGTCATTTTTCAATTGGTGGGAAGGGTAGTAGGAGAGATAAATTGTATATACATTATAATAAGTAACTTCTTTTTAATTTAAAAATTTTTTTAATAGTCCCAGAAGTAGTTGATATCCTGCTACTATACTTTGTTGTTGTTATTCTATGAGCTACACTGCATAGTCGAATATAGTGTTTTGTTGGGTTTTTTTTAGTTCTAAAAATAATAGGCTATAGCCTCATCTTTTTTAGGGTCATTGAAAATAGTAAAAGTGCAGGCAATATAGTTTGGAAATATCTTCAATAGGTCTCTCAGATCACTTTTGCTGACATGGAAGGACACCTGTCCTTAGAGTTCTTCTTTGAAAACTCTATCTTTTCCCCTGTGGTAATTACCATGGAAATTACCATGTTACATACTGCTGTCAGCAGTTCTTGAATTGTCTTTATGCTTTCTGTTCAATAGAAGGAGATAATACATTTTGTTTATGATGCTAATAGATAGGAATTCTTAACTTGGGATCTGTGAACTTTAAAAAAATGATAACTATTTCAATTTAATTGATTTCCATTGTAATCCTATGTATTTTTTTTACTTTATGTTTTAATGTTCTATTCTGAAAAAGGTACACATGGATTGTGAAAAGGTACACATGGATTCACCAGACTTCCAGAGGGGTCTTTGACCTCACAAAAGATAAGGTTACTTGCTAGAATTTACTATCTTTTTTAACTATCTCTTTAAAACTTACTATGTTTTCATTTAATTGGTCTACTAGTTGGATTCATGCTGTCAAAATATATAAAAGATATGTTGGAATTCCGTTCTAAGTATGCCAATCTCTTTTTCAAAATCATTTGAGACAGAGCTTTATGTCACCTATTTTATTATTAGATATAATTTCTGAAGTTTGTATTACATGAATATTTTGGTGTTTGGTGTTTTTTTTCTTCTTTAGATTTTAGTAACTCCTCAATTTTATCTCCTTTTGTTTAATCTCAGGTATTAAATTATTGTATATGGGTTTATGGCATTGGTAGGCAACATAATGTTGCATGACTTGGAGCTAATTGTACCTCATTAATTTGCCTAAAATTAGAAAGTTCTCTTTGTGATCTGTTTCTAATTTTATTATGAAAAGTACTGACCAATAATAAAACCAATAGTCATTTCTTCAGGCAACTCATGAACACTATAGCTTTGCCCGCTTTAATGGTTAGTGTCATCTGTGCTGATATATTTCAATGATAGCAGGGTACTGATAGTTATGATTTGTTCTGGGGTATCTTGCTTTCTTGTGTCACTAATAAAAGGAAGGAGTGCCTCTCATTTTGTGACCTTTTGTATGAAATTGCTCATCATGAATATTTAGAGTAAGGTGAGACTGAAGCTTTCTGTCTCCCTATCTATTTATTTTCATCTTATAAGTAGTTTCATCACAGTGTCAATATCACCTTTACCATAGCTCTCATATTTTCCTGTTTTCATTGGACAATGCCACTATCCTAGTGCAGGCCCTCACCTCCTTACTTCTGGACTACTGCAATTGCTTGCTGTTGGTTGAGCTGCCTGTCTCAAGTCTCTCTGGATTCAGTTCATCCACTACTCAGCTGTCAATTATCTTCTTATAGTGTAGGTCTGACCACTCTATAATCTCTATTAGTTCTCTGTCACATCTAGGATCACATATAGAATTCTGTTTCATGTTTAAAGACCTTCACAACCTGATTCTGCTTTCCCTACCTTTCTACCATTCTTACAGTTTATACCCCAACTCCCTCCACATACTCTGTAATCCAATGACATTGGCCTTCTTTCTGTTCCACACACAAAATACTCCATCTCCTGACTCTGGGCATTTAACCCCATGCCTGGAACACTGTCTCTCCTCATGGCTTTGTTTTGTTTTGTTTACTGGCTTCCTTCCAGTCCCAGAAAAAAATCACAGAACAATCTAAAGAAAGTCTTTTCTCATCCCCCTTAATGGTAGTGGCTTACCTCTGTTAATTACTTTCTATTTATTCTATATTAAATTTGTTTGTACATAATTGTTTATTTGTTGTCTCCCCCTTCCCTATTAAACTTTGAGCTCATTGAGTGAGCTTTTTTCTTCTTTCCCCATATGCCCAGCACCAGTACAGCTCCTCCAACATGGTAGATGCTTAGTAAATTTCAACTGGCTTGAGATGCTAACCTGGTCAGTGACATCATCATCATCACTGTTGTTGTCATCTAGTTCTTGTGATTTTTGGTGGCATTCTGATAGAAACAGTTCAGAAACAAGCAATTATCCAGCTATTATTGTTTTTTTATATTTATGCTCTCTGGACTATTTAAGAAATATGTAATCAATTTTTAAATTTCATAAAATTATTAGAATGTAATGACATTTTCTGTAGCTTCCAAGGATGAAAACATCCTTAGCACCATTCCAGAAAAGACAATAGAAATGGCATGAACTTCATGCCTGTTCCCAAACAATTATGATCTCCTCTGCTACGCCTCTGTATCTTAAAAGCATGTTCCTTATGTATTTTAGAGTTTGTCCATATTTAGTAAAGTGGCATCTACTAAAATGTTATTTTTAAGTTCTCTTGGATCAAAGTTATGTCTGGGTGATTTCAGGCAACAGTCCAGTCTGCTATTATGATCTGGTTCCAATATATTTTGGTGGTTGAATTCTATAGAATATTTTGAGGTCTGTCTTTAGAGTATGGAGGATTTGTCATCTGTCTAATAATTAAAAAATAATGCTGGCTGATTTTTTATCGTAGCCGCCAGTTCACGTCTTACTTAATATTGTCGTTGTAATTGTTATTGTGGTTATTACTTTGTTCATTGTATTCCTACTGACTTTTTTCATCTCTCCATATGAGGTACTTCTGTGTTTTACCTGGCACTGCATCTCAGACTTCTAAGAGCCTTCCATGAAGAAGTAACCAGGACAGTTCAAATCAAAATGATAAAGTTCAAGTCAAAATGATGATTTACTCAGAAGTGATTCCCACATGGTAGACTGTCTGCCACTGGTATTTTCAATCACTGGAAAGACTTTCTAAATAATTTCCAAGACCTTTTCCTTGACTGATGAACTTCAGTGAAAATACTAAAGAATTCCAAAGGTTATTCTAAAAATGGTAGGTTATTATAGTGCCTTTTCTCTCAATAGCTTAAAGAAATGGAGTAGGAACTCATACTTGACAAACAATATTTCCATTAAGAATTCTGAATTTCCTAACATGAGTGATAACTGGAGAAGGTACAAATTGGGGAAAATAGTAGATTCAGAGAAAGGAAAAAAAAATCAACAAAAAAGCCCACAAGCATATGGATGGAATGAGATATGCAGGGGAACAAATAACCCTCTTTTCCGAATACTCAGAAGAAAAATAAAGTAGTCTGGAGGTCTCATATGTAAAGGCTGGTAGTAGCATTGCATGGAGGAAAGGTCAATTATTATGGGACTTTTTTCCTGAACTAATCATAAATTTTAAGCTTACATAGTGACTTTCAAATAGTAATCACCCTTATAACTGTTGGTTAAATGATTCTGTTTCACTTTATAAACATTGTTTCTATATTTTTCTTTACTGTTTTCATCTAGTTTCATGGGTTGTGGCAAAACAAAAATCAAATTATCACCTGTTGACCAATATTAAAGTGACAGTGAAGAGTTGGTATTGCACCAGCCATTAGTGGGTAGTGGTCTTTATCTAGGGGTTGTATCCTTTATGAAGTATATATGGGAAAACATGGAGAAACAACACATGCTAAGAAGATATACAGGTTTTGACTTGCATTGGTTAAGGCAATACCGTCTCTAGCAAAATTATGCTCCCCTCTACTGTACAGGTTTTTTCTCAATATTTTATCAGTGCATCCTCACATCTGTGAGCAGGTCAGAGTGTTTCTGGAATCTCAAACAATCTGCATAAACCCAAATATGTTTTCTGGCATAGAATCAAAAACAGTTCTTGAATTCTGCTACCTGGCAGTAGGCTGGTTAATGAATAGATTGTAAAGCATAAAGCTTCTATCAAGATAATGACCCTGCCCTTTCATTGGATCGTAGTGAGATGAAGGGGCTGAGTACTTTTCACTCAACCACCTCCATGATTGGAACTGAGCCACAAATTGCACCAAGAACTTTCCATGCAGGTTCGCTATTATTATTTTTGAGCCACACCCAATAAGAAATGGCAAGATAGGAAAGAAAACAATAAAGTCCAGCACTACAGCTAGAAAGCAATGCTTGTTCCACCTTTACTAGGTTAGGGTAGTATGACTGATTTGGGACAATATATTTCTAAGTAGCAATTGTGGGGGGGAAAGCCTGAATTTAAAGCAAAATTTAAAAATTAAGTCGAAATAAATGGTAGAAGTATCTATTGATAGCTAATGCTACATAATACAGAATATCTGTGGAACAGACAGACCAGTCTCCTACCTAGCAGGCAGGGATGAGATGCGTTACCCCCCTCAACTTTGTAGAAGATCCAGAATCAAAAATAGCAACAAGTTTGGCCAAGAGTATCTACAGTTATTAGCTAAAGGGCAGTCTTCATTCACACACATTGGGGAAAGGCCTTCTCTTTTCAGTCATTCTCATGTGTGCAGAGAGCAATGTGGTCAGTGGGAATCTCTGCAAATATAATGACCACCCAGGGACTTATAAAGCACCAATTCTAGACAGGTTAAAATAATGAAACACAGGTACTTACTGAACCCTTTTCCATCATGCACAATTTCAATTCGGTCCAGGCATCCTAAGTTCTTTGTTCTAATTTGAAATGTATCAGCCTTTTTTTTGAAAGGGAAAAGAGGTGAGATGATTACAGTGTAATACATCAAAGCATAAAAGCAAGAATGTTTGGCTTGCTCCGATTTGATACATCAAATACATTTAACAGGAAAATATCAGGTGAACAGAATGAACTAGTGTTACTAATGAATGCCTTTAGTATGTGTTCTAGATTGATAATATGCCTTCCTTTAAACAAAAATGTACTTTCCCGGGCCTCATTTGATGCTTTTTCACCTTGCATAGGGGATATGAGATATGGTGGCTCTATACAATGGAAGGTGTCAGACATAAAAAGAAATGAACCTTTTATTATTGTTATATTCTATGTGCAGACTGACTAAAAACAGGAACATGATAAAAACAGAATAATGAATTCTTACTCTTTTGTCCTAACGAATGAAACTTTTTTTCTATGTCTGGGTTCCAAAATATAAGATATTCTTTTGAAAAATGAGAAGACAACATAGGTTCCCTTAATAACATTTCTGCCAAATATGTGTAACCATAAAGACAAATATGAGGCTATGATTCAAAGGGAAGCCCTAATCAGCCTACTGACTTAATTTTCTTCTTAATGATAACTCATCTTCCAGGCCTCATCCTCCTTCCTTCTCACTCTCTGACCATTTTTATAATGTACCATTAGTGACAAACTCTAAAATACCTTTGCCTTTCTTAGATTTGATAGAGAAGGATTTTCATTAATTCATGCTCCCTTTTCTGCCTTAAGTTGTTTCCCAGGATTTGGCTTGTCATTACAGTTGCCAGGGTGCAAAAATCTAAGCATATTAACCATAAACCTGGTGGCCTGTGAAGTGAAGTGACTTGTTTGGGACAGAGTTCAACTCAAGTTGTGTTTTTTAGGGTTTGGTGTTTAGTCAAGAATCCAAAGTAACTGGGGTCACCTCTTATAGATTAATAGATAACATATGCTGCAGGTTTGTGTCAGTTGAGAATTCTGAAGATAAATCACCTAGCATCACAGGATGATAAACTGAGAGCTAGAAGAGAACTTTCACATTCCTCTTTCTCAGCTCCAGCTACTACTAATAATAGCTACCATCTTACAAAACACTTTCAAGGTTTGCAAAGTGTGCTCGTGATCTCTCTCTCTCTCTCTCTCTCTCTCTCTCTCTCTCTGTGTGTGTGTGTGTGTGTGTGTGTGTGTGTGTGTGTGTGTAGACAATCTCACTTGATCAACACAAGAATACCTAGAGATAGTCACTATTATTATCTCCATTTTACAGATGAGGAAAATAATGTTGAGAGTGATTAAGTGACTTGCCTAGGGTCACTGAGTTAATATGTGTCTGAGGCATGCAAAATTCAACCTTAGAGCTTCCTGACTTTAAGTCATGAATTCTATGAATTCTTTGATGGTTGTTTTCTAGAACTTCATTGCTTCTGTCCTGACTGTCTCATTTCTTATTGTATGTAGCTCTCAGTTGAAAATAGTTGACTTCAATGAAAAAGTTATGATGCAAACCATGCCACGCTCAAGTTTAACTGCCATATAGGTGGTTATGTGAAAAGGAACCTACATTCATTCCACTGCCTGCTGACACAAGGGCAGAGTTTAAGCAAGGTGCTTGAGATCATACAGGTAGAAAAAAATAGAGGTTTGAGCCTGTGTCTTCTGACTCCTAGTCATTGGCTTTCCTCTAGACCATGCTGCATATGACCTGTATCCCTGCATCTATATTTAGAAAATCTAGTCCAGATGTAGATATAGACATCCAGGGCTATGTCTTTATGACAAGGGCAAGACCTGAATACTCATGGTGAATATTACCTTTTATGTATATTTTCCTTTAAACATATGTAGTTTGATTCATATGAACTGATGCAAAGGGATATGAACCAAACTGGAAGAACATTGTACACAGTAATAGCAATATTGTTTGATCAGATTTGAATGGCTTCGCTATTGTCAATGATACAAGGATCTAAGACAATTCTGAAGGACTTAGGATGAAAAATGCTTTCTGTCCCTAGAGGAAGAACTGATGAAGTTTTAATACATATTAAGGCATACTTTTTAAACTTTCTTTATTTTTCTTTCTTTTTTTTTTGCTGTTTTCTTTCACAACATGACTAATATGGAAATATGTTTTGCCTGACTGCATATGTATAACCTAAATCAAATTGTTTGCTATCTCAGGAATGGGGAGGGGAAAAAGGGAAGGAATGGATTTGGAACTCAAATTTCTTTTTTAAAAAATGATAAAAATTGTTTTTACATGTAATTGGGGGAAAAGTTTAAAATAAATTCAAGAAGTTTGGGTCAGAGAGGACATATAGAGTGATATCCTAATTGACAATCTAGATTATAGGTCCAGGGGAAAGCAGAAAGGAGCAGTAGCAGCATCTACTTCACTTGAGAAGGGCTAAAGATAAAACTAATATTGTGTGAGAATAGAATTTTGTACCAAAGGCAATGATATATTTAATAATAATAATGATGATGATGATAACTACATTTATAGAGCATCTAATATGTGCCAGGTGCCACAATAAGCACTTGACAAATATCTCATTTGATCCTCATGATAACCTTGAGAAACAGATGCTATTATTATTCCCACTTTATATTTGGAGAAACTGAGGTATATCAAAGTAAAGTGACTTGCCCAGGGTCATCCAGTTAGTAAGTGTATGAGGCTAGATTTGAACGTGGGTATTCCTACATTCAAGCCACTATATTATCTAGAAGATGCTGATGCTGATAATGGTGTTGCTTCTGCTAGCTAGCATTTATATAATGCTTTAAAGTTTTCAAGGTACTCTGTATATAATATCTCATTTGATATATATCATCCTAGGGGTAGCTAGGTGGCGCAGTGGATAGAGCACTGGCCCTGGAGTCAGGAGTACCTGAGTTCAAATCCAGCCTCAGACACTTAACACTTACTAGCTGTGTGACCCTGGGCAAGTCACTTAACCCCAAATGCCTCACTAAAATAAAATAAATAAAAATTTTTAAAAAATGATATATATCATCCTGTGCTGGTTGTTATATACAACCCATTCCCTTCAATAGTTTATAATAGGAAAGAGAAGAATTTTCAAAAGACAAAGAAACACACTGTTGGGCTAAGATGAGGTGACAAAAATTCACACAATATCTATGTACTAGAGTATAAATCCATCACCACTTCAAGTGACTATGATTCTGGTAATCCTTCTATGGTAGGCTGTGTATGCTTCCCGACTGACACATCTTTCAGATGTGTTTCTATGAATCAGTTGATGGTTTTCAAGGAAACTGGAGTTACCTCAGTAAGGTGCATAAATGGTCCTTTAAAAGATAGCAGGAAGTAGAAAGTATAAATGTGTGAGTGTTATATAGTTATGTCCCTGACTCAGGAAGAAAGAAGTAATTTCATGAGGGTGAATTGTATATTTTCAAAGATGTTAAAGACTATGCAAGATGAGCTCAGGAGAATTCTGTGGAGCAGAAATAAATTGCAACGGTATTCTAATTTAAAAGAACGTGTAAAACTGCAAGTTCAACATCTAGGAAACACTTTGAATTCAATACAAATCAACTGACAAAATTTACAAAATCTGTATGTGATACCCTTGTCTGGATAATGAGGACACAAAGAGAAAATAAGTTTCTATCCATAAGAAGTTTAAATTCTACTAAGAGGAAACGTAAAAAAAAGAAGCAGGACTAAACATTGTTCACTTTTTTTAAAGGTTTTTTGCATTAGAAAATGATGCTATGGAAGTAAGTGTGACTGATTTATTTCAGAAAGCACGAAATCTTCAAAACTCACCTTTCCCATTTCAAAAGGATTTGTATGCTCCAATGACTCAGTGAGAAGAAAAGATTCAGAGGTGTTTTGATTTCCAAAGAGGGTGATGTGGACCTTGCCATTAGTGCCTGCTCCTTTAATATCACCTGTATACACTTTAATTTGATATATACCTATGTAAGCTTTGGAGTCTTCTTCATGGGAATTATGAGACATTTCAGTAGTCGATTCAATTCTGCTTTTGTTCATAATGTAAGAGACTGAGAATTTTTTCTGAATTTCAGGCTTATTAGAATCCATGATAAACTTTCTGCCAAATAAATTAAATAGAACAATAAGAGATATAGAATATTTTAGTTGTGAAACATCGAAAACTCTGAATAAAACAGTAGATTAAGCAAATAAAAAGTCTGGAACTTTACTTTCTGGGGTTTACCTGACCAGATAGCATTTGGGATTTTGAGAAAGGAACTCACCTGCAGTGTTGGGCTAACATTATTTCTCTTGCAGAGGGGCTGAACAGCATGACTTTCTACTATGCTAGAATCAGCATCTCATTCTTTAAGAGAAAACTGAGCCATAAAGCGTACTTAATTTTTACACTCAAGTGACATGGTAACCTTAGAGGGTTTTTCACTGGTTTTAGTTAGTCCTCAGAAACAGCCCTGGAAAGAAACAAACTGGGGAATAGGCATAATTCATCCTCTCCACTTACCACCTGCTGTTTCTGTGCCCCTGTTTTTCTTTCAGTGAAACTCCTCCCATCCTAACATTCTAAAGAGGTTCTCAGATGGTCCTAACTAAGGTAACTACTGGGCCATCTAGTCCAGCCCTAATTTAAACAATAACCCATTCTACAACTTGCCCAAAGAACAATAATATAGCCTTTCTTTGCTTGAAGCATTCCTAACAAAAGGAGACACAATGACCACCACCCCACAGTGGGAAACCCTTTATGATAATTAATTATTAGGGAGTTTTTCCTTATGTCAGACTTAAATCTTCCCCTTTGTGACTTCTACTCATTGCTCCCAGTATGCTCTGGAACAAAGCAAAAAAGTCTATTCTGGTTTTCACATGAAATGGTAGCCTGAGTTCCCCTTCCCATTCCTCCCTTCATTCCTGGCTACTAAGTTGCCTCTTCTCCAGGCTAAACATCCTGAGTTCTTTGATCTGATCCTCTTATACGGTACTAGATCTTATTATGTGGCATTATATCCAAGCCCATCCCCATTCTAGTTGTCCTAATGGATATCTAAAATGTGGAAGTAAAAACTAAACAAAATTTCCAGATTCATTCTGAACTGCAGGATTATCATCTTATAAATTAGTGGCATGGTGGATAGAACACAAGCCTTGGAGTCAGAAGGACCAGAATACCTGAATTCAAAATATGCCTCAGACACTAGCTGTGTAATCCTGAAAAAGTCACTTACTTGCTATACCCCTCAGTTTCCTCAACTATAAAAAGGGGGCAATAAAATCTTTCAGGGTTATTGTGAAGGTCAAAGGGGATAATATTTGTAAAGAAACTAGCACAGTGTCTGGCACACTGTAGGTACTATATAAATGTTTATACTTTTCCCCCTGAGATATTTTAGACCATGTCTCTGTTGTTCAATATGTTAGCTTTTCTTGTGCCACAAGATGTTCTACTTAGTTTCAAATTCATTATCATATTCTTCATGTTCCATCCAAGTAAAACATATCATCAGGAAAACTCATCAACCTAGAGATTACTTTGACTTTGTTACTCACAACTCATCAATACTCTCAGTTGTTGCTGTTATTTCAATTTTTATGTTTAATTGAAGGGCAGAGCAAAAAACTCCTCCTATGGCTTCTCTTAATAGAGGCTTAAAATCCCAATTATTTCTTCCTTTGCTACCATCTAATAGAGTTGCCTGGCTTCAACTTCATAATTTTTTTTCATCATGCCCCCACCCCAATATCCTCTAGCATTTTCCCTTACTTTCCACGTTCCCTCTTTCTTCCATTAGATTATAAATTTCTTGAGGGCAGGCATTACCTGATATTTTTATTATGTGTATCCCCAGAATTTAGTATAGTGCCTAACACATGGCAGGTGATTAATAAATATTGGTTGTATTATCTCTCTTTTCTAGATTTGCAGCATTGATAAAGATGAGAAAATGTGCAGAGACTAACAAGGTAATCTCTTTCCAAGTTGCCATTTAATTATTGTAATTATTCTTTGATCTATCAACCAGCTTTGAATCTGTTATCTTGTCATATAACCTATATTATCCTGATATTGACCACCAGAATAGCATGGAGGACTTTGTCAAATGCCTATTGCTATACCTATATCTACTGCATATGCAGAATTTCTCTCAATTGTTTTTCTCCTAACCCTCTCAATAATAGAAAAAAGGTTAGTGTGGCATGACCTGTTTTTGTTGAAAACATTCTGCTCTTGCTGACCAATCCCTTTTCTCCATCTTCAATAAACAAAAAACATCCTAAAATTTTGCAAGGAACTGAAGTTACACTTATAGTCTTTTGATTCCATTCTTCATGTTTTTATAAATTGTGGCATCTGTGCTTTTTTAGTCCTTTATCACCTCTCTCCTACTTCACAATCTTTCAGAGATCACTAATAGAGACTCAGCATTAACATCTACATGTTCTTTCAATAACCTAAAACCTAGTTGTTCTATGACAAGCATTTTTAAGAGCAAATAGGTGCTACCTTCCCAATCTTTGGTGTTAATTCACAATGAGTCATTTTGTTCTATCTTTTCAAGTGAGAAAAACAGAAGCAAAGGATAATTTGATCAGTTCCTCCTCTCTTATGCATTATTTATTATCTTATATGCTCCCCTACCCTGAAGGAGTTATACTTTTGTACCTCCTCTTTTATCCTTTATTTTCTATTCCACAATCCTCTTTCATTATATTTTGCTCATTTTGAGTTTTATCACTCTTCATATTTTTCTTACATGCAGCCAGGTGGTGCTATGGATAGAAAACCAGACCTGGAAGGAAGATCTAAATTCAAATCAAGCCTCAGGTATGTGGAAATTTATTTTGATTTGGGGACCCTACCTTCGGGCTGAGATTGGAAAGCCTTAGGCCCTCAGGGTCTCTTCTGTGTGGGAGGGGCCCTGAGCAGAGGTATCTGAGAGATGCTGGGCTCTGGTGTGGCCTGTGCTGGGGCCTGTGCTGGGGTGCATGAGGCTCGAGCTCAGCACCGCCCCCCTCCACCAGCCGCAGCCCTGGCTGGCAGACTAGCTTGGTCTGTGAGGGCGCAGGAAGCCCCGAGATTTGAGTGGAGAGAAGAAAAGGTATATATAGACCTGGGGGGTAGACTGGGGGTGGGGGGGTGGGGACAAGGATGGAGCGGTTCGGACAGATGAGATGAGACAGACAAGAGGTCAAGAGGCTGCTTAGGAGATGGCAAAAGTTGGAGAAGACAGACGGGGCTATAAGGACGCAGGAGAAGACGAGAGGGACTAGGAGCATAGAAAAGAGAGGCGGACAAGATTAGAGGGGCGGCAAAGGCAGCAGAGGGCAGACTGAAGCAACAGACAGACAGAAGGTCGGTGAGCGAGAAACACAGGGGTTCAGTGGTGGCAGTAAGAAGAGGAAAGTTAGAAGCAAGAGGATTTACAAAGTGAAAGGGGCTCGGAGTTAGAATAAAGTACCTGAGTGCCCTAAGGCAAGCGGGCCGCTAAGGCCCTTATTGTATTAAAGAAGTTCCAAAGAGATGCAGTGGAAAGAAAAGTGCTGCAGCACAGTCAGGTTGTACATTTTATTTCCCTGTATTCTTAATTTTAAATAGTATCTCATAAATAAACTCTGTTTTGATTATTTAATTAAGAGGCTTCTTAATCTTTTGCTTATCAATTTTGGGAGTGGAGCAGTGTGGTGGAACTTTATAAATGGCTCACATTAAATTAATAGCAGTCAGATAGCCAGTTAGTCAACAGTCCCCAGATTAGTCCTCCAGTCAGATTAGCCCCCCAAATTAGGTTTATCATCCAAAAATATTTTTACAGCTACCTACTAGCTATGTAAGCCTAGCCAAATCACTTAAGATCCCTCTGCCTTACTTTCTTTGTTAAATAGGGATAATAATAGCACTTACCCTCTGGGTTGTGGTGAAGATAAACTGAGATAATATTTGTAAAGCTCTCAAAAACCCTAAATTAATGCTAGCTGTCACTAATCCTCAATGTTATTACAAGATCAGGCATTCTTTTTGCATTTATCCTCTGATAGCTAGCTTTGTTTCTATATTCTGTACTTAATTCAATTAGGGAAGCTAGGTGGCATAGTAGATAGTGTGTAGGGCCTAGAGTCAGGGAAACCTGAGTTCAAATCTGGCCTCAGATACTTACTAGCTATAAGTCACAAGGCAAGTCACTTAACCCTGTTTGCTTTAGTTTCCTTATCTATAAAACAAACTCTAGAATGGAATGGCAAACCACTCTAGTATCTTTACGAAGAAAACCCCACATTGGGTCATGGGCAGTCGGACACAACTAAAATGACTCAACAACAATTATACTTGAGGCTTATTTGGAGAAGTGATCCTATTAATGTGGCTCTTGTTTTTAGTGGTTCATATTGTAACCTAGGCATACATTCCTTTACTATGTGACATTTTCCCCCGCATCCTTCTTTTTTTCTCTTTTTTTTTCTTTCTTTCTTTTTTTTTTTTTTTTTTTTTTTTTTTTTGCGGGGCAATGAAGTTCAAGTGGCTTGCCCAGGGTCACACAACTAGTAAGTGTCAAATGTCTGAGGACAGATTTGAACCCAGGTCCTCCTGAATCCAGAGCCACTGCTTCATCCACTGTGCCACCTAGCTGCCCCACCCTATGTCCTTCTTCAAGTAACCTATTTAAATCCTACCAATATGTATTCTGAGTCTGTCTTCTGTATCTCTTAACAATGCATAGATACCAACAGAGAGCATGGTTCACTTATACTCCTTCATTCTTGCTATACAACTGACTCACCTTCTCTTTTGGCATATATATATTTTTTGATACTATTACATGTGTAATTTCTACACTAAGGTGGTTTTTTTTTTTGTTTGTGTGTTTGTTTTGTTTAGTTGAAAATATGCTGCATTGTACTAGTGCCCATGTTCATCCCTCCTTTGTCCTTTAGGTTGACTTGATATTTTAATGTTTTGGAGGCTGCTGTATTCTTTTTTTTACAGCCAAACAGCATCAGTGGAAGAGTACTGGACTTAAGAGGAGCCTTTGTTTCTGGGAGAAGCTTGGAGTCATATAAACCACAACAAGATTTCCAAAATTCAATCTAAATCATTCTCCTCATGCTTGCTCCTAGTCAATTGTGGGTACAACTCATGGTCCATTTGTAGTTATACACACATATACATATATACAAATATATGCATACACACATATAAAAGACATAAAATTTGCATATGTCCAAACACACATGAAGATATACATATTTTATACATGCACATAATGTGCATCAGTTTCACTAGCCATCAGACTTTGGAAATAATCCTAATCTGATTCTTCAATCTGTCAAATTCACACCTATATTTAGAGGAGGGTTGGGAGTTAAATCAACAATCACTTACTAAGGGCCTACTTTGTGTCAGGTACTATGCTAAGTGGTGCGGTTACAAAGAAAATCAAAAAGAGTCCCTGCTCTCAAGAAGCTCACAGTCTGATGGGGGAGACAGAACTGGAAATAAAAACCACAAAGGCAAAAAACAGAACAACAAAAAACATCTTCCCTTACTTTGAGCTATATAGCAAAATTATTTAGTTCTTCATGTTGTTGTGTATATATATATATATATATATACACATATATAAAATCTATATCGGATTACCTGCTGTCTAGGGTGGGGAGGGAGGGGAGAGAGGGAGAAAAATTTGAAATTGAAAATCTTATATAAACAAATGCTGAAAACTATCTCCACATGTAACTGGAAAATAATAAAATACTTTTATATAATAAATAAATAAATAGCAACTTTTTAAATTAAAAAAAAATATTTACTTCTTCTTGCCACAGATCATACTAAACAGTATACCCTCCTCTTAAAAAAAAAACAACAAATAAAAAAACCTGTAGCTTCATTCATTAATTCAATCCATTTTTCTTGCTGTTGGTCCCTAACCCTTTCCTGTACTCAAGGTTCTGTGGTAAGGCCATAGTATTCATCACTCAATCAATCAGCATTCATTTATTAGTCATTTACAATGTGCAGGCACTATGCTAAGCACTGGGGCCATAAAGAGAAAACCAAAACAGGTCCTGAATATTTCTGTCATGGGATAGGGAAGGGGATTTTTTTTTTCCTTTCTAAAGCACCTGCAATTTATATCTCTTGTGCCCCTAAGATAAAAAAAAAATCAGAGTTCCTCTGAGAGCAATTAACCATTTGCCTTATTGATTTTACAGGGACTTGCATTTTCTGCCCTTTTCCAGGAGACTGGGAGATAGCAGCAGTGGTCTACCAGCTCCCCATCCCCCACAGAAACTCTTCCTCATGGCCTTGCATCATGGGAATCAGCCTGGCCTGCTTTATGGAGACAGCCTGACCTTGCTTATACCAGCTTGCTTCCTTGGCATGTATAAGAAAAAATAAGAAATTTACAAATTTGCTAAATGTTCCTTTTCCCAATGCCCTAAATAACAGATGGCTTATATATCAGCACACAGCCACCATTAATTTTAAGGATCAAACTTACTGATTCACTTCAAATACATAAATAGGCTCTCTCTTTAATGCCTCCATCAGATGCAATGCTTTCACATCTAACTCGCAGCCTGCAAAGAGAAAGAACACAGAATACACTTGAATAACACATCCTACATCCACTGCTGGATTTTATCGTTAAGTAGTTGTTATGTAGTGTTCTCAGGTAACCAAAATGCAACACAAGAGTCTGGTACTCAGGAATCTTCAAGAACCTTTTGGTTCCCTCAATATAACCTAGACTTTTTATGTAAGCCTCAATGTGTAATTTTAATTAAAAATTTATAATAATGCCATGATAACCATTTCTAGTTGTAATGGAGACATTTAAGGACTCAGAACTTTGTTTTCAACGTAGCTAACAACTTGATTCCCTATACTGACTAGAAACATCACTAAAATGAGTACTTATTCACAAAATGGTTTTCAATTTCATTATCTTCTAGGAAAAGGGAGACATGGTTACAATCCCTAAAGTTAGTCAATAACTTGGCTTCTATAGGCATTCAAAAAACAGACTCTTCATGCTCAGAAAGTTGCTAGTTAAGTACCCTTTGGTTCTGAAGAGGAAGTGGATGTTTTGGTTCTAATTTCTCTTTAAAATTCTCCCCTCTACAAGGACCACTTTCAAATAATAAAAAAGAATAACCAGTATATGCTGGACACCTCTGCTCTTGTTTTGAAACTGCCAAATAATTGAAAGACATAGCCACATTAACTTTAATATGCTTTAGCCCCATAGAAGTAGGAATGCTTTGTGGGAAGATGCCCCTCCTTGACTAACCATTATTTGGGCTGAGTGTACATATTTGGGGCCAGGAATCACAGGAATTAGATGCTAGAATCATTCCATATGTACTGGACAATTGCCTCCTCTAAGTAAAAACTGTCCCTACATTCTGGAAAGAAGGCCTGAATGTAGATTTCTTTCATGCCCCAAAACTCAATCAAAAACTTATTGGCAAAACAACAACAACAAAAAATGTGGTGTAGTGGATAAAGCACTGCCCCTGGATTCAGGAGGACCTGAGTTTGAATCCAGCTTCAAACACTTGACAGTTACTAGTTGTGTGACCCTAGGCAAGTCACTTAACCCTCATTGCCCCGCCCCCCCAAAACAAAACAAACAAACAAACAAAAAAACTTTATTGGCAGTCTCTATGAGAAAGGCAAAAACAAGACTTACTTGTTAAACTGCTAAAGGAGAGGTTAGCATGCTGCAGTTCTCCCAGATCAACAGCCTCCAGGGCAAAAGACTAGACACATACACAAAAATTATAAGTAATCAACTAATAAAAGTTAAAATTTGAAAACTTTTTTTTCTCAGTAAATAATCCTGTCTTTAAATTTTGAGTTCCAAATGTTATCCCTCCTTCCTTCCCTCCTGTCACCCCTCCCTGAGGCTGTAAGCAATCAGATATAGATTATACATATCCAATTATGTAAAACATTGCCATAACAATCATTTTGTATGATTAAACAAATAAAAGAAAAAATGAAAAAAGTGAAAAATAGCATGCTTAGGACTGTGTTCAATCAATATCAGTTCTTTGGAGGTGCATAGTATGCTTCATCATTAGTCCTTGGGTATTGTCTTGAATCATTGTATTGCTGAGAATAGTTAAGTCATTCATAGTTCTTCATCAAACAATATTGCTGTCACTGTGCACAATGTTTTCCTCATTCTGCTCACTTCACTATACATCAGTTCATAAAGGTCTTTCCAGGCCTTTCTGAAATCATCCTATTTGTCATTTCTTTTAGCACAATAGTATTCCCTCACCATCATATACCACATTTTGTTTAGCCATTGCCCAATTGAGGGGCATTCCTTTGATAGAAAACTTTTTGAAATGAGAAAATGTAAGCTACCTCTTTGTCATCTTTCTGCTGTTGTGAATCCTCAATAGGGAGAAGCAAGGCTCGATCTCCTGTGTCTCCATTGTTTCCAAAGATGCAGATATTGATGTGAACTAAACTCTTCAAGTGGAAAAAATTGCTCGAGAAGACTGTCACCTGATATCTAACCACTGCCACATGACAAGAAGAAAACAGTGTGGTTATTGCAATAAACATGCCTTTTACAAACATGCTGTTAAAATATGATGGTTGGGTTAGTGTTTTTTTGAGGCAAGGTACATCATAATGAATGGGTGAACATATCCAACTGTATCAATGAAATGAAGTCGTTTTATATTCCCAGTCTTTGTTGCAATTTCAATTCCTCAGTGCATATGAAATGCTTAACAATGATACTAACACAACAGCAATATATCAACAAATGAAAAATATATTTTTTCCTAAAATCAATCTTTTATTATATTAAAAATTACTCTATTTTCTCTTTTTCCTCTGTGTACCTATTCTTTTTTTTTGTTCAGTATTTTATTACTTTCCAATTACATATAAGGATAGTTTTCAACATTTCTTTTCATAGAATTTTTTGTTCCAAATTTTTCTCCTATCCTCCCTTCCCTCCCCCATCCCCAAGACAGAAAGCAATCTAATATAGGTTATATATGAGCAATCACATTAAACATATTTCTGCATTAGTCATATTGTGAAAGAAGAGTCAGATCACAAGGGAACAACCTCATAAAAGAATTGGAAAAAAAACAGCCCAAAAGTAGAAACAGTAAGGTTCAAATTGAATTCATAAACCACAGTTCTTTTTTCTGGATATTGAGAACATGTTTTATTATGAAGTTCTTTGAAATTGTTTTGGATCATTGCATTGCTAAAAAGAGCCAAGTCTATCACCATTGTTCATCACATAATGTTGCTTTTACTGTACACAATATTCTCCTGGTTCTGCTCCTCTCAGTTAGCATCAGTTCATGTAAGTCCTTCTAGGTTTCTCTAAACTCCTCCTTCTCATCACTACTTTTCATATTGATTAAAAAAAATTTTGCATTCTAAATTTTCTCCTCTTCCTCCTCATCCCTCCCTATGAAATAAGTCATACATGTGCAGTTATGCAAAACATTGTCACATTAGTCAGGTTGTGAAACAAAATAGACAAAAGACCTTTAGAAAGAGAAGCTAACAAATAAAATTATACTTAAAACTATATTCAGCTACGATCAGTTCCATCTCTATTGATGGTCTGCATTTTTCTTATGTCCCTCTGATAGCATCCTGCTCATCATTTCTTTCATAGTTGCTATTGTTAACTGTATTACATTTTATCTTAATCCTTCCTCTTGATATTTACTCTATTTTCTATCTTCCTTCACCCTATCCCTCCTCGAAAGTGTTTTGCTTTTTAGTGCCCTCTCCCCCAGTCTGTCCTTCCTTCCATTGCCTCTCCAAACCCCTTATCCCCTTTGCCTCCCACTTTCCCACAGGGCAAGATATATTACTATACCCTCATGAGTGTGTATGTTATTCCCTCTTTGAGCCAATTTTGATGAGAGTAAGGCTCACTCACTCCTCGGCTCCTTCCCCATCTTCCTCTCTACTCTAAAGACTTTTTCTTGGTTCTTTTATGTAAACTACTATTCCCCAATCCACCTCTTCCTTTCCATTTCTTTCAGTGCATTCCTTTTACCCTTTAACTTTATTTTGAACATATCCTCATGGGTCAGTTAGGTTACATAGTGGACAAAGCACCAGCCCTGGACCCAGGAGGCCAAGAGCCCACATCTAGCCCCCGACATAAGCTACCCCACCCTGCCTGCCCCAGAAAACAAAAAAACAAGGATAAACAGAAAATAAATGCTTTACAGATATCATCCTTTCATATTCAATTCACACATGTGCCCTTGCTAGAAGTATTATCTTCCCATGTAGGAATGTAAACAATTTAATCTTTTAATATCCTTCATGATTTCTTTTTCCTGCTTACCTTTTTATGCTTCTCTAGGGTCTTGTATTTGAAAGTCAAATTTTCTATTTAATTCAGGTCTTTTCATCATGAATGCCTGAAAGTCCTCTTTTTCATTAAAGTCCCATTTTCCCCCCTGAAAGATTATACTCAGTTTTGCTCAGTAGGTAATTTTTGGCTATAGTCCCAGTTCCTTTGCCCTCTGGAATGCCATATTCCATGCCCTCCAGTCCTTTAAAGTAGATGCTGCTAGATCTTATGTTATCCTTACTGTAGTTCCAGAGTATTTGAATTCTTTTTTTTCTAGCTGCATACAATAGTTTCCCCTTGACCTGGGATCTCTGGAATTTGGCAATAGTATTCCTGGAAATTTTCCTTTTGGGATCTCTTTCAGGAGGTAATCAGTGAATGCTTTCAATTTCTATTTTACCTTCTCCTTCTAGAATATCAGGGCATTTTCCTTGATAATGTCTTAGAAGATGATGTTAAGGCTCTTTGTGGATCATGGCTTTCAGGTAGTCCAGTGATTTTCAAATTATCTCTCCTGGATCTGTTTTCCAGGTCAGCTGTTTTTCCAAGGAGATATTTCATATTGTCCTCTATTTTTTTACTCAGTTTGATTTGCTTTACTGTATCTTGGTTTCTCATAAAGTCACTAGCTTCCATTTGTTCAGTCCTAATTCTTAAGCAATTCTTTTCTTCAGAGAGCTTTTGTATCTCCTTTACCATTTGGCGTTTCAAACTATTGACCTTTTTCTCATGACTCTCCTGCATTGCCCTCCTTTCTCTTTCCATTATTTCCTCCGTCTCTAAATCTTCCTTCTATCTCTCCTACTTTCTCTCCAAAGTCTCTTTTGAGTTCTTCTATAGCCTTAGACCATTTCACATTTTTCTTAGAAGCTTTGGATGTTGGAGCTTTTACTTTATTATTATCTTCTTCTGAGGGTGGATTCTGGTCTACTCCTTCCCCCAAAAAGCTGTCTATTGTCTGAGGTCTTTTTTGCCTACTCATTTCAACCCAGAAGCAGATGTCTGATTGAAATCTGATTCTCTATGGTCAGAAGCTTGGAGTGTCTGTGCCCCTCTCCCACTGGGCTGCCACCACTTGGTTCAGGCCACTGGTTCAGAATCAAGGCACTTCTCCCCAACTCCAGCAGAGACTGCAGTCAATTCATCCCAGGCAACCACCAAATGCCCTGGTCCATGAGCTGAGTCTCAGAAAAAGCTGCTGGTGCTGAAGACTCTGAGCAGCTGGAAGCACTGTCTGTTCTTGGCTGGGTCCAGACCATGCTCTGAGCTCCTCTATCAGCTTGAACAGCAGGTGATGCCAATTGCTGTCTTTGGCTGGAAAATAGTCTCACTCTGTTCTTAAGTGAGTTAGGCTGCTCTGTTTTTGTTTTTTAATGGCATTATTTGGGAGTGAGTGGACTGGTTTATCTATAGCTTGCTGGAATCACAGCCTCTCCTCTGCCATCTTGGCTCCATCCCTCAAACCAAATCTATCTTTATTTTAACGGCCTATAAGGTATGAATATTCATAGTTTCTAGACAATGTTTGAAGAATAACAGATTCTGAAATAATGATGATATAATTGTTTTATATAAAATAAAGCATATTTTGATTTTTGAGTCTTTGGGGAAACATTTTTTTCTTTCTAAGAAAGGCCTAACTTTAGGTCATACAAATCTTAATTCTATAATAAATGGCATACAAACTTACAACTTCTGAGAATTTTATGGATTTTTAACTGTAGTCATAAAATTCAATGAACTCTTGTAATGTTCAGGCTGGTATTTCATATTGTTTTATCATATAATAATTTGTGCAAATTAATAGCTGAAAATAATCAATAGTGTAAAAAGACTGTAGAAGTTTTGAAATCACAATCCTTTAAGTATTTCAGAGGAAAGCATGATTTTGAAGAAAAGAGATGAAAGAAGAGGAGAGAAAAGTAAGTTCAAAAGACAGAGTTGGGACTCAGTGGCTAAATAAAGATATGTAGAAGACAGAAAAGAGAGTAATTTTGAATAGCAAGACATATATGCATAATATAATAAGGGGCTCCTAATATGTGATCAGTTGGTATCTCTCTTACAAGTATTTGGAAAGGGTGGGGTGAGAAAAAATGTTTTCCTTTCCTAAAAAACTACTTCTGCCAATAAAATAAGTCATAAAAAAAAGAGAAATGTGGCTCAAATCACTGGGTTGAGGAGACAGCTTTCCACAGCAGAAATGGCAAACCACCTTTATTAAACCAGGAAAGTACTTCAAACCCCAAAGTAACCATCATATTTGACAAAAACAACATTCAAGTGCAGAAATGTTAATTTTGCCTCCACTCATTAGAAAAGCTGAGGAGAAGGCTACAGATAATTTAGTAAGCAAGAATGGAATTATATATTGTTTGACTAAATCAGGATTAGGAAGAATACAGAAAAGATTTCCATCGGCCATACTCTCTCCTTAATCTCCTTTCTCAACCCTGGTGGTCAAAGGATGTCAGATGAGATTTGATCCTCTTCCTACCTGCCTCCTCTGTTCCTCTGTCCTCTACCCCAGCCTTTTTTTCAGGAGGATGGCCTTTTTATTCTGGTAGGCAGATCCACTACTGACACTGGCATAAATGCTTTAATTCCATTTTCATTTACATTCATTTTTCTGTGTATACCTAGGGTTATGTTGTTGCTTTCTTAATTTTCAAAGAGAATTATGACATTGGGAGGTGATGTCATGACTTGCCGTGAATTGGATTTAGGTGAGGGAGGGCTGTGCAAAGTCACCAGTCCCATTCTCTCCTCCAGAGCCATCTGGGTCCAATGGTAAGATATATATATCAGGGCAACTGGAGATCACCCCAGATTTTTGAGGCAATAAATTTTAAGTTACTTGCCCAGGAATTCACAGCTTTTAAGTATCAAGTGTCAGAGGCTGAATTTGAACTCAGGTCTTCCTGATTGCAGAGCCACTGGTCTATCCACTGGACAACCAGCTGCCCTTCCCTACGGTTATAACCTCAACTTATAAGAATTATTATTGATGGATTTGTATGATTGTGTTAAGCTAGAAATGCTTCCCCTGACCAACTCTACATGCCTGTTAGTCCTCATTAAGTACCCCCCCTCCTTTTCTACTCTCTGCTACCTTGATGCCTCCACCTGAAAAGTCATTTCCATGTTAACAAATATGCTAACATTAGCCTAGAACAATACACTGCAGTAGCTGAAAAAAGGTCCTGAATGCTCTTGGCTGGAAAGTGGGAGAGACTTGTTCCCAAGTCCCTTCTTGGAACAATGATTTAGATAATGTAGCACAGAATTTTAAAGGACTAGAAGTCTGGTAATAGAGAGGAGAATATATGGGAAGAGATCTGGAGAGTAAAAAGGTTTTAGAGAAGGAAAAATAAAGGATCAAAGAGATTTTATGAGACAGTTATTGTGGTGGGTGGAGCCAAGAAGGCGGAGAGAAGCCAGGAAGTTGGCTGAACTCTCCCAGGTTTCCCTCAAAAACAACATTAAATCAAATTTCTAAATGGATTCTTAAACTAGAGACTACAAAAAGACATAGAGACACAATCTTCCAACTTGAGATAATTTAGAAGACTTCAGGAAAGGTTGGTCTCACTCAGTCAAAAGGGAAGTGCAGCACAGCTCAGACAGCAAAGTGCAGCATGCAGGGGTTCTTGGCAAGTCAGCAGGAAGCTCATAGTCACAGCAGAGCAACTGAAGCCCCTTGATCCTGGCTCAGCCAGATGGTGGCACAGTGGACCAGTTGTGAGATCCACCAGCCCCAGCAGAGAAGGTAGGCTGCCAGCTGGAGGAGCACCCATGGGACAGGCGTGACTGGCCCTGGCCATCCTAGCACCTGGAGCAAGCCTAAAGTGGGGACAAATCCACAAGCCATAGAAGCTTCAGAGTAGAAAGCCAGTGACACAGTCCCTATTCCACAGTGTAAGAAGCTTGAAACAATGACCCTTATGCACCAGGAAAATACCTCAACTTAAAAAAATTATAATAATAAGCTGCAATATGAGCAAGAAACAAAAAGAGCTCTCACCATTGAGAGCTTCTGTGTCAACAAGGAAAAGCTAAACCAAACTCAGATGAGGAAAATACTCTCAAATTGCCTACATGTGAAGCCTCAAGACAGAAGATGAATAGGTCTCAAGAACAAAAAGCCTTCTTGGAAGAGCTCAAAAAGGATGTTAAAAATCAATTGAGAGAGGTAGAAGAAAAAATGGGGAGAGAAATGAAAGCAACACAAGAAAATTATGAAAAAAGAATCAGCAGCTTGGAAAAGGAAGCACAAAGATTGACTGAAGAAAACAATTCCTTAAAAAATTGTTTTGTCCAAATAGAAAAGGAGGTGCAACATTTACTGAAGAAAACAATGCCCTAAAAATTTTAATTGGACAGATAGAAACTAATGACTTCATGAGATACTAGGAATCAGTCAAACAGAATAAAAAGAATAAACAAATAGAAGATAATGTGAAATATTTCATTTGAAAGACAATTGACCTGGAAAATAGAGCCAGGAGAGACAAGTACTCAAGAGACAATTATGGTGCTTAATCCTAAACCAAGAAGAGCAAAAACAGAGAAAAAATTATAGACGAATTTCCTTAATGAATATTGATGCAAAAAATCTGAATAAAATATTAACAAAGAGATTATAGCAATGCATCACCAGGAAAATATACCATGACTAGGTGGGATTTATACCAGGAATTCAGGGCTAGTTCAATATTAGGAAAACTATTAACATAATCATCCACATCAATAACAAAACTAATCAAAAATATATGATTATCTCAATAGATGCAGAAAAAATTTGGTACAAAATACAGCATGCATTTCTATTAAAAACACTATAGAGGGGGCAGCTATGTGGCACAGTGCCACTGGCCCTGCATCCAGGAGGACCTGAGTTCAAATCCAGCTTCAGACCCTTGACACTTTCTAGCTGTGTGACCCTGGGCGAGTCACTTAACCCTAATTGCCTCACAAAACAAAAATAAAAACAAAACACTACAGAGGATAGGAATAAATGGATGTTTCCTTAAGATGATAAACAGTATCTATCTAAAACCACCAGCAAGCATTATATGTAATGGAGATAAGTTAGAAGCATGCCCAGTGAGATCAGGGTGAAACAGGGCAGCTAGGTGGCACAGTGGATAGAACACCGGCCCTGGAGTCAGGAGTACCTGAGTTCAAATCTGGCCTCAGACACTTAACACTTACTAGCTGTGTGATCCTGGGCAAGTCACCTAACCCCAATTGCCTCACTAAAAAAAAAATATATCAGGGTGAAACAAGGAAGTCCATTATCACCACTATCAGAGAAGAAAATGAAATTGAAGGGATTAGAATAGGCAAGGAGGAAACCAAATTATGACTCTTTGCAGATGATATTATGGTATGCTTAGAGAATCCTAAAGAATCAACTAAGAACTATTTGAACCAATTGACAACTTTTGCAAATTTGCAGGATAAAAAATAAACCCACATAAATTATTTCTATATGTGACCAACAAAGTCTAGCAACAAGAAATAGAAAGGGAAATTATATTTAATATAACTATAGACAACATAAAATATTTGGGAGTCTACTTGCCAAGGGAAACCCATGAACTATGTGAAAATAATTACAAAATATTTTTTACACAAATAAAATTAGAACTAAAGAAATGGAAAAAATATAAATTGCTCATGGGCAGGCCATGCTAATAAAATAAAAATGAAAATTTTACCTAAATTTATTTACTTAATCAGTGCCATACCAATCAAACTAATAAAAATTATTTTGTAGAACTAGAAAAAAATAATAAAATTCATCTGAAAGAACAAAAGGTCAAGAATATCAGGTAAATTAATGAAAAATGCGAAGGAAGGTAGCCTAGCTGTTCTATTTCTAAAACTATATTACAAAGCAGCAACCATCAAAATTTTTTGGTACTGGCTAAGACATAGAGTGATGGATCAGTGGAATAGTAACACAATAGTAAATGAAACATAGCAATAAGTGAAAATAGAAATTTCCTGTTTGAGGAAACCAAAGACTGTAGCCTCAGGGATAAAAACTCACTATTTAACAAAAACTGCTGGGAAAGCTGGAAAAGAGTGTGACAGAAATGCAGCATAGAACAATATCTTACACCTTACACCAAAGTCAAAATGGGTACGTGATCTAGACATAAAGGGTGATACCATAAGCAAATTAGAAAAAAAAAAAGGAATAGTTTACTTGTCAGATTTGTGGAGAGGTGGAAAATTTATGACCAACGATAAGATAGAGAACCTTATGAAATGCAAAATGGATCACTTTGATTGCATTCAATTAAAAATGTTTTGCACAAACAAAATCACTGCATATAAGATTAGAAGGGAGCAGAAAGCTATGGAACAATTTTCATAGCCAGTGTCTCTAATAAAGACCTCATATCTAAAATATGTAGAGAATTGAATCAAATATATAAGAGTACTAGTCATTCCCCAAATGAGAAATGGTCAAAAGCTATGAACAGGCAGTTTTGAGATGAAAAAAATCAAAACTGTCTATAGTCATATGAAAAAATGTTCTCAATCATTAATGATTAGAGAAATGAAAATTAAACTATGCTGAAGTATGAACTCATGCCTATCCAACTGGCTAATATGACAAAAAAGGAAAATGGTAAATGTGGGAAAATTAGAACAATAATGCATTGTTGGTGGAGTTGTGAATGGATTCAACCATTCTGAAGAGCAATTTGGAACCATGCCCAAAAGGCATGCATACCCTTTGACCCAGCAATACCACTACTAGGTCTATATCCCAAAGACATCATAAAAAAGAGAAAAGCAACCACATGTACAAAAATATTTCTTTTTTGTGGTAGCAAAGAATTGGAAATTGAAAGGATGTTCATCAATTGGAGAGTGGCTAAACAAGTTGTGGTATGTGAATGTAATGGAATATAATTGTGCTATAAGAAATGATAAACAGGCAGATTTTAGAAAACACTTGGAAAAACTTACAAGATGCTGAGTGAAATGATCAGAACCAAGAGAACACTGTACCCAATATCAACAACATTGTGTGATCATCAACTGTGATAGACTTAGCTCTTCTCAGCAATACAAGGATCCAATACAATTGGATCCAATCCAATGTCAAAAGATTTATGAAGGAAAATGCTCTCCACATTCAGATAAAATAACTATGAAGTCTGAATGCAGATTGAGGAATACTATTTTCACTTTTGTTGTTGCTTTTTTGTATTTGTTGTTGTTTCATCTTTCTTTTGTTTTTTTCCCTCTTGTTCGGACTCTTCTCTTACAACATGAATAATGTGGAAATATGTTTAATATGATTGTAATGTATAACCTATATCAGATTGCTAACTCACCTTGGAAGGAGGGAGGAAATGAAAGATTGGAGAAAAATTTCTAAGTCAAAATATTACCAAAAAAATCTTGAAATCTGCATATTATTTGAAAAAAAAGGCCCAGAAGAAATGAAAATAGAATGGGGGAAAATATTGGAAGAGATTTGGAGACGAAAAGGGTCTTAGAGAGGGAAAAAATAAAGGATCAAAGGGTTTAATTGAAATTCAAGTTGTAGCATTAAAGATGACAGCAAAAAATATTGGCCACATTTGGCAGATAGAATGCAGTTAATAACTACATGAAGAACTAAAATGTCCCTTTCTCTTATATAAAAGAAAGTTAAACCATAATAATATGTGAATGGAGAATTAGGAAAAAGCTATGTTATAACGCATTCTCCTGAAGAAGACACATTTAGAAATAGGTTAACAGCTAAAAAGAATATCTGAGTCAAGGAATTCTACTTTCTAAATCAGTACAATTATGAGTCCTGAATATTTAAGAGATATGTCAGCCTGGACACTGAAGTTATTTTATTATGAAGGTGAGAGAGTGGGAGGGGTAGAGAGATAATCCTTGATTGATTTCCATGTTTTCTTTGGAGCTCATGATAGTTTGCCAACATGGAATGAACACCTACTGTGTGCTGAGCACACAGTTCATGGTGATAGCTGTGCCTTTGAATGCTATCTGCAATGCTTAGTGAACATATGGAGCAACCACTCTGAGAGTTCCACTGGAATTCCTTGTCCCTCTTACTTCAGAAATAGAGAGATTATAAGTTTAGAGTGAAAACATGAATAAACTAATTTAGCTATTTGTTTGCTGTGCAGAAGATCTAATATAGAGATAAAGGTAAAACTCTGTCAATCATTCAACAAGCATGTAGAAAGTATTTATGATGGAGATAGATATAGATATAAATCTATGTATGTATAAGTATATGTAGATATAAATATAGATGATACACACATATAGATAATAGAGCTATATAGAAATATCTGGTAATTGTGTGCTGGGTCTGGGATCAGGAAGTGCTGAGTTCAAATGTAGCCTCAGACATTTACCAATTGTGTGACCCTGGGTAAGTCATTTATCCTCTATTTTTCTCTGTAAAACAAGGGGTAATAATAGCACCAACCTCCCAAGATTGTTGTGAGGATTAAACAATACCATATTTGTAAACAGTGTTTAGAAGAGTACCTGGCACATAGTAAGCACTTTATAAATGTTTCTTTGTTTTCCCTTCCCATCCCCAATAAAGCTATAGCTTGTCAGAACTGCCTAAGATTCATGGAGGACACAGAAAAATGAATTCTAATTTTATTTTTTTTCTATTCTCCCAGAAAAGTAATATTTAAAAAGGACATTCACATCTCAGAATCTATTGTAGTAGACAAGGGGTAAAACACAGTAACACATATCAAGTTATGCAGCTGAGCTGCTCACTTAAGTATACACTGAAGACCAGTCAATAATCATAGCACCCAAATATCCTGCCAGAACACCCTCCTTAAATAATCAATAGACAAACAAATGGACCTTAATGACAGCATATTATTAGCATAATGAAATAAAAGCTTCTGAAGCATCCTTGAACTATATTTGGAAATTTCAAGTGAGTGATTTTTTTTTTCTTGAAGGACACTGCTTTTTTGGCAGCCTTCCACAGACAACATGTTACTTGCGCTGTTTTTTTGTCAATTGAAGAAAAACAGGAAGCATAAAATCAATTTGGATTGGGGGGCTGGTAGGGAGTGGAGGAAGGACCCAACCCTGACAGAAAAACAAGCCTGTTTCACACTTTAGCGTCTGCTCAACAGTACATAGAAGGAGCTCACTTTGAACTCTGCCTGTACCAGTTGCTATGAGAAATTGAGGACACAGAATGAAATTCTCACAAGCATTTCAGGTTTCAGGCTTTCTCTAGTCCAGTATCAAACTACTCTCTTGAAGATTTTTTGGCAATTTCTACAATACCTGCCCACAGGAAGGGGTATCCAAAGGGTGGGATCTTGGGCCCAAGGACATAAAAGCCTTTTATTCCATGTAAGAGAATGTAACAACTGAAGCATAAGGGATCATTGGCGAGTAACGAACATAAAACTTACATTCACAAAGAATCATAATCTCTAGAGCAGAAATAAAGTGAATACTAGTATGCTACAAATATATCTGGGAAACTTAGTTTGATTTAAATCACTCGAAAGGGAATTTTTAACATATAATATTTTTTTTTGTTTTTATATCACCTTCATTTCTGAAAAAGGAAGAGGAAAAAATATTTAGCACAATTAACTAATCCATAACCAAATCTGTCTCCCTATGCTATATTACATACCCATAGACCACCCCAACTCTGCTTCCACAAAAAAGGGAGGGAGGTATATTTTCTCATCTCTTCTTTGGGGCCAAGTCAAGTTATAATTGTAGAGTGTTTCATTAAATCACTTTTTTAAAGAGAGTAAAATGTACTACTTTAAGAAAAAAAAAATCCCCATGATTGTGATATTAGGAGTCATTAGTTTTCAGGATCATTCATCATCTTCAGTATGGATAGATATATACCTACCAGACAATGCTTCCTTTAATGGCCACTCAACAGGGAACTCAATGCATCTATCTCCATTAAAAGAAAGAGGAAGTGTTTTATTTATAGAACAACTAAAGGTATCCAAGGTTGCTTTATTCTGCATTTTAAAGTGATGAACAGACAGCTGTGATGTGCTGGAATGCAAAGTCTCCAAACCCAGCCTTACTTTATAAAGAGTTCCTAAATCAGAGGGCATGAATACCTAGGAGGCAATGGAACAAATTAATACCAAAAAGGATACTGATTTCTGTGATATATATATATATATATATATATATATGTATGTATATTCAAGGGTCTTTTGTATACTGGAGCACATGAAAGTCACTTAAACGTTACCTAAAATTACATAATGAACTGTAATTAATAATGTTGGAACATATTGTATATCTTTGAATTAATTTCATTTGGAAGAGTCTATTCATAGTTTTATCACAAAGATGAAAAAATCATTCCTGACATACTACATAAAGCAGTATAAAATAACAAGTAGAAATACCAGATATTGCATGATTCATATTTGGTTAAGATTATAATATTTTATATTCAATATGCTGCAGGTCAATGTCTAAACTGAATAATCTAAAAATTAAAGAGTGGCAAAAGGCAAAGTTTACATTCTATCTTACCTCAAATGTTACTGTATCCTCAGCATGTGTTTGCAGCCTGTTTTCAAGAGTCATTGGGCTTGACTTTCCATAAGTCCCATACAGAATCATAACCAAATGAGGAAAACTTGGCCCAATATATTCATATTCTTGACCTGATTTTTCTTGAAGCTTCAGATAAATTTTCCATGTGCCTTCTGACCAAATTATATATGAATAAAATAAGTGTAAATTTTATAGTAGAATGTGATTTTCATATAAAACTGATAGCCCAGGCAAAATTCATAAAAGCTAACTGAATTTTTACTTTATTTCACTCCCTCACCCTTCATTCATTATAGGATCATAGGAGCAAATGATTTAGACAATGTTCTCAGATTAGCTAATATTCAATGAACGCATATTTCAGTCTCTAAGTAAAACTGTAGAGCAGCAATTCTCAAACATTTTTATCTCAGAATCATTTATACCCTTTAAAAACTGAGTACCCCTAAATCTTTTATGTGGGTTCAGGGGTATGCTGGAGCCATCTTGATTTGTCTCATGAGAATCAACTATTTCATTTTTATCATGAGAAGTACATCTCAGAAATTGGCCAATGAATGTTCCAAATTAGCATTTGATTTATTGTTTTGTTTAGTGTCCAATCTTAAGAAAGTGATGGAGTTAATGTCAACAGTGCCAAATAAACTTAAAAATTATTGTATGTATGTGTATTTTCCCTCTGAGGAACCAGTTAAACATTTACCATCACACTCCTGTTTATATCTATCAACATTTACTATTTTAGAGGTTAAAACAGACAATTTTTCAAACATGCAATTATTTGCAAATAACAAAAACCCATTATATGTTCACATAAATATCATATTTTATGAGAAACAAGTATATTTTTCAAAATAAAAAAATTAAATTAAAAATAGATGAAAATCTCTAAAGTCTGGTTTAATAGAAGACAGCTGGATTCTTATACTTGCTTCTGTATTCAGATTATTATGACATATGAAGAAAACCTGGACTCACAGATATATATATAGTTGGAAAAGGTAGAGGCATTTAAATAATCAAATTTTTATTAATATTATAGAGACAGAAAAACTGATAAGAATCCTTACTCGATGGGGCAACTAGGTGTCGCAGTAGATAAAGCACTGCCTCTAGATTCAGGAGGACCTGAGTTCAAATGCACCCTCAGACACTTGACACTTAGTAGCTGTGTGACCCTGGGCAAGTCACTTAACCCCAATAGCCTCACCAAAAAAAAAAATCCTTACTTGGCTACCTGTTACCTGTTTGTGTGGCCTGATGTAAGTCCCTTGATTTCTCTGGAGCTCAGTTTGCTCAGGCATAAAAACAAAGAAGATAAGTCAGGTGATTTCCATTGTTCTTTCTAGCTCTAAATCTTACTGTATGATGATTGACTATCTGAAATCTAACTTTATGTGTACAGTAGTAGCAAAGAAAATTGAGCACTTTGGTATAAAGTAGCTCCCATAGGGTTGTATTTACATAGGCAACATTGGCATGAGGATTACCTGACTTCATTTGCTGGCCTCCTGGTGGCAAGGCATTCACATGCCCGATTTCCTGGATTTCTAATTGAAAAGGAGATTGAAATCCAAATTAATGTTTTCACAAAACAGTGTCTAAATGATAATGAGCATCTGTATTCATTTGTGGTTAAGCAATGGAGCATCATTTAGATTAAGATTAAATCATGAAGTCTACAATGTGATTTTTCTACTTAGGCTTACCCTCCTAGACACTGTTCACATAATGAGCTGGGCCTAGAACACACACAATATTTTGAAAAGCTTTGAATCTAGACACTCAACTATTTTTCATTTTTAATTATTTATGCTTCATTTACATAATTACTGCGATCACTGGTTTGGATGTGTCTGAATTAATCAGATATTTTTAATGCCAAACTAATTACTTAAGTCATAACAAGATATAATTGTATAAAATAAAATATAACTCTTTCCTCTGTGATTTCATGCTAAAGTCAATGAAGGCTCTTTGTATTCAAGAAGTTCATAAAATGTATTTTTTTTCCTGGAGTACATAATAACTTTCAGATCAAAATTATTTCTTAAGCTACTTTCAAAAGTAATTTAAGTTTTATTTTAATAGTACAAAGATCACAACTTAATTTTCTTTAAATAAATGGTACTGGGATTTAGTCTTTTAAAATATACCAATAAAGTTAAGGATAGACCACCATAAATAAGGAAATAATTTAAATGTCTTTGGAGTCTCTGCAGACCAAACTATCATTCTCAGGATGGGTGGAGAAGTAGGAAAAAAATGCAGAGTTGGCAATGTCTAAAATATGGAGGTTGGATTTGATCTCTAAGGTACCTTCTGGCACTAACAATCTATAAAACTATGACTACAGTATTGAGGGAGAACAATTTAATGATCTAAATCTTGTCCCTATTTGGGTGTAGACAGTATGATACAATTAAAATACTCTCATATATGCATGAAATTTAATGGCATGACAATGATTTCAGAAGAAAACTAAAGTAGTAGCTATTTGATTATTAAATATATCTAATAAATAACTATACATATCTTCATTTTTCCCTGTAGCAATGAAATAATTCTGATGAAAAAAAGAAGCAATATATATATATATATATATATATATATATATATCCTTGCACATGATATTTTTAAATGGGAGTTTCCTTGAAAAATTCAAAATTCTTTCCATATATCATCCAATTAAGCCCCATAATCCATCTCTTGAGGTTGAAGTGAAAACAGGTCTTATATAGGCTTCCTATTGCTTAGATAAGGAAGTTAAGGTTAAAAGATTTTAAGTGCTGTTTGGGGGGTTATTTAATTTCATGCTCATCTAGTAAACAAACTCCAGAACTGGAAATAAAAGCCAACTTTGCTGACTCCACTCATGTTCATTGTGCTGAATCTAAACAATACACTGATGTTTTCCATAAAATGGAAAGTGTTCAAATGTACTTTAAGAGAAGCAAAAATGTTTGCCTATATCATTTCCCTTTCCAAAACAAATTCAACAAAATTATTAGCATTCAGTAACAAGAATTATTTTCTGCAGGAAATTATTTTTAAGTCACCTGTAACATTCAATGTAATTGCTGAGTTTGTTCCACTTTTGAGCCATTTATGAGCTAGAAACACTATTTCTTTTCCTTCCATTGATGCCTCTCTCACGGTAATCTTCTCCAGCTGCCAGTCAGGGCCTTTCCCTTTTACCACATCCAATGCTTGCAAAAGACCAATATCTACTGCTTCAACTCTGAACACATCCACCTGCAAAAGGTTATAAAAACATGTCAACAAGGATAAAATAAGGTATCACAGCCTGCGAGAGGTGAAGCAGGTGCTTTAAATTTAGCTAACGTAACAGTTTTCCAAGTAAGGCTGAGTCATAAAGAGTAAGTTCTGGATGAAACTGCCCCACCTTAGGGCTGACTGTTAATAAACTTATAAATATTAGTTGGTGTGTGCAGTTTGCCTCGATAGGTTTTCTTCAGGTCCATGCTTTCCTCAAGTGAAGCTGATCACTAAGAATGCAACAATATTCTTGTCCAAACATGGTGGCACCTTCTGGTGATTAAAATGCCTTTTAATTCTTACTCTTCTTCACATTTCTGCAGCCTTTGATACTACTGTCCGTCAATAACTTCCTATAACTCTCTTCTCTATAGATTTTCATGACATTGTTTTGTCTATGTTCTCTCTTACCTGTTCTTATTGCTCCTTCTCATTCTCTTTTTTTTGAAACTTCATTTATGTCATGCCTGCTAACCCCCAATGCTCTTTTCTCATGCCTCTTTTCTTTTCCCTCTATGGTATTTTGTTTAGTGATCTTGTAAACTCCCATGGATTCAATTTCATCTCTACATAGATGCTTCTCAGATGTAATTTTCCATCCCTAACTTCTTTATTGACCTGCACTGATGTATCCCCAACTCCATTTCAGACATTTCAAAATGAATATCCTATCAAGATCTTGATTTCTTTTAGACATGTCTAAAAATGAACCAAATTTTCTTTTTTTCCCCATAGCCCCCCCCCCATTTCCTTATTTACTGTTGTGTATATCACTCTCCCATAAGTATACTATGGAGAATATTTCTATCTGACCAGGTTCCCATGCCAGATCTCATGCTTTATTCCTCACTCTCAGTTATCCCCCATGTACCAGAGGCAATGCCTGGCACATAGTAAGCACTTAGCAAATACAATGATTTTTGACATGTTGAATTGATTTGTGATATTATACAAGATTAATTTTTAAAAAAATCTTCTCTGAACCTCTGATCCTTAACCTGGCATCTAATCTCTCCAGGCATGGACAAAAATTATCTAATTGGACATGGAATGAAAATACTATAATTTCAGCTAAAATGTTTCTAAAATAAGAAATAAAGATTTACTTACATTCAATATATGTATTGACCATAGTGCCCTTCCTCCATCAGTAGATGTTAATGGTCCCGAGTATTTGAGTATTTGAGATATCCTTACTGAAGAGCAGGAAATCCAGAACCAAATGGTTTTTAGGAGTGCCCAAATGACAAGGATAATGATGCTCATTTTATTGTTCATTTGTTTTTTGGTCATGTCTAACTCTTAATGATCCCACTTGGGGATTTCTTGGCAAAGGTACTGGAGTAGTTTGCCATTTCCTTCACCAGCTCATTTTACAGAAGAGGAAACTGAGGCAGAGTTGGGTCACTTGTTCAGTATCACACAAACTAATAAGTGTATGAGTTCAGATTTGAATTCAGAAGATATCTTCCTTACTCTAGGTCCTAACACTCTATCTTCTGTGCTACCTAGCTGCCTGATAATGATAAATAACATTTATATAATGCCTACTATGTGCTAGGCACTGTGTTAAGCACTCTGCAAATATTATCTCATTTGATCCTCACAACAACCCTGGGAGGTAATTATTATCACCCTCATTTTATAGAGGAGAAAACAGAGATTAAGTGACTTGCCCAAGGTACAGTTAGTAAATATCTGATGATGGAGTAGAACTCAGGTCTTTCTGACTCTAGGCCCAGGGCTTTTCCAATTGCATCAACCTATTTCTTCTACTTAATTCATTCACTTTCAATATATTGTTATGTATTACAATTTACATGTGTCCTGCTTAAGTGTATTAATGGATTATGCTATCTAATTTTAACTAAACAAACCTTCACAAACAGATAAGGGACTAACAACATTCTTGCAAAGAAACTTTTTATTGAGGGTAATGTTAAAAATAATACAAAACAAAGCGAAACAAAAACAAACATTGATTGAGCAAGAAAATATCAGAATTGACATTTTTTTTTCCTAGTAGGAAAAGGAACTTTGCCAGACACATAACAAGGGGGAAATGACAATTCTTTCCTTATTGATAAATATTTTTTTTAAATTCTAAATTATCAAGTTTTGTATTGATTCTAATTAATTATGAAACTTATTCTATCTTTATATTTTGCCTTGAGAAACCTGTTGATTAGAATTCAAGTGTGTTTGGAACAAATTTGTTAAAATATAAAAATGCAATACTTTACAATGAGCTTGCAAGAACACCTCACTGTTGCCAGTGAAGATAGCAACTCACTAGCCAAATTTCAATAATTACAAGCTCAAAAAAATATATATATATATATGTAGCTATTCATAGTTTTATATTATACATATGCAACTGTCCTTAAATATTATGTTAATTATAAATATATGAAATTTGAATTGAAAATTATATTCTAAAGATGAAATAAACACAATTTTAACAATTGCTAAATGTCTATCAGTGGTACAAAAACCATTCATTATTAATATTTTAGTTAGAACAATGTGCTTGAAAATGCATCTTTTTTTTTGTTTTGTTTTTGTTTTGTGGGGCAGTGAGGATTAAGTGACTTGCCCAGGATCACACAGCTAACATGTGTCAAGTGTCTGAGGTTGGACTTGAACTCAGGTCCTCCTGAATCCAGGGCTAGTGCTTTATCCACTGCACCACCTAGCTGCCCCATAAGATGCATCATTTTTTTAAAAATCTTGGTTTAACACTTTGTCATATAACAACTTGAAGGTCTGGCAAAAAAATTCATTTTATTTTAATACCTGATTCTGATGGTTGTCATGTCTTAAAAATATATTTCACAAAGATACTAAGATCCAAAGAGCGTGTTGTTAGCCGATTTTGCTAAATTACAAAATTAAATTATTATTCTAATTCCCCCAATATGATACTGGAAAACACAAGTAGGGAATCCCTCTTTCCTCTCAGAAAAGGAGACATTTATTTAATCTCTGGTAACATGAAGAAAAGAGTCAATGTGAACAGAGAAACATGATTTTATTATTGAAAAGGACCTCAGAGAACACCTAGTTAAATTCCATCATTTTATCTTTTGTAAAATCATTTTATTATTTTCCAGTTACATGTAAAGATAGTTTTCAACATTTGTTTTTATAAGATTTCTTGTTTCAAATTTTTCTCCCTTCTTCCCCTCCCCCAAGACAGCAAGCAATCTGATAAATGTTATATATGTACAATCACATTAAACATATTTCTGCATTAGTCATGTTGTGAAAGAATCAGAGCAAAAAGGAAAAACCTCAAAAAAGAAAACCAAAAAAGAAATAGAAATAGTATGGTTCAGTTTGCATCTAAATTCAATAGTTTGTTTTTTCTGGATTTGAAGAGCATTTTCCATCATGAGTCCTTTGGAAATATCTTGTACTGTTGTATTGCTGAGAAGAGTCAAGTTTATCACAGTTGATCAACACACAATGTTGTTGATACTGTGTACAATGTTCTCCTGGTTCTGCTCATCTCATTCAGCATCAGTTCATGTAAGTCCTTCCAGGTTTCTCTGAAATCCACTTGCTCATCATTTCTTATAGCACAATAGTATTCCATTACAATCATATACCACAACTTGTTCAGCCATTCCCCAATTGATGGTCAGCCCCTCAATTTCCAATTCCTTGCCACCACAAAAAGAGCAGCTATAAATATTTTTGCACATATGGGTCCTTTTCCTTTTTTATTATCTCTTTGGGAAAAAGATCTAGGGTATGCACACCTTTATAGCCCTTTGGGCATAGTTCCAAATGACTCTCCAGAATGGTTGCATCACTTCACAGCTCTACCAACAATGGATTAGTGTTCCAATTTTTCCACAGCTTCTCCAACATTTATTAATTTCCTTTTTTGCATATTAGCCAAACTGATAGGTGTCAGGTGGTACCTCAGTCAACTCCATCATTTTAAAGATGAAGGGACAAGGACCAGAGAGGCAAAATAACTTGTCCAGAGCTAGTAAATGACTGAACTAAGATATGACCAGAGGCTTTTATGACTCCTAGTCTAACACTTTACCTTCTATAATATGTAGTGATGGTGTGGCCTGAGTTCTCTTTTGGGGGTCAGAAAAACCTGGGTTCAAATGCCACCTCTGTACTTACTAGATGTATGATTCTGAGGAAGTTGCTTAACTTAGATGAGTTTTGATCAAATCCTTAGAATTTGTGAGCTAAATCATAGCTGTTGGAGGCACACTGGTAGCCTAAGGACATAGACCAGAAGTATCCTAAATCAGAGAAATCATGCATGGTTCTTTTCTTACCAAAAGTTAAGGAAACTATTCTAGCATTCTATGGCCAATGGTTGCTAGCATGTGTATCGTCCCTAATCAAATGTTCAAAATGAGAGACTTGATTTATACTTCTTGATTTTTAACTCCTTCTTAAAGTGGAGCACTCCTTCCAGGATGCACTGTCCCAAGATTTAGGGGGTTCCATGTGGTACAATTTAAGGAAAGGCACATTCGGCATTAGCCTGGCCTGTGCTCCAGTCTGTAAATAACCCCAGACCTCCTTGCTCTTAAACCCAGAAACAAAAAAAATCTGTTTGGCTGTGGTTTCAAACTTTGAGCAAGTCTGTGTCCTGCCTCCACCTGGGCCTGCCTCTCCATACTACTTCCTGATTCCCAGCATGGGTAAACCTACTCAGTTCTGCATCAGCACAAGCAGAAACCCCTGTAATCTCCCCCTGGCCAGCCACTCAGCCCTCTCACCAGACTGTGAGCTTACTTCCAGAAGAAGCCATTGCTGCAGCTAATTCAGAGGCTCCAGAGGTCTCTTTCTTTGGCACAGTTAGTCTCAGCTGGATCTGTGTCAGCTCAGCAGTGGGGCTGGGCTCCACTTCCAACCAGGAAGAACAGAACTTTCCTGCCAACCTTCTAAGCCTTCTTTGGCTGGAAAATTATCTCACACCATCCTTTTGTAGGTTCTGCTGCTCCAGGAATTTTTTTATGGCATTATTTGGAGGTTTTGGGAGAGATAGTGTGTGGAGCTTGGAGAAGTTACTCCCTTTCCCCTGCCATTTTGGCTCCACCCCCTACACTTTGTTATTCTAAAACAATCTTGAGTCATATTTCAATCATAGGAATATTTCTTTTCTCTTCTTTCCCTTCTGGGTGTTCTTATTCAGTTCTAGGTTCTCTTTGAAAGAGAATGATGTGAATATAATCAGGATCGAGTTCTTTGATTATGATTAACTTAATTTCAGCAAAGAAGTTTTGTGGGGGTCAGAGCCAATATAGCAGAGGAGAGGCTGTGACTCCCACAAGCTCCCAATAAACCCGTCCATTCACTCCCAAATAAACAAACAAAAACAAAACAAAACAGAGCTTAAGAACTTAAGAACAGAGTGAGACTATTTTTTATCCAAAGACAGTAACTGGATCACCTGCTGATCAGGCTGAAAAAGAAGCTCAGCATGTGGTCCAGACCCAGCCAGGAACAGACAGTGCTTCCAGCACCTTGGAGTCTTCAGTGCCAGTGGCTTCTTCTGAGGCTCAGCTCATGGACTAGTGAGGGATTTCAGTGGTTGGCTGGGGTGAAGTAGCTGCAGTCACTACTGGAGTTGGGGCAAAGCGCCCTGGTTCTGAACCAGTGAACCAAATCAAGTGGTGATGGCCCAGTGGGAGAAGGGCACAGGCATGCCAAGCTTTGGAACATAGAGAATCAGGTTTCAATGAGACATCTGATTCAGAGCTGAGAGGAGTAGGCAAAAAGACAGCATAGAATAGACAGCTTTTGGGGGGGCAAGGTAAACCAGAATACACCCTCAGAAGAAAATAATATCAGAGTCAAAGTTCCAACATCCAAAGCTTCCAAGAAAAATATGAATTGATCATAGGGCATGGAAGCACTCAAAAGGGACTTTTTATTTTTTTTTAATTTTTTCAGAATTTTATTTTCCAAATTACATGTAAAAGCAAATTCCCACCCCCACCCTAAGAACTCACCAATTCAATATAAATTATACATGAGTAGTAATGGAAAACAACTCTATATTAGCTAGGTTGTGAGAGAAAACAGATAAAATCAAAACTTCGGATTAAGGAATTGTAAAAAAAAAGTCTCTTTTTTCAGTCTCTTTTCAGATACCATCAGTTCTTTCTCTGTAGATGGACTGCATTTTTCATAAATTCTTCAGAGTTATATTGGATCATTGCCCTTCTGGAAATAACCATGTGCTTCCCAGCAGATCATCTTACACTATTGCTGTTATTTTGTATACAGTACATTTCTCTCTGCTTCAGTTCATATGGGTCTTTCCAGGTTTTACTGATAGCATCCTGTTCATCGTAATTTTTATGTAGTACTTTGAACTTGACATAGAATTTTCTTCAAAATAGCCCAGCAGAATAGGCACCATACATTTTGGCATTGTAGTCAATCATCATAACTCTTTCCCTCCACCCCATTCCCTTCCAATGATATTTACTCTATTGTCTATCTTATTTTGCCCTATTCCTCCTCAAAAGTGTTTTGCTACTGACCTCCCCCTCCCTTGCTCTACCCTCCCTTAATTTACCCTTCCCTCCTTATCCTCTTCCCCTCCTACTTTCCTGTAGGGTTAAATAGATTACTCTTCCCTATTGTGTGTGTGTGTGTGTGTGTGTGTGAGTGTGTTATTCCCTCCTTGAGCCCACTCTGATGAGGTTAAGGCCTTTGAGCTAATTCATTTTTCTAAATTTTTCTTCCTCCCTCCCTACTCAACTCTCCCTATGAAATCAAGCAATTCAATATATGTCATACATATGGTATTATGCAGAACATCTTTACCTTCCTCAAAAGTGTTTTGCTTTTTACAGTTACCTCCCCCAATCTTCCCTTCCCACCTTCACCTCTTCTCCCCCCTTCTCCTTCCCCTCCCGCTTTTCCTCAGGGCAAAAATATATTACTATACCTGCTTGAGTATGTATGTTATTCCCTCTTTGAGACAATTCTAATGATAGTGAGGTTTACTCACTCCCCAACTCCTTCCCCGCCTTCCCCTCCCCTCTATAAGCTTTTTTCTTGTTTCCTTCATGTGAGCAACTTCTCCCCAGTCTACCTCTCCCTTCCCCCTCCCCCAGTCTATTATTCCTACCCCTCAACCCTGTTTTAAAGATGTCATCATGGGTTAGCTAGGTGGCATAGTGGACAAAGCACCAGCCCTGGGCCCAGGAGGCCCAGAGCCCAAATCTGGCCCCAGACACTAGACAACTCACCCGGTTTGTGCAACAAAGAACAAGGATACACAAAACATAAATGCTTTACTGATATCATCCCTTCATATTCAGTTAAGACCTGTGTCCTCTGTGTATACCTTACTGAAAAAGTTCTTATGAGTTGGCAGTATTATTTTCTCATGTATGAATGTAAACAGTTTAATCTTTTATTGTCCCTAGTGATTTCTTTCCCTGTTTACCTTTTTATGATTCTTCAGGGTCTTGTATTTGAAAGTGAAATTTTCTATTCGGTTCAGGTCTTTTCATCACAAATGCCTGAAAGTCTTCTTTTTCATTGAAGTCACATTTTTTCCCCTGAAAGATTATAATCAGTTTTGCTGGGTACGTGATTTTTGGCTGTAGTATCAGTTCCTTTGCTGTCTGGAATATCATATTTCGTGCCCTTAGGTCCTTTAATGTAGATGCTGCTAGATCTTGCTTTATCCTTATTGGAGCTCCACAATATTTGAATTCATTTTTTTTTCTAGCTGTTTGCAATATTTTCTCCTTGACCTGGGAGTTCTGGAATTTGGCTGTAATATTCCTTGAGGTTTTCCTTTTGGAATCACTTTCAGGAGGTGATCGATGGATTCTTTCAACTTCTAGCTTAGCCTCTGCTTCTAGAATATCAGGGCAAATTTCCCTGTCAATCTCTTGGAGGATGGCATCCAAGCTCTTGTTTTGGTCATGGTTTTCAGGTAGTCCAATGATTTTCAAATTATCTTACCTGGATTTGTTTTCCAGGTCAGCTGTTTTTTCAAGGAGATATTTCACATTGCCCCCTATTTTTTCATTCAATTGGATTTGCTTTACCATGTCTTGGTTTCTCATAAGGTTACTAGCTTCTGTTTGTTCAATCCTCATTCTTAGGCAATTATTTTCATCAGACAGCTTTCTTATCTCCTTTTCTATTTGACTTTTCAAACTGTCGACTTTTTCTCATGACTCTCCTGCATTGATCTCATTTCTCTTTCCATTTTTTCCTCCCTCTCTCTACATCTTCCTTCTATCTCTCCTGCGTTCTCTTCAAAATCCCTTTTGAGAGTTTCCATGGCCTGAGATCAGTTCATATTTTTCTTGGAAGCTTTGGATTTAGGGGCCCTGTGGTTGATTTCCTCTTCTGAGGGTGCACCTTGATCTTCCTTTTTAGTGAAGAAACTTTCTATAGTTCTAAACTTTCTTTGCTTGCTCATCTTTCACTTGACTTTAAACTCCCCACTAGAGAGTCCTGCTTCTCAGTTACACTACTGTCCCCAGCTTCAGAGGGTCCCGGGTATTTTGGATGGAGGGAGGGCAGGTTTTTCTCTCACCTGGCCTGTTCTCTGGCCCCTCCCTCACCTGGGCCTCCTGCAGCTCAGGATTTCTTCCTGATTCCAAGCTTAGGTGGGACGGTCAAATTCCTCCCTAGGTCCCACTGATACCCCTGCACTTACCCACCCAGCCAGCCATTCAGCCCTCTCACCCTACTGCATGCTCAGTTCCAGAAGATGCTGGTGCTGCAGCTGATTCAGAGACTCTGAGGTAAATTCCTCTGGTGTGCCTGGGGTCTCTGTCAGCACAATCACGGGTTGGAATTTACTTGTAGCCCAGTATGGCCCCCTTTAATCTATCTAAAGCTGGAAAATAATCTCAGCCCATATTTTTGTGGGTTTTTCTGCTCCACGGGTTCTTTTATTGCTGTTTTAGGGATAATTGTATCAGGAGCTCTGTGCATTTAATGTCTTTCCTCCACCATCTTGGCTCCGCCCCCCTCAAAAGGGTCTTTGAAAAGAAAGTAGGAGAGATAGAAGGAAGATTTAGAGAGATGGAGGAAAAAACAGAAAGGGAAATGAGAGCAATGCAGGAAAGTCATAAGAAAAATGTCAACAGCTTGAAAAGCCAAATGGGAAAGGAGATACAAAAGCTCTCTGAAGAAAATAATTGCCTAAGAATTAGGATTGAACAAAGGGAAGATAGTGACTTTATGAGAAACCAAGACACAGTAAGGCAAATCTAACTGAATAAAAAAATGGAGGGTAATATGAATATCTCCTTGGAAAAACAGCTGACCTGGAAAATAGATCCAAGAGAGATAATTTGAAAATCATTGGACTAACTTAATTTCAAAAAAACCAGAGAAAAGCAATCTGGAGAAATCACACCCAGAGGGAGATTGTGAAGAACTGGTGGACCTGAGCTCAGGCACATACCTATTGGGACATCGCAAAGTTCCCACCTAGAGGAAGAGAAGCGAAGTAGTAAGGAAAAGGACTATAATATTCTTTGTTCACCTTGAATCAACACAAAAAGTCCATATTTTTTTCTACCCCCGTGATAAAATCCCCTACTCCTGGCCTTCATCTGCCTTTTGTTATCAAGTATGATCCCACTTGTCCTAGGAGCAAAGATCCACAGAAAGAAAGGAACTCAGAGACTATCCAATCTAGTCACCTCATTTTACAGATGGGCCCTGGGGAGGCTAAGTAACTTGTCTAATGTTATGCAGATAGTAATTGTCAGAGCTGAGATTTGAATTCAGGCCCTCTGACTCCAGAGCCAGTGCTCTTTCTACTCCCCTAACTGTATCATTTTATTATTGACCTACTATATTTTAAGTTCCATGATGGCAGGGTAGGGACTGTGTCTTAGCTAAACTTTGCAATTCTCACCTAACACAGGGTTCTGTACATAGTAGGTACTTAATGCAAGTTAAGTTTTCTACCCATTCATTTATTAAATCAATCATATTATTCAAAAAATTACAGAAAAACAAAGTAACCCTACCACTATCTTTATGTTAAATTGGTAGCAGGAAAGGTCATATGGCCTTAGCAAGAGAGATCAGGCAAGTCATAAATCAGAGAGTGAAGGGAACCAGTGATGCAGATTTACATCAATTATCCATTCCCATAGCAATTAGACTATTGTCAGGTACAGAGAACTAATCTTATTTTTTTTATTCTTGTTCATCCTGTCTATCTTCCTTTGGAGCAGGCTGGCCTAAGTGTGTGGGCAGCATATGTCGCCTTGGCCTGTACAGTATCTTTAATCTTGCTCGATTGGCTCTAAACAAGTAATTCTACAGAACACAAGTGATCAGTTCTTGCTAACATTTCTTCATGCAGCAGTTACCATGGTACCAACCTGCCTGGTTGATGTCTAAATATAGTGATAAAGGATAGTAGCTCATTCCAAATACTAAAGGGACATTTTGAGGAGCAAAGGAAATGGAATGAATGTCCCTGTGTGATTGCTTTGGGGAATGGGAATATTTTAAGTCTACATATTTTCACAGACAACGATAAAAATAATTTCATAGCAAAATATTTTTGTGGCCATTTGTTTTCTGACACATATTATTCCCCTCCACACATTCTATGGTCCAGCCATAGAATAAGTCTATTAGACCCTTGCACATGACACTCCATCTCCCATTTCAGTGTCTTTGCTCTGGCTTCTCTTTTATGAAATTCTCTCTCTTCAACTCCATTTCCTAAAATCAATAGCTTCTCTGTCTCTCTCTCTCTGTGTCTTTCTCTCTCTCACACACACGCACAAACACACTCCCTCTCACCCTCCCTCCATTCTCCTCCTTCTCCTTCTTCTCCTTCTCCTTCTCCCTCTCCCTTTCCCTCTCTTTCTAGATTATCTGACAATGAATCAGCTGTAGAATCTAGAAAAGCTAAGAGTGCTTAATTATTTATTTCATAGAATAAGTTTGACATTTGTATAGCCATTAACTTAAAAAAAACCTAATATATGCATATGCTGTGTACACACATTTATACACACACATACAAAATGCCTTTTCTCATTTCTGGGGGAAAAAACAAAACTCCAACACTCTTTATCTTGAACCTTCCTCTTACAACAAAGGAAAAAAATAGTTTAGCAAAACAACCTAATAAAAAGACATCTGATATTGTATACAAGATTCAAATTTGGAATCATTACTTAGAAGGGGGCTCAATTTCTTCATCTTCAAAATGAATGGGTTGAAATAGATGACATCTGAGGTCCATTCCAGCCTTAGATCTATGACTTTCCCAGGTCACCTCATTCCCAATGCAATCCCTCTGAGATTATCTACAACTTATCATCTACATAGTTTGTTTATATATACTCATTTTCATGTTGCTCCCATTAAACTAAAAGTCCCTTTATTATTATCATTTCTTCATATCCTTAGTATTTAGTTCAGTGCCTGGCACATAGTAGGTACTTAATAATCAAGCTGACTGACTGACTGTTTGTCTTTCCCTATCTTCATTGATTTTGTTCATTTAAAATGTGAAAAATATTCAGATATTTCATGTAAACAAAATCATTTTTATTTTTATCCTTTTTAAAATAATTGTCTCTAAACATAATTTTAAAGATACTTCCACATGTTCTCTAATTTAAAAAAAAATGATGTGAACTTTTATGTTCTCTCATTGTGGTATATGGTATAAGATATTGGTAAAAACAAGGTATTTCATTTTTTTCTGGCATTTCAAGCTTTTCTTCTTAAAAAGGGAGTTGTTTCCCCAATAATATATGTTTTTTATTGTATCAAACATTGGGCTTCTCTTTCCATTGCATCTCATTTCTTGATTAACCAGTGTATTCTAATATTTTGCTTTTATATTTTTAAAATAATGCCAAATTATTGCGTTGACCACTGCTTTACAATGATAAAGCTCTTTATTTGTATATTTTTAACTTATTGTGCTTGAAATTCTAGACCTTAGATTCCTCAAAATATATTTCGTAATTGTTTTGTCTAATAACATAAAACATTGCCTTGGCTATTTGAATGACATAACACTATATAAATAAATTTAAAACATCAGTTTTCCTATATTGACTTTTTTCAGTTTGCAGTGCTTTATGTTATTGTTGTATATAATGATTTTGTAGATTTATTTAGCAAATCTATTATCTATTAATTTTTATATGCCATTTCTTACCTGCAAAGAGATATAATTTTGAATTCTCTTTGCCAATTGCTTTTATTTTGTTCTTTTGCATTATTGCCATAGTTAGAATTTCAGGAGCTATGTCAAATAATAGTAAGAAGAAAAGCTATTCTTGATTTATCCCTTTTTGTGCTCGGAAAATTTCAGGTATTTATTGCAAATATTCCTTGTTTGCTGATTTTTTTGTTTTATATCTATGTTCTTATTGAGATTAGTAGTCCCAAGTAGTCTTTCCCCTCCATCTCCAACCTACTACATTTAGGTTTATTTATTATCAAATCAGATTATAGACGAAAATTGAGCCTAGAATCTATTAACATTTCCAGGGTTTTGTTGTGTGTTTTTTCCCCACACAAACAATTGTCTACATATACATTCTCCCAATCTGCATATATGTAGCTATTTTTTTTATTTCAAGTGTGGGCAGCATTTGAAATTTATTGGGGCAAAACTCTACAAATATATAATTGAATAACTAATTTGTGAGTATTATAAAATAGAAATCACTAAGATTAAACATGGCAGCTTGGTAGCATAAAAAATAGAACACTGGAATTCAAATCAGGAAGTACTGAGTCAAAATACATACTCAGACTCTTCATTAGCTATGTGACTATAGGCAAGTCACATAACCTCAGTCTTCCTTAATTTCTTTAACTGTAAAATAGAAGTAATAATAAAACTAATTTCTCTGAGTGTGGGGGAAAATAAAATGAGAGAATATTTGTAAAGCTCTTTGGCATCCTTAAAATATTACTATTACTATTATCAAGAACAGCTTCTTTCAGAGTAATTCTATTCTCTTTTTGGGGGGAGAGTAACTAGATTGGCAGATCAGAGTTATACTGTAGAGAGAATATGCCTATATTTTAGCGAATCTAGATATGTGTTTTGTAAAAAGTATATCTGTCAGTTTCTCATACTATCCCTATTGGCAAGATGGAGAGATATTGTCTAGAAGAGAAGGAATTTGGTTGCATTAACAAGTGATTGAATGGGCAGGTACAAAATATAGTTATTAATGAGTCAGCATTGACTTAGACAGCATTCTCTAATGGAATGCTACAGAGATCTATAATTAACTCTCCTCTGTTCAACATTTTTGTTATATTTTCATGTAACATTTTGTTTGGAGAAACAACTAATTCATTGGATAGAAAAATTATGATTGGAAAAGATCTTGACAACCTAGAATAGTTACCAAATCTATTAATATTAAATGCACTGAGGATAAATATGAAGTTCAACACTTATGTCCAAATAAATAACTCTTTAAGTACATGATGGGGTAGCCATGGCTAGACAATAATTCCCATGAAAAAAAAAGATCTAGGTATTTTATTGAACTGCAAATTTAAAATGAGTCCATATTGTATCAAAAAAATCAGCCAAAATAGTTATTTCCTTCCTGTGCTGCATTAAGAGTCATAGTGTCTAAAATAAGGTAAATTATACTCCTCTTCTCTTTGATCAGATTACATTTGACATATTATTCTGGGTGTCATTTTAGAAAGAACATGGCAAAGTTAAATTATGACCAGAGGAGACTGACCAAAGAGGTAGGCAAATAAGGTTTGATGGAAAGAAATGGGGTGTTTTACCTGTGAAAGAGAAGCTTTGTAGGAGTGGGTATGAAGGTTCTCATGAAGTATTTGAAGCACTATCATGTGGAAGAAAGATTAGACTTTTCTGTTTGGCCCAAGAAGGCAGGAATAATAGCAGTGATTCTAGAGATACAGTTTCATAACACTATGACCTGCCTAAAGGTGGAATGGGCTACCTTGGGATGCAGTGGATTTCTGCTCTTTGAAGGCATTGAAACAGAAGCTGGATGACCATGTATCTATTGGTTAACAAGCATTTATTAAAAACCTATATATAGGAAGGTGTGTTAGCAGTACCAAACCTGGAGCTTTACAATAAAGCGGCAGTCATCAAAACTATCTGGTACTGGCTAAGAAATAGAGTGGAGGATCAATGGAATAGCCTAGGCACAGGAAACACAGTAGTAAATGACACTAGTAATGTAGTGTTTGATAAACCCAAATACTCCAGATTCTGGGATAGGAACTCAGTATTTGACAAAAACTGCTGGGAAAACTGGAAGATAGTATGGCAGAAATTAGGCATAGACCAGCATCTTACACCTTACACTAAAATAAGGTCAAAATGGATACATGATTTAGACATAAGAGGTGATACCATAGGTAAATTAGGAGAGAAAGGAATAGTCTACCTTTCAGATCTCTGGAAAGGAAAACAGTTTATGACCAAAAAAGAGACAAAAAATATCATAAAATGCAAAATAGATGATTTTGATTATATTAAATTTTAAAAATTTTGTACAAACAGAAGCAATGCATCCAAAATTGGAAGGGAGGCAGAAAGCTGGGAAACAATTTTTATGGTCAGTACTTCTGATAAAGGCCTCATTTCTAAAAATATATAGGAAACTAAATCAAATTTATAAGAATCCAAGTCATTCTCCAATTGAGAAATGGTCAAAGGATATGAACAGGCAGCTTTCTGATGAAGAAACCCAAGCTATCTATTCCCATATGAAAAAATGCTCTAAATCTCTAATGATTAGAGATGCAAATTAAAACAACTCTGAGGTACCTCCTGACACCTATCAGATTGGCTAAAATGACAAACAAGGAAAATAATAAATGTTGGAGAAGCTGTGGGATAATTGGAACACTAATGTATTGTTGGTGGAGCTGTGAACTGATCCAACCATTCTGGAGAGCAATTTGGAATTATGCCCAAAGGGTGATAAAGCTGTGCATGCCCTTTGACCTAGCAATATCACTTTTGGGTCTTTTTCCCAAAGAGATTATGGAAAGGGGAAAAGGACCCACATGTATAAAAATATTTATAGCTGCTCTGTACGTGGTGGCAAGGAATTGGAAGTTGAGGGGATGCCCAACAATTGGGGAATGGCTGGACAAGTTGTGGTATATGAATGCAATGGAATACTATTGTTCTGTAAGAAATGATGAGCAGGAGGAGTTCAGAGAAACCTGGAGGGTCTTGCATGGGCTGATGATGAGTGAGATGAGCAGAACCAGAAGAACATTGTACACAGTATCATCAACATTGTGTGTTGATTTCCTGTGATGGACTTCATATTCTTCTCACCAATGCAAAGGTACAGAAGAGTTGCAGGGAACTCATGATAGAAGAGGATCTCCAAATCCAGGAAAAAAAAAACACTGTGGAGTATAGATGCTGAATGAACCATACTATTTCTTTTGTTTTTGGTGCTGTTCTTGTTGTTTTTCTATTTTGAGGTTTGTCATCATTGCTCTGATTTTTCTCTTATAACATGACTAATTCAGAAATATGTTTAATGTTATTATGTGTATATATATATATATATATATGTATGTATGTATGTATGTGTATACATATATAACCCATATCAGATTACCTGCTATCTAGGGGAGGGGGAAGGGAGGAAAATCTGAAATTGGAAAGCTTGTATGAACAAAAGTTGAGAACGATCTTTACATGTAATGGGAAAAAATAAATAAAATACTTTATTTTAATAAAACCTATATAGTTGTACATTGTCCTTGGGATGACCCAGAATATCAATCCCTTGAAATATGGTGAAAAAAGTTGAAAATAGTACACTCACAATATTCACTGTTGGAAAGGGCCTTAGAAAACATCTATTCCAACCCCAGAGTTGAAATTTGAACTCAGGTTCTCTGACTACAAAGCCAATATTTCTTCTGTCAAATTAAAGGGATTAACTATTATCAGAATCCTTTAGAGGAAAGAAGACGGACAACAGTGTCAAAAGTTACAGAAAATTCAAGGATGAAGAAAGATGAAGACTAAGAGATAAACCTGATATTCACTAATTCAGATTTCCCTAGTAACCTATTAATTGGGTGGGATTCAGTCCCCTGTAGCATCCTGTTGACTATTTGATTTGTAAGATCCCAAGAGTTGCTGAGTAGTACAAGAGAAATCAATTACAACTCCAAATCTCATCTTGGAGCTGTGTTAATGGATGATGAATAGTGGTAACAGTGGAAATGGCAAAGAAAAAACAAAGCTAAGAAAAATGTCAAAGAAAAACTATGAAGAGAATTGAAAGTTAAAGAAACAAATAATTTCAAAGATAGGCAGAATCAGTTGACGCTTAGTTCAACTGATAAAAATCCTTTGTAAACTTTACTAAACCCCTGTTGTCTCCATTAGAATATGAGCTCTTTGCGTGTAATGGCATTGCTTTTGCTTTCCTTTGTGCTCCCAGTACTTAACACAGTACATCACAGATAATAAGTTTTTAATAAGTGATTTGCTCTATGCTGTTTCTTCCACATAAAATGCTTTCGCCTCCTTATTTCCTCATTATGAAAATTCAACACAATCTTAATGACCGAACCACTTTATAAAGCTTTCTCCAATAATTTCACTCCACACAATTTGTCTTTCATTGTTGCCTTATTTTCCCACTGGTATAGCATGTTTCCAATAAGTTCCTTGGAGCCAAAAGGACTTCTGTGGGTGGAGCCAAGATGGCTGAGAGAAACCAGGAAGCTACCTGAGATTTCCTGTGTTTCCCTCAAAAAAAAAATAAATCAAGCCTTTAAACAGATTATGGAACTACAGAACTTACAAAAATACAGAGAGAGACAATCCTTCTACTTGAGATAATTTAGAAGACTTCAGGAAAGTTCTGTCTCACCTGGGTGAAAGTTGAGGGCAGCTCAGCCAACTCACCAGCAGCTGGACACAGTTGAGAGTGGCAAGAAGCTTCCAATGGTGAACCCTGTGCCCCAGGAGCTAACTTCATCTTTAAGTCTGTGACATTTAAAATTTAATGTGTTGTCTAAAAAATCTAATGTGTAGTCACCTTAAATTAGAAGCTTTAGCACCAGTCTTTGGGCATTAAGCATTTATTGAAGCATAGCAGGTATTCAAGTGGAGTTCACAAAGTTAAGAAAAAGTCAATATAGCCTAGAGTTCCAGCCTGGTCTGGTTCTTCCTCAAGTCCTCTACCACAAGACTGCTTCAATCACAAACTCCCTCAAACTGAGTGTGGAAGCTTTTTTTAACGTCTGGAGCAGAGGTGGTCCTTACACACTGCTTCAAGCTGATTGGTAGGTGTCATCCAATTAAATTGGTTCACTGGACTTGAAGGTGGTCTCGAGTTGAGTTCAAAGTCTTTAGCTTCTGTGAGCAATACCTCCTTAAAGGCTAGTCAGGTGTGGTCACAGTCTGGTTAATTTGAAGTAGGCTAATCAGCAGTCAATCACTCTCACTTAATTCAATCAGTTTTGATAAATCTCCAGGTGAGCCTTTGAGTATCTGCCAAATCCCAATATTTTCTTACAAGTCTAAAAATAGTCTAAAATATGAGTAAAACACAAAAAAGGACCGTTACTAGTGACAGATTATATGGTGAAAGGAAAGAATAAAACTCAATCACAGATGAGTTTGTCAAAATGCCTACAAGTGAAGACTCAAGTGGGAGAATGATCTTATCTTGTGACCAAAAAGCCTTCTTTGAAGAGCTCAAAAAGTCTTTTAAAAACCAGATGAGAAGGGGGCAGCTAGGTGGTGAAGTGGATAAATCACTGGCCCTGGATTCAGGAGGACCTGAGTTCAAATCCAGCCTCAGATACTTGATAATTACTAGCTGTGTGACCCTGGGCAAGTCACTTAACCCTCACTGTCCCCCCCCACAAAAAAAACAAAACCAAACAAACAAAAAAACCCAACAACAACAAAAAAAATGAGAGAGGTAGAAGAAAAAATGGAAAAAAGAAATGAGAGAAATGAGAGTTACTCTGGAAAAATAAGCACAAAAGTTGGCTGAAGAAAATAATTCCATAAAAAAGACAATTGGCCAAATGAGAGAAAAAAAATTGTCCAGATGGGAGAGAAAATTGGCCAAATGGGAAAAGAGGTACAAAAGCTAACTGAGGAAAATAAGGCCTTAAAAATTAAAATTGTGCAGATGGAAGCTAATCCATCCATAAAAAACCAAAAATCAGTCAAGCAGAATCAAAAGAATGAAAAAATAGAAGAAAATGTGAAATACCTGATTGGAAAGACAACTGACCTATAAAATAGATCCAGGAGAGATAATTTTAGAACTAGTGAACTACCTGAAAGCCATGATCAGAAAAAAAAGTGTAGATATCATATTCCAGGAAATTAGCAAGGAGAACTGCCCTGATATTATAGAATCAGAGGGAAAAAATCATCATAGAAATAATCTACTAATCACCTCCTGAAAAAGACCCAAAAAGGAAAACTTCAAGGAATATTGTAGCTAAATTTCAGAATTATCAGATGAATGTGAAAATACTCCAAGCAGCCCAAAAGAAACCATTTAAATATCATGGAGACACAATCAAGATTGCAACGTACCTGGCAACGTCCATTAAAGGATCACACACAGGGCTTAGAATATGGTATTTCAGAAGGCAAAGGAGCTGGGATTAAAACTTTATGGGATAGGTGGACTTGAGTCAGTTCAGATTCTGAGGATGGGTTCTGGAAAGAACCCAGCCCCCAGTCCCTGTTATAGTCAGATCATTTTGTTCATGTTTAATTCCATTGCTTATAATAGAAATCATGTTTTTTGCCTTGGTGAACCTGATGTACCCTGGCACCCCTTTCTCCCCCTTTGCTTGCATTCCAAACCCCCAGTTCTTGTTATGCTGTTGCTACAAAACACCTCATGACCAGGTAGGAGAAGATGCTTTTTGCTAGCTTGAAACCCATCCAGATAAAACCTTCCCTTTTGCAATCCTAAGTCTTAACTCCCCCTGTTACCAGCTTCTGGTACCATCACTCCCTTCTTCCCTATTGCCGCTCCTTACTTGGGTGGAGTGGTTTGTAGTGGTTTAACCCCTCGCATGGTTTCACCCTTTCCCCCTCCCTTGGTTTGGCCTTTCCCCCAGCTCTCAGACATAGCTGAGCATGCATCATACCCTAATCACAAGCTGAGCACAAACCCTGGGTGAGATAGCATTGGATGTTAGATTGTGAGCTCACTCTGTGCACCAGGGGACACCCCCGCACCCTCAAAATCTCTATAAAACCCAACTATGAGCCTATCGGTGTGCTCTTCATCCTTTGCAATGGGTTCATGGGGTCACCCATTCTCATGAGAATGTAATAAATCTGCCTCTGTTTGACTTGGTGGTCTCTTTGAGTTATTTCGGTAAACTGAGGCAATTTTGTCCCAAATAAAACCAATAATAAACTACCCAGAAAAACTGATCATTCTCTTTCAGGGAAAAAGATGGACATACAATGAAATAGGGGACTTCCAATATGTGCTGAAAAAAAAAAAGAGCAGAACTGAACAGAAAATTTGATCTCCAAATACAGGACTCAAGAGAAGTATAAAGAGGTAAATGGGGGGGCAAGGTAAAGGTTATTTGATGAGGTTAAACTGTTTATATCCCTATGAGGGAGGATAATACTTTTAACTCTTGGGATCTGTATCTCTATTAAGGTATTGTTATTCAGTTGATTTTGATGTGATGATATAAAGAAACTTAAGGGGCAGAATAAAAGGAGACTAGGGGGAGGAGGGGAAGAGGGAGGTTGAATTATACATTATATTAATATTACATTATATGAAGAGGCACAAAAAGAACCCATTACAATAGAAGGAAAGAAGGAAGGGGTGAGCATTGTTTCAACCTTATTGTCATCAGAATTGTTTCAAAGAGGGAATAACATATACATTCATTTGAATAAAGAAACTTAGCTTACTCTTTGAGGAAGCAAAAGGGGAAGGGGAAAAAGGTGGTATTGATAGAAGGGAGGTCAGAAGCAGTGGGGAAAAAAAGAAGGGCGGCTGATAAAAGGGAGGACAGATTGAGGGAGTCAGTGGTCAGAAGCAAAGCACTGGTCAGTAGTAATAGGGGGACACCCTAGTACACACAAAGGAGAAAGGAGGATGGAGGGAAATAAACAGTTATTAATCTTAACTGTGAATGTTAATGGGATAAGCTCTCCCAAAAAACAGTAGCAAATAGCAGAGTGGATTAAACACCAGAATCCTACAATATGCTTTTTACAAGAAACACATTTGAAGCAGAGAGATCCACACAGAGTGAAGGTAAAAGGTTGAAGCAGAATATATTATGCTTCAGCTGAAGTAAAAAAAGCAGGGGTAGCTATCCTTATCTCAGACAAAACGCAGGCAAAAATAGATCTCATTAAAAGAGATAAGGAAGGAAACTACCTCTTTCTAAAAGGTACCATAGATAATGAAATAATATCAATACAAAACAGGTATGTACCAAGTGGTATAGCATCCCAATTCTTAGAGGAGAAGTTAAATGAGTTACAAGAGAAAATAGACAGAAAACCAAGGCACAAAAACCTCATAGACAAATGTAGAAAGGCAGAAATAGTAAATGCATCCTTCTCAGATCATGATGCAATAAAAATTACATGTAATAAAGAGCCATGGAAAGGTAGACTGAAAATTAATTGGTAACTAAACAATCTAATCCTAAAGAATCAGTGGGTCAAGCAAAAAATCATAGAAACAATCAATAACTTCATCCAGAGAATGACAATAATGAGACAACATACCAAAACCTATGGGATGCAGCCAAAGCAGTGCTTAGGGGAAATTTTATACTCTAAATGCTTACATGAATAAAAAAGAGAAAGAGGAGATCAACGAATTGGGCATGCAACTAAAAAAGCTAGAAAAAGAACAAATTAAAAATTCCCAATTAAATACTAAATTAGTAATCTTGAAAATCAAAGGAGAAATTAATAAAATTGAAAGCAAGAAAACTATAGAATTAATCAATAAAACTAAGAGCTGGTTTTATGAAAAAAAAACACCAAACAATAAAATAGATAAACCTTTAGTCAATTTGATTTTTTAAAAAAGAAAGAAAAAAAACAAATAACCAGTATCAATGAAAGGGATGATTTCACCACCAATGAAGTGGAAATCAAAGCAATAATTAGGAGCTATTTTTGGACAACTATATGCCAATAAAGTGAAAAGGACCCACATGTACAACAATATTTATAGCAGGTCTCTTTGTGGTGACAAAGAATTGGAAATCAAGGGAATGCCCAAATTGAGGAATGGCTAAACAAGTTGTGCTATATGAATGTAATTGAATAGTATTGTGCTGTAAGAAACATTGAGCAGGAGGAGTTCAGAGAAACCTGGAAGGACTTACATGAACAGATGTTGACTGAGAGGAGCAGAACAAGGGGAACATTGTACACAATAAGAGCAATATTGTTTGATGAACAATGGTGACAGACTTTGCTCTTCTCAGCAATGCAATGATCCCCAAAACAGTTTCAAAGAACTCATGATAGAAAATGTTCCCAACATGAAGAAAAAAGAACTGTGGATTATGAATGCAGATTGAACCATACTGTTTCTACTTTTGGACCATTTCTTTACTTCCTTATTTTTTGAGGTTTTTTTCCCCTGTGCTCTGATTCTTCTTTTACAATATGACTAGTGCAGAAATATGTTTAATGTGACTATTTACATGAACCATATTAGATTGCTATCCATCTTGGGGAGGAGGGAGGGAATGGAAGGTGGGAGAAAAATTTGGAGCCAAAATTCCTATGAAAACAAATGTTGAAAACTATCCTTACGGGGCAGCTAGGTGGCACAATGGATAAAGCACTGGCACTGTATTCAGGAAGACCTGAGTTCAAATCCAGCCTCAGACACTTGACACTTATTAGCTGTGTGACCCTGGGCAAGTCACTTGATCCTTATTGCCCTGTCAAAAAAAAGGTAATAATTTTAAAAGAAAGAAAGAAAGAAAACTATCCTTACATATAACCGGAAAATAATAAAATACTTTTATTAGAAAAAGAACATTCCTTGGACCCAAGAACCAGGTAACAAATTATTGTTGTACTCTTCCAAACCCTGGCACAATGTTAAACATTGTGATGATACAAAAAGCAAAAACAATAACAAAACAAAAATAATGCCTCTTGGTGTTGCTCTTCTTCTTCTTTTGTTGTTTTGTTGTCCTATCCTTTTGTATATCAGGCTGCACTATCTCTAAGAATATCCTTTTATCCTGCCTAACATACCCTCCCTTTTAATCCATCAGTTAAAATGTATTAAGCACCTACTACATGCCAGGCAATGTGCTAAGTGTTTTCTTGGATGCCTAAGCCTTGGATGCCATGTATTCTATAATATCTGAGGTAAAACAGTAAAATCTACCTAGCTAAGACTTTGACACTTTTTAAAATGGCCAACTCTCTTCAATATCTCCGCGCCATTCTGTTCCCTGGAGTGACTATGAACCCCTGAGTCTCCTCCATAACAGCAAGGAAAAGTGACAAAAGCCTGGTGCGAGCACACAGCAAATCCAAAGGGAATTCTCTTGAAGTACAATAGAATCCCTCTTTTTTTCATGAACTGAGATCATTCATACACAAGGCTCAGGTGATATACCTGGTTTTACCTTTTATGCTTCTTCCTTCCTCACCTATTTTGAAGATGTCAACTACTTCTCCATTTGGAGGGTAGGTGAGAATTTCTCTAACATCTTTCTTTCACTGTCCATTTACTACTAGAGGGAATATCATGATCAAAGTCTTGGATACATGCAGTTAAACCATGTAGTCTTACCGTAAAAGGACCACATAAAGGCTAATTTTTTTCAACAAAGGATGGCTGGAATAGGTCTTCCATGAAACCCTTTTTATGTTTTAAATAATAAAAAAATGACACATAGAAAGTGCTGAATACTCTAAATGACTTATTTAACTCTGGAAAAAATTGATGAGAACAAAAATAACTTGAATGAAATCCATTCCAAATTGTTTTTGATGGTCACATTCAAGAATTTTGAATGAAGATAGATGATAATCTATGTGAATTATGGTGTAAATAGATGTTAATTTCCCTCTCATAAAATGATTCACAGTCATAGATCACTTTTTACAGAGTTGTACTAGATGAACTCAGAGGCTCTTCTAGCTCTGAGACACTGAGATTATATATAAAGAAGTATTTCCAACTGAAAAAATTTATGAAGGAAGATGTAATTATGCAATTTGGATTTTCACCAATGTCATCATAATTTAAAACTATTATTTTCCCTAAGATATTTTTGATGGCTATAAATATCAAATCCATAATTTTATTATTCCAAAGGGAAAAATCAATTCCACTCTCTCATCAGATGGAGAGAATGTATAAAGTGTTTATTATATTTTTCACATGTTCTTCTCAGGTTCATATTGGCTAAAGAACTCTGTGATTGGTTAAATTACATGATATTAGTTCTTATGAATTTTATGTAGCCACTCATGTCTCTCTTTATTCATTAAACACCCATGCCTCAAGATCATTTGTGAAGAATCATAGAGGGGTGAGGACAGAGAGTTCATGTAAGTGAATTTCTCTGCTGCATGATCTTCTGTTTATTTGATTTGTAGATGTAAAAAAATCTCATTCCCATGCCTAAATTTTCTTTTTTTAATTAAAAACCTGAATATGTTTCTTAATTTTCATTTAGCTTGCAGCTGGTGTTCATCCCCTGAGTGGAAGGAAGCTATCACTTTCTCATTGAGCCTTTGCTACACTGCAAATGCAGTTGAAAGCACAAATTTTCCATTCTCCTTTTTATTATACAAATTTCCTCTGTATAATATCTGATATTATGTTTACTAGAGATGTACTGTTAAACAATTCATTTCATACTTTGTATTTTGTTTCATAGAAAAGTGATTTCTGTTTATTAGTGGTTAATAGCACTATTACTCTAAGAGGGCTAGAGAAGAATCTTAGCCACCCACTTAAAACACATTAAATTTGCACACTTTTTAAAGGTAGAAGTGTGTTTTGGAAAGAACATAGGAGTTGGAGTTCTGGATTTTATTTTTTTTTAATTAATTAATTTATTTATTTTGGGTGAGGCAATTGGTGTTAAGTGACTTGCCCAGGGTCACACAGCTAGTAAGTATCAAGTGTCTGAAGCTGGATTTGAACTCATTGCTCCACCAAAAAAACCAATCACAAATAAAAGTGGTCAAGCTGTGGCTAGACAATATTTCTTATGAAAATGATACCAGAATCTAAACTAAATTATAAGTTCAAATTTGCAAATCTAATTGATTCTGTTCTACATCTTTCCTATCTGCCTTTACATTCCACTCACTTGGCTTCTATTCTAGTTAAATCTCTTTTAACTTTGCTCATGGACTAATAAAATGACACTATTTGCTATTTGCCATACTTGGTATTTCATCTCCCATCTCTAGGTCTCTGCACAGATGATTCTCTATGCCTCTATTCTGTCTTTACTGTTGCTTCTTAGAACTTTGGGCTTCCTCTAAGACTAATTTGAAGTGCCACTTTCCTCCAAGTAGCCTTTCTTGATGAGTTGGTAGTACATTTTTCCTTTTCAAATTACCTGGTATTTGTTTATTTTTTAATACTGTCTATATTCCAGTATAATATAAGCTCTTTCTCACTGGGGATTGTTTTTTGTCTTTGTATTTCCAGTAACTACCACAATGTCTTGCATATAGATGGTGATTTAAAAATTATTGAAATAGTGAATTGAATTGAAAAGTAGTCAAAGAGCTAATTTGTTCTCAGTCTGCATAGAATTCAGAATAAGAGAGATGATATTTCTGCCATATTCTGCCCTATTCAGAATACATCTAGCATCCTGTCTTCAATTCTAGTCACCATATTTTAGGAAGGTCACTAACACGCTGAAACTTGTCCATAGCAGAGTCATAAAAGGATGAGAAAGCAAGTCACATAAGGATTAGGTGAAGGAAATTAGAATCCTAAACCAGGAGAGAATGGCAATGTAGAAACAAGCATGTTTAAATCTTTGAAAGGCTGTCATGTGGAAAAGGTTCTAGATTCATTTTTATTTCTTCCAGAGGACAGAATTAGGACTAAATGACAGATATTATATAGACATAGATTAAGGTTCCATTTAAAGTGGGAATTTGTGAATTCTTTCCTTGGAATCCATTAAGTTGTTCATTCTCGCTCTCTCATCATGTATATATGTGTATATGTGAACATATATATATGCATACATATATACATGTATACACACATGTGTGTATATATGTCCATAATATATATGTTTATATATAAAACTACAGGGGCCCTGCATAGGAATAGGAGAGCGTTCTGTTTGACAACTCCATTGCCCATATCCACTTCTGGGTCATTATTCAAGGGGAAAGCAGAGAACTTACTATCTTAAGGGATAAGGGGCCCTGAGGAACAGTATCACACCAACTTGCAAAGGAGCAATGACCATACATATCCCCAAATCACACTATTTTAGAAACCCTGAAATCTTCCAAATCTTCACAACTATGCCTGAAAACTCTAGTGCAAAAAAGCCTGAATCTTGGAGTCGTGCTTCGGTCCTCTCCACCCCTCTCCCAGTCTGACCCCAGAAACAGAGCCCAACTTTAATAGAAAGTTCAAAGTCAAGAAATAGAATGGGAAAATGAGCAAACAACAACAATGGAACTCAACCACAAAAAATCTACTAAGATTAAAAGGAAGATGAAGACAAACACATAGAAAAAAAACAATATCAAAAACAGCTATAAGCAAAACCTCAAACAAAAATGTGAGTTGACATAAGCTTAATATAAGTTCATGGAAAAAGTAAAAATTATTTTAAGAATCAAATATGATTGTTAGAGGAAAAATGAGAAAAAGAAATGAGTGATACAAGAAAATTAGGAATATTAAATTAGCTGTTGTCCTTCATTCTTGAAGAGGACAAAAGTAACATCACTATGTTGGGGTCAAGGCACAGTGGGTCTGACTTTGGCTGATAAGACCAACATGAGCTTTGAAGGCTAGACCACAAATTGGGCACAAATAGTCCATATGAAAATTTGGAGTGGATACATCTAAGTTTGTGAAATTCATATTTCTTTTGAGCTACTGCAATACTGTTTTGCTTATACTGTACAGTGCTTTTTTGATGTGTGCATTCCATGCTACATAGTCTTATACCAGTATCTCACATCTCACAGACAATTCTGAAGTTCTTTAAAGAAACCTTTAAGTATCCTTGTATTGCTTTTTCTGACCTCTATATGAGTGCTTGCCTTGTATGAGTTTTACATAAAATGGTCTTTTAAGTAAACATACATTTGGCATTTGAACAATGTGGCAAGCCCAATGGGGTTGTGCTCTCTGCAGTAAAGTTTTATTGTTTTACTGTTCAGCTCAAGAAAGACTCTCAGTGTCTAGTACCTTATCTTGCCAGGTGATCTTCAGAATCTTCCTAAGATAATTCAAATAGAAGTGATTCAGTTTCCTGGAATGGTACTGCTATACTATTTAGGTTTCATAGGCATAAAACAATGAGGCCAATACGATGGCTCTGTCAACTTTCAGTTTGGGAGGCAGCCTAATACTTCTCTCCTACACTTTCTTTCAAAGCTTCCTAAAAACTGAGCTAGACATGGAAATGTGTGTGTCAAATTCATCATCTATGTGTATATCACTGGAATGCATACTGCCAAAGTAAGTGAACTTATCCATAGCATTCAAAACTTATCCCTTTGCTATATCCACATATGGATGATGTGGTTCTGGCTGGTGGAGAACCTCTGGTTTCTTGATGTCAATAGGCCAAAATTAGCACAAACAACAGAGACTCAACCGATACCTTATTGTATTTCAGCCTTAGAGGCTGCATTAAATGCATAATCATCTGTGAAAAAAGTCACACATCAATTCTCCTTCCACTTTAGTCTTGACCTTTCCAAATAAAATAATTTACCATTAATATAATAGTTGAAGTTGATGCCATTTTTTATTTCATTGGAGTCTGACAATATTGCTGAAAGCATCATGCTAAAAATGAAAAAGCACAGTCTGCTTTACTCCAATGATGACTGTGAAAGAGCATTATCCATTATCCAGAACCAATATAAGCATGTTGTCATGAAACTGTAGTATAACACTGATGAACTTCTCCAGGCAACCAAATTTTACCATAATTTCCCACAAGCCCTCATGACTGAATGTATTAAAGGCCTTCATTAGATGGATGAATATTATATACTGACCTCTGTTCTACTCCTGGCATTTCTTCTGGAGTTGGTGGACAGAAAACACCATATCAACCATTCTTCAGGCCTTTCTGAAGCCATACTCATTCTTGGGTAGAAGACCATCTTCTGGGTGAAAGATTAGCTTACTAAGAATGATTCTGGCAAGAATGTTAGCCACAATGACTAAGAGAGAGAGCCCTCTTGTGATTGTCACAGGATGACCTATTTCCATTTCCTTTACAGAGATGAACAATGGAGGCATCCTTGAACTACTGGGGAATAACCTCTTCTTGCCATATAACCTGAAAGATTTCTGTCAGCTTTGTATGAGCAGTGGACCCCCTGCCTTTTATCCCTTCTAAATCTCAGCTAGGATGGAATCAGCATGAAGTGCTTTGCCACACAAGAGGAATATAATGGCATTCAAAATTTTTTATTTAGTTGAAAGTTTGGCTAGAGAGGGATTGAATCTAAACTGACGTATACAGTCAATGGCTTCAGCATTGATTGATGATGGTATGTTGAGAACAGTATGAAATTGTTCAGCCCATCTCTCTAGGATCATGTCCTTAATACTGATCAATAATTCTCCATCAGCACTGAGTAGTTGAGATGCACTAAATAGGTATTTCACCCATAACTAGCCTTTGGGGCATCATAAAAGCAGTTTGGATTGTTACTATCAATGTAAAACTAAATTTTATCTGCCTTTTTATGGAGTCAAGTATCCTGAATCTCTCTAAGTTTCACTGTGATTCACTTTCAATGGAGTTCAATGCTGTCTTCTAAGAAACAGATGGACTATCCTGCTTGGAAACCATGTGGAGTATTTATTTTTTCATTTATTAACTTCTGAATGTCCCCATCATTTTTGTCAAACCAATCTTGATGTTTGCAAGTGTTACAACCCAGAGGAGTAAATGTGGTGCTCTACACCAAATCTCTGAAAACTTCCCACTCCTTTTCTGCTACACTGTTGCCACCCAAGTGTTGGCTTAGGTTTCCCAAGTTAGCAATGAACTATTCCCACTTGGAGAAGCACTTTAATCTATTAACATTAAGTCTTCTAGTTATCTTGCCTTTTTGCTTTTTTTTTGTTGAATGTGAATGTTTAGCTTAGAGCAGATAAGCCTAAGATTGGTCCAGCATTCTGGCCACACATTGTTTTCATCATTTTCACATCTTGTCTCTTTCTTCTCCTTACAGTGGCATAATCTATTAAATGCCAATGTGACTATGAGGGTGCATCCACAAAGTTTTATTGCATTTAGGTAAATGGAAGATAATGTTAGTGATGAGAAGGTCATCAGATGCAGAAATATTCAGTAGTAAGTTATTGTTGTTGTTGCTGTTTCTATCTCCATTCCACCCAAAGAGTTCTTGCCATATCTGATAGTCTACATATGTTCTAGAATTAGTCACTCAGAATTATAAGTTTTTCCTGTTTTTTGCACATTGATCATGAGAATATATGTATACACTCAGTTGAGTATAGAAATCTATCTTACCCAACAGGGAAATAGGAGGGGGAAGGAGTAAGAGAAACGCAATGGTGGTAAAAGGGAGGGCATATTATGTGAGTCAGATGTTAGAAGCAAAATAGACTTTTGAGGACAGTAAAAGAGAAAGAGAAGGATAAAACAGAAGAAAATGGGATGGAGGGAAATTAATTTAGTAGTCATAACTGTGAATGTCAATGGGATAAATTCATCCACATAACTAAAGCAGATAGCAGAATCGATTGGAAACAAGAATACAAGATATGTTGTTTACAAGAAATGTATGTGCCGTGTAACCCTGGGGCAAGTCACTTAACCCTCATTTCCCTGCCCCCCCCACCAAAAGAAATAAATATATGTGAAATAGAGACATGCAGTGTTAAAATAAGAGGCCAGAGCACAATGTATCAAACTTTAGATTAAGTTTAAAAAAGACAAGAGTAGCAATCATAATTTTAAACAAAGCAAAAGCAAAAAACTAGACCTAATTAAAGAGATAATCAGGGAAACTACATTTTTACCAAGAGGTATCATAGACAATGAAATATTATTAATATTAACTATGCACTGAATGGAATATATCCAAATTCTTAAGAAAAAGTTATAATGAGTTATAGGAGGAAATAAAGTAAAAACTATACTAGTAATGGATCTCAACTTTCTTCTCTCAGAACTAGATAAATCTAACCATAAAATAAATAAGCAAGAAGTTAGGAAGATGGATAAAATTTTAGAAAAATTAGATATGATAGACCTCTGGAGAAAACTGAATGGAAATAGAAAGTAGTATATATTCTTGCTCATCTGTACATGGTGCCTTCACAAAAGTTGACCATGCATTAGGGAATAAAAATGATCAAATCTAGAGAAACAGAAATCTAAAATTTACTCTTTTCAGACCATAAAGCAACTAAATTACATTCAATAAAGGGTTGCAGAAGCACAGATTAAAATTTAAGTGGATGCTCAGTAATCTACTCCCAAAGAATAAGTGGTTCAAAGAAACAATGAATGGGTCAACAGAAACAATAATTTCATTACAGAGAATAACAATGAGACAACATAGCAAAATTACTGGGATACAACCAAAGCAGTACTGAGGAAAAATTTTTCTCAAAATGCATGTCAATAAAAGAGAGAGAAAGAAGAACAGTGAATTGGAATGTAATGAAAAAAAGAACAAATTAAATGTACCCAATTAAACACTAAAATGAAAATCCTGATAATGAAAGGAGAGATGAATAAAATTGAAAGTAAAAGAAAAGACTGGACTAATAAGTAAAATTAAAAGTTCAGTTTATGGGGAAAAACAATAAAATAGATAAACCATTGGTTAATTTGATGGGAACAAAGAAAAAAACAACAAAGTACCAGTATCAAAAATGAAAAGGTTGAACGCACTGCTACTGAAGATGAAATTAAAGCAATTATAAGGAGTTATTATGCACAATTATATACCAATAAAACTGATAACCCAAGACAAATAGATGAATATCTACAAAAATATTAATTGCCAAAATTAACAGAGGAGGACAGAGAATACATAAATTACCCTATCTTAGAAAAACAAATTGAACAAGCTACATATGAGCTTCTGAAGACAAAATCCCCCATACCATTTGGATTTAAAAGTGAGATTTATAAAACACTTAAAGAACAATTAAACCTAATACTATATAAACTTTGTAAAAAAGAAGTAAAGGAGTCCTGCCCATTACTTTTAATGACACACTATGAAGAGGAAAAAAACAGAGAAAGAAAATTATAGTTCAATTTTCCTACTGAATATTGATACAAAATTTTAAAATAAAATGCTAGCAAGAAGAATATAATAATACATCACAAAGATCATATATTATAACCAGGTGAGATTTATACCAGGAACACAGTACTGGTTCAATATTAGGAAAACTATAAGCACAATTGACTACATCAATAACAAAAATAAGAAAAATCATATGATTATATCAATACATGCAGAAAAATGTTTTGTACCCATTCCTGTTTTTTAAAAAACACACTAGAAAGCAAAGGAATAATTCACTATTTTTTATTGGTGGAATTGCCAACTGATTCAACCATTTTGGAGAGCAATCTGAAACTTTGCCCATGAGTTATTAAACAACCTACACCCTTTGAAAAAGCAATATCAGTATTAAGTCTATTTCCAAAGATGATTAAGTAAAAAGCAAAAGAACCTGTATGTTCTAAAATGTTTATAGCAGCTCTCTTTGTCATGGCAAAGAACTGGCAATTGCAGGGATGCCTATCAACTGGGGAATGGCTGAACAAGCTATGGTATATGATTGTGATGGAATAGTACTGTGCCACAAGAAATGATGAATTCAGTGATCTCATGTCTCAGATTTATAGAAACCACAGTCAAATTTATTAAAAATAGGAGCTATCACACAATAATAATATGCTAAATGATCAAAGGATATGAACAGGTACTTTTCAGAAGGAAAAATCAAAGCTAAACGTTCTTAAAAAAATGTTCTAAATCACTATTCATTGGAGAAATGCAAATTAAAACAACTCTGAGATATTCCCCTCAAGCAATCAGATTGACTTACCTGACAGAAAAAGAGAAAGATAAATACATGTGGGGATGTGGAAAAATTGGGACACTAATGTACTGTTGGGTGAAGTTGTGAAGTGATCTAAGCTTTTTGGAAAACAATTTTGAACTGTGGCCAAAGGACTAAAAAAAATTGCGTATACTCTTTGACCCAGAAATACTGCTATTAAATCTGTATCCTAAAGAGATAAAAGAAAAAGGAAAAGCACCCTCCCCCATGTAGAAAAATATCTATAGCAGTTTTTTAATAGTGGCAAATAATTGAAATTAAGGGGATGTCTATTAATGGAGAATGACTGAACAAGTTGTGGTATATAATTGTTATAGAATACTGTTGTGCCAAAAGAAATGATGAGCAGGATAGTTTCAGACAAAAAATGGGAAGACATAACTGATCCAAAGTGAAGTGACATTATCTGGTGAATACTGTGCACAATAACAGCAATCTTGTAACAAAGATCAAATGGGAAATATTTAGCTACTCTGTTCAAGAAAATGATCCAAGATGATTCTAAATGAGCCATGATGAAAAAGGCTATGTACCTCCAGAAAGGGGACTGATGAAGTCTTAATGAAGATTAAAGTATACATTTTATTTTAACATTATATTTCTTCCTCTTTTTGTTTTCAACATGGCTGATATGGAAATACATTTTGCATGACCACATTTATAATTGATTATCATATTGCTTGTCTTTTCAATGGGTAGAAGAGGTACAGGAAGGAAAGAATTTGGAAATAAGGGTTTTTTTTTTAATTAATGTACAAAATAGGATAAAAAGTTTTGAATTCAAATCCCTACTCAGAATCTAGTAAGCTAGTTATTTATGTGATTGTGGGTAAGACACATAACTCCTCTGAGTGTTAGTTTCTACATATGTAAATCAGGAATAAAAATAAGACCACTTGGGGGCAGCTAGGTGGTGCAGTGGATAAAGCACTGGCCTTGGATTCAGGAGGACCTGAGTTCAAATCCAGTCTCAGACACTTGGCACTAGCTGTGTGACCCTGGGCAAGTCACTTAACCCTCACTGCCCTGACCCCCCCCAAAAAAAGACACACAAAAAATAAAACCACTTGATAGGGTTGTTGTGAGGATTAAATGTGATACCTTATGTATAGTAACTTTAAAAACTTAAAATGCTATATAAATGCTGAATTTGTTTTTATTGTTTTGTCATTAGTATGTTGAAACAGATTCATGAAGGCTTTAACCTAGAGGGCATATAATTTTTCTTTAGAAAAGAAGTGATAACACTTTCAAGCTAATCATTCAATAGGAATTCCCTGCTGATGATTGGTGGTCATCTCAGCATCCTTAGGGTGAAGTTTTCATTGGGCCATCACATGTCTGGACTGTGAACCATCTTTTTTATTATTATCATAAAGTAGAGAGTATAATGGATACAATTTTAAATAAAAAGGTTTTTAAATGACCCTTATTTTCTCTATGTATATCATAAAGCAGAAAGTGGATTGGGTGATAATATAGTAAATATTCTGTGATAAAATAATGGGATTTGGCAGACATCTGGGGCCCCACCTGAAAATTGATTTGGAGGGGGCAGCTAGGTGGTGCAGTGGATAAAGCACTGGCCCTGGATTCAGGAGGATCTGAGTTCAAACCCAGCCTCAGACACTTGACACTTACTAGCTGTGTGACCCTGGGCAAGTCACTCATGTCCCACCTAAAAGAATTGATTTGGAATTGATTGAATTGGGTAAGACTGAGAAACTGACTGAAAACCTACTTAAGGTTGATTAAATCGAGACCACACATCAATTGTTGGTCTCAGAGGCTGTGGACTATGCCATCAACAGGAGACCACTATCAACCAATCAGCTTGAAGGATGTTCCTTCTTGGGGAGGGAGACAGGAATTAGGAAGTGGTGCCTGGCTTGCTGGATCTCTCTTTTCACCCAGGATTTTGGCAGGGTGGCAGCAGGGGCAGAACAGAGTAGAAAGATCTACCCTATGTGTTCTCTATAGAAGCGTGGATAGCTAAATAAAGGTGGCTTTCTCAACTCCTCTCTCACTTCACTAACTTCTAATATACTTTAATAAATCCTTAAAAGCCTAAACTCTTGCTGAATTTATCAGTAATCCTAACCAGTACCCCCCCCAAAAAGAAAACACCCTGGGGGGCACAGGTTAGGACCCACATTGGATTTCAAACATCACAATTCCAAATGCTTTATTCTCCTAAGTCAAAATTTTTCGTTGAACCTTATCACAAAAGGTTTTAAAAGGGGGCCTAGCTGTAGTATTTGACATGGAAATTTCATACATTTTCTATGAAATTAAAATAGTAAGTCACCAATTTCACTTGGCTTTTAACCCAACTGAAAGCTCTGAAGGTAGGAGAAATGAAAAGATGAGTCTTTTACCATAGCCTACTCATATGACAAAGAGAAATGTGAGGGCACCTAAATGATGCAGTGAATAGAGTGAAGAACCTGGAGTCAGAAAGACAATTGAAATCCAACCTCAGACACTTAGTACCTGTGTGATGCTAGAAAAGTCATTTAATCTGTTTGCTTTAGTTTCCTCATTTCTAAAATGGGGATTATAATAATGCCTATTTCCTAGGGTGGTTGTGAAAATCAATTGAAATAATAATTGTAAAGTACTTAACATAGTGCCTAATGTAGTAAAGACTTTATAAATATCAGCTATTACCACAACCATCCCCACCACCACCACCACCATCATGGTCATTACAGTATAAATTATATAAAATAATATTGTGAGAACTCAGCTCCTACAGCTGGGTGAGCTAAAATATTCTTAGGAGGCACAATAGATTTTTGAAGTAAAATCAGTCCACAAATACTAGTAATGTTTTACATCAGACATTACCTAGCAGGTTGATATGTATGGTTATTTGAGAATTAAGAGATGCATCCACAGTTTACTGTAACCTGTCTACTTGAGATCCAAGAGACATCTCCAGAGGCATGAAGCCAGTAACACCCTTTATATGTTCTCCTATTGCAAATTGATTTTAGGGAATTTCAAAGTCTAATAAGCAAGCAAAAAACCCTTGTTACAATCCTCTGAGCAGGAAATCCCTCTATAATCTGAGAGGGGCCCTTTGGGTCTTGTAGCCATCATCTCAGTTTACTTTGTGAAGTGTGCAACTGATATTCATTATTTATCTCTACCTGTGTTTTCAGGCTGAAAGCCATGTTCAAAAGTAAGCTTGCTGTCTCTTGCATGTGGGGACTATAAGAAAAGGAAAAAGAGGTGTAAGAACCATCTTTTCCTTTGGAGAAGCAGTGTTATATTGTTCCCACCCCTCCAAAAAAATGCTGGATGTGGCATGAGACTAGTGTTTGGATTCCACCTTTGGAGTTTAATGAGTGTGACTTCAGGCAAGTTATTCAATTTCCAAAAGCCTCTATTTCTTCATCTGTAACACAGGCATAATAACATTTAGCTTATGAGAATCATAGAATCCCAATTCTAGAGTCGAAAGGGATTTCAGAAGCCATCTATTTCAATCCCCTCATTTTACAAATGAGAAAACAGGGGCAGATATTGGGGTAGATAAGAGATATTTTCAGAGTCATACAGATAGTAAATTCAGAATTAGGATTTGAACCCATGTTCTTTCCTTAAGAGTCAGTACTCTTTCCATTGTGATATACTGCCCAAATGAGATAATAAATGTAAAGTGCTTTATAAGCCTGAAATTACTATAAAAATGTCACCTATTGCTGTACAATGATTTTTATCTAAGACTTAGCAAAAGTAAGCCTGTCAGTTGTGCACTATAGGGTCAATAGCTGTCCCTGATGTTGCCAAGCTCTGTTTAGATGTTCCAAATACATTTATTTCATGTACTGTTCTGACAGATGTCTCCAAGTAAAAGAAAACTTTCCCAATTTAGAAGTGCCAAAGGAGACCTGGGTATCCCTCAGGCCAAGGAGGCTACTTGAATTTCTAGAAAGTCTTATTTTGGAATTTTAAAGTTCTTCCAAGAATCTCAAAGTGCTTTAAATATATTCTGCTAGGGAACAGACATGAAACCACTCTTTTTTTAGAGTTGAATAAGTTCTCCAGGGTTCCAATGAGATCAATGGACCAATGCATTCATTTCCTAAATAATATGCCATTGACTTTAAAGGATCCATTCACCTCCAAAAGCTAAGAAAAAGGTGAGTTGTTGCAATATGAATACTCACAGCAATTCCTCATGTAGACAGCAATTATTATAATGTGTATTTTAGAAATGGATAGACTAAGGGGGCAGCTAAGTAGTGCAATGGATAAAGCACTGGCCCTGGATTCAGGAGGACCTGAGTTCAAATCTGGATTCAGACACTTGACACTTACTAGCTGTGTGACCCTGGGCAAGTCACTTAACCCCCATTGCCCTGCAAAAAAGAAAGAAAAGAAAAGAAAAACAAAAACAAAAGAAATGGGTAGAATGACAGAAAATAAAGTACATGCATAAAGTGTTACTGGAAACCAGGGGTAACTGACTGGTCCATTCAACAAATATTTAATTGTTTGTCTCCTATTGGCAAGGAACTTTGCAAGGCTCTGGGGATAAAACCAGTATCACAATGGTAAGCTTAATAACCATGGAAATAGAAGATATTATTTCTTTCATAGTGAGCTGCATAACTAAATTTATAACTTAATATTGAAGTATCCAAAATAGGTGTAATTAGGGGCAACTCTAGGCAAAAAGTAAGAGTGATAACACTTTTATGATCTAACTTTTGGTTTCCTTGTTCACCCTGATATAGCGCCTGCTCAAAAATGCTTCATAGTACAGGCTAGTTAGGTATAATGTTGTTAGAGAGGATTTAAGCAGACAGCTGTGGTAGGGTCCATGAAAGTGAGATGGGATTATGTCAAATTTCCCTAGAAAACAGATGCCTAGGCATATAAAGCTTATGGTTTTGTGAGTAAATATGATTAGCTGAGCAGAGAGAAAAGCCCCCCCCCCCCTAAAAAAATTAAAGATCAGGAGGAGAATGGAAGGAAGAAAAAAGAGATGGGAGAGAATGAGTAGGAGGAAGAAAATGAATTTCACATCTCTGTCTCTATCTCCAACCTTTCCTTGAAGGTAAATTCAATATTCCTAATTGTCTTTTGCATATTTCCAGCTGACTGGTTTCTACTACTTCAAACTCAATATGTTTAAAATTGAATTCATCTTCTCCATAAACCTGTCTCTTCCCCTCATTTCTCTGTCTCCATTAATGGCATCACTATACTCCCAGTCATCTAGGTTTATAATCTAGGAGAAAAATTGACAACTCCTTCTTTCTCATCCCACACAACCTATCTAGCTGGTGAATTCTGCTATTTTTCTTCTGAAATAATTCTGTCCACTAATTTTAACTTCCATTCCAACTATTCTAGTCCAGGGCTTCACATTTTCTTTTCCAGTTTATGGTAACAGCCTCCTACTTTCTAGCCTATCTTAGTTCCAATTCTTTCTTATGGGAAGTCTTATTTTGCAATTTTAAAATTCTTCCAAAAATCTCAAGGTTCTCTAAAAATATTTAATAATATCAGTTCCTTGAACATTTTTCCCATGGTACATATAGGTAAAAATACTCCTCTATTCAAAAACCTTCAGTGACTCCCCATTGCCTACTGAATAAGAAATTCAAGGCTCACCACAATCTTGGCCCAAACTATATTTCCAGCCCTGTCTCATATTTCTCCTGTACATGTATTCTATAGGTAGGTTATAGCCAAAGTGGAATATTCTCCATCCCTCATCTCATACTATTTTGTGTGTTTTTTAATCTTAGTACCATTGCTTCCTAATACTTCCTCACTATCCACCCTTCACTCCCAATTACCTCCATCTGGTAAAGTGCCTCCCATTTTTTAAGGTCCAACTTAATTGTTTTGAAGCCTTCCCTGACAATACCCTAAAAGAAAATGAAAATTTTCCTCAAATTATTCATAACATTTCACCTGGTTCTAACCCTTCAGTTTCCATTAGTAGCTCTATTTGCTTTTGACTCCATGGAACGTCATATCTTCTGGTGGTTCCTTTTTCCCCTTCAGCTTCCTTTTGTGTGTTGTATTCCCCCATTAGAATGGAAGCTCCAAGGGCTATTATTTTCTTTCTTACTTCTAACACCAGAGTTTAGCATGGTGCCAGGCACATAGAAGGTGCTTAATAAATGTTTATTGTATTATAATGCATCATATTACATTGTATTCTTTAGTTCTCTTCCATTCTATTCATGATATACTCATTTGTTTATACATCATGACACCCAGATTCCCAGCCCCTTGCATTATACTCCATAATCTTTAAGGGCAGGGACTATATAATTTTTTTTTAATTTTCTATTTCCAATGTCTAGCATAATGCCATGTACATAGTAGGCAATTAATAGAAGGGAGAGCAGGAGAGTACAGGGGAGTGGAGAGGAGCACAGGAGAGCACAGGGGGGAATGGAGGGAGTAAGATTAGGAAACAAAAGAAGAAAAAGAGAGGAGATAAAACAGTGGAGAGAAGCGAAGATGTGGAAAAGGAGAAAGGTCACAAGTCTTGGTAAAGAATAAGACAAGGAACTGAGGAATATGAATTCTAGAACTGTCCTCCTTAATTTAAGATGTCTAGTTACTTTATCTTTTCCACAGCATCTGAGGGTTTATGCTACTTTTAAATATATAATAAAAATCATATAATAGAAAAATTACTCTAGATGGCATACTGTTATCTGAAGCAGTCATATAGTCCATAAAAAAATTTGACTGCAATATGGAGCAGTAGAATAAAGACCAGAATATAAAGATTTGAACAGCTACTATCATACCTTTCCTTTGGCGAAAAGTTTCTCTCCTTTCCTGGTTAGCTTCCTTCTTCCTGTGTCTCCTAAGGATCCCCACAAGGTGACATATACATCCATATTGGTACTTGAAGCTGAAGTTTTACCCGTAGTAATGGAAAGAGTATATTCTTTCACTGAAAACGAGACAATATTTGACTTAAAATAAAAAAGTCCTGAAATTGACAAAAAACATTTTAATGTAGTATAAATACAATCTATTTAAAAAAATTTTTTTGAATTGAATTATACAAGAAATTCAAGTCCTCAAGGTCACTAGGTGGAAATATATTCAATGTTTATATTGATGAAATAAGTATTCATTTTTTGTCTATGTTTGTGGACTTAAACTCAGAAGCTTTATATTTTCACTCTTTAAGAAATCATTTGCTCATAGAAAATAACAATCTGTGCCAAAAAAGTAAGAAGGTTGATTTCACTATTTTTACCACCTGGTTGAAAATGGGCTTTTTGAATAGTGAGGATGGGGAAATAAGCTAGTCTGCATAGGCTTTTTGTAAGACAGATTTCACAGTAAAAATGCTATATAAACATATACATGTACATGTATTAACCTACTTAATGTTTTATTCATATCTTTGGGGTTTGTTGTTTGTGGTTGGTTATTTTTCAGTAATGTAGTGCTCTTTGTGAATCCTTTTGGAGCTTTCTTGGCAAAGATACTCTCACAGTTTGCCATTTTAAAATTCTATTTATTTGTTTGTTTATTCATTTTTCTTTTATTTTTTCCTAATTGCATGTAAGGATAGTTTGTAACATTCATTTCTGTAAGATTTTTAGTTCCAAATTTTTTCTCCCTTTCTCCCCCTCCCATAGCTAGCAAGTAAACTGATATAGGTTATACATTACAATAATGTTAAGCATATTTCCACATTAGTCATGTTATGAGAGAATAATCAGAACAAAAGGAAAAAAACACAAGAAAGAAGAAATAACAACAGCAAAAAAAAAAACAACCCAGTAAAAATGAAAAGTGTGCTTCAAGCTGCATTGACTCCATAGTTCTTTTTTTCTGGATGTGGAGAACATTTTCTGTCATGAGTCTTTTGGCATTGTCTTGGATGATTGTGTCGCTGATTCTAACACAGTTGATCATCACACAATGTTGTTCATACTGTGTAAAACATTTTTAATATTTAGATCACTTTTATTTCGGAATTTATTCCTACCACCTCCCCTAAATAGCTCTTAATGAGCAATTACATGTAACCAATGATGAAAATGGGGGGGGAGGAGCAGTTTAGTGCAACTAATTAATATAACATCTGAGTGTGATAACATATGTAAAGTTGCGAACCCATAATCTTGTACCTCTGCAAATATAGGAAGGATGTACATTTACTCATCCCTTTTCTAAGACCAAGTTTGGTAATTATAATTGCACAGTGTTCAGTTTTGCTTTTGTTATTACTGTACCCTCCCATTAACACTATTGAACTTTTTTGTATATTGTTTCATACTTCCACTTACTCCATTTATTAGATTCTATCTCCCCATAATTATCTTACTCTTTATTAACATCATTTTTACCTTCACAGAGAAGTTTTTGTTTTACCATTCACCAATCAATGGGTATCTATTTTGTTCCCATGTATTTACTACTTCAAAAAGTGAAACTATGAATATTTTATGTATATTATACTGTTCTGTCTTTGACTTGCCTCTTTCATTTATATACCTAGCATGGGGATCTTTGTGTTAAAGCATATGGACATTTTAGTTTCCTTCTTAGCATTATTTTTTAAGAGGAATTCCTTTTTTTTCCTTTCTTTTTTTTGGCAGGGCAATGAAAGTTAAGTGACTTGCCTAGGGTCACATAGCTAGTAAGTATCAAGTGATCAAGTGTCTGAGGCCAGATTTGAACTCAGGTCCTCCTGAATCCAGGGCTAGTGTTTATCCACTGCACCATCTAGCTGTCCTCTCCTTCTTAGCATTATTACAAATTGTTTTCTAGTCTGTCAAAATCTTTCCTTTTCTATTTCATCTTTTCTGATTCCTCATTTGGTTATACTTTCTCCTTAGTTAAATATTGTTGTGAAGGGTGCCCCATTTGGTTCCTTTCTAAATTATTTCATATGACCTTGCCTTTAATATTCAGGTTGTATATCCATTCTGAGTTTATTGTAGCATATGGTATGAGATACTGATCTAAACCTAGATAGACAGATGGATGATAGGTAGATACATAGATAGATGATAGAGACAGAGACAAAGATGTAAATGATATAAATATAAAGATAAAGATTATAAATATATAGATGATATAGATATAGATATAGATATAGATATAGATATAGATATAGATATAGATATAGATATAGATATAGATATAGATATAGATATAGATATAGATATAGATATAGATATAGATATAGATATAGATATAGATATAGATATAGATATATAACTTGCCACTGGACCCATATGTTTCTGGAGGAGAGAATGAGGTTGGTGACCTTGCACAGCCCTCCCTCCTTTAAATCAATTCATTGCAAGTCATGACATCATCATGATGTCATAGTCTTCAAGAATGAAGGACAAACAACTTATAAATGTATTGGATATTACTTATAGGAACCATGACCCATTCTTCTGCTCTTCTCTTCTTTTCTCTTCTCTTCTTTTTTCTTTTCTAAATTCAATCATGGACTCAATTCACAAACACAGGCATTTCAGTATATAATGAAGAACAAAAATTAGATTTGCATATGAAACTGTGAAGTTCTGTTTCATACAGCTTGTTTGTTTTCCTAAGGTCAAATCTAAGCCGTTATTATCTTTTTGACTTTGGGTGAGTTACCTAGTCCATTTGGGCTTCATTTTCCTCATTTGTAGTATGAGGAGGTTGGGGGGAGGGAGCAGTTTCTAAAATCCCTTTCAGTTCTAAGTCCATGATCCAAGGATGTTATGCTATATCTCAGTGTGCTCACATCAGGTGCACCAAATTCAGACCAAGGGACTGTATTTTTGCTGTTAATTCTATTAAGTATAATACTGTCAGTCATCTCTTTATATTTATTTTGTTGCCTAGGTGAGTTATTTTTTTCTGTTCTTGTCAAAGTTGTCAGCTGTTCCTACTGAGCTTGCAAGTCTCTTTAGTCACTGAAATATTTTGGAAGGGAAAATGATTTTATGGAAAATTTAAAAATGTCATGTGTATCTATTGTATGGGCACAAATTAGGGATCCCGAAATTCACCAAATCTTACAAACATGAAATTTTTACTGTGCTTTTTGAATAACAAGAAGTTGGCATAAAGAATAACAAATAACTAGCTTTAAGAAACTGACAGATCAATTTTCTGGCCATTATTATGTTTTAAATATATATTTACATTGTGAAACTAATTATAACTAATGGTGTAAATAAAAGCATGATGTGGAAGGTAGGAGGTCATCTAAGGCTACTACACAAATTATTTAGGAAAAGTATAAATAATTTTTATTTTCACTACTAGGAAGCTTTGTTGTATGTTATTATGGAACCACAAATTTTAGAACTTCAAGGAATATTAATCCAACTGTCTCATTTCATAGGAAAAAAAAATTGATTCCTAAAGAATTTAAGTGACTTGCCAAGGTTCCATAGGTAATTAATAGCAAAGCTTAGACAAGAACCTATGTTTCCTCACTTCTAGTCTAGAGCATTTTGATCTTGTTAACTGCCTAAACATAAGCAAATAGCTCAATAAAAAGAACTAGACTAAGCAAATCAAGAGTTTTAAAAGTAAGAACCCACTATATGTTTTATAGAATTAAAATCACATTTCCTTGAAATCAAATCAAATTTTCTTGAAAAACTATCATTTTAAAATGCAATATCTTAAGATAAAACTCTTTCTAACATTAATATACATTTTGGGGCTAATGCCTATATTAATTCTCCCTAACTAGAAATGATCTATTCCTTCCAGTCCATAGCCTCTGAGAACACACTCTCTTCAGGGTTGGCCATGTGTGATCTCAATTTAATCAACCTTAACTAGGTTCAACTTCTCAGAACAACCCCCTACTCAGGGCCAGCCAGGTGTGGTCCCAATTTAATCATCACAAGTAGGTACTTTGTCTCTCAGTCTGACCCGATTCAATCAATTCCAAATCAAGTGCCATTATTTTATAACATATTTATTAATTGAACCACTACTTCAAATTACCTAACTGCTCTTGCATTTACCCAAGACCTAGAATCAATCCAATTGTGTCTCAAAGTATTTATGGAATAAAATAATAACCCCTATCTGCCTCTTTTTTTTAACTTAGACTATGAAGCCAGATGATGTATACTAAGATGAAATATTACATTCTCATTTAACAATAATAGAAATTGGTGTTACAAGTCCTAAAGATAATTGTTGATTATTATCATTCATAGGTAATTACTGACCTGGCAACTTTGTGAGGGAAGATAAAGGAATATATGTGAGAAATGTTGTGGAAATAGAAATGACAACATATGCCAATGGATTAGACCTGAGGGAAAAAGGGCAGTGAGGAGTTACAGGTGATACCAAAGTTGCAAGCCTGATTGAATGGGAGGATGGTATCTTTAATACTAATAGAAAAGTTGGAAAGTAGAAAGGGTTTGGCCCTGGATTCAGGAGGTTCTGAGTTCAAATGTGACCTCAGATACTTGACACTTAACTAGCTATGTGACCTTGGGCAAGTCATTAACCCCAATTGCCTCGCCAAAAAAAAGAATAAATTGAAGGATAATTCCTTCAGTAGGCAATGATAGACTGGCTATCACTCTTTGCAGATAATATGATGGTATACTTAGGGACTTCTTGGAGAATCAACTAAAAATAGTTGAAACAATAACTACAACAAAGTTGCAGGATATAATATAAACCCACATAAATCTTCACTGTTTCAATATATTGCTAAGAAAGTTCATCAGGAAGAGATATGAAGAGAAATTCCATTTAAAATAATTTCAGACATAAAATACTGGGAGTATACCTGCCAAGACATACCCAGGGACTATATGAACTCAATTACAGTAAACTTTTCCCACAAATAAAGACAGATCAAACTGATCCAACTATTCTGGAGAGCAATTTGGAACTATGCCCCAAGTCTTATGAGACTGTTCATACCCTTTGACCCAGTGGTACCACTGCTGGGTCTGTATCCCAAGGAGACCATGGAAAGGGGAAAAGGACCCACATGTACAAAAATATTTGTAGCAGTTCTCTTTGTGGTGGCAAAGAATTGGAAATTGAGCAAATGCCCATCAATAAGGTAATGCCTACACAAGTTGTGGTATATGAATATAATGGAATGCTATTGTGCTGTAAGAAACAATGAGCAGGAGGAATTCAGAGAAAACTGGAAGGACTTACATGAACTGATGCTGACTGAGAGGAGCAGAACCAGGAGAACATTGTACACAGTAACAGCAACATTGTGTGATGAACAATGGAGATAGACTTGGCTCTTCTCAGCAGTGTAATGATCCAAAACAGTTTCAAAGAACTCATGATAGAAAATGATTTCAACATCCAGAAAAAAAGAATTGTGAATCATGAGTGTAGATTGAACCATACTGTTTCTACTTTTGGACTGTTGGGTTTTTTTCCTTCTTTTCTGAGGCTTTTCCCTTGTGCTCAGATTAATCTTTCCCAAGAGGACTAATGTAGAAATATGTTTAATGTAATTGTACATATACAATCTATAGCAGACTACTTTCTGTCTTGGGGAAGAGGGAGGGAAGAGAGGGTGGGAGAAAAAAAAATTGGAACTGAAAATTCAGTGAAAAATGTTGAAAACTATCCTTATATGTAACTGGAAAATAATAAAAATACTTAAAAAAACAAATAAAGAGAGATCTAAACAAGTGGAGATGTAGCACTTGCTTATGGGTAGGTCACTAATATAATAAAAATGAAAATTCTACTAAAATTAATTTACTTATACATTATATATTGTGTGACCAATATGTTCCACTAATCTATCTCTCAGTCAGATTGCTTAGACGGTTGCCATTTTATAATAAAGCTTGAGGTGTTTTGACTAGGCTACCTTTCTTCACATTTAAAAAGTTAATTCCCTTGATATTCTTGACCTTTTGTTCTTCCAGATGGATTTGATATTTTTTCTAGTTCTATAAAATAATTTTGGCAGTTTGATTGATATGGCAATGTATAAGTAAATTAATTTTAGTAGAATTTTCATTTTTATTATTATTTGCTGGGAAAACTGAAAACAGTTTGGCAGAAACAATTTATAAACCAACATTTCAAACCATATACCAAAATAAGATAAAAATAGGTACATAATTTAGATAATAAACATAATACCATAAGCAAATTAGGGGAAAATGTAATAGTTTTCCAGCCCGAACTATGGATAAGGAAAGAATATATGACCAAACAAGAGAAGAGCATTAAAGGATGTAAAATGGATCATTTTGATTTTATTATTTTTTTTAATTTAAAAATTTTGCACAATCAAAACCAATGCAGCCACTATTAAAAGGGAAGCAGAAAATGGGAGGTTTTCCTCAGCAATTTGCTTTGAAAAAGGCTGCATTTTTCAAACATAATATGAGTCATTTCCCTATTGACAAATGGTCATAGAATATGAACAGGCAGTTTTCAAATGAAGAAATCATAGCTATCTATAGTCATAAGAAAACAATGCTTTAGGTCAGTATTAATTAGAGAAATGCAAATAAAAACAACTGTAAGTTTCCACCCCACCTCACATCACACCACACCACACTTATCAGATTAGTTAATATTACAAAAAAGGAAAATGGCAAGTGTTGGAGGGGATGTGGAAAAATTGGGATGCTCACACACTGTTGGTAGAGTTGTGAACTTATCCAATGATTTTAAAGAAGAATTTGAAACTATGCTCAAATGGCTATAAAACCATTCATACTTTTTGATCCAATAATACTACTATTAGGTCTATATCCCAAATTGATTTTTTAAAGGAAAAGGACCTATATGTACGAAAAAATACTTATAGCAGCTTTTTGAGGGTGCAGAGAATTGGAAATTGAGGGGTTGATCATCAATTAGGGGAAGGCTAAACAAGTTGTGGCATATTATGGAATGCTATTTTTCTATAAGAAATGATGAACAGGATATTTTCATGAAAAAACCTGGGACAATTTACATGAACTGATGAAAAGTAAAGTGAGTAGTATCAGGAAAGCATTGTATATTGTACAATGATCAACTATGAATGACTTAGCTATTCTTAGTAATACAAAGATGCATGAAAACCCCAAGGAACTTATAATGAAAAATACTATCTACTTCCAGAAAAAAAAATGTTACTGTAGTCTGAATTCAAATTAAAGCATACTATTTTTTTAACTTTATTTATTTTTACTTTATTTTTAAAATATTTTCAGGTGTGTGTTTTCTTTCACAACATGACCAATGTGGAAAAAGAAAAACAAGAGATTACTGGTAACTTTTTTAAAAATTATGAATAGAATTTTATTTTCCAAAATATATGTAAAAACAAAATTTTAACATCAATTTAAAAAAAAAACTTTGTGTTCCAACTTCTCTTCCTCCCTCCATTCCCACCACCCACCCACAAGAACTCAAGCAATTCAAAATAAGTTATACATGAGTAGTCATGGAAAAATTTCCATATTAGCTAGTTGTGAGAGAAAACAGACTGGTAACTTTAAAGAGGGTTGTTTCAATTGAATAGAGAGGTCAGAATCCAGACTATATATAATTTAGAATAGAGTTAGAAGAGGGGAAATACAAGCAGAGTCTAGATAGTTTTTTAAGGTGCTTAAGCATGAAGGAGAATGGAGATATAAGATGATAGCAAACAGGGATGGCAGGATCAAATGAGATTTTTTTGTTTATTTTGTTTTGAAGGATGGGGGAATCATGGGTATATGAGCAGCAGGAAAACAGTCAATATATAGTGAAGATTAGTGGGATTAGGGTTGACAAGGGGAGGGAGTAGAGTCTGTTAAAGAAGAAAAAGGGATTGGAATCAAGAATTTATGGAATAGATTTTTCCCCAGGAAGGAGAAGGGCCACATCTTCATCTAAAAAAAAAAAGGTATGAAAAAAGTGATATTTGGGGTAAGTATTTGAGGAAAGGGGAAAAAAGAAAATTCTTGGTGAATGGTCTCTTTTTTTCAGTAAAGTATTTAATGGGATCATCAGTGGAAAGGGTGGTGGGAGGGGCACCACAAGCAGCTTAAGGAAGAATTAAAAAATGTGGTATGGCATCTTTATAAGTGGTAAAGTGAATCAATTACACAAATACAAAATTTTCCTTTCTTCAGTGAGGATCAAGTTAGCAATATGTAACATACATTTGTAATAGACCCTCTCAGTCTGGTTTTGTGACTTTTTATACATCTACTATATCATCACATGAATAAGAGTGAAGGTAGTAGAGGGTAAGAGTAATCTAAGATTGGGATACAGCAAGACATAACTGGAAATAGAACAAGGGGTAATGGGATCAGGATTTATAGATACTGTTGGGTTGTACTGATTCACCAAGTAGTGAAGTTAAGAAAAAGAAAAGAGTGTAGCCAGGGCAGAATTGATGAAATGGGGGGAAATTAAGGGATAGTAAGATTGGATGTCATAGTGACGATAACAAACAGGGTTAAGAATAAAGCTAGAAGTGAAGAGTTTAACCAGTGTAGGATTGATGACCTGAGGGTAAAGAAGAGGATTAGGGGGTTGTAAGGCAGAGGGAAATGTGGAATGATAGACTTATTTATCCAAGTCCAATCAGATTGCAATTTATTATATTCCATTTCTTCTATCAGAATGTAAACCCCTTGAGAATAGCAACCATCCCTTTTCTTTCACATTTACTCAAAAAAACATCAAGCAAACTTCTATAAAACAAACTAGCAAATATAAAAGAACATTTTACTCAAGTTTTTAATCCAAATAGGGCAAAAACAAAAATATCAAAAGAGAAATTCCACAAGGTAGATTGAATCATTGTCTTCTGTTACTTTCAATTTTTCTCCTTTCTCTTCTGGAGCTCCTTTACGGCCACTTCCCCCTACCCCACTAGAGTTCCTTACTCAGGGAAGTAGGTTTGACAGAAAAACTTGTCAAAAGGTAAAGTTAGTCTATGTCTATAAACATGATGACAAAATAGTTCCAAGAACTGTACCTTTGAGTCAACAAGCATGCTGGGAGAGGGTAAAAATGTCATGAAAGCCTACTATTAAAATCCTATCCTTTTCAGCTTCTGGTGACAATGCTTCTGGCATAATATACAGGTCTTGGGAAACAGGTGATTGTGTAAGAGTAAGAAAGACACACAGAATGAAGGCTTTCCACTTCAGCAATTTTGAAAGGTGTTTCTTCCATAAATAATTAACAACTATTTTTGTAGACCAAATGCAGACTATTCTCCCTTTTTGGAGGTGGTGAAAGGGCTAGAGAAGTATCATAGGTTTAACAACCTATAGCTTTCAAAGATCTACTTATCTGACCTTTATGTTCTTTTCTTTCCATTTAAAAAAAAAAAACATGCCTCAATGATCCTATTTTCTTTCTTTTCCGTGTGTGTGTGTGTGTGTGTGTGTAGTGTGTGTGTGTTTGTATGTGTGTGTGATTCTATCCCAATGTATTGAGACACAGCCTGGCTATTACTAAGGTGTACATGAAGTGACAGTTATTGAACATACTTGGGATAAGCATCAATCAATCAACTAGCATTTATTAAGTAACAAGTAACTACTATCTTCTAGGGACTATATTTAACTCATTATTGATTAGAAAAATGCAAATTAAAACAACTCTGAGCTACCACATCACACCTATCAGATTGGCTAATATGACAGAACAGCAAAATGGCAAGTGTTGGAGGGGATGTGGAAAAACTGGGATGCTAATGCACTGTTTGTGGAGTTGTGAACTGATCTAACCATTCTGGTGAGGAATTTGAAACTATGCACAAAGGACTATAAAACCTACATACTGGGGAATATAAAAACAAAAATTAAAATAGTCACTGCCCTCAAGAAACTTACAGTTTATCTGATGGAGACGATATGCACATCTATAATTAAATACAAAATATACATTTATATGTATATACATATATACAAAATAGCTAAAACATGATTTTACAAAGAAAGTTTTAGCAATTGAAAACATCAGAAAGGGGCTCATGTTAAATGTCAAACTTCAGCTAAGCCTTACAGGAAAGTGGGGGTTATGTGACAGAGGGGAAGATGGAGTGTCCTACAAGCCTGTTCAACAGCCTGTGGAAAGGAATAGAAGTGAAAACTGGAGACCATTCAAAGGAAATAGCTAGGATGATGAAATGCCCTGAGATGATACCATTTGAGTATCAGATGAAGGAACTCAAAATGATTAGCCTGGAATTATGATACTTGGCTTTAGAGACAAGAATTAGAAGAAATGGGTAGAGGGACAGCTAGGTGACGCAGTGGTTAGAGCACCGGCCCCGAGTCAGGAGGACCTGAGTTTAAATTCGGTCTCAGACACTTGACACTTAATAGCTATGTGACCCTGGGCAAGCCACTTAACCTCAATTGCCTCACCCAAAAACCAAAAAAGAAAAAAAAAAAGAAAAAAAGAAAAATAAATGGGTAGAAAGTTGCGAAGAAGCTAATTTACTTTTAAAGTAAGGGCTGGGTTTGTTTGTTTGTGTTTGTTTGTTTGTTTTCTTAATTAATACTTTTCCAGAAGCAGAATAGATTGTTTGGGACCATAGTGAATTTCTCTTTCTTAGAAGTCTTTGAGCTAGAGCTGATCCCCACTTTTATAACATGTTCATAGTGTTAAATTAATACCTTTAGGTTAATAAGGTGTTTTTTAAAATTTTTTGAAGCACTTTAAGGTATTTTTGAACTAAGTGACTTCTGAGGTCCCAGACAACTCTGAGCCTTTGGGATTCCTTAATACTCTCATTTTTGGTGAAGGTTCATTCATTGGGTCTTTTTTCTGCCTAGGCAAAAGAATACTGCTTCTAAAATACTATGAAATTGTGATCAATTTTTAAAAAAAGTTTCTAGTCATCAAGTTGTGACATTTCATTTGTCTATAGTCACATGGCTGAAGGTTGTAAATAGAGATGAAATATACACTCATATGTGTGCACACAAATACATGCATACACACACATACATGCAATGATAAAAGTGCCTTTTGGCCATTTCTGTAGTTAGCATTTTATTTTCAAAATCCAATGCATTATTGTGCATTGAAGTAGTCTGTGAATTTGTCATACCTCTCCACTACAAAGTAAGCTCTGTGAGGGCACAGGCCCTTTTGTTACTTCCCTTATATCTCCCACAAAGGATGTGTGTACAATAAGCCTTAATACATATTTGTGGAATTGAAATTAATTACAAACCTGTTGAGAAAGAACAGTTGGCTGTGAGAACTGGAAGTTCAGCCACTGTGCATCCTTCAACATTGGTGAAGAGTTGCAGAAAAGGAAATTCTATGCTCTCTTTATTTTTCTTATGCTGAAGTTTTACCTAAACAGACCAAAAGAAAGACATCAAATTATTTGCTAATCATTAAACTTGCATGTGCTATTCTTTTTTTTTTAAATAATAAACATTTTGATTTTTAGTTTAGGGTTCCAATAATAGTTCATAAGAGTTATTTTGTATAAGACAACTTTAACAAAATTAAAACAATTAAATAAAGTGAAAAATAGCATGCTTCAGTCTGTGTTCCAACAATACCAGTTCTTTCTTTGGAGGTGGATAGTATGTTTCATCAATAGTCTTCTGGTATTGTCTTGGGTAATTGTATTATTGAGAATAGTTAATTCATTCACAGTTTTTCATCAAACAATATTGTTGTCTTTGTGCACAATGTTCTCTTGGTTCTGCTCACTTCACTATACATCAGTTCATACAAGTCTTTCCAGGCCTTTCTGAAATCATTCTGCTTGTCATTTCTTATAGCATAATAATAATTCATCATCATCATATATCACAGCTGGTTTAGCCACTCCCCAATTCATGGGCAATCCTTTGATTTCCAATTCTTAGTCACCACAAAAAGAGTGGCTATAAATATTTTTATTCAAATAGGTCTTTTTTCTCTTTTTGGAGATATCGTTGGTATCTAAACCTAGCAGTGGTATTGCTGGATCAAAAGGTATACACAGTTCTATAACCTTTAGGGCATAGTTCTAAATTGTTCTCCAAAATGGTTGGATCTTTTCACAACTCCACCAACAGTAGATTACCATCTCGGGTTTCCTGCATCCCCTCCAACATCCAATATTGTCCGTTTTTGCCACTCTGATAGGTATGAGGTGATACCTCAGAATTATTTTAGTTTGCCTTTCTCTGATAATAGTGATCTAGACCATTTTTTTCATATGATAATAGATACCTTTGATTTCTTTGTCCGAAAACTGCCTGTTCGTATCCTTTGACCATTTATCAATTGAGGAATGAATTGTATATTTATAAATTTGAGAAATGAGGCCTTTATCAGAAATATTTGTTTCAAAAATTCCTTCCCAGTTTTCTACTTACCTTGTAATCTTGGTTACATTAGTTTTGTTTGTGCAAAACTTTTTAAATTTTATATAATCAAAATTATCTATTTTATATTTTGTTTTACTCTATATATCTTCTTTTGTCCAAAAATTCTTCCTCTGCCCATAAATCTGACAAACAATTCAATATACTCTTAATTTGTTTATGGCATCATACTTTATGTATAAATCATGTACACATTTTGACCTTATTTTTGTATACAGCATGAGATGTTGGTTAATACTTAGTTTCTGCCATGCTGCTTTCCAGTTTTCCCAGCAGTTTCTGTCAAACAATGAGTTTTGGCAAATAATGAGTTTTTGTTCCAAAAGCTTGGATCTTTGGCCTTATCATATACTATAGTCATCTAGTATAGTCTAATTTGCATCTATTCTATTCTACTGATACACCTGTAATTACCACATTATAATACAGTTTGAGATCTGGTACTGCTAGACAACCTTCTTTTGTATTTTTGCTCCATTGATTCCCATGGCATCTTTGAACTTTTGTTTTTCCAGATGAATGTTGTTATTATTTTTCTAGATCTATAAAATATTTTTTATAGTTTGATTGGTATAGAACTAAATAAATAAATGAACTTAGGTAGGATTGCCATTTTTATTTTATTGGCTCAGGCCTACCATTGAGCAATTAATATATTTTCGAATTATTTAGATGGGTTTTTATTTGTGTGAAAAGTGTTTTGTAGTTCTGGTAATATAGTTCCTGTGTTTGTCTTGGCAGGTAGACTACCAAGTATCCATATGGTCAATTATGCTGGTAGTTTTCCTAATAATGGACCAGCCCTTAACTCCTGGTATAAATCCCACCTGGTCATAGTATGTGATCCTTGTTATGTCTGGCTGTAATCTTTTTGCTAATATTTTATTTAAAAATTTTGCATTACTATTCATTAGTGAGATTGGTCTATAATTTGTTTTCTCTGTTTTGTTACTTCCTGGTTTGTGTATCAGTACCATATTTGTCTCATAAAAGGAATTTTGTAGGATTTCACTTATTTTTTTCAAATAATTTATGCAGTATTGGGATTAATTGTTCTTTAAATGTTTGGTAGAATTTGCTTTTGAATCCATCTGGTCCTGGGGATATTTTCTTAATATGTTCATTGATGGCTTCTTTAATTTCTTTTTCTAAAATTTGGTTATTTAAATATTTTATTTATTCCATTAATCTAGGTAATTTATATTTTGCAGATATTCATCCATTTCATTTAGATTGTCAAATTTATTGGCATATAACTGGGAAAATAGTTCCTAATAATTGTCTTAATTTCTTCTTCATTGGTGGTGAGTTCATACCTTTCACTTTTGATACTAGTAATTTGTTTTTCTTCTTTACTTTTTTGATCAAGGTAACCAATGGTTTCTCTATTTTATTGTTTTTTTTTTCATAAATCCAGCTTCTAGTTTTATTTCTTAATTCAATGGTTTTCTTACTTTCCATTTTATTCATCTCTCCTTTGATTCTCAGCATTTCCAACTTGGTGTTTAGTTGGGAATTTTTAATTTGTTCATTGTCTAGGTTTTTTTAAGTTGCATATGCTACTCTTAATCACCAGTAATACTTAAAATTTGGTTCAAACTCTAAATGAAAAATTGCATCAAGAAATTTGCAACATCCAATGGCTATTTCAAACATAGTTAGAGATTCCAAAATCCCAAAGGGAAAGCATTATTATTTAGAAGAGTTCTATAGGGAAGATGTAAAATACATGCAGAAAGCACTGGAAACAGAGTCATGTGGGTTTGAATACCATTTGCCTCACTAGCAACTAACTCTATAATTAGAGGAAACTCACATGACTTCTCTGAGTTTCAGGTACCACATTCACAAAATGGGGATAATAGTTTAGTGTTTGTAGCCTCTACCTCAAAAGATGTTGTGAGGATCAAATGATATAAAGTATATAAAATGTGTGGCAAATCTTAAATAGACCAGCTATTATTCTCATTCTTTTAAGTTAATTTTCTAATTTATCACTTATCTACTTAATAAGTAATTACAATAGTGATAATGATAGCTATCATTTATATAATGCTTTAAGCTTTGCAAAGCTCTTTGCAAATTTAAACTCATTTTATACTTACTACAAACCTGGGAATAATGGTGCATTAGAATTAAGTGGCTTGCAATACCTTACAATACAACTAAGAATCTAAGGCCAGATTTGAACTTAAATTTTCTTGATACCAGGTACAGAGTTCCACCTGTTCTGCTACTTGTTTTCTTCTAATCTTATTAATGATGTGTTCATCTTATGGGGGTTATCTCATATGAGATCAGATCATAGGGACCAGGTTAGAGCAAAGGGTATCTTGGTGCTCCTTGGTGGACTGTATCTACTTTTTCTGGCCCTGAACCTTAAGAGAACTGACTAAACCAACATTTTTGCTAGGAATTCTATAGGTCTTGCCAGATCTATACATTTGAGAGCTCCATGGTTGTCAGAAGGGGGAAATTATAAAGGAGAAGAATCAAGTAGGTGTCTTTAAGAGCAAAGGGTGGGGGGAGCAGCTACATGGCACAGTAGATAAAGCACTGGCTCTGGATTCAGGAGGACCTGAACTTAAATCTGACCTCAGACACTTGACACTTACTAGCTGTGTGACCCTGGGCAAGCCACTTAACCCTCAATACCCCACACAAAGGATAAGTGTTATAAGTTTTTTCATGATGATTCTAAGAGTAATCTGAGTTATATTTTTTTGGTAAGATACTTAACAAATATCTTCGATCAGTTCCTTGCTATTATTTGTATGTGTGTATGATGGATAACAGAATCTTCCTGTTCTTTTTCTTTCACTTTAGAGCATTGTTATCAATTCCTCTGCTTTCCATTTTCCCTGCCACCTAAATGGTAAATTTGCTTTTGGCAAAATGGGTAGAAAACATATTGTCTTTTCTCTCAGAGTATTTGTTTATTCTTTTGCCATGATCTAATTGGCTGACAGATATGTCACAATTGTTATAATAAAAACCACCTGGTTGTTCAACCCGTTGAAAATCAACTTGTTGATGAAACAAGTCTACATATTTAATGAACTAAAGTAAATATTTCGTTAAGCTCTGTGTTCTGCATTGACTAACAATTCTCTGTTGATGCCACTATAGCTGAAGAATAGATGTGTGTGTATCATAAAGCAGTTTAAAATTTGAAATTCATATTTTTCTTTAAAAACAAGCACAAAAAAGGGATCATGTTTCCAGTGAAAATAGGAAAGGTAACATTAAGCTGCCCATACACAGAGAGATGGCATCTAAAGTTTTCACACAGCAATTAATTAGCTTTTGAAATACTATTAAAATAAAGTTATTCCAAGTTATCTTGGTGTCCTTAATGTCTTACAAGCACATATTATTTAATCTTATTTATGGGAATACCAAAGCATATGTAATATACTTCAATTAATGTGCCCAGCAATTAATGCCCTTCAATTAATGTGCCCAGAAAATATAACTTTGTAGACATGTTCCAATGAGTTACTTGAAGCGATTGAGGTAACTTTTTCAGGGTCACATTTAAGTGTCTGAGACAATGTTTGAAATCAAGCATGGGTGTGCTACTAAATATTTAACATTTCAATAAAATTTTTAAAAGGTATACATGACACACTTTTAAGTTTAATCTGCATATTAACATTTTCTCCACTACTTTCCTAAGTCTAGACAAATCAACAAAACAAAAATGAAGCCCTAATTTGAAGTTATTGCCAGTTCCTGAGGGATAAATGAGCCGGCTCTACCACCATGTGAATCCAGGTCTTTCTCACTCACAGATTAATACCCTACTCACTATGCCATACTTAGCAATTATTATTTTAAAATATTGATATATGTGTATATATTATTATTTTAAAATATTGATATATGTGTATATATCAATACAGTAGCTAAGCTCATTGTTCAAATGCATTGTATATGGTCGTATATTTCTTTGTGATATACAACAGGTTAAAAAAAAAGTTAAATTGAAAGGATCTGCGCCCTGCCTGATTGCAGGATCTAGTCTAGGATAATATGATTTAAATTCATATTAAGGTAGTTTAGCAAACATACTGCGCTGTGAAAGAATGAAAATTTAGAAGAAAAACATTTTTTTTGTTTTACAATGAATTCTGTACCACTCTTTTTTTTTTTTTTTCTGGGCAATTGGGGTTAAGTGACTTTCCCAGGATCACACAGCTAGTAAGTGTTAAGTGTCTGAGGTCGGATTTGAACTCAGGTACTCCTGAATCCAGGGCCAGTGCTCTATCCACTACACCACCTAGCTGCCCCTTCTGTACCATTCTTTATGCTATAGAGTGAAAATATAGAGTCCTTTTTTTTTCTAAGTATTTACTATTTAAATTACTGTTACTGCAGTTAATAGGTTGCTTTTTGTGGCATGGACCTGTGATTCTTTTGGTTTAGGAAATAACATTTACGCAATTCCCTATACCAATTCAATTCAGTCACTGTGCTATAACTTGTAGTCTTATAGATTTGCTTGAAGCACTAAGGGGCTGTGACTGGCTCAGGTTCACACAGCCACTAGTATGGGTCAGAGGTTGTATCTGAGTCCAGGTCTTCCAGACTTGAAGTTTGGCTTCCTCTTCAGTGCACTATCTGCCTCCCTAGGAGCTTGATCGTTTTTTTTTTTCTTTTATGACTAGATCTGTGATTTAATTGGTGTGCAGAACTTCCTCAACCAATGGGGATCAGTAGCTTCTCTCCAACTATACAGCCTTAGAAAGCTGCCTAGGGCACTAAGATGTTAAGTGACTTGTTAGGTTACCTACATCCCATATATGGCAAAGTTTTCCAGATTGCAAGGCCAGCCGGCTACGGACTATGACGTGCTTCCTCGAGAGAGCTTATATATGGAAACAAAAGTTATCATCACATGAAAATATTCAAAACTCAACTTACCACTTACAAAATTAGTCTCCACTTAAACATTCCTCCTCCATTCAACACTAATCTATCCCTTTTCTCCTTGTCCCTTATGTCAAGGACCTAATAAGTAGTCTTTCCAAATGAGGAGCTTCAACAGATAATAATTTGAGTATCAAAAAATTATGAGACCTCCACAGGAAAACTGATAAACTACCAAGTATTTTTGCAGCAAAGACCCTATTTATGATTAGGATAAAATAAAAAACTTACCTGGGAAGTGTGCTATATAATGGTATCATGCAATTTGGTTACAAAATTTTCATCAAGGTGCAGTGGATAGAGCACTGGCCCTGGACTCAGGAGGACCTGAGTTCAAATCCAGTCTCAGACACTTGATACTAGCTGTATTGCCTCACCAAAAAAAAAAAAATCTACACCAAAAGAAATTAACACATAATCCTTCCTTCATTCTAAAATTAGCACATAGTTTCAGCTAAAATGTAAGCTTTTAAAATATAAGATAAATTAAGCTTATTTTTATAACTTTTTTCAAGAGATAACTTGAGATAATCAAACTTTTTAAAAGCTATTTACTATGAATTTCTAGTACCTATTTTAAAGATAATTGACTTTAAATCGCCTTTTCTAATACCAATACTTTTTGGATGAGAAGGATCTTGTATACATTAGTACATAAATCACTTGTGACATCATTAATGGAAGAATTCCTTCTCCTTCCAGTGGTGGAGATAGCTCTATCTATGCTTTCATTACCTGTGGCATATTTTTACATGCCGTTGTATAAATCCATTATTCAATATTCTGGGGACCTTTTCTAGGACTTTTTTTGGTGGGGCAATGAGGGTTAAGTGACTTGCTCAAGGTCACACAGCTAGTAAGTGTCAAGTGTCTGAGGCTGGATTTGAACTCAGGTCCTCCTGAATCCAGGGCAGATGCTTTATCCACTGCACCACCTAGCTGCCCATTGGACGTTTAACATTATCTCCCCTTCCCCAACCTTCCCAGTTTTTAGAATGTAGTGACATTGGACTCTTTGCCTTTTCTCTCACAAGACACTCACTCGGAGGCGGAGCCATGATGGAGGAGAGGAAATAGCAAGCTGCCTGAGCTCTCCTTCTGTTCCCTCAAAAAGAACATTAAATCAAGCCTCTGGATGGATTCTGAAACTACAGAACCTGCAAAGAGACAGAGAGACACAGTCTGCCAACCAGAGATAATTTAGAAGACTTCAGGAAAAGGTCATTCTCACTCAGGCAAAAGGGAGGCCCAGGACAGGGCAGCAGCCCAGCGCCGAGGGAATCGGGGCAAGTCAGCAGGAGCTGCGGGCCACAGCAGAACAATTGAGGCCCCTGGAATCTGGCTCAAAAATCTGGTAGCCAAGAAGAACAGTGGAAAAACCTACCTGTACCAGCGGGAGGGCAGGTTGCTGGCTGTGGGGCCGTGAGCGGAACAGAAGGGATCAGGTGTCTGGCCCAGCACACTCAGACAGGAAGTGCTGAGGGGCAGACTATACACATTATAAAGGCCTCAGAGTAAAAAGCCGGTCACACAGCACCTATACCCCTGCCCAAAACAGGGACCCTGGTGCCTCTAGAGCAGACCTCAACTTAAAAAATAAATAAATAAGCTGCAATAATGAGTAAGAAGCCAAAAAGAGCCCTCTCCATTTGAGAGCTTCTGTATCAATAGGGAAGAAGCCAACACAAACTCAGATGAGGACAATAGCCTCAAATTGCCTAGATCTGAAGCCTCATGAGGGAAGGTGAATTGGTCTCAAGAACAAAAAGCCTTCCTGGAAGAGCTCAAAAAGGATTTTATAAATCAATTGAGAGAGGTAGAAGAAAAAATGGGGAGAGAAATGAAAGCAAAACAAGAAAACTATGAAAAAAGAATCAGCAAAAAAAAAAAATAATAATCAGCAGCTTGGAAAAGGAAGCACAAAGATTGACTGGCCAAATGGGGAAAAAAGTGCATAATTTCACTGAAGAAAACAATGCCTTAAAAAATTCATCTGGCCAAATGGAAAAAAGATGCATAATCTCATTGAAGAAAACAATGCCTTAAAAAATTCACTTGGCCAAATGGAAAAAAAGGTGCATAATCTCATTGAGGAAAACAATGCCTTAAAAATTAAAATTGGACAGTTGGAATATAAGGAATCCATGAGACACCAGGAATCAAAAATAGAAGAAAATGTGAAATACCTTATTGGAAAGACAACTGATCTGGAGAACAGATAAACAGATCGAGGAGAGACAATTTGAGAATCATTGGACTGCCTGAAAGCCATGACCTGAAAAAGAATCTAGACACCATATTCCAGGAAATTATTAAGGAGAACTGCCCTGATATCATAGAAACAGAGGATAAAATCATCATTGAAAGAATCCACCGATCACCTCCTGAAAGAGACCCCAAAAGGAAAATTCCAAGGAATATTGTAGCCAAATTCCAGAATTATCAGGTGAAGGAGAAAATACTCCATGCAGCCAGAAAGAAGCAATTTAAATATCATGGAGCCACAGTCAGGATTGCTCAGGACCTGGCCGTTTCAACATTAAAGGACCACAAGGCTAGGAATATGATATTCTAGAAGGCAAAGGAACTTGGATTGCAGCCAAGAATCTATTACCCAGCAAAAATGTGCATTCTCTTTCAGGGGAAAAGATGGACATTTAATGACATTGGGGACTTTCAATCTTTCCTGGTGAAAAGACCAGAACTGAATAGAAAATTTGATCTTACCATACAAGACTCAAGAGAAGTTTAAAGAGGTAAACAGAGAGGAAAAAAAAAGGTTACCCTATTAGGTTAAACTGTTTATATCCCTACATGGGAAGATGATACTCATAACCCTTAAGAACTGTAAATGTATATGGGCAGACAGAAGGAGTTTACACAGAGGGTATAAATATAAATTGTCTTTGATGTGATGATACAAAAAAAAATTAAGGGGTTAAAAAGGGAGTCTATGGGGAGGAGAGGAAAGGGGAGGTGGAATGGGATGAATTATATCATATGAAGAGGTGAAAAAAAACCTATTACAACAGAGGGAAAGAAAGGAGGGGTGAACATTGTTTCAACCCTCCTCTTATTAGATTTGATTCAAAGAGGGAATAACATATAAATTCGTTGGGATGAAGAAACTTAGTTCATTCTTTAGGGAAGCAAAAGGGGAAGGGGATGGGGGGCTGATAGAAGGGAGGACAAAAACAAGGGAGAAAAGGGTAAAGAAAAGAGAGGGGGTGATAAAAAGGGAAGGCAGATTGGGGAGGCAGGGGTAAGAAGTAAAATGTCGGTGAGGAGGAATAGGGTGAAAGAAGGGGGGGAAAGTACAAAGGGGGTAAATATAATGGAGGGGAATAGACAGTCAGTAATAATAACTGTGAATGTGAATGAGATAAACTGTGCTATAAAACGGAAGCGAATTGCAAAGTGGATTAAAAACCAGAATCCTACAATATGCTGTTTACAAGAAACACATTTGAAGCAGAGAGATGCACACATAGTAAAGGTTAAAGGCTGGAGCAGAATATATTATGCTTCAGCTGAAGTAAAAAAGCAGGGGTAGCAATCCTTATCTCAGACAAAGCAAAGGCAAAAATAGATCTCATTAAAAGAGATAAGGAAGGAAATTACATCTTGCTTAAAGGTACTATAGATAATGAAGTAATATCAATATTAAATATATATGCACCAAGTGGTACAGCATCCAAGTCCTTAGAGGAGAAGTTAAATGAGTTACAAGAGGAATTAGTAACACTATACTAGTGGGGGATTTGAATCTCCCCCTCTCAGAATTAGATAAATCTACCCTAAAAATAAATAAGAAAAAGTGGAAGAGGTGAATAGATTACTAGAAAAGTTAGACATGATAGATGTCTGGAAAAAATTGAATGGGGATAGAAAGGAATATACCTTTTTCTCAGCAGTACATAGCACATTTTCAAAAACTGACCATGTATTAGGGCACAAAAACATCATAGTCAAATGTAGAAAGGCAGAAATAGTAAATGCATCCTTCTCGGATCATGATGCAATAAAAATTACATGTAAGAAAGAGCCAAGGAAAAGTAGAATGAAAATCAATTGGAAACTAAATAATATCATTCTAAAAATGAATGGGCCAAACAACAAATCATAGAAAGAATCAATAACTTTATCCAAGAGAATGACAACAATGATACAACATGGCAAAATCTATGGGATGCACCCAAAGCACTGCTTAGGGGGAAATTTATAGCTCTAAATGCTTACATGAATAAAAAAGAGAAAGAGGAGATTAATGAATTGGGCATGCAACTTAAAAAGCTAGAAAAAGAACAAATTAGAAATCCCCAATTAGATACTAAATTAGAGATCCTGAAAATTAAAGGAGAAATTAATAAGATTGAAAGCAAAAAAACTATGGAATTAATCTATAAAACTAAGAGCTGGTTTTATGAAAAAATCAATAAAATAGATAAAATACTGGTTAATTTTATTGAAAAAAAAGAAAGAAGAAAACCAAATTACCAGTATCAAAAATGAAAAGGGTGATGTTACCACCAATGAAGTGGAAATTAAATCAATAATTAGTCATTATTTTGCCCAACTGTATGCCAATAAATTTGACAATCTAAATGAAATGGATGAATATTTACAAAAATACAAACTGCCCAGGTTAACTGAAGAAGAAATAAAATCCTTAAGTAAACCCATATTAGAAAAAGAAATTGAACAAGCCATTAATGAACTCACTAAGAAAAAAATCCCCAGGGCCAGAGGGGTTTACGGGTGAATTTTACCAAACATTTAAAGAACAATTAATTCCAATATTATACAAATTATTTGGAAAAATAGGTGAAGAAGGAGTTGTCCCAAATTCGTTTTATGACACAAATATGGTGGTGATACCAAAACCAGGCAAAGCAAAAACAGAGAAAGAAAATTATAGACCAATTTCCCTAATGAATATTGATGTTAAAATCTTAAATAAGATATTAGCAAGGAGATTACAGCAAGTAATCACCAGGATAACACACTATGACCAGGTGGGATTTATACCAGGAATGCAGGGCTGGTTCAACATTAGGAAAACTATTAACATAATCAACTACATCAATAAGGAAACCAACCAAAATCATATGATTATCTCAATAGATGCAGAGAAAGCTTTTGACCAAATACAACACCCATTCCTAATAAAAACACTAGAGAGTTTAGGAATAGGTGGAGCTTTCCTTAAAATAATAAACAGTATCTACCTAAAGCCATCAGCAAGTATTATATGCAATGGAGATAAATTAGAGGCCTTCCCAATAAGATCAGGGGTGAAACAGGGATGTCCATTATCAGCCCTATTATTTAATATTGTACTAGAAATGTTAGCTTTAGCAATCAGAGAAGAAAAAAGGAATTAAAAGAATTAGTATAGGCAAGGAGGAAACACAACTCTCACTCTTTGCAGATGATATGATGGTATACTTAAAACATCCTAGAGAATCAACTCAAAAATTACTTCAAACAATTAACAACTTTAGCAAAGTAGCAGGATATAAAATCTATCCACATAAATCATCAGCATTTCTATACATGACCAACAAAGTCCAGCAGCAAGAGATAGAAAAAGAAATTCCATTTAAAGTAACGGTAGACAATATAATATGAGAGTCTACTTGCCAAGACAAATCCAGGAACTCTATGAACACAACTACCAAACACTCTTCACAAAAATCAAATCAGATCTAAATAATTGGAAAGATGTCAATTGCTCATGGATAGGCAGAGCTAATATACTAAAAAATGACAATACTGACTAAATTAATTTACTTATTCAGTGCCATACCAGACTACCTAAAAATTATTTTATAGAGCTAGACAAAATAATAACAAAATTAATCTGGAAAAACAAAAAATCAAGAATATCCAGGGAAATAATGAAAAAAAATTCACAAGAAGGTGGGTTAGCGGTACCCAACCTGGAGCTTTACTATAAAGTGGCAGTCATCAAAACTATCTGGTACTGGCTAAGAAATAGAGTAGAGGATCAATGGAATAGGCTAGGCACAGGAAACAGAGTAGTAAATGACATTAGTAATGTAGTGTTTGATAAACCCAAATACTCCAGATTCTGGGATAGGAACTCAGTATTTGACAAAAACTGCTGGGAAAACTGGAAGATAGTATGGCAGAAATTAGGCATAGACCAACATCTTATACTTTATACTAAAATAAGGTCAAAATGGATACATGATTTAGACATAAGAGGTGATACCATAGGTAAATTAGGAGAGAAAGGAATAGTCTACCTTTCAGATCTTTGGAAAGGAAAACAGTTTATGACCAAACAAGAGATAGAGTATATTATAAAATGCAAAATGGATGATTTTTATTACATTAAATTAAAAAAAAAATTTGTACAAACGGAAACAATGCATCCAAAATTAGAAGGGAGGCAGAAAGCTGAGAAACATTTTTTATGGCCAGTACTTCTGATAAAGGCCACATTTCTAAAATATATAGGGAACTAAATCAAATTTATAAGAATCCAAGTCATTCCTCAATTGAGAAATGGTCAAAGGATATGAACAGGCAGTTTTCTGATGAAGAAACCCAAGCTATCTATTCCCATATGAAAAAATGCTCTAAATCTCTAATGATTAGAGATGCAAATTAAAACAACTCTGAGGTACCACCTGATACCTATAAGATTGGCTAAAATGACAAACAAGGAAAATAATAAATGTTGGAGAAGCTATGGAAAAATTGGAACACTAATGTATTGTTGGTGGAGCTGTGAACTGATCCAACCATTCTGGAGAGCAATTTGGAATTATGCCCAAAGGGTGATAAAGCTGTGCATACCCTTTGACCCAGCAATACCACTTTTGGGCCTTTTGCCCAAAGAAATCACGGAAAGGGGAAAGGGACCCACATGTATAAAAATATTTATAGCTGCTCTTTACGTGGCGGCAAGGAATTGGAAGTTGAGGGGGTGCCCATCAATTGGGGAATGGCTGGACAAGTTGTGGTATATGAATACGATGGAATACTATTGTGCTGTAAGAAACGATGAGCAGGAGGAGTTCAGGGCAAACTGGAGGGTCTTGCGTGGGCTGATGATGAATGAGATGAGTAGAACCAGAAGAACACTGTACACAGTATCATCAACATTGAGTGTTGATCTACTGTGATGTACTAGATTCTTCTCACCAATACAATGGTACAGAAGAGTTGCAGGGAACTCATGATAGAAGAGAATCTCCAAATCCAGGAAAAAAAAAAGAACTGTGGAGTAGATGCTGAATGAACCATACTATTTCTTTTGTTTTTGGTGCTGATGTTTTTCTATTTTGAGGTTTGTCGTAATTGCTCTGATTTTTCTCTTTTATTTTTTATTTTTTTTTTTTTTGTTGTTTTTTTGCAGGGCAATGAGGGTTAAGTGACTTGCCCAGGGTCACACAGCTAGTAAGTGTCAAGTGTCTGAGGCCGGATTTGAACTCAGGTACTCCTGAATCCAGGGCTGGTGCTCTACCACTGTGCTATCTAGCTGCCCCAGATTTTTCTCTTTTAACATGACTAATGCAGAAATATGTTTAATGTTATTATGTGTGTATATATATAACATATCAGATTACCTGCTGTCTAGGAGAGGGAGGAGGGAGGGGAGGGAGGGAGAAAAATCTGAAATTGGAAAGCTTGTATAAACAAAAGTTGGGAACTATCTTTACATGTAATGGGAAAAAATGAAATACTTTATTAATTTAAAAAAACATAAGCATTGGACATGTCACCTCAGAATATGCCTCAATTTGTGTTCTCCGAGTTCTCTGTAAGGAGATGGTTTTCATTTTTCATCTTAAATTCTCTGGAATTGTGTTTGGTCACTGTGTTGATGGGCATTCCTAAGGCTTTCCAAGTTTTGTCATTATAACATTATAAATTATTCTCCTGGTTCTGCTCACCTCACTCTACCTCACTTCATACAAATCTTTCCTCATTTCTCTGAAATCATCCCCTTCATCATCTCTTACATTATAATAAGACACTCATGTATCTGGGGGGACACTGAATATGGGAACTTGCCAGATGTGGAAATACTATAATTTAAGTATTTTTTCTTCTTTCATTTTAATAAAACTTTCTTTTGATAGATTATGGACAGTATACTTTCTGTTAGCAAATTGTGCCAGTTTCCTGAGCTGTCTAGCAGATAGAGTCCTTTTCAACCACAGACTACATCAACAATGCCCCCAAAGCTATTAAACTATGCATATTCTTCTATCCAGTGATATCACTACTAGGTCTATAATCCCAAAGAGATCAAATAATGAGGAAAAGATCTCATATGTACAAAAATATTTATAGCAGCTCTTTGTGATAATTAGAAACTAAGGGGATACCCATCAATTGGAGAATGGCTGAACAAGTTATGGTATGAATGTGATGGAAAACTCTTGTGTTGTAAGAGAAAATGAATGAGATTGGTTTCAGAAATCTTGGCAAGACTTGTATGAACTGATGTGGAGGAAAGTAAGCAGAACCAAAATAATAATTGATATGATAACAATGTTATAAAGGTAATTATCTCTGAAAGACTTAGCAACTGATCAACATAATGGTCAACTTCAGTTCCAGAGGACACATGATGAAACATGCTATCCATTTCCAGATAGAGATCTAGTGGACTCAGAGTGCAGATTAAAACATATTTTCTTTGCCAAAAAAAAAAAAAAGACACTCACTCCATCTCCTTCTCCAGGGCATTTTCATTGGCTATCCCCCATTCCTGGAATGCTCTCCCTCCACATCTCTACCTTCTTGTTCCCTTCAAATCCCTGTTAAAATCCCACAATCTTCCTTAATGCTAGTGCCTTCCCTCTGTTGATTATCTCCAATTGATCCTGTATATATCTGCTTTTACACTATTGTTTGCATGTAGTCTCTCCCTCCCACTAGACTGAGGACTATTAGCTCCTTGGGAACAGAGCCTATTATTTCTTTCTTTTTGGTACCCAAAGTACAATCAATGCCTGGCACAAAATAGGCACTTAATAAATGTTTTAACTGACTACCTAATTTTTCCTCTTTTGTTCATTGTTAGGCCCATTTCTTTTGACTAGATATGAATCTTATTTGTGAAAGTCTGTAGTGCCCCAGGGCTTCATGCAATCAGAAGAAAGCCATATGGCAAATGGGAAATCTTCAAGACTTCACCATATATAGAAAAGCCATTTTCCAGGTGGACTCTATGTTGAACATCTTCCATGAGAGAGGCATTTGGCGATCTTGTCTCCATTTTTATTCCTTGCTTAATATAATTGAGAAGGTCATTAAACAAAGTTGTCTCTATTGTGGCATCTATCAAGAAATTTTGCATGATTTTCATATATCCGTGGGTGACATTTTGTTGGAATTGAGGCTTTAAGCCTGGATTGATTCTAAAAAAATCAATACTTTTTTGAAAAGCTACAAACAATAAACACAGTGGGATCTTGTATTCACTGCACATTTTAATCACTTGTGTTAATCTAAAAATGTGATTTCCTGTACAACACCATGAAAACCTGACTTCCAATTTCATACTTTAAGGGAAGATACTTTTAATACTTGTATGTCATTTTCATTTCTTTTCAAGACTCCCATAGTACCCTCTTCCTTCACCCTTTCAGTTTAGGACCTCACATTATAATTCACTAAAAAAAAGGTGAGACCTTTCCCCAAGATGCTCTCTTTTCCCCTTTCTTTATATTTCATATCACCCAGATATCATCCTCCACAATCTTTTTCTTCACTACTGTCTTGAAGAGATGACCACAAGGCAAAACATTTTATTTTGGGGGGGCAGGGAGGGGTGAGGCAATTGGGGTTAAGTGACTTGCCCAGGGTCACACAGCTAGTAAGTGTTACTTGTCTGAGGCCAAATTTGAACTCAGGTCCTCCTGAATCCAGGGCTGGTGCTCTATCCACTAAGCCACCTAGCTGCCCCTATAGGCAAAACATTTTCCATGAACCTTTGATCCCATCACAGATCTAGCTGATATTTTTTAAGTAGAGGGGAGAAAGAATTGTAAGAGGTTGATGGGATTAAAGGGTAGATTGGGTTGATAATCATCAATATTTGCAGAGCTTCCATGATTTGTCCATCGTTACATAAATTTGGAGAGAAGTAATAAGGGAAAGAAAGTGGATATAATGAAATTGAACACATGGCCTCTGACCTCATAGAGCTTCAAATCTGGTTGGAACTATAGAATATTGGCATCTATAATAATTTAGAATGTTTTCAAAAATTTGAGAATAAATTAAAAAATAAAAGTGATGGGTGAATGAAAGACTATGGGTATAGATGCCACAATATGAAAACAAGGCCAGCAAGCAAGTGTATTAAACTGGCTAAGGAATTCAGGACATTCAAAGAGAACTAAATGAGACTATTCTGTTAAATATTATGGTGAGCAACTAGGTGATACAGTGGGTAGAGTAACAACCCTGAAGTCAGGAAGACTCATCTTCCCGAGTTGAAATCTGGCTTCAGATACTTCCTAAGCTGTGTGATCCTGAGCAAGTCACTTAACTCTGCTTGCCTGTTCCCTAATCTGTAAAATGTGCTTGAGAAGGAAATGACAAATCACTCTTATATTTTTACCAAGAAAACCCAAAATGGGGTCATAAAGAGTCAGACATAACTGAAAAATGACTCAACAGCAAGAAAAACAACAGCATTCATGAAGGGAAGAATTGTAAACAGATCATGCTGACACAGTGTACCATGAGTTCTATAACCATAATCATCTATGTAATGGTATAAAGGTATACCTATAAATCTACACTTTCACTGTGGCTTCCACAATGCTAACTTCCAATGATTCTTTCAATTTTTTCTCTTTTGTGCTTCTCTATAACGACCTATTATAAATCATGTGATCAAAGAAACTTGGTGAGAATTATGAAGAGAAAATAGCAAGCTCAGAGGAGAGCTCTTTTAAATCATCTGTTATCTCCCAGGAGAATAGGAACTACTTAACCTGAGCTCCTGTAGGAACCTCTGGGAGGATTATTAAATAGCTTCATTAGTCACATCTGACTCTCAGAGATAGAGGTTGTGGAAACCCTAGTTAATGCATATATAATGCTGGGCTGAAAAGCAGAATATTGGCTCTAGTTTTGCAACTATGATTAAACATTTTTGTGAATTTAGGTATGACCATTCTAATACCCTTACATTATTTATCATTTTGGCCTCATTAATAATGTGTGTTCCTAACTTGAAATCACTTTCTTGATCCTGTTAATTTAACATACACACATTAAGAAGATTATTAGAGGGGAGAGACAACAAGCAGTATCCCAAGGGGTTCACCTGTGGCCAATACATCTGTATTCAGGTGGTGGCATGTTTTTTGATTTCTATGTGGAAAATTACTGAGGTTTCCCTCCACTCACCAGTATTTTCAAGTTTACATAAGAGTTGTCTCAAAACACAAACCACCGTCGATACCCCTCACAGGGATTTGTTCCAGGCCAAGGATGACTGAAAGAGTTGCCTGGGACAATGAGAGGATCAGATAACCATATATCAGCAGAAGGAATTGAACACAGATCTTTCTGATAATAAGTCTTGTTGTCTAACCACTATTGTATAATGTTTCCTCTCACCTTAAGGAGGTGAAAATTTATCGAGATACAACTGGGAGGGGGCAGGGGGGCAGAGCCAAGATGGTGGAGAGAATACAGGAAGTTTCCTGAGCTCCCCCAAGGTTCCCTCAAAAACAACATTAAATCAAGCCTCTAAATAGATTCTGAAACTATGGAGCACACAAAAAGACAGAGAGACACAATCTTCCAACTTGAGATAAGTTAGAAGACTTCAGGAAAGGTCAGTCTCACTCGTGGAAAAATGGGAGTGCAGCACAGTTCAAACAGTGAAACACAGCACAGAGGGGGTCTGACAAAGTCAGCAGGAAGCTCTTGGTCACAGCAGAGAAACTGAAGCCCCTTGATCCTGGCTCAGCAATCTGGGGGTGCAGTGGGCCAATTCTGAGATCCACTAGCACCAGTAAAGAGGGCAGGCTGCCAGCTGGAGAGCCACCCAAGGGACAGGCATTACTGGGCCTGGCCATCACAGCACCTGGTGCAAGGGCAGGGAGCAAGCCTAGGGCAGTGAGAAATACACAAGCCATAGATGCCTCAGAGTAGAAAGCCAGTGAAATAGCCCCTATCCCCTGGCACAAGAAGCTTGAAACACTGACCTTTGTGTCCCAGAAGCAGACCTCAGCTTAATAAAAATAAGGTGCAATATGAGTAAGAAACAAAAAGGGGCTCTTATCATTGAGAGCTTCTCTGTCAACAGGGAAGAGCTAAACACAAACTCAGATGAGGACAATAATCTCAAATTGCCTACATGAGAAGCTTCAAGAGGAGAGATGAATTGGTCTCAAGATCAAAGAGCCTTCTTGAAAGAGTTCAAAAAGGATTTTAAAAATCAATTGAGAGAGGTAGAAGAAAAAAATGAGAGAAATGAAAGCAACACAACAAAATTATGAAAAAAAGAATCAGCAGCTTGGAAAAGGAAGAACAAATATTGACTGAAGAAAACAATTCCTTAAAAAATTCATTTGGCCAAATGGAAAACAATGAAGAAAACAATGCCTTAAAAATGTGACTTGGACAGATAGAAACTAATGACTCCATGAGACACCAGGAATCAGTCAAACAGTATCAAAAGAATGAAAAAATAGAAGAAAATGTGAAATACCTCATTGGAAAGACAACTGACCTGGCAAATAGATCCAGGAGAGATAATTTGAGAATTATTGGACTTCCTGAAAGACATAATCAGAAAAAGAGTCTTAACACCATATTCCAGGAAATTATCAAGGACAACTGCCCTGATTTTATGGAATCAGAGGATAAAATCATCATTGAAAGAATCCACCAATCACCTCCTGAAAGAGACCCCAGAAAGAAAATTCCAAGGAATATTGGAGCCAAATTCCAGAATTATCAGGTGAAGGAGAAAATAATCCAAGCAGCCAGAAAAAAGCAATTTAAATATCATGGAGGATTGCACAGGACCTGGCAGCTTCAACATTAAAGGATTGCAAGGCTTGGGAAATGATATTCTGGAAGGCAAAGGAGCTTAGATTGCAACCAAGAATCAACTACCCAGCAAAACTGAGCATTCTTTTTCAGGGGAAAAGATAGATATTAAATAAAATAGGGGACTTTCAGTGTTTCCTGATGAAAAGACCAGAACTAAATAGAAAATTTGATCCTAACATACAAGACTCAAAGGAAGTTTAAAAAGGTAAATGGGGGAAAAAGTTATTCAATAAGGTTAAACTGTTTATATCCCTACACAGGAAGATAATACTTCTAACTCTTGAGAACAGTATATCTATTTGGGCAGACAGAAGGAATATACACAGAGGATATGAATATAAATTATCTTTGATGTGATGATATAAAGAAAATTAAGGGGTGAAAAAAGGGAGTTAATGGGGAAAAGAGAAAGGGGAGGTGGAATGGGATTAATTACATCATATGAAGAGATTCAAAAAACCTATTACATTATATTAGAGGGAAATAAGGGAGGGGTGAGCATTGCTTCAACCTTATTCTCATCATAATTGTTTCAAAGAGGGAATAACATATACATTCATTTGAATAAAGAAATGTATCTTATCCTTTAGGGAAGTAAAAGGGTAAGAGGAAAGGGGGGCAGTGATAGAAGGGAGGGTGGAAGCAGGGGAAAAAGTGTAAAGAAAAGGGAGGGCAAATTGGGGGAGTCAGTGATAAGAAGCAAAATGTTGGTGAGGTGGAATAGGGTGAAAGAAAGGGGGAAAAGTACAAAGGGGTGTTAAATATAATGGAGGCAAATGGACAGTAATAATAACTGTGAATGTGAATGGGATGAACTCTGCCATAAAACAGAAGTGAATAGCAGAGTAGATTAAAACCAGAAACCTAAAATATTCTGTTTACAAGAAACACATTTGAAGCAGAGAGATACACACAGAGTAAAGGTAAAAGGTTGGAGCAGAATATATTATGCTTCAGCTGAAGTAAAAAAAGCAGGGGTAGCAATCCTTATCTCAGACAAAGCAAAGGCAAAAATAGATCTAATTAGAAGAGATAAGGAAGGAAACCACATCTTACTAAATGGTATGATAGATAATGAAGTAATATCAATATTAAACATGTATGTGCCACGTGGTATAGCATCCAAATTCTTAGAGGAGAATTTAAATGAGTTACAAGAGAAAATAGACAGCAAAACTATAGTAGTGGGGGATCTTAATCTTCCCCTCTCAGAATTAGATAAATCTAGCCACAACATAAATAAGAAAGAAGTTAAAGAGGTGAATAGAATGTTAGAAATGTTAGATATGACAGATGTCTGGAGAAAATTGAATGAGGATAGAAAGGAATATACCTTTTTCTCAGCAATACATGGCACATGTTAAAAAATTGACCATGTATCAGGGCACAAAAACCTCATAGTCAAATGTAGAAAGGCAGAAATAGTAAATTCATCCTTCGCAGATCATGATGCAATAAAAATGACATCTAATAAAGAGCCATGGAAAGGTAGACAGAAAATTAACTGGAACTTAAATAATTTCATCCTAAAGAATGAGGGGGCCAAACAACAAATCATAGAAACAATCAATAACTTCATCCAAGATAATGACAATAATGAGACAACATACCAAAATCTATGGAATGCAGCCAATGCAGTGCTTACGGGAAATTTTATCTCTCTAAATGCTTACATGAATAACAAAGAGAAAGAATAGTTTAAAGAATTGGGCCTGCAACTAAAAAACCTAGAAAAAGAACAAATTAAAAATCCCCAATTAAATACTAAAATAGAAATCCTGAAAATCAGAGGAAAAATTAATAAAATTGAAAGCAAGAAAATTATAGAAATAATCTATAAAACTTTGAGCTGGTTTTATGAAAAAATCAATAAAAGAGATAAATCTTTGGTTAATTTTATTGAAAAAAAAGAAAGAAGAAAACCAAATCACCAGTATCAAAAATGAAAGGGGTCATTTCACCACCAATGAAGTGGAAATTAAAGCAATAATTAGGAACTATTTTACCCAACTGTATGCCCATAAATTTGATCATCTAAATGAAATGGATATTTACAAAAATACAAATTTCCCAGGTTAACTGAAGAGGAAATGAAATCCTTAAACAAGCCCATATTAGAAAAAGAAATTGAACAAACCATTAATGAACTCCCTAAGAAAAAATCCCCAGGGCCAGATGGGTTTACAAGTGAATTCTACTAAACATTTAAAGAACACTTAATTCTAATACTATACAAATTATTTGGAGATACAACTATGTGTCATAGTGGGTAAGATACTGGACTTGAGAGTTGGAAAGAGCTGGTTTCATATATTGCCTCAGATACTTAATAGTTCTCTGACCCTAGGCAAGGTACTCAATCTCTATGAACTTTGGCTTTCACATCTGTAAAATGGGTATAATAATAGTCCCTATTAAAATAGAACTCTGGGTTCTTCTGAGGTTCAAAGAAGATAAGGTGCATAAAGTGCTTTGTAAATCTGAAAGTTTTATGTAAATGTTAGCAGAAGGGCTCAGACCCTATAGTGAGAATGAAGGATAGGAGCTGTAACTGCCCCATGTACTCTGGGATCCCCTGTGACTGGATTCCTTGCTGTTCATCACACATGATGTTCCATCTCCCAACTCTATGCCTTTTCACTGGACTAGAACTATCTCTCCCTCTACACCTCCTGCCTTCTCAAATCCTTCAAGTTTTAGCTGAAGACCCACTTTCTACAAAAAGCCTTTCCCAGTCCTCCTTGATCTTAGTGACTCCCCTCTGAGATTATCCCCAATTGATCCTGCATGTATCTTGTTTGTACATAGTTTTTCGTATGTTTCTCTCAGCAATAAGTAGGCTGCCAGTGGTTTCCGAAACAGGACCTTTTGGGGGGCTTTGTATCCCCAGTACTTAGTGCAGAGCTTGTCAAATAGTTGTCCAATAAATGCTCATTGATTTGATTGAGTGAACTTCAAAAGAGGAGAAATTACTGAATGATAGTAGTAGAAAAAAGCCTTAAAGTGGCAATTAGGAACAAGGCATATTCCCATTTACTCCACGACATCTAGAGAGAGAGGGGCATGAGTAAATGTGCAACAACCAGTTAGTTCATTAGTCAACTAGATTTTATGAAGCACGTACTATGAGTCAGAGATGAGAAGCGTGTTCAGGGAAGTTATTCAATTAGGGGGTACCAGTTTTCAGAGAATATAAGATGGAGGAAGCAATAAATGAAAAGGTTTAAGCTGCCAGCTAGTTTGTTAGCTGTAGAGCAGGCATTCTCAACAATACAGTAGAAGACATAGGTAGTTTTAAAGTGAGATATTAATGAAATTGAATTGAGGGGGAAGACAGGGGATAAAGGAGTGGTCAAAGGGTGAGAAAGATCTGGGCTTGATCAATGGCAGCCAGGGATTCAGAATCATTTGAATAGGGAAGGAATATTAGTGTGGCAGCATGTTTATTATTGTGGGATGAGTTCAGGTTCAGTCAGGGGAGGTAGCTGGAAAAAGGGGAGACAACTTCAGTAGAGTTCTATAAGTTTAGAAATCATGCCTGGTGTGCAATTGAATGGACACTGAGGGAGGCCAGGAAGCCCTCAGAGCAGATACAAGTAAGGCAAATGCCATGGGCTTACAGTTAGTCACAGAGGATACCTAGAACATGATGAAGGATGGCACATTGTATATAAGGAACAGCAAGCTGGATAGAATATCTGAACCACAAAAGGCATAAGGGCAAATTATGTTTAAGTGGAAATATAGGAAGGCGCCAGTTTGGGAAGAGCTTTAAATGCCAAACTAATGAGTATATATTTGATCCTAAAGTCCATTGAAGTTGTTTGAGCGTGTGTCAGTGGCAGGGAGGGATTGGGGAGAATGAGATGATGAGGATTTAGGAAAATCACTTCCACTTTTGTGTAGAAACTGTAGTGAGAAAGATACCTGAAGCAGGGAATTCCATTAGAATGTTACTGCAGTAGTCTAGGCAAGAGATGATGAGTGCCTGGGTGGCTCTATGAATGGAGAGAAGAGGATGTATGGGAGAAATGTTGTCAAAAAAGAAACTATAAGATCTGTCAATTAGTGATTGGTGGTGGGCCTTGGGAGAATGAGCTTATAGTAAATAAGCTATATATTCCTTATCCTCCCACATTCTATCTCCCACCTCCCTCACTTTGTACAGTATATTCCCCATGCCTGAAATGTTGTCCCTCCTCATATTCACTTTTTGGAAAACCTAGCTCCCTTTAAGAAATTGTTCAAAGGCAGCTTCTTTCAAGAGGTCTTCCCTGTTGATAGTTCCTTCCATGTCCAAACACTTTATTTTATTTTTACTTTGCATTTATTTTTTTGTATTAATGTTTTCACTTAATAGAATAGAATTTCCTTTAGGATAGGTATGGTTTAATTTATGTCTTTAAACCCACAGGACTTAGCCATAATACCTGGCACAGAAGAGTAATCAATATTTATTTTTTTTATTTCCCTTTTGTTTTTACAGGGCAATGGGGTTAAGTGACTTGCCCAGGGCCACACAGCTAGTAAATGTCAAGTGTCTGAAGCCAATTTTGAACTCAGGTCCTCCTGAATCCAGAGCCAGTGCTTTATTCACTGCACCACCTAGCTGCCTCAATATGTATTGAATGAAAGTGCCAATACCACATTTTTGCTTTTTTGCAGCCCTTTTGGTGGGCATAGGGATATTTACCAAGGTTTCTTCATATTCCCTTCCCATGTAAGATGGTATCATGGAATGCAAAGAGCTTCTGGTGTCAGTCATGAGGCCTAGGTATGAATCCCAGGTCTCTTTTTGTATAATTTCACTTAACCTATATAAGTCTCAGTTTCTCCAAAGACAAAATGATTGGGGTTGGACTAAAGGATCTCTAAAGTCTCATCAAGCTCTAAATCCTATGATTTGCTCAGATTCATTACAATAGACTTCCAAGGAAACTAATTGTGGTCTGAATATGAGCCTTCTCCATACCCTTAAGAACATACCTTCAAATGAATTATTTTTTAAAAGAAAAAAAATTATAGATATATACTTATAAATAAGATTAAATACAGGTGAAATTTAGGTTTTCTACAGAAGAAAGTGTTTGGTGGGGTCATAATAAGAAGGCCTACATTTTAACTAATAAAATAATGTTTTGTAATTATTTTTAATGACACAACGGAAATAAAGCCAACTTTTTCTCAAAATGTATGGCTTTTGAGGGCAGCTAGGTGGTGCAGTGGATAAAGCACCGGCCCTGGAATCAGGAGGACCTGAGTTCAAATCCGGCCTCAGACACTTGATACTTATTAGTTGTGTGACCCTGGGAAAGTCACTTAACCCCAATTGCCTCACACACACACACAAAAATATGGCTTTCTGAGATGTGGTAGGGTTATGGAAAAGTTAGCCAAAGTAAAAACAAAATATATCAAATTAATTTTTTAAAATTAATTTAAAAAAAATAAAGCCACATGAATCTGATTTACACTTTTTAAAGTCAAGATAATACCAATTCGGTCAACAAACACTTAGTGAGATACCACATAACACTGAGCAAAACATTATCTAGCTTAATGATACTATATGTGATTCATTTCATTAAAAAATAAGCAAGGGGGGGCAGCTAGGTGACACTTAATAGCTGTGTGACCCTGGGCAAGTCACTTAACCCTCATTGCCCCACAAAAAAAAAAAAAAGCAAGCAAGGGGCAGCTAGGTGGCGCAGTGGATCGAGCACTGGCCCTGGAGTCAGGAGTACCTGAGTTCAAATCTGGCCTCAGACACTTAACACTTACTAGATGTGTGACCCTGGGCAAGTCACTTAACCCCAATTGCCCCACTAAAAAAAAAAAAAAGTAAAAAAAAAAGTAAGCAAGATAAGAAGAAAAAACTTAAGAACAATCACTAAGGCAATTATTTTTGGTGTCAAGTGTGTGATGAGCAAAAATCTTATTAAATTTATGTGTGTATATGTGTATGCATTGGGGTGGGGGAGAAGAATGTTCCTGTTTACAAATATACTTAGCATTTCTCCACCCTAAATGCTTAATACCATCAAGACTGTCCAGAATACTCTCAACTTCCCTTCAAGTTCCGTGAATGTATTCATTTCAAAGACTTTAACAGACAATTAGCTAATTCTTCCCTGTAGGGTTGCAAGAAGAGATGATAAGGGTGATTATTATACAGTGATTCTAATCTGACAATAGAGACAGCAGGAGGCACCATGCATTGTCCTGAGAAAACCTACCATGTTTAACACTTCCAGGGAAGGGCAATGCCACATTGAGCTGGCTTCTGTGAAGATCTTTGAGAATGAATTATCATCATACTGATGACTTCAGGGGTCCTTTTCTTTTAACTTGCCTTGGGGTCACAATACCAGCTTTCATACAGGGCTCTTTTCTCCCGGGTATTCATTAGTAAGCACAGTTCTCAACACAGAACTGTGTCTGAGCTCCCTTGGCCTGCAATATTTAGTATAAAGTTGACCAACCCACCAAATGCAGCCATCTTTAATAGAGAGAAAGCAAAAACGAGAAGTGAGCTTGTCAATGAATGGCTGCTCTTTGTTTAATCACATAATTGGTACCATCATTAGCAAGTGCTGAAACAAGTTGTTTTTTTCTTTTGTAACAAAAAAAAAAAAGAGCATAAGATGCTCTCAGATAAAAGCATATTAAAAACTTAAAAAGAAAGACTTCTTCCTTGAGACTTTTTCTCATTATGAATATAAATGAAATAGGCTCTACTGTTGCTCTACTACCAGGGAAGTTTTGATGTGATCCAAGGCTTTCATTTTAGTATCTTAGACATCAGAGTAAAAAGTGTCATTTTTGTTATTAATTTCCTCTTTAGCACATGTAAGTGGCAGATATGGGGGGGGTGGCATTTCAGTCTTTCAGTTTGTTGCTTGTCTTGGATTATAGGTCCAGAATATGTAAAAGTCTATTTGCAATTATCAAAATAATTCCCCAACAACCCATGCCTAAAAAGCTATACTAGGTCTGACCTGTGGAAAAACAGTAATAAACTAAAACTTTGAGCTATGAAAACTAGCATAGATATCCACTGGAAATCTAGATAATCACACTATTACTCTCCAAATTCCATAAAACCAAAGAATGGTCTCATATTGCTCTTGAAATCATGGTGATAAGACTCTTTGCTACTCACATTATTATTTTTTTTTAAATAATGAAAGTTACACAGTAATGAATCTAAGTGGACTATTTTTTAAAATGATATTAAGACCATGATATAACATCACTGAAAATCTTGTACAATATATATATATATATGTTACTGTACATGCATGTATGTTTATATATATACAAACACATGTATGTTTAATATCTATCTCTAATATACCGTGGTCTTTGCCCACTAGGAACTTGCACATACTCAAATCCTGTTCTCTTTTTTATATTTTATAATATCAAATTTATATATTGATACAGACACAGATCCAGACAAAGACACAGGCATACGCATAAGCATAAGCATAGGCATAGGCATAGGCATAGGCATAGGCAGAGACATAGACATAGACATATAGACAGACATAGGTATAGATACAGGTATAGATACAGGTATAGACATAGGTATAGACATAGGTATAGACATAGGCATAGGCATAGGCATAGATATAGATATAGATATAGATATAGATATAGATATAGATATAGATATAGATATAGATATAGATATAGATATAGATATAGATATAGATATAGATATAGATATAGATATAGATATAGATATAGATATAGATATAGATATAGATATAGATATATACATGCTTTAATAATTTTACCTCATGGCAATGCCAGACTTCCCCTTCCTCGGCATCTTCTACTTGCAAACGTACTTTCTTTATGGCTCCATAATTTCTATCTATTTCCACTGTGGTCCTATAGATATGAGCTCTTCGAAGTGAGCCTTTTGGAAATATAACTGGTGCACAAGTGCCTCGTTCACAGCATACAATGAAGGCCATCTTAGGGTTTATACCACTGGATAAAACATTACTAGTCTTTACAGTGATATCCCAAGTACCTATTTATAGAAAAATAAAGACACAAAAATTCACTAAAATATTTGTGGAACCCAATATAATTCTGCATTTTCATTAGCTCCATACTGAATAAAGACTTAGAAAAATAAGTATAACCTCTAATTTGGCATGATAAGTTATCCTTTAGAAAATATGATGGAAAATTAGATGGCATTGGCTATCCTTCCCGCTGCAACCCTTATAAACTTGGACTTTCTTTTCAGATTACATTCAGTATACATTATTTGCTTTGTATTTTTTCTAAGTGAAGAATGTGTTCTCCTATCTCAAGATAAAGGAAAGGAAAAAAAATAGCTATATAATAATGTGAGGGAGCTCTATAACATAAATAATCTGCTCTCTTTTTTGAACAAGTTTCTATCATGTATTTTTTGTTTTGTTTTGTTTTGTTTTTTGTTTTTTGCAGGGCAATGGGGGTTAAGCGACTTGCCCAGGGTCACACAGCTAGTAAGTGTCAAGTGTCTGAGGCCGGATTTGAACTCAGGTACTCCTGAATCCAGGGCCAGTGCTTTATTCACTGTGCCACCTAGCCACCCCCTCTATCATGTATTTTTTATTTATTTTTATTTTATTTTATTTTATTTTTTTAGTGAGGCAATTGGGGTTAAGTGACTTGCCCAGGGTCACACAGCTAGTAAGTGTTAAGTGTCTGAGGCCAGATTTGAACTCAGGTATTCCTGACTCCAGGGCCAGTGCTCTATCCACTGCGCCACCTAGCTGCCCCTATCATGTATTTTTTAAACTATTCATATTTTCCTCTTCAGGAAGCCTTAATCAACTGAGTAGATAATGTATCCACCAATAAGACCCCATATATCCATATTCTCTCAAACAAAGAGGAAAATGGAAAATAAAAATAGAATGACAAGTAAAGGTAAAAAACAAAAGTTAAGAACACATAACATATGTTATACCTATGCAATACAAAGTAGTTTGCACAAAGTAAAATAATTAAATTTATTGACATAAAATAAAACTTATAGTTTTTTTCCTATATAAAGTGTTGAATCTGCAATATGTCCTCTTTTTGCTACATTTTTAAAAATACAATTTAGCACTAAGTTTTTACATATTCTTTAATTTATTATGGTACTATGATTTTAGTGCAATAGATATTAAGATATTTGAGAAAATATGTCTTTGATTTAAATCCATAGATTTTCAATGTTATCTTAGTCAGGGATGTTCCAACATCATTTAAATTTGTTTATTTCCATTTAATGGTGTGATGTCTCATATGGGGTGAAGATATTTTGCAGCATTTCATCTCCATTTAGGTAAACCTATATATGTGTATAGGTAGCTATAGATATCTATTTCTGTGTGTGTGTGTGTGTGTGTGTGTGTGTGTGTGTGCACAGAGTTTATCATTTCTTCAATAGTGGCAAGATTTCAAGAACTATGGGGGAACTCAAGTCTGTGGATCCAGGAGAAAATGGTCTTGGGGATGGGAAGTAAAACTGTATCAAATATTTTCTTGGATAAATATATTACTGTTTGTTTATGATGACCAAATCTTACAAGAACACTGATACTTCAGTCAAGGGATTTAGTAGATCCTTGAATGAAAAAGGAAGGAAAGAATATTTATTAAGTGTCCACTATGTTTCAGGCACTGTGCTATTTTACAAAAATTTTGTTTGAAGGGCAGCTAGGTGGCGCAGTGGATATAACATCCACTCTGCATTCAGGAGGACCTGAATTCAAATCCAGCCTCAGACACTTGACACTTAACTATCTGTGTGACCCTGAGCAAGTCACTTAACCCTCATTTACTGGCCAAACAAACAAATATTTTTTTTTGATATTCACAACTCTGGGAGGTAATTATTATTATCCTCACTTTACAGTTGAGGAAACTAAGACAAATATAGGTTAAGTGATTACCCAGGGTCACAGAACTAGTAACTATCTGAAGCCATGGTTGAACTCAGGTCCTCCTGATACCAGGGTTAACATTCTCTCTACTGGACCATTTACCTGTCTCTATAAATAAGATTCATCAGAAAAAAATAAAGCCACTTTTAATGTTTAGTTTGACAGTCTTTGTATTGTTTTTTCCATGAGAAGTGTTTTCTTTTCCTTGGTATAATGGTAAGTGTGTATATATGCTAGGCCCCTCTGAAAGTCCTGATTTCATGAGAATGTTAGGTTGTTCTACACCAACATTTTTGACTGCATTTTACACTGAACTTTAGTGTGAATATTTCATTATAGTCCTAAATAGCACTTGATACACTTGACTTTCTCACATCTACAGTTGCTACAATCTCTCTAACAGTCATTGAAGTGTGCTCTTTACACGCTTTATCTTTCTTTCATGTGTCTTTAGAATAGCTATCATTCTTAAAAAATAACAGAATGAAAATACAACAAAAGAAAAAAATGAAACACATGTGTGTGGTACAAGATCAATCAATCTACCAATAAACAAACATTTATTAAATATTATGTGGAAAATACCATTATACGTATAAAATCAGTCTATAGTTCTCAAAAAGCTTACATTCTAGTAGGAGAAATAATATGAAAATAATTAGTATCATAGAGTAGAGAAGCTTTGCTTCCACAGAAATGCTCTGGCTCCTGGGGAAACTGGGAAAGGCCCACTGCAGAAAAGACTGTTTAAATCACTTCTTTGTCATAGAAGGATAAGAGTAAAAGGAAGTGTGTTCCAATTTGTCTGGAAGTCCACAGATCCAGTCAGGAAGTTGGAAGTAGCAATGAGAGGATATAAAGTTAGAGTTAGAGGAAGAGGGCCATAAATTTTTCTTCAGAAGGCAATAGGTATCTGGAGCTGAACTTCCTTCTTTAGCAGGTACTTTAGTTGGCTAGTGACCCAAGGGAAGCTGATCTTAAGATGGGAGGTGACATTGCTATGGTCTTCTATCTTGGGGCTCCCAGAGTGCTCCACCCTGGGGCAGGTGATTGAGTACCCCAAGTTTTCAAGGCCTTCAGGGTCTCCCATGTTCTGGAACTGTATCATCTCCTCCCTCAAGTACAGGCCAGAGAAATGGAGACACTTGAGTGGCCTAGAGTTTATCCTGAAGCTGGTTTTTGAGGGGGGTAGGGAAGTGCAGGTATCCTGTAGTCTCCTGCCTTTGCTAGAGCAAGTACTTAAGTACCCTGAAATTGCATTACTTTCTGACTCAGAAGATATGCACTGGTACCACCTGGAGTTACTAGCTTTCCTACACGGAACAGGTGCTATAATAACTGGTATATTAAGAGAGAAGAATGTGGCTTCAGATACTGCAGTGCTCTATAGTGACATAGTCTCACAACTTGGGCAGAAAGTGGCATGGCCATATGTTAGTTGCCATCCTGCCTTAGAAACACTAATATGGTCCAGTATCCCATAGCCTCCTGCCTCAGAGCAAGTGCTAGAATACACTGGTTGCCTCAAGAAAATTGTCTTTAGAAAGCAAATAGAGATAGTTGGCTTTCCACGTCAGGGTAGAAGTTATGATGTCTCAAAACACATGGCCTTCTACCTCAATGCAGGTGCTCCAGTGGTCTGTGGTTGCCTTTGGAAGCTGATCTTTAGAGCAAGAGGGGGCAATATTGCAGGGCCACTACCTTTCAGGAAAAAAAACACTACAGTGACCTGGATTACCAGTGGAAGCCTATCTTCAAGGGGCAGAAGATGGCCACGTCTTCTGGACTCCCACCATGACAGGTGTTGGAGTGGTTCATGTTTCCAGCACTCAACTGATAAAGCACTAACTAAAGAGGTGGGGGTGGGGCACCAGTTTTATCTAGATTCATGTGGCCAAAACCATGTATTCCAAGTCAGCCTAGCTTTAGTATTAGTACAAATATGTGACTATTGACATCAAAAATGTTTCAATGTCAAAACTGTTCCTTTTCTCAAGTTTGATTCCTATAAACTATGACATGTATTCTAATATTTTAGAATGTATATTTTTAGAGGATAGCACCAATAACTGTATTTACATGTATTCATGGTCCAAAACTAAATGTGAAAAAGAATGAAACCAAAAGATTTAGCCTTTAAAATACATAAAATATTCAACTGAAAAATTCAATTCACTGAGGATGATTTGATTTTAAATTTGATTAACACTTCCCATTTAGATACATTTATTGGCTAATAGGTTGAGATATCTGTTAGGGGTCCAGGTAGAAATATAAACACTAGACACATAAATATTTCCCCTATAGGGGAACTGACAGCTATTTATATACAGAATATAATTTAGTTACAAAATATCTTAGATTCATGTAGAACTAGAAATGTCATAGTTTAAATTTGGGGCCCTGAAATATAGTAACTACATTTTGCCTCATAAAACTTTTAGCCAAGAATACGGGTGTTAGTTTTGTTCATAAATGCAAGTTTAAGAAGACATTCCATTGTGTGTGGACTACCTAAATGTTTAAGCATCCTCAAGCTGCTACCCTATGGAACTCCAGCATCTCCTAATAACATTGGGAGTTGGGAGCACAGATTTAAACCATATTCACTATATTAAAAAATCCACTCACAAAACTGAATATCGTTGATGCACGTACTTGTTTGTTTGTTGACCTAATAGATGGAAGATTAACATATAAAAAAATCCTGGATAATTTCACAAATAAACTCTACAAGGACTGGTTCTACTGGAACTAAAACATCATTATATTTAAAAAGTTGCTTACAATCATACAGACATAATATTAATCTATGATAAAAATGATATTTTACTAGAAAGATCTATGCCACATGCATGTAATCTCCAAAACCTGGAATGAAAAGATGTTTGATTTTTTCCTCTTGAAATTTAGAACCCTAATGGAAGAAATCAAAACCATGTGAAAATGCACTTAGGCCCATGCCATCTGCATTGTTGTTTCTGCTATTGTGGTTGCCCCCAAAATACTTTAATGGATGCTACAAAATGTGATCTTACATTCAAATATTATTATTAATTTTAATGTTAATTCACAGAACACTAAATATGTATATAATTAATAGTTCACATTTACATAGTACTTTAAGGTTTGCAAAGCACTTTACAATTATAACTTCATTTGATTCTCACAACCCCGCAAGGTAGGTGCTATTATTATCTGCTTCGTATAGATGACAAAACTGAAGCAGACAGAGGTCAAGTGACTTGCCTGGCTAGTGTCACCCAGGGCAAGTCACTTAACCCTTTTTTGCCCCAGTTTCCTCATCAATAGAATGAGATGGAGAATGAAATGGCAAACCACTCTAGTATCTTTGTGAAGACAACTTCAAATGGAGTCATGGAGAGTCAAATATTACTTTAAGAACTCAACAGCTAAAACAACTAACTTTCAGACTCCAGGTCCAAAATTCTAACAACTTTGTCACTAGCAGTATAGGAACTTGTCCCAAGATTATTTCTAGCCATATTTTACCAAAAAAAATGAGTTGAGCAAGATATCACTAATAATTAAAATGTTTTCTATGATGTGTATTTATTCTACACTTTCCTTCCCTAAATAACTTTTAAAATATTAACTAAATTTCAATTCAATTCAACAAATATGTAGTAAATGTTTCATTTGTTACAGGTACTGTGCTACTGAGCTACAGATGTACTGACAAATCTTAAAATAGTCCCTGCTCCCAAAGAGCTTACTTTCTTCTGAAATGCAAACTTTTCCAAGAAATAATGACCACTAACAGCATATACATTACAAAATATAGAGACAGATATTTGAAAGGTGTCAAAATATGTAATATATCTTACCAGCAAAAGTAAGGTCTATAGAGAATATAGATTAGTAGTAGGTTAACCATACCCTTTGAAGAGCTTGTTCTCAAAGCCTTGGCATTTCTAGATCTCTTTAGCAAACTGAGTGTGCAAGGGGTCAATACTTGAGATATGCCCTCATTAAGAGGGGTGACAGAGTATTTCATTCTGTTACAGTAGTACTATAGCTGGCTTTTGCAATCAGCTGATAGTACAATATTTTGCTAACTACAAAAAGGCCAACTGTTTCTGGATGTATTTTTGTTTCCAAGTGTAGTAGGTATTAATTTATTTCTGTACTTCAAAAGAAGAGTAGACAGAGAGCTTAACAAGGTCATTTGATGACACATTTCAATTGTTATCTTTGATACTACTGTTATAGGATTAAGGTTTTTTTCTTCCTTATCTTGATTCTAAAATGCTATGAGTTTTTTTGAGAATCAATCAAATAACCAGTAAGTATTTATTAAGCACCTACTATGTGCCAGGAGGTCTGTGAATAAAAATTAATTTAGGAAATTGTTAATTTGAAAAGACTAATTCTGCTATCTGGTAACCATTTTAAAGAGGAAAGATTATTTATTTAATTGTGAAATTTCTGTCTCTTTACATTTATTTTTCTCCACCTCTTCATCTTCCTTTTGTTCTATTCCTTGCTTTCATGCTTTTCATGATTGTTATTGGTTCTTCCAATTTGTAGGGGCCAAATCTTAATTGGGGAGTGTTAGATAGATGGCTCGCCTCAATATTAGGGCAAGGAAGGAGACTAACAGCCTCCCTCAAAAACAGAACAGGGTTTATCAACAAGAATGAACTTAAAAATACAAGCAAGATCAGTAGAATTAAGGGAAAGGAAAAAAAATGAGGGAAAGGAAATGATACAACCTGAATAACACCACCATTCAGAGATCAGCTGAGAATACACAGCTACATCCCGTCACTTTCTAGCTTCAAGCTACTCCCTTCTCCTTCCCAGCAGACCCCAGGCTGACTGCAGACAACCCCAAGTCAATTGGCTGGCAGCTGTAACTGACAGTCACATGACTGCTCTCACTGGGCTTCCCAGTCATTATAATTTTGCCAGGCCCATACAGGCATTGGCGAGTGGTGATGATGTAAGGTGCCAGTGCTATGGCAATGGCTACAACCAGTGGGTGGAGCACCATTCTGTTATGCAGGCGTGGAACCTGAGCCCCAGGCCAGTGCGTGGGCCAGAGTTTTTAAAATTCTAGCCCAAAGATAGAGTCATACAAACCTCAAATAACAATTAATTCTTTACATCCCCCCCTTTGTTTTGTCAAGAAACACAGGATGTTTCCTTGATGGAACAATAAATAATAAACAATAAATAAAAAACAGAATATCATAACCTATGCTAACAAACAATATATTAATAACAATACAGGAAAGGGAAAATACATATTACAGATGATATGTATATATGTGTATATATATGTATATATACATATATATACATACATATATATAGTAACAGAAGGAAAAACAAAAAATAAAAATGTTCATTTATAATCCTTGAAATCTTGTCTTCATGGAGTATTTAGATGCCATCAGGGGGACTAGATTCTGGTCCAGATTATGAATTCTGGTTGTCTCTGGAGACTTTTACTTCTTTAGCTATTGAACTGCTAGATTTCCACTAATCTTTAGTATGGCATTATCAATGATCAAATTAAACAGTGAAAGTTCTTCAAAATATAATTCATATAGAACAAATTTAAACTTGATACATATAGCATATTACAAATTTACAACTTTTTATTAATGGGGAGGCTTGATAAATCAAAACCAATAAAAATTCACTGAAGGCATACTGTGCATACTTTTCTAAAATATTTTTTATCAGCCAATGTGTTCATGTAAATTTTTAAAATTTCAAACAAACATTGTGGACCACAGAAATGTGAAGAATATCATAGAAGGATAAAAGTATGAATAAAATCATGTAATTATGGTCACTGTGGAAAAAGAAAGCAATGCTACTCAAACGTTAAAAATGAATTTATATGTGTATCCTTCCACGAAAATCTCACTCCAATGCCTCTTCCTGACATGGAGGTGAGCCTGAGTTCTCTAATGCTGTCCATGGAGCACAAGCTTGGGTAGGTCCTATGAAGCTTAGGAGTCTTCGAGTAAATTTCCTTAACGAAAGAGTTTTAAAGTTTCCATCAACAGTTTGGCTATAGACTATTGATTTTTTCAACCCCAAAATTGAGTTAAGGTCTTTTGGGCATTTTGTGGGGGCGAGGGGCAAGGAAGTGAATCCTTGCATCAGTGAAAATACAGGTCTTGAAGTATTCACAAAAGTACAACTACTACTATGCTTTATCCTTTAGAAGTCAGGGAAATGGAAGCAGCTAGGTGGCACAGTGGATAGAGCATCGGCCCTGGAATCAGGAGGACCTGAGTTCAAATCTGGTCTCAGACACTTGACACTTACTAGCTGTGTGACCCTGGGCAAGTCACTTAACCCCAATTGCCTCACAAAAAAAAAGAAGTCAGTGAAATGGGGGCAGCTAGGTGGTGCAGTGGATAGAGCACTGGCCCTGGAGTCAGGAGGACCTGAGTACAAATCCGGCCTCAGACACTTGATACTTACTAGCTGTGTAACCCTGGGCAAGTCACTTAACCCCAATCGCCTCACCAAAAAAACAAAAACAAACAAACAAAATACCAAGTCAGTGAAATGGTTTCTATCTGTTAACATTCCTTAACTCTTCAGACACCAAACTGTGGCTAACTTTAGTAAAAACAGAGGTTAACAATTAACTAATCCACCATGGGGGTAAAAATCATTAAACCAAAAGAATAGGGCATTGCTATAGATATCAGCACCTGGCCATGAGGCAGTTCCTATATCTAATTACTAAACCAGGTTGCCCTAGATTGAATATGAGAAATCACAGGAACTAGGAAAATGTTATGTTTGGGAACTTGAATCATCAAAGATTTTGAGCTTAGAGGTACATTAGAGGTCAGTCAGTCCAATTATCATTTTATAGAGGAAGAAACTGAGGCCAAATGAAGAAAAGTCATTTACTCAAGGACATATAGGTAGTAAGTAGTAGAACCAGGATTCAAAACTCAAGTCCTTTGTCTCATAATCGAACACATATTCTGTTTGTACACCTTCTCCAGGAGCAGATTAGTACTATAATTATCACCTTTCTCTCTAATCTTTAGTCTGTCCCAATCTATTGCTTCATTTGTTTTTATATAAGGTTTGAAAGTTTTTCCTCATCCTTTGCAAACTTCTTCTAATCTTCGATCATCTTAAGTTATTAATTTATATATCTCTTCTCTGTCATAGCCAAAGTACTAGAAAAAAAAGTTGTCTACACTGATTATATGCACTTTCTCTCATCTTACACACTTCTCAAATCCTTGCTTCCCACCTCATCATGTATTTCCAAAGTTATCAGTGATATCTTACGTGCCAAACTTGATAGTCTTTTCTCAACAATCATCCTTGTTGACCTTTGTACAGCATTTTTGACTGTTGAATACTCTACTCTGGATATTTTCTGCATGTGATATCACTTTCTCCCTTCTTTTCCTGCTCCTCCTTCCTGTCTAAGTCTCGTTTATCAAAGCATCATCCATATCCCACTCTGTAATTGTTGGTATATATCCTAAAGCTCTATGCTGAATTTGTCTCTTTGTCTATAAACTCTCCCAATGATCTTATCAGCTCTAATGAGATCAATTATCATATGTATATAGATGACTCCCAGATTTCTATAATCCATCCTTATACTCTTTCCTGGACTCTAGTCTCAATCATCAACTACCTATCACACATTTTCCACCAAGTATCCTTTAGGCATATCAAAGTGAATTTTCTTACACTGAACTTATTATCATTTTCTATAAAACCAACACCTCTTCTGATTTTACCAATTTCTGTTGAGGGCATTAATGCTATCCAAATCTTAAGAGTTTCACAGCCTCAAAATCAGGCTCGATTCCTCCTAATTCCTCACCACCCCCTCTCCATAATCCTCATATTGTCGACCTTGATAATATGTCTCCTCCATCCCCTCCTCTCCACTCACACAACCCCAGCACCCTAGTTCAGTCCCTCACAACTTCCTGGATTATTGCAATATCATCAAAATTGATGTCTTGATTTCTGTTGCGGAATCAAGATGGCAGAGGAAATACAGTAAGCTCTCGGGACTCATGACAGGATCACTCAAAAAAAACCCCTCAAAATAATGGCATAGGACAATTCCTGGAGCAGCAAAACCCAAAAAAGAACAGGCTGAGATCATTTTCCAGCCAAAGACAGTTTAGAATGTCAGCAGGAGGGGACTACTGGGCCCAGGCAGGAGTGGAGCCCAATCCCACAGTCACACTGACAGAAATCCAGTCCCAGGCAGCCCAAGACAGGGAAAGAGACCCCCAGAGCCTCTGAATCAGCTGCAGCACCATTGCTGTCTGGAACTAAACTCATGGTCTGATGAAAGGGCTGAGTGGTTGGCAGAGGGGATATTAAAAGGTTCTCTGCTGGTGCTGAAGTAACTTGGGTTTTTCAGCCCTGCTGGGAAACAGGAAGTAGGATTGAGTGGCAGTGGCCCAGGTGTGGGAGGGGAGCAGGCCCATTAAAGCTAACAATCACAACACACAAGGTTTTAATGTCTGGTTAATTAGCAAGTTGGCCTGCAGTTGTCTATAGACCAGGGAACAGGCCAGGCAAGTGAAGAACCTGACTTTCCTTAAACCAAAACAGTTGGGACCCTCTAAAGCTTGGGACATGGTAGGGCCCCACTTTAAGAGGGAGTTAAAAGTCAAGTAAAAGATGGGCAAGATAAGTAAGCAGAGAAAGTTGAGAACCATAGAAAGTTTCTTCAGTAACAAGGAAGACCAAGGTCCACCCTCAGAAGAGGATAGCAACATCAGGGCACCTACATCCAAAGCTTCCAAGAAAAATATGCATTGGTCTCAGGCCATAGAGGTACTCAAAACGGGTTTTGAAGACAAAGTAAGAGAGGTAGGGGGGGAAATGGAAAAAGAAATGTGAGTGATGCAGGAAAGTCATGAAAAAAATCAGCAGCTTGAAAAGCCAAATGGAAAAGGAGATATAAAAGCTCTCTGAAGAAAATAATTGCCTAAGAATTAGGATTGAACAAATGGAAGCTAGTGACTTTATAAGAAACTAAGACACAATAAAGCAAATCCAAATGAATAAAAAAATAGAGGGCAATATGAAATATTTCCTTGGAAAAACAGCTGACCCGGAAAAGAGAACCAGGAGAGATAATTTGAAAATAATTAGACTACCTGAAAACCATGATCAAGGAAAGAGCTTAGACATGATCTTCCAGGAAATTGTCAGGGAAAATTGTCCTGATATTCTATAAGCAGAAGGTAAAACAGAAATTGAAAGAATCTACTAATTACCTCCTGAAAGAGATTCCAAAAGGAAAACTCCCAGGAATATTATAGCTAATTTTTGGAGATCCCAGTTCAAGGAGAAAATATTACAAGCTGCCAAAAAGAAACAATTCAATACTGTGGAGCCACAGTCAGGTCTAGCATGGAATAGGATATTCTAGAGGGCAAAGGATTTGGGATTACCACCAGGAATCACCTATCTGGCAAAATTGTGTATAATCTCTCAGGGCAAAAATGGGATTACAATGAAAAAGAGCACTTTCAAGTGTTTGCAATGAAAAGACCTGAACTGAGAAGAAAATTTGACTTTCAAATATAAGAACCTAGAGAAGCATAAAAAGGTAAACAGGAAAAAGAAATTAAGAGTTATGTTAAAAGGTTAAACTCTTTACATTCCTACATGGGAAGATGTTACATCTAACTCATAAGAACATTCTTAGGGCAGATGATAGAAATAAATTTAGACAGAGGGCACAGGTGGGAATTGATTATGAAGGGAAGAGATCTGTAAAGTATTTAGTTTTTTGTTTGTTTTTTTTGTGTGTGTGGTGGTTGGATTTGGCTGACATGTGTGGGATTATGCAGTGCTTAAGATAATTCAGGTTAAATGACTTGCCCAGAGTCACATAGCTAATAAGTGTCTGAGGTGAGATTTGAACTTAGATTCTCCTGACTTGAAGGCCAGTGCTTTATCTACTGTGCCACCTAGCTGCCCCCTGGAAAATAAGATTCATTTAATAAATGCTTGTTAATTGATTAAATTGCTCTGCCTCCTTGGACTTGAGCTGACTACACTGGCAGCAGAGTTTAATCCTATAGAAGCATCTATAGCAGGAAGGACTATCACATGTAAATTGCTAATTAGTTAATGAGATAAAGGGTATGGTTGGGGTTTTTTTACCCAATCAGCTTGACAACTAATTCTAACTGAATTTTTTATTCAATCATTTTAATCATGTATAACTCTTCCTGACACTATTTGGGGTATTCTTGGCAAAAGTACTGGAGTGGTTTGTCATTTCCTTCTCCTGCTTATTTTACAGATGATGAACTGAGGGGAATAGTGTTAAGTGACTTGCCCAGGGTCACACAGCTAATAAGCATTTGAGGTCACATTTGAACTCACATCTTCCTGAGTCCAAGCACAGTGTTCTACCTTCCTACCTATACCACCTAGCAGCCATTTAACTGAATAGAATGGACTATTTAGAAAATACATTTCTCACAGTCTTGTGATCTGATAAAAAACAATAATTTTAGGTTATTGGGCACAAGAGTGCTACTATTACATTCAAGCAAATAGGGCCCTTGCCCTGAGCTGTATTACTCAGGGGGTGCCCACTTTGGAGAATGTGCTCATTATAGGCATAGAAATTATTAAGCAAAAAGAAAAACAGAATAAAGTGAAATAATTATGAATTATCTGCTTCATCAAGTATATGTTACCTTATGTGTATGCAATTTATTACATGAGACATGGAGATATCTGAATATACGTAAATTAAACCAGGCAATTGTTCTAGATTAGATAGGATAGTTTGGATTCCCATAGCCCCAATTTCATATGGAAAACAATGGAAAATATTCTGCATTCATCTAATATATTCCACTTGCCCCCACATTTTCATCAATTCATTTAAGTGCTCATAGATTTATTGCTCATTGTTAACTGTCATGAGGCACTTGAAAGTACAACAGATACTATTGACTGAATACATTGTTACAGATGATAAATTTAATAATAACATAAATGCACACACAATCAAGTGTGGGCAGGAACCTTATTCATTGTTAAAAGATACTACCTTATAAAAAAATGTAATGTGACTGTTGATCCTATACCACCAATTAAAAACTTATAGTATGGGCAATATTGATGGTAATATTCCATTTCTTGACCTGAAGTGATTACCAAAACATTCTTGCTTAATTTAAAGATTTTCGGGGTGGCTAGGTGGCGCAGCGGATAAAGCACCGGCCCTGGATTCAGGAGTACCTGAGTTCAAATCCGGCCTCAGACACTTAACACTTTCTAGCTGTGTGACCCTGGGCAAGTCATCCAATTGCCTCACTAAAAAAATTTAAAAAATCAAAAATTAAAAAAAAAATTTTAAGATTTTCTTAACATTTCATGTGGGTTTCAGGCTTGGGATGTAAATATATTGCATTGCATTTTGAGAATGTTAATCTTTAGCTATTGATATTAGTAGCACATTCTCTGTTATGAAAAGTTAACTGTTTTTGATGTCTTGTTTTCTTCTTAAAAATTTTAATATGCCCCATGTTGGAAGTTTAAAAATTTGGTGTGCTTTACCTAAATCCTTAATAATTAATGAAAGAGGATACTTTTCAAATTCATTTTAAAAATACGCCATAATCATTAATAATATGACCATAGCTATCACAAACTTAAATGTAAAAATTCTCCAATCTAAGGAAGGGGCAAATTGTCAGTTGTCATAAAAAATTTGCACATGCACTAACTCATATTGTATAGGATGGCATCTTTCTTGCATAATGTTAGGTTAGAGGGTAGATATATAGACTGGAATGTTTTAATTTGGTACTTTTTATTTTTCATATGTATTTAAACTGCCAGAAATAATAAGGAATATAAAAGTTATGCATTTTAATTCAAAGATATTTTTATAATTTAAAATAAATGATTGAAATGTAACACTTGGTTTTATTTCTTAAATTATAATTTTATAGATTTTGTATATTTAATGCAAAGTAATTATTATTTTAATTTCAAAAGAGATAGTTCTAATATCTGAGGTCTCAAAAACAGGGACATTATAAAATATAGAGTATAGATATTCCATTCTCTGGTTTATTAGTATTGCTAATATAAAAGACAATATTAAAAATAATTCAAACTTCAGTGTAAGATTCTATAATAATATCTTTTAAATTACCTATTTCATGAAAAAAATATCATTTTCAAGACTTTTCATACGAAATATTTTGAAACAGGCTTCTGCTCTTTGATAAAAATTTTATGCACCATGCTTTTGCAACAAAGGCAACATTTTCAGTTTTTCTTGAAATGTGAATTATTGGGGAGTGATCGAGGATTGTTTGACATATTTTAACTTCTGCGTATCATCTATCAAATGATTTTGAAAATAATTTGTAAAAATTAAGCTATGGCTATTTGTGTCAAGTTCAGGAGTTGGTCCTTCAGCTGAAAGATTAAGGTGAGCCCACATTATATAAATTTTATTCTTGGAATATCTTGGAACGAGTGTTGTGAATAGCCAGGGGGCTGGTTGGCATGATTCTGATTAACCTTCTGTAGTCACATATGATACACAAAATTATAATGTAAATTATCTTGAAGACTACAATAGTAATCCAAATTTAGACAGCCATTATAGCTCTATGAAGTTGTGTTTTAAGTCTCAATACTTCTTATGAAAAGGCGAATGTTTTAAAACAATTATTCTAAATCTTCATCAATAAATCAGTTTGCCCCAAAAGGGCTGAATTTTGTAATACATTTTCAATCAAATTGTTCTTATAGACAGAATCCTCTCAGAAAATATCTGTCTAATACTCCACAGAGGCTAAGGCTGGCCATGGTATACAAACTATCAGAAACTAATCCCAAAACTTATTTGGAAAGAGAAAGCTTTAAAAATAAAAAGGATTTCTTGCTTTTGGAAAGAAGTTATTATTGTCTATTGGAGAATATGTGAGCATAGCTAGCCCTATATTTCTGGTATACTATAAGGATAAGCTAAATAGGCTGCTAAATTTTCAATAAAGAGTTTAATTTACTTAAGAAGAAAGTTCATACTTATAAATATTAGTGATCATATTTGCCAGAAAAGAATCAGATTGGCATAGTTGAAAGAACTTTGTATTAGATTCATTAGATATGTAGTGGTGGTTAAGTTGCTTACAGTGAGTAATAATTTTAACATGGCTTCATTTTCTGGATACTTTTGTATTCAATATTTCCATCTTTTTTACATTAATTTACACATTTTTTGCCCTGATATGTGGTCAGTTTTTGTAAAAGTTCCATGTAGAGTTAAGAAATAGAGATAATCTCTTACAATCCCATTTAGATGATCCCATAACTCTTTTAACCCTAGTCTCTCCAGTAATTTGTTCAGGTGAACTTGTGTGTGTGTGTGTGTGTGTGTGTGTGTGTGTGTGTGTTTAAGAAATGATATTACTCCAAAGAAATATACAAAAGATGTAGTTCATGAAGAACATGCATTAATGTCTATTAGAGATATCATGGCAACTATTTATGTGGGAATTTAAATGGGTCAATGATAATTCAAGTCAACAATGAAACTAGATCAGACACATTCAGATGAAAAGAGAATTGCATTTAAAAAAACAAAATTATAATACTGTTGAGCTACAATAAGGCTAAAACAAGATCTAGCAGCATCTACATTAAAGAACCAGAGGGCATGGAATATCATATTCCAGAGGGCAAAAGAACTGGGACTACAGTCAAGAATCACAAACCTAGAAAAACCATGTGTAATCTTTCCAAGGAAAAAATTGGATTTCATTGAAAAAGAGGAATTAAAGTCATTTGTGATGAAAAGACCTTAATGGAATAGAAAATTTGTCTTTCAAATGCAATAGCCTAGAGAAGCATAAAAAGGTAAACAGCAAAAGAAATCATGAGGGATATTAAAAGATTAAACTCTTTACATTCCTACATGGGAAGATAATACCTTGAACTCATAAGAAATTTCTCAGTAGCTGAAAGGAATACATGTAGACAGAGGACACAGGTCTGAATTGAATATGAAGGGATGATATCTGTAAAGTATTTATTTTTTGTTTGTCCTTGTTCTTTGTGTGGTAAGCAGGGTGGAGTGTCTTATGTCTGGGGCCAGATTTGGGCTCAGGGCCTCCTGGGTCCAGGGCTGGGGCTTTGTCCACTGTGCCACCTAGCTAACCCATGATGGCATCTTTAAAATAGGGTTGAGGGGTAGGAGGAATGAGATTGGGGAGGGGAAAGGGGAGAGGTGGCTCACATGAAGGAAGCAAGTGTATGGAGGGAAGGGGAAGAAGGGGAAGGACTGGGGGAGGGAGTGAACCTTACTATCATCAGAATTGGCCAAAAGAAAGAATAGCATATATACTCAAGTGGGTATAGTAATATATTTTTTCTGTGAAGAAAAGTGGGAGTGGAAGGAGATGGGGGGGAGGGAGCAGTAAAAAACAAAACACTTCCAAGTTAAGTGAAGATGTTCTGCATAACTGCACATGTATGATTTACATTGAATTGTTTGATTTCAAAGAGAGGGTTGAGGAGGAAATGAGGAAGAAAAATTTAGAACACAGAATTAACTCAGGGAGCTTAATCTCATCAGAGCGGGCTCAAGGAGGAAATAATATACAAACCTAATTGGGAGGAGTAATCTATTTAATCCTATACGAAAATAGGAGGGGAAGAGGATAAGGAAGGAAGGGTGAAAGAGCTGAGGGCAGAGGAGGGGAGGGGACAGTCAGAAGTAAAACACTTTTGCAGAGGAATAAGGTAAAAGAAGATAGAAAATAGAGTAAATATCATGGGAAGGGAATAGGATGAAGGGAAATAGTTATGATGATTGATTATAATGGCAAAACATATGGTACCTACTCTGCTGGGCTATTGTGAAGAAAATTATTTGTCAAATTTAATGTACTATATAAAAGTATATAAAAGATGAACAGGATGCTATCAGAAAAACCTAGAAAGACCCACATGAACTGAAGCAGAGTGAAATGTACTCTATACAAAATAACAGCAATAGTGTAAGATGATCTGCTGGGAAGCACATGGTTATTTTCAGCAAGGCAATGATACAATATAACTCTGAAAGACTTATGAAAATTTCAATCCATCTAAAGAGAAAGAAATGATGGTATCTGAAAAGAGATTGAAACACATTTGTTTTGACAATTCCTTAATCTCAAGTTTTGTTTTTAACTGTTTACTCTCACAACCTAGCTAATGTGGAGATGTTTTCCATGACTACTCACGTATAACTTATATTGTATTGCTTCAGTTCTTGGGGGTAGTGGGTGGGAAGAGAGGGAAGAAGAGAAGTTGGAACACAAAGTTTTAGAAAATTGATATCAAATTTTGTTTTTATATTTAATTTGGAAAACAAATTTTAAACAATAAAAAAGGTTTTTAAAGATATAAAAACCTATACAGTTTATTGTATAATTTCAAAATATATATTTGTTTTACTTTGTCCTAGTTATTTGCATACCACTCTAGGTTTAAATCCTGCCTCCAAGACGTCATACCTATGTGTCAAGGAGTAATTAATTCAGCAGAAATCACTATGTTTATCTTTTTTTTTTCCTATCTTGGTGTTTACTTTGATACTTACTCTGACCAGTCAGTCAATGATGTGTTCACAGATTGCTAATTTTATGATATGACATGACAAGCAATCCTTGAGACTGTGTCAGCTAAATGAATTTGCTTATTATCTCTATTAAAATGACTCCTAAATCTCCATGCAAAATTCTCATCTCTCTCCTGGGCTCCTAGGTTTCATTAACAACTGTGCACTTTACATTTCTCTACATGCATATCTCAAATGAATCTCAAACTCAGTATATCTAAAACTGAAATTATCTTTTTCTCTAAACCCACATTTTCTTCAAAATTTTCCTATTTCTGTCTAGAGTAACATCATTTCCCCAAATATCCAACTTAACAATATAGCACTCATAAGCATAGGCATAGATAGGCCTTGTACAGTCTTTCTGTAATGTCTGAAATATTCTTTTTTTTCAACTCTTTGAATCCCAAGCTCCCATCCCAAGGTTGGGCTTCAAAAGGACATTCTTGATTTTCCAAGTTTCTAGTCCTATCTCCCCTATTTCCTACAAATTCCCTTGTATGTATTCTGAATATATCTATATATTTTTTTTCTGTGAACATGTTGTATTTCCCTAGGAGCAAGCGAACTCCTTGAAAAAAAGACGTATATGACCAACACAGTGTCTGGTATAAATAGCACTTGATTTTATAAATGTCTGTAGTTTGTTGAATTGCATCAGAAAGAGCTGCTTATCTATTAGGAATTATGTAATAAGCAGTATTAAAATTGAATTGATATTTTATTGTGTCATTTGGAGGTCAACAATCACTTTCAGTACCTTTTGTTTTCTTCAAGAAAAAGATTTGGGGATTCTGAATATTCAATAAGCTCTTGGCCTCTTTCAAGTCTTGATTCTGAAATATCTCTTCCAACAAACCTTTCTGCATCTTCCCCTGTGCTATATTTCATATTCAAGTGACCAAGCATTAAATTGCATTTAATTTGGAGAATCTCATCAAGTTCTTCACATAAATTTTCTTCTGCTTAATTCCCTGTAACAGATGTTGGACTGTAATCTTCAGATGATATGTTCACTTACAGTCATCATGATGACTTTAAAACTGCGTGATTAAGTGTCCCACAAAAGTGTTTCTTGAAACCAATTTTTCAACACACAGATGAGGAAGTTATTTGAACAGAGGTGACCAGTGAAAGAGTATGATTAGGTTCATAGACTATAGAGGTAGATGAGATCAACAAGGGAAAGATTATAGACTGAGAAAAAAGAGGGTTTGGGATAAAGTTGTGAGGGACACTCACATATAGGGGTTTTGGAGCAGCTAGATGGCTCCTGTTGCCACCATTCTCACTGCTCTCCATGGTAACAGATGGCTCTCTCTAATCAAGAGAGAATAGTGGCAATGGCTCTAAAGAAGTAGGAATACCAGCTAGATCTGATTAAATACACCTATAAAAAATGTCTGCATTCGAAGTAAAATACTTCCCAATGCCTCAGGGAATAGTTCTAAAGCTATTTCAAAGACATGAAGAATCAAAAAGAATAAAAATTATTTCAAGGGACGCCTTTATCAGAACTAATGACAAAGGGACAACTGGGAACTATGCTACCAATTACTGTGATTTCTCACAACTATAATACATGGCAATGATCTATGTTCATAGAGCACCCTTGATGAAAACACAATAAGGAAACAGAGAGGTTTCTTACACGGAGACCATGTCTTTATAGTCACATGGGAGATAAGATTTAGGGAACATAAATCCACCCCCTCTTTCACATGCTGACTATTGACTTCCAGATAATAGTTGATGGCATGGATAAAAATGCAACCTTAAAGACAATCCTTCTGCAAGAATTTATCTGGGGGCAGCTAGATGGCGCAATGGATAGAGCACCGGCCCTGGAGTCAGGAGTACCTGAGTTCAAATTCAGCCCCAGACAGTTAACACTTACTAGCTGTGCGACCCTGGGCAAGTCACTTAACCCCAATTGCCTCACTAAAAAACAAACAAACAAACAAAAAAGAAATAAGAATTTGTCTGACATACTGAAATTATGTAAGAAATTGTAGGGGAAAAGTACATAAAGAGATTCTTTTGTTTAATGACTCACTGCATATTAACAATAAGTGAGGTATTAAGCAGGGGGATGAATGTAATGGGGATTAGCTTGGAGCATGCTGAGATCTTCTAACATGGAGTCATTCTGCTTGTGGCAGAAGGTAGCCTCAATTCCCCTAATGTGATGACAGGAGTAGTTTCCTTCGACTGTCTAGACAGCTGAAACTGACTGTTTTTAAAACTGATAGCCTGGGACAGTCTATTTCTTTTTGCTGAATTGGCGAAGTGGAAGAGTAGATTTCTTCTCTCCCTCTCTTGTTTTTACTCTGTGTCTCCCTGAAATGGGCCAGTGGTGTTTATTGTATTCTGTTTCATGTGTCCTTCTCAGTTTCTAGGTACAAACATCAATCCCCATGAAACCCAGGAGTTGGAGCCATGGCAACCTCAGAGACAGGATTTTAGGCAGGATAATGCAGCAAGCCAGCCTGTAAAGAAAGGTCTGAGAAGCCAGGTGCTTGGAACTAGAGCACAAGTTGATGCTTGCATTTGGAACTGTTTGTTGTTGTTGTGTTTTTACTTACTTGAGCTAATTACATATTTCACATTATTTTTGAAGTAAATATTTATTAGTAAAAGCTAGTCTCACTCTTAAGTGGCTAAATGGAACTGAGGTGCAAGGTATAACCCCCTACAGTTGAGAGAATGCCACTGGTAGAGGCTAAAGTCATTGGTAGAGAGACTCGACACTCCTAACCTACCTCACGTGTACCAGAGAACTCTGGGGCAGGGTGATGTGTGCCATACCTGGCCTTCAGGCAGAGAAGATATAGACATTATAAATTATTTAGAAATATATAATGTAAATACAGTTAATATAAATAGATGTTCAACACATACATATTTTCCAAAAGCCAGTGTCTTAAGGTAAAATGAGTAAAAGATTTCCCATTGCTGACAAGACTCTCCAACTGTTCCTTTTTGCAAGTGACAGTGGTTTTAATTGCATTATGTCTTGGAAAATTGCAAATTCTCCCTAGAAACATCCACAGTAATGAGAATGACATTGACTCAAACATGCACATTTTAAAAATAGAACCAACAAAATACATACTGCCCATCTTTTCAATTTCAATTGGATAGATAGGAAGCCTATCACACAAATTCATCAACACATACTTCTTACAAAACTGTCATTAGAAATATAATGAGCTAGGCTCTGAACATGAAGTAGAAAAAGGAAATCAGATGGGGTAAAATTTGGGGAATCACATAGTACATTTAATGATCTCAAAGCAGTTTATAGGTAAATAGACCAAACTTTATTTTAACAACATTCTCTTGGTGATATTATTTAACTGAATTCTAGAATGTAATTATTATTGAAGAATTAAAATTATAAACAACTTGAAAAGCAATGGAAATACATGGTAGGCAGCAATAGACTGTAACACATTGTCAGTGATAGTTTTTAGGTGTGAAATAGAATAAAGGGCATAATTGAGGAAATTTATAACAGGAAAAAGAGGTGGTTGCTCATGTGGTGATAATGAGACATAAAAGACAGACAACCCAAGTGGTTTAATAGGAGACCATCAATGTATTTGGTTAGAACCTTACTGAGGATTTATAATGCAATTTGGATGAGTCATACAGGTTGTGAAGGTATGGAAGGAGCACCATATGTATAGATGGAAGGAGCAATAGGTCATTCTCTATGTTTAAAGCATGCATTATTTAGATCATTAAAAAAGTGGCAGCACGTATTTTTTGTGCTACCTTTAGTAGGAAGCTCTCCAATTCCCTAGGTAGCTATCTGTAGGCTTCCCCATTAGTAATTACTAATGGAACTGGTAAGAGTCTTAGTCTTGGAGACCCAGGATTGCATATTTATGATAGGTTCTTTACTACATCGTTTTGTTTAAGCTCTTTGATCTGATTCTTTTCAACACTTTAGCTTGTGATCACATGCCGAATAATATGTGTGGATGTGCTAAAATATGACAGATTGAAATGCATTAACTAACAGTAATCTGTGAAATTATTTCAAGTCCCAACTAAGAAAATGGGAATAGAGATTATAATACCTATGAATGGTAAAAGATACAAGGGTCCAAATTCTGATGGACAAAAGGGTCAAGATTTTTTCAGATGTTTGTGAGAGAAAATATATTATAATGGATAGTGATGGACTTGGAGTCAGGAAGATTCTGGTTCAAATTCTGCCACTGACCCTTATTAGCTGTGTGGCCATGGACAAATCAGGTAAGCTCTTCAACCCTCACTTTCCTCACCTATAATTGAGGGAATTGGACTAGTCTCCGAAGATCCTTTCAACATAAAATCTATGAAATGTGTGATCCTATGAAAAATCATTGGGAGTGGGCCACAGCTAGGTGGCACAGTGGATAAAAGCACCGGCCCTGGATTCAGGAGGACCTGAGTTAAAATTTGGCCTCGGACACTTGATACTTATTAGCTGTGTAATCCTGGGCAAATCACTGAACCCTTATTGCTGCACCAAAAAAAAGAAAAAGAAAGAAAGAAAGAAAGAAAGAAAGAAAGAAAGAAAGAAAGAAAGAAAGAAAGAAAGAAAGAAAGAAAGAAAGAAAGAAAGAAAGAAAGATCATTAGTTGCAGAGGCAACAAGATGAAAAATTTTGGTATTTTCCCAGTATTAAAGTTAATACCTTTTTCTATCCCTTCCATTCACCACCTGCTTCTCTAACCCCACTCCCATTCTCTTTCTTTAATTCTAACTGTAGACAGAACAGGGCAGCTAAGTGGCATACTGGAGAGTATTGGGTCTAATTTCAAGAAGACTCATCTTCCTGGGTTCAAAAACAGCCTTAGCCACTTAATTTGTGACCCTAGGCAAGTCTCTTAACCCTGTTTTCCTCAATTTCCTCATTTGCAAAAGGAGCTAGAGAAAGAAAATGCAAACCACCCCAATATCTTTGCCAAGAGAAACACAATTGTGTTCATGAAGAATAGGACATGATTGAAAATGACTGAATAACAAATGGCATGTTTTTTTGTTTGTTTATTTGGGGTTTTTTTTGCAGGGTAATGAGGGTTAAGTGACTTGCCCATGGTCACACAGCTATTAAGTGTCAAGCGTCTGAGGCCGGATTTGAATTCAGGTCCTCCTGAATCCAGGGCGGATACTTTACCACTGCGCCTTCTAGCTGCCCCCAATAAATAGAATGTTAATGGAATATTATTGTCATCAAATTCTAAATATAATTTTTTCAAATATATAATATATAAACACCAAAAGACAAAGAAAAAATATATCCCAAAATACTGAAATTATCACTGCATTAAGAAAAGATCTGTGTGCACAATTTCATGTTGATGCCTCACCCTGAATATCATCCGGCAATCGTTCCTTTCGGATATATCCAAGAAGCTTCAACTTCCTTTCCATCTGTCTGTCACCAACTTCACTGTCTAACCATTGCTGGCAAGAGAAGGCATATTCCTTGTCTCTTCTCCCAGATTCCTGAATGGTGATTCGGTCCAGATAGCATCCAGCACCATAGCCAGTGCCACTGTGTCCTATAAGCACTTTTCTGACCATGCCCAGGTTCACTGCCATCAGACTGAAGGTGCTCACCTAATGAAAGGTAAATAACAGAAACACCTTTTAAATGATCCAGTGGAAAGCTTCAACTTTGCTTCAGTATTTCAATGTGTGTAGTATGTTGAAATGTTCAACAATCAACAAAGAGACATTTAAGTACCAACGACAAATAGAGAACTGAACTAGACATTAAGGGAATTAAGAAGATTAAGTAAGAAATACGGTCTGCTCTTCCAGAGCTCACACATGTGTAAATAACTGGCTTCCTTCAAAATTCAGCTCTAATACCACATTCAAAGAAGACTTTGCCCAGGCTGCCTGACCCTTCTGTCTTTCTCATCTAGGTTACCTATCATACATACTCCATATGTATTTTGTATATTTATTTTATGCCATCTCCCCAATTACAATACAAACTCTTTGAGACAAGGGGCTGTCTTTTTTATTGCTTGTATTTGCAATTAGCATAGTGCCTGACACATAGTAAGCATTAAAGAAATGTTTGTTAATTGTTGACAAATTTATTGTCTGTCTTCCTTTTTCACCTCAGGTCTTGGCACAGTCAGAAGCAAAAAGCAAACACTTAAATTCTTGTTATTTGTAGTGGCAGCATACACAAGGCAGGGCAAACTAGAGTTCTTTGCTGGCCAGATTAAAGGAGGAAAGAATATTGTTGGATAGAAGGCAGGAAGGCCATCAGGGAAGACTTCATTGAGGAAATCTCATGGGAGATATACCTTAATAAATAGGATTTCAAGGGCAAGGGTAGGGTTGCATGGCATGGCAGCATTAGGGAACAATAGGAGTAATATCATTGAGGTGTTACATCAAAGAAGCATTTAGGAGATGTAGAGTATTTCTGTTTGACTGAAATTGAGAATGCATAAAATGGCACAACCAGGAAAAAGGCACAAAATGTAGACTAGAGATGGTAGAGGGCCTTGAAAGCCAAGGTATGAAGCTAGAATATAATTTGAAAAGTAATGGGGGGAGCAGCTAGATGGCACAGTACATAAAGCACTGGTCCTGGATTCAGGAGTACCTGAGTTCAAATCTGGCCTCAGACATTTGACACTTACTAGCTGTGTGACCCTGGGCAAGTCACTTAATCCCCATTGTCCCCAAAAAATGAAAAAAACAAAAAAATGAAAAGTAATGGGGCAGCTAGGTGGTGCAGTGGATAAAGCACTGGCCCTGAATTCAGGAGGACCTGAGTTCAAATCCAGCCTTAGACAGTTAACACTTACTAGCTGTGTGACCTTGGGCAAGTCACTTAACCCCAATTGCCTCACCAAACAAAAAAAAGTAATAGGAAGCCATCAAAACATTGTTTAAAGAACAACAACAATTAGAACTGAGCAGAAAAGTCATTTGGGAGCAGTACAAAGGATGGTTTAAAGTAGGGAGAGAGAAGAGTCAGGAAAACTGACAGAAAAAACTGACAGAAGAATCAAGAATGATTTTGAGATTTAGAGGAGCAACAGATCATTTTTGGTAGAAAGCAATAAGGGAAAGTTTCACAAAGAGCATTAAATCTGGAGTCAGGAAAACCTAAGTTCAAATCCAGCCTCAGACATTTACTGACTGTGATAATGGGCAAGTCACTAAACCTCTCTCAACCCTAGTTTTTTCACCTGTAAAATGGAGTTAATGTTGATTGTCCCCCAGGATTTTTGAAACGATAAAATCAAATGTTTGCAAAGCACTAGAATTTTTCATCAATATTTTAAAATGATTTTTTATAGTATTAGCCTGTGAAGAGGCTTTCAAATCCTTTTACAGTTGGTTAGCTATACCTTTCGCCAGCAAATTTGATAAGCATACCATCCAGATCAATGAGGCTTTCATCCAAATTGATTCTTTAAAATTGTTTCACAGCATGGGGCAGAGACAGATGCTCTAGTAGAGACATCTCTCCAAGTTGACACCAATTAGTCAATTGACTATCTTTGAGTCTGATCATTCAATCATGTTCCAAAACCACCTAATTGGATTAGCACTTTATATGGGGATTAGATTCTGCAGTCAGCATATAATTTGATAAATTGCTCTCTTTCTCTCTCTGTATAGAGCAATATATTTCACCTATGCCAAAGGCACTTATGAGGAAGCATGATATGTAGTGAATAGGGAGCTACCCTCAAAGCCAGGAAGACTTAGGTTTAAGTTCTATCTTTGGTATGTACTGGTTGTAAGACTGTGGATGAATTATTTAATATTTCAGTGTCCTATACTACTATATAAGACAAGTTGAAGAGAAAGTATAAATAAACCTTTACTGGTAGAAGGAGTTTCCATATCTGGGAGTGATCTATGTCAATGAAATTACAGGTACATTTCCGATTCCTATGCCTCTCAATGCATTCATAATATGACTTCATTGTGTGATCCAGCCCACATATATCTACCTTGTCCATAAGGATATATAATGAGACTTTTTTAATGTATTGCTAATATCTATAGTATTCGCTGGTCTACCCGTTATGAAGGAAAAAGAGGAATAAAAGGAAGCCATGCTGGGTCAAAAAATTAGAGTCAGTATTACTGGCATATACCTTGAAGAATCAATCTTTTTTTTTTTTTGAAAACTAGGATTCTTCCTATAACTAATTTCACAAAACTTTTCCAATTTGTTACAAACATTTTTATCATGACCTTTTCACAGATTACTGATAGCATTTCAGTAATTACATCCTTTGTTTCTTTTGGTATCCTAGCATGTAGTTCATCTATCCAGATAATAAACTTACAGAAGGTAGCTAAGTACTCTCCTGCTATCTCTTCATTTATCTTGAATTTTGTCTCTTTTTTGCCATTTTTATCCTTCCCTTCCTACGTTAGATTGTTCTTCTTGATTAAGACAACCAGGAAACCAAAAATTAGGTAATTTTGCCTTCTCACTGTCTTCCCCTATACACATCAAGTAGCATTCCTTTCTGTTCTTTGTTCTTTTTTTTTTTTCCAACTTGGTTGAAAAGTTATGTTTATTATGCTGAGCATTCATTGACAGTCTCAGTTCATTCTAAGTTTAAATTCTTCAGAAACTAGGTTCATAAAACCACAATAATCTTTTGCATTAATCTTTAATTATTTCCCTTTTGTGTTCCATCTTTGAGATACTTTGTTTATTTTATTAATATCTTTTGTTGTTACGTCACCTGCATCTCCCAGTATATACCTCCTTTCCCCTTCCCAGAGATCTATTCCTTACCAGAAATAACAAAAAGGTAAAAACACAAGTTCAGAAACATTAACCCATACATCAACCAAGTCTGATATTTTATGCAATGTTCCACACGTACATAACCCCCTATTTCTGCAAAGAAGAGAGAGCTATACCTTTTTCATATTCTTACTTGAGACCAAGCTGAGCCATTATAATTTTATAGCATTCAATTTCATGTGTGTGTGTGTGTGAGAGTGTAAGTGTGTCTTTCCAGTTATACTACATGGGCATTTTATTATATGTCTAGCTTAGCTTAATTCAATTTCGATCAATTGATAGAAATTCCAATTTTTCTCTGTATTTACCAAATTCACAATTTCTTACAACATAGTAACATTCCATTATATTTAGGCATCACATCTCATCTAATCATTTTACAGTTGATGGGTATATGCTTTAAAAAAAACAGTTAGTTGATGAGTTATCTGTTTAGGCACATTAGTCTTTTTAGAACATCTATCTTTTTCTTGCTCAAAATCATTCCTTCTCAGTTTTAAGAATTTAATTTTTAAGAGCATCCTATTCCTCTTGGATTAATTTACCCTGTAGAATTTTAGGTAGGCCATATGATTATAACTTTTCTTTGAAATCTGGTCCTGCTACTCCCCGCCCCCCCCCCCAAAAAAAAAACATCCTAAAATGCACACCACGCTATGAGTCATTTTATCTTCTATTGCAGGCTCTCAGATGGAATGGTCACTTCCTCCCAAAGTTCCCATCATTCTTATTTGGCACCCAGTTTCTACTTACTGGTTAGAATTTCATCTAAAAACAGTTCTACTTCTTACTTTTTATGACTTTTGAAGGATGAAATTTTCATTAAGGAAAGTCTATTTATTAACTGCTTTGCTTTATTATAGTGAAGTTTGTCATATGTCCAGGTAGTCAAAAACTATGATCCACATTATAATCCTTTATTCCATGTTACTTATCCACTTCATTAACTCCTCATCCATTTCCTCCTTTTAATTGCATGGTCCATCTTATGCACCTATTTGATTATTGTTATTGTTTTTCCTCCCATTAATTCTTATTCAAATATTTATCACTGTGTTTTCTCTTTCTAGATCATGGATATCTTCACATTGACTGATCTTCAATCTGTAATAATAACTAGCAGTTACCTAGCATTTTAATGTTTCCAAAAAACTTTACATATTATCTTACCCAGCATTCAATTTCATGTGTGTGTGTGTGTGTGTGTGTGTGTGTGTGTGAGTGAGTGTAAGTGTGTCTTTCCAGTTATACTACATGGGCAATATCAAATAGACTGTATGTAGCAGAAATAGAATTTGGAATTGAGTCAATATCTGAAGAGTCTTTTGAAACAAAGGTCATGGCTCTTTCCTTTCTATAATATTTAAATTCCTGTCTGCTAATAATTTACTTATCCTCTCTAGGCACCCTCTCATCAATATACAATGTGCTTCTGACCTGAAAAAGAACAAAACAGTCAGAAGCTACAGATTTGTGCTATTGAAAAGAACCAGAAACTTTAAACCAATCACTTTACTGTATTAGGCCACTGCCAACAGTGGAAGAAATTAGGGATTCAAAGTTGTCAACATGGTGGGTAAAGAGAATAAAGCATAACCAGAGAGACAAAGCAGGACTGAGGGAATAATAAGTGCTAGCAATGATCGGCTGCACAAGTGTGTGCGCACACACTGTGTACATATCCCTACATCTAAGCACATATATTAGAAAGAAGATGAAGAATTACAGTAAGAAACATGAATAGCACAACAAAATAAGTCTATTCCTGGACCATGGACCACACTTTAAGCTTATTAATAGTGGTAAAGATATTAAGGGAGATGTATTGGCTTAAAGGGCTAGACCTGAGAGGTCACTGGTATATAGAGGTCAATTGGTATATTGCCTATAGAGAAATTTCTTCTTCCAATGTGGAATGCCAACTTCTCTTCAACTTAAAATTTTCTCCATAAATCACAGGATTTAGAATTAGAAGAAAGCTTAGAAAACATCTAGGTTATCTTCATATTCATGGGGTAGGTGAGGAAACAGATGTCCATAGACATTCAATAATTTCCTCAGGGTCACAGCAGTGATAAATTGCAGAGGTGGGCCTGGGGCCCAGGATCCTATCCTTGCAGGTACCAGGATTAGAAAGTAGGTGGCTCAGTGGATAGAGTTCTGGGCCTAGAATCAGGAAAATTCATCTTCCTGAATTCAAATCTGACCTCAGACACTTTCTAGCTATGCAACCCTGGGCAGGTCACTTAACCCACTTTGCATCAGGTCCCAATCTGTAAAATAAGCTGGAGAAGGAAATGTTAAACCACTCCAATATCTTTGCCAAGAAAACTCCAAATGGGGTCACAAAGATTTGGACACAACTGAAAAATGACTGAACAACAACAAAAAACATATTACTTGGATCCCATGGTCTTTCCATAATGCCACATGGCCCATCCCTTGTTATTTTGGGGGACCTCAGTAATAAGTAATTTTCAATGACTGAAAAGAAAATAAAAATGATGGAAGCAATTGCAGTATTTGTGTAAGTATGAATGATATTTAAATAGGATTGTAAGATTAGCTCAGTCTCACTCACTAGGTTCCTCTATTTCACTCTGGAACCACAGAGATATTGGTCTCACTGCCTCTTAAAATGAAAAATTGGTGGCACTGTTGGGAAAAGGTAATCTATTGCATTGTTAGGTATAATTCTAAATTGGTTAAAAATGGACACCAATCTATAAAAACATATCAGGAGTTACAGACCTATTTATAAGACTGCACAGAGAATCATACTTTCGGCACTCTTAGATTCTCATATACATTTTCAAATTTTGAATGAGGGCTAAAGCAATAACCCAGATGACTTATATCAAAAATATTTTCATCCTAATTGTCTAGATAATTTGGATGAAAGTAGTTCTTGGCCTGGATTATTCAGATAATTACCTCAATTCTTTACTTCACTGTGTTTTTGTAAGACACAGCCTATGTGTAGGTGGATATATGGGTGTATGTGTGGGTGACATAAAAAAGACCAGATGGATGGAAGAAGCAGATTAAATCTCACTAGTTGCCAACCACTCAACCATCCAGGAAGGACTAAAAGACCAGAAATGAAAAAAAGAGGGGAGGGGAAAGACTCATTTAGTCATTTAGTCCAAATTCTCTTTACCCACCCCCGAACGGCTGTCCAGTGTTAAGTTTGCTTCATACAAAGCACACAGAAGGAGGGAAAGGAAAATGGTAAAAAAGGAATTATTTTTAACTACAGTTCAATCTTCTTTGCCATATCTGCTTTGATTTCTCCACACGAGACCTGAAGAAGGAGATGTTGGAGAACATGATGTAAATAACTTAGTAGTTACTTTTTTCAGAAGTCTCATTTTTTCCAGTTGTATTCTAGACAATTTAAAGAAAAAATATTCTTACTTTCTTGTCAGTCTGTAAGACCCTAAACTTTGAAACACTCTCCCAAGATGATTTTTTTCAGCTTTCTATTATTGCTGCAAAGTTCATTGAGACTCATAATTAGCACCATATCTTATCACCATAAGTCATTACATTAGACAATAATGGACAAAATCACTTATTGTTTTCACTTAATTCCCATCAAATTGATCATATTCTTTATTCCAGCCTATTAGTAATATTAGACTTTTGCTTCAGAGCATTGTACTTTTCTTTTACTCATCTAACTTTGCAATGATGTAGTAACTAACATTATTGATATTGGGTTTCAAAGAAGCAGGTTTTAAAGTTACTACCCAAATTTAAACTGAACTTTCTCAGGTATGACCAAATTTCTCACTCACATTAATCTTGGAAAATAGGCCCCCAAAAAGCATTTTAGTTAGTCTCTCAAGTGGATCTCACTGATTTGGATATTTCTCCTCACAATACAGATCACAGCCTATCTAACATAGCCCATCCTTGCCATGAATATACTCCCATGAGTGTTCCACGGTGGGTAGATACAACTTATTGGAGATTTCTGTGACTTTTCCCTTGATATCCCAATGATAGTAATTGATCATTTGAGCAGTCCATTGGTCATTCTTCACTTTTATTGGATGCATGTTACGTCCATCTTCTCTTCCTATGATCAATTTCCCTGATGATATATTTTACTCCTTTTCTTCTTCCAAGTTCCACATTGGTCATATGTTGCAACTAGCTCAAACCTACATATCCCTCTCTATTGGACTCTGTTCTATTCATTTTCCATTTAATATTATTGTTGCATGCCTTTCAGCCAAATAGCAACAACCATTGAATACTGATATTAAAATGATGGGCTTTTGTTTTTTGGAGAAGTTTGGGACCATTAAAGGAGTTTAGCAATTTCTGGAAGTCCATGCATCTTAATCCCTCTTCCTGTTTTGTGATCATATAAACAAAAACATGTCTAAACTTAAGAATCATTATTTGGACTGTTCATCATTTAAATACCCTAGAGAAATCCCCTGTATGGAAGCACCCTCTACCAGCAGGCTAGCACCTTATAATCTTAAAGAATTTCCTAGAAAACTGACAGGTTAAGTGGCTTGCCCAGCAATGTACAGCCAACATGTGTCTTAGACAGGACCTGATTCTCAGTCTTCCTTGTTCCAAGGCCAGCTCTCTATACACTAAACTATGCTGCATTAATTCAATTTCTAAGTGAAAAAGTTCCATGACTTTTGAAATAATTTATAATAATTAGAATGAATTATTTATCTCTGCCAAATGTGAATATTTCAGTTCAACATGCTGGGAGGAGGAAAAACTGTTCTGTGTCTCACATCTAGTCTAATAGTTCACAGATTTTCTTCCGGATAGGAACCTCAGAAGCCATCTAGTCCAACCCCCTCATTTCACAAATAAGGAAGTGAGTTTCTGGGGAGGAAAGTAGGGTGCTTACACTACTTGCTGAGTGCCATACAGGTAGCAAACATCAGAGGTGGAATTGCAGCCCCGGTACTCTGACCCTTTTCAAAAATCACTTAAACTCTCTTTGTCCCAGGCACTCTCTAAAATTTAAAAATACATGGGAGTTCCTCATGTTCATGGGTAGAATTCTTCTTCACATTGGGAGACCCCTACACTAATGAAATTACAGGTCTTGGCCCTATCATGAGCAGAAAAACACGAAAGGTTTTGATCATTCTATTTTAGGGTGGGGGGAAGGAGTAAGTGCTTCTACACAGTAATTATCTAATAAGGATTCATTTATTTGTTCAAGTGTTGTATACAAAAATTTAAAAATGAACTATGGAATTAAAAATAATTTACAGACCTCTTTTCATAAATATTACATGAATTCAATTGTGTTTCTTTCACATCTTTTAAGAAAGTATTCTTTTTATATGCTTGGCCATATTTTATGTCATCTGTTGTCCTATGTGATCCAAGAATAGAGAATTACTGGTCAGCTGTATAAACGGAAGGCTAGGTGAATCAAGGCCATCTTGCTGCTCTACTTCCACCCAACTATACTATAATAATATAATTAAAAGTTTTTGTTGACCGATATTCACTTCACCTAGAAGTAAGTGGGCTGGAGACAACAGTTAGATAGATTTAGGAATCATAATATGACCAGACTTGAAGTACATTACTTATTGATGGTTCACTGTTAACCTAGCAGGAAACCTCCAGTGAATTGTCTCAGGACTCTATTTTTGTCCCCATTTTGGTTAACATTTTTTAGAATGACTTGGATGACCTACATAGGGCAAACATCAAATTGATTGGAGACCTGAAACTAGGAAGGATGGTTAATATAATGAATCAGGATACACCACCCCACCCCACCAAAAAAAAAAAACCCAAAAATCTCAATAGGATGGGTTATTGAGACTAATCAGTTGCAATAATTTAATTAGGAGAAATATAAATCATTCCCTTAACTTAAAAATTAAAAATACAAACACAATATAAGGCCCTTGGATTAAAATCAATAAAACAATACAGTATGGGGAAAATTAGGGAAAAGACTTAAACCCTAAATATTTATCACTGGTATTCAAAAATAAAAGCTAATGCATTAACAGAATTTTAGTGTCTAAAATAAAGTAATATTCTGTTCTGCTTAATTCCACATTTGTTATACTGTGTCCACTTCTCAGCACATTTTAGACAATACACTGACAAACAGGATGGAGTCCAGAGGAAGGCAACCAGAATGGTAAAGGCATTAAAGATCCATGCCATACAAGGATTTGTCAAATGGTTTTCTAGTCTGAATACAAGAACATTTGGGTAGAAAGGGTAGTTGTTAGCAAATATTTGAAGGGGTCTAATGGAGAAGAGGGATTACTTTTATTTTACTTGACTCTAGAGGGAAGAACTAAGACAAATTTTGTAGAAATTATAAGGAGATAGATTTCAACTAACTACAAGGACAAATTCAAAATCTAGAAATTAGAGGTCCAAAAAACCAAACTGAGCTAAGGTAATGATTTGCCAGTAAACAGAGGCCTTCAAGCTGAAGGTGAATGTCTTATTAACCATGTGGTTGGTAGATTTCAAGACTGGTATAAGAGTTCGACTAAACAATATGTGATATCTTTTCAATTCTGGGATTTTATGGACCATCCGTTCAGTGTTATAGTACTGTAGCCCTGCTTTATAAGCACAATAATCCCAAAATCATAACACTGCATGATCTGTAGAGAAACTCTAGAAATCTGTGTGTATAGGTTACTTGATTTGGTTCATAGAGCATTCAGGTGAAAAGGCAGAAGAAAGAGGGAGAGATGTAGAGTTTTAGAGGAGCAGTTGCTTTCTCTATCTGGACTCAGAATATATTGTCTGGTGGTGGCACCCAAATCCCCAACTTGTATCCTCTTTCCCCAAGCTTGCATATAGAAAGACCACCAATGGCAGAGGCTCAACTATAGGGAATATGGCCTTTCTGCAGTGAACTGAGTGCAGTTTGGGTGTGGCAGTCCTTTTGGAAATGTTCTCTGCTTCCCAAGGCTCTGAGAAAACAGAGAAGGTACTGATGAATTGTCCTCTCTCCAAGATCTAGATGATCAAATGATGAATGGGCTGCTCCTGACAACTCACCAAACCCATGGAGCTGCATATGGACACTTTATAATCTTGTCCAACATAATAAGAAGGATGAACAAGTAGGGAGAAAAAAAGGATAAATGAATCTAAATTTGTCCTAGGAAATTTTCTCTATTGTATGTACGTGATTTGCCCACATTCACACACATACACAACCAATAGACAAAGAAGCCAGATAACACATTGCATTGCACGAAATTTCCTAGGTTTCTCTATACCTGGAATTCAAACCTGGGCCACAAGTGTAAACTTGCCCTACCTCCGTAGTAGTATATACAGAATCCTACACAATGGCACTATATACTACAGCAGTAATACTGACAATTAATATTCATAAAATTATATATAATGTATATTTTATACACGCATATAATGTGCATACATACATACATAATTTGAGGAGAGAAGGATCCTTTCATCAAATGTCAATGTCACTTGTCACACCTGCCTCTCATGTAAACATATGTATACATATGTATACATATATATATATACATACATAGATTTCAGATTTGCAGAGCATTTATTTTAAAACAACCATGTAAAGTAAACGATTTTAAAATCCAAGTAGAAATTTTATAGAGGAGGGAATAGAAGTTCCTAATGCTTTTCATTTGTGCATGATCACACATGGGCACCTGGATGCTCATGTTGTACCTGAAACACTTGAATAGTTATTGTTCAATTTATAGCCAAATAGAGCTAAAGTCCTTGGAGGCAATCTTTTTCCCACAAATTTCTCCTGCAATCAAATGTTTCTTTTAAATAAGTCCACAGATAATGGAAGATGTATTAACAATTTTAAAAAGGAATGAAAATCTAATCTGCCATATATTTAAAATATAGGTATACCTAAAATGTGCCTGAGGAGGAAGAATGGATTTGCAATAATAAGTTGGATTTGTATACAGGAATACCTGGGTTCAAGTTTCACTTATGACATAGAGACTGTGTGACCCTGAGCAAGTTCCTTAACCTCTCAATCTTATAGCCCTTTGGTATCATTCCAAATTGTCTTCCAGTTTGCATTTTTTTTTCTGGTGAGGCAATTGGGGTTAAGTGATTTGCCCAGGGTCACTTTCAGTTTGCATTGTAAGCAATTCTCTAAGATTATAAATTAGATAGAATGTGCCAATATTCATTGGTAGAAGAAATTTCCTCATCAAAGAATTCCCTTGTGGGGGGTGTGGGGGTGGCAGCTAGGTGGCATAATGGATAAAGCACTGGTCCTGGTTTCAGGAGGACCTGAGTTCAAATCTGGCTTCAGACATTTGGCACTTACTAGCTGTGTGACCCTGGACAAGTCACTTAACCCTCATTTCCCTGAAAAAAAAAGAATTCCCTACATTTTTAAAAAATCATAACTCCATTTCCTATGTCTATAAGCATTTGAGAAAGAGAATGGGCAAGACGGAGCTAGAAACAGAACAAAAATGGACAAAAGAATAATCAAGGTTGGGAAGATGCTAATGAATACCTAAGGTAATACTGACTGAACCCAGTGTAGGGTTATCACAAATCCACAACTCTTTTTTTTCTTTTTACTTTCTTATCATTTTATAGGCAGCAAGGTGTCAGAGTGGATATACAATAGAGGACTGATGTCAAGAAGTTGTAAGTTCAAATCTTGTCTCTGACAATTACTAGTTATTATGATCCTGGTCAAATCATTTAACCTGCCTGCATTTCAATTTTTTCATCTACAAAATGGTGATCATAAAAGCCCCTATTTCACAGTATTATGGTGAGGAGTAAATGAGTTAAAATGCATAAAACATTTTCAAGTCTTTAAATAACAAGGCCTGTTATAATTTGTTGTTAAAGAACAACAAATCATATCATCAATATGATCATCATTTTATATTGCATTGAATATAAAGGCATCTAAGGGAAACAGGTTATTTTTATTTGGTATTCCTCTAGCTCCATTCTACTTTCTTGTTTTGAAAAACCAAGGTAAACAATTCTGGAAAATAGTTTGGAATTATATGAAATAAAAGGGGCTAAAATTTCCATAAGCTATTACTCACAGATCTTAAATTCCAGGCATATACCCCTGGGGGAGGGCAAGTACAGGATATATACCAAAATATTTATAGAAAAATTTTTGTCATAGAAAATAAATGGGATTGCTGTACCTGACCTCAAACTGTATTATAAAGTGCTAATTATCAAAATAATCTGGTACTGGTTAAGAAATAGAGTAGTGGATCAGTGGAATAGAATAGGTACAAATTATACTACAGTAAATCACTATAGTAACCTAGTATATAATAAACCCAAAGATCCAGGCTTTTAGAAGAAAAATCCATTACTTCACAAAAACTTCTGGGAAAATTGGAAAATAGTATGGCAGAAACCAGATATAGGCCAATATCTCACATGATATACCAAAATAAATTCAAAATCGCTGCATATTTACACATAAAGTGGGGTAGAATTGTTTATCTTTCAGATTTGTGGATGGGGGGAGAACTTGGTTTCAAAGAAAATATAGAGAGAATTACAAAGTGTAAAATAGATGATTTTGATTACATAAAATTAAAAAGCTTTTGCACAAACAAAACCAATGCAACCAAAATCATAAGGAAAGCAGAAAACTGGCAAAGAATTTTTGTAACAAGTATCTCTGATAAAGATATCATTTCTCAAATAAAGAACTGAGTCAAATTTATAAAACTACAAGTCATTCCCCAATTAACAAATGGTAAAATGACATGAACAAGAAGTTTTGAGAAAAAGAAATCAAAACTATCTATAATAATATGAAAAAATGCTCCAAATCACTATCAATCAGATAAATGCAAATTAAGTCAACTCTGAGGTACCACCTCACACCTATAGAGTGCCTAATATGACAAAAAAGAAAAATATTGAATATTGGAGGGGATGTGGGAAAACTGGGATACTGATCTACTGTTAGTAGAATTCTGAACTGACCCAACAATCCTGGAAGACAATTTGGAATGATGCCAAAGGGCTATAAAACTGTGGATACCCTTTGATCCAGCAATACAAATGCTAGATTTATATCCCAAAGACATCCCCAAAATGAGAAAAAGGCCTACTTGTAAAAAAAACAATTATAGAAGCTCTTTTTGTGGTGACTAAGAATTGAAAATCAAAGGGATTCCCATCAATTGAGGAATGGCTAAACCAGCTGTGATATATGATTATGATGGAATTTTATTGTACTATAAGAAATGACAAGCAGGATGATTTCAGAAAAATCTGGAAAGGCTTACATGCACTGATGCATAGTGAAGGGAACAGAAGCAGTACAACATTATACACAGTAAGAGCAATATTGTTTGATGAACATCTGTGAATGATTTAGCTATTCTCAGCAATATAATAATCCAAGGCAATACCAAAGGACTAATGATGAAGCATACTATGCAGATCCAGGGGAAAAAAATGATATTGATTAAATACAAACTGAAGCATGCTTTTTCTTCTTCCTTCCTTCCTTCCTTCCTTCCTTCCTTCCTTCCTTCCTTCCTTCCTTCCTTCCTTCCTTCCTTCCTTCCTTCCTTCCTTTCTTTCTTTCTTTCTTTCTTTCTTTCTTTCTTTCTTTCTTTCTTTCTTTCTTTCTTTCTTTCTTTCTTTCTTTCTTTCTTCTTTCCTTCCTTCCTTCCTTTTGCTTTTATTTGAGCCTTATACAAAATGACTAATATGGAAATGTCTTACATAACAGCACATGTATAACCTATATCTAATTGCTTACCACCTCAGGGAGGGGAGGGGGAAAGAAAGGGAAGGATAAAATTTAGAATTCAAAACTTTAAATAAAAATGTTTATTTAAAAAAGGAAAATAATGGAATTACCTAGGAAAAGAAATCCCTATTTGATAACAATTGCTAGGAAAACTAGAAAGGAGACTGGCTGAAATTAGGTTCAAACCAATATATCTTACACTGTAATACAATAAACCTAAATGGAAATGTGACCTAAATACTAAAAGTCACACTACAAAGGATTACCAAAGAACTAGATCAAGTAACTTTCACAGATATGGCTGTGGGGCTGGGGAGAGAAAATCCTCAATAAGGAATAAATAAGGGGCAGCTAGGTGGCAGTAGATAAAGCACTGGCCGTGGATTCAGGAGGACTTGAGTTCAAATACGGCCTCAGACACTTGACACTTAACTAGCTGTGTGACCCTGGGCAAGACACTTAACCCTTATTGGCCTGCCAAAAAAAATGAATAAATATAAAACGGAAAATTTGGTTTACATGGAATTGAAATGCTTCTGTAAAAACAAAATTAGAGCAACTGGGATAAGGAAGGAAGTAGAAAAGTATTTCTATCAATATTTTTGACAAAGGTAACATATATAATTTATAAAGGCAAGATACTGAAATGTAAAAGCCATTCCCTCATAGGTAAAAAGTTAAACAATGTAAACAAACAATAAAGAAGAATGTTGGAATACTCTAAATTATAAATAATAGAAATTCACACCAAAAATCCTCTGATGTTTTACCTTACAACCAAAAATTGACAAAGATGACAAAGATGGTTATGGTCAATGTTGGAGGGTTTGCAGAAAGATGGACATACTAACATTACTTTTGAAGCATAAAATTGATCTAACCATTCTGTGAAAGCATTTGGAATTTCCTAAAGAAAGTTATTTAAATGTTCATTCCTTTAGTCTCAGAGAGGAGAAAGACATGCGGCCCATGTTTATCAATGATAAAAAGAAAAATTCTATAAACACCAACATACTTCTAGCAAAACATTTTATAGTGGTAAAGAACTGCAAATAAGGTAGATGTCCATTTATTGTGATACATGAATATAATGAAATATTCCTCCTATGTCAAATTAAATAGTGAATACAGAGAAGCCTTGTATGAACTGATACAAGGTAAAGTTGGTAGAATCAGATAAAAGTGACTACAAAAATGTAAATGAAAAGAACAATGACAACAATATAATAGAATTTGGATGCTATGAAATTATGAACCAAATTTGTTTGTAAGGAAGAGATACAAAAAAAAATCCCTTAATTCCCTTATTTGCAGAGGTGGGGGCTATGGCAACAAAATACTATATAAGTTTGACTTGGTTGATATGTTAGTTTTATGGAACTTTTTTTTCTCCTTTTTATCATGTGTTATAAGAGATAGTTCTCTAGGAAGGTGAGAAGAGATGGAAAGAATCATTGGAAAATGTGGTGATTTGCAAACAATACATCAACAAAATTTTATTGTTAAAGGAAACAGTTTAATAAAACAGGTGACTTAATGGGAAGATGGCTAAACAAAATGTAGCACATTAATATAGCAGAATGTTATTATATATAAAGAGTACAGAGAAACTTGGGAAGAAATATGAATTCTATAAGGTAATGTAAGCAGAACTTGGAAGACAATATACCAGATGAACATAACAATGTAAATGGAAAGACAAATAGAATGATACTAAACAGTATGTTATTATAGGGACCTAACTTGGTGGGGGTGGGGGGGGCAGGCTTCAGAGAAGAGAAATGCATTTTCTCCCTTTCATTGAAGAAGTATGTGAATATCAGTATGGAGTATTGCTTGTGCTATCTGATATAACTGACATGAAGGAGGTTTTTGCTGAATTTTTAAAAATATTTTTACAATATTTATATTAGCTGTCTTTGTGGTGGCAAATAATTGGAAATTGAGGGAATGTCCATCAATTGGGGAATGGCTGAACAAGTTGTGGTATATTAATGTAATGGAATACTATTGTTCTATAAGGAATGATGAGCAGGCAGATTTCAGAAAAACTTGGAAAGACTTAAGTGAAGTGAATGCTGATTGAAGTGAGCAGAATCAGGAAAACACTGTACACAGTAACAGCAAAATTGTGTGATGATCAACTGTGATAGACTTGGCTCTTCTCAGCAGTGCAATGATCCAAGATAATTCCAAAGAACTCATAATTGAAAATGTTCTCCACTTCCAGAAAAAAATAACTGTGGATTCTGAATATATATTGAACCATACTGTTTCTACCTTTTTGTTGTTGTTTTTTCTTATTTCTTTTTTGAGGTTTTTCCCTTTTGTTCTCATTTTTCTTTCACAACATGACTAATGCAAAAATATGTTTAATGTGATTGTACATATATAACACATATCATATTGCTTTCTGTCTTGGGAAGGGCAGAAGGAACAGAATGAGGGAGAAAAATTTGGAACTAAAAATCTTATGAAACCAAATGTTAAAACCTATCTTTACATGAAACTGGAAAACAATAATATACTTTTATGATAAAAAATAATTTTTTTACACAGGAAGGTGGGGAGGCTGGGGGGTGAGTATAATTGAATGTAAAATAAAATGATTTTTTAAAATAAGAAAGCAGAAATAAGAAAAATAAAGCATGTTCATTCCTGATTCAAAAGATTAGATTCACAAATTATCAAAGGAGTTCACAATATCATTCATTATTTTTTCTATTTATGTCTGAATAATTGTTTGACCACCATTTTAACAGCTATTTTTGTTTTACTTAATAGTAATGTTGCTATAACAGTACTGTTAACATAATAGTAATGTTAACATCACAGTGATAATGACAAAAATCTATAACTTTATCATCATCAATATTTGTTATTCACCTACTGCATGTTGGAAGCTGTACTTTAAAATTAGTCACCTCTATCTTACTCATTCTTTTTTAAAAAGACATTTCTAAAAGGCAATCATGTATCCAATGGCTTATACATAGACACACATACAAACATGTACAGAAATACACATATTTGTTTCCTTTAGCTCAAACTATACCTTGCCTCTTTCAAAACCGGAATTCAACCCAGAGTGTCTGAGTTTTCTTGGACAAGAGTCTCCATTTTCCCCAAATATTGTGATAAAGATATCCACATCAGTTCCTGATGCCGGCTGTATCCCTGTGTGGATACTAACTAAGTAAAGCACATCTATAAACAAATAAACAGAAAAATACAAAGTAAACTTTTGTGGAAAAGCACATTCAGGATAAATAATATGTAATCCTAGTACAAGTGGGCCAGTCTAAGTGAATTATCAAGGTAGCTTGGGGGATAGATATGAGGCAGCATACCTGGTGAGTCAAATCCCCACCTACTCCTATACCCCTGACTGCCAACTTTGCTCCCAACAGTGGTGCAGCTAGCCATAAGCACTGGGGATAGGAGTGTTCCCAGGCCATGAGATCTATTTCTAGCCTCACCCCCTAGGTATCACTGAAAGAAGTTGTAGAAAGGGGCCCTTCCTCATCACCACAAATAACACCTGCTTTTTAATTGTCACCAATGGGGCAGATAAGCAGAGGAGCCCTGGGGGTGGCAGCACTTCCAAGACCACATGTTTTCCTTCTTGTCCAGCCATCATAGCTATAATCCAGAGAGAAAACTTCTATGTATAAGGGGTTGGCCATCACTACCAATGGCCCATCAACTGCCACTAACAGGGTAGTCAAGGTGGCATAGTTAAAGCAGGAAGATAACATGTGTCAGGTGAGTTGAATCACCACCACCACTTCCTGGAATATCACCCCCTCAGACTATGGTGAAGACAGCTAAGGACCCTGAAACCAAGAGACTTTAGAATAGCTATATTCCCAGCCTAGCACCCTCAGTCATCCTGGGAAGGAACCCTTTGGACATGCAGCCTGGCAACAGCTCCTGCAGCTACCACAACCACATCTATTGAAGACCCAGAAAATAAAGCTATTATTGTTACCAAAGTTCTTTAATAATGTCAAATGGTTCAGGATCAGAAACACATGATTTTGCCAGTGGAAATGAAATTCTAGAAGACACTCAAGCATCACCATATGTGTTGTCACTGTACTCTAAGGGCCATGGGAACTTTCTACCTAAGTTACAGGTGAAACCTTCCTTATGCATTTTTTCCCTCCTAATGAAGGTGAACTACTTGAGAGAAGGGGTTGTCTTACTTTTCTATTTGAATCCCCAATGCTTAATACGATGGTTTATATAGAGAAAGTGCTAAATAAATATTCATCCATTTAATTGCTAATTTAAATAACTGTGTTAGAAATAACAACCATAGGCCTTGAATAGTGTGGTGTCAATTGAAAAGTACTGCATTTGAAATCAGAACTATGTTTGAATGGTGGCTCTACTAGCTAATACCTATATGACCTTGGACAAATCACCACTTCTCTGGGTCTCATTTTCCCTAGCTGTAAAATAAAGGGATTGAACTATATTTTGTATCAGCTATGTTCATGGTATTATACCTGAAGTGAAAAAATGGTGTCTATAATTTTCTCAAGTTCAAGACCTAATATATTTCACTCAAATATGATATAACATACCTTCCTTCTTTGAGGAATACCAGAAGGAATAGTAGACTGAAAACCCCAAGCCTGAGAGTCTTTGGTGATGAGTTTCCATTTTCGAATGTTACCCAAATTCCATACTTTAGATGCATGCTCGTACACTAATTTCCATTCAGAGTGAGAAGAAAAAAAGCTACTTAGTTCTCTTTGTATTAATTATAGCTTTGAAATCCAGTTAGTCCTTCCTTCTTTGTTCTGGAATTTTATGAACAAGGAGAGAAAGAACCACAATGGGAGATTCCCATGTCTGTTCCAAATCAGCAGCACTGGGTATTAGGCTCTCAGTGAGATAATTGCTGCCACTACCAATTAATGTGGTCTGGGGAAGTGGCTCAACTCGCCCCTTCAATATGCATTAACATTTCCCACTGATAGCAATAATTATTATCTACCATGAAGTCTAGATGACAGCATATTGTTAGGTAGTATATGCTCCTTTAGGCAGCATGACAAAAATGTTTTAGCAAGGGCAGTGTTAACTGTAGAAAAAAGTGATGAAACCTTTCACCATCGAATTTCATCAACCTTTTGGGTCTGAAGCAGAAGAGATGCTAAGTCTTTGCCCAACCATGTCTACATAACTTAGTGATAGAGATTGCCACAAATATATATATATATATATATATATATATATATATATATATATATATATATATATATGTGTGTGTGTGTGTGTGTATATATTTAATAAATAATATATTAAAAGTTATATATAAAATTAATATATATTAAAAGTTTGTAAACATATACATTTATATATTATATAATCTATACACACATGAGCATATATATGTATGTATGTATGTATACATAAACTTTATTTCTACAACTCATACAGAGAGAGGAAGATGTTGAGGTACAGCTAGGCAAAAAACGGATAGACTGCTGGGCCTACAGTCAGGAAATTAAAGTTAAATCTAACCTTAGACACTTCCTAGATTTATAACCCTGGGCAAGTCACTTATCTTCTACCTGCCTCAGTTTCCTCATTTGTAAGATAGGAATAATAACTGTACCTACATCCTGATGTTGTTGAAAGGAACAAGTGAGATATATATAAAGTACTTTGCAAACTTTAAAACACTATATAAGGGGGCAGCTAGGTGACACAGTGGATGAAGCACCAGCCCTGGATTCAGGAGGACCTGAGTTCAAATCCAGACTCAGATACTTGACACTTACTAGCTGTGTGACCTTGGTCAAGTCACTTAACACTCATTGCCCTGCAAAACAAAACAAAAACAAAAACAAAATACTATATAAAAAACACTATATAAAGACTAGCTATTATGTGCATCAACATTTTCCCAGATTCAGACCTTCTTCCATTTTTATTTAACTTCAAATTCCAAAACATATTGACCATTAAAAAAATATATCTTACTCTGCTAAAAAAAATTCTACCACAATGGATCATTAAAAACCAAACACAAACACTTCCACATTTCAAATGAATGAATAAAGCTAGTTTGCTAAGTTAGCAAATTGATAAGCATTTTGCTATGCACAGCAGTAAGTATCCTTGATTTGGAATAAAAGGTTCTGGGATCAAATCCCAGCTCTGCCACTTACTACCTGTGTGACTTTGGGAAAGGTCATAGAATCTTTCTGAGCCTGAATTTTGTCATCTCTGAAATGAGGGAGCTGAACAAGATAGACTTAAAAGTCCTTGCCAGTTTTAAATCTTTGATGTTATTATTTTTAGCCTTAATCTTATAAGGAGGAGTAAGACTAAAACATTTTGAAAGTCTTTGTGACTGATAGAGATTTCTCTAAGATTAGATTCCCCTTTAATGTGAAATGAGTGACCTAATGAAACATTTCAGGAAAAAAAAAACATTTGGAGGCTTATTTCTTATTTTTAGCAGCAATACCTCTCAGGGGTTCCTTTTCTGGCCTGATTGCCGCTAGCTCCGTCACGCTTTCTGATCCATCTTCATCAAAGAGCCACCGGTCTGCCACATAAAAGGCCAGCTCTTCCTTCGTGTCCATATCTTTGAGCCGGAGCTGCAGGCAACAGAAAAGAATTCAAGTCTTATAAATTAATTTATTTCTATTCATCAGACAGAGATTTTGGTCATTTAAATATCTACAGTATTGAAACTATCACTATTTTCAACACTGAGTAAAAATTTAAGGAATGTTGATAAAGCAAACACTTGATATTATCTGCTTGTATAATACTACAATGTTTTGCAGAATGGTTGAATCTACTCACCCATCCATGAGTGAAATAGCATATTTTTAGTTCCATAGTTAAATAGTTCTCATAGTGTAGCATGTAGAATTCTAGAGGTCTCTGATATCCTTTTTTGGGGGGTGGGGGGGGAGGATAGTGGTCCCTAAGGTTAGATTAATTTTCATAATAATACTAGCATGCTATTTGTGCATTAAAATACTTTTCTCTTTTCTAACTATAAATCTGTGGGAGACTGGATGGTCTTCATATACAATTAAAACAAAGTATTACAACAGATTGAATGCAAAAACAGACACAATAATTGTATTCTCTTCTTAAGTCAAACATTAAAGAGATTTAAAAAATATGTAAAACAATGTAATGGTACCATTCTCACAATTTTTTTGTTTTGGAAAACTAATCCAATTTTTCATCATTTTTCTTAAAAGCATGCTATTTATGTTAACACTTAAGTTTCTTAGAGTTATTTTAAATGAATTAATGATATTATTAAATTTTATGTTTCAATTTCTAAATCAATAGATATTATCCACTTAATAGCTCTTTGGGTTCCTCAATAACTTTTAACAGTACAAAAGGGTCTTAAGACCAAAAAAATTGAGAACTTCAACCTTGTCCTCTCCAATGATGAGTTTTCTTGTCTTTTAGTTTCTTTTTAAAATTTTAATGGGGATGAGATGATACTTTATGGTTACTAAGATTCATTATTATTCTCTTTTTAAAAAAAAATCTTCATATTACCAGTACCCTAGCAGAGTGCCTTCTACTTAGGTAATTAATAAATGCTTATGGAATTAAATTTCACCACACTGATTAGTATTTATTTGAGCAATTTTCAGACAGTTATTGATTGAACTTCTTGAATTTTTTTACATCCTTCAACCAATTGTCTACTGGAGAATTGTATTTATTCTTAATATTTATTTCAATTACCCCTTGGAAGGCAGGATTCTATTAGATATATTTAATGCAATGTTTTTCAATCCATATCATATCTCTAAATCTAACTACATAGATTGCACTTGTGCAAAAGCTTTCCAATTTTATATAAACCCCAAATTAACTATTTTGTCTTTAATGATTTCTTCTATTCCTGGCCTTATTATTTAAAATAAAATTCTATAAAACTGTGAAATATGTAACCATATTCTACTTTAATTTGTCTTATATAAAGTGCAATACTTTATATTGAGAATATGCATCTACTTTAAAATTATTATATTATAAAGTAGGACATATGAAATCTGGTTTTGGTTTGGTGTGGTTTGGTTTTTTGCCAGAATGTTTTCCAGCAATGCTGATCAAATAAGAGTTCCTTCCCTAGGCATTTGTTTTCTTGAGTTTTGCAAATGTGAATTTATTTCTAGGTATTGTTCATGTAGCTTATTGTTCTGATAAGCTATTTCTTTCAAAATCCAGTACAAGATAGTTTTGATGACTGATTAAAAATATATTTCTTTACCAATTAGTTTCAGTTAGACTTTCCCTTATGTATTTAGATGGTACATATAAATACATACCCCTTCATTGTTATACATTTTTTCTCACCCTATTCCTTTTTCTATAGAACTATGTATCAGTTTGTATTAGAAAAACATGATCTCGTCCTTCACTCCCAACAGAGACCCAAATCCCTGACTCCCCACAAACACTTCTTAAAAATGTATTAGTCAGGACAGCTAGGTGGTACAGTGGATAGAGCACTGGCCCTGGAGTCAGGAGGACCTGAGTTCAAATCCAATCTCAGAAACACTTACTAAGCTGTGTGACCCTGGGCAAGTCACAACCCCAATTGCCTCACCAAAAAAAAAAAAAAAAATGTATTAGCCTCAGTTTTTTTGGCAGTGATGCAGTCTCCTTTTCAAATTCAGACCCAATTCTTCCCTCCCCACCTAAAGGGTACCACCCCATTTTTCTTTTCTTTTTTTTTTCTTTTATCTTTTGCTTTTATTACTATATCTTTAGGGATGAGGATAGATATATTCTCACTGTCATCCTTATGATATACCATTGATCTGTCCTTTGACCGCTGTTTCCTAAATTTCAAGGTGATTTTAATTTGTGATTTCCTGAAATATGATATTGAAGGAGTTTTTATTGTTTAGTTATGTTTTTTATCCTGAAAAAAAAAATCAGTGGTTTTTACTTAAATCATTTCTTAGAATCATGTTTTCTAATTTTTTTTAGATTGTAGATATCCCATATGGTGTTCAAATTTTATTTTCTTTGATGTTGTTCTAATATTTATTTTTGTCACTTAATTTTTTGAGTTCTAAACTCTCTATTTTTAAAAGGTGCTAAGTGTTTTGCCCAGGATCCTTAGCTCATATTCTAAGCCATAGATCACCTTTAAAATATTACATTAAGTGCCCAAATTTTACTCATTGCTGTCTTAAGGTCTTTTGTTCAACAACTCCTGGAATTCTTGTGGTTATTCCATTCTGTTTCCTAAGGTTCCATTTAGAAACATTACAGAGTTGTTCTCTTATTATGGAGTTTTCTCCTAGAATTCTCACATCCCATATTATTTCTTAAATCTGTCAAACTTTTATTTGCTTGTTATTTTCCTTAGTTACTCTTCTTTTTTCTGTGGGGATTTCTTTTCTTTAAATCCTTTAAGATGTTTATACTAATGTTTTTCAGTGTGTTTGACACATTTCTAATCTATCTCAGTCATTTTGCTAGATAGCTAGGATGACGTTTTAAAAGTGCTTTCTAGAAGGTTTAGAATTTTTTATATGTATCATACCTGAGTTTATCTAATGATAAACATAATTGTCCATTTCAAGACTCATAAAGTAAGAAAAGTTGTACATTGTAATGATTAGAATCACGCCACCTGCTGGAGACTTACTGTAGTAAAGCTCTGCCATGAGGAGAAGGTGTCTGAGGGCAAGACATCCGGCTCTTTGGTGTGAGGAAGAGAGAGCGAGGCTGGCTCTCTCATTCTTTTTCTTCAGGACTCGGGTGGAGAAGGGAGCTAGAAATGCGCTCTCCCTTTAATAGATAGATGAATCTAGGCCTTTCTCTCTCTCTTTACCAAATTCTTATTCTCCTTAATAAATGCTTAAAAGTCTAACTCTTGCTAAAGCTTATAATTTATTGGCAACCACTCAGATATTTTAGACAGACTAGCTAGAATTTTAGCCCCTTACAACATTTTCTTATTACTATTACTTCCAGTTGGGCCTAATTGCTAGATATATTATAATAGACAAGAATTAACTAAAAATAAATCTGTAATGAAGACCAGTATGGGGACAGGGTTTAACTCATTCATTCCTACTAGATCAGTAATGATTTCATGAAGACAAATATTTCACATTCATCTTCTTTCCAAAAATTAAGTGTGACAGGATTTTCGTGATATTAAAAAGGACACTCATACTCAGAAAAGGAGAAATTAAAAAGGAAGGATGTGATTAGGGAATAGTGAGGGAAGGGGCAATTTGGTCTTTAAAAGTTAAATAATTCATACATTCATCAAATTTATTTAGTGCCTAATATTTGCAGAATACCATTCTGTATTATCTAAGTAATGTCATGGAATATGAAACATATACAATCTAGTTAGGAAGATAAGTCATTCCCACATTAGAGTGCAGCAATGCAAAAAATAAATATTAAAACAAAAATTGTGTCCCAAATGAGTGATATAGTCAGCTATGGCACAAGGTCCTGTACACAGTGATCACTCTATAAATGTTAATGACATAAAACTCACAATAGAAAAAAAATAAGAAGAAAAAAGATAGATTGGATAGGAAAACAGAATGTTTGTATAGGAATGGGATTGATGGGAAGCCAGAAAGATAATATCCAAGTAAAAATTCTGCATCAAATAGTGCCTCGCATTTCACTCAGTTCTCCAATTCATACCCTTGTAGGTGATAATATGTTTTCTTAGGTCTGTAAAGTAAAGTAGCTGCTTAAAACTCTATACTCGTCTACAAACAGCAGCATGAAGAGGAATCAAAAGGGAAGGGGCCAGCATCAAATAGGAACAGTGCCTCAACCAGGCCCTGAGGTCCTTGATCTTTTCTCTATCACAAAACTGTTGTACTTAGAAGTAGTCTAAGAAATCCTTTCTCCTCTTAGCAAAAGATCCTGGGAGGGAACAGAGTCTTGGCCTTAGTGTAACCTGTATATTCTCTCTCATTATACTCACACCTCACCTCCTTTGGGGTTGTATATCCTAGGATCACAATTCACAAACGTAGAAAAGGAAGAGAACTCAGAGGTCCTCTAGTCCAACCTCCTCACTGTGAATTTCAGTCAGAGGTGTTCTCCATGACAGGTAATGATGTAGATCTCTGACGGCCTTTCTTTCTCACCGTAGATTTACAATATCTTATTCACCTTTTCTTAAGGGGTAGGAAGAATATGTTTATTTACTGGGAAAATGATTTATTTCTAAGCTATGCAGAACTTAATATTCCAAAAAGCTTTGGTTCAAAGAATGATATATTTCTTGCAGTCATTTAAATATAACATATACACAATACTGAACAGTACCTTCTGTAGCTTAATTCCTTTCTTCAAACATGAGTCAGGTAATACAAAAGAAATTTTTGTGATGTCACCAATGTCATCAATGTGCAACTGTGAAACAAAAAAATCTAAAGTTAACAGAAAGACTTTAGGAACACTGATCTTTCCATAATATAATTAAATGCTTTTTATGTCTCTGGAAGTCTCTAAAAAAGGATGACATATGAGCAGTGCTAGTTCCTCATAACACTCTTGCTAAAGCATTAGAAAGTTCCATCCTTTAGGGAGGGGGGATTTTAAACAGCTAGACTGAATTATCAAGAAGGCAGCCAAGATATGATGGTGTCTGAGATTTGGCAGAATGACTCAAAACAATTTTTAGGCACTGTGCATTTTTCTGCACCCTTTAATGTCTGAAAAGGCATTCTGAAAGTTTTGCTGACCATTTCTCTCTGTAGGATTTCTTCATTTTTGCAGTGACTAAATTTATCAAATAAGTGAGATTGACACAGCAAATTACAAGATTTGGGAGACAGTCCAAATGTTGTGGTTATTATTGTTTTTCAAGCAACCTATTGAAATACTATTTGAAACACTGGCAAGATATAAACAAAAGGTAACATTAATGTAAACTTACCAAAAATGGATCATTTTTCATGTTCTTAATTTTCTGTGCAGGAGATTTTCCTCTCATTCCAAATACAATCAGTTGAATATCTGGAACATTTTCTGGTAGGGGAAATGCAGATAGCCACATCTGCCATTGACCTCTGCTGATAACATGGGAGTCTTTTATTACTGCAGGGGTCATATTTACCTCTAGAATGAGAGAGAGAGAGAGAATCAGATGTAACAATCAGGATCACAGGATGGAAAGAGCACTAGACTCAGTCATTAGAGACTGTGAGATTTAAAATTGGATATTAGATCATAAATCTCCCCTACTTAACCCTTCCCTTAATTCATCTCCCAGACTAGTAAATGGAAGAAGCTTCTGGTTTTCTAGATAGAGCCTTTATTGTATATAAGGTGTTGTTGATTAGAAGGATAGGAAAACAGAAATACAGTACAAATCGTCTTAAATCTAGGCTTAGTCTATATTCCTTATAAAAACTCACCAAACCGATTTAGGCCACCTTTGGAGTGAGTCAGACCGTCTGTGCCGCGCCGCCCGGAGTCCCGCCAAGCCGGCAAAAAAGGCTACTCCCCTTCTCTCCACCCCGGAAGTCAAAAAACCCGGCAGGCAGTCTGACATGCGCAGCAGGCGGACTGTACCCGGCAGGCAGTCTGACATGCGCAGCAGGCGGACTGTACCCGGCAGGCAGTCTGACATGCGCAGCAGGCGGACTGTTCATCTCCTCCCCAAAAGGGTGGTCCTTGAAAAACTGGCATCTTTCAGTTATCCTAGCCGACTGTTAAAAACTTTCATATTTTACCACATTTCCCCCCTTTGCTTCCTCAAGAAATGGAATGTTTCCTTGATGGAACAGTAAAAAGAATATAATAACTTCTGCTGACTAATAATATGCGAACAACAATACAGAAAAGGAAGAGAGGAAAGTTTTGTCCAGAGGGACGATTTTTTTTTTTTCCTCATGAACCGACGCTTTGACATTAGTCTTGCAAAGGGAGAGCCTCTGCAGAGAGTACATGTTACAGATAGTATATAACAGAAAGGAGATAGTAAAAGCTAATAAAGCAAAACAGTTCATACAAAGTCTCTGAGTTCTCTTGTCTTCTTGAAGTGGTAAGATGTGATCAGGAGGAAACTGGATTCTGGTCTGGAAAACTGGATTCTGGACTCTGGTCTGGATTCTGGATTCTGGACTCTGGTCTGGAAAGCTGGATTTCTTCTTTAACTGTTTGAATTGCTGTATTTTTTTTTTTTTACTAAACCTTAGCATAGCATTTTGCAATCAGTAACACTTTTTACCACCATGTGTCTGGATCAAAGTCAAATTTAGTATGTGTTCATGACACCTGAAAATGTTATGGAAAGGTTATCATACCATATCTCATGGTTCCGAGACAGCCAGTGATTGTGCTAGGCCACAGGTGAATTCAACTGAGTGAGATAAAAAGATAAGTAAGTTCAGTTAAATTAGGTTAAATTAGGAGGGAGAGAGGATGAATACTGGACTGTGCCTAGTAATTGTGCTCTACATAGTCACCATCATAAGCAAACCATGGACTTATGTATACCTGTCTCTCCTTTTGTTGCACATATATTCTCTCCAGGGCCTGCATCAGAGTTCACAGCAAGTTAGTCTCTGAAATGATAAGTTTCCATATTTCTGAAATCTCATTAATTTCACCAAAGACAATATGATGGTAAAAATGTGTGCTATGCTGCATAACTGAGAATATATTAGTGATATATACAATAATTCCAAACCATACCCAGAGTATAATGACATATAAATAATAAACGAATGTAAATAGCTGATTATATTAGACATTGTTACATAATCTTCTTTTAGACATTATTACATAATCTTCTTTTAGCAAGTAGACCACATCATCTTATACATGAATTCTCTAGTATAACAGTAGCAGATACTTAAAGTGGTGATTAATTCATCAAAAAGAAATAAGACTTCAATAAGCAAGATTCAATATTCAATAGCATATACTTAAAATGCCTTTGAAAAGTCACTTAGTTTACAAAATCGGGTTTTTAAAGAAAAGCAAAAGAAACAAAAGTAAAAAAAAAAACAAAGCAAAACCAAAAACCAAAAATAAAAGGCAAAAGATTCGCTAAGCACCCTTTTGTGCTCTTAAAGAATTTAAAGGTGTGGTGAATTCCAGGTCTTTTCAGTGCCTTTCAAAAGTCAAAACAAAACAAAAAGCAAAAAGGATTAAAAAAAAAATAGGTATAGGGTAGGGAAAAGGGTGGGAGAAATTGAGGTGGGCCAGAAAACTAGGCCATGTGCTTCAGTGCTTTTGCCTGTGGAAGGAAATGCTTGTTAAATTTTAAGGTATTTAAGCTGCTAGAGTTTGGGGTATGCCACATTGTTTTAACTGGTTCCCCAATTCTCTGCATGCCAAAGTGGCAGGGGTTTCTGAATTGTCATTGATCTTTCTAATGCTGTCATAATGTTCTTTATGGTAGAAAATGTGGAGTTCTCTAGCATCAGTTTTGTCTGTGCCACTGATTTTCAATAAAGGCTGATTTAATTGATGAACCACAACATTCAGCTGATGCTGCTTAGCAAATGCTACAATTGTATCATTTCCTCCCCACTTTCCAAATTTCTTTAATTCATCAACATATTCTTCAAAAGGGGAGTCATTTACTATAAAAGACTCAAACTCTTGTCTATGGTTAATCATATAAGAAGCAGCTTCTTGTCTGTGTCTGAGATGATTTCTACAGTGACCTTCTAGCTGGTCTGCTAAAGCCCTAAAAAGGCAATTTCCGTCTCCTGATACTTTACGAAGACTGAGTCCCAAAGCATTTAACTGATCAGTGGGATTATTAAATGGGAACTGCCTTTTTCCTCTGAACTCTCTTTGCTCTTTAACAGTTGCTATCTTTAGGGTTTTTACCTCTTTAGTGTCTACCTCAGGTCTATCTGAAATCTCTTCACCTATGAATGGTGCAGGCTTTATATGAGAGCAATGAATCCATGAGTCTTTTTCACCAATTTTAATGGCAGTAGGAGTTGTCAATAATACCTGAAAAGGTCCTTCCCAGGCAGGTTGAGTTCCACTGGTTTTCTGAAAATTCTTTACATATATTTTATCTCCTGGGTTGAAGTTATGCAATGAAAAGTCTAATGGTCCTGCCTGGACCACAGCTCCTGCCTCATGGAGTTCACGTAGCCTGGTCTGTAATTCCTGTATATAGGAAGCAACAGAAGTATCACCTCCCACCAGTGATGTATAAACTGGGGAAAAAGTTTTAGCTTGGATAGGAGGGTGACCAAAAAGCATTTCATAAGGAGATATATGAAGTTCTCCTCTTGGTCTACTTCGTAGATAGAATAATGCCAATGGTAGAACATCAGGCCATTTCAAATGGGTTTCAGTACATAATTTGCCAATCATACTCTTAAGCTCTTTATTCATACGTTCGACTTGGCCTGAACTTTGTGGATGGTAGGGCGTGTGGAATTTTGGAGTCACTCCCAAGAAAGAGTAGATTTGGGATAAAATCGAATCAGTGAAATGTGTGCCTTTGTCAGAATCGATGCGGGCTGGTGGGCCAAAACGAGGTACTATCTCTTTAAGAAGAATTTTGGCAACAAAGGCAGCTGTGGCTCGGGGGCTGGGAAAGGCCTCCACCCACCGAGTGAGCTGATCAACTATAACAAGGCAAAATTTATAATGTCCTGCTTTTGGCATAGTAATATAATCAATTTGTAAGTGCTCAAAAGGTGTATATGCTAGAGGACGCCCTCCATAAGCTTTGGCCTTAAAAGCATACTGATTATAAGACTGACATGTGGAGCAGCCCGAGCAGATTCGAGATGCTGTATTAGTCACACCTGGTGCTATCCAGGTTCTCTTAATAGAGTCTACAATGCCTTGTGTACCAAAATGGCCTTTTCTGTGAACAGAGAGGCATACCTGGTGGTAGAATTTCCGGGGAAGAAATGGCTTACCTTCCGGAGACACCCAGATGCCATTGATCTGTTTCGCCTTAAATTTCTTTTTCCACTTTTCTACTTCAGAATCGTCATAGGTTAGGTTGGAAGGAATATCCTCAGAAGGTGAAAGGTTAAATACATGTTCAGGAGCTTCTAATGCAGCTAGCTTGGCTGCAGAATCGGCTCGTGCATTTCCCTTTGAAACAGGATCACTATTCCCTGTGTGGGCAGGGCAATGTACAACGGCTAGGGAAGAAGGCAGTTTTAGGGCATCTAAGAGGTCCTTGATAAGGTCCCCATTGGCAATAGCCTTGCCCGAGGATGTTAGAAAGCCTCGTTGACGCCAAATCATACCAATAAAGTGGCATATGCCAAAGCCATATTTCGAGTCAGTAAAAATGGTGGCACTCTTATCTTTAGCTATATTACAGGCCTGTGTAAGAGCCACAAGTTCAGCAGCCTGTGCACTAAAATGGGAAGGCAGAGAAGCTGCCCAGAGGGTGTCATAATCAGAAACTACAGCAGCTCCAGTAAAACGGGTTCCCTCTCTCACAAATGAGGAACCATCTGTATAGAGGACAAGATCAGGATTTTCTAAAGGTGTATCAAAAAGATTGTCACGGGGTTTTTCAGCCATATCAACTAAAGAAGCACAGTCATGCAACGGTTCCCCCGAGAATGGTAAGTTAGGGAGTAGTGTTGCTGGGTTAAGAACTGTGCAGCGTTTTAAAGTGATATTCTCATTACCTAACAGGGTTATTTCATACTTAGCCAGCCTTTGATCTGAAAAGGCTTGTGTCCTGTGACGTAGTAAGAGAGCCTCCACTTCGTGAGGGCATTGCACAGTTAGAGGGTTACCTAGGACCAAATCAGAGGCTTTTTCTACCAAAAGCGCTGTGGCCGCCACTGCTCTAAGGCAAGGTGGCGCTCCAGCCGCTACAGGGTCCAGCTGAATTGAATAGTAGGCTATAGGACGTTGGTTAGGCCCCAGTGACTGAGTCAGGACTCCAGAAGCCACCCCCCTTTGTTCATGCACAAAGAGAGTGAAAGGCTTACTATAATCTGGCAGTCCTAGGGCAGGTGCTGATAACAAGGCCCGTTTTAATTCTTTTATGGCTGAGAGATGCTGGGGATCCAACTGTAAACTGTCTGGAACAGAACTTTTTGTAAGAGCTATGAGGGGTTTAGTAATTTCACCAAAAGAGGGTATCCATTGTCTACAGTACCCAGCTGCTCCCAGAATGGCTCTCAACTGCCTCTTAGTAGTGGGGGCAGAGAGTTGTTGAATGGCCTGGACTCTCTTAGAAGAGACAGAGCGAGTTCCAGCAGCCAAAATAAATCCTAAATATTCTACCTGGGGCAAACACCATTGTACCTTTGTCTTGGAAACCTTGTGTCCTCTCTTGTGCAGCTCCAGCAGTAAGTGACGGCTATCTTCCTGACAAATTTCAGCATTAGGAGAGGCCAAAAGTAAGTCATCAACATATTGTACTAGTATGGAGCCCTTAAAGGTAATAGAGGCCAGATCCTGCTGTAAAATTTGGGAAAATAATGTGGGACTGTCTACAAATCCCTGTGGGAGTCTAGTCCAGGTCCACTGTCTATTTTTCCAGGTAAAAGCAAATAAATATTGGAAGTCCTCATGTACTGGTATGGAGAAAAAGGCAGAGCAAAGGTCTACCACTGTGAAACATGTAGATTCATAGGGAATCGATGAAATTATCGTAGCCGGGTTTGGAACTATGGAATGTCTAGGAATAACATAATTATTAATCGCTCTAAGATCTTGCACAAAACGATAAACAGGTTTACCATCTGGCCCAGGCTTGGGTTTTTTAACTGGCAAAATGGGAGTATTGCATGGAGAGTGATGACATGGAATAATAATACCCTGGCTTTTCAAAGCCTCAATTATAGGGGTGATCCCTTCTATTGCTTCCCTAGACAATGGATACTGTGGAATGGAGGGGGGTGGTCCCCCCTTAACTTTAAAGGTAACAGGCATGGCAGACTTAAGGAGCCCCACCTCATTAGGGGATGAGGCCCATAAAGACTCAGGAATGTCAGAGGGGATTTTGGATACCTCCCCTGCTGTTCCTTGAGCTTCTGTAAGTAAAATTGGTAATAAATGAACAGTATCCTCTGGCAATTGTAAGGAGACAGCCCCATCTGGAGCACAAGATATGGTTGCTCTAAGCTTGCAAAGGAGATCACGACCTAATAAATTTACAGGGGCATCAGGCATGAGTAAAAATGAATGTTCCACTGTTAAGGGCCCCATAGATACCATGCGAGGATTCAATTTTGCCACTCTCTGGCTCTTTCCTGAGACTCCCACTACATTCAAAAATCCTACAGGTCTACACCCAGCATCTGGTTTGCTTACTAATACTGATTTAGAGGCTCCTGTGTCTAGCAGACAATCATAATAAGTCTCCCCCACTTTTAAGGTGACATGTGGTTCATTACTCTGGGGAGGTGAATGGACTGGCACAAGTGCATTCAAAAAATCCGGATCTGGGAATATATGGCTTTCATTATCTATGTTCCATTCCTCCCCAAGACACCATCATTCCTGTGTCCTCTTCTGAGGGGGGTCTTGGTTACCATTATTCTGGTACTGCCTTTCTGTATTCCTCCAAAAAGATCTATTTCTATTTTGATTTCGCCTGTAATTAGAATTAGAATTTCTTCTCCAAGTCCTACATTCTCTCAATTCATGCCCCTCCTTACGACAGTAACAACACACCTTAGTGTCCTTGTTCCGGTGTCCACATGGCTGACTAGGAATCGCTGGTGCCAGAATGCTCTGTTTAGGGTGATCTGGATCTTCCTCACGTGAGTCAAAGACATAATTTGCAAGTTCCTTAATTCTATCTACTGAGAGATTTCTCCAGTCTGGACATTGTTTCAGAAAGTATCTGCGTATTTCTGGCAGTGAATTATAAACAAATGTGTTGAGAATGATACAGGAATCTCTTAAATCTACTGGATCCAATCTGGTGTACTGTCTAGCGGCCTCACAAAGTCTATCATAAAATCTGTTTGGTCTTTCATTAGCCTCCTGAGGTAGGCTTAAAAATTTCTGCCAGTTTTCCGGTTTTCTAGAGCAAGATTCCATTCCCTTAAGAAGTGTTTCTCTAGCATCTTTTAATCTTTGGAAATCCCTATCATCATTATAATTCCACTCTGGATCCTTTAGAGGCCATTCCACATCGGCCTTACCTTTCGCAACAAGGGCATTTCCTGCTGAGATAATATCTGTAATCTCAGTTGGGGACAGTAAAGTTTCCAAAAGGCAAGTAACATCAGCCCAACTGGGTTGATATGCATTAAATATAGTCCTTAACTGTGAAATTACAGTGTTTGGATTTTTCTCAAAACTAGGGATGATTGATTTCCATGCGCTCAAGTCACTTGGTCTAAAGGGGCTATATTTTCTGACTTGAATTGGCACTCCCTTCTTACTATGTTCTATAGCTTCCTGCAGAGGGAGTAGTTTCTGCTGATCTGATTCTGAACTTGGATCATCTCTAGTAGAAACAGCCATTTTGAGGTCTCTCTCCATATGTGAGAGTTTCCCCCACATCATAACAATGATAATAACAAAAACAACGATAATAACAAAAACAAAAAAAAAACAACAAAAAAAAATAAAATCCTTAGTCGTATGAACTATGGATGTGGTATTAAAAGGTATTTCAATTGCAGGCATAAAATTTCTACTTATATTAAACGTATTTTCCCAAAGATTCTCACGTATACTATTATACAAAAAACTTTTTGCTGCCTGAATGAGGAAAAAACCAATAATGTTATGAAGGACCATTGAGTAAACTATTCCTCTAAGTCGGGATGTTATGCTGTCCCAATACATTCCGATGAGAAAAATCAAAGGGATGGTAGAATATTCGAGCATCTTGCCCTTTAAACTGGGCTGGCTTTTCTGTTTAAAGCAAGACTTTTAGAGGCTTAAAGTCTTTAAGGGAGATTAGACAAAGGGAAAGTCCGCGGGGGGGGGGGGGGGGGGGGGGGTATTTGGAAAATCCACCGAATTAGCCGGCTTATGGCCAAACTAGGGAGGGTGGGAGGGTCCTTAAGGTCCCTTCGGGGTCGCCAAACTGTGAGATTTAAAATTGGATATTAGATCATAAATCTCCCCTACTTAACCCTTCCCTTAATTCATCTCCCAGACTAGTAAATGGAAGAAGCTTCTGGTTTTCTAGATAGAGCCTTTATTGTATATAAGGTGTTGTTGATTAGAAGGATAGGAAAACAGAAATACAGTACAAATCGTCTTAAATCTAGGCTTAGTCTATATTCCTTATAAAAACTCACCAAACCGATTTAGGCCACCTTTGGAGTGAGTCAGACCGTCTGTGCCGCGCCGCCCGGAGTCCCGCCAAGCCGGCAAAAAAGGCTACTCCCCTTCTCTCCACCCCGGAAGTCAAAAAACCCGGCAGGCAGTCTGACATGCGCAGCAGGCGGACTGTACCCGGCAGGCAGTCTGACATGCGCAGCAGGCGGACTGTTCATCTCCTCCCCAAAAGGGTGGTCCTTGAAAAACTGGCATCTTTCAGTTATCCTAGCCGACTGTTAAAAACTTTCATATTTTACCACAAGACTGAGGCCTGCGTTCAAACATTGCCTCTGAAACTTGTAACAGTGTAACAAATAAGCCTCTCAGATCCTCAGTTCAGTCATTTATAAATTGAGAAAAATAATATTTATTGCACCTACTGCATAGTGCTATTGTGAAGAGCAAATAAAAAGAAGCTTTTGAAAATCTCAAAATACTCCGTTTAATCATTAGACAGATGTACAAATTCTATTTAAGCAACGTATTCCCAATTTTGCAGCAAATTAACCCCAAAACACACACGCTCAGTAAAAATGTATCCTTCTCATATTCTTCTCATCAGAACCTAGACCTAGCCTCCAGGACCCTGTTTTCTGAATAATGGTCTTTCACCTTATCTTCCACAGTACCGGACCTCCACATTTACTCCTAGGCCATTTCCAAACTGTGCCTTTGTGTGCCTATTTCCCTCCCTTCTATGCCCCCTTTATGTATTCTCTCCACCCCCCCCCCCATTCCTTATCCCCACCATCTTAGAACAAGGATTAATTTAGTGGATTACATTGGTATCCCCAGCTCTTAGCACAGTACCTAGTACATAGTACTCACTAAATAAAAGCTTCATTATTCATTATAAAGTACCTATGCTAAGTGTTGCAAAGTAAAACACACATGAAGAAGCAATCACGCAAGTTATTACATTATTGAGGGACACAATTGGCGTTTCAGACAAAATATGGTCTAGAAATTCAAAGAAGGGAGAGATCAGCGGGGTCTATGGTATTTTCAAAAGGCATTCTAGATTATAAAGGACAAGAGATAGGCCATGAATGAATGGTGAGAATTTGGATCAACAAAAGGGAGAGAAATAAGATAAGTAAAGCCCTGAAGTTGAGATCACGTATGCGGTTTATATGAGACAAAAAGCCTCATATATGACTTAGCTGGAGCACAGGGTTCACAGAGGGAAGTGGTAGATAAAGCTGGCTATGCAGTCCTTGAATGACAATCTGAGAAGCCAGGGAAGCCTTCTGAGCTAGTGTAAGTTAATAAAAAAATCCTTTGAATTTTGTCTCAATTCATAGGCTTTATGACTAATTGATTCAAGGACAGCTATTTGATGTCTCAATTTTTTCATTGGGAAAATAGAAATGATGATACATTCACTATTTGCTCCACAAGGTTGTTGTGAAAATCAAGTGAAATAATACATGGAAGTTCTTAGGCTTATGATGATGAAGAAATAAGGGTTTTAGAAAGTGATGTATTAGATGGTGCCTAATTCTTCTGAGAGTTCCTCATTAATAAAAACTAGATACTTTGGACATTTGCATATAACAAGAATATATAGGGCTAATCAACAGTATTCCCAATTGTAGCTCAGGGTAGATGGAGGATTTTCTATTTTTTAATGTTCATCTTGCTGCCATTTATGAATTTGAGAATTTTAAATAATACTTATGATATTAGCAATGTGCCCCCATTTGTATTATTTAAAGAGGCATATTGCATTGTTCACAAATCTCTAGGAAAATAATGGGTTGACTAATTTGCAATCCTTCCCCTATTTTATATCATTTTACTCATAGGCTACTAGGCTTTGAAGTAGGTTTTTAGTGAACAATAGACAGCTGTCAGTTATCTTTATGAGAAAAAGCTCTATGGAAGTATAATTAGAAGATGAATTATAAGTTTGGAGCTAATTTTGATTTCCACTAGGATCATGTATTGTACACAATATCTAATTACATTACATAATATATTATTATATGTTAAATGAATTCATAATTGTACATAAGCAAAAATAAAAATTCTTATTAAAATATCAATACATATAATAACATTTATATTTTAGAAAATATGAAATTATAAGAAACATTATTGTACAATTTTCTTCATAAAAAAGTTATAGAAAGGGGGCAGCTAGGTGGCGCAGTAGATAAAGCACTGGCCCTGGATTCAGGAGTTCCTGAGTTCGAATCTAGCCCCAGACACTTGACACTTACTGGTTGTGTGACCCTGGGCAAGTCACTTAATCCCCATTGCCCCGCAAAGAAACAAGCAAACAAAAAAAGTTATAGAAAGATAGGAACCCACTTATAAGGACTTGGTTATGTTGAATATCTAGACTGACAGCTTACTTTTGACATCAAGTGTCAGAAGGTCTGGGTTCTAACAACCATCTCAATCACAAATTAGCTTTGGAATCTTAAACAAGCCTTTTAACTTCTCAAGACTTCAGTGACCTCGCCTATAAGACATGTTTGGAATAGATGGTCTCTGTTACTTTTTAGTATGTCTCTATAACATTTTATTGAATTTGTTGTGTTTATTTCATTTTATTTATTTTCATGACAAATTATAGTTCAAAATAGAACAAAAAAATGCTTATGAACTTTGACACAGTGAGTTTAAAGTTGATTGGGTTACAGGATCTCAGTCTGTGGATTAGAAATATAGGTATATGCCAGACATTTTCAATCATTTATCTTCCATTCTGTGCCCTTTTTCAACCTCAGTTGCAACTGTAAATCAAAGAGGATGGACAATATGGTCTCTAAGGTACACTTCAGGTCTAATATTCTGAGATTCTATTATTTTAATGGATGGTAAATGGGTAGAAATCCAGATAAACTATTATGGTATTCAAATTATTTTTATTTTCAATTTTAACACAGTCCTCTGATAGATAATCATATTCAGGAACCTCCCCTCAATATTTCAGAAACATTTCATAAAATATTGTCAGACCAACATTCAAGCCTGAAGGCACTATTTTATTTTTCTTGATATATTTATTCCCGTTTTATAGCAAGCTCATAAAACACAAGGTTCAAGGTATTAATCCTCTAACTTTACTCATTTTCATTTACTGTTTAGTAAATTAACTTTTGAATCCTTGTTAATGAATCCTGTTCATATGGAAATTTGAAGCACTATTCAGATCCACAAGTATTGTATTTGGATTATTTGCATAATGGAAACTATTATATTCTTTTCTAGATTGAGTAATGACATAGTGGTATCCAAATAGCAAGACCAGTATTACCTTTCAGTGGAATTATAACTTCACTAAATTCTTTTTCCAAATGCTTGCTGATCCAGTTTTGATGAGCAAAGACATGAGTAGTAACAGAGGTATGGCCTTCCTTTATAATAACTTCATCCAGAAACCAATTGTCTGGTTAAAATAAATAAAAGAGAAAGACACACAAAGAATTAAAATAAAGGTCTAGAGCAGAATCTAATATGCTTCAGTTGAAGTAAAAAACAACAACAACAACAACAACAACAACAGAGGCGTAGCAAACATGATCTTAGATAGGAAAAACAAAACAGACATAATTAAAAGAGATAATCAGTAAATTACATTTTGCTAAAAAGATTCCATGGACAAGGAACTAATATTTTAAAAAGCAGCAAGTTTCTCTAATAAAGACCTCATTTCTCTAATATATACCAAGAATAGAACTGAGTCAAATTTATAAAAATAAGAGCCATTCCCCAACTGATATATGGTCACAGTATATATACAGGCAATTTTTAGAAAAATAAAGCAAAGCTTTAAAAATGTTTTAAATCACTATTGATTGGAGAAGTGTAAATTAGCACAACTCTGAGGTACTACCTCATACCTATCAGATTGGCTAATGTGACAGTCAACGAAAGTGACAAATATTGGAGGATATGTGGAAAAAAGAGGCACATATGTACTACTGGTGGAGTTCTGAACTGATCCAACCATCCTAGAAAGCAATACCATTACTAGGCCTACATTTCAAAGAGATCAAAGAAAAACAGAAAGAATCTATTTGTATAAAAATAACTCTTTTGTGGTGGCTAACAATTGGAAATCAAGGGGATGCTCATCAATTGGCATATGGGTGAACAAGTTGTGGCATATGATTGTAATGGAATACTATTATGCTATAAAAATAATGAAGGGGTAGTTTTAGAAAAACATGGCAAAACCTATATGAATACAATGCAAAGTAAAGTGAGTGGAACCAGGAGATTACCGTGTACAGTTACAGCAATGTAAAGATGAACAATTGTGAAAGACTTAGCTACTCTGAGAAGAACAATGACTCAAGACAATTCCAAAGATCTCCTGATGAAAAATGCTATCCAACTCCAGAGAGAACTAAGGAACTGAGTGCAGATCAAAGCATATTTTTCTCACTTTCTTTCTTTTTTTTTTTTGCTTTTAAAAAAATACAGCTCATATGGAAATATATTCTGTATGATTTTACATGTAAATTTGATATAGTGCTTGCCTTTTCAGTGGGTAGGAGAGTGAGTAAGAGGAAGAGAAGTTGGAACTAATTTTTTTAAAAATATTTAAAAATAAATAAATATTAATTTAAAAAAATAAATGGAAGATTTGTTCACTCTCTCATTATGCTACAAAGATGCTTTCTTAAGAAACATATATTAAAGACAACTTCTAATTAAATCTGTGTTTCTGGACATAAATCAAATTAATTCTTTGATTCTATGTTTTAAAACTTTAATTTGGTTGATCGTCAGTAATTTCTGTCATAGATGGCCATAGGTTAGTCAGATCTACCTCCTGTAGAGAGAGAGAAAATCTCCTCTTTGACAGACAAATAATCCCATCAGCCCAAATCATGAAGGTGAATGCCAATAATTAAATAAGTCCAGTAAAATTTGTTGGGAAATATTTGCCCAGAAGCAAAAGCAACAAGTGCCCAAATTATTTTTTTTTCAAAAAGGCATCATTGATATAACATTGGAGCATGTATTTGTCATAGCATGACTTTCTAGAACAATGACTTCATTTAGTAAACTTAATAGGTCATATGCAATGCTTGAAATAAAAAGTAAAAAATCATGGCTTAGCATTCTATATTTTAAGAGCTTTTTTATTTACACAGAATATCACATCTCTCAAAAGAAATCAAAGCCCTTTGCACCACAGCAACCCATACATTTAAGAGAAAAGATTGTAAAGTGTTGTCTCCTCAGGTCACAAGACCTGTGGAAAGTCCCTTCTCCTACAGTTTAGCAGGAGAAGGGTCAGGAAAGTCCCCACTCAGCCTTTGGCCAATCAGTACAGGGTAGGAAAGTCCCCAAGTCCCCACTCAGACCTCAGCCAATCAGGATAGAGCAGGGACAGAATTGCAGACCACAAGGTAGGAGATGTAAAGCAAATTTGCAGAAGTGACCCCTAGAATTGACCTGTAGCTGAATTGTGCTTGCTTAATAAGATAATTGCATATTAACTAACACACCCCTGGGTGAAGATTTAATTATAATAAGATATGTGATGTATGAAGTGGGAGTATTGTATGTGGAGAGTGGGTGATGAAGTAGGAAGGACACGGAGATTGTGACTCTCTAGTACTCCACCAATGAGGAATGAGGGGAGGGAACTTGCAATAGGGACCAGGGATAAAGCCTTTTGTGACAGGCAAATAAGTATAGCACTTCTCTGAGGTGTCCACCCACTCTGCAGACCATAAATAAAGCTTGTTTTGCTCACTACTTTTTGGGACAGTGGTCCTGGTCATTGTGGGCATTTCCCACACATTCATAAATTTTCATTGTAGCATAATTTTTTTGGATAATGAATACTTTGCTAGAAATCACATTCTTTATCTAGAGAGAAGTGATTCCTAGCCTTTCAGCTTTTCAGAAGTGAATTAGTAAATGGAAATTTTTTTAAAAATACATTCTGACACTAATAAGGGAGAAACTAAAGCACACACCTTCAAGTCTATGGGGCCACTGGGCTAGTTTTGGTTTTGTGCATATTGTAGGGAGTTCAGGATGTATAAGGTGGCAAAAGATAATAGGAGTTGAAATACATGTCAAGAACAAATGAGATATAGTTCAGCTTCTCTTCAACTCTCTGAAGACATCGCAAAGTGAATAGTAAATTAGAAAGTGAAAACTAAGCATACAATTAGGCACTTTTAAGGGGTGAAAATAAATTATTGTAACAGGAAATTTGGTGTAATGTAGTGATTTAGTAATCCTTGTAGGAAATTTATTATAACTATATCACCACAGCTGTTTCTATGGGCCACTAAAGAGAAGTGACCATCCTTTGTTAGGGAGAACCTGATTGAAGTAGCATAAACTTTGGGGTTGTAACAATTATTCTTCCAACAGGTAGAGTAGAATTATTTTTTAATAAATTATAGGATATCTAAGAGAGACATGACATTGTAGGGAAAGCTACTGTATGGAGAGTCAGCCTTGAGGTAAGGAAAATCAGTGTTTAAGGTCTCTTGAACAGAACCATGTGACTAGGGACAAGTCACCTAAACCAAAGCTTCTTACACTATGGGTCACAACCCCATCTGAGGTTACATAACTGAATGTGGGGGTGGTGAAAAATTTAGCATCAGTAAAAGGTTATGTATACCTATTTTATATGCCTATATGCCTATATACCTAGGGTCTCAGGCAAAAGGGGGTCTGATGGGAAAAAGTTTAAGAAGTCCTTACCTAAATTCATTGTCAAAGGTAAAAAAAATTGTTACTTACAAACAAACTGAAGATCTTTGTTGGGGAAAGTTTTTATATCAGAGATTTTCTAGGTTAGTAAAATCATAGGGTCATGGGTCTCAACCACTGCTCTCCCTTATACATTATATCTTTCCTTTCTCTAGTTTTTTTTTTATTCCAGTTGAAAAAAAAAAAAGAAGATGCAATAGTTTATCTACACTGATATTGCAGATGTATACATTCACAGGTGTGTATGTATGTATGTATGTATGTATGTATGTATGTATGTATGTATTCATCCTAAAGAGAAGATCAAGTTTTCTTCTTTTATCCTCGCCTAACATTTTTTAAAATGGAAAAATAGTAAAAATGTCAAGATTCTTGATATTGCTGATTACCAGGCCCTAGCACTTAAGCCTGTCCCTGTTAAATATCCATAGTTATGTGAGAACTGATAACTAGAAACAGACATAATTTTTAAAAGGCATCTTGCTTCATCAGAATTTCAATTCAGAATGTATATGTTATATTTCCAGCTCTACCACTTACTGTCTCTATGACTTTGGAGAATACACACACACACACACATGTGTATATATATATATATATGTGTGTGTGTGTATACATATATGTGTATGCACTTTACATACACATGCATGTATATACAGATATACATATACACAAAACCATATATACATATATTACAACATACATTGTTTTGGTATGTGTACTGTGTGTAAACATACATGGTTAGATGAACGTATATACAATTATATACAGGCATATGCATGAGTACATGTGCATACATACCCAAATGTATTTTAAATTGGATAGGGATGAATCCTCTCATCAAGTGCCAAGGTGACCCATCAGCCTCATCTCTCATGCAGACACATATGAGCTTACACACAAAAGTAAGCATACATGCACATATATATATACATGAATACATGCATAAATACATATGAGGGACTGCCCAATATGCCCAGTCTTTGTGACAATATGAATTTCTCCCATTTATGTATCTAAACGGAGGGCAAAGTTTAAAACACTAAGTTGTAGTCACAAAAGTTAAATAGCACAGTTGGAAATACAACCTGTGTATCCTAAATGCCAATTCTGATAAAGCAATGTACAGTGCAATTAATATTCAGTTAATCATTAAATATTTTGTAAACATCTCATATTTTACAAGCACTGACCAAGTACTTGGATGATTATTAATAAAAAATAATAATAGTAATAGTAATAATAACAGAATTAACATGCAAAGAAATATGTCCAAACGAGCTGTATACAGGTACAGGAAAAATTATAAATAATCAACAAAGGGAAGGCACTAGAATTATGTGGGATCAGGAATGGTTTCCTGAAGGTGAAGGTGAAATTTTAGCTAGGACTTGAAAGAAGCCAGGGGAGCCAGGACGTAGAGATGAGGAGGCATTTTAGGCAAGAGGAAAAGTTAGTGAAAATGCCTGGAGTCTGGAGAAAGAATTTCTCATTGGATGAACAGCAAGGAAGCCTGTGTCATATTAGACAGTAGGGAAGAAAAAATGAATAAAGTATAAGAAAACTGAGAAAGGGGAGGGAAGAGTAGGCAGGGCTTTTTATACAAAAGGAGGGTTTTCTATTTGTCCCTGAGGGTAACAAGGAGCCACTGGAGTTTATTGCCTGGTTGGGGTGAGGTGAAATAGGCAGATCTGCACTTTAGGAAGACTACTTTCATAGCTTAGTGGATAGATTAGAGAAGAGAGAGTTTTATAGCAGGGAGACCAACCAGCAGGCTATTGTAGGTATAAGATGATAAGACTCTGCATCAGGGTGATGGCAGCATCAGAGGAGAGAAGAGGCTTTAGGTGAGAGATGTTACAAAGGTAAAATCAATAGGTCTTGGCAACATATGGGAAGATGAGAGAGAGTAAATTTGTTAGAATGATTTTTGATTCTAAGTATCCATTCTCTCATTTTTGCTGTTTAGTCATTTTCAGAAATGTCTGACTCTTTGTGACCCTATTTGGGATTTTTCTTGGCAAAGATACTGGAGTAGTTTGCCATTCCCCCCCCTCCCCCCCCGCCCCCCCCCCCCCAGCTCATTTTACAGATGAGGAACTAAGGCAAACAGGGTTAAATGATTTGCCCAGAGTGACACAGCTAATATGTGTCTGAGGGCAGATTTGAACTCAGGAAAATGAGTCTTCCTGAGTCCAGGGCCATCACTTTATCCACTGTGCCACCTAGCTTCCCCCATTCTCTCAAAACGATAACTATAAGACACTAGCAGTTCTAAGTGGTATGGCCTAGAAAAGGTAATCAGGAATTTTAAAGTAACTTGACATTTTTGCAGTTTTTTTCTTTCTCTGTTCTTCCAGTGAACGACACAAAAAATATCCAATGTTCTGTGTTGATAATTCTTATAACTATTAAAGGAAGGTTGTTAAGGAGTCCTGAAACTAGCAGTCTAGAATCCAGTCACACAGCTCCTTGTATGTTCTGTGCATAGAATCATCAACCTCTGAGACCCACGTAAAACCTCAATTCTTTGAAGCATATTTTTGCTTTCAGAAAAACAGGTTACTTTTAAAAAGAGTTACAAATAAGCTTTATGAAAGCTTACTAGCATATTGCATCAGTTTCATCAAACAAAACTATCTTACTAGGCTCCTCTACTATAATGTGATACTATTTTGCTTTGTCAAAAGATTGAAGCGGGGAATGAAACAGGCCAGATTTCATAATGAGATTTATGAGGCTTTCAGATTAGTACAGAATGAATGTGCTTCCCTTAACACCCCATTATATTTATTTCATTGCCTTAGTGATAGACAGATTTGAGGTAAGCTTTGTAAAAATTTGCTGCATGTCCTTACATAGGAACAATACCAAATTAACCTATCAAAACAGTGTGGCGAATTAAAGTTACAACCCCCTCATTAAATTCCCAATATATTTAGTATATTACAATCTGTATAGTCAATGTGCAGGCAATTATTTTGTATTCTGAAGTCACAGTACCTTTTTTCAAACTCTGGAATCCAAGAATAATCTGATGTAGTTTACCAAGGTGCACTGCTTTAACTGTGAAAGCCTTCACCTGTGATTGAAGAAAGAATTAAACTGAGTGATGAATTTATGGGAAAAGAGATTTGGTCATTCCCTCTCCTAAATCATATTTTATCTAATCCATTCTGTAGATTTGGGTCATTTTAGAGTTGGTGAGAATCTTAGAAGGGAAGATGAGGTCACTAAGCCCTGGGGAGGTTCAGGGACTTTAGCAAGGTTCCCCAGTGAGTTCCTGGCAGAACCTATCCTAGAACTTCTGTGTCCTAGTTCCTGATTACCATATTCCTACTCTTACTCTCCATCACCCAACATGAATGTCAGCTAATGAGTCTTTCCCAAAATTTCTGTTGTCTATTTAAAGTTCCATTAAAGACATCTTCACTTTTTTATTTAACAGATGGGGCACACTTATGAAGGCTAGCTGAAAATAGGTTATATGTCTGGAAAAAAATACTAGGAGCACAACTTATTGCCACAGTCTCTGAATGCTTAGCAATTAGTGAACACAAATAGGGACTTGAAGGACAATTCAGATTTGATTTGGGAGAACACAAAGAAGGTACAGAGAGAAACCTGAGTTTGGATAATAATTTAATTTTTCAGAAAGAGAAATAAATGAGTCAGGATGAGCAAAACATCATGATATTCTTGAAGATATTTTTTGTCAGAAGCAACACAGCTGAAGTGTGGCTGAAAATCGAATAGAGCTGCTAAGGGTTGCCAAAGTTTAAAAGGAAAAAACCAAAAAGACAAATTAATCTTAAGATGATAATTGTTGAATCTCAACTACTATTTCAATAACTGAAGAAAATGCCTTTTTCATTTTATTTTCATTTTTAAATAAACTTTTATCAAATGGGAGAAACAGGTATTTATCTCAATTAGTCAACAAAATTTCATTAAGTACCTACTACTATGTGCTAAGTACCATGCTAAATACTGGGGATACAAAATAAGGACTAAAAACAAAAACAATTCTGCCAAGAAACTCAAAATATAATGTAGAAGCAACACAAACAACTATGTGCAAATAAGAGATATGCATTAAAGGTAATGTTCTGATTCTTCTCTAAAAACATGACTAATGTGGAAATATATTTAATATGATTATAATGTATAACCTATATTGCTTTCTGGCTTCTGGAGGGGTGACGGAAGGGAGGATGGGAGAAAAATATGGAATTACAAAAATATCTTTAAATATAATAGAAAAACTAAAATTAAATTAAATTTTTAAAAGAGGGAATATATTACCATTAAGGGGGAATGGAGAAAGCTTCTTATAGAAGGTAAGATATTAGTTAGAACTCAAAGGAAGCCAGAGAATCCAGTCAGCACAAATTCATGAAGTTGGTAAATAGGATGTCTCATGTGAGAAACAACACAGAGGCTGATGGCAGTGGATTTAATGGTACAATGGGCAGGGGCAAGAACGGGTAAGGTATAAGATGATGGGGAAAGGTAGTAAGGGGCTAGGTTAAGAAGGGCTTTGAAATCCAACAAGAGGGTTTTATATTTGATTTGGGAGGTGATAGGAAGCCACTGGAGTTTATTGCCTAGGGCAGTAAAAGTTCAATTCAATTCCTCAGTAGAGTATGGATTAGAGTTAGGAAAGACCAACCAGGTGGTTATTTCACTAGTCCAGCAAGGCATGCAGTGATGAGAACTTGTGCCAGGCAGTGGACAGAGCTAGAGGAGAGAAAGGTCATTTGTGAGAGATATTCAAAAAGTAAAATCAATAGGATTTATCATTAGATTGGATATGGGAGTTGTGAATAAGGAGAGTAAGAATAAAGCATTAAAGATGACACCTAGCTTGTGAGACTTGGTGACTGAGGGGATAGTAGTATCCACAATAATAACAGAGAATTTAGGAAGAAGGAAGAGTTTGGGGGAAAAGATCCACAGACATAGTAATTAAAATATCTTTACTCAGTCTTGAATATATTGTGTTTAAGATATCTATGATACATTTAGTTTGAGGTGTCAAACAATTGTTGAATATAAAAAACTGGAGGTCAGTAGAGAAGGTAGGGGTAGACAAATAGATCTGAAAATGATTTGCATAGAGATGATAATTTAATCCATTGGAACTGAGATCACAAAGTCAAATAGTATAGAGAAAAGATAAGAATATCTAGTTCAGATGCTTAGGAGATAACCATGATTAGTGGACATGATCCAGATGAAGATGAAGCAAAGAAGAATGAGAAGTTAGAAAGGTAGGAATTGAACCAAGAGACAATGGCATGATAAAATTCTAGAAAGAAGAGAGTACAAGGAGAGTAAATGGATTAACAGTGTCTAAAGCTGCAGAGAAATCAAGAAGAATGAGGATTGAGAAAAGGTCCTTAGGTTTAGCAATTAAGAAATCATTGGTAATTTTGTAGAAAGTTCCCCAGTTAAATGATGAGGTTATAAACTAGACTGATTAGAATTAAGAAGAGAGTGAAAGAAAAGAAATGGAGATGGTGATCATAGAAGTATTTCTCCAAGAATTTAGCCTTAAAAGGCAGGAGAGATATGGGACAATAGCTTTGATGGAGGGATCCAGTGAAGTTTGGTGGGGAGGAGAGAGAGGAGATATGGATGTGTTTGTTGTCAGAAAGGAAGCAACTAGTAGTTAGGAATGGACTAAAGATTATGAGAGAGTAGAGATGATAGAGGGGGAAATCTGTTGGAGAATATGCAATGGAATGGGATCATATATGCATTTAAGGGGTTTGCCTGGCATGCCTCTTCCTGTGAGACAAAGGTGAAGGAGGAGATAATGACAGAAAATAACTGAGTGATATGAGATGAAGAGGAAAGAAGAGGAAGTTCTAAAAAATGGCTTCAATTTGTTCCAGTGAAATATTCCACAAACATCTCAACTGAGAGGGTGAAGGGAATAGAAGCTATGAGAGACTTGAGACAGGATGAAAAGTTTGGAAAAGTTGAATAAAACAATGAATCAATTAGGAAGGCTAGTTTTAATTAATTTCAACTAGTTAAAAGGAATTGCCTTGTCATACTGAGTGCCCATTTGAGATTATGTAACATAAATTTGTAGAAGGCCCAGTCACCATGCTTTCAAGATTTCTCTAGCTTCACTCAATAGCATGTCAATAGGAGTAAACATAGTAGTTGATGGGAGTAATCCAAAGCTGAGGCACAGTAGGGGAAGATCAGTGATACAATAAGGGGGACAGTTTGTGGTTGTTGTTTGTCTTTCATTCTTGAAGAGGATCATGACATCGGGGTGATGTTATTACTTGCAGTGAATTGGTTTTAAGTGAGGGAGGTCTGTGCAAAGTCACCAACCTCACTCACTCCTCCAGAGCCATCTGAGTCCAGTGGCAAGATATATACCAGGATGACTGGAGATGGCCCTAGATGTTTAAGGCAATTGAAGTTAAGTGACTTTCCCAGGATCACACAGCTACTAAGTGTCTGAGGTGAGATTTTAACTCCAGTCCTTCCAACTTCAAGACAAGTGCTCTATCCACCACAGCACCAAACTGCCCTAAGGGGGCCAGGTACTCTAGAGAAAAGAATATGATACAGATGAATTGGTTCATTTTTCAGGGTCAATATGGGAAGGAAGTAGCCAGTGCAGAGGTTTATGGCCTGAGAAAAATGAGTAGTGAGACTAGAGGTATAGGTGAGAATTAAGACCATATTTTAGGTTTGCAAGGTAGAATGCGGAATAGCAATAGCTTATGATCAGTTAAGAGAATTTCTGAGTTTGTAAAGATGGAAATGGAGCATATGAGAGTGGTGACAAACTCAAGGATATGACCATCTCTGTAAGGTAAGATGGAAAAGCAAGTTGAGTACAAGGAGTTAGGAAGGAGAGAAAGCTTGACTCAAGCATATCTCATTTTGACTCCATAGTTTTTTCTCAATACATATAATGTTAATATCATTAGACAAAACTTTATATCAATATAGCATTTTAAGGTTTTGAAAGAGCTTGTCTCATGACAAACATGAGGGAGGTATGCAGCACCATTGTTATCCTTTCTGTTTTACCGAGGAGGAACTTGGGGCTCTGAGAAGTTATATAACTTACCCGTCACTATAGAACTAGTAGATATAAGAAGCAGGATTTGAATCCAAGTCTTGTGACTCCTAACACAATATCATATTCAATGCCATATTGCTTCTCTTAGCCTGTCAATGATGAGGATAGAAGTAATTTCTCATCATTTATTTTCCAAAGTTATTTCCCAGACATTTCTCCCTAACAACCTTACAGGAGAGTTTTGAGGTCAAATGGAACTATGCATTGGGAAGTACTATGAAATCATTTAAAGAGGGATGCTTTGTAAGCATTAATTCTTAATTGAGACAAGGACAAGTCTGTGATATATGCTAGGAGAAATTATTGAAAGTTACAGATAAAATGACAACTAAAGATATTTTAATCACTGTGTCTGTGGATGCAAAGGTCACAGAGCAAACAAGAGGCTGACAGTAGCAGCCTGAAACCTCAGGTTGGCACATCTTCCCCAGAAGGTTATTTCCTCAGGGAATAATGTACATAATGCTACACTTGGGTCCAGAAAGACCTTAAAATCCTTCTTCTGATTTCTCCTAGCAGCAGCATCACATGATTTCTATGTGTCTGTCTCAGGCAACTGTATAAGGCTAAATCATAGCTGGACTGGGGTCTGAATATCTAAAATCAATCAGTCTAGTATGATTTATTAAGCACTTCCTACATGCTTAATGAGCAGGAAAGGCCAAATCGTGGTCGCCAACTTAAAGAAGATCACATACTAATCAAGGAAACGTGCAAATATTTATGTACATGCAAGATATATATAGTACATATGGAAAATGATCGCAGAGGGAAGGCACTAGCAGTTAGAGGATAAGGGTGGGGGAAGCCTCTTGGAGAAGGTAGGATTTTGGTGGAGTCTTGAAAGAGACCAGGCATAGACATGAAGCAGAGGTGAGGAGGAAAAGCGTTATCAGTTTGGGAAACAGACAGCAAAAAGACAGAGAATCATTAGAAGTTACATCCATGATGAAGCATACATCCTTCAAGACCAGTAATCTCCCAAAACATTGAGTATTGTGTACTTAGAATGTCCACAGAAATCATGCCAAGTCTAAAAGATATGGGAATGTTTGCAAATAAAAGTTTTACAGAATGTTCATGATCAAAACAAGAATCCTTATAAATGCTTTTGCTATTCCTCATAAAGGCAGAAATCACTAAGCACTCAATAAAAGACCAATAGATATTTATTGAGGAATAACACATAGTGGAATTGTGGAAAGAATGCAGAATACAGGGTGGAGGCCTAGGCTTCTCTTAGCATCACTATATTATGTTCCTCTCCTCCAGTGTACATTGATTGGTTCTTAAAAGGTGTGCATAACTTGATACATTAATCTTTCTCACTGTTCTTACTGTTTGTTTATATTAAGCTTAACACACTTACTAGCTGTGTGACCCTGGGCAAGTCACTTAACCCCAATTGCCTCACTAAAAAAAAAAAAAAAACGAATGTATGTGAAAGTGTATTTCACAAATGAATTTTCTTTGGGGGTGGAGGGAAGAAACTAATGGTATTTCCAGACTATCACAGAATTCTCACAAAGACTACTGATTATTTACGTGGAACGAAGGCTACTAAAACATGTCTTTGGATTAAAATGCATGCTCCTAATTATTTGTTAAATCCCTCAAAAATTTCATTTCTCAGTGATATCTCACTATAATGAAATACAAGTGGACTCCATGATATCTTGATTTATTATTGCAAAGATTTGAACATATCCTGAACCAAGTGACTGCTCCTGAAAACTAAAATCAGTACAGCAGTTATTTGAGAACTGATACAGGACAAAGAATGCAAACTTTACCCTGTTCCTGAACTATTGTTAAATTGTTAAATAATATTCCAGCATAATCTACATATGTCTGGGGCTAGCCGTCACTGGCAGGTTGGGAGTTGAAAGTTCTTTACCCCAATTACAAAGGAAATTTGGCCTAAGAGAGTTTCCTTTACAGAGAAAGCAGAATATCCCCCCCCCAAAAAAAAGAGATACAGATTTGACATGAGGTAACCTTGTTGTGCTATAAAGAATTCCAAACACTTTCTTTTTTTGGGGGGGGGAGGTGGGGCAATGAGGGTTAAGTGACTTGCCCAGGGTCACAAAGCTAGTAAGTGTTAAGTGTCTGAGACTGGATTTGAACTCAGGTCCTTCTGAATCCATGGTCGGTGCTCTATCTAACTGTGCCACCTAACTGCCCCTCCCCACAAATAGTCTTGTAAGAAGAAAGAAAGAAAAGAAAAGCACCTAGCAATTGTAATTCATTAGAGAAGCAGTGAATGTCAATAACAACTTGATGGAGGAGGAAGCCTAGAAGACAGACAACTCCTGGAAGATCAGGTGACAGTTAGGTCCTCTCTATAAGCATGGATTGCCTATAGCTGATTAGAAGTATTCTCATACCCTCCTCATACATCTCCTCATTTTCCATGTGGTTGTATTTGTTTTGGACTTCTTTGGTGTCCCCACTATGGGCCTTCCCATCCTGGTCAGGTAGCTTCCTCCTTTTCCCTCCCGTTCTAATTCTCAGCTTTCTTTTGTGAACTGTTTCTTCTTGTACAATTACAAGTCCCTTGATGGGGACACTGTCTATCTTTTTTATATTTGCATCTTTGGGCTCAGGACAGTCCCTGACACATAGTAGGCACTTAATGTTTACTGTCTTTATTGATACCCAGCTGTGGTATGGGAATCTTTGGAAGAGTGTGGCTCTATGTATTTTTTTTGAAGAGAGTGTCATGGGGTGCAGAGCACCCCAGAATTTCTCTGGGGCACGTCAAGGAACCTTCTCCTTGAGAAACCAAACCAGAGGACAGATAACGCCTAGAGAGATAAGCTGAACCAAATCGGACTGAGCTAGCTTTGGATTCCTACCCTTCATTCTGGTCTCCCTTACCCTGGGGAGATAAGTTTGGGTGTGTCTGCCTCCTTTGTGTTCTGAAGAGGGATCTGTAGCCACCCCTCACCCAATTCCTTTAGTCACTACCAGTGGGGGATGGTCCTCCACTCCTCACCCAATTCCCCCAGCTACCACCAGTGGGGGATGGTCCTCTCTCACTAAAGGAACTTTTCACGGGCAGATGGTCCACCCCCATCAGTCCTCTATAAAAGTACCTTCCAGTCTCCTGTTCGAGGAGATTTGGTACCTCTGAGCCATGTGCTTTATGCCAATCTCCCCATGAAAGTCCAAGGATTTCTTTCATGGTTTCCCTCCCCCACCCTTCCCTTCCCTTGCTCCTAAATAAACCACCACTTTATTCTAACTACTTTTTGTGTGCAAGAGGGTGTAATTCTTTAAAGAGGAATTCCTAAGAACCCCACCCCTGAACCAACCCGTACCCCATTTCCCACCATATCAAGAGGATCCTGTAGGTTTCCTTGCTCAATTCAATTCAACAAATGTATATTAATGCTTTGTATGTCCCAGGTATTTACCTTGCTATTTTTCATTCTTAATAAATGTTGTTTACTCATAACTTTATATGTCAAATCTGGTTGGGTGTGGAAGAGAATACACTAGATGGGGACTCGTTAGAAGACCTGAAGAGTACCTTGAATTTAGGTTTAGCTCTCAAGAAACTATACTGAGGTCTCATTGTAGCCCAGACTACAATGACAACTGCATGGTCTTAATTGCATTATAAAAGACTCCTAGTAAGGTAATTTTGCTCCACATGGGGAAGAGGCTTGAACCTTGAAAGGAATATAAACAACTTGATTTTGGATAAAGTTTAATGTCAAATACATGTGTAGATGTAGAATGATTTGGCATGGGATGCATGCCTCTTTTAGTTCTTTGCCAAGAAGTGAAATAGAAAAAAAGGTAAAAAAAGTAATCAAAGTAGGCATGCAACTAAATGAAAAATAGATTTTCTTTTTAGATTTTGAAATCACAACTAAATAACAAAAATATCAAGATGCCACAAGAATCTCTGAAAGTCACAGTTGATACTATTGTTTCCCTAAGTAAATTTCAAAAATTAGAACAGCACTCAGAACAAAATTATAGGAAAACTCAACTGGAAACATAATAGGTAAAATAAAGATAAGAATTGGAAATTCATGCCAGAAATAGCAATATCAATTGCTATGGGGTAGGAAAATAAAGGAATAATTCAGTTAGCATTTCTGACAGCTGTCTTCTGAAACTTTTAGGTAGGAGGATGAGAGTGAGCATAATGAAAACAATTATGTCTAAACAGGTGAAGATATTGTATTTTACCCTAGAAACAACCTAATGACTTTCTCTCCTAAAGTGGCCCTCCTCCAAACATCCTCATCTCTGCTGAGGACCTCATCATCCCCATTTCTCAAAGTACTTCCCTGACCTTTGTTCCCCATATCTAATCATTTTTAAATTCTTTTTGATCCTTTTCCCACAAGATTTTGTGCATCTACATTTTTTTTCTCAATTTCTGTCTTATGTGGCCTGCTCCTATCCTGGATAATTTCAATAGTCTCTTCCCTTATTTACATTTCTAATCTTTCTCTTCCAACAAGTCAAGCTAAATCAATTCAATAAGCATGTATTAAGTGCATTACTATACGTGAAACACTGTGCTAAAAACTGGAGATAAAAAGGCAGAAATCAGTCCCTTCTCTTACTGATTCATAGTCTGAGGGAAATAGCATGCAAACAACCACTATATGCAAACAAGACACAAACTAGCCAAATTGGACTTAGTACAAAGGTACTAAGAGTAAGGAGGTATGGGAAAGGCTTCTTACAGAAGGCTGAGTTTTTGCTGAGATATGAAGGAATCCAAGGAAGTCATAAAACAAAAACTAAAGCTCTCCAGGCATGGGATAAAGCCAGTGAAGAGGAATGGAGTTGAGAGACAGAATGTCTTACGTGAGGAAAACCAGGAAGGAGGACAGTGTCACTGGATTAGTTACACATGGGAAAGGTAGAAAGGGACCAGGTTTTCCTTTAAATTTCAAACAGAAGGTGTTACAGTTGTTCTTGAAGGTAAAGGGAGCCACTGGATAGGGCAATAACGTGGTCTGATATATACTTTAGGAAGATCAATTTGACAGCGTAGTAGAGGATGGACTAGAAATGGACTGACATTTGAGAAAGAGACACTAACCAGAAGGCTGTTGCAATAGTCCAGGCGCAAGGTCATAATGTCTTGGACTAGGGTGGTGGCAGTGTCAGGAAAAAAAAAAAAAGAAGGAACTTACAAAAATATGAGACATATTACAATGGAAAAACAAAAGTACATACCAACAGATTGGTTATAGGGGTAGGGGTTAAAAGTGAGGATTCAAAGATGATCCCTAGGCTGTGATGTTCCACACAGCTACCAAAATGCTCTGTCTAAAACAGAAAACAGAGCTCATCATTCCTTTGCTCAAACTTTTTCAGTAGCTCCCTATTGCCTCTAGAACAAAATACTAACTTGATCAGCCTGTTACAGTCATTTCAGTTGTGACTGACACTTCATGATCCCATTTGGGGTTTTCTTGACAAAGATACTGGAGTGGTTTGCCATTTCCTTCTCCAATGAATACAGTGGATCCATTTTGTCAGGCAAATGACTTGCCCAGGGTCACATAGCTAGGAAGTGTCTGAGACTGAATTTGAACTCAGGTCTTCCTGACTCTAGGTCCAGTGCTCTATCCACTGAGCAACCATCGGCCTCAGTTCTAACCTACATTTCCAAATTATTTCATAATATTTCCCTTCCCAAATCTGTATTCTAAATAAATTGGAACACAAGACCACAAATTGGATCACAAATTTGGACCACTACATTCCCATCTACCACTTCCATGCATCCACACAATCTGCCAATATTCCTAGAATGTGCTTTCTCCTCATCACTTCCTGCCACAATAACTTAACTTCCTTTAAGGTTCAGCTCATATGCCACTTCTTTAATGAAGACTTGTCTGAATCTCCCAGTCACTAGTGGTTTCTCCTTCCCTCCTCAAACAACTCTGTATTTATGAATCTAGTTACATGGCATGTCCCTCTTATATGGCATTCTAGAGATCAAGGTCAGCTTTGCTTTGTTATCCCCATGATGAAAAGCACAGTGCCTTGAACCCTTAGGTATTGAACTAATACCTACTGAGGCAGTTAGGTAGTATAGTGGATAGAGGCATAAACTACAAGTTAGGAAGACCTGAGTTTGAATATAACCTCTGATATTTGCTAATCACACTGGACAAAACATTTAATTTCTTTCAGCTTCAGTTACTTTGTCTACAAAATGATAACAATAAATTAGCACCTACCTCATAAAGGTGATACACTTTACATGTGTAAAGTGCTTTGTAAACTTAAGAGTGCTATAGAAATGTGAGCTAGTGTGTGGAATTTTTTGGTGAATTTAAATTGAATTGCTGGCTCAGTGTCATTAACCATCTCTCTTTTTCTCTATTTCAGGCAATGAAATAGGGACAAGCTTTGATTCATTTGGAAATACGTTGTCCTTCATAGAGGATCTGTTAAAATAGGTAACCAGTAATAAATTAATATTTGCATCAGGTAGAACTAGAAAAATGGCACTTCTGTACCCAGGGAAAAGCTTGAGACAAATGTGACTCCTGCACTAATGTGACTAATGTCAGCACCCCTGACATCAAACGATAGTTACTTTTGTACCAAAAAGAGCAAATATTTCTAGCATTAGATTGTGAATTTGTAAATGTAACATTAAAAATGTTCCTCATTAACTCTATGAACACAACTACCAAACACTCTTCACACAAATCAAATCAGATCTAAATAATTGGAAAGATATCAATTGCTCATGGATAGGCAGAGCTAATATACTAAAAGTGACAATACTACCTAAATTAATTGACTTATTCAGTGCCATACCAATCAGACTACCTAAAAATTATTTTTTAGAGCTAGAAAAAATAATAACAAAATTCATCTGGAAAAACAAAAAAATCAAGAATATCCAGGGAAATAATGAAAAAAAATTCATAGGAAGGTGGGTTAGTGGTACCAAACCTGGAGCTTTACTATAAAGCAGTAGTCATCCAAACTATGTGGTACTGGCTAAGAAATAGAATGGAAGATCAATGGAATAGGCATAGGAAACTAAGTAGTAAATGACACTAGTAATGTAGTGTTTGATAAACCCAAAGACTCCAGCTTCTGGGATAGGAACTCAGTATTTGACAAAAACTGCTGGGAGAACTGGAAGATAGTATGGCAGAAATTAGGCATAGACCAACATCTAACAACTTATACTAAAATAAGGTCGAAATGGATACATGATTTAGACATAAGAGGTGATACCATGGGTAAATTAGGAGAGAAAGGAATAGTCTACCTTTCAGATCTTTGGAAAGGAAAACAGTTTATGACCAAACAAGAGATAGAGAATATTATAAAATGCAAAATGGATGATTTTGATTACATTAAATTTAAAAAATTTTGTACAAACAGAAGCAATGCATCCAAAATTAGAAGGGAGGCAGAAAGCTGGGAAACAATGTTTATGGCCAGTACTTCTGATAAAGGCCTCATTTCTAAAATATATAGGGAACTAAATCAAATTTATAAGAATCCAAGTCATTCCCCAATTGAGAAATGGTCAAAGGATATGAACAGGCAGTTTTCTGATGAAGAAACCAAAGCTATCTATTCCCATATGAAAAAATGCTCTAAATCTCTAATGATTAGAGAGATGTAAATTAAAACAACTCTGAGGTACCCCCTGACACCTATCAGATTGGCTAAAATGACAAAAAAGGAAAATAATAAATGTTGGAGAAGCTATGGAAAAATTGGAACACTAATGCATTGTTGGTGGAGCTGTGAACTGATCCAACCATTCTCAAGAGCAATTTGGAATTATGCCCAAAGGGCTATAAAGCTGTCCATGCCCTTTGACCCAGCAATACCACTTTTGGGTCTTTTTCCCAAAGAGATCATGGAAAGGGGAGAGGGACCCACATGTACAAAAATATTTATAGCTGCTCTGTACGTGGTGGCAAGGAATTGGAAGTTGAGGGGATGCCCATCAATTGGGGAATGGCTGGACAAGTTGTGGTATATGAATACGATGGAATACTATTGTGCCATAAGAAACGATGAGCAGGAGGAGTTCAGGGAAACCTGGAGGGTCTTGCGTGGGCTGATGATGAGTGAGATGAGCAGAACCAGAAGAACATTGTACACAGTATCATCAACATTGTGTGTTAATCTACTGTGATGGACTATATTCTTCTCATCAGTGCAACGATACAGAAGAGTTCCAGGGAACTCATGATAGAAGAGGATCTCCAAATCCAGGAAAAAAAAAAAAGAACTGTGGAGTATAAATGCCGAATGAACCATACTATTTCTTTTGTTTTTGGTGCTGTTGTTTTTCTATTTTGAGGTTTTTTGTCATTGCTCTGATTTTTCTCTTATAACATGACTAATGCAGAAATATGTTTAATGCTATTATGTATATATGTATGTGTGTGTGTGTGTGTATATATGTATATTATATATATATATATATATCCTATATCAGATTACCTGCTGTCTAGGGGAGGGAGGAAGGAGGGGAGGGAGAAAAATCTGAAATTGGAAAGCTTGTATAAACAAAAGTTGAGAACTATCTTTACATGTAACAGGAAAAAAATAAAATACTTTATTAAAAAAATGTTCCTCATTGCACTCATAGCATACCTTGGCATGTCCCAGTTCTAGTATGGAAACTAGGAAAACATTCAAAGGCACAATACAGTTTCTCTTCAATAGGACTTTGATGGGACAAAAGGTACACGCCTTCCTCTACATCAGTCAAACTTTTATGTTCTATTCCGTAAGTCCCGCATTTAAAAAGAAATTCAAGATCTTCAGAGTTTTTGCCTAATATGAAACCTGTTCTCTAGTCTTCCAAATATTTTAGGTGAAAATGTATTCCAGAAGCCTTTACAAAGGGATTGCTTCAGGTATTCTCAGAGTGTTCTCAACAAGAATGTATCTTTTCTTACCAACTGATGAAAGCAATTATTGGAGAAATAAGTGCTGTGTTCTTCTTTCATACCATAAACAACTATTTTGAAATGGTGAAAGAAACTGAGCAATTGATTCTATACCTCCTTTGTCAATAGCCCTATGTTGTCACATATCTCAGGATAAACAGAATAGGCCTTGGTTATTACATGAATAAACACTTTAGGATCTCATAAAGATACCTGAGGATCTCAGGAACAATTGTGAGTGATTGTCTTTCCCACCATGTCTCAATATTATGTAAAGAGGAAAAAAATAGCGAGATACTTAAGCACTATGTCTTTGTAGATATCCCTGTCCTCATATTATATTATATTCTCTTAGTGTTGAGTGAACATAATATAGAGTCCATGTAAATGAAAAAGAGCAAACCATTTATTTAATAGTTAACATTTTTGTTTTACCTGTCCTCTAGAAAAGGTGATTGGGCTAGTTCTTGAATTGTTAAGCCATCTTTTCCCAGAATCACCTCTTTCTCCTTTTAGGTAAATGTAAGCCTGACCAGTCGCATCTGCATTCTTCACATCTCCAGTGTGTATCTGGATAGAATACTCCACAACTGCAAAAAAGAAAAATAAAGAAAAAAGTCACCAGAGAAAATTTTTAAATTTGTGTCTTTTTGTTCTACATTCTAAGGATGTTCTTGTCTCAATAATCCTGTGAATAAATTTGGGTAGGAGTAAAAAAAAAAGGCTGTTTGATATAAGATAGAGAACCAGAGACAGTAGGTTAGGTGACCTGACTTGATTCTTGAATTACTCAATAGCACTGGTAAAGTAGATGAAAAAGCTTAAAGAAGCCCCCACCTAGTTACAAATACCCAACTTTTGTTTCTATTTGAAAATGACCAAGGCCACAGTTTCCATCATCAAGGAATAAAAATCTGCTTATATAAAATAAGAGATGCTTAACATTTACCCAAGCAGAAAATGTCATTTACTATGCTGTACTGAAGATTGTAGACTTGGTTTTGTAAAGAGGAAATAAAATACATTTTACCAACTCTGAAAATGCTCAGATTTAAATTTTTTAAATGATTATATGAAATTTTATATTAAAAGTGTAAGTAGATGTCAAAAGGAATGTTTTCCTGACAAGATCACAGCCTTCCCTAAAAGTTTAAGCATTCTAAACTTACAAGCCCATTGTAAGAGTTAGGAATAATTATCTATTCTTTTTCAGAGAAAAATAGCATTATCTTCTAAGGTCAGTAAAGGATGATATGATTAGCAGTCAATTGATCTTAACATGTTTTTAAAGTCTTTTTAAACCTGCATACTTCAGTTTTATTTCTTAAATGTTATCAATTAGGCCATGAGACTCCATTTATTTTTACTAGCTGCCCCCAGTGTCTCTGTCTCTGTCTCTCTGTCTCTGTCTCCGTCTTTGTGTGTATGTGTGTGTCTGTGTGTCTCTCTCTCCATCTCCAATGCCTAGCTTCCCTGGCTTCCTTCAGACCCCAGCTAAAATCTCATCTTCCACAAGAAGCTCTTATAGAACCCTGTTAATGCTAGTGTCTTCCATCTGTTAATTATCTCCATTACTGTATATATCTTGTTTGGACATAGTTTTTTTGCACGTTGTTTCTTCCATTAGAAACAAATTAACTCCTTGAGATCAGTGACAGTATTTTGCCTTTCTTTGTATCCCCAGTGGTTAACACAGTGCCTAGCACATAGCAGGTGCTTAATACATGGTTATTTTTATTATAGAAGTAAATTGGCAAGGTCTTGATCATTTGAGATATGCAAGTGTGCCTTATATGTCCATGGCTCAAGTGGGAATGGTTTGAAAAAAATCTAACCCGTATGTTTAGTATTTGAGAAAAGTAAACAACTTATAAAAATGACTATATTTTACCTTTAAGGAAACATTATGCCTTTCCATGCCCCATGAGGTAAGTGGTCAGAGGCTTTGGAAAGGCAGATGAAAAAAAAATGACATTGGTTACTAATAGCTACCTTGAAAGTATTAAACTCATAGTTAAATAAATGCAAATTAATACAGCTCCAGGATAATATTTTACACCCATCAAATTGGCAAAGTTAAACAAGATAGCATTCAATACTGGTAGGACTATAGAGAAACAAGCTTATTATTACTCTGTTGGCAAAGCTCCAAATTGGGAAAATCCTTTTGGAAAGGAACAAGGTGTCACATGGTAAGTAAGAGCCACAAAATTCTTCACACAACTGACCCAATGATCCTACTTATAGGACAATGGCTTAAGGATGTTATTGACTTGGGGGTGGAAAAAGGCCTATCAGTACAAAAATGAACATTCAAATACCAATGGCTCTACTAGATAGAAAAATAATTTATTTCAGGGGACTGTTGTCAGAATCAAATGAAGAAAATTACATAAAGTACTTTGCAAACCAAAAATAACATGTACATTTTAGCTAATAATAAACTATTCTTCATAAATTAACTAATGAAAAATCCTCATTCTACAAACAGACCTTAACAATTAAACCAATAAACTTTATTGGATATAGAGCATTATCAGAGGGGAAGAACTAAAACAAAGATCTACTACCTATAATCATCTATACATGAAATGTATCCATTAGTGTTTGAGAACAACATTTTAAATAGATGTAGCCGTACTAACTATTCATAATCTCCAAACTACAGGTGATGAAAAGCTTTTAAAATATAGAGTTCTGGCTTAAGAGATCAAAACTCTCTGGGAATAAAATGACATCACCTTCATCCTTTTTTCTACTGGATTTGCCCTCAAAATGGTTTCAAGGACTCTACAGAAGATCAGGTTTCATCTCAGTATTTATATTCTGTTCTGAAAAGAAACCATCTATTTTACCTAATTGTGCAATAGTTCACAGAACATTAAATGTAAAAAAAAAAAAAGATTGTTTATCTGAGTTCCATTGAAAGCTATGAAGAAAGATTAAATAAAAAGATGATGATGATGATAAGTGTAAGTGATCATAATGGTCATGATAGCAAAAACAATTAGAAATAATATATGTGTATAAGGTTGAAGAATACATGAAAATTATACCATTAAAATGTATTATTATTTTACTGCATCACGGACAACTATGTATATGAAGAATATAAGAAAGTAAAGGAGTTTCTAGGAAGCAATGCAGAATGAAGAAAAGAAAAATTGCAATATACATACTGATAAATAGGTAAATGTTAATAACAATAAAATAATAGCAACAAAATTTAGAAAAATGTAGAGAAAAACAGTTCAGAAGGGAATTTCAAAGTAAATAGGGCTCTTTGGTTGCTATTTTATTAAAGTTAATAGATGTATTAAAAACTATAAATGACAAAAATTATGATGCCATGTTCATTTTTTTAATTCCTATTTAAATTTTTAAAAGCTTTTGATTTTATGTAGTTATGATATTTATAATAAATAACTTTGAAATAGGATTATTAATTTAGAGATCTTTATACTTCTTAAAGACAAAAATAAATATAGATTTTTTCCAACTGGGGATGAGTTCAATAGTTTATCAGTATACAAATCAGAATAGTTTTTTTTTTTTGGTAACTAAGACAATTAGTGTAATTTTATGGTTGAAAATGGAAGGATGGAGGGAGGAAGGAAAAAGAAAGAAGGCAGGGAAAGGGAGGGGGTAAAAGGATAAGGGAAAAAGGGAGAAATTTACAGCCTTGTCTGTGAAGGAGTAAAGCAGAATGTATGCATAAATACACACACACACACACATAATAAGCAGTTCTAACATGTTTGGTTTTTGAAAGCTACCTTAATAATCTGGTTTTTACCACATTTCTTGTGTTTTCCTGTCAAAATATTAGGTAAATCAGATATAAAGCATAATTTTACCATCTTCTATTATTAATATTCATTTATTCTTTATCTTTAATCAGTAAAACCCCATATTTTACACATAATAATTCTACCCAGTGAGGACAGTGATTGAATAACACTGTAATGATTGTAAATGCCTACTCTGTGGACTTCTTCTTAAAATGTACACACTTTACACAATTGAATTCCCTGAAGATAGTGGTCTGGTAATGTCAATTAGTCATTCCTTTTGGTCTTGGCGATTTTACTACTTGCCACTTCCTTGCCAAGACTTAGTCCAGTATCTAATCTCAGACCTCTCAATTAAATGACTCCAAAATGACTTCACATTCCCAGAAGGCTCTTACTTCATTTACTTAAATATTTATCTGAGCAAAGAAGAGGATCCAGGATAAGCACTGTGGCTTCACTACTCTTCTGTAATCCAGAATTACAGGAAGGAGAGTTTCATAATTTAGAAAAGGAAGATGGCTCTATTATAGAAGCATAATTTGAGATCTTTACATGGTTTTAGTTTCCTTCTTTTCCAATCTTAAGCAGAACCAAGGCTCTAGCTTGCCATTTTAGAGTAGAGGACCTTGATGTTGGATCATGAGAATGAAATGAAATTTGAACCTGCTGGTCAAGATGGCATGTATATACACACATATACACACCTGCAATACATACATACTTATGTATATTTGTGTAAGGTACACATTAAAAGTGAACCTATTTATACATATTCATTGTGTTTATAAAAATTGTAACTACAAAGGCATTGTTTAAGGAAGTTATGTGAAAGACAGAACTGGCAGACCAAAAGGAAACAAACTTAAAGGAAGAGAGGACTTAGATAATGTACAACTTGTACAGAGTAAGAACTGAAAGTGTGTTGAAATCTTTCAAGTTACGCGAAGAAAGAAAAATGGAAGGCACAAAGTAAGTTCCCATCAGATTTCTCTCATCAATAAGCTAAAGTAACAATAGGTCTAGTGAAGGCAGTGAGCTCCTGAACTCATGACAAGATCGCTCCAAAAAACATCCAAATAAGGTAATAGGAAAATGCCTGGAGCAGCAAAACTCACAGAAGAATGTGCTGCAATCATCTTCTAACCAAGAACGGCTTGGAAGGTCAGAAGGAGGGAGCTGCTGTGCTGATACAGGAGTCAGGCCCAACCCCATAGTCACCCTGACACAGATCCAGTCTCAGGAAGTCCTCACCAGAGAAGGAGACCGCCAGAGCCTCTGAATCAGCTGAAGCACCAGTGTTGTCTGGAACTAAGCTCACAGTCTGGTGAGTGGGCTGAGCCCTGGGCAGGGGAGAGACTACAAGGGTCTATGCTGGTGCTAAGGCAGAACTTGGATTTTACACCCCTACTGAGAACCAAGTGGTAGGCTCGAGTAGAAGTGGCCCAGTTCTGGGAGGGGCACAGGATCGTCAGAGCTAACAACCACAATACACAAAGCTGGTTGATTGGCAAGTTGGTCTGGGGTCATCTAGGACCAGGAAACAGGCCAGGAGAGGGAAGAACCTGATTCTCCTTAAATCATACCACCTAGGACTTCTTAAGCTTGGGATACTGCAGCCTGGAAATAGTGCCCCACATTAGGGAGCTAAAGGTCTAGTAAAAGAAAGGCAAGATGAGCCGACAGAGAAAGGTGAGGACCATAGAAAGTTTCTTCAGTAACAAGGAAGACCAAGGGGCACCCTCAGAGGAAGATGTCAACATCAGGGCCCCTATATCTAAAGCTTCCAAGAAAAATACGAATTGGTCTCAGGCCATAGAGGTGCTCACAAAGGACTTTGAAGATAAAATTAGAGAGGTAGAGGAAAAAATGGAAAGAGAAATGAGGGTGATGCAGGAAAGACATGAGAAAAAAGTCAACAGCTTGAAAAGTCAAATGGAAAAGGAGGTACAAAAGCTCTCTGATGAAAATAATTGCCTAAGAATTAGGATTGAACAAATGGAAGCCAGTGACTTTATGAGAAAGCAAGACACAATAAAGCAAATCCAAATGAATAAAAAAATAGAGGGCAATGTGAAATATCTTCTGGGAAAAACTGCCGACCTGGAAAATAGGATCAGGAGAGATAATTTGAAAATTATTGGTCTACCTGAAAACCATGTTCAAGGAAAGGGCTTAAACACCATCTTCCAAGATATTCTCAGGGAAAATTGCCCTGAAATTCTAGAAGAAGAAGCTAAAATAGAAATTGAAAGAATCCACCGATCACCTCCAGAAAGAGATCCCAAAAAGAAAACTCCTAGGAATATTATAGCCAAATTCCAGAGCTCTTAGGTCAAGGAGAAAATATTGCAAGCTGCCAAACAGAAAGAATTCAAGTACTGTGGAGCCCCAGTCAGGATAGCACAAGATCTAGCAGCTTCTACATTAAAGGACCCGAGGGCATGGAATATGATATTCCAGAGGGCAAAGGAAATGGGATTACAACTAAGAATCACCTACCCAGCAAAACTCAGCATTATCTTTCAGCAGAAAAAATGGGACTTTAATGAAAAAGAAGACTTTCAGATATTTGTGATGAAAAGACCTGAACTGAATGGCAAATTTGACTTTCAAATACAAGACCCTAGAGAACCATAAAAAAAAATTTGGAGCTGGGGAACATACCTGGAGTTGTACAGTGGGCCACTGTCTTGTGTTTGAGGTCAGGTTTTGGCTGGGATCCCCCTGGGTCCAGGGGTGATGATTTGTCCACTGTGTCACTTAGCTAGATGATAACATCTTTAGGGTTAAATTGAGGGGTGAAGGGAATTCATTGGGGGAGGGGGAAGGGCAGAAGTGAAATACTACATGAAAGTAATAGGAAAAGGCTTATGGAGTGGGGAAAATGATGGGAGAGGAGCAGGACAGTAGATGAATTTTACACTCCTCAGAAAAGGCTCAAAGATCTTAAACTCATAAGAGATTTCTCAAGGAGGGACTAATAGACACACCCAATTAGGTGGAGTAATCTATTTAATCTGGGCAGTAAATTAACCTAACACTCATTAAAATTGGCTCAAAGACCTCAATCTCATTAGAATTGGCTCAAGGAGGGACTAATGTACACACTTAATTGGGTGGAGTAATCTCTATAACCCTGCAGGAAAATAGGAGGGGAAGGGGATAAAGAGAGAGGGACAAAAGAAGGAAGGGCAGAGTGGGGGAGGGGACAGACAGAAGCAAATCCCTTGTGAAGACTGATAGAATGAAAGAAGATGGATAATAGCATAAATATCATGGGGAAGGGAATAGGGTAGAAGGGAAACAGTTAACAATAGTAATCATGAAAAAGAGAAAAGGGGGAAAATTGTACAAAAAATATTTATAGCAACTCTTGGTGGAGGCTAAGAATTGAGAATCAAGGGAATGTCCATCAATTGAGGAATGATGGAAAAAGTTGTGTTATATGATTGTAGTGGAATGGACTTGTGCTACAGGAAATGACAAACAGGATGATCCCTGAAAATCCTTGAAAGACTAATGAACATCAATGTATGGTGAAGTGAACAGAGCTGAGAGGACATTGTGTGTAGTGACAGCAGTATTGTTCATGAGCAATTGTGAATAACTTAGCTACTCTCAGCAGTACAATGATCCAGGACAATCCCAAGGAACTAATGAGGAAGCATACTATGCACTGCTGTAGAAAGAACTGATAAAAAGAACACTTGTGGATTGTACATATATAACCTGATTGTGATCTTGTGGAGGGGGGAGGAAAGGGAGGGAGGGAGGAAGAAAAATTTGGAACTCTAAATCTTATGAAAATGAATGTTGAAAACTACCCTTACATGTAAATGGAAAATAAAATAAATGTTTGTTGAAAAAAAAATGATCAGTTTTGCATGGTAAAAAACAAACAAACAAAAAAACCAATAGGCCTAGCAGTGAATGAACAAGGGCCTGAATTGACTAATATGTCCCCTACACAAGGATTATCGTACATCTATATTGTGAAAATTGGTTTGGCACCAACTACTGGAGAGATGCTGTAGGGAGGCTCTGCCATGAGGAGAAAGAGTGTGATTTAGAGACCATGTGACTTTAGTGTCTGGAATTTACATCTATAGAACCACCTGTGACACTTGTCAATCAGAGCTACCAGCCAATTACCTTAGAGCTGTGTGTGTGTGTGTGTGTGTGTGTGTGTGTGTCCGACCTATTTCCTGTTGGAGAAGAGGCTTCTGGGAGGAGGAAGGAAGCATTGGGTCCTTTGGGTTCCCAACCTCTCCATGGCAGGTCAGATGCAGGGGTCTCTTAGAAATAGTTAGTTTTTTTACCTTTCTCTCTGATCATTAGATCCTAATGCTCTTTAATAAATACTTAAAAGTCTAAACTCTTGCTAAAGCTTCTAATTTATTGCAACCACCCATTAGACTTTTAGACAGTCTAGCTAGAATTTTAGCTCTGTATAGATAGCAACTTTACAATATCTTATTCCTCTAATGCTTGGGATTCAGAGTCTGCATCTATGGAAGCAAAACCCTTATTATCATCATTATTCTGTACTCCCTATTCCCCATACAGTTGACCCTCCCTCCTCCACTACCCCTTGGGTCTTCTCCTCCATTGTTCTTTCTAGAAACCTAGCTCGATTATTAACAGACTTCCCCTTTCCCTAGATTTCTCCATTTCAGACACTTTCCTTCTTTCTGGCCTTCTCTGTCTTTTCCCAGTTTGTCCATAAAACTGTCTACTTCTTTCATTCTGGCATCAAGCTTCAAAACCTTGCTTAGGTCTGAAAACTTATTTGATGCAGGTGCCAGTTTTGTTATTCCTGACCATTCTCTCTAATGCTAGACACTCCTCTGCTCATATACACCACACATGGACATATAAAGGGGTATTAGAATGCTCCTTGAGCTCCTCAGGCATTCCCAAACCATTAATATGCCATCATTTCTGTAATCTCTTCCTCACCTATCTATACCACCCAGTTCAGATTCTTGCTATTTCAACCAACTGCCCTTTAAGTCACTGTCCCTTATTTCTCAAGTAATTTAGTACCTGTGTGATCTGCATCACAGCCTTCTATTCTACCACAATCCTAGTCTTCATATTTGGGTTCAAATAACTCTCTGAATGCCTTTCAAACTTCTTTATTATTTTTGTGGACATGGCTAACATCCAAGTAACTCTTGTACATAACACAGAGTAATCTTTGACTTTTCTCTCTCATGTCCATTAAGTTACCAAGTCCAATTGATTCTCTCTATCCAATATATTTTACATCTGTTCTCTTCCCTCCAACAAATATGTTCATCACCCTACTTGAAGTCTTCATTGTCTATCTGTTGGAGTAATGTAATAGCCTCTTAATAGGACACCTTGCTTTCAGTGTCCCGCTTATGCAATCCATTCTTTACCTGAATACAAAAATAATCTTCTTAAGACACATATCTGACCATCCCACAGCTCACCTCTGAACAAAAATATTCAACGGCTTCCCAGGTAGCTAGGTGGTGCAGTGGATAAAGCACCAACCCTGGATTCAGGAGAACCTGAGTTCAAGTCCAGCCTCAGACATGTGCCATTTACTAGCTGTGTGACCCTGGGCAAGTCACTTAGTCCTCATTGCCCCACAAAAAAAAATATTAAATGGCTTCCCATTGCCTGTAGGTAGAAGACCCGCACCATAATAAAGCCTTGGCAGGGTCATGCTTTCCACTTTTCTCTCCAGTGTATTTTCACATGACTTCCCTTTATCAACCCTATGTTCCAGTCAATCTGTTCCCTGAATTTAACATTCTATCACCCAGCTCCATCAATTCACACAGGTTCATGAATTCCTAGGATCCTCTCTCTTCATCTTTCTCTTTGTCTCTCTGTCATTGTCATTTTCTGTCTCTCTCAGCTATTTGTATTTATTCTGTCTCTTTACAAATAGGCATCTAAGTGGTGCAGCAGATAGAATATCAGGAATGGAGTCAGGAAGACTCATTGGAGTTCAAATCCAGGCTCATACACTCACTAGTACACTTACTGAGCAAGACACAACTTCCTTTGTCTCAGTTTCCTCATCTTTAAAATAATCTGGAGAAGGAAAGAGCAAACGGCTCCAGGATCTTTGCCAAGAAAACCTCAAATGGTGTCACAAAGAAGCAGACATGACTAAAGTCTTAAACAGAGATTCATTCTCTAGGATGAGAGTCAGTTTAAAAACTCTGCTGCAGGGGCGGCTAGGTGGCGCAGTGGATAAAGCACTGGCCCTGGATTCAGGAGTACCTGAGTTCAAATCCGGCCTCAGACACTTGACACTTACCAGCTGTGTGACCCTGGGCAAGTCACTTAACCCCCATTGCCCCGCAAAAAAAAACAAAAACAAAACCAAAAAAAAAAAAAAACTCTGCTGCAAAATCCTGGACTAACTCTACCATTTTAAGATGAAAACAGGCAATCTCAAAGCGGGAGAGAATGTGATTTACTCAGAAATTATGGCAATTCTTCTTAGTTTTGTTTTGGTTTCATTTTTATGCTTGTACCTTTTTGATTGTGATAACAAAAATGACCTTTGAAAAACTAACTCTATAGGACATTTTTAATTTTTTGCTTTTCATCTATGAAATTCTCTAATATTCTCCATATAGCAATCCACAAAAGCTTCTCTCCTATCCTTGACAAGAGCATCCTATTTTCTAGCTACTAAATTTCTAAATGGCACTAATCAGTGCTGAGTGCAGTTATTCTGATAAAGCACTGATGGTCTGATTCACCCACAATGGGAAACCTGGGAGTGAAGTTGAGAGCTAAGTGAAGAAAAACCTCCTCCAAGCACCCTTCCTGTTCTGTCTTGAATATAATCCAGAGTGGGAGCTGACAATTTACACACTATGCAATTTTTTGTGTACCTCTAAGGGGAGGAGGAAGATGTTTCCTAACCTGTCTGGTTGCCAATCCCTTTCTCCTCCAATACACACTGCCTGCCTACTACTGTTATGTTCGGTTTCTGAAAGCCCCACGTTTATCACACCCTAATCAAAAGCATTCAATGGCCCCCTCATTGCCAACAGCTCAAAGCCCAAACTCATCAGTCACCATTCTAGATCATTTAAAATCTCTGTCTTCATACCTTTCTAGACTTCTTTCTCTCTACTCCCTTACCCAGGTGTTCTATACTAGGCCCTTGGGTTTACTTTCTGTCCCTCAAATGTACCTTTACTTCACCGTGCAAAGTACATGATAGAGGCAGTTAGATGGCACAGTGGATAGAGAGCTGAGCTTGGAGTCAGGAACACCTGAGTTCAAATCCAGCCTCCGACATGTATTAGCTATGAGACTCTGAGCAAGTCTCAAGTCTTTCTCAGGTTCTTCAACTCCCATGCCTGTTCTGAGGAATAAATAAAATAATTTTTGTAAAGCACTTAGCGCAGTTCCTGGAATGGAGTAGCAGCTCTGTGATCACCATATTCTTTTTGGATGAAATTATCTTACTTTTCCACCATCTCTGTCTATACAAAATAATACTAAGTAATATCATGAGGGAGGAGAAATCTATACCTAGAGAGGGGGGGTGGAGCAGACTTCAAAAAAGGCCCTTTGTAGGAAGTGGTGTCTGAGCTGTGATTTGAAGGAATCCAGAAATACTAAGAGTTTGGGAAGGGGATCCCATGTATAAAGGCCAGGATGCAGAACAAAAGCACACAACAAAACAATTTTCAATCAATCAACTAAAAACATAACCAGCTCAAAGGTAGACACTCCCAAGCAGTCCTACCTGTTAAAGAATTATGGCTGATTTGAGAAAATATGTCAAAATAAACTGTGGGAAGCCAAGAATAAACATTGAAAGTTGTCAAGTATTCTGGTACACAAGTGATGGCAAAATAAAATAAAATGCACTCCAACATGTTTTTATTTTAAAATTTCTGTGCCACTCTTTCACAAGTTGTGTTCATTTTGAGAAATAGGATGAAAGGGTTCGGTTTCAAATATTGTGACATTTTATATTGTCATTTCTTAAATGCTTCTGAAATACCAAGAGATCACATGCTAAAGAAACATTCGAAAGGCCAATTGTGCAAAGCAGGGACAAAATTAAACAGAAAGATATTCACAAGAAATAGGGGAGGGGGCTCTGTCTCCTACTTATTCTCCTAATGAAGAGAAGGGCTCCACATGATAATAAGATTATGCTAGTTAGAAATAAGGTTTTTTAACATTTTCATGAGGTGCCTGAAAGGGGGGAAAAAAACCAAGAACCCAAAGAATCAGCAGAAGAGATTCTCAGCCTGTGTAAGTAGCAGATTATAATTTGCTAGCTTTTTTTTTCTAGATTGGGTGAAAACATGAAATTTAGTATTATTAAAAATTACTAATATAACTCTGTATTCCAAGGGGGTAGATAGTATCTAATTAGTGGTACTTAAACAGCTGAATTAAGTAGCTAGGAGACATCCCCATGGGAACTATGGAATATTTTATAGTGAAAAGTTCATGCTATACAGCTCAATCATGCCTCTTCTTAACATTATATCATTAAAATCAAGCTATGTCTCCTCTTAGCCAATCTGGTTTCAGATCAGTTACATTATTTTTTTTAATCAAGTACTGCTTAATTAGATTAAATACCTATTTTTAGTGTGCACAGGGAAAATAGCTAGGAAAACAGTGATTCAGATAGCCTGACAGAGAAGGGATGGTGGTAATTGGATTTTAGGTCTTTTGACACCCTTATATGCTGTTTTCAAAAGATTTTTCCCCTTATGGGAAGTATAATATCCCCACCTGACTTGGTGAAGGACTGCCAAAACTGAGGTGTTTACCAGGAGAAATACAAGGATATAGATACTTAGATATGTGTTAATAATTCCCTTGTGAAAAGACTTGGTTAAGTTAATCTCCACTCATCAGAAAAAGTGGACCCAATTGGCCTATTTAAATTTAGAATAAATATTCTCATTCTGCCTTAAGTATCATCTATCACCTGGTCAACACTTGGAGAGGCAGTGTGACTTAGTTGATAGAACAATGGTTATGGAAACAGGAAAAATTGTATTTGAATCCCAGCTCAGATTTTTGCTATTTGTGTAACCCTATGGCAAATTTTTAACCACTCTCAATCCCAATTTCTTCATCTGTAAAATAGGAATAATAATTATGGTACCTCATACATAGGGATGTTGTGAGGATCAAGTGAGATAATGTATATACAGTGTTAGGCAAATCTGAAAGGGCTATCTAAATATCAGTTATATGAAATAACTGAAATTAATTTGGAGTTTTCCCTTGGAGCAATAGAACAGGACTGTGACATTTGACATGAGTTGATCAACATTATGCTCCTGTCCCAAGTTAATAATTCCAAATAGAAAAGCCAAATGTGTAGATTATTTATTATGCTTACATAATACATATGCACATATTATATATACTTACAACATGTGATACATCAATGACTTGGAAAAAGTTAATATGGCTTCCCAAACACCTTAATTTGTCCCCAGAGAGTAGCAACTGCACTGTGAAAAATCATGTTCAATACACTTCCCTGACTGGCATGCCTCTCTTTCAGGTCCCTAAAGGACAGCATCTAGCTCATGCAAATATTTCTGCTAATATGCTATCTTCAGACTGTATAAAAATAAGTGAGTGAGTGAATGAATACATGAAAGAATGAAAAGACATTGTTATTTTCCAGGCATGGTATGATTCTAACAGTATGATTGCATATGATTGTAACATTTAATAAAAATTATTAGTTCAATTGGTAAGAATCTGGCCTAAAAGCCAATAGTATATTATTTGCTCTTTGAAAAACATACTGTAGGTCTGATAACTGTGGAGATAAGTCCATGTTTTAGGAATCAGGACACTGGGATTCTGGTCCTGACTCTGCCATTAAGAGGCTGTGTACTCATAGGTGATGTACTTAATTCTCTGAGCTTCAGTTTTACTAGTTAAAATGGAGAAAATTATTTGAAAAGTATAAAAGCTATAGAAATGGAATTCATGTTATAGATTCCTAACAATTTTATATACTTTTTTGAAAAAAAAAAGTTTTAAAATGAAAAAAAACCCTTCTTTTTAAAACCGAGAAGTAAACTCCATTTATTCAAAAGAAATTTACAGCGGGAGTTTTGATGAATTGTCCCATCTGTTCATATGAGGTTTCAAAAGAACTGTCTTATAAATTTTGCTCTATGACATTATGTTCACTTAGTTAAATTACTCCTGCAGTTGTAAATAGGATATGACTTACTAAATCTCCCCACAATAGAGTTTTAAATGTGAAAAGGGTGCTTTTAGGGTCCTCTTTTTGGTAAAGGAGTGTCTCAATCTTTCCATTGTATATGTTACACCAATCTGACTTATTCCCTACTAGAGATTCTGTCAGCAAACATTCTGTCATTAATGGTGTCGTCACCTTAGCAATCCACAGAAGGCTCATAAATGGTTTGGGAATTTTCAGCCTAGTCAGTTAAGAGTTTTTACACGCCATGTGGAACATTGTATCCCTAATGGACAATATGTGAGGATGTAGTATTTCCTAAAAAGTCAGGAAAGGATTTCTGTAGATATCGATTTTCAGTAGTGTCTTTACACTGATTATCACCCTTTCCTAGAATGCTCTCCCTCCCAACCTTGGAATTCCTGCCTTCCTTCAAAACTTAAGCACCACTTTCTATGTAGAACCAACAACAACAACAAGGTCTTTCCAGGTCTTGCAAAAATGCAAGTGACTACCCCCTCTAAGATTATCATTGATCATAGAAATCTTGTATATAACTGTGTGTATTGGGCAGCTAGGTAGCCAAGTGAATAGAGGACTAGACCAAAAGACAGAAAGACTCATCTTCTTGAATTTAAATCTGACCTCAAACACTCATTAACTGTGTGACCCTGGGCAAGTCACTTAACCCTGCTAGCCCCAGTTTCCTCATCTGTAAAATAAAATGGAGAAGGAAATAGCAAACCAGTATCTCTGCCTAGAAAACCCCAAATGAGGTCAAGAAGAATTGGATATTATTATTTTTTTTTAGTGAGGCAAATGGGGTTAAATGATCTGCCTAGGGTCACACAGCTAGTAAGTGTTAAGTGTCTGAGGCTGGATTTGAACTCAGGTCCTCCTGACTCCCGGGCCAGTGCTCTATCCACTGCACCACCTAGCTCCCCAAGAAGAGTTGGATATTATTGAACAATAACAACAAATATATGTATATAAACTGCTGTGTGACCCTGAACAGTTTCATACTTCTGTTTGTATCCCCAGTGCCTAAGACAGTGCCTGACACATAGTAGGCACTTAATAAAAGATTTTTCCTTACTTGATTATAGAATAATAATGATAAAAATAACAACAACAATAATAAAAATTCCAAGGGTCAAAAGTGAAATAGGGAGTTCTTCATTAGAATTTCCATAGCCAAATATTTTCTGTTACTTACTTCCCTCCTATCATCAATCATAGATTGATGGGGAAGTTTAAAAAAATGTTGTTTCTTTTCCTGAAAGCTTTTCATCCCTGCCTAAGGGAAATCAGAAAGCACAATTGACCTCTTTTTTTTTTTCCTGGTGAATTAACATAATGGCATGCTTATTTTTTTATATAAATCTCTGATGAATATCCAAATATTACCAATAAATATTCAGTTTCAATTCCTAAACACCCCTTTTCTCACTAATCACAAGAGCTATTTGCTGAACTTGGTTGGTAAGATTTAATAAGTCCTTTTAGGCTCAGTAATTTTTTCTATCTCATTTTCCAAAACAAGATGTAGGTGTGTTCCTTGGTTACATACTAGAACTCAGTTATCAACCTCAGAATCAAAAGCAGTTTTCCAGGATTTATTAGGGCACATACTTCTTCACCTAATGTGCTATGTCACATTGTGGTCTGTACTGATGTATTCATATTTAATTAATATTTAACCCACAAGACAAAGGGTTAATCAAAGATAAGCTCCCAAAAGAGCTCGAGTCACAAATCCTATGAGATTAAAATGAATTTATTTTGAGGTAATTTGGAAAAGATCTGTATCTCTTTTCTTAAATAAAGTAAATTAACTTTATGTTCTAATACTTATTTCTTCAAGGAAAGGACCAAAAAAATTACCTGGTAGAGGGTCTTGACCTGAAACCAGAGTAGGAAGCTCCACACAGTCCTCTTCATTTGGCCTAAACCAACAGTCAAAAAGCAAACACATTCCCAGGGGAGTTCCTGTGTGCTTCACGTTTACAGTGTCTAAATGCCAAGACCTGTTGAGCTGGATGGATATTCCCGACACCTGAAGCTTATAGAGTGATCCAATGCCCTCAAGTTCATCCTGAGAGAAGAGATAATTTGTCAGATTCTTCTTCATTCCCAAACTCTGCTTATCAATTTCAAACTTCATTTGGAAGTCAACATGTTTTTGAATTAAAATACACACATAAATAATGTTTATATATATATATATATATATGTGTGTGTGTGTGTATGTATGTATGTATATATACACATATATACATGCATATATTGTGTGTTGTAAATGTAATATATACACATGCATATTATATATGTGCACATCTATGTATGTATAAATACATGCATGAACACATCTATATGTATATACAGGATATAGTCTGATGTTCAGTAATTTCAATCATGTCCAACTCTTCGTGACCCCATTTGAGTTTTCTTGGCAAAGATATTGCTGTGGTTTGCCATTCCCTTCTCCGGCTCCTTTTACAGATGAGGAAACAGAGGCAAACAGGGTTAAATGACTTGCCCAGGGTCACATAGCTAGTAAGTGTCTGAGGCCAGATTTGAACTCAGGAAGATGAGTCTTCCTGAATTCAGGTCTGGCATTCTATCCACTGTACCACCTAGATGTCCACCTCCTTGTGAGAAATAATTACTAAGGAGGTACCCAGTGTTCTTCCCTTCTTTCTTAGTCCTTTCTTCTCCCCACTCCAAGGCCCTGTTCTCCTTGAAAGTAAGATTCATCTTGATCAGACCAGTCAAAACCACACCCAGGTGAATGCTATTGTGCTCTGATCATCTAGGGTGGGGTCAACATTCTCTGATGTCATTTTTACCAAGATTTAAGTGACCTAAATGCTTCCCCAGAATTCATTTTAATATAACACAACTCCAAACATATTAACCAATTTGATTTGATTGCTATGTGATGGACCTTCCATGATTAGAACTGTGACCCCACAGCCATTAGGGGTCTTTGGTCTGCGAGAGACAGAAAGACCTACAGACCATCCTTTTATTAATAACCTGCCAGCCTATTAATAAAATGATTAAGTTACCCAGAAACCATGTCCCTCATATTTTTAATCCTCACTTGCTAACCCTACCATGTATCTATTTTGAGAGACAAGCATGATATAGTGGATAGAGAGGTGGCCCCAGAGCCATAAAGAAAGGGCTTCAGGGTCTAACGTGGACCCAGATAAGAAATATTATAACATCGTATCAACATAGTGTGATATAGTAGATAGACTGATGAGCACAAAGTCAGAAAAACCTAGTTTCAAATCCTACCTGTTGCATTTATTAGCTTTGTGACACTGGCAAGAAAATTAACTGTCAAATGCCTAGGACAAATCTACTATGTGATAGTCTGGTGATGAACTATCTTAGAGGAGGGAGAGCAACCACAGTAATGAAATCCTCCGTCCTAGGACTATATATATATGAGAGTCACTGAAGTAGTAAGATCACAATTTTTATTTTTTCCTTGAAAAATCTATAATACATTTGTATAAGGCTTTTAGGTTTATAAAACACTATCTTTACAACAGATTTGTGAGCTAAGTAGTATTAGAATTACTGTCTTCATTTTACAAATGAGAAAACAATCTTAGACAAGTTAGTTTAGAAACTTGCCTTGCACATAAATATTTTGTAGGCGAGTGGCAGAATCAGAATTCAAACTCAGGTGTTTTCTGAATCTAAAGACAGTGTTATTTCCACCACACCATTCCACCTATTTAAAAAAATATTTATAAAATAAATAAGGCCCTTGAATTTGAATGCTAGCTAATTTATAATTATTCCTGTTCCATATTTGCCAGGTGGTAGAGTTTTCAAGCAGGGAAATATATTGCAAAGGCAGGAACTGGATGTTCATTAATTCAAAAGGGTATATGGACTGGTTGATTAGAAGCTTTTATATTTAAGTAATTTGAAATTTCTCCTTGGTATAATCCATTGAGTTTTTTACCTGCACAGAGTAAAACCCTATTTTTTTCAATCCTAGATATCATAAAGTACTCTTCCTTAGAACACCAAGAGGGGGCAGCTACATGGTGCACTGGATAGAGCACTGGCCCTGGAGTCAAGAGGACCTGAGTTCAAATCCGGCCTCAGACACTTGACACTCACTAGCTGTGTGACCCTGGGCAAGTCACTTAACCTCAACTGCCTCACCAAAAAGAAAAGAAAAGAATCACTAAGGGTTTTAATTTAAGGTTTTAGAGAATACACAGATAATTCGGAATACCTATTACTTGGTAATAAAATTCTAGTAAATAAAATTCTGGAAATAAAATTTTGCTATTAAGAGTCCCAAATTACCAGGAACATGTTTATATCAAAGTAAGGCAATGATCTCTGAAGAATTCTGAGTATTCATTAATAGGAGGAAAAAGAGAAGATGAACTTATAAGCCAAATAACCTTTTCATTACTCTCAATTCCTCCCATATATTGACAAGCAATCAGATTTGCCTCTTCTGTTACTGAAGAAGCACACTAGAAAGGTGTCCTATTCTCCAGTGTTTTTTCTGTACAATATAAAATTAAAATGAAATATTTCATCATTAAAATCATTTTTGTTCAAAATTGGTGGTTTGGGGGGCCTCTAGCTCTGTTCACTAGGGAAGGCTTTCCTGTGTATTTTTTTTTTTATGATGCTAAAATAACCTGTCAATTCAGTCACAATATTAATCAAACCATTTGTCTGGCGTCATGGAGACAGTCTCTGTGTGGCAGCAAAGGGGATTTAAGGCAAAAGGAGGAGACAGACACATCTAGCAGGGAAAGGAGGAGAACTGGGAGGAGCATATTAAATGTGAACACAGAACATCCCTTAGCATGGTCACCAGAGCCTTTAATTTAATTGTAAAAATAATTCTCCAAGAATGGGATTCTCACTCTTAAAAAAGTATTTTGGTAATAAGAAAAGAGTAAAATACCTTGATTTGTGCTATATTTTCTGTCATGTGAAGTGCCAACTTTTTGTAATTCAGATGTCCATAAAAGACTATGGAAAGTTCCACTGTCTCTTCTGTGGTGTTCAACCCAGATCCAGTGATGTCCACTATCCATGACCCAGGGGAATGGCCACTGATCAGGGGCAGCTCAGGGCTACAAATCAGTCTTTTCCCTTAAAAAAGATGATCAAATGAGAAGAGAAAACACAAGGGAAAATCATAATATGCGTGAACCAAAGACTGTACACTACGGAGTATATACAAAACTCTATTTGCAGGTTATGCTGTATCTATGGCAACAGTTACTCTGAAGAGAGCAGTGCAGTATTGCTTTTATTTCTGAAGGGATGTAATATTTGAGTGATCTTATGTGTTTTAAACTTTAGCTTTCAACCATTTTTTCTTGTCAACTTGTTTTTTATGTCTCCTTTTGAGAATTATTTACTGGTGGGCATGAACCATTCCTAATATTAGTCTCAGGAAAACCATTAATAGGAGAGAAACTTGCCACATCATTTAGAAACCCTGTCTATTTAAGCAGAAATATTATTTATTTTATTAAATTGTATAGCATTTGTTACCTTGGCATCCAGTTACCATGTTAAAACTCTACAAGTAACCCAGAGTAGGCCCTAGCCTAAGAGTTTTTAACCCTTTCTGTCATGAACTTCTTTATCATTCTGGAGAAGCCTGTGGCCTCCTAAAAAGAGTATTTTTAGATAAATCAAGAAAAACGCATAGATTTACAAATAAAAGCAATTACATTGAGATACAGATATGAAAAAAAGTTCATGGATCATGCCTTCAAATAACTACCCAACATAAGAGAAAGAATCAATGCTGAGCTCTTCCATGGTCTCCCTCCCTTCAAAATAGCAAAGCAAAATGCCAACTTTTTTTTTTTACCAGATTGCTATAGAAATATAGACAGCACACACAGAGACACACAGATGCATATGTATGTATCTGCGTGTATGTGTATATACCTAAATTTGTATATACTTATGATTTTGTTAGTGTAAGAAACTCCCATTCTGGAAACTTCCTCCACCAATGCAGATCATTAACTTGTACAGCATCATATACATTTTCCTGGGGGTAATTGAGAGGTTAAGTGGCTTGGTCATGGTCATGAACAATAGCTAAATATAGTACTTATAATGTGCCATGTATTGTGTTAGGCGCTTTACAATGATTATCTCATTGGATCCTTACAACAATTCTGGGAGGCAAGTGGTATTATCTCCATTTTACAGATGATGAAAGTAAAGCAAACAGAATTTAAATAACTTGCCCAAGGTTCCACAGCTAGTAAGTGTCTGAGGTTGAATTTGAAATCAGGTCTTCCTGACTCCGTGCATCACTCTTGATCCACTGAGCCACCTGACTGTCCCAAACCAAGTGATTTTTCAGAGGCAAGACTTGAACAAGATATTCCTGATTTCAGTCCTCTTCTCACTATGCCATGTATATAATACATATTAAACATACAGGTATGTGCATGCTTATATGTACATGTCCCTATATATGTTGGTATGTGCATATACAAATATTGGTGGGTATGTCTAATTTAAAACACCCCTATGCATGCATGCATTGATGCATATATATTCACATATGTGACAACAAATATTTATATTGGTGTGTATGCACACATGCATTTAAACACATGCATATAAATATGTATGTATGCACATAAGCCCAGTAGTACATATATGTGAATTCACCTATATGTATATACATGCTTGTGTATATATACCAACTACCTTTACATGTGTATATACATATACACAGTTCCAAAGGTTTGTCATGCTGGGGTGGGAGTGGGAATAAGGTCCCACTCTCTATAAAATGCTCCAATAGCATGCATCTCAAATAGCCTCTGACAACCGATGCCCAACTCCTAGCCTTCTCATGGTGGAACTGTTTCCACTAACAGAAGGGGCGAAGGCGAGTCACTGGCGCCTTAAAATCAGTTGCTTTGGGCAGGTGGGGCAACCTGCCTTGGGGAAGGAAACCCTGATTTTAAACCTCTGCTGCCTTGCAGCTATACCCATATATGGGAAAGGCTTCCGGAGTTAACCCCAAGGAAAAATCAGGAGCCGGAGTCCCTTAGGCAGTTGGATGCTGGACATCATATCCCTCTGGCAACTCCTGCTGCGGCACTGGTGCTAAACTGTATTGGCTCTGCCTCTCCTTTGGATCCACCAATGTCGCAGAGAGGGAAAACCTGCTGCATGGGCAACAGCTTGCTTTCCATATTGATCCGCCCAGGCCAGCAACCTGGAGAGGACATTCCAGCTACTCCTCATGGGGTAGATACAACACGGGATGTGGCAGTTACCAGTTATAAGTCACTCAGGAGCTGCGGCACCCACATCAGACTGCACAGCCACACTGTGGCCTATGACTCTTCAAGGCACTGATTCATGGTCATCCGTGACTGGTGGAGGCCTACTACTACTACTACTACTACTATACATATACACACATAAGCATATCATAAAATATAGATGAGATCCAGTGGTCAATTTAAACCTTCACAATCTGCTAAGGAGGGAGGACTCAAAAACAAAGGAATTACAAACACACAAACATACAGACACACTCTAAAATGACACTGTACTGTTCAGTGAGTAACAAATGTCCAGCTCAAAGCTTCTTAAAATGTAGGTCATGACCCCATATGGGGTCATGTAATTAAATGTGTGGGTCAGGAAAAATTTGGTAGTAAATGTTTGATTTCTATACCTATTTTATATACTTATATACCTAGGATCACATAAAAAATGTCTTGGTGAAAAGGGGTCAAGAGAAGAAAAAGTTTAAGAAGCCTGAGTCTAGCTAATTCATCCAAAGTAGCAACTGACTGGCTACCAAACTATGATTCATAGGCTTTGGAGGCCACAAGAAAGCATCCTTTAGAAATGCTGATTGTCCATTCTGTCAAAATAACTAAATTGGTTAATGTATATGGAGGTGATCTCTAATTTCTTACTGGCATTGATTGGCCATGACAACTCTAAATAATGGGAGCTAAACTATAAAGGCCTCTGATGACCAAGGATTTCACTAGAGATGAATGGGAAGCTAGTGCTGAGTTTTGAAGTTCTATAGATTTCTGTTCTTTTCTTGACTTTTTCCTCTAAGGGAAAACTACTACTGCAAAGAAAGCCTTTCTGATGTTCAAGGTTAGCCATATAAACAGCATGCAGTGCTGAATATTCAGGAAGAAACCCAAGTTACTTGATATCCCTTTCAGATCCTATAGACACAGACGTATCATTCTATTTTTTCCCTCAGGGTTCAAAAGTTTGGTTAGTTCTGACTGTTCCATGTTTAATAACCTTGCACACAGAGCACTATATGGAAAATTAATTTGATACAAATAAAAGGAACAAATGCCTTTTGAGGAGGGATAGGTGAAAGAAAATAGATAATAGAGTAAATATCATGGGGAAGGGAATAGGATAGAGGGAAACAGTTAATAGTAACTATGAAAAAGAGAAAAGGAAAAAAATTGTGCAAAAATATTTATAGTAACTCTTTGTGGTGTCTAAGAATTGGGGATCGAGGGAATGCCCATTAGTTGTGGAATGACTGAAAAAGCTGTGATGTGTGATTGTGGTGGAATATTATTGTGCACAAGGTAAAGAGAAATACATTTTTTAAGTTGGCCACAGCATGGAATCATTTTGCTTGACTGTATATATTTGTTATAAGATTTGACAGCTTTTTTTCCCCACTTACTCTTGGTTGAGATGGAGTGGGGTCTCTAGAGGTAACAAAAAGTAGGGGTGGGAAGGTTTATCAAGGGTTAACAATAGTTATGCAAAAAAGAAATTTAAAAGAAGACCATTACAACCTTTTTAAATCCACAAAAGAAAATAAATTCAGAAGTAAACAGAGAGGCAGAAGAGTTTTAAAATTAGCATGCAGAATTTGTTATTTAAAAAAAATGTGATTAGGTGAAATGAGAGGTTCCGTATTTCATATAGAATCCTATTTCTTGTGTGTTGTATGAAATGTTATTTTGGTGCATAAGTTCATAATAAAAATTATAAAATAAAGCTAAAAAGGAAAGGAAACATCTTTGGGATGACTCTAATATCAGATAGGGCAATAGTGATGATATACACATAATACTATTCCTACTGGTCTTTATTTTTTTTTCCACATCTATATATTTTGAAACCTCTTTATCCTCATGTAGTTTGAAAGTAAAGAATATTTTATATGGTAACCTATATCAAAATCATTGTTCTTAATTTTTTTAATGTATCAGCATACTGTCCCAGTGGTTACGGATGATATTTTTCCTTAATTATGTTTGGATTCCAGCATTGTTTTAATTTTCTATTATGTTTGGGGATTTAGATTTATTAGAGATGGATTTATCATCTATTCATCGATTCAAGATAATAAACAAGATCTATAATTCTCAATACAGATCATGTCTTCCTAGTTATCAATATTTAACTGATAAAATTTTTGCAAGGTGCTATGTGGAATAGCTTCCCTGAATTTATTCCGTAATCTGTAACAATTTTTAAGTTTGAGCTTCATAAAGGGAGAAGGGAATAGGCATTTACATAATGCTGTGTGCTAACTGCTTTTCACAAATATCACATTTGATTCTCACAACAATCCTGCAAGGTAGGTGCTATTATTAACCACATTTTATCCATGAGGATTACATGATTTGTCCAAGGTGACATAGCTATTATGTGTCTAAGGTCACATTTGAATTCAGGTCCTCTTTACCTCAGGCCCAGAACTCTATTCATTGCATGAATAACATTTCTGTAATTCTGGTGGCAATGACATAAATTATCATAAATTTCATCATTTCTAAGAATAAATCTTCATGCCTCAACCACGTGCTGGATACTTCTTTGTTGACATACTACTGATTGAGTTAATGTGTGGATATCACCCATGGATTCCAGTCCTGTATCTTAGATGTTTTATAATCCCTATCCAAAGATCAACCACTGTTTGTTACATTCAGCAGATCCAGAGACATATACCTCTTGTCTTCCTTTGCTGTTGCTTTGTGAAGTGATATCATTCTATTCCAAAAGTATTTATAGAAGTTATTAATCTATTATGAACCCTGGAAATATCTAGCAATCTCTTTTGTCCTTTTATATAAAAATGTTCATCTTTTTTATAATCTCCTTGGGGTGATGAGCTTGGAGTTGCATTGTTTAGGTTTTTGGTTGACACCTTATAGATTCATTGTTGTCCATTTTATATAACAAATATATATGTTAAAATGAGTATTATAAAAGTGTTAATCTCTCCAAATATATTCTTCCTCTTATTCTTTGATTTCTATGTGCCAATCAATTTCTTAACATACACAGCCTTAGCTTTCTTCTTATTGCCTTATCCTTCATTAGTCTTTCCCAGAAAAGCCCAAACAAGTTGTAAGTATCACCATCATCCAGTGGTTCAATTTGGCCTAAAGAATAAAGTTCAAAGTCTTGTCTCTATTATTTCCTGGCACAAACTATGGATTTTACACTTATCACATTCAAATGACAATTAGACATTGTTGAAGAAAATTCAAGAGATGAAGTTTCTGTTATATTTGCTACTTAGTAGAATCATGGAACTTGATTTCATCTCTGAACATAGAGTGATTAATAACATATTTTGCTATGGCTCTCCTTAACTCAGGAATAATGATAATGGGTTTAAGTGTAAGCATAAATATACTGTGGAAACTACTGTTTCCCCGAAAGATAAGACATTTCATGTTAACTTTTATTTACATTATTAATTTGTCAGAGTATTTTAACCTCAGAACAGTTTTCTACATAAAAGTCAAATCCTCTAGTATTTTCACTATACTTAGACGTGTTTTATATATTTTACAATCGTGACTAAGCCATAAGTTCAGAACTGAGTTAAAGTCTTTCAAATAATCAACAAAAGTAGTTTGATGCTATAGGGCTTATGTATGGCTTGTTCAATAATCATCAAATAAATGTGCTGTGGTTTTTTGGGATACCCTTTTTGATGTTCAGTAAAAATATTGTTTTCTTTTAAACTTCTATATAGATTTTGTAAAGATTCATACTGTGACTTTAGTATAAAGGACAAAAGCACATATAGTTTGCCTACATTTGCAGAAGTAAGTGCTGTTTTCATCTTTTAGTAATAGACATATGCTGTGTTTTGTTTTGTTTTTTAAAGGTGAGCCCAGTCTTCCATCAGAAAAGAAATGGGTAAAGTGCTTTGCTAGCAAGTCATGCAACACTGTGAATCATCTGAGTCAATAATTATGGCTCTTATCTAGACCTGTTTCCTTCCAGTTTCATCAAAAAAACTAGAATTTCAGTGTCTGCCTTTGATATAACCATTCTGTTATTCATTCCGCTAATGGCATATAGGTTTTCTGTTTTGTATTTGATGCAAGTTGATCTTTTATTTTGTTGAAGGAATGAATGAAAAAATTATTAAGTACTTATTATGTGCTGTGCAAAACACTGGTAATATTAACAAAAAAAGGTATACAGTCCCTTCTCTCAAGTACTTTACCTCCTAATTGGGAGGCAACAACACAAAAAGAGACAGTTCAGTGGAAGGATATAAGGAAAAGGCCAGAAGTTTTCAGGGTCCATATAGGGGTGCTAGCCCAGGGATGCTTAGGTTGTAAAAGCATGCAAAGGTTTATAGGTTTTCACTCCCACTAAATGGAACAGAACTGGTGACTTCCATCCTATACGAGTTATGTGAGCACTCAAGAAATCTAAATACATTCTTAGCATCCCTGGGTCAAGGAATAGAGGAAGATGTGTGCTATAGGAATTGGGGAGAGGAAAGGAAGAATAAAAGCACCTTTATTGGTGGCAGGCCTTCCTACCTTCTGACCCATCCAATTTTATTCTACCATTCAGATTGCCAGAAAATTTCTATATCTTTCTTCTTTAAGGATACTCTTTTTTCTAATTTGTTTGCTTCTCAAGCTTCCTTAATGGAGTTTCGTTCTTGTCATATACCCTTCCGTAGTCCCATTAAGCCGTTCAGAACCATTTTAGAATAGTTTTTAATTACGTAAAATAAAATGCATAGAGTTACAAACAAAATTCTTGGAACTGAGGTTAAGAATCCCTGTTCTATATAATATGTTGACTGATGTTGAATTTTTATTTTCATTTTTATATTGCTTTTACTCCTTGAATTATCTTAACTTTTTGGTTTATATTTTCTATTGTCAAGTAAACAATGCATGATAATTTTTGTTTACTCTTGACATATACATTTATTTCTTTTTTCAAAGATTTTAGTTGAGCAATTTTATATTCAAGTTTTCTAGTGCTAGATCTTGATTAATGTTCTGGCATTTTATGACTCTTCATAATTTTTCCTGAAATATTTTTGCAATGGTAACATCAATCTTTTCCTTGGAAACATTCTTAAATACATCTTTTCTTCCTATGGGCCTGAACATGGCAACAGTTATAGAATATAATATTATATGCATGTCTTCAATATTATGTTCACTGAGAAATCTCATGGGAAAATGTTCATTCATTATAATTGCAATAGATAATGAGCTTTTCTGAATCATTATTTTATTATAGCTGGCAAATAAATGCATTTGTGTCATCAAATTAAAAAAAAAAGCTTTTCAAAATTCCATTCTAAGTATGCCTATCTCTTTTGGGAAATCATTCAAGACAATAGTATTGTTTCCTCCATCCATTTCATTTTTGTATAAGACATCTGAAATTAAATATATGGTCACCTTATTTCTGTTCCAAGTTTGGGGGAAATTAGCTGGGGTTTTTAATATATTTATTACTTATAAATTAGGAGCTTTAGCATAAGTTTTGGGCATTAACCATTGATTAAACATACCAAGTATTAGTAAAAAGAGAACCCCTGGCTTAGAAAGCTAAGCAGCCTATCTAGCCACCATTTCAGAGTCTCAGGCCAAAAAGAGAAACTTCCTGTACCTGTGAGAGTTGAAACCACCTCTGGGTCTGGATGAGAGGAGGACCCTACACACATCTCCAAGCTAATTGGCTAGCATCACCGAATCCTTTGGTTCACTGGACTTGAGGGTGGTCCATGAGCAGAATGTGCCGAGATCAGAGAACCCACCCCCTGAGAGTCAGGCTTTCAGGTAGGTGTGGTTTCAGTCAAGTCAACTTCAAGTGAGTCAATCCAATTAATCTTAATATAATCCCCTCCAAGGGGGGAGGGGGAAGGAGAAGGGGGTCCTTTGGGCATTCCAGAACCCATTATTTTCTTATTACACAAGAAAACCAAAAGGTATAGATGCAGTTGAGGATGAATTATGGTGACTAAGCCATAAGTTCAGAACTGAGTTAAAGTCTTTCAAATAATCAACAAAAGTAGTTTGATGCTATAGGGCTTATGTATGGCTTGTTCAATAATCATCAAATAAATGTGCTGTGATTTTTTGGAATACCCTTTTTGATGTTCAGTAAAAATATTGTTTTCTTTTAAACTTCTATATAGATTTTGTAAAGATTCATACTGTGACTTTAGTATAAAGGACAAAAGCACATATAGTTTGCCTACATTTAACAAAAGATCTATATTGTTATTATTAAAAAAAAAACAACAACAAAACCACATTTATCCTGATATTGTTTCCATGAAAGTCAGTGCTAAGTAAGATAGTTGACATTTTTGACAATTATATTTGATTGAGTTTCTTTTTTTCATCATTGATTTTTTTTTTGTGGGACAGTGAGGGTTAAGTGACTTGCCCAGGGCTACACAGCTAGCAAGTGTCAGGTGTCTGAGGTCGGATTTTAACTCAGGTCCTCCTGAATCCAGGGCTGCTGCTTTATCCACTGTACCACCTAGCTGCCCCTGATTGAGTTTCTAAAGATCCAATTGATTTGTTAGAAATTAGCTGCCCAATCAATAATGATCTTTCCCCTTAAACCTCACACAGACCTTTATTTTAATAAGGCTATAGACTTAGAGCTAGAAGAGAACTTCTACTCTGTCCTCCCACCCACTACTCATTTTACATATAAAGAAATTGCATCCCAGACAGGTTAAATGAATTACAAAGGTATTACGTAGCAGAGCCAGTACTTGAAGCCACAGCCTCCTAATATTCTTTCCACTGCACCAAAATATCTAAGGAATTTATCATGTAATTCCTATTTGTGCCTCAGCCCCCTTTTCAATGACAAGCACCTTGAGAGAGGAAAAGTGTCTTATCTAAATGTTATCCCTCTTCCAGTACTTGGTACGCAATAGGTATTTCAAAAGCGTTGGATGAATTCATTCATGAGATAGCTAAAAAAGTGAATCAAAGAAAGACATTTCCATTAAGTCATGGAAACTATAATCAACTTTGGAAATTAAATCCTAGAATTGGTTCATTGGTTCTCAAATACAAAACGTCATTTTGCTTTGTTCAGGTCTCATTCTAGAATGACCTACCTATAGTCTTCAGTTCTGAAACAGTTGCACAGGCTCCCAAATGGGAATCTAGCCAATTCCAGCATGGGAATACCCATTCAATATCTGGGTCTTTGGACTCCTGAATAGTTATCATCTTTAAATAAAGTCCAGCTCCATAACCTTCTCCATCATGTGAAAGAAGCACTTTCTCCAGATGACTCAGGGAAACAGCTTCTACTATGAATAAATCCATCTGCCAAAATCAAACATGTAAAAGGATCAATGGGTACAATAAGAGCTAGCATTTATATACTTTTAAGATTTGCAAAGCACTTTAAATATATAATTTCTTTTGATCCTCACAACAACCTTTGCCAGTAGGTGCTATTATCATCCTCATTTGAGAGATGAGAAAACTGAGACAAATTAAGGTTAAATGATTTGCTCAGGGTCATACAACTAAATGTCTAAGGCAAGCACTGAACTCAGGTCTTTGTAACACTAAATCTATCACTTTATCAATTCACTGCCCTACCTAGAATATTGTTGTTTTTGTTTTAAAACATATAAAGGCCAATTCGAATTATGTTATTACACTTTATAATTACATTCATTTCCTGAGATAGATAAAAGTACTTTGTAAAATTTAAAACTTTTTAAACAAAAACATAAAATATGATGATGGTATCAACTTGGATCCATACAAATCTTTTTAGCAAAAATTCTGATTTATGTTAAGCTTTTATAAGAAACTCTGAAATTTTCATTTTGTTCACTAACAATAATTATGATTGAGAAACGCATGCTAATAGCTTTACAACTCCAATTATCTTTGTTTCTCTGTAGACATACACACCTACATCTCTATGTTTATGTATGAATGTATACACATGTATGTCTATGTGTATATATACACATGTATGTGTATATATGTGTGTATGCATGTATTTCCATAACCAGACGAGAAGACAAATAGCCAAAGATATGTGCTAAACTTAATATGTAAAGTCTAAGCTTTGATCATTTTCCATTTCATTGGAATCTTCTATTATTTGTGTGGTTGAGAGGATGTTGGGACAAGAGAAGAATATATATGATGAGACAATATTGCCCCGCAATCACACAAATAATTAAGCAAAACAAACTAACACAGTGACTAAGCCTAATGGGATTTTTTTTAATTTTTTTTATTTTTTTTTTTTTAGTGAGGCAAATGGGGTTAAGTGACTTGCCGAGGGTCACACAGCTAGTAAGTGTTAAGTGTCTGAGGCCGGACTTGAACTCAGGTACTCCTGACTCCAGGCCTGGTGCTCTATCCACTGCGCCACCTAGCTGCCCCCTAATGGGATATTTGATACCATAGTTTCTCATCTCTCCTCAAAGAGTAGGATAATTTGTATGATCATTTCTGCTTTAAAATCAATATTGGCTACTGCCTTGAATCTGATTGCAGCTGTCATTTAGTGTTTACAATATTGTAATCGGTGTATGCATTGGTTTCCTGGCTCTATATTCTTCATTTTCCATCAATTCTTACAATTTTCCCATGTTTTCTTGAATTCTTCATATAAATCATTCTTTTTTTTTCCAGGACAATGAGGGTTAAGTGACTTGCCCAGGGTCATACAGCTAGTTAAGTGTCAAGTGTCTGAGGCTGGATTTGAATTCAGGTCCTCCTAAATCCAAACCCAGTGCTTTATCCACTGTGCCACCTAGCTGCCCAACATAGAAATCATTCTTTAAAGGGCAATTATATTCCATTACATGCCACTGCACTTAACTATTTCTCAATCATTGGGCACACACTTTATTTTTGGTATTTTACTAATACAAAAATGCTGCTATGAATATGTTGGTATATATATGAACACCTTCTCATTGAAGTCTTTTGGGATTATACCCAGTACAGGCATAGTAGTATCAAAGTATATGAACATTTTAGTACTTTTTTGCATAACTTAAAACTATTTTCCTGAATCGTTTAACCAGCTCATAGCTTTACCAAAAGCAACTTTTGATGCCTATTCAACATTAGGCATTTCAATTGATCTATTGATAGGCATTTATTTAGCATCTGTCATATGATAGGGACTCTGCTAGATACTGGGGATATCAAGACAAAAATAAAATGGTCTCTGCCCTCAAACAGCTTGGTCTATTGAAGAAAAACATGCACACATAGAAATAAGTACAAAATAGATACAAAGAAAATTAAGGTAATTTCAAGGGAAAGGTACAAACAGCTAGCAAGGTCAGGAAAGGTCTCATAGAGGAGGTAGTGTTCTGTGCTGTGAAAGAAGCCAGGGATATAAAGAGGTAGATATGAGAAGGAAGCACAATTCAAGCATAGGTGTCGCCTGTGTGAAGGCAGAGACAGAAGAAGTAATACCATGGGTAAAGAACAGCAGAAAAAAGTTTATCTAGAAAGTAACATACACTAACAGATATAATGTGAGATAAACTTGGAAATGTAGGTGGAGCCAAGTTTTGAAAAACTAGAAATGTTACATGAAGGTGTTTGAATTTGATCCTAGAAGAAATAAAGAAATAGAAGGGTGGTGGAGATTTTTAATCCTGGAGCAACATGATCAAATCTGTGTGTTTGAGTATCACTTTGGCAACTGAGAGTAAGATTGATTAGGAAAGGGAAAATGTATGAAACAAGGTCATTACAAAAGAGATGAGGCCATTGGAACAAATCAAGCAAGAGAAGATAGGAATGTGATATAGGGTGGTAGTAGTGTGAGTGGGGATAAAGAGACAAATACAAGACATGTTATGCAGGCAAAGTTGATAAGATTTGTCAACTTATGGGTATGTGGAAAAAAGAGGAGTAAAGGATGAATTTTGGTTTGTAAAGCTTGGTGACAAAGGATGGTATTATTATCAACAGAAAAGAAAGTTCACGAGCGGAGTGGGTTTGGAGAAAAAGATAATGAAATCTGTTTTGAATGTGTGAGTTTCAGATACTCATACTTAAAATATGCAATAAAGGAGTTATTCATACATTTTAATGGATTTGAAGTGAAACCCAAGTTGTTTTAATTTTATTTTTTCTTATCTATTAGTGATTTAGAATATTTTATCATTATAATGGTTTGTAGTTCATATTTGATCTTTTGAAATAACACAATAGCAAAATTTAGCTAGACTTTTCCATTCCTCAGTAGACAAAGGTTCATAAATGTGCCCAACTCTAGTGATCTGGACAAGAGAGAAAATGTTGTTTCTGAAAACAATGGAGACTTGTATTATTGTGCCTTGTCTGATGTAAAATAGAAAAGAGGGAAAGTGGTTGAGTTGCAACAGAGTGACTTAATGAGAGGCCATACCTTATCTTAGCTTTCTGTCATCTCAAAATAATAAAAAATTCAACAAATAAAGTGAGGGAATAACAAAAATCAATAAAGAAAAAGCAGGAAATAACTCATCACAGGAAAGGTATCATAGGGAAACTGGTAAAAAAAAAGACTTATTTAGAAAATAAAATGAAAATGAACAGTGAAAACATTAAAATATTCCATGGATAAATACTATTGAATGAATTTTGATTTGAAAATTTCAAATAAAAGGGTATCTTTCAATAAATACGGTAGGACCTCTCCCATTACTCCAAAAGTTAAAGCAGAAAAAAGGAAAGAACTTCTAAGATGATTCAGAAGAACAAGATAGTTAAAAGAAAAATTAGGGGTAGAAAGTAGGAGTAAAAATAGAGCTCTCAAAGGAAAAAAATTAAAAACATAAATAAGAAAATGGAGCATTCAAAACAAATGATAGAGAACTTCTCCAGAGAAACATGGGAAGATATATGAACTGATGCAGAGTGAAGTAAGAAAAATAAGGAAAACAATATAGACAATGATTGAAACAAGGTAAACAAAACAGAAAAAGGGGACTGGAATACTATACAATTATAACTACTAAGTTTGACCCCCTAAAAAGAGCTGAGAATAGGTATCTCCTTTTCTTCTTTCTGCAGGGCTTAGAGTCAGGAAGTTCATGCTTCAAATCCTGCTTCACATACTTCCTATCTTTGTGACCCTTGGTAAGTAAGTCACTTAACCTCTCTCTGCCTGTTTCCTCATCTGTAAAATGGGAACAATAGATTTTCCACCTCACAAGTTTCTTGTCAGTACCAGTGAGTTAACATATGTAAAGTCTTTCCCAAAAATTAAAGTGTTATATAAATGGTATCTATTTTCAAATGTGAGCTACTATAGGCATAGAGTATTGTATATATTAGATATGATTAATATGTTGATTGGTTTTGGTGATTTTTCTTTTTAAATATTTGTTAGAACTTATGGCCCAAAGGAGAGAATGAAAATATAGATTCAGAAATAAAGATAATGAATAAAAAGATATCTCTAAATTAAAATCAGTATTTCTCATCCTTGGATAGAGTAGTTTCATTGGAGTGGTGAGGTCCATTTGAAACCAACTCTTTTTACTGAAAATATAGTCTTCTATCCACTGGACAATGAAACATGCCACTTCTTCAGGAAGAATCCTGATGGGATCATGCCAACCACTTTGTTTTTCTACTTTATATTCTATTTCTTATACAATATAATATATTGTGATGATCTGTATTTGTGTATTCATCTATTAAATTCAATAAAGATAGGGATTGTATCTTATCTAAACTTGTATCTCTCCAGCACCTGACATGGAGTTCAGAATTTGACAGGAACTAAGTAAGTGTTTATTAAATGTTTAATTTTGACTTAAAGATATAATTTTCTTTTAGGGAAGCTTCTGACAAGATTATCATGGTGATAGAGTAATTCATTAATATAATTTCCTAAAAGTAAGTAAAGTTAGTGAGAAGCAGACTGCCATATTAAGGAACTATCAAAATCAAAGCCAGCAAAACTCCCAAAAGCTGCCCAAACCAGATTAAAATATAATTGTCAACATTTTTAAAAATACAATACAACAAAATCAAAGCTGATTTGCAGTTTTTAAGTCAGTATGCAGCCCACAAGGATCTGTTTTTATTTGAGTTTGAAATCACTGGCATAGTGGACAGACAACTGATTTTGGAGCTAGGAAGATGTAAATCTAAGCTCCCTGTCTAGCACTGCTTCCTTTGTGTTTCTGGCTAAGTCACTTAATTTCTTAGTGCCCCAGGTAACCCTTATGACTATTCACTGAAGAGAAGGCATCAATATATACTGATGACAAAAACCAATAGCTCCATATACTAATGAAATCACAGGTTTTATTAAAGAAAGGGAGAGTAAACAATGAAGAAACATCTTTGGCTGTTGATGTCATCATTAATAATTATATTATTATTATTATTATTAGAAACTTTCTTTCCTAAGAATTTTTCCAAACAAATTAAAAGTCAATTATAGAGCATATCTTCAGACTATTTAGTATTTAAAAAACCAAATATTATAAAAATATAATTGTTAGTAAAAAGAGACTTACTTACAGTTTCTTCTCAGGCTTCTGAAATTCCTAAATAATATTCTTTTGGGTAAACTATGTTCTTAATGATGGGCATTGCCAAAATTAAAAAGCTTCCAAAATTAATGGAAAAAATGTGCCAGTATGATTCTTAATATCAGACATTACATAAGGTTCTATTTTTTTCTTGTGTGGAGGCAGAAGGGCTAAGCACTTTACAAAAGGCATTTTGATTTGAGGCACAATGTTGTTTTGGAAAGAACACTGAACATAGGGTCATTTACAACCTGGATCTCTTGTTTATTGCCTGGATTTGCCTCTTATGAGGAAAGGAGGAAAGGAGGAAAGGAGGAAAGGAGGGAGAGATGAAGGGAGGGAGGAAGGGAGGAGAAAAGAAAAGAGAAAAAGGAGAGAAGGAGGGAGAAATCGAGGGAGGAAGAAAAGGAGGAAGGGAGAGAGGGAGGGAGTAAAGGAAGGAGAGAAAGAAGGAAAGAAGAGAGGGAAGAAAGGAAAGGGAAGGAAAGAGGAATAGAGGGAAGGAAGGAAGGACTTACTAGGCACTTAGTACATGTCAAGCACTGTGCTAAGTGTATTACAAATATTATATCATTTTATCTTCAACAACCCTGGGTGGTAAGTGCTATTATTTCCCTATTTTCAGTTAAGGAAACTGAGGTATTCAAAAGTTAAATGATTTTCCCAGGCTCACACAGCTACTAAGTATCTAGAGCCATATTTGTACTCAGGTCTTCCAGACCCCAGACTCAATGCTCTATCTAATGTCCTCTTCTCCTTTTAAATTAGGAGTTTTTAATCTCTGTGTGTGTGTGTGTGTGTGTGTGTGTGTGAGAGAGAGAGAGAGAGAGAGAGAGAGAGAGAGAGAGAGAGAGATTGTCCCCTACTCAGTCTGGTGAAGCATATGGAGTCTGTCTTAGATTAATATTCTTAAATGCATACAGTAAAAGACATAGGATTACAAAAGAAAACCATTACATTATAAAATAAGAATTAGAACTTCTTTTTTAAAAGATCATGGCTAACAACCCCAGTATTAAAGGCTAATCATAAGAACTAGCTCAAGTGTGTGAACTCTATAATTAACATGGAGTCAATATATTAATGCTACCCCAGAACCAAGATCACATCTTTAAGTCAAGGAGGAGCCAAGGATTCACACCTTATTTAGTGAAATTATCAAGAGACTAGTGGCTTGTCCTAGAAGACTGTAGAGAGAAAAGGAGCTGTCCTGACTATCCTGGATTTGTAACTGAACATTATGTTGTTTAAAATCTAAATGTGGGTCCTAATCTGCGCCCCCCCCCCAATGTCAGGGGAGAAGCTGGCTAAAATCACTGATAAATTCAACAAGAGTTTAGGCTTTTAAAGATTTATTAAAATATATTATAAGTTAGTGAAGAGAGAGAGAGAGATTGAGAACAGATTCCTTATAGCATGGAAATCCTAGCTTAGATCTAATTGGGTATAGCCAGAGAGAAAGAAACCAATTTCCTTTCCTAGCAGCCTACGTGAAATCTCTCAACTCCAAGCCGGTGTCCAAACAACTAAAAGGGGCCCTCTTGTTCTCTGTCTGCCACCATGCACCTATTCCTCACCAAAAAGAGCCTGCTTCCATGAGCGAGCATCCACTTACTAGTTCCTCTCTCCCTCCCCCAAAGGGGAGGTCCTTCAAGCTGATTGGTTGAGAGTGGTCTCTTGCTGATGTCAGTAGTTCATTCAGGGCCAGCCAGGTGTGGTCCCCACCCAATCACTCTTAAGTAGGTACTTAGTTTCTCATTCTCACCCAATTCAAATAATACTAAATCAATAATGTGGGAGACCTGGGTGTCTGCAAAATTCCATTATTTTATCACAACATATCCTGTAAGGAGCAGAGAGGTGTTCTCTTATTTTCTCCTGACTTTAAACTGGGTTTCAACTCCTAATAAACCATTTTTTTCTATCATTTTCAGTGCAAAGATTATTTTCCTTAGAAAAAAGAAACAACCTGTGAATGGAGTAATTCTTTTTCCTTATCACATTTCGCATTTTAGCCATTGGATGTATCCTTTCCCATGGTTCTTTATTATATTCTATTCTTCTGCCTTCCTCTCACCACCTAAAATGCTTAAAATAAACTTCTTTCACTCACCTACATGCAGGGTGTTTCCTTCAATACTTGACTCTGTCCATTATAAAAGTCAGATCCAGGGCAGCTAGGTGGCACAGTGGATAAAGCACCAGCCCTGGATTCAGGAGGACCTGAGTTCAAATTCTGCCTCAGATACTTAACACTTACTAGCTGTGTGACCCTGGGCAAGCCACTTAACCCCAATTGCCTCACCCCAAAAATAAATAAATAAAAAGATATATGAAAAAACGAATGAATAAATAAGTTAATGAATGAATGAATAAATAAAGGAATTTATCATGTAATTCCTATTTGTGCCTAAATAAATAAACAAACATATAAATAAATAGATAGATAAATAAATAGATAAATGAAAGTCATTGCCACAATATGAAAACTCAAAAACACCAACTCTGCAAATTAGGGGGCAAATTCAAAACACTCATTTGTCACAATGTTTCCCTGTGACCATGCAGAGCAAAATCTAAAATTTCTAACTTATTTAAAGACAGAGCATGAGAACTAAACATGAATGACAATATTTTTACCTTGTTTCTTTGAAATAATTCTCCTTTTTTCAAAGATCGATATAACTTCCTAGCACCCGAGTCCCCTCTTTGTCCATAGAGAGTGATATAAACATTGGCAAAGGTTTCAGCTCCCCATTGGTCTCCAGTGTATATAGAAACAAAATATTTAACAACTGGAAGAAAAGAAACAACAGTCTTATTAATTTAATAGAAAAGTTTTAGACTGCATATCAAGATCATGAGGGATCATTAAATGTTCCTTGGAGAAAGTAATAAGGGGGCAGCTAGATGGCGCAGTGGTTAAAGCGCTGGCCCTGGATTCAGGAGGACCTGAGTTCAAATCCAGCCTCAGACACTTAACACTTACTAGCTGTGTGACCCTGGGCAAGTCACTTAACCCCAATTGCCCCGCAAAAAAAAAAAAAAAGAAAGAAAGAAAGTAATAACACTTATAGGGGGGAAAAAGTTATTGTCATTCATTTGAAGTCTGATGAGAAACCAATCATAACAAGGGCATGGGTTGTGGTTTTCTAACTTTTGTCCATTGATAGCAAGGAATATAGTGGACAATAACCCGGGCATTGAACAGCTGGCTAAGATGGTATATGAAAATGGATTTTGGATTTCTGAATAATAGCTTAAAATAAAGAGATGAAACCTTCTTGGCCAGTGATGGAGGACACCTAACAAAGGCTACTAAGAATGGATTTGTTGTGGGTCTTATTAATCTATTCAAAAGGGCATTAAGCAGGGGCAGCTAGGTAGTACAGTGGTAAAGCACCAGCCCTGGATTCAGGAGGACCTGGGTTCAAATCCACCTTCAGACACTTGACACTTACTAGTTGTGTGACCCTGGGCAAGTCACTTAACCCTCATTGCCCCAGGAAAAAAAGGGAAGGGGAGCATTAAACTAAAAAAGTTGGAGGACTGGAAAGACTTCCTATGACTATTTACCAAGCTGGATAACATAAAGAATAGCTACAAAGAAGAAAGAGTAGCACTTAGGAAACCCAGAAGTTTGGTTGGGAAGTTGTTGTTGTTGTTGTTGTTGTTGTTGTTGTTGTTGTTGTTGTCATTGTTTGTCCTTCATTCTTGAAGAGGACCATGACATCAAGGTAATATCATGACTTGCACTGAATTGTATTCAGTGAGGCAGGACTATGTCTCACTCTCTTCTCCAGAGCCATCTGGGTCCAGTGGCAAGATATGTATCAAGATGACTGAAGATGGCCAGGGTCACACAGCTAGAAAGTGTGTGAGGTGAGTTATGTCCTCTTGACTTCAAGGCTAGTGCTTTATCTACTACACTACCTAGCTGCCCACTCATGGAAAGTAAAACCCAAGCAAAGAGACAGAAGTAAAATGCAGGGCCTTAAATGTCTATCTATACCCAAATGCCCAAAGTATAAAGCAAAACCCCAAAATAACTGGGGATCCAAATACAAGAAGACAAATTTATCCTCACCCTACTCACACATGGTGGGATGAAACCCAAAATTGGACCATGGCTCTTGATGGATATATCTTATTCATAAGAAACAGGATAGGTTAAAAAAGGGTTGGTAGTATAGCATTTAATATTAAAAATATTTGCTTATGTATAGATATCCAAGAACCAGAGGTAGAAATTATGATGGAGAGTTGTTGCTGTTGTTGTTATTGTTGTTTGTCCTTCATTCTCAGAACTCCATGACATCAGGAGGTGATATCATGACTTGTGGTGAATTGGATTTAAGTGAGGGAGGGCTATGCAAAGTTATCAGCCTTCCGCTCTCTTCCAGAGACATCTGGATCTAGTGTCAAGATATACATCAGGATGATTAGATGTGGCCTGGATGTTCAAGGGAATCAGGGTTAAGTGACTTGGCCAGAACCACACAGATAGTAAGTGTCAAGTCTCTGAGAGCAGATTTGAACTTATGTCCTCCTGACTCCAGGGCCAGTGCTCTATCCACTGCGCCATATAGAGAGTAATTAGAGAATGAATGGAAAGAGAAATAGATATGATTTTGTCATGGAAATATTCCACAGACAACCTGAACAGAAAGAGGAAATAGTTGAGGAATTTGAGAAACAGATCACAAGCCTGGCACATAAACATGATAGCATAGTGAAGGAGGATCTCAATGATTTAGACATCTCATGGTATTTTTCTCATTATTTAGAGAATCTAATAATTTCTTGACTTGTTTTAGTAATAATTCATTTTTTAAAAAGGTCCAAGAGGAGGAAATAATATTCTAGATCTGATTTTCATCCATGGGGAAAAAATTGGATGATAGAGTGAAAATAACGATAACCTAAAGGAAGAAGTAACCATTCCTCCTAGAAGGTGCAAGGGAGGAGAGAAAATCTACTTGTGAGCTTACTTGCTACATATATATGCTTTTGTACTATGTGTATGTATATGTGTATATACATAAACATTTGCATTTGTGTGTATATGTCTGTTGTATGACTATATATGTATATGGATCACATATCTCAAAGGATTGAGGGGGATAACACGTCAGATTCCATAGATGAGGATGGTACAGGAGAAGTCAGCTCAGAAGAGACAGAAGATGCTCAAGGATAAAATTCTCAAACACAAAAAGAAACATTCTAATGAGGAGAAAAAAGAGATTTGTCAGGCAAACATTTACTAAGCATTAACTATGGGGTCCAATGTGCATTCACAGAAAACTCACTGACCACTTTGGATTTTTTTTTTAAGAAACATGGCTACAGAATCAAGAGTGGGTAAGAGAAGATAAAGAAAAGATGGGGGCATAGTTTTTAAAAACAGTCTTAGGAATATTAAAATTCAGTCTAAGTTGGGGTTGGAGAGGGAAGGTAAGGATAAGAACAACAAGTTTTGCTTTGGAAGATTTTTTTTTTCACTACTGGAAGAAAAAAGGATCAGGAGCTTTTCTTGGAGCATATGGCACTATGATAACTGACAGAAGAAAGACAGCAGAGCTGTTCAATGCCTATTTTGTTTCTGTTTTCTCTGCCAACAGAATGATCTTTATACTGGGAACAAGTGAACAAAAATGACTAATATAGTTGATAGCAAGATAAGTAAGGTGATAATAAGAGATCACCTCGTTGTCCTCAATAGCTCAGGTGAACTATATCCTCAGCTACTGGAAGAAATGGTAGATGTGGTTTCTAAGGCACACACAACTCTCTCTATATAAAAAAAAAACAAAACAGAAAAGGTATCACAATATTGTAGAATGGCAAATGTTGAACAAAAAGGCAAGAGAATAAAATCTGTGAAATAGAATGCAATGAGCATGACTTCAATTCTTGGGAAAATTCTAGGATTAGATTTTGGTTCCTGATTGGGAAAAAAAAGGAAAAATGGGTAGAAGTTATAGAGTTAAATTTAGCTTTCATATAAAGAAATTTAAATTAAATTAATATGCATTGACATTGTAAATATAATTTAATTTTTAAATAAAAATTTAAAGTAATTAAAATTCCTGAAAATTTAGGCTGTCTAAAAGTGAACAGGGCTACCTAGTACATTAATGAGGACTGAATGGCCTCTATCAGTGAAAGTGACGAAAAGGGCTAAGAAGGAAATATATTGTAAAGAAAGAAGACACAATATTTGGTATAATAGACAAAAGGGGGCAGGAAAAGGACAATGGAGCACTGGGTTTTTAATATTTATACTCATATAAAGAAATATAGTAAACAGAATGGGGAAACATGATGGGTAGTATTTATGTTGAAGACCAATGAAAGCACAAAGAGAAACAATTTTGTCACCATGGTATGCTATAGACCACTTAGAAAAAAAATAACAAATCAATCAGTGAACATTTATTAAGCACATACAATGTTCCAGGCATTGTAGGATTATAATTACATGTTTTAAACTTAGCACAAAGAGATCACAGAATAATGATGGGAGAATCCAATATTCAGATATATGCTGAAGAACTCTTTCTATCAAAAAAAATAGAGCACTTAATTGTTGATTTACATTGGTGATAATTCACTCTCCAAAAGATACAGGAACCAATGAGAAAAAAAATGTATTTTTAATATTGTTCTTACCAATGTCATGAAAATTTCTAAGTTCGATGAGGGAAAAGAAACAGCAAAGTCTCCAAGCCATAGGGAAATATGTTTATTGAGAGAGGGTACCTGTCTCACAATAAAGCCAGTCAGTCAGGGGTAGGACCTGAAAGACCCAGAGCAGCAGGTCCTTGAGGTTTTTATACACAAACAAGGCTTATAGGTATTTAATCAATACTATTTTAAAAGTATTTCTGCAAGGCAAATGTACACAAAGTGATACAAAGTGGAGCTTCCACTTGTGGATGTCTCCCAACTAGTGGATGATCATTCCTGATTGGTCTATCTAGCTCAGGAGTTACTATTCTTGGTAGTTGACCTTTTAAAGTTATGGACTTTACAGAAACATTTCAATGTAATATGTGGATAGCCTTACTAACATCTGTATTACCTAAACATTTCAGTGTAATATGTGGATAGCCTAACTGTAAGGGGAGAAAATTCTAGCTAGTATGTCTAAAATATCTAATGAGGGGTCACCAATAAATTGTAAGCTTTAGCAAAAGTTTAGACTTTTAAGCATTTATTAAGGAGAATAAGAATCTGGTGAAGAGAGATAAAGGCCTAAATTCATCTGTCTATCAAAGGGAGAGCACATCTTTAGCTTCACTCTCAACGAGAGTCCAGACAAAAGGGAGAAAGATAGCCAGCTTCCCCCCCTCTTCCTCCAATATGCAAACATCACTTCCTGATGCCAAAGAAAAGTCACATGTCTTGCCCTCAGGTGCCTTCTCCTCATTTCCTACAGTAAGTCTCCAACAGGTGGCATCATTCCAATCGTTACAGTCTCCCCTTTGTTTCTTCAAGAAACACAGAGTGTGGGGCAGCTAGGTGGCACAGTGGATAGAACACCGGCCCTGGAGTCAGGAGTACCTGAGTTCAAATCCAGCCTCAGAAACTTAACACTTACTAGCTGTGTGACCCTGGGCAAGTCACTTAACCCCAATTGCCTCACTAAACAAAACAAAACAAAACAAAAGAAACACAGAGTGTTTCCTTGATGAAATAGTCAAAAATAACAGAATACAATACCCTATGCTAACAAACTATATATTAATAACAATATAGAAAAAGGAGAAAGAGGAAATTTTGTCCAGGGGGCGGTCCCTCATGAACCGGTGCTTTGAAACTGGCCTGCAGAGGGAGGGCCTCTGCAGAGAATACATATTACAAATGATGTATATAACAACAGAAGGGAATAAAAATCAACAAAACAAAACTGTTCATTCAAAGTCTTTGAAAGTCTTTTCTCAGATAATTCTTGGGATTTCCTCTGGGTGTAGTTGTGGAATGGAAGTCTTTTCAGGGGTTGATGTGTGGATGCTGGTAATCAGACAGGAAAATTTCCTACAAAATTGAGCTTAACACAACTTTAAAATAGCTTTGTCAATAATCAAATCAAAGAATGAAAGTTCTTAAAAACATGTCTAAGGGAATTCAGAATCTTAGTTGTTACACATGAAACATATAATAAAACAAAAATTGAAACATTCTCTAAAATTTAATATTACTATAGTCCCTCCTTGTGGAGGGTAAATTGAGAAGAAAATTGCTGTGATATTCATTTAAAAAATAATTTTAATCTTTATTTCATCACTTTTTGCATCATCTGCCTAATTATCCTCATGCCATTATGAAAAATTAAAAAATTAAATATACTTGGTAACAAATGTCAAGGCCAAATTCAACAGTGGATTTATCATGACACCTGAGATAATTATGGAGGTCACCAAACTATAAGGGGCTAAAATTCTAGCTAGTCTGTCTAAAATATATAATGAGTGGTCGCCGATAAATTGTAAGCTTTAGCAAGAGTTTAGACTTTCAAGCATTTATTAAGGAGAATTAAGAATTTGGTGAAGAGAGAGAGAGAAAGGCCTAGATTCATCTATCTATCAAAGCGAGAGCGCATCTTTAGCTCCATTCTCAATAAGAATCCAGACGAAAGAGAGCAAGAGCACCAGCCTCCCCCTCCTTCCTTCCACATGCAAATGTCACTTCCTGATGCAAATATCACTTCCTGATGCCAAAGAAAAGTCACATGTCTTACCCTCAGGCACTTTCTCCTCACTTCCTAAGTCTCCAGCAGGTGGCGTCATTCCAATCGTTACATTACTAACATCTATCTTACCTAAACATTTATTATTGACTTAATCTAATAGAAAAGAATATCTAAATGTATTAATTTATAAACTGATTATTATCCTAATTAAATCACTTATAACTAAAGGGTGGGGAAAATCTCACTCACACCAAAAAGGAAAAAATAGTGGCTAGAAGGAAATAATGGAAAATTTGGGAGGAAGTGACCACTCTAAATTCCAAGTAGGGTCAGAGAAAAAATAAATCAGATATAGATAAGCATGTCCCCTAGTTTTGAGAAGAGAAGTCAGTCCAAATAAATCAGATTTGGGGAAGGAAGATTCCAAAGGGTTGAGGAAAAAATAGGAAGGATCCTATGGCCTAAAAGTCTATGGGAGCATCAACCTTAGAGGGATGGAAATCTCTCAAGTAAACAGAAAAGTCAAAAAGTATTTACAGAGTGTCCACTATGTGCCAAGTGCTGTGCTAAGTGCTGGGGATACAAAGAAAGACAAATATAGTTCCTGTACTGAAGGAATTGACAGTCTAATGAGGGAGGTTGTTCATATTTAATTTTGAAAGAGGACCAATGACATCTGGGCAATGTTGTGACTTGAATATTAACTGGATTTAAGTGAGGCAGAGTTGCACCAAGTCATCAGCTTCACCCTCTCTGCTAGAGGCATCAAATGCTAGTAGCAAAACAAGAATCATAATGACTGGAAATGGCCTGAGATGCAGTAGATGACATTGGTGTTTTCAATATCTGGCCAAGCTCTAAGTACTCGCCAGAACCTGCTTCAGCCATCTTTATGGTTGTTGGAAAACTGTTCTCATCTGCCCACCCTACCAGGGGAAGTTTTCAGATGCTTGGGGTAGACATCCCCCTAACTGATGGATGGGTTTGAGGCCCATCAGTTACCTACAACATGGTTTAGCCCACATACCAAGAGAGCTTACCAGAGTCACCAGGGTGTGGTCACTGTAAATGTTATAGCCTTTTGGAACCACAGATGAGAGTTGAGTGATAGGTAGACACCAAAGGTAGATGAGCAGCCCTGAAAAGTGTTTCAACAAGCCCTCACACCAGAGGTGCTAGTCATCCCTCAATACCCCATAGACCCCAAGAGAATATGTAAACAGCTATGTACAAACAAGATCTCTACAGGATAAATGGGAAATAATCCTAAAGTGGACAGGGAAAGACTTCATGGAGATGGGATTTTAGAAGATCTTGAAAGAAGCCAGGAATAGAAATGAGGAAAGAGAGAATTATGCATGTGATCGATAGTGAATTTGCACAGTCTAGAGATAGAGTGTCTTGTGCAAGAACCAGCAAGGAGGCCAGAGTGATGGATCACCGAGGAAAGGAACAAAGTATAAGAAGACTAGAAAGGTAGGAAGGTATCAGGTCATAAAGGACTTGAAAAGTCAATGATTTATATTTTGCCCTGGAGGCAATATTGAACCAGTAGAGTAAATTGAATAAAAGGGTGAAATGGTCAAATCTGTGCTGTGAGAAGATCACATTGATGGCAGAATGGAGACTGTCTTGGGAGTGGGGAGAGACTTAAGGCAGGAGATCAACAAGAAAGTTATTGCAATAATACAAGCATGAGGTGATGAGGGCCTGTTCATGATGGTGGCAGTGTCAAAGGAGAGAAAAGAGTATATATAAAGATGTTAAAAAAGGTAAAATCAACAAGACTTGGCAACAGATTAGATTGGGGAGTGGGAAGGGAGAAAGAGAAAGAAGTAAAGGATGTAACAAGGTTGAGAGCTTGGGTGACTGTGAGGATGGTGGTATCTTTGACAATAATAGGGAAGTTAATAAGAAGTTTGTTGAGGGTTGGGGGGAGGAGAGAATGAGTTTAGTTTAGGGTATGTTGAGTTTAAAATATATACAGGGCATCCAGTTCAAGATGTCCAACAGGTGGTTGTAGATATAAGACTAAATGAAGATTCAGCAAAAGAGACCGAGAAAACATGGTCAGAAAGACCTATGAAGAGCCAGGAGATAAGTGTCAGAAAAAACTTAGAAGAGAATAATGAAATGAAGAGGGTGATCAAGAGGAAGAAGGGTGAGAATTGAGAACTGGACTTAGCCAATAAGAGAACAATGGTAATTTAGAGAGGATTGTTTCCATTAAATTATATAAGAAACCAGATTGAAGAGAATTAAGAGAAGGAAGGGAAAGGAGGTAGAAACACAATTTATAAAAATGCTTTCTCAAGGAATTTAGCCAAGAATGTGGGAAAAGATACAGGATGATAGCTAGCAGGGATGAACAAATCCAGTGAGAATTTTTTTTTTGGAGGATGTTCATGCATTCGTAAGCAGCAGGGGAACAATCAGTAGATGGGGAAGATTGAAAATGAGTGGGGGGATGGGCTATTGATAAAGATGGTAATCTGTTGGAGAAGGAGAGATGGAATGGGATAATGTTCAAACAGAGGAGTTTGCCTTGCAAAAGACAAGGGCCACCTCTTCAGCTGAGACAGACGTGAAGGAGACAGTGGTAGAAGACATTTGAATGATGTAAGATAAGGGGGAGGGAAAAAGAGGGAACCCTTTTAGTCTGGACTCAATTTTTTTCAACAATATATGAGGAAAGTTTCTCAGCTGATAGGGTTGGGACAGAGAGTATATGGGAGGTTTGAGGAAGAATTACAAGATTTGGAAAGCTGGTGAGTGGGATAGTTATTAGGGGAAAATGTAAAAGGATTGCCTTGCCACAGTAAGGGCCAAAATGAAATTCTGAAGAAACAAAACAAAGCAATTCCAATGAATAGGAAAAAGGAGAAATCGTGGAAGCAAAGAAGATCAACTAAATGGGAATTTTTTAAAAAATATTGTTATTTATCCTTCATTCTCAAAGATGACCAATGACATCAGAAAGGTGGTGTCTTGAGAGTGAATTGGATTTAAGTGAGGCAGAGCTGTGCAAAGTCATCAGCCTCACTCTCTCCTCCAGAGTCATCTGAGTCCAGTATTAAGACATAGGTCAGAACAACTGGAGAATGCCCCAGATGCAGAGGAAGACTTTGGCCTTTTTAAGCTAAGATCTTTCCCAGGTCTCAGTTTGTCTGAGGCAGCACCCATAGTGATTCTTACCTATCCTTTAAAAGATATGTACAGATGATGAAAGCAAGGAAAGGCAATGGAGAAAAAAATACCAAATGTAACATGAGTAGACTCAAGAAAGCTAAAACTCAAAATGGAATAAATCCAGTGAGGAAAAGTAAGGACAACACAAAAAGAGTTGGGCTTTTCTTCTTCTTGTTTTGGCCTTTGTTTCTGGTTTCTTTGAAGACAAAAGAAAAGATAGAACCACTTCTTGAGACAAGAAGGATCAGTATAATAACAGATAAAAAGAATGCATATCTGACCAACTCTTACTTTGCTACTGTTTTCTCTGCCAAGAAGAAAGAGCTTTGCTATATATAATAAATGATATAACCAAAAAAGCTAATATCAGTAAGGAAATAAGAAAGAGAATGCCTAACTGTCCTTAATGAATTCAAATCAGTTGGCTTCAACAAACTTTTTTTTTCTTTTTTCTGGGCAATGAGGGTGAAGTGACTTGCCCGGGGTCACACAGCTAGTTAAGTGTCAAGTGTCTGAGGCTGGATTTGAACTCAGGTCCTCCTGAATCCAAGGCCAGTACTTTATCCACTGTGCCACCTAGCTGCCTCCCCAACAAACTTCTAATGCAGATGCTGTGATACTTTGATTCCAATCTACAGTAATTTATGAGTGTTGGAAATCAAATGTAGGTGTTGGATATATAGGAAACATACAGTGAATGAGTCAGTCAGTCACTCAACAAGTATTTATTAAGTACTTACTTGGTAATAGAAGTACAAAGAAAAGCAAAAGTACCTGCTCTCAAGAAGCTCCCATTCTAATGAAGGAGACAACATGGAAATAACTATGCACATATGAGATATATAAAGTGAAAATGGAAGGTAATATAAGAGGGAAATGGTGTCCACTGGGGAAAGATAGATGGAGAAAGGTGTGTAAATAATATCATTTGTAATCTCGAATACTTATTTCAAATAGAAAGTCATTTAATAGTCAAAGCATGGATCCTTTGAATTATCTACTATGTAATAGAACTTACCAGAGAGAAGAAATTTGGCAATAGGAAACTCTAACTCGAGAATTCAGATTTGCAAATAATTATGTTAATTTATCTTACAGAACTTTATTTAAGCAGTACAAGAGAACTGACAGACTCTCTTCTTAACTCTATTCCAAAACTTAGCATCAATTTAGCTATTTCTACTTTCTAACTGAACACTGTGTTCTGGTATATTTTAATAATGACAAGAATAGTTAAGGCATTGTGTAAACATCTTTGGGAATAAAGTAACTTCATTGCATGACAACAATTACTTTTCATACAGGTCTCAATAATTCAAGCCATGATAAGCGAAAGACTAACAAAACAACAATTTTTTTTGCAGTTTTCAGTGATGAGTCTTATCTTTTAATCACATAATCATATATTGGGATTTTGTGCACTTAGAATTACATACAGTACTGAATAAACATTAAATTATATTTGTCATTAAAATCATCTGGAGCCACATTTATCCATGGCCTGACAGAACATCATGACTTCAGAGACATGAAGGGCAGAGAAAAATCATAAAATGAAATCCTTTCTGCATTGATTTGCTTTCAAAGTCTTGTTCATATTGCTCTTGTATTTCTATCCATTATTGTTATTATTTTATTTTACCTGGCAAAGGATTTTGGTCCTTAATCTCTGCAGGGAATTCTTTCACCAGTTCCCCATCTTCTCTGTTAAGAGAGAACCAGCAGCTACAGTCAAAGTTCATTTCTTGTTTGGTCTGTAGCTCCTCTATGTGAAAAGACTTCAAATGCCAACCCTCAAAGCCTGGTAAATCATCACAGCTGACCCGAATCTTGTACACATCTCCAACATCTCCAATTTCAATCTACAATGTAGAGCAACGAGGAAAATGGAGAAATTACCAGTCATATAAACTGCCCAGTGCTGTAGAGAATATAACAACTAACTCAATTAAAATCCAATTAATTTTATAGTCTATGTTTTTTGGTTCTAACTGTGGCCAATCATATCATGATAATCTACCCCCTTTAAAAAAAAAAACTCAGTCTATTAATTTCTTGTTGTAAGGAAATATTGCCTTTTACTTTTTCTGACAACTATAAGGAAATGCTAAGCTTACTAATGCTACTTAATTATTCCTAGCACCTAGCATTAACAAAGGCTTGTTCATTCGCTTATTTGCATAACAATCTGCTTTCTGATACTAAAGAGCTTCATGCAATTCTCACCAAAGCTTAGATTTGGAAAGGACCTTATGGATTGGCCAGTACAACATTCTCATTTTACAAATGAGTGAACTACTGACTTTCCTGAGGTCCTAAAGGGAAGTAGGGGCAGAGCAAGAATTAGAACCCATATCTTCTAACTCCCAGTACTATGCTCTTTCCACTAAATCATTCTATCCCCCCATGTATCACTCAAGGATTGATTCTAGGACTGAGAAAGGGAAGGGACTGGGGGCAGCTAGGTGGCACAGTGGATAAAGCACCGGCACTGGATTCAGGAGTACCTGAATTCAAATCCGGCCTCAGACACTTGACACTTACTAGCTGTGTGACCCTGAGCAAGTCACTTAACCCCCATTGCCCCACAAAAAAAAAAAAAAAAGAATGGGAAGGGACTGTTAATGTAGTCCAATGGATTCCTTTTACATATACATTTAAAGAGATGAGGGTCAGAGACAAGATTCTCAAGTCACATAATGGTAAACAGCAAAGTTTGGATTTGAACCCAGGTTCACTAATATCACCTTCAGTACTTCCCCCCACACCCCACCAAACACCATAACATTGTGCTTACTAATTAATATTCTTCCTTATAAGGTCCCAGGAATCAGTTGACATAAAATGCAATCATCATAAAAGATTGCTGAATTGTCATTGCAACATGCTTTGAAAGTACATGGAATAAAAGTTAATGCTTTAGCATTTTAGGAGAAGAAGAAATGAAACATTGTGATTCATCAGGATTTAACTACCCAGAGGCATAATGATATTTTTTCTAAGTGGTTTAGGGAAGAGAACAGAGAATGCAGTTTTGTTTGTCCTTCCTTCCTTCCTTCCTTCCTTCCTTCCTTCCTTCCTTCCTTCCTTCCTTCCTTCCTTCCTTCCTTCCTTCCTTCCTTCCTTCCTTCCTTCCTTCCTTCTTTCCTTCCTTCTTTTTGGTTATATGTGAGAAATAGCAGAGCTTCCTCTCTGCCTTACCCTTAATCCTAATCTTTCATGGATAGGCATTACTTGGGAAGCTAACTGACTCAGTGGATAGTTCATTGGGCCTACAGTAAGGAAAACCTGAGTTCAAATCCTATCTCAAATACTCACCAGCTGTATGACCCTGGGCATGTCATTTAACCTCTGTTTGCCTCAGTTGCCTTGTCTTCAAAATGGGGATAATAATAGCACTCCCAAGGTTGTTGTAAGGATCAAATGAAATATTTGTAAAGCATTTAGCACAGAGCCTGACACATACTAGGTGCTATATAAATGTTAGTTATTTATAATTATTCCTGGAAGCTTTATTCCCGTAAATCCTACCTCTGAAAAACCAACCCTAAGGATCAAAATACGTCAAGTTGAAAGAAACCTTAGACGTAATCTAGTCCAATTCCTGCATTTTATAGGTGAGGAAAATGGAGCCCAGAGAGAGAACATGACTTGCCTGCGAGAAACAATCATTAATAACCAATAATTCAGGGGCAGTTAAGTGATGCAGTGGAAAGAGCACTGGTCCTGGATTCAGGAGGACCTGAGTTCAAATCTGCATTCAGACACTTAACACTTACTAGCTGTGTGACCCTGGGCAAGTTACTTAACTCCAATTGCCTCACCAAAAAAATTTAAAAAGCAAAAAAAAAAAATCTAAAAAAAAAATAACCAATGATTCAGGGACATCCAGAGTTCCCCCCCCTTTTTCTATAGTCTTCATTTAAAGCTCAGTCTATTAAAGGACATTACTGATAATGATTGGATTAACTTTCTTAACAATGTTTTTAGATCCCATGCAGGTGGGGAAGTCATTGTGCTCTACTCAGGTTAGGATAGGGATAAATTCTTTGCTTAGCTTACCCAAGACTTGGGGTAACTTAGAAGTAAATGACATTAGAATAGCTATAGCCCGTCATTGTAATATTCATTCTCTCATTACTTGTTAACAAATCAGAGTTGATTGCCACCCTCAGGAATATTCCTCTTCCAAGGTGAGCCTGCCACCATGATTGTCTTTGCCATTCAAGAGTGCCACTGATGTCCTTTTATTAAAAAAATAGCATTATTAAGAAAATTACTAATTACTCAGAAATTGTCTTTTGAACTTTTTAAATGTCACACTGCCTAAAGTAAAATGTCTTATAGGCAGCAGAAGAAGGATTTAAACCCAGGATATCTGGCCTAGGCTGTGCTTTTTCCACTACACTACATTTAATGTTCTGATTTTAGGATGCTTCTATTGCTTTCTGGGCAGAAATAATGTGATTTCTGTGGCTGCATCTCTGAAGCTACTACCTCAGTTATTCAACAGAGAACCTTGACCCTTCTTTGTCCCACAAATCATCCTATGCAGATATAGGGATAAGGGTAAGGAGGTCAGGAGCCTCTCCTTCTCCTTTAGAACAACAATTACCTAATAAGTACATTGCCCTTGAGTGGTAGGTCAGAATTGAAGCAAATTTAACAGATGAGGAAATAAACTGAAAGCCATGAGATGAGTAGCTGGAGCTCACACAATGAGGAAGGCAGGGAATTGCATCAGTGCTTCCCCTTGATGACAATGCTATTTTGTTTTGTTTTGTTTTGTTTTTTTGGGGGGGGGCAATGGGGGTTAAGTGACTTGCCCAGGGTCACACAGCTAGTAAATGTCAAGTGTCTGAGGCCGGATTTGAACTCAGGAACTCCTGAATCCAGGGCCGGTGCTTTATCCACTGCGCCACCTAGCCGCCCCAATGCTATTTTCTTATAATCAGAGATAATGTGCTGCCAACAGGAATCCTGCCACTAAACTGTCATAAAAGTATTTGGGAAATTTGGGAAGAATTATCAAAATTAAAATGTAACTTTTATAATATCAATTGAAAATAGGAAAAATGACTTTGTATGATAAAATCATGCATTAACTCCAAAGAATATAGTTCAGAGTTAGGAAAATTTTTAAGGGTTGATGCTCTTTTCTTGCCCTTTGGGACAAAAAAAAAAGTAATTCATATTCACAGGCAAGCCTATGGCATCAAGGGGAGCATATCATAGTTCTGAGTTGTTTAAATAAGCCTTTGACAGAAATGCTAAAGTTCATTCTTTTACAGCACTGTCAGACTTCACAACCTGGCTTGTGTCCTCCAGCCTATTATTCTTAGTTGATCAGAATGCTGTGTCCCTTCTGGACTACTTCTGTAATTTGATATTCATCCCCGGGCCTCGGGGCGGGGTGGGGGGTTTTGGAGCTACTCTCCCAGGGTTAAAGGAATTTTCTGGGTATGCACTCCTAAAACTATAGTTTATGAGCTCCAGTAGTGTGTATGCCTTTAATAGTCAGCCAATAGGAATAATTAGCTCAGAGCAAAGTAAGAACAGTAGTCACAAATTATTCTTTCTATAAATCTGGAGCACAACTATCTACAACTACATATAGCATCAGTGGGAAGAGTATGTACAAACCTAGTGCACACAGGTTGTGAGGCACAAACAAAGAGAAAACATCTACCCGAGATGATTTACGCCTCCAGTACTAGAGAGCTCAGATACCCTTTTTCTTCTTTTAATATTTTCATACTGCTCCCCTCTGTCCATAGGGTCTCTGCTGGGCAGATTGTTCAACTGGAATGCCTGGACCTGCTCCTCTCCAAAGCCTGACTCTTATATTTCAGGGCTAACTCTTTTTTCTTCAATGACTGGCTCTCCATTGCCAGAGGTTATACTCCCTGGAGCTGCCTCCACTGATTCTGTCTCCCTCTGTGTCTGCCATTCTGTCTCTCTTTTCCCCTTCCCTCCTCTTTCATCTCATTTCCTCCCCCCTTTTCCTCCCCCTTTCTTTTCCCTTTCCCTCACTCTCCCATCTCCTCTTTCCTACATTCTCCCTTCCCACTCTCTTTCCTTTCCACTCTCCCCTCTCTGTCTTTCTCTCTGTTTGTCTCTCTGTCTCTGTTTGTCTCTCTGTGTCTGTCTCTCTCGATCTCTCTCTGTCTCTGTCTCTGTGTCTGTTTCCGTCTCTCTGCCTCTCTGTCTCTCTCTGTCTCTCTGTTTCTCTGTCTCTTTGTCTCTGTCTCTGTCTCTGTCTGTCTGTCTGTCTATCTCTCTCTCTCTCTCTCCCCCCCCCACTCCTCCTCCTCCTTATTCTACCCTGTCTCTCTACCTCCCCCGAACACCCTGGGTATAGTGTCTCTTACCTGGTAAGTAGCTCTATTACATCATGACTAATATGGAGAGAGAAATCTCCTTCAGCTCAAGAGGCAAGAAAAATTCCTCTCAAGCGTCAGGTTCTTCTTACATAAGTGGCTCTCATCTAGAATGCCAAGGGTCACATTCATAAAAAGCTTTTTATTGCCTTGACTGTTTCCAAAGCTGTGAAACTTGATATTGATGTCCCATCCATGACTTGACCAATCTTTGGCCATTCAATGGCAAGCTGACCCACTAATTCTTTGAGGAAAAACTTCTTCACATTGTAAAAGAGTAATTGGCTATAAATATGTTTTTTCCACTTTCTTTAATACATTAACATCTTATTTTGTTATGTGACCCTTACTTTCTGTGATTATATTAACAAGAGAAGGGGAAAATCAAATGATGAGGTGCCTTGACAAATTCTCTGTAACACACACAGAGGCACACACACATGCACTTCAAGAACAATTTGATTTAAGATTCAGTTTACTTTTGAAAAGATTCTTACATATTGGCTTATTCATTTTTCAATAGCAGGCCTTGTTATCATCCCCTATGATGGAAGAATCTAATAAAAATATGATTTTTTGATTGAACTTTCAATAAGTCCTTTTCTTTAAGTCACTTTTCTTTAATCTCACTGCAGCCAAGAATTGTTGACTGCTGTCAAAAGGACTGTTTTTCATTTAGTTCCCATACTCATGGTTTTAAGTCACTTCATGCTATTTTTCACTGTTAGTAAGCTGACTTCTTACTGAAAGGAGCCTGAGAGAAGATATATTCTAATATTGCTTGGTTTTAAAATGACTTTTACTTGACTCTTAGCTTATAAAAATGGTAGAGAGGGCTTATAGGGACACAGAGAGGAGAAAATTCCTTCAAAAGGTACAAATATCAAAACATTTTACTTGGGTTAAACACAAGTCATATCTGATTCTTACCTCTCCATCCCAGGAGAAAAGACTAAGAAAAGCTGATTGGACAATTATTCAATAAACATTCATAATGCTCCTACTAGATGACAGGTATTAGGACTTAAGATGTAAAAACAAAACTAGAACAGTCCCTGCCCTAGAACACTAGAAACTGAGGAAAGATTGGAGGGAGAAGGGAAGAAGTAAAAAGCATGGCCTGAGTTATAATGAGAGGTAAATTGAAATGGGAGTGGGATGGTTAAGCCAACAGTATGACTTATCAAGGGAACATTCCAATAAGAAGAAGGACTAAGAAACTCACTTGCTTCAATATGGAGAGCAAGAAATTTGAAACGACCTGGCTAAAATTGGAAATTTTTTTTTTCCTTCAGAGCCAAAGGATTTCTTCCTATGCTTAAAATGCAGGGTGGTCTCCCCATTAGAAGATAAAATAAAGGAGATTTGGGGATAACTCTCCAATCACTCATAAAGATAGAAAGAATTATAATGAAGTATTCTGAGGATGCATGCATGCATGCATGAATTAATGAATGAAAGAAAAAACATTGTGAAATGCTTGCTATCCGCAAAACACTATGCTAAGCATGAGGGATATAAATAGAAAAGATAGCTCCTGCTTTCTATAAGCTCATATTTGAATTCTTTGGTGGAGAAGGGGTGGGGGGAAACAATGCTTTCAGGCTTCTGATGTAAGTCAAATGGAAAGGTCCCATAGTACTAAGGGTATAGGGGGAAAGCAAATAGGAATGCATAGCTTTAATATCATTGCTATCGATTATCTTATCCATGTCTGTTCAACCCTTTGACAGTAAAAAGGACTTCATTGGTGAGAACTTTACTTAGAATTTAATATCAAAGATCTAAAGCTGGAAAAGTCCTTAGAGGATGTCTAATTCAAACCCTTTATTTTAAAGAAGAGTAAATGTGCTCAAAAACATTGTTAGTTAGTCAATAAACATTTATTAAGTGCCTACTATGTGCCAACAACTGGGGATGCAAAAAGAGTCAAATGACAGTGCCTACCCCCAAGGAGTTCACAGTTTAATGCAGGTGACAAGCAAACAAATATGGAGAAGCAAGCTGTATAGAGAATAAAGTAAAGCTACTAGAATTGAGAGAGGTTAGGAAAGGTTTCCTATAGGAGATGGGATTCTGGTTAGGACTTAAAAGAAGTCAGGGGGCAACTAGGTGGCGCAGTAGATAGAGCACCAGTCCTGGAGTCAGGAGGACCTGACTCAAATCCAACCTCAGACACTTAACACTTACTAGCTGTGTGACCCTGGGCAAGTCACTTAAACCCAATTGCCTCCCCCCCCCCCAAAAAAAAAGTCAGGGAAGTTAGCAGGGAGATATGAGGAGAAAGAACATTATAGGCAAGGGGGACAATCAGAGTAAATGCCCAGAGCCAAGAGATGGAGTGTCTTTCTCATAAAATAGCCAGAAGGCCAGTATCATAGCATTGATGAAGAATATATGGTAGGGAGTAAAGTATAAGAAGTCTGGAAAAGTAGGGGGGGAATAGGTTATGAAAGGTTTTGATATACCAGAGGTCCTGTATTTGGTCCTGTGGTCAATAGAGAGCCACTAGGTGGAGCCATGATGGTGGAGGAAAGACATTAAACATACAGAGCTCCTGACACAATTATCCCCAAAACAGCAATAAAACAACCCCTGGAGCAGAAAAAGTCACAAAAAGATGGGCTGAGATTATTTTCCAGTCAAACACAGATTAGAGGGGGCCATGCTGGGCTGCAGGAAGAGTCCAACCCCACTATCCCGCCGACACAGACCCCAGGCACACTGCACCAGAGAAACTAATCCATGAACCTCAGAATCAGCTACAGCACCTACATCTTCTAGAACTAAGTGTATGGTCAGGTGAGAAGGCTGAACAGCTGGAGAGGGGGGTGGAAAATACAGGGGTGTCTGCGGGACCTAAGGAGGAATTTGGCTATCCCACCCCAGCAGGGAACAAGAAAGAAATGAGTGGCTGGGGACCCAGGTGGGAGAGGTGCATAGGCTTGTCAGAGCCAAGAACCACAACACACAAAGTTCTGCTGGCTGGTTAATTAGCAAGTTGGCTTGAGATTATGTTCAGATCAGAGAACAGGCCAGACAAGAGAAAAACATACCGTCCCTCAAATCAAAACACCTGACACCCTCTGAAGCTTGGGACAGTATAGCTTGGAAGTAGGACCCCACTATAAGAGGGAATTAAAAGTCAAGTAAAAGATAGAAAGATAAGGAAGCAAAGAAAGTTGAGAACTATAGAAAGTTTTGTTTTTGTGGATTTTTGTTTTTGTTTTTGTTGTTTTGTTTTGTTTTGTTTTGTTTTAGCAACAAGGAAGATCGAGGTGTACCCTCAGAAGAGGATAACAACCTCAGGGTCCCTACATACAAAGCTTCCAAGAAAAATATGAATTGGTCTCAGGCCATGGAAGCACTCAAAAGGGACATTGAAGAGAAAGTAGGAGAGATAGAAGGAAGATTTAGAGAGATGGAGGAAAGAATGGAAAGAGAAATGAGAGCAATGCAAGAGAGTCATGAGAAAAAAGTCAACAGCTTGAAAAGCCAAATGGAAAAGGAGATACAAAAGCTCTCCAAAAAAAAGTTATTACCTAAAGATTAAGATTGAACAAATGGAAGCTAGTGACTATGAGAAAACAAGACACAGTAAAGCAAATCAAAATGAATTAAAAAAATAATAAAGGGCAATATGAAATATCTCCTTGGAAAAACAGCCAACAAGGAAAATAGATCCAGGAGAGATCATTTGAAAATCACTGGACTACTTGAAAACCATGACCAAAATAAGAGTTAGACAGCATCTTCTAAGGTATTGTCAGGGAAAATTGCCCTGATATTCTAGAAGTAGAAGGTAAAATAGAAATTGAAAGAATCCACTGATCACCTCGTGAAAGAAATCCCAAAAGGAAAACCTCCAGGAATATTATAGCCAAATTCCAGAGCTCCCAGGTCAAGGAGAAAATATTGCAAGCAGTTAGAAAAAAGGAATTCAAATACTGCGGAGCTCCAATAAGGATAAAGCAAGATCTAGCAGCTTCTACATTAAAGGACTGAAGGGCATGGAATATGGTATTTTGGAGGGCAAAGGAACTGGGACTAGAATCAGATATCCAGCAAAACTGAGTTTAATCTTTTAGGGAAAAAATGAGACTTCAATGAAAAAGTGAACTTTCAGGCATCAAGGATGAAAAGACCTGAACTGAATAGAAAATTTGACTTTCAAATACAAGACCCTAGAGAAGCATAAAAAGGTAAACAGGAAAAAGAAATCATGAGGGATATTAAAAGGTTAAACTGTTTACATTCTTACATGGGAAGATAATATATCTAACTCATAAGAACTTTCTCTGTATTAGGTTAGGTGAAAGGAATACACTTAGATGGAGGACACAGGTCTGAACTGAATATGAAATGATGATATCTGTAAAGGATTTGTTTTTTGTTTCTACTTGTTTTTTGTGGGGTAGGCAGGATGGGGTGGCTTATGTCTGGGGGCCAGATTTGGGCTCGGGGCCTCCTGGATTCAGGGCTGGTCCTTTGTCCATTGTGCCACCTAACTAACCCACGATGACATCTTTAAAATAGGGTTGAGGCATAGGAGAAATGCACTGGGGGAGGGAGAAGGGGAGAGGTGGACTAAGAAAATGTAGCCCACATAAAGGAAACAAGAAAAAGCTTATTGAGGGGTGGGGAAGACGAGTAAGGAGTGGAAGAGGTAGCGAACCTTACTATCATCAGAACTGACTCAAAGAGGGAATGACATACATACTCAACTGGGTTTAAGAATATATTTTGCCCTGAGAGAAATTTGGAGGGGAAGGAGATAAGGAGTGGGGCGAGAAGAGGGGAAGGAAGGAAGGGCAGATTGGGGGAGGAAGCAGTAAAAAGCAAGACACTTTTAAGGAAGGTGAAGATGTTCTGTATAACTGCACATGTATGACATATCAAATTGCTTGATTTCATAGGGAGGGTTGAGGAGGGAGGGAGGAAGAAAATTTAGAATACAGAATTAGCTCAAAGACTTTAATCTCATCAGAGTGGGCCCAAGGAGGGAATAACATACAAAACTAATTGGGAGGAGTAATTTATCTAAACCTACAGGAAAGTAGGACGGGAAGAGGATAAGGAGGGAAGGGTGAAAGAAGGGAGAGCAGAGCAAGGGAGGGGGAGGTCAGAAGCAAAACAATTTTGAGGAGGAATAGGGTAAAAGAAGATAGAAAATAGAGTAAATATCTTGGGAAGGAAATAGGATGGAGGGAAATAGTTATGATGATTGATTATAATGGCAAAATGTATGGTACCTACTTTGTTGGGCTATTGTTAAGAAAATTCTTTATCAAGTTTAAGGTACTATATAAAAGTTATGAGGAACAGGATGCTATCAGAAAATACTGGAAAGACCCACATGAACTGAAGCAGAGTGAAATGTACTGTATGCAAAATAACAGCAATAGTGTAAGATGATCTGCTGGTAAGCACATGGTTATTTTCAGCAATGCAATGATACAATATAACTCTGAAGGACTTATGAAAATTGCAATTCATCTACAGAGGAAGAACTGATGGTATCTAAAAACAGATTGAAGCAAAATTTTTATGACAGTTCCTAAATCTCAAGTTTTGTTTTTATCTGTTTTCTCTCACAACCTAGCTAATGTGGAGATGTTTTCCATGACTACTTATGTATAACTTATATTGAATTGCTTGAGTTCTTGGGGGTGGGAAGTTGGAAGGGAGGGAGGAAGACAAGTTGGAACACAAAGTTTTAACAAATTGATGTCAAAATTTGTTTTTACATGTAATTTGGAAAATAAAATTCTAAACAGCAAAAAATAAAATAAAATGACTAAATATTGAAAAAAATAGAGAGCCACTGGAGTTTACTGATTAGGGGGTAACATTATCAGATCACTTAGTAGCTAAATGGAAGGATTGAAGTGTGAAGAGAAAAAGAAGCTGCTTATGAATATCCACAAGTTGGATACTATAAAATGCATCTACAATGTAATAAGCAAAATAGAAGTGTTACCCAGAAATTCATAGGAGACAAAAACTAAGAATCAATAAAAAACCCATTGGTATAAGATATCTATATGCAAATACACAAAGCAGGGAAACTGAGATTGAGATGAGACATTATTAGAATATGGCTCTGGAAGGTTCTTATTCAAAAGAAACAGGTTAGGTAAGAGATAGGGCAGAGTAGCATTGCATTTTAAAAAGATACTCTCAGGAGGCAGTCCAGTAACCAGAAAAGGAAAACATTATGGGAAGCATTGTGTTGAAAGTCAATGAAAACAAAAACATAAATGGTATGGTCACTGGGATGTGCTATAGACCATCTGAGCAGAAAGAGTATTCAGCAGGTGATAAGGATTTGGGGAAAGAGATTATAAGTCTGGCACAGAAATATGAGGCAGTAATGATGGATAATTTCAATTTTCCAGATATGTGTGGAATGTTCTTTCTCTTAAAAGTAGATAGCCTAAAAATTTCTTGATTTCCCTTAATTACAATTCCATATTTCCAAAGGAGAATGAGCAAGATGAAGTTTTGATCAAGTTCTTACCAACAGGGAGGAAGTAGTTGCTGGTCGGTGAAGTGGATATAATTTTAATCTCAAGGAGCAGAGAACACTCCATCATACATATATGTGTACATATACACATGTGTATATGTATATATGTATGTGTATATGTATGCAGAAAAAAGAAAAAGAAGGCACACATATAACGTTTTGATGAGTGAAAGAAAAAGTAACTATTTAATGATACTGATGTGGTTGCACAAGGAATTTATCAACTTAGATTATTAAGAGAGTTAGGGAAGATGGAAACATCAGATAATGGAGAAGGAATACATAAGTGTGGCATGTTCCTAATTAGGATATTCTCTTGAGTTCTAAAATCCATTATAAGTTGAGATTGATGAGAAAATCTATGGACAGCTGAAAGTATGTTTGTTGTTGTTTTTTTTTTCTGGTATGTTGGTCTTGAATGTAAGAAAAAGTTTTCTACACATTATAACTGTGCACAGATAGAATAGGCTGCCTCAAGAAGTAGTGGGGTTTTGCAGACCAGAACTTTTCAAGTAAATTCTGGACGATTATTTCTCGGAATGTAAGAGAGGATATTTTTATCCAGGTATGAAATGACCTACGTGGCCTCTGAGGTTGGAGTTTTTGTTATTCTGTGTTCAAAGTTTCAATTCAGAAGGGAGAAAGGTGGAAGGTAAGGAACAGTGTCTGCAGCAGAGATTCCAAAGCTACGATGGTCAGCACAGCATATGTCAGGGCAAAGATGCTTTGAAAATGTCATAGTAGCCCATCAGGGAGAAAGTGGTCAGTGTATTTCTCAAAGGCAACAGCATGATCTTCATGTCCTGCTCTTGCTAACTGCACTTCCTCCTGACTGTGTCACTCAGGCAGCTAGGTGGTGCAGTGTATAGAGAGAGTCCTGAGCTTGGAGTCAGGGATATTCAAATTTAAATCCAGCCTTAGACACCTACTAGCTGTAGAACCCTGGACATATCACTTTACCTGTGTATGCCTCAGTTCCCTATCTGTAAAACAAATAATAATAATAGCACGTACCCTGAGTTGTGAGGCTAAAATGTATGGAATAATTGTAAAGTGTTTAGCACAATGCCTGGCACATAGTAAGTGTTACACAAATGTTAGCTATTATTATTATTATATGCCCACATGAAACCAAAATTATAATAGGGTGCTTGATCATAGAATTCCTAGTGTAAGAAAAAGGAGGTCTGGTTTTCCCTGGTCCCCTTGCCCCACCTCAGCTGATGCAATCATGGCCTGTTATCACATAATGAGGTGTTAATGGGTTAATGTCTTAACACCAAGTGATCCCTGTACAAAGTGTGAACACAAAGTATGGTGATACCATTCCTTGGTCTGAAACTTGGCCATGCCCCTAGAGGTTTCTTGTAGCTAAGCCTGCCAACAGTTTGAAAGATTTCATGAATTCAGGCCAGGAGGCTTTATGGTTGCTATTTAAGGCTTATAAGAGAAGGGGAAGGAAGGGATTTCTCTTTTCTGCCCCTTCACCATAATCATGGTATCTAGCCTAGTAGGAGACACTCCATTTAGCAGTTGGAAAGTCAGTGAGAGACAGACAGAGAAAGAGTCAGAGATAGAGACGGTTCAAATCCTAGTTAAGGGAGCAAATACATACTCTCCAGAAAGAGAGAACTACAGAGAAGCATTCACTCAAGGCTAGAAGCAGCTTCAAAGGGTGGGATCTCTGGCAGCACATAAGAGAAGTGACTATGAATTTAAGAGAGTGCTAGCCCTGGCAATCGAGAGTGGTTTGCTGAAGAGGTACGGACCCCAGGAGCTCGCCTAACAACCTGCCTGACAGGGATGCTTTGTCCTGGGCAAACAGCATGAGAAATCCACAGAGAAAAGGATGCTAAGGCCCCTGCATTGCTAGAGTTCGGAGTTGCCTTGGCCTCCTGGGTTGCCGATTTGTGTAAATCCCAATGTACTCTGAGTATGGGCCCACTCTTCTCATGGACACTGCATTTTTAGAAGAGTATGCCCCAGGTTTGAGGGCAGCAGGAATGTTTTGTAGTCAATGTTCACACTGTGCTTTCTTAATAAATGACTTTGCTTCAAGCTAACTACATCTATTGGCTTTTATAAAATAATTTCCTTTTTATAGGGAATTCAACAGCATTCTGTCTACCCTGGCTGTGAAGGGGAAGAACACTTCTGGGGTTGTGAGTTGGAGTGCTAAGCGTACAGACCCAGAGGACATGCTAGAATGTAGGAGTCTCCATCTCCCTGGGGACTCAAACTTGGAGATAGACTGCAGAATTGAGGAGGCTATCCATGGAGGGTCATGGAAGGGATTTAATAGGATATCAAGTCCAACTTCTAAATCCAAGATGATGTGACTTGCACAACCTCACACTTCAAGTGACAGGTAGAGTTGACATTTGAACCCAGGTCCTCTGCCTCTAATTCTAGCACTTTTTCTACTGTACCATACTGTCTCACAAGGTATCCAGGAAGCTATTTTCACCAATTCCCTGTACAGAATGATGCTCAGGCTATTGCTCTTTTGAATCCATGGCCAGCTTTCCTTTTGACTGCTTCAAGTCTGAAGCTACTTCTAGAGCTGAACACAGTGGAAATGAACACAAGAGACTTAGGTATCTGAGTAGGTCGGTGATAGTAGTAGTAGTAGTAGTAGTAGTAGTGATTTATAGAGTGTCAACTATGTACCAGACACTATGCTAAGTGCTTTAGAAATGTTATCTCATTTTATCCTCACAACAACCTGTGAAGTAGGTGTTATTATTATCTCAATTTTATAATTGATGTAATTGAGGCAAATAGAGGCCAAACAACTTGCCTGGGGTCACAGAGTTATTAGTAAGTGGCCAAGACTGAATTTAAACTCAAGTTTTCTTGATTCCAGACCAAACATTCCATCCACTGCACCACATAACTGCTCTTAGTCTTCCAAGGCCTGACTGAAACCCATAAGCAGCCCTAGAACCTTCATCTATTTGCAAGATGGTCAGTACTGAGAAGATTCATTGCACATGGAGACAAACTGTGGGCCTAGTGTGAGTTGCCCTGCTCCTAAATAAAATTCTGATGTCAACCAATCTGGTGTCCAAGACTCTGGGCCTGGACCACCCAAGAGTAGAACTCTACACTGTTAAGTACTAATAGAGGGCTGCAGTGTTGCTTTGATTCTGGATGTAGATCCTAGAAGACTGTCCTTTGAGCCCCTCATATAATTGGTGGCTGCTTTCCTGCATTTTGTGGTGGATTCTGCTATCTGAAAACTTCAAGGTTGCTGAATGGCCCAGAATAGTTGTTTTACATTGAAATTCATTTTCCAGGGGGCAGCTAGGTGGCGCAGTGGATAAAGCACCGGCCCTGGATTCAGGAATACCTGAGTTCAAATCCGGCCTCAGACACTTGACACTTACTAGCTGTGTGACCCTGGGCAAGTCACTTAACCCTCATTGCCCCACAAAAAAAAGAAAGAAAGAAAAAAGAACTTCATCTTCCAAAAATAGCCATAAAAATACAATATGATTTCAAGCCGTAATGTATATTTGCTTGCAAATATTACTGTGGCTGATCAGACCAATATGAGTTTGGAAGGCTCTACCACAGGTCAGAAACAAATGGTCCATGTCAACATTTGGGGTATATTCTCTAAATTTGTACATCTCACATTTCTTTTGAGCTACTTGAATTCTGCTTTGTTCATTGAGTACACCACCTTCTCTGAAAAGGCCATGTCATGCTGGGTAGTCCTGTGCCAGTGTCTTCTATGCCATGCAATCAATTCCAGAGTTCTTAAGAAGGACCTTGAGAGTGTCCTTGTATTGCTTTTTCTGACCATCATGTGAGTGCTTGTATTGTATGAGTTCTTCATAAAATAATCTTTTAGGTAAGTATACATTTGGCATTCAACAAATGTGGGCAGCCCATTGGAGTTGTGCTTTCAGCAAGAGAGTTTGAATGCTTGGCAATTTAGTTTGAGAAAGGATCTCAGTTATCTTCAGAATCTTCCTAAAACAATTCACATAGAAGTGATTCAGATTCCTGGCATGGCAGTAGTATACTGTCCAGGTTTCACAGGTCTACAACAATGAGGCAAACGATCTTCAGTTTAGTAGTCAGTTTAATACCTCTTCTCTCCTGGACTTTCCTTCAGATCCTCCCAAACGCTGAGCTAGCTCTGGTGATGTATGTGTCAACCTCATTATCCATGTGTACATCCCTGGAAAATATACTGCCAAGGTAAGTGAATTTATCCACTGTATTCAAAACTTCTCCATTTACTGTAACCGATGTTTCCACATATGGATGGTGTGTGTTGTTAGGCCAAAATTAACATACGCAGCAGAGAATCTATCTATATTTTGTTGCATCTCAACTACAGAGGCTACGCTGAATATACAATTATCTGCAAACAAAAAATCATGCACCACCACTCCCTCCACTTTAGTCTTGGCTTGTAGGTTGCACCATCAGTGTGGTTGGTCACTGACCTTAATGTCAATGTTTGTCCTCACTGAATGTGTTTGACAACATGGCTTAAAACATCATGTTAAAAAGCATGAGGGGGCAGTGAAAAGAGGACCAGCCCTGAAGTCAAGAGGACCTGAGTTCAAATCTGACTTCAGACACTTGACATTTACTGGTTATGTGACCCTGGGCAAGTTATTTAATTCCAATTGTTTCACAAAAGAATTAATTAATTAATAATTAATGAACAAACTAATGAATGAATGAATGAATGAATGAATGAATGAATGAATGAAAATAATATGCATGGGAAGAAGCACACAGCCTTATTTCACTCCATTGGTAACTAGGAAAGTGTAGGAACATTGTCCATTATCCAGAACCCAGGCAAGCATGCCATCATGAGATACTGATGACTTTCCCCATCATTTTCATCAAGCCAGTCTTGATGTTTATAAGTGTTCTGACCCAGTTGAGCAAATTCAGTGTTGTATACCAAATCTCTGAAGGATGCCCATTCCTTTTCTGCTCCACTGTTTCCAACATTGTGTTGTCTCAACTTCCCTTCCAAGTTAGCAACAAATTGTCCCCACACAAAGAAGAACTATAATCTCGTTGCATTAAGTCTTCTGGTAGTCATTTTGTCATTTTGTCTTGGGGCCACGGCTTTTGCTGAATGTGAATATTTAGCTTGGAGAGGATAAGTCTATGATCAGTCCAGTACACTGCACCACACATAGCCTTCATAATTTACATCCTGTATGTAATATTTTATTGCATTTAGGTAAATGGAAGACAGTATTGGTGATGAGATGGTCATAAGATGCACAAATCTTCAGTGGTAAGTGCCTACTGCTGTTGCTGTTTCTAACTCCATTCCTCCCAAGGACTCCCTGCAATGTCTGGTAGTCTGAGTCTATTCTACCATTAAAGTCACCCAGAATTAGAAACTTGTCCTCTTCTGTCACATTGATGAAAAAGTTCTCCAGGTCTTCATAAAATTTTTCTTTGACCTCATCGGGGTTTCTCATGATGGAAACAGACACTGATGATGAAGGCATCGCATTTTTCTACAAGTGGAAATCACACTGTCATGAGCCTGCCATTCACTCCTTTTGGTAGGCATACAAGCTTGTTAACTAGATTAGTTTTTATTGCAAAATCTATGCCAGATTCACAGCATTCCCCTTCACTGTGGCCACTCCAGAAAAATGTGGATCCAGCCCCAACATCAGTGAGCTGGCCTTCATTTGCCAGCCTTGTTTCACTCAGGGTTGCTGTTTGGACACAATACCTGCTGACTTCTCTCACAACAAGAGCTTTTTATCTTTCAGGTCTACTGGATTTTGGGTTGTCTATAGGTGTGTGCACATTCGATTTACAGATGGTAAATGGAATCATCAGAAGTTTCTTCAAATAGTGTGTCTGTGTCTGTGTATGTCTGTGTGTGTGTATATGTGTGTGTGTGTGTGTGTCTCAACCATATACTGGGATCCTCACCTGCTGTGGTAATCAAGCCAGGCTTGGGTAAGTAAGACAATTTTTAGGGCACTTCTTCTAGCCCTTTCCTGACACCAAGAGGGGAACAGTGTGGTTCTTAAAAGGTTGCTCAGACATCCAGGGAGCTGCCACATCCCACTGCTGCTTCCAGTGAGAAGACAACCCTATAGCCTGAGCCACCTGTGTGCAGGGTTGTGTCTACAGCTCCCAGTGTATCTGCACCTACTCTTCATCACTTGCCTGTTATCACATGACTTTGAGATAGGTAAAAATGATGTCCTTTGATTTGCACATAAATTGGATTTCAGTGAGGCAGATCTGCATGAAGTCATTGGCCTCACTATCCCTTCTGGAGTTGTCACAATCCAGTGGAACGGCAGAGTCAAAATGACTGGGGATGGTTCCAGACTGAGTGGATGACCTTGGAATTTTTGATGTCTAATCAAGCTCTAAGTACTCCACAATGCCTGCTTTAGCTGCCTTCATGAATGTTGGAACAAACTGTTCTCATCTGCTGATTTTGCCAAGGAAAGTCTTCACTTCCTTGGGTTAGACACCCCCCAACTCACTGATGGCTTTGTGACACCATGGTTACCCTCAACCTAGTTTAGTTTGTCTGTCTAAATGTTTTACTGGGGTGTGGGTAGTATGCATGTTACAGTTTCTTAGAGCCACAGGTGAGAGTTAGATGTTCAGGCAGACACCAAAGGTAGAAAGCAGCCCTGAAAACAGTTTGGCAGCCCTCACACCAGAGGTACTAGTCTTCCCTGAACACACCCTACACCCCCCCATATATATATATATATATATATATATATATATATACACACACACATACACACACACACAATCACCTGAGTTCACATTGCCATTTGTCAACTTCCTGTTTTCTTGTGGTAGTGTACAAACATACCCAGATCATTACTTTGAAGTATCCCTTTTCAATTTAATTTACTGCAGAGAGCACAACTCTGATGGGCTAGCCATGTTGTTCAATGGTCAAATGTATGTTTGCCTAAAAGACTATTTTATGGAAAACTCACATGAGGGAGGCACTCATATGGTGATTAGAAGAAACAATATACGGACGCTTTCAAGGTTTCTCTGGATAATCTTGGAATTGGTTGCATGACATGGACAATGCTGGCAAAGGACTGAACATCTTGGCATGCCTGAATCAAAGAAGGTACCGTGTTCTATGAGTTAAGCAGAATTGCAGTAGCTCAAAAGAAACATTGGTTATGCACATTTAGAGACATTTCTACTCCAAAAGATCAAATGGACTATTTGTGCCTAATCTGTGGTAGAGCTTCTGAGCTTGTATTGTTCTGACCAGTAACAGTCGTGCACACTGTACCTTGACTCCAACATAGTGATGTCATTTTGGTCCTCTTCAAAAACAAAGGACAACAACCAACCCTTTTAATTGAGAAAGTTATCAGTTATCATCCGTAAACATATGTAATGTATATATAATATACATGTTATATATCAATAATATTCATCAATTACATATGATTGAACAATATATCACATATGGTTATAATACATACAAACATAGAATATATGCATAATACAAATTTTATGTACATATACATATATTGTATGTGTGTATACATTGTGCTGTATAAATGTATGGTATGTATTATTCATCCACATATGGGCAAAAATTATTGATACATAATACATTATGTACACATATACACATAATATACATATATGGATGATAATTGATTTTTTATTAAAAGGGACACTAACAAGGAATGATTTGAGTAGAGTATGTTTGTGTAATACCACTAGGAAATGGGAACTTCATAAATGGCTATCTGAACTCATGAGGACGGAAGGAAGGAAGGAAGGAAGGAAGGAAGGAAGGAAGGAAGGAAGGAAGGAAGGAAGGAAGGAAGGAAGGAAGGAAGGAAGGAAGGAAGGAAGGAAGGAAAGGAGGGAGGGAGGAAGGGAGGAAGGGGGAGAGAGAGAGAGAGAGAGAGAGAGGGAGAGAGAGAGAGAGAGGGAGAGAGAGAGAAAGAAAGAAAGAAAGAAAGAAAGAAAGAAAGAAAGAAAGAAAGAAAGAAAGAAAGAAAGAAAGAAAGAAAGAAAAAGGACGATCATTTATTCATTTAGTAAGGCTTACTATATGATATACATGGATGATATATAGATATAGATCCATATATCTGAACATATATGCATATATATTTATATTTTATAGACATACACAGAGAAGGGGAAGAGAAGCATTTATATGGCATCTACTACATTCCAGGAACTTTTCTAGGCACTTTAGAAATATCTCATTTGAACTTCACAACTCTGCTAGATAGGTGTTGTTATTTTCTCCATTTCACAGTTGAGGTAACTGAGGGAGACAAATAATAATTGACTTGCTCAGGGTCATACAGCTAGTAAATGTCTGAGGTCAAAATTTGAAATCAGATCTTCCTGAATCCAGGCCCCATACTCTATCCACTGTGAAACCTAGCTATCTATACACACACACACACACACACACACACACACACACACACACACACACATCAGCTTATTTATCCTATGAGACTCTTTCCCTGGCTCTTCAGTCATAGATGGTACCTTCATCAGCCCTTTATTTTATACTTGTCCTTGCAAAATGTTTAATAACCAACTGCTTTTTCAATTCTCTTCTTTCCTGAAATCCTTCAATAAGTCCTATTCCAATGAGTCATCACAATGTGCAGATTCTCTGGCAGGTTCCACAAAGATGAAATGACTTCAATTATGGGTCCAGAAATGGATTCTATTTCTGCTACCTGAGAACCAATATAGCTAAATTCAAAGAAGTTCATCACCAGGAGGATAGTCTCTAGTTGGTGATTATTTTTTTAGGCTGCAGACAGAAATACATAAATGGCCCTCAATCCCTCAGAGCCCCCTGTTGTTTCCATGGTGATAGTGATGGAGTAGTAAAAAAGGACACAGACTGTGATAAGAATCACACGATTTTTTAGACCACCTACAAACATTTATTTAACTGTTAGTACTCCGTGTGAGTCATTTGTTTCAGTGACCAGCAAGTTGATATACTTTTGGTGAAAATGAATCACATTTGTATTGACTTTCTCACTAAATATGAAACCGGAACACATGGAAAAGTTACAGCAGAAAAGTTACAGCTTTATGGTCCATATTGGGTTCATCAACCTTGAGGGTTATCTGTGTTTGAGGGTGGAATCAAGAAGAGAACTTGATAAGGAAGAGCAAGAAGGAGCCACCAGATAACAGAAGGAAACATGGCAGAGCATGATGTCATGGAATCTAAGTGACCCCTAAGGTAAAGAGAATAGAACTTATAAACATGTTTATATAAAAATATAAAAATGTATGTACAAGTATGCATACATACACACACACACACATATATATACATACACACACATGCATACACATATATGGAGTCTGCCAAGTAATGATCTGAGTAGGATGTGTTTGTTCACCCGCACTGGAAAACTGGAATTTAATAAATGGTAATTTAACCTCATGTGATAGATATATAGATATATATATATAAATAGAACATTTATTAAGTACTTACTGTATGATAGGTGCTATGCTAAATGTAAACACAAGCAAATAAAGCAGGGAAAAGACAATACATAAATTTGGAAAGGAACAAAGGAGGAAATGTCCCCCACACTGGGGTAAAACTGTTGGCCAGAAGTCAAGGAATAAGGAGTGGAACTAGAATTTCATCAATTAAGAGTCAAGGGCTCAGGGTGGGGACATCTAAAGAGTAGGAAGACGGATGGCAAGAGAGTGGAGAAATCCTGAGAGTTGGGAGTGGAGTCAAGAGTGAAGTAACACCTGGGTGCCCCAGGAAATGGTGGTCTTAATGTTATAGCTTTAGCTCTATAGTGCTAACTTTGTTTTCTCCCTATAATTGATAGACAGTCCATGTTATCTACTGATTTCTAGGTAATGCCAAGAGAAGGTCTCCAAATCTTTGGTTGGGTCCCCCATGTAGGATTTAAATGAGGAAATTAACAAAAGTTGCACAGGATGAGGTATGGTTATAATTTGTATTGTTGGAGAGAATGCCCACAGAAAGAAGGTCATAGGTCCATCAAAATATCCTATGACCACCCTGATGGTTCCTTCCATCCTTTTGCCCCTTATACTAAGGTTACATTCCCTACATACACATTACCTCTTCTCTTGCTTCATATGTTTAATATCAGAGCAATTTATACAAGGAAAGCTTATGTCAAGCACTGATACCCTTGTAAATTAATCTCTACATTTCTTGATTCTATTCACTTTTGGGGGAAAAAAGATTGAAGATAGAATGAAATCTAATAGAATTAATGTCTAAAAGTGCCTGATATTAAAAAATAAAGTCCTGATTTTAATGGTAGCTAATTCATTCACAACCTACATTTTTTTAAATTTTAAGGTAAACTCAAATAGATTAGATATGGCTTCATCAAATATATTATTTTCTGCCACAATTGTTATTTGATTGGATTACTAATATTAATATTATTATCTATTAATATTACTTGGATAGCTTATTCAAAACTATCCAATTAGTTATCATGAAAAATGTTTCACACATCCAGAGTTAGGCTTTGAGGGACAATTTAACTTTCCTATCATGTGTTTTCCAGAGTTCCTAACCTGTTCTCTTATATAGCTAGTTATTTATATCAAAATATGTTATTGATCCCTGAGGACAAAATTAGGGTCAATTGCTTAATTCCCATTTGAGTTAATTGGCTTCATCATGATAGGATCATTGTCTCCCAAATTTAAAAGTGATATTTTAAGTTTCACCTATGTTTTTTTTTAATAGTTGAAAATTAAAAGTCCAATCAAATATTAATTGAAAAATAAGGAGAGGGGAAGATGAAAGAAAATACAACATACAGATTGGACTATTTCTAACTAGAATGTGTCCCAAAAATTCCTTTAAAACACTACTTTCTCCTTCATGTTAGATGCTGCTGTTTTGATTTACTTTCTTTAACAAATATAAAATGCCATGATCAGTGCTGGAAGAAAGAACAACCTCAGAGAGGAAAACGAGCAGGTATTGTTAGGGCTTTGACTCCAAGAACAGAAACAAGGTCATAAGACACCAAGGGGGAAATGTATCACATCTTCCTAGAGGGAGATCAGGATTATAGAGGTTCATTGAGTAAGCAGCCAGTGGGATGCCTCATTGCATTCAAATGCAGCAAACCTGTGGCATAGCACAACTAAAAGTAAGACGTGGGCATTTGTTGGTCTGTTGCTTCCCAAACTAAGATTTGGTGGTCTTATACTCTAATCAGAATCTCTTACTCAATGGTGTTTGGCTGACTTCAGGTAACATGCCATTCTGGGGCAACATAATGGGTTATGTGACTGAGTGAACTTGAAATCATACTATGCTAAATGGTTGAAGGGGCTTTATATACTGCTCAAGGGTGTGTTCTGTAGTCTCGCATTGGCTATTTCAAAGATTGTAATATACATTGTGCGTAACCTCAGTGGATAAGGTCCAAGGCCACGTTTAGAGAAAAGCTGTTTGAAAGTCTCTACATTAGTAAAACTTGAACCCTTCTGAGCATACATGGAGCCAGACTTCTTTCTCTTATACTGTTTGGTTCATGTATCAATACTAAGGAAAGGTCCATTCAAAGATACAAACATGGTATAAGCTCTGAAGGTAGCAAAAGCCTGTATAAACATAACTTTGCTTGGACTGAATTTCCTTATTTCGGGGGATGACTAGGCAGACTACAAAAGCAGTCCCACAAGGGCATCTGATATTCAATATGACAAGGTGAATGACCCAATGTGCCTCACAAAGAGTCTGTTTTCTTACATTTGTCTCTACAGGAAGCACTAAGCTCCATGTGGTTCAACAGGTGGCTGTGGTATAAAAAACACACTGACCTTGTGGTCAGGAGGATCTGCGTTTAGATCCTAGTTCAAAATTTACCATATGATCTTGGGTAGTCACTTAACCTCCCTGAGCTTCAGTCCCCTCATTTGTAAAATGGAGATAATAATTCTTACACACCTAATAATTCTCTACATCACCTACATTGCCTTACAGGGTGGTTATAAGGAAAGTTGTTTGCAAATCTTAAAGCAGATAAACAACTAAACAGATAGATAGATAGAAAAACAAATAAACAGACAAATGATTAAATGAATTAATAAATAAATAAGTGGATAGATGAATGAATGAATGTCTACACATATATTATCAAAAGCTATTTAGTCCTTTTCTTAATATACACATTCTACTTATGGAATGCAATCAAGGGCTATGTCTAATTAGCTTCTCATCTAGCACAGGAAATATATATATATACATACTAACAAGAACTAAATAAATGCTATGGATAATGATGGTCAGATATATTAAAGAATTAGTATGATATAGTATATCTAGTGGAAATGAACTAGGTATATGATGAATGAATGAATGAATGAATGAATGAATGAATGAATGAATGAATGAATGGAAAACAAAATTAGACTGGAAGTCAGAAGGCTTAGGTTCCCCACTATCACCCCATATGAGTTCAAAACAATCACTTTATATTTCTGTGTCTCAATTTCCTCATCTGTAAAATAGGAATGACCTTCTACTATCTCCCTCACAGGTTTAAGTTAAAGCAAATAATTTGCAAATTGCAAAAAACTTCCATAGAGATATCATTTATTTTTTTAATCTCAGGAATTAAATGAGAAAGAACACCAGATACCACCATTCTCTCAAATGGGAAAATGTTGCAGGGTTAAAACAAAAATTAGCAAATGGGATAATGTAACATTAGAATGCCTAATAGAAATTACAGACTTCTTAATGGAATAGATACATCTTGGTAATCTTAACTAAATTATCTCTTTGAGCTAGACTGTTATGCTGTAAAGGGAAGATAATATTCTTGTGACTTACAAGGAATTCATCTGTAGCTCCAGGAAGAAAACACACTTGTCCAAGATTCCTTGGTGAAAGGAGGAGGTCCCTGCTTTTTGCCTTTGAACCATAAATCACCAGTGTCCTCTTACATTCTCTACTTTCTGGAGAATCTTCAGCTGTTTTCACTCGTATGATCCACTGTCCACCTAAATGAACCAAAAATGGCATTGAATACTGGACAAAAATTAGGGTTCTACCCAAAATTCATCATATTTTTGATGATAAAGAAAATAAATCAATAGCCCTATACATCTTTCAATGTTTAACATTCAAAATAGATATCCAAAGCTACTGAACAGAAAAACATGTTGTGTTATACCGAATTTTTTTTTAGGACTCAGATTAAAGGATTAGAAAATACAATGATCTTTGAAAAGTGGGAAATTGAGGCAATTCATTCCAAAGTTAGGAGAAAAAGAAAGAGGAGTAGAGGGAAGAGAAAGGGAAAAGGATGTGAAAAGCAAGGGGAGGAGAGAGGGATAGGAGGAAGGGAGATGAGGAGGGGTAGAGAAGAAGGAAGGAGAAGAGAAGGAGGAGGGAAAGAATAGAAGAGAAAATGTTTGTTGACAGCAAGCTTAGCATGCCAAGCTAAGTAATGATTAATGCTGCCTATAAAACCCTACAATCTAATGAAATCACATTATTAAGTCCTCACTATGTGCCAAGAACATGATAAACATTGAAGATGAAAAGAGAAAAACAGAGTTCCTGTCCTCAAAGAGTTTACACTGGAACAGGAGAACACATACAGGGGAGTTCTGGCCAGTAAACTAATAGGGTACTTTGTCTAAAGTCTTCAAAAGATGCTTGGCTCTATCATTCGCAGTATTAAATGTTTTCAACAACTGCATAGAATATACAAGGAAGGACATGGTAGGGCCATAAATGAGGTCCATGGCTAAGTCAAAGATGACATTATGGGCACTGGATGAAGCAGATTCAGAGAAGGAAAAGATATAAGAAACACATGTGGAGAAAGGTATATTGACTGCACGATAAAACCTAGGTTTTCCTTCTAGCACTCTTTCTGTCCAAGTCCCAATCCTGATGGGATCATATAGTCACTTGACAACAAGGGCAAAACATATCTTCCCCCCTCCCCCAGACCAACAAGAACTACAGCCAATGGAGAGATGAGCAAAAATGTAGCTCCCACAAAATGAATGTTGGGGGACAGCTAGATAACACAGTGGATAAAGAACCAGCACTGCTTTCAGGAGAACCTGAGTACAAATCCGGCCTCATATACCTGACACTTACTAGCTGTGTGACCCTGAGCAAGTCACTTAACCCTCATTGCTACCCCCCCCCAAAAAAAAAGAATGCTGGATTTTTTGAGAAAAAAATGTAAAGGAATGGCAGGTAAGTGGGGGAGGAGTGAGGGACAACTGAGTTTTCAAAAGGACATTTAGAATGTTTCATATTGATTAAGACATTCAGGAACTTCAAGTATGTAGTCCACACTAATTCTTACAATAATCAGATGAAAAAGCATCATAATTGGTATGATAAGAAATCAATGATCATTTATTTTAGTAAGGTGGATTTCCTGAGGGGAAGGGATAATTCATATTTCACTTACTTCAAAAGAAAAAAAATCATTTCCCTGGTATGCACAAGAAACTGAATTCATGGTATGCAAAGTGAAGATTTTTGAAGTGATACTTAAGTAACTATGCCCCTGCCCACTTCTTTTGGTGGTATTTATCTTTACCCCTTGGGTGGCAATTTTGGTACTTCACCCTTAATCATTTTCTTTTTTCTTCTTTCAGTTATTCTTATTTTTTTATAGATTTTCTCCTTTCTTAGTACGTAGGGACTGTTTTGGAAATATGAAACAGTCTAGAACAATGTGGCCCTTAGTCTGTGTGGTTTCCCGAATCTTCCCTAAGCAGGTGTGTGTGTTGGAAGCTCACTTCATTGGATTCCATTTTCTGAGGATACACGGAGTGAAGGACTTTCTTTGGAGGTCAGAAGATTTGAAAAGTAACAAAGTTGAGAAGATAAAGCGAGAGGACATTACCTCATGTTTTGAATATTAAAGGCATTGCATGGTCATAAATACCCCATTCTCAATGAACTATTTTTAATAAAAGAAAGTACTTGGCACCTGGATGTGATTTGGATCTGTCTGCAAAGGAGAGAAGGAACAAACAATTCCACAGCCTAGTCATTCAGTATGTGCTGTACTGAGAAACCAAGCTCAGTTCTGAAAGGAAATAAAGTATACACAGCAACTTTTTCCCTTTGAGACATCTGTGGGAGTCATTTGCACAAAAGGACCAGCAACATGCAAATGTTAAATAATTACTCTTTTCATTGTTATTTCTAGACACATGAGGTAAAGCAACTTGGTGATATATTTTTAGATACCTGAAACAGAGCAGGTCAGGTAGAATCCAGGAAAATAAGATGTTATTAAGACTAATTTGGGGGTCAGCTAGGTGGCACAGTGGATAAAGCATCTGCCCTGGATTTAGGAGGACCTGAGTTCAAATCCGACCTCAGACACTTGACACTTTCTAGCTGTGTGACACTGGGCAAGTCACTTAACCTTCACTGCCCCATAAAAAAAGATGATTGTGCTTATTTTCATATGGAAAGAAAAAAGCTTCTGGCTATGTTAAACTATTTTAAAAGGGAAAAAAATGATTAATTCGGCAATCTGATTGTGGGTGACAATAAGAGTTGAGGCTATGTCAGGTAACAAGGAAATGCAGGTATCACTAGGTTGCCAAGGTTCTAGGTCATTTCTTTCGAGGACATGCAGCCAATCCTAGGTATTTGTCATTACCTATAAAAGCTAATGCTAACATTAATCCTCAGGATCCCTTTCTACCCCATGGTTGTGACAGTAGAAAATACACAATCAAGCCAATGGCTAGTTGTGTGATGTTATCCAAACCATTTGACTTCTTTAGGCCTTAGGTTCCTTATCTACAAAATGAAGAACCTGGTCAAGAAAGTGTATTTAGCCTGGGTCCCTAGATAGATTTCAATAGACTAGTAAACTTGGATGAGAAAAAAAATACATATTTATTATCACTAACCTGTAACTAAAATTTACCATTTCTTTCTATCTGAGGAACCCATAGGTTTCACTGTACTGCCAAAGAAGCTCATCACACAAAATAGATTAAAACCTCATCTTAATTATACTTTTGTTAGGCTGTATCTTCCACTACTGTGCTCAAAAGCCTTTCTTGGTCTAGGTAATGTCCCTCATTATCTATGCAGCACTTTACCCTATTTGTCCTTCTCTTCTCTCAAAAAGTTCATACCACCCTCTCCACCAAACAAACAAATAAATGAAAAGTTCATCACTCTGAATTAATGAAATTGAAGGTGAACAACCCTCAAAGCTTACCAGACTAATCAACCTATAACACATACCTTTCTCTTATTATTTGTTAATAGCTGTAATTTTTATCAAATGAACACTCTTAGTCACATATGTTAGCTTTCAGGAAACATGGTCCCATGTTCCATGTCTCTACCCTGGTCCCAGTGATAAGAATATACTTCAGATATTCACTTATTTCAAGGTGGTTGTAATTTCATATTTTCATTATCTTATATCTGGATCCTTTTCCAAGGATTGTTATTACCACAATGAAATGAATACTTACTGTTGTTTTTTTTTTTACCATGTTTCTAGCATCTTACTCAAGACTTCCAAATTCTTCCCAAATTCACCCCAGAATGAGATCCTAATAAGTTTGTGCATAATTGATTCCTATCTTACTGACCAACTTCCCTACCTCAGGCACAAATTAAGAGATTAAGAGAAATTTACACGAGAGAGAGAGACAGAGACAGAGACAGAGACAGAGAGACAGAAAGACAGGGAAAGAGAGAGAGAGAGAAAGACAAAGAAAGACAGAAAGACAGAGAAAGAGAGAAAGAGAAAGGGAGAGACAGAGAGAGAGAGGTCAAAATATGAAAGCCAGACGTGATCTTGGTAGCCAACTAGTTCAAGTCTAACTTGACCAAGAATTCTTTCCATAACTTCCCTAACAAGTGGTCATTTGGCCTCTGCAAGAAGTTATCTAAAGAAGCAGAATCCGCTATTTCTGAAGGAGATCCTTTCCATTTTGTGGTCATTCAAATTGTTAAGAAATAGACATTGTGTTTTTAACTGGCTTTGTGATTTTATCACTGTAGGAAGCTTCTAGTGAAGACCTTCCTCCCTCCCTCCTTATATCTCCCTAAGAAATCAAGCAATTCAATATAAGTCATACATGTGCAGTCATGAAAAAAATATTCACATTTGTCAGGTTGTGAAAGAAAACAGAAAAAATAACTATAGAAAGGGTAACTAACAAATAAAATTATACTTCAATCTGTATTCAGATACCATCAGTTCTTCCTCTGTTGATGGTTTGCATTATTCATATGTCCTTCTGATAGCATCCTGTTTATCATTTCTTTCACAGTTATTATTGCTAACTGTATTACCCTTCATCCTATTCCCTCCCCTTGACATTTACTCTATTTTCTGTCTTCTTTCACCTTATCCCTCTTCAAAGGTGTTTTGCTTTTTACTGTCCCCTCCCCCAATCTTCCCTCCCATCCTTTGCCTCTCCGCCCTTATCCCCTTCCCCTCCCACTTTCCCTCAGGGCAAAATATATTCTTAGACCTATTTGAGTGTGTATGTTATTCCTTCCCTGAGTCAATTCTCATGACAGTATGATTCACTCATTCCCCCACTCCTTCCCCATCTTCCCCTCCATTCTATAAGTTTTTTCTTGTATCTTTTATGTGAGCTACTCTACCACATTCCACCTCTCCCTTTCCCTTTCTTCCAGTGCATTCCTCTTACCCCTTAACTTTATTTTAAAGATGTCATTATGGGTCAGCTAGGTGAGACAGTGGCTAAAGCACCAGCCCTGGAACCAGAAGGTCCCGAAGCCCAAATCTGGCCTCAGACATAAGCGACCCCACCCTGCCTGCCCCACAAAAAACAAGGAGAAACAAAAAATAAATGCTTTACAGGTGCCATTCCTTCATATTCAATTCACACCTGTTCCCTCTTTCTAAGTATATTCCTTTCAGCTGCCCTAATACTGAAAAAGTTCTCATGAGTTAGAAGTATCATCTTCCCATATAGGAATGTAAACAGTTTAACCTTTTGATATCCCTCATGATTTCTTTTTCCTGTTTACCTTTTTATGCTTCTCTAGGGTCTTGTATTTGAAAGTCAAATTTTCTATTCAGTTCAGGTCTTTTTATCATGAATGCCTGAAAGTCCTTTTTTTATTTAAATCCCATTTTTTCCTTGAAAGATTTTAATCAGTTTTGCTGTGTAGGTTATTTTTGGTTGTAATCCCAGTTCCTTTGCCCTCTGGAATATCATATTCCAAACCCTCCAGTCCTTTAATGTAGAAACTGCTAGATCTTTTGTTATCCTAACTGTAGCTCCACAGTATTTTAATTCATTTTTTCTAGCTGCTTGTAATATTTTCTCCTTAACCTGGGATCTCTGGAATTTGGCTATAATATTCTTGGGAATTTTCCTTTGTGGATCTCTTTCCAGAGGTTATCAGTGGATTATTTCAATTTCTATTTTACCTTCTGTTTCTAGAATATCAGGGCAATTTTCCCTGACAATTTCTTGGAAGATGATGTCTAAGCTCTTATTTTGATCATGGTTTTCAGGTGGTTCAATGATTTTTAAAAATCTCTCTCCTGGTGGATAAAGCACCGGCCCTGGATTCAGGAGTTCCTGAGTTCAAATCCGGCCTCAGACACTTGACACTTACTGGCTGTGTGACCCTGGGCAAGTCACTTAACCCCATTGCCCCATTAAAAAAAAAAATCTCTCTCCTGAATCTATTTTCCACGTCAGCTGTTTTTCCAAGGAGATATTTCATATTGCCCTCTATTTTTTTTATTCATTTGGATTAGCTTTATTGTGTCTTGATTTCTCATAAAGTCATTAGCTTCTATTTGCTCAATTCTAATTCTTTTTTTTGGGGGGGGGGGCAATGAGGGTTAAGTGACATGCCCAGGGTCATACAGCTAGTAAGTGTCAAGTGTCTGAGGCAATATTGGAACTCAGGTCCTCCTGAATCCAGGGCCGGTGTTTTATCCACTGTGCCACCTAGCTGCCCCCAATTCTAATTATTAAGCAATGATTTTCTTCAGAGAATTTATGTACCTCCTTTTCAATTTGGCCAATTTGGTTTTCAAGCTGTTGACTTTTTTTTTTTATGACCCTCCTGAATCACTCTCATTTCTCTTTCCATTTTTTCCTCTACCTCTCTTACTTTATCTTCAAAGTTCTTTTTGAGTGCTACTATGGCTCCAAATCAATTCATATTTTTCTTGGAAGCTTAGTGTAGGAGCTTTGACTTTGTTACTATCTTCTTCTGAGGGTGTATTTTGATCTACCTTGCCACCAAAGAACCTTTTGATGGTCTGCTGTTTTCTCTGCCTCCTCATTGTGCCTGCCTGTTTCTTGGCTTTGAACTCCTTCTTAATGTGTAGAGGTTCCAGGATACACTGTCCCAAGCTACAGGGGGTCCCAAGTGGTACGATTAGGCTTGTTCTCAGCTCACCTGGCCTGTAAGTAACCATGGCCCTGCTTTCTTTTTAACCTGGAAGCAGAAATCTGATTGAAATCTGATTTTCTATGGTTGAAAGCTTGACATGCCTGTTCCCCTCCCCTACTGGGCCTCTGTCACTCAAGTCGGCTTCCTGGGCTACATGCTCAACCTCTGCTTTCACAAAGACCCCCACTATTTCCCCCTGGGCAACCACTGGACTCTCTCACTGGTCCATGAGCTGAGTTTCAGAAGGAGCCTCTGATGCTGAAGATTCTGAGGCTCTGGAGACATGGCCTACCTGGCGCTGGATCTCTCACCCTTTACAGTAGACAATCCCTGACACCTATTTAAGCTGTCTTTGGGTGGAAAATAGTTTCATTTTGTTCTTTTGTAGGTTTTTCTGCTCCAGGAGTTGTCTTACATCATTTTTTTTTTGGAGGTATGTGGACGGATTTGTTCAGGAACATAGAGAGTCACAGCCTTTCCTCTGCCATCTTGGCTCTGCTCCCCCAGGTGGAAATGTTTTCAACAAGCCTAATCTACTTTACTATTTCTCCTTATTGCTCCTAATTTTGCCCTTTGTTCTCTTGTAGAACAAGCAGAATAAATCTAATTTCACCTCTACAGGACAAACCTTCAAAGACCTGTTTACCCTTAGGCAAGTCACTTAGTTTCTAAGGGCCCCAGTTTACTCAACTGCAAAAAAAGAAATAGAAATAAGTGGCCTATAAGTTGCTTTCCAGGTCTAAATCAATGCTTCTTTATATGACAAGAGGACCTCCGAGGTTGCATCCAGCTCAAGCTCAATGATCTTAGGTTATTCTGCTTCATCCACCACCTAAATTGCTAAATGTCACATGATTAGGAAGAGTACACCATATAGTACAAAGAGAATTGGCTTAATTAACTTTTCGCTTGCTCCACCTATGGATGACTAGACTCAAATCTAGGGAGGGCTCTTTGATTTAGTTTAGGCCCTTAGGGTAGTCACTTGACCTACCTAAGTCCCAATTTCCTCAGCTGCAACATGATGAGACTCTAGTACATGATCTCTGAGGTCCTCTCCTGGCTGAATTCTGATAATCTGAAAACTATCTTTCATTTCTAGGACAACTGACTATAGATGGCTTAAGCCTCTGAAACCTTGGCCCAAGTTGTTTAATATCTTCATCTCAAGTACATGAAAGTATTTGGTAGCTATAAGACAAGGATACAGTAGATTTTGATACTTTAGGGTAGCTATTTTATGTTGCTGCACAAGGTAAATTATTTTGTTATTAAGAACAATTTAAAAGTATTGTATTCTCAAGAACTATTCCAAATGGTTTGTAAGACTTAAAAATTCTGAGACTGACATTCTAAACACATGATTTTTTTTAATTTTCTTTTTGTTAAAAAATATATATTTCCCTTCATAAATTTGAAATATTATAAGTAGTTGTTTTCCTTTCTGTGGTTTATTTTGTTTACTTATCCCCTCCTACTCCCAAATTAAATTGCATTACTTTTCTACTTTGAAGGCTGGTGGTAATGATAACATTCTGGTAGTTAACTTATTATTGGCATTAGGCAGGAAGGGGAGAGGAAGGGACAGAGAAAACTACAATCAAATTTTTACACAAGTCATTTTTGTATTAAGACATCTTTCCTTTTTATTATCTTTTTGAATATACATTAAATCAATACTAAAGAAGGAGATGTCATTTAATAACTGACTGAAATTCAAATAAAATTCTGAAACTGAAATAACAAATCATGACTATTCCAAATAGCAAGTACTTTTCACATGGCTTCTTCAGCTTTTGTGGCCTACCTCATAGGGCAGTAATGAGTGTAGTTCTTTGTAAATCTGACAGCATCACATAAACAGGAACTATTATTTTTCTTATGTGAGATTCTTTTTTTTTAAAAAAAAAGGAGGTTTTTTTTTTCTGTTTTATAAAATAGGGAACATATCAGAACATGAATAAATGATTTCTTAGAAGTTTCATAGAATTCGGCTCTTTCCAAAGCCCTAAAAATCACTTTGTTCTCTCTTAAAAGGTTGTAGTGAGTTATACGACAAGGTCTTTGCTTGTCATTATAATGATACCTTTAGACAACATGCCTCCTCTGCTCTCCCATTTATAACATCTTCTTGATTTATGATGCGTCTCAAGGAGGGGAAAAACTCATCCTAAGGTATTGTTAAGTATAAAATTACAAGCAGAGTTTCATAGCAGTCATCAATGCCCATTCTAAGTGGACCATTCTGCTTTCTCCCACTTCCCTTTAATCCTACCAAGTATAGCATATGCTCTACAAATATATTTCCTTTGTGTAACTGCACCTGGCCAACACTTAATATGTTGGAACTCCTGCTTGATTATCTATTAGAAACCTCTTGAAATCAACAGGCAGCTATGACTAAGGTTACTAAGTAAATTAATTTGCCAGTAACACTTGATAGAGCCATATTGGAAAGACCAACTAAAGACTCTGAGAATTTTTTATGAAATTCTAAGAAAATGCTGCCTTAGTAGGAACTAAATTCCTCATTCCTGGAAATGTTCAAGCAAAAGCCAGATGACCACTTGGGATTATTGTAGACAGAATGTATGTCAAGTAGACAGTTGGACTAAATATCTTAGTTTTCTTGTAACATGAATATAGGATAAACATGGCCAATGAGTGATGTCTCTGCCAAACTCATGCTGTGAAGATGCCTTTCCATTTCAGAGTGTGTGCTCCAAGCTAACATATCTATTAGAAAGTGAGGCAAAGGGTTCTAAAATACCTTCAACTAAAATGTATTACATTATTTTCAAATGTTTCAAGGAAAAAATAATTTCCTTTGTAAGAGATTGTTGAAAATAAAGATATATATGTAAATATGTGTTTCTCTATATATGTGTATCTACACATATATGTATATATGTGTGTCTATATACATACTTATGTACGTATGTTTGCATGTATGTATATCCTCATCCAAATTCATGGATTTCCTGAAATCTATCCAGGGATCCCTTGGTCTAAGAATTCCAAGTTAAGAACTCCCAATCTGGTCTAAATCCTTTATTTTATAGGTAAGGGACATGAGACTAAACGTGGCAAAGTGAGTTGCTTGAGATCATATTGGCAGAATTGAAATGACAATCCAATCTCTTGGTTGTGTATATTCTATTATAGCACCCATGGAACTACAGAAGTCTATGGACCCTTTCTCAGGATAATGTGATCAAAAGAAAATCTGGAAGTTAGAATCCAGGTTGAGTTTTGTATCCAGACTCTGAATACCCAGAAGTGAGGAGGGATGGGGAGTGGATCCCTGCTCAGTAGGACTTACTTAGCACCTGCCCTTGGCTGTGAACTTGGTGGGACCAATTCTATGTCAGAATGAAATTACATTGTGAATCCTACCAGCCTCCTAACCCCCAAGGACTAAGGTAGTGTGGGGGAAATTACACCCTCAAGGTACAGGAGAAAATGTTTATATATTTGGGTTTTTTATAACTTTGAAGTAAAAATCCCTTTCTAAAAGTCAATCAATGTCAAGCCCTGGTCATTGATACTTTAACAATGGGGAAGAACACTGAGTAGAAGCTAGAGCTAATGACACTGGATAAAAAATGTCATCCTAAGCCTCTCAAGTTACCCTGAAATCCTGAGGGGATATATAGCCCACATGACTTTGAGAGAAACAGCCAGAGCATACATGCTACCTCCCCCAGTCATGAATGCAACAAAGAGAGCTGGAGCTGACTCAGACCCTTTTAAAGACCCTAACAGTTCTGGCTATGCAATCAGTGAAGAAAAGTCTCCTCTTAACAACATGGCAACCCATCTGGAACCATCTGAAATACATTCATAAATACTCTAGTCTCTCCAAGGCATTTCCCTCCCAAGAATTTAAAATTCCCCCAGGACTAGCATCCTCCATATGACACAGTAGTCTCAGCAAGCTGATGGGATCAGGCACCTGAGCCCAATAAGATATATATTATTAGCAATGATGAAGTAAGAACAGGTAGTAAAGCATATTGCTGACTCAATGTATTTGTGGAGTCTGGATGAGCAGAGGAAAGGATAGGGGCAATTAAGGAAATCCATAAAAACTTTAGGAATTTTGGCTTACATAGGTCCTTGAAGATGCAGTTCGGTGATTTTTTCTCTGGAGTAATTTCTTGAAAATATACTCTGATGGTGTCTCAGAAAAGAGGCAGAGAAGATCAGAAACTCCTTCTGAGAAATAGACATTACAAGGCTATGGGAATTAAGAATAAGGAACTGAGGAAACCATTTATGGATTGAAAATGAGAAGGCATAGTTAAGTACATGCTTAAGAAAGTCTTGGAGAAGCAAAGAAAAAAAAAACAGGAGTTCACAGTTGCCATAGGGATAAAGCCATAGATATTGCTCATCAAGGTACTGCAAATGTGAGGTATCTTATTCAGAAGACGGGGAGGTTGGGTCACTGGATCCAAAACCAGAAACACTGAATTTATCTAGTGGGAAGAAATGAAATTGTGTGTGAAAAAAGATCAAGAAAAGGAATGAATGGGATGGTTTCTCTGGGTTGTGAATTGTCCTCAGCTAGGTGGGGCAAAAGAGTGCTCAGACTGGAGGCAGGAAGACCTGAGTTCAAATCCCAGCTTAAACATTTAATAGCTGTGTGACTCTGGACAAGTCATTTGATCTCTAGTCTGCCTCCATTTCCTCAACTATAGAATGGAGGTAATAATGGAACCTACCTCCCAGGGTTGTTGTGACTATTAAATGAGATGATATTTCCAAAGTGCCTAACACATAAAAGTCATGTAGTCTCTGCTTTTTTCCTTCCTTCTTTCCAGGAATTACCTGGACATTTAACATGCCCAGATTGCAAAGGGGTTTTTGGTTTGGTTTGGTTTATCATGGTGGTTGTGGTGTTTTATTTTTTGTTTGTTTTTTGTTTTTTAGTTTTGTTTTAGTTTTGTTTTGTTTTAATGTTGCAAAAGGGTTCATGGTACTATGTGGCAAGAAAGAAGACATCTTCCAAAGTAGTGACCCTTCTAGAGGGAAAGGGATATGCCTTTGTCAGTTCTATCTTTCAGGTTCTGGGAGATCAATGTTGATTCAAATTCACATAAGCTGTCTAAATTCATACAGTTGGTGTGCCATTTCCATTTCCATTTGGGAGTTGGGACCCTGCCTTTGGCAAAATACACCTTTGAAAGTTTCTGTGATTCTGCCTCTGTGTCTCTCCTCAAGCTATTCCCTATAATTATGATGATCTATCTCTCCTCATTTGTTGGTTGAAAACTGTAACCCACACTAGAAGGCAGCCTTGGATGGAGTGCTAGATTTGGAATCAGAAAAATGTTTGATTCCTGCAAAATATATATATATGTGTGTGTGTGTGTGTGTGTGTGTGTGTGTGTGTGTGTGTATACACACATGCTAGCTGGAAGACCCTGAGCAAGTCAACCTCTTTCAGCCTCTTTTTTCACATCTGTAAAATGGGGTTAATAAGGGCACCTACCTCATAGGACTGTTGTAAGAAACAAACAAGATCATGTATATAAAGTATTTTGTAGAACTTAGAGTGTTTCTTTTTAAAAAGTATTTGCTGTTGCAGTTATTATTCTGTAAGGCCCATAGGAAATTCCAGCTCCATGAAACATTTCTTCTTTGTTCTCTTATGACAACAAGCTGCTCCTCTCATTTCTCACACAGCACTTTTCATAGGCATAATTTTTTTAAATGTGAATGTGATGGGGCAGCTAGGTGGCACAGTGGATAGAGCACTGACCCTGGATTCAGGAGTACCTGAGTTCAAATCTGGCTTCAGACACTTGACACTTACTAGCTGTGTGACCCTGGGCAAGTCACTTAACCCCAATTGCCTCACTAAAAAAAAAAAAGATAAAATGTGAATGTGATAGATTGAAAAATACAGTGAAATTGAACTTTTTTCTCCTTCTAATTGAACCTATTTCATCATTTAGAGAGGAGACAGTGTATGGCATATAGGATGAACTGTCACTCATGAGGGACAGATGTCTCAACTACTTAAAACTGTGATATCATTGTCACTGTTTTAAGGATGATTCTAATATAGACTAAAAGTAGAGGACTTAGGTATGGAGTAGCTACTTCATGTGAATAATGTACATACACTTGCAACTAGAATTCAGTTGAACTCACTGAAACACACCGTCCTTGGATCTTAAGGTGAGTAAAGGAGAAAATGGCCCTCACGACATACCAATCAATTCTGAATCACTTCTCCAACTTGCATTTGGTCTCCCTGCACTCCAGCTTTATAGGGTCATTACAACAGTTATTACAATATCACCCTTATTTTGCAGAGGAAGGAGCTGAAGCTTATATAGTTTACATGAATTGTCCGAGGTCATGTAGTTAGCAAATGACAGAAGTTGATTTGAAACCCAGGTCTCTCCTGGCTCCTGGCTCCTGGCCCAGTGGAATTTCCATATACCACACTGCCTCAAATTGACTGAGACTTTTAGTATTCAAGTCCCGCAAATATATTCTGGGTTAACCTCCATCCTCTCCAGGGTACAGTCAGGACTTTATCTACCCAGCCCTAGCTTTTTATCCTAAAGCTTCATTGGAGCCTTGGAACTCACAGAGTAGAAGTACTGTTCATCCCTGCAGCCTCTCCCTTCAATTTCATGGCTCTTCCCAGAACCTCTATTGAAGGCATGTGCCCAGGCCAGCCATGACTGATTCCTCTACAAGGACTCCAAGCCAAGTACCTTTGTCTCTTCCTTTTTAACTTGATTTCTTATGTTGTCTTTCCCCAGTTTTTCTCTCAGTTTCTTCAGTCGGTTCAATTATATCCAACTCTTTGTGACCACATTTGGGTTTTTCTTGGCAAAAATTCCATTAAAAAAACTTGGCAAAAATCCACTGGAGTTTTTTGCCATTTCCTTCTCCAGTTCATTTTATAGATGAAGAAACTGAACCAAACATGGTTAAGTGGCTTGCCAAGGGTCACATAGCAAGTAAGTGTCTGAGGCCAGATTTTAACTCAGGAAGATGAATCTTTCTGACTTCAGGCCTGGCATTCTATCTATTATGCCAACCTACTTGCCCTTCCTCAACAATAAAATGGAGATAATAATAGCACCTATCTTGCAGTGTTGTTGTCAGGTCAAATGAGATAATATTTGTAAAAAGCACTTAGCACAGTATCTGGTACATAGTGGGCACTTAATAAATGTTCCTTTTCCTTTCCCTTCCCATTAGAATGTAAGCTTTTTGAAAGCAGGGACTATTTTTATTTCTCCTTGTATTTGTATTCCCAGCATGTAGGACAGTGTTTGGTATGTAATAAACACCAACTAAATGAATGCCTAAACCAACATGACGGGGAAAGTGACCAATATACCAAATGAGTGGATATGATAGGATAAGTCTAGGAAGTATATTAAAATAAAGGATAGGAACTTCTTAAACATGACCCTCAGGGACTATCCCCTAAAGATCATACTTAAAGGATGGTTGGAATAATTGGTATGGGATATTGAAAAGCAATAGCACTAAAGGGATTTAGACCCTAGCTCAGACATCAAACACAAGCCAGGGAAGCAACACTGGGAATTGTTTTGTATCCAAACTGGGGAAAATTGGTGTTTCATTGTCTGGATCATGCCTGATGGAAGCAAACTCCCAAATTAATTTAAACTACTCACTGGAACATTGGTGGCTCTCTGATGATAGGGATTTTATTTGCCTCGTTATTTTATTTCTTTTTAGATTATGTAGTAGGACAAGAGTTGGTTTTCACCAAGAGGATGGCAAAAGAATTACTGGGGATAGATCATAGATTCATAGATCTGGGGCTGGAAAAGATCTCACAGATCACCTAGAACAACTTTCTCATTATAGATTAGAAAACTAAAAGGCACAAAGAGGTCAAATGACTTGATCAAAGTCACAAGCATGGAGTAAGTGGTGGGAATGGAAATCAGGTCCTCTGATGCCAAAGTCAGTGCTCTATCTGCTCTATGGGGATTATATAAGAAATGTGTCAGGGCAGCTAGATGGCTCAGTGGGGGCAGCTAGATGGTACAGTGGTTAAAGCACCGGCCCTGGATTCAGGAGTACCTGAGTTCAAATTTGGCCTCAGACATTTGACACTTACTAGCTGTGTGACTCTGGGCAAGTCACTTAACCTCCATTGCCTGCAAAAAAAGAAAAAAGAAAAAAAAAGAAATATGTCTGAGAAGCAATAAGTCAAGAACAAATAACAGAAATGGAGAGTACCCATATTCGAAAGAGGAGAGCAAGATGATCTAGTAAAAACTTTGTCAAATTCTCAGTAACCAGATTTATGGGAGTTGAGGGAAAGGAGTGGGATGGGTGACCAAATACCCTTGCTCACTCTCAGGAACCAGTTGTATTATAACAGGAAGGCATTAACAAACATTTATTCAATACCTACTATGTTCCAGGTATTTTAAGTGCTCAAAAGGAAGATGGATAGTAAGACTTTGACACTGAAACAACTTAACATCAGTTGGCTTTAGAGTTTACTGCTACTACTAATAATAATAGCTATCATTTCTATAGCACTTATGACAGTGTCAGGTACTGTTTTAAGTATTTTACAAATATTATCTAATTTTATCCTTACAATAACAGTGGGAGAGAGGTGCTATTATTATCTCCATTTTCCAGTTGAGGAAACTGAGGGACTTGTCTATGGTTACACAGTTATTAAATGTCAAATGCTGGATTTGAATCAAATCTTACTGGCTCCAGGCCCAGTGCTCTGTCTACTACCCTACCTCCTTGCCCCACTCTCCCCAAGAACCTGAAGTGCTGAGAAAATCCAACCTATAATTTTGGAGATGATGATGCCTCCACATCACTTGCTGATTGGATAGTAATTAAGGTGAGTCCAACAGCCAAGGGAAATCATGAAACTGAGAGTTGTATCTAGCTGAGGAGAGAAGATTGCTACATCCACATAGAGAGGGCAGTTTAAACTCTAAGAGCAAACTACCTCATCAAGTTAAAGAACATGTGCTGGGGGTGGGGGGCAGCTAGGTAGTGTAGTGGATAAAGCACTGGCCCTGGATTCAGGAGGACCTGAGTCACTTGACACTTACTAGCAGTGTGACCCTGGGCAAGTCACTTAACCCTTATTCCCCAACCCATACCACCCAGCCCCCCAAAAAGAACTTGTGCTGAAACTTTCTGTGGGGCAAGAAAGGGCAAATACATTCTGGTATGATTGTTTTTAAACGTATGTATATGAATGTCATGATACAAGGAAGGCAGGATTTACACTAGGACAAGGTTATTTATAACAGAGACATTCCAACGAAAAGAAGAATTAGCCACCTTTATATCTTTGATATGCCATTTGTAAAATGTCCTCCTCACAAAGATACATTGAGGTAGATAGTGGAAGCACTTATTCCCCCCACAAAGAACAATTCCCAGAGAAACCTAGGCTCAGAAAGGTTAATTGACTTGCCTAAGGTCAAAGAGCTAAGTGACAGAACCAGGACTTCACCTGAGGCTTCTGAATCCAAGTTCAATGTTCTTTGAAATATGTTTCAATGACACACTATCTCCAGTTTTTAAGTGGGAGGAGATAATTTTGAAAAGCATTGTTACTTTGTCTTGTTTTGGGTTCTGTTTGCTCTGATCAAAGCAGGAGTTCTGAAAAGATAACATAGGTGTTAGTCAGGGAACTGCTTCACAGTGAGGATCTAGATGACTGACTGACCAAGAATGCTGTTGTGGTCATAGCAGTGTGGTCCTATCTGTTGAAAGGATTCATGGTCGAAAAAGGCAGAGATTTTAGATGATCCTGGCATCTTCAGTGCTAAGGGGATGACAAGGTCATATCAAGTAGTAGTTAAAAGACCTACCAAGTAGAATAGCAGACAGATTGCCACCACAAGTGAAAGCTGTAATTGGTCTCTTGTTTGCTTGCTTGTTTGCTTTCACAAATATAGAAACAGAAAAACACAGGACTATCTTGTATGTACTCATTTACATATTTTCTCCAAAAGAATATCACCTCTTTGAGGAACTGTTTTCATGGTGTTTTTCCCCCTTTTCTTTGTGTACCAGCACTTAATGCAGGGCTTGAAACATAGTAAGTGATTAATAAATGCCTGCTGATTTAAAAAGATAAGCAATGTGGTTCCTACCAAACTATTGGCAATATGCTATTTAATAAAGCTAATATTACTTTATGATGATGATTACTATCTATTACCAGTGTAAGGGGCTAAAATTCTAGCTATGATGTAAAATCTAATGAGTGGTCACCTTAAATTAGAAAATGTATAGCACCAATCTTTGGACATTAAGTATTTATTAAAGTATATTAGGAGTTAGTAAAGAGAAACATGTGGATAAAGAATTATATCTGCCTGGTCTCCATAATCTGCCTCCCCTGCTGCCAAGCCAAAGTCTCCAATCCAAAAAAGACCTAACTCCTCTGAGGCTTCTCCCAGAAGCCTCTTGTGAAACCAGAAACAGGGCTGTCCCCATACACACAGCTCCAAGCTAATTGGTTGGTAGCTCTGATTGACAGGTCCCACGGGAGGTTCTATAGATGTAACTTATGGAAGCCAGGTAACTTCTGGATGCTAAAGTCACATGGTTTCCAAGTCACATGCTTTCTCTTCATGGTGGAGCTTCCTTGTAATATCTTTCCAAGCAGGGGGTGTCATTCCAATTCTTACACCAGACAATGCCCATTGATATGATTAAAGGGTGATCCCAACAGTCTCCTTTAGTCAAGTGAACTTCTCCTGTAGAGCCCTGAGCCAGAGAAGGTCCCATGGTATATTTACTATGTCCCACACATCTGAAACCACACTAGAGACCATTCTAATTTGCTTTCACTTAAGAGCAGCTCTGAAAAGGTAAGTTGGTTGTTGTTGAGTCATTTTTTCATCTCGATCAACTCTTTATGGCCCCACTTAGGGTTTTCTTTGCAAGGATACTGGAGTGGTTTGTCATTTCTTTCTCTAGCTCACTTCATAGATGAGGAACTGAGGCAAACAGGGTTAAGTGACTTGCCCAGGGTCACATAGTTAGTAAATGGTTGACCCAAGATTTGAAATCAGGAAAATGAATCTTCCTGAATTCAGACCTCAAACTGTGCACTGTACCACCTACCTGCCCTGAAAAAGAAAGTCACCACATGACATGTTAGGTAAATCTCACATAAACAACTTCTACCTAGTTCAGACCTTTGCCATCTCTTGCTTAAGCTGCAACAGTCTCCTTACTGGTCCCCTCCCCACTATGATATATCTCTATTCAATCCACTGCCAAAGTCATTTTAGTAAAATGCAAATCTAAACATGTCACCCCATGGCTTTATAAACACTGGGAGTTCCTTATAACCCTCTAGAACAAAATAAAACTTTTTTACCCTACATGTAAAGCTGTTCAGCTCTTCACAACCCACTCTGTCGTCCAGCCATTCTGGCTTGATGCTCGTCCCACATCATGTTCCATTCTCTCTCTTGGTGCCTTTTGCCCTGCCTATCCCCCATGCTTGGAATACTCCTCCTCTGCCTCTGAGAATTCTAGGCTTTCTTCATGACTCAGCTCCAGGGCTACCTTTTGCACAGGAGAACTTGCCCAGTTTCCCTCATCCCCAGCTGCTAGTGCCTCCTCTTCCAAGGTTAGCTTCCATCTACTCTGAATATGTCCTTGGTGTGCCTCCTTCTATACATGTTGTCTCCATCATTAGTATATCAAATCTTTGAGGCCAAGAACTATTCTTTTCATCCCAAGAACTTAGCACAGTTCCTAGCATACAGGAGGTGCTTAATAAATGCTTGTTAATTGATGGATAACAAACTCTTACCATTCAGAGAAAAAGGCTGAAACCCTATGGATTTTTTAAATCTTTTGGGGGGGGAGGGGGGGAGGCAATTGGGGTTAAGTGACTTGCCCAGGATCACACAGCTAGTGTTAAGTGTCTGAGGCCGGATTTGAACTCAGGTACTCCTGAATCCAGGGCCGGTGCTTTATCCACTGCACCATCTAGCTGCCCCTACTCTATGGTTTTAACAGCAGGATGTTTTGGTCTGATTATTCTCTTTATGGAATCAGTGTTACCCATTTTTGTACCAGAAACACTTTGTGACTCTGTCATGAACCTCTGATGACCACAGTTCATTTGTTCTTCCGGAAATTTCTCTGCCGAGGCTTATGGACTTTGAGCAGGTGACAACTACTCTCTCAGTTCAGTTTCTTCATCTTTAAAATGAAAGGGTTAGACCACATATATTAACTTAGTTTCCATCTAGCTCACACAATCTGTGGATATGTTTGACAAGGATTTTTGACCAAAAATGATAAAATTTTAACTTCAATACTTTTCACTAACTAGCCCATTTTTTTCTGCTCTTAGTAACCATGTGGTCACTCTGAGACTAATTTTCCTCACCTTTGGACCATGGGAAAACACTCAACCTATCTAAATTTTAGTTTTTGATCTGTAAAATGCATTGAGTACTTACATTATTTAATATAGGACACTTAGATGGAGTAGTAGATAGAATGCTGGCCCTGGAGTTAGGGAGATTCATCTTCCTGAGTTCAAATCTGGCCTCAGACACTTACTGTATGACTCTGGGCAACTCACTTAACTCTGTTGTGCCTCAGTTTCCTTCCTTTGGAGAAGGAAATGACAAACCATTCTAATATCTCTGTCAAGAAAACCCTAAATGGGGTCACAAAGAGTCAGACCTGACTGAATTAACTCCATAACAATGTCTAACTCATAGTTATGTAAAGGAAGTGTTTCACAAACTTTACATATGAGTTATCAATATTATTCTTAACATTATATAGATTACAGTGAGAGGAGGGGAGGCCAGAGACTAAATATATATGTTATCAAATCTATATCTTCCATCATTGGAGGATGTAAATATTACTAGGCAAGTGAGATGTACAAAGCAGCATGGGCAAAAATGGTGTGGAATGTGATCATCAAATGTCTTTTGAGCTTGGAATTGCTAGTACAATAGAGCAAGAAGGGAGAAAGACCTCCCTCTGCCACTTCTGCAGACATTATTTTTAAAGTAATCCTACAGGGGCAGCTAGGTGGTGCAGTGGATAAAGCACCAGCCCAGAACTCAGAAGGACCTGAGTTCAAAGCTGGCCTCAGACACTTGATACCTACTAGCTGTGTGACCCTGGGCAAGCCACTTAACCCTCATTGCCCTAACCCCACACCAAAAAAGAATCTTTTAAAAAATAATAAAGTAATCCTACATAGAAGGCATGAGTGAAAAAATTCTGCTATAGATATATTCATATGGAGACCCTGACAGCCCGCATTTGGTGAATATGAAAAGATAGGAAAATGTTCCTCCTCATTCTTTTAAAAGGATGCAGCTGTGGCTAGAAATAAGAAGGCCTAAACTTTAGCAGGTGACTTTAAGCAAGTTGTTGAATATCTCAGCATTTCCTATTCCTAGGAAATGGAAGTCATTATTATTGCTATCAGATAGTACATGTCTTTGAGATTGTGAAAGAGGATTCACTTGTATGAAATATTTGAAACCCTAACTTGGAATAACCCAGCATAGAAGTACTAATCACTGAACAGCACAAATTAAACATCTGTTTTTATTATCTTAGAAGTTTCCATTATATAACAAAGAAACTCCTACATTGATGTACACATCAGAGGAAGCAATGCAGTAAAAAGACCAGTGGAATTAGTGTTGGAGGACCTTGGTTTAAATCATAACCCTGTCAAAGGATACTTTTGGAACCATGAATGAGTCATTTAACATCTTTGGACCTCAGTTTCCTCATTCGTAAAATGGAATAGTTGGCCTTGATGATGTCTTAGTTCCCTCCCAGTTCCTGGTCCTATGAACCTGTATTTTGAGATGAAAAGTGACGGATGATAGTTAACTGAAATTATGTTAGAGATAGAAAGATATTGTGTTAGCATGAAGTTAAAACCATGGGGCAGAACAGTAAGGGAATCTGGATATGGAAATGGAAATGGTAAAGAGTCCATAGAATTTAATTAGAAGGCCCAAAGGAGTCCTTGGTGGAAACTGTTTGGTTATCACTGTCCTTAAATAACACTCCTGAAATCTATAAAAGGAATTAAAGAACTCAGAAGCTTTTTAAACTTTACATTCACATTAAGAGGGAAAAGGATTCTCCAAGACTAAATAGCACTGTTTCCCAAATAATGTTTCTTTTCTAATTAAAATATTGCAACCACTATCACTTTTGAAACAAAATATTTGTTGGGAGTTCCTAAAAAATTTGAATTTTTGTACTTCAAATTATATAAACACAAGTACTTAAAAAAACTGGCCCTATATTTCCTTCCCACACACCTAAATAGCTGAATCTTTATAACACTACTAATTTGTCCATATCTACCCAACAATATACCCTTACCATACATGGTAAGGAGTGGAATCTCAGGATCAAAAGGGATGGAGATGTCAAAACTTTGTAAGCATAATTCCAAATTGTTTTTCACAGTTGTTGGATCAGCTCACACCTCCTCAAATATGACACCAACTTGCCTATATTTGTGTAGTCTTTCCCACATGGACCATTTCTATGTTTTGAAAGATTTGTTTGGAAAGAGGTGAAACCTCAGAGTTGTTTTAATTTCCATTTCTCTCATTGCTAACGAATTGGAGCAAACCTGGAGCACTATTCATTTCCTTTGAACACCTAACTACTGACAAAGGATCTTGGCCTTAAAGATTTGTTTTCATTCCGTACATATCTTGGATAATAGATCTCTGTCAGAGACATTTGATGCAAAAGCATTTTCCCCATCAATAAGTATTCTAGCTGTTGATCTTGTCATGCAAAGGCTTCTCAATTTCAGGTAATTAAACTTGTTTTCTCCTCTGGATTTCCTCTAAGTCTTGTCTACCCAACAAGAAATGTGGTTATCTTCATCTAGGACAGTCATTCCCTTCTTCTTGCCTCCTGCAGCCCCAGTATCTTAGATGACTACCACAAATGAGGAAAGTATTTCAGATCCCATAGGATATCCAACAATAGGGCTGAGCCAGTCTCCTCTTATTGAATGACTACAGATTATTGTGCCAATGCCACAGACAACATCCTGTGTGACCCCTATCTGTTCCCCATAGTTAATCTTTCACTAAAATTAACTCCTTGCTCAAATTAAAATAACAGATTGCTTACTGTATTCCCTCAAAAGAATTATGAAAAAGGTAAACACTCTATGTTGCTTTTGGGGGTGGAGGAAGGGGAAGGTATTTTCTCAGTCTTTATTACCACAGTACCTTAGTATAGTTCCTGGCACATAGTAAGTATTTTAATGCATACTCATTGAATTCAACTACAATGAGTTGATATTTGCACTTTTATCACCTCTAATTTAATTGAATCAAGCAAAAGGTTATACTCAGCTTCCAAAAATAATTTTTAATTTCAGAATACTCCAAGGAAGCCTGGATGCACTCTGACATAAGGTTGATAACTGCTGTCTCTTTAAAATCTATTTTCACCTAAATATGGCTTCCTGCAGAAGCTTTTCCTATCTATCAAAAACTGACATTAGCCTAAAGAAAACATGTCTCAAATCCCCCCTTTTTTCCAAAAGAATATCTCACTAGGGTAAGAACAGAATTATAAAGGTAATTGTAAAGAAACAAAGAATGAAAAAGAAATTTTTAAAGAAACAAAGAATGAGTTTTTTAAGTATCTTGAGGAGTTCCCAAAATACCCAATTAAATGTAATTTCTCAAGACAAGTAAGTAGAGTTTCAGATAAGACTTACAAATGATAACTGATGGATTTGTGATCCTTTCCCACTCCCCCATATATATATTAATTGATAATTAGATTGAACATTATTAGGATTCAATGATCAGTGCTGCTGCTACTTATTTCACATAAAAGACATGTGGAAATTGGTTGGATATGTTCTTCCTCATTTTTCAGACAAGGAAACAGAGGTCTGAGGATGCCATTATTATGTGCCCACTGTCACTGGCTAAGTTGCTGCTAGAATCAAGATTAATATTCAATCTTCTGAACTTCTGGTCCAATGCTCAGCACACTGACTCTCACTGCCTCTTGGAATCATAATGAGTCTCCTTCTTTCACTAACATCAATTTGAAAAGGAGGACCACCTGTGGATGTTTCTTTGTTACTGGAAGTAAATTAAAATTTAACTGTTCAAGGGGATTATCAGCACAAAAAACTGCAGATTTCTCCCTAACTGTGGTAGATAATATTTTCTGAGAACTGCCACTTTTTACCAATAAAAGTACTGGATCAGCTCAACAAAGAAAGATGCTCCATGAAGTTACAATTAATCCTTCCGATTAATTAAACTGTTACTCTTGAACACTGCCCTATCTTTACCTATACATTTGTATTGCTGGATATTTTGGGATTATCTAGGCAAATAGCCCAACCACTTTAGGTATATTTCCTTAGACATGTCCCTATAAATTCCCCTGACTCTTAGTTTCACAACTATAATGTGGGAATAAGACACTCCCACATCTGGTGCATATTTGTTCGTTTTAACTGAGGAACATATTAGATAATATATGTTAAAGCCTTTTATAAGATCAGTCAAAAAGCAATTATTGATCACCTTTTCATCACATTATTAATCACAATTCATTTAGGCTCTTATAACTCTTCATTTATATTATTGTGAGATTCTCCTAATTGATCTCCCTGCTTCTGGACATAAAAGAGTATGGTCTCGGGGCAGCTAGATGGCGCAGTGGTTAAAGCACCGGCCCTGGATTCAGGAGTACCTGAGTTCAAATCCGGCCTCAGACACTTGACACTTACTAGCTGTGTGACCCTGGGCAAGTCACTTAACCCCCATTGCCTAAAAAAAAAAAAAAAAAGAGAGTATGGTCTCTCCAACCCATCCTTCACACTGCTGCCAAATTAATATTTTTAAAACACATATCTGACTACATCACTTGTCCACTCAGAAGATCTAAATCTCATTTCCTCTAGACTAAAATACAAAGTTCTCTTTTGTCATTTAATGTTTGGCATTTAGAGTTCCCTAGAATCTGGCCCTCACCCACCTCTCCAGGCATATTTCATATTGTTTCCCTTAAATACTCTGTATTTCAGCCAAACTGGATTACTAACTGATGTTCAAACATGACTTGTCATCTGTCATCTCTGTTCCTTTATAAAAGCTGTCACACGTGCCTAGAATACATCCCCTTCTCACCCTTGCCTCTTGGAATCCTTAGCTTCCAATGTCTTAAGTCAAGTACCACCTCTTATAGGCGTACCCTCAGCATCCTAAGAACCCTAATTGTTCATATTCTCTTCCTTTTGAAATTCTTTTTGTTTTATTAAGATAATGCCCTTGATTTTATCAATATAAGTAACTTCTGATGAGGAATTCTTTCCCCTGATACAATTGACATATGTCCTTCAACAAACAGTCTTAAGAGTTTTTCCTGATGTGCTAAGAGGTTAAGTGATTTTCCTGGGATCACATAGTCAGTATGTGTCAGCGGTGGGTACAACTTGAACCCTTGTCTTTCTGTCTCCAACTTACTATACAATTCACCATGGTGATTCTCAAGTGACTTCATATTTGTGTTGACTTTGCCAGAGCCTGACACATGGGATGTAATCATTAAATGTGTTGAATTCTAATATAGCCTTTGTTACACAGAATATAAGACAAACTCTAATATATGCTATGGCTCTATCTTGAGTACTCTTGGAAAAGAAATATACACAGACATATGTACATGCATTTTGCAAAATAATTATATGGGGTCACTATATAAAATATATATGTATGCATATATAGATATACATATATTTCCATGCAAAGTTTTCATTTAACTTCATTCAACTGAAATAAAATAGTTTATTTTTAACATTTCTGATCTTGATTTTGTTCTCTTTATTGTTAGTTCACATTATAAGAGCATCATTATTGGGCTCCTCAGGTTTCATCTAAGTCAAATTTTGACTTAGACTTATAATCAGACCATTGTGGTAAATTTAGCTACTTATAACTAGACGGTATGGACACTTAGTAGCTGTATAACACCCGGGGTAAGTCATTCAGCTTCTGACTGCCTCAGTTTCTTCATTTGGAAAATGGAAGTAATAACAGCACCTACCTTCTAGGATTATTGAGAGAATGGGTTAATATTTGTCAAGTGCTTCAAAAACCTTAAAGCACTACAAATTCAAGGTATTAATGTTATCACCTCAATTAGCATCATGCCTGACTAATTCAAATAACTGATTCCCTAAATAAGTTAAATGAATTGTTAATTCCATTCTATTCCTTATTTCAGACTTAAAAGGTAAAAACACAGGGATTATTTTTGAAGAACTGGATATCATACTGAAAATAAAAAAGCATGTAATAATGACTTTACTGTCATATATTTACTACCTTGTCAGAATTTCTAAAGAATTATATCCTGGGGCGGCTAGGTGGCGCAGTGGATAAAGCACCGGCCCTGGATTCAGGAGTACCTCAGTTCAAATCTGGCCTCAGACACTTGACACTTACTAGCTCTGTGACCCTGGGCAAGTCACTTAACCCCCATTGCCCCACAAAAAAAAAAAAAAAAGAATTATATCCTGTTAGTTCTTGCAATATTAATTCTTCTGAATCCAGTTTATACTCCACAAATGAAAACAACACTTTCCTTCTTTCCTGCTTTCTTCTTTGAAAACTCTTCTGCTTTGTATGTACTAGAGTTTCTCTCTCTTTTTTCTTTTCCTTTCTCTAGTCAACATGAGGCATATTTAATGGATTTGCCCTTTCTCTATTTTGAGTGATACTATCCATAATTTAGATTTTACCTCCAGAAGTGAAATTTCCAGTTCTCCCTGACTGAATTAATTTTCTTAGGGGCAGGATGACCAAAAACACATAGATTTTAGATGACATTTCCCGACTGTCCTGGGATTGAAGATTTCTAAATCTGGTTCCAACTTAGTTTTCCAGCTTTGTTTCCCATTAAAACACCATATGGTCTAGCCTATTGGACCATGATCTAGCCATTCCTTTGCTTATCCAACCTTCTTCTAGTTCCAGGCATTTTTTCCTGGATTGTATTTCTTCCTTACCTGTGCTTGTTGAAATACTTCTCTTCCTTCAAGACTTAGCTTAGGTATATCATTTCCTTTGTGAAAGTGTCCCAGCTACAAATTATTTTTCTCCTCTTGAAAACTTCCCAGAGTGTTTTTTTTTTTTTCTGGATCTCTCCTTTGTACATTTCTGCAGTCCCTAACATGATGTCTTTCACAAATAAAGTGCTTGACATTTTGCCCTTAATTTGTGCATGTTATGGGACAGCTAGGTGGTGCAGTGGATAAAGCGCAGGCCCTGGAATCAGGAGTACCTGAGTTCAAATCCGGCCTCAGACACTTAACACTTACTAGCTGTGTGACCCTGGGCAAGTCACTTAACCCCAATTGCCTCACTAAAAAAAAAAAAAAAATTGTGCATGTTATTTCATCCAGCAGTATTTAAGCTTTTTGAGAGCAGGGACTCTTCCTATTTTCTTTGTTTCCCTAATGTCTGGTATAGTTCCTGGAATATGTGGGTTCTTTATAAATATATGTTCAATGAGCAATTCATTGATTGAGTTATAGGGATCAGCATAAGCAAAGGTGCTGAGGTAGAAAAAGTCCAGGTACTTTCCAGAGGTGGGAAATGTCTGTGCAAGGAGACATTAAATCAACTTGGATAGCATGTAGCATTTGTAGAAGATAGTGATATTAGATAAGACTGTAAAGCTAGCATAACACCGGATTGTAGAGAGTGCTGAATGCGGGACAAAGGAGTTCAAACCCAGCATAGAGAACAATAAGGAGACACTAGATTTTTGAGCAGAGAAGGAACAAAAACCTTCTTCTTGGGGGTGGGAGGAGTGGAGAAGAATGAAGAGGGTGTCAGTGCCTGTGATTTTTCTCAGGGAAGAGAATTTCCCCATATGGAAATTCCCTCTACCAATGCAGATCAGAAATTTGACAATCAACCAGCAAATCTTTATTAAACACTTCCTTTGTGCCAGTCACTGAGGTAGGCTCTGGAAAATATAAATAAAATGAACACCTACTTTAATAGGGATTATATTCTAACAAGTGTTAGAATGTAATTGTCAATTTTTAATCTTTGAGAATTGCCTGAAGACGTCGAGGAATGACTTGCCTAAGCGATTTAGGCAAGACATTTAATGTGTGTCAAAGGGCAAGAATCATAGTCAGGTCTTTTTGGTTTTCAGGCTCGCTTTTTCTCCAGGTTTCCTCTTCACACTCCTAGCCAATAAAGGTTATGTATATTGACTAGTCTGTTCCCAACTTGAATAGGAACATTTTGATAACAGTTTGCTGATAAGCCATATATGTTGAAAAAACAAAAATAAATGCATTTTATAAATTAATAGATGAATTTGTGGTCAGATTCATAAATGATACAGCCTATCCAACAACTGAAATTCTGAAAGGAAATTAATTTGTCCAGAACAAACTGACCCTTTGTCCAAGATCTTTCCTTGAGAATCAGATAGGGTAAAACACAGCATTGCCTTAAGATTGATTGCCTTTGAAAAATAAGATTGTAGCTGCAGAACCAATTTGCCTTTTAAAGAAGTTACATGTCTGTTGACTTCTATTCACTCTACTTACTTTTTGCAAGCAGTTCCCTCTCAGTCTTCCCATCATCTTGGTACTCATCCAGCCATCTGTGTGGACAAGGTTAAACCAGTTAATGTGACAAAATGATTAAAATGTATTTCTATGAATGGAAAATGAAATAAGGAAAATATTTTAAGCTCTATTGTAGACAGAACTAAAAAAAAACTCTTAAGAATTAAAGTCCTACCAAATCATTATTAAGAATAATTAAGGGGGGGGGGCAGCTAGGTGGTGCAGTCGATAAAGCACCGGCCTTGGATTCAGGAGGACCTGAGTTCAAATCCGACCTCAGACACCTGATACTAGCTGTGCGACCCTTGGCAAGTCACTTAACCCCAATTGCCTCATAAAAAAAAAAAAAGAATAATTAAGGGCAGCTAGGTGGTAAAGTGGATAAAGCACTGGCCCTGAATTCAAGAGGACCTGAGTTCAAATCCAGCCTCAGACATTTGACACTAGCTGTTGTGACCCTGGGCAAGTCACTTAACCCTCATCACCCCACCAAAAAAAAACAAACAAACCAGAAACAAACAAAAAAGAATAATTAAGTGTTTTAGCTCAATCTTTATCCAAAAAGTAATAGAGAACTCTCTAGTAAAAGCACATTAGGGTGTTAGACTGGCTAGTCCAAAATATGAGCTTTGCTAAAAATGCCCTGAAGCATGATTAAAAACATAAAGAAACTTACACAAATTCATACTTTCTCTCTTGAGTTTCCTGTCTATAGGGGCAACTTTGGTTGTGTCATCATTCTATGCTCTCTCAAAAGAAGAAATGTAAAAAGAAACAAAGACTGAGTTTTTAGTTCTGTCTCTACCACTTCCCACCTATGACATCATGTACAAGGTGATTAAATTCTGTGAATCTTTCTTACTATCTATAAAACAGAAACAATAGTACTTATACTACCTTCTTCACAGAGTTGTGAATTGTTTTGTTTGTCCTTCGTTCTCAAAAAGTACCATGACATCAGGAGGTGATATCATGACTTTCATCAAATTGGATTTAACTAAGGGAGAGCTGTGCAAAGCCACCAGCCTCACTCTCTCCTACAGGGTCATCTGGGTCCAGTGGCAAGATAGGTATCAGGACAATTGGTGATGGCCCTGGATATTTAAGGCAATTGGGGTTAAGTGACTTGTCCAGGGTCATATAGCTAGTAAATGTCTGAGGTGAGATTTTAACTCAAGTCCACCCAACTTCAGGGCCAGTGCTTTATCCATTTAGCTGCCCCAGAGTTCTGAGTAAAGTGCTTTGTAAACCATAAATTGATACAGTTTTACAACATAAGCCTGGTGCTTCACTATGGGGGTAGAGATGAGCCTGTTTCTAAAGACTTTTCTAGTCTCCAGAAGGCTCTACTCAGATAAAACAGCTTTGATTATAGCCTAGATGATAAACTATATCTGCTAGCAGATTACCAGCTTAGCTAAGTACAGAAAGGCCATAAGGTGATTTTTTTTTTAATTTTCGTTATGGAGAGACATTTTCATACTAAGAATTAAGAAATCAAGTATGAAAACCACCAGTGTGTTAACAGATTGTTATAATAAAAATGTTGACTCAATTTTGAATTCAAGGTCTTCAGAAACTCCATTTATTTTAATTAAAAGAAGCCTTTAGTTCAAAAATCACAGAAACTATTAAATGGAGCAAATGTCAAAAATCACCCTCCTCTATAAATTTTACTGCTAGAGAAGAAAAGCTTATTTTTCTATTTAACAAAGTCCAGTTGTTAAGTCAGTTCTTTAGAGAATTCACTGCTTTATTTAAGTATAGCTTTCTTAGGAAGATTTTATAAAATCAAGTGATATTGATGAAAATCATTGCCTTACTTTTCTTTTTTCTTTTCTTTTCTTTTTTTTTTTGCAGGCAATGGGGGTTAAGCGACTTGCCCAGGGTCACACAGCTAGTAAGTGTCAAGTGCCTGAGGCTGGATTTGAACTCAGGTACTCCTGAATCCAGGGCAGGCATCTTAACCACTGTGCCATCTGGCTGCCCCATTGCCTTACTTTTCTAAACAACCAATATCAAATCAAATCATTAAAATTTTCATTTATTCATCCACTAAATAATTTTTTAAAGCACCTGCTATGTTCCAGGCATATTTGGTTCTGGGAATATATAGACAAAAACAAAATAGTTCCTGTCTTCAGGGAGTTTACATTCCATTAGTAGGAAATAACATGTAATTTAAAATAAATACAAAACATATACAAAATAATTTCTAGAGAGGAAGACATTGGCAACTGGGGATTCGACCAACTTATTTTTGGATGGAGTAAAAAGATGCTTTATAGAATTTTTTTAAAGATTTCATTAAAGGTAAGTACTTTCAAAATCATGGGAGACTTTCTTGAATTTCATAGATCTTCATTGCCTGTTAAAGCAATTTTCATCTAAGTAGATGCTTCTTAACCCAGTTATTGTTTGCCTCAAATAAAAAGTGAAGTGAGCAAAACCAGAAATACATTGTAAATTGTAACAGCAATAATGTATAATGTTCAACACTAAATGACTTAGCTATTCTAAGCAATACAATGATATAGGATAATTCCAAAGGACTGATGATGAAAACTTATCCACCCCCAAAGAACTGATGGAGTCTGAATATAGATCGAAGCATATTTATTTTTACTTTAATTTTCTTAGAGGTTTTTTGTCTGTGTTTCCTTTCACAAAATGAATGATATAGAAATATGTTTTGTATGATTGCATATGTAAATAAAATTACTTGTCTTCTTAAAGAGCAGGGAGAGGGAAGGAGTGTACTTTGAACTTAAAATTTTAAAAATGTTAAAATTGCTTTTAATGTAATTAGAAAATATAACATTAAAAAATATTTTAAATATCTGGATATTTCTAAATCTCTCTATGCTTGGTGGCAAATATTTCAGTATCTAAGGCAAATTCTTTAACTCAACTAGGAATATGGCATTTTTTTCTACAAATCTTTAAAACTAAAAATTTTTTCTTTAAAAATATATTGTGAGGGGCAGCTAGATGGCGCAGTGGATAGAGCACTGGCCCTGGATTCAGGAGGACCTGAGTTCAAATCCAGCCTTAGACACTTGACACTTACTAGCCGTGTGACCCTGGGCAAGTCACTTAACCCCAATTGCCCCGCAAAAAACCCCCAAAAAACCCAAAATAATATATTGGGGGGGCAGCTAGGTGGCACAGTGGATAGAGCACCAGCCCTGGATTCAGGAGGACCTGAGTTCTGTGAAGGGCTAAAATTCTAGCTAAACTGTCTAAAATATCTAATGAGTGGTCGCCAATAAATTATAAGCTTTAGCAAGAGTTAGTCTTTTAAGCATTTATTAAGGAGAATAAGAATTTGGTAAAGAGAGAGAAAGGCCTAGATTCCTATCTATTAAAGGGAGAGCACATTTCTAGCTCCGCTCTCCACCAGAGTCCAAAGGAAAGAGAGCCAGACCGAGCACTACTCTCTTCCTTCTTCCTCCCACTACCCAATGTCACTTCCTGATGCCAAAGAAAAGACTCCTGGTCTTGCCCTCCAAGACCTTCACTTCATGGGTGGAACTCTTCTACAGTAAGTCTGCAGCAGGTGGCGTCATTCCAATCGTTACAATTCAAATCCAGCCTTAGACACTTGACACTTACAAGCCGTGTGACCCTGGGCAAGTCACTTAACCCCCATTGCCCCGCAAAAACAAAAACAAAACAAAAACAAAAACAAAAAATATATATATTGTGATAATTATACATCTTAGAGATTTTAAATATTTAAACAAATAAGATGAGTTGTTATTGTTTGTCCTTTGATTCAAGAGAACCAATAATATCACAGGGTGATGTCTTGACCCATGCATGAATTGGACATAAGGAAGGCAGAGTTGCACAAAGTCATCAGCCTCACTCTCTCTTCCAGAATCATCAAAGTCCAATGGCAAGACAAAAGTCAAGATGACCAATGATGGCCTGGGATACATTGGATGATCTTGGTGTCTTCAATGATCAATGAAGTTTTAAGCACTCTAAGCACCTGCTTCAGCCACCTTCATGGTCATTGGAAAAAATTGTTCTCATCTGCCTATTCTGCTGAAGGAACTCTTCACATGTTTGGGATAGACATCGCCCTAGCTCACTGAAGGGTTTAAGACCCCTAAATTGTTCTCAACCTGGTTCAGCCCATCTGCCAAGATGGTTTTAATGGGGTGTGGCCACTGCCCATTCTATAATTTCTTGGAGCCACAGGTGACAGTTGGGTGAAGACTCAAAAAGTAGATGAACAGCCCTTAAAAGGGCTTAGCAAGCCCTCATATCCAGAGATACTAATCCTCCCTAATACCCTATATAACCCTAAGGTATAAGTACTCTCAAATAGATACACAAAGGCCCAAGTACCCTCCACACAGTAGAGGCTCAAAGTATTGTGCAATATTAAGAAATAAGACCGGGGCAGCTAGGTGGCGCAGTGGATAGAGCACCAGCCCTGGAGTCAGGAGTACCTGAGTTCAAATCTGGCCTCAGACACTTAACACTTACTAGCTGTGTGACCCTGGGCAAGTCACTTAACCCCAATTGCCTCACAAAAAAAAAAAAAAAGAAAAGAAATAAGACCGTGGGATGTAACGTCTATATGAATTAGTCACAAATGAATATCATCTGTTGATCTATCTATGGTTCTGACTCACAGAGGAATAAAAAGTACTTGTTAATAAAAAGTAAATAAGACAGTGGTGATGCAAAATTTACCTGCTTATCAATAAGTATTTCTCAAGTGAGACAACGTGCAACATTGTGAAATGAATTTGGAGAAATTAAGTTTGAAATAGACATGGTCCATACACAGAAGCTCACAAACATACAGACAATACAAATATGCATGGGTGAAGGATTTGCAAAGGGGATTTGGAATTGTAGAATTTAAGGCAGAAAGGAGCTTTAGAGGTCTCTAGTTGGAAACCTTCATTCTATAAAGGAGAAAATTCTTAGCCGCAGAAATTTAATGTCTTCTACAGAATTGTACAAGGAGTGAGTAGCAAAGCTACAATTGAAAATCAAGTGTTCTGACTCCAAATTCAGTGTTCTTTCCACTACACCATCATATCAGTAGTGAACAAAAACTGACTTCTGGAAAGAAAAGCTGTACCTCTCTACAAGATTCTCACATAGTCCAGGGGAAAGGAGGAAAAAAGGCAAGAGACAGAGAGAGGTTGAGACAGAAGTGGAGGAGAGCAAAATTAAGTAGATGGTGATGAAGATGAAGAAAGATGGCGTCAGAAGCAGGAGACAGGTATGATTATCACCTGAGGAAAATGAACTGAAGGGTGGTTAATTAATTAACAAGTTCTTAATGACCAAACTGTTAAGAGAACCCCGCTCTCCTAACTTCAGTGCATTGCTCTTTCCTCCACAATCCTCTGCCTCTTATGGGATGCATTTGATAGTGTGCTATACAGCACAGAACTATTCAGTAGAAAAGTTGCCTGGAGAAGCTAGACTTAAAACTGTTATTTTAAGGAAAAGAGGGCTGCCTTCTGGCTGATGGGGGAGTAGAAAGCATTCCCACACATTTGGGACTAATTGGACAAAGGAAAAGAGTAAAGGCTGTCTTCAAGGGAAATGTAGGGGGAAAGTCATGGAAGGGAACAAGCATTAATTATTAAGGGCCTACTGTGTGCCAGGAACTGTGTTAAGTTCTTTACAAATATTACTTCATTTGATCCTCACAGCAACCCTTGGAAGTAGGTGTTATTATTATCATCTCCACTTTACAAGTAAGGAAACTGAAGCAAATATAAAGGTTAAGTAACACAACTGATAAGTGTCTGAGGCTGATTCCCGTCTTCCTGACTCCAGGCCTAGGGCTATATCCACTTTGCTGCCCAGACTGTAGGTTAGCATTTCAATTAAGCCTAGACTGGAAAGTTAGGAGCTCTTTTGTAGAACCTTATCTGTAGGAATAAAGGGAATTGCTCTCTGATTGTGATGGGTAGCAAGGTCTGATTAGTTTAGCAGTGGGTGGCAACTTTGCCTAGTGAACTGGACATCTAGCCTTTGATTCAGAAGACCTAAATGTGATCCTAGATCTGCCTTCAACTGACTGTTTGGCCTTGGGCAAGACGCATAAACTCTCCCAGTTTCAGTTTGTTTTTGTTTTTTTTTAATCTATAAAATGAGGATAATAATACTTAGACCACATAACAATGCAGTACAATTTGGAGTGGAGAGAGACCAGGAGGAAAGGTTAAAGTAATTCACAAAAGGTAATGAAGGTCTGGAAAATAGATTTGGAAGACAAGAAACTACAGTGGATAAAGCACCAGCCCTGGATTCAGGAGGACTTGAGTTCAAATCTAATTTCAAAAACTTGACACTCCATAGCTGTGTGATCCTGGACAAGTCACTTAACCCTCATTCTCGCTCCCCTCCCCCCCCCAAAAAAAGATTTATGGTAGTTGAAGTAGCCAGATTTAGTCAATAACAAAATGTAGAAAGGGAAGACAAAGATATCGAAAATATTATCCTGGAATCCGGGCACAGAGACAAGACCTTGGGATAATGACAATGCCTAGAAAATAGTGAAAATTGTGTTAAAAATTTATTAAGGAATTACATACCTGTCACATGGAAACAGAACCTCTTGATCCCCTTCTTCCTCATTAAATTTAATAATGATCTTCTCAAGAAACCATCCATTGCCTGGGTTAAATTGACAAAGGAGAATAACTCTACTTTTTGAAAAATAACTCCACTTTTGAAGTCTTTATCAAGAGATATACCAACCTCCACATTGCAACTTCCTCTATAAAATCTGTATTTTCCATTATAAAATTTCCATTATAAAACTAATTAACAAAAGTTAATTGATGAAATATGCTAAGATGTTTAGTAGGATAAGTGATATACACATTTCAAATCATACCAAAAGAAAAACTAAAGCATGAGCAGGTACTGCTCATGGAAAAGTACTCAAGATCCAGAGAATCCGAAAATTTAAAGCCATAAATAACCTTAAGAGACAGCATAGTACAGGAAAAGATGGGGATTCAGACACCATCTTTGACACAGGCTGGTTGTATAATCTTGGGCAATCATTGAACCTTTCATTGCTCTAAGCTCCTCAAAGAGCTTTCTCTATCAGTGGTATCAAACTCAAGTAGAAATGGAGGCTAATAAACTATTAACAAGGATCCCTGCAGGCATCATATTGATTTACAAAGCTACATATTAACATTTATTTATGTTCAACTAAATAAAGATTTGTTAAATGTCTACTATGTGCCAAGCATTGTGCTAAACACAATAAATATGGGGGGGGGGAAGCAAAAGACAGTCCCTGCCCTCAAGGGGCTTAGTATCTATTGAGTTTTTTCATTGATTTTGTTAACTATTTCAATCTATAATAATTTATTACAATAGATTATATTACAATCAATTGTAACATAGTCAATTATATTTTATTGATTTTGTTAAATATTTCCCGATTACATTCTAATCCAGTTCTGGGAATATTGCCCAGCATTCAGCATGTTTGACACATCTGCTCTATGAATATAAAATTACACGCCTGATCCTTTCTCCTCGTCCCCCTAAAAGGAAGAGATCTTAGAAATTACTTATGAAGTCCCTTATGGTTTTCAAAAGGCTTTCCACACCATAACCCAGTAAGGTAGGTAGTCCAAACACAAATTTCATGTTATACATGAGGGAACTGGGGCTCTGAGAGGCTAAGTGATTTGCCCATCATCAGACATATATATTAGGCATCTGAGCAGAGTTTAAACTTGTGTCTCTAGATCCCAAATGCCACATTCTATCCACTACTCTATTCTTCCCTTTATCACAGAACTTAGAACTGGTCAGCCTTATGATTTTATATATAAATAAACTGAGTCTGAAAGAAATTACTTGCCTAAGGTCATATAAACAGAATGTAGATGAGTTGCAATTTGAACCCAGATCCTTTGATTTTAATGTCAGTGCTTTTCCTACAGTATCATATTCCACCTTATTTAAACGATGGCCAATACTTTTCTATAATCTTGAGCCGGATTTTTCTCTGTCCCTCTGCTCCTCCATAAAATTGTATTAACTTTTCTTGGACATCAGGGCTCCAGAGAAGTACTCTTTAGTGCATGAAAGTAATACTTGAGACTGAATACAGGGGCTTTTTTTTTTAATACTTTTTTGAAGAATTTCATGTTCTGCAAATTTATTTCACTTTTCAAATGGAACTTCTTTAAAATGAAATTACTCCTGGAAGTCCTATTTCCAATTTTAAATGACCTGAAGATAAAATAAAGGCACAGCCTCTCTGTAATGAGTTTGCATGGGAATTTGAAAGGTGAATAATGCTCTTTAGATCTCAGTGGATTGCTAGTATAAGTAGGGTTTCATCAAATGGGTGGGATGCTTGAGGTGGAAAAGAATGGAAAGAATTGAACCACAACTTATTTTCAGGGAAAAGAAATGTAAATAGCTTATCACTACACATCACTTATTCTTTCCCTATCAAACAGCACATGATCAAGATTTTTATTTGGTTGGTGGGTTTTCTTTCAAAAAAAGGCTGTAAAAGGCAAGGATTTTCAGCTGTTAAGAATTCATCAGAATCCATTCAAATTCTATTACTACTTTATACTGAAACCACTGGAGCTCAGTAAATAGAGCACTGGTTCTAAGGGCTATCTCCTAGAACACAGGAGCACACCATGTTCATATACTGTTTGTTGTAATCATCAAATTTCATCCATAGTTCCTTCATGGACTAAAAAAATTAATGAGATTCCATAGGTATCTCCTTTACAAAATAAGGAAGTAATTATCATGGAGACTACTTAATTCAACATGTATAAAAAAATGGGTAACAGTTGTCTGAAGTTTTTAAAAGAAAGAAGAAATAATAAAATACCTAATGCACAAGGGCTCTTGACAATACTGAATAGATAAATCTGTTCCATCTCCCTTCCTTTCCTATAGCTCTTTTCTTTTTTTTTCCTTTGAGCATGTTCTTATCCCATGGTGCCATGATGTCGCTCAACCCAAGTTTCCACTATGGTAGCACAACTGAATTTACCTTCTTCCAAAATGGGCTATGCTCAAAAATTACCTTCTTTTCCCCCACCTACCCACAGCCCAAACTTTCATTCCCTTGGTTTAGAAAATCTTTGTTAAGAAGAAAGCAATCTGGGGCAGCTAGGTAGTGCAGTGGATAAAGCACTGGCCCTGGATTCAGGAGGACTTGAGTTCAAGTCCAACCTCAAGACACTTGACACTTACTAGCTGTGTGACCCTAGGCAAGTCACTTAACCCTCATTGCCCCTCAAATAAAAAAGAAGAGGAGGAGGAGGAGAAGGAGAAGAAGGAGAAGAAAGCAATCTTGGCATAGTGGGGGCCAAGGCGGGGGTGAAGTCACTGCATTTGTCAACTAGAGGACTGGCTTTGAGTCATAGTTCTAAAATTGACTATCAGTGGGATCTTGCTAGGTGGTGAAATAGATAGAATGCCAAATCTGGAGTCAGGAAGACCTGAGCTCAAATCCAGCCTTAGACACTAGCTGTCTGACCCAGGACAAGTCACTTAATCCTGTTTACCTCAGTTTCCTCATCTGTAAAATGAACTGGAGAAGGAAATGGCAAACCACTCCAGCATCTTTGCTTAAAAAAAGAAGAAGAAAAAATAACCTCTAAATGGTGTCAAGGAAGAGTCAGACATGACCAAAACAACTGAACAGCAGTAATCCTGGGAAGTGAATACAACTTAATATCTTCACTATGGTAAGAGTAGAATTTTTAGCCCTTCTAAGCAAGAGCATTTATATGTTATGATTTACTTACCTATGCACATCATGTCCTCATTTTAAGCATGGTATAAGGTTATCTTCTAGTAGTGTAATCCCAACCTTTTTAGATTTTGATTAAAAATTAATTGTAAAACAATGGCTAAATTTAAGTAGAAGTTGAGCTTTCATTTTCTTCTCATTGAAAGAAGTTATTAAACATTAACAGTAAGGACTCTTCTAGAGCAGTCAAACTTTTCCTTAGAAAGCCTTTCAGATGTATTACTATTTAGAATGTAGCATTTATAGTTGGTCCTTTTAAAAACAGATCAATGGAAATTAAAAAAATAGTTTATTGGTCTCTCAATTATTCTCTTTCAACTTAAATATCCTGTTTAGTATTGTGAAGTTAACTTACATGTCCAGAGTGTCTTTGCCTTTAAAATGTTTTTTAAAACATCTTGAAAAGCTCATCCAAAGCCTTCACTATACTATACTTATATAACTTTTCTCTGACCAAAACTTCCCTGAGAAAATTAATAGTTTAGAAATAAAATTCCTTATATGTAGCTATCTAAATTATTTATTCCATCTATGACTTATTTTTCACTTTTTTAATAATAAACATTTTTATTTATAGTTTTGAGTTTCAAATTTTTCCTGCCCTCCTTCCTTTCCTCCCTGCCCAAGGCAACAAGCAATCAGATGTGTTACACATACAAAATGACTAATATGGTAATGCTTTATATAATTGTACAAGAAAACTTGAATAAAAGAAAAAAAGAAAAGATTGAAAAATAGCATGTTTCAGTCTATGTTCAATCAATATCAATTCTTTCTTTGGAGGTAGATAGTATACTTTATCATTAATCCTTTGGGATTATATGATTTACTTTTTAAAAGTATATTCAAAATCCTAATAGTCCATTATTCCCTTATTGTAGTATTTCTTCTCTCTCCTAGAAATCCTGGTAGAGGGGGCAGCTAGGTGTTGCAGGGGATAGAGCACCGACCCTGGATTCAGGAGTACCTGAGTTCAAATCCAGCCTCAGACACTTAACACTTACAAGCTGTGTGACCCTGGGCAAGTCACTTAACCCCAATTGCCTCACCAAAAAAAGAAAGAAAGAAAGAAAGAGAGAGAGAAAGAGAGAAAGAAAGAAAGAAATCCTGGTAGAGTATTAAACTAAAAACAATAGTTTACCCTTACAATCCCTTTAAATTTATCATTCAATTGGTAAGTAATTTATAAAGCACCCACTGTGTGCTAGAATACAGAGAAAAAAATGAAACTGTCTCCACCCTTAGGTACTTTACATTCATTGAAGGGAGAGAATATGTGCACAAATATATAGACCTAAGACATGTACAAAACAGATACCTAATTTCCCCTTACCTTTGCCTTCAGTTATATTTATACACCCATGTAAAACCTTCTATCTTCTCTTAAAATTTGCTGTAGCTTTTTCTAAATCTTGCATCAGTTGTTGCTCTTTCTTTTTCTTTTTCTGTTTCTTTTTCTTTTTTTTTTTTTTTAGGCCTTCTAAAATGCCTTGTTAGAGAGCTTGGAGAGCAAATGTCAGAATGATCAAACAAGTGCATGGGTAGGTCAAGGATTAATAACTATCCTGTGAACATTCCACTTCTGTGGTCCAGTTAGCTTCACAGTGCTTCATGGCTGCCAGCTCTTTGCCTAACTCTACCCACATCTTTTAGCTACATGTACCATTGCTTTGTACAGGTGACTGAGAGAGCATCAAGAAATCAATGCCAACTTAGCCTCACTATTGAGAACAATTCAAAATATTTAATCCAGCTAATACTGAGTCGGAATTGTCACCTTTCACAGAGGATGGATGCTTCCCTTGGTTCAAACTCATATTTTTGTCTGTCTGTCTAATAGTCAACCCTTGATTCCTTTTATAAGCTACTTATTTTCTCCTTACCCTGCTTCTTTCTCTTTTCTCTATTTTCATCTTAATTGTTCTGTTAAAAAAAAAACCTACATTCTTTTAAATGCTATTTTTTTTTTTTTTGCTGGGCAATTGGGGTTAAATGACTTGCCCATGTTCACACAGCTAGTAAGTGTCAAGTGTCTGAGGCCGGATTTGAACTCAGGTACTCCTGAATCCAGGGCCGGTGCTTTATCCACTGTGCCACCTAGCTGCCCCTTAAATGCTATTTTAATGTTACTTTATCTCATTTAAGTAGTTTGCTTTTCTTTTTACCCAAAGTTATCTTATTCTTATGAAGTCCATGTGATATAATAAAAAGACACTGAATTTAGAATTAAAAGATTTGGTCCAAGTTCATCTCTGTGCCTTCCTGTCTGCATAACTCTCAGCAAAATCAGGTAATGTCCCTGAGTTTCAGTTCCCTCATTGATAAAATTAGGATAATAATATTTGCAACAGCTCTTGTGAGGATCAGATGAGCTAATATACTTAAACTGCCTTGTAAACCATAATCTACTATATAAATGCAAGCTATAATTAGTCATAGAGGTAGTAATGGTATTAATGGTCATAATAAAGTCTCCTATGCCTGGAAACAATTTGTTGACAACTTAAAAAATTTTCTTGGCAATAGTATGTAGCAATGTTACCGGGTCATAATAATTCATGTTTATAGAGTGTTTTGTAGTCACAAGGCACTTTATGTACATTATGATGTTAGGCAGGTTAACTTAAGTTTTCTTGGTCTGTTTCCTCATCTATTAATAAGAGGAATGGGTTAGATTGCCTCTCAGATCCCTTCTACCTCTGTATCTATGATCCTATAATCCCATTCTCCCATCTGATTCTCGTAGAACCATGAAAAATATGTAGTCAAAGTATCATTGCTTCTAGTTTACATTTGAGAAAACTGAAATAAAAGGAGGTTAAGGGATTTGCCCAAAGTCACTTAAGTCCTGGTTTTCTGATTTCCAGCCATGTCTTTCATGTAACTACCCTACTTCAAATGCTTAATGTTGAATTCTTTATTAGCATTAGCTTTACTTCTTATATGCATATATTTAATTGAGATAAAAGGGATTTTCCTATCACTGGTCATGTGGGCCCTGCTATTTTGCCTTTCATCATCACAATATTCTAACTTTTCCACTGAATTGAACAGTTTACAAAAATAAACATTCTCATCCGAATGCTGCCTCTTACCTGGACCAGTCCCATCATGACTAATCAGAAGTTTCTTCAGTTCTCCAAGAGATACAGCCCTAATGACAAAGATGTCCACCTAGGCAATGAAAGAATAAGGTGAAGATATATCGTGTGTGTAAAATGCTTCAGAAACCTTAAAGTGCTATGTATGTGTGTCAACTCATTATTTTCTCTGGACAAACATTAATGTAAATAGAATCCTTCTTCAAATAAGTTGTCTGGAAAGGGTTAACAACTAGATAGCCTACAGTCAAACTGGTGAGAAGGATATTTTTGGAATGGTGAATATGCTTTCCCATCGCTGCGTGCTGATGCTGGCTCTTTCACTTATACCCTTGGGTTACTTTCTTAACCTCTTTGGGACTAATTTTTCTAATCTTTCTCCTTTCTAGGTTTGGATACTGCTCTTTTTCTCTGGTGCTTCTATACAGCTGATAGTCCCTTCTCAGTATCCTTTGCTAGATCTTCATCCAGGTTATACAACCCCTAACACTAGGTACTAATCATTAAAACTGTGCTGGGGCAGCTTCTCTTTTTCATTTATTCTGCCTCGCACGGTGTTCTTATCAGTTCCCTTGAGTTCATTATTTCTCTACCACTGATTCTTAGGTCTATATATCCAGTCTTATTCTCTTTCTTAAGGTCCAGTCCCACATCAACAACTGCCTTTTGGTCACTGTGAATATCATGTCCAATAAGCATTTCAAATTAAGCACGTTCAAAACAGAACTCATTCTCTTGCTAGCAAAACCCTCCCCTCTTCCGAACATTCTTATAACTATTGAGGATGTCAGTGGCCCCTATGCTCTCAATTTTGCCTTCGTACTCAAGTTCTCACCTTCAACCACACCACATGTCTGAACTGTTACCAAGTATTGTTGTTTCCACCATCATAATAACTCTTGTACTTAGCCTTTCTCTCCTCTCACATAGCTACCACCTTCTAACTGGCCTTCCTGTATCATTATTTCTTATTCCCATTCATCCCCTCCTTAGCTGCTAAAGTGATTTTCCTAAAATGGTGCTCTGGCCATATCATCTCCCTCATCAATAAATATTGTATTGGTGGATATTATAGATATAATATGTATATATATGTGTGTGTGTGTGTGTGTGTATATATATATATATATATATATATATTAGATATGGTGTGTATTACATATGTTTATATATGAGACAAAGATTATTTTAATTAGACCCCTATTTTGCTCTGATCAGTATTAATCAGTTCAGTATAACTATTCCATAGGGGTAATGATTATTAGCAGTTATTAGTGATATCCTCATCTAGTAATATACATTATCAGTTTAGTCAATTAACATAAATATAGAAATTCCATGCAATAATGGACATATTTTACATATCATAGATAGAGGAATAATTAGATAAGTTTAAATAGATTCTTTCCTATAATAGGCCCCAGACTTTAAACTACAAGCTATAAGTCCACACTATTCATTAACCTGTTATGAAGTTCAGTTTCCTAATGACAGGAATCCCGACTAAAGGATCTCCACCTTATTGAGTGTTTAATTTATGATCAAGCTTAGTCGTAATATGGAAAGTTTCCAACCTATTTTTTACCTCCAGACTACCCGCTCTTTCCCAACATGAGCAGGTGACCATCTCATGACCACTCTGTCACCAGAGAAGACCCTTGCTTTGCCCACCTTGTGACCACACATGCTTATGCATCATTTCTGACCCTTCCATGGGTTCAAAATAAGGGTCTATCAACCAATAAAATTGCATTTTACTTTGTCTCTTCTGAGTGTCTGGGTATCAAGTCACATAAAAATAAGGCTTTGGGGACAAGGAGGCATCTCACATCATGAAGAAGATCTGAGGTCCCCTTCATTAGAGAGGACCATGGACCTTTGAATAAAGTTCTATTGGCTTGGAACTCTGTCTCAGTGTTGTTGTTTTTCCTTGTAGATTGAATGCATATAAATATAAGGTAGTTAGGGAGGGAGGGCACCAGTGATTGGAGTTATTAAGAAAGGTTGTAGATAATGATGCCTGAACTAAGGAAGCCACAGATTTTACATGGCAGAGGTGTAAAGGCTGTGCATTACAGGCATGTGAGAGCAGCACATAGAAGTCACTTAGTAAACATTTTTGACAACAGAACCACAAAATAATGGGTCTCATTGCCACACAGCTTTCCACACGTACAACTAGGTCTAGAATTCACTTCTTTCTATTTCTAATCCAGAGGCAAATACTATGAAAAAATAATTACAAGACAAAGGTGAGAATTCTTCAATGAACTGTCTGGACAATAAGTGATATATGAGTTGAACATTGGGAAGGTGGGATAGATCACATCTATCCGGTAATGTATGTGGAAAATAGGCATATGGGAGAGGGAAGAAGTGTCAAGATTGTGGTAGGAAAGCATTTTTTTTTTACCTGTCCTTGCTGAAACTTGACCTGGTTATTCTTAGATTGATGAAGCCTTCGTTTCCCAGAATCTCCTCTGGTTCCAATAAGGTTGATTAATACATTAGAGTCTGTTTCAGCTCCTAGCTTTGAACCAGTGTAGACATGAATCTCATAAGCCACCACTAAAATGTCAAAAGTATACATTATTTCATTCATTTCTACTTCTTCCTCCTTTTAAATCCACTTTAAAATTCTTTCACTTTCCTGTCTGTTAGGTGCTTCAAGGTCCCTGGACCCAATTTTTTTTTTTGGTTTTAACCCAATTCAGAATTTCTCAGATGTTCCTGGAACTCCTGCTTCAAAATAATTATTGCTAGCAATTATGCTCTCTCTCAATAACCACTATACTTTTCCAGTTATTAGAGGGAGTTATATTAAAAAATTCTCTCTCTTAATTAGATGAAAGTGGCAATTTTTCCCCCTGAAGTTTGGCTGTTCTAATCACAGCTGGTCACTCATGCTGCTACTTCATGGAGATTACTATTCCAATAATGGGGATTTTTAATAGCCCTCGAGAGAGAGAGAGAGAGAGAGAGAGAGAGAGAGAGAGAGAGAGAGAGAGAGAGAGAGAGAGAGAAAGAGAGAAAGGGAAAGAGGAAAAATACAGAGATCCTGAAGAGATGCAAATTTAAATACAATCTTTAAAAAAGAGTCTAGAGGGGAAACCAGCAGATTATAACTCAGTAAATTTGACCTTAGGTTTAGAACAATTTCCAAGACGTTAATAAAAAGGCATTAATTAGAAATGAGGTTATTCTTACTAATGCTGCTAAAAATGAATAATATCTTGGACATAGAGAATGTCTTTTACCACAAAGGCTTCTGAACTCTTTAGAACTCAGACTACTTATCATCATGCAAATGCATTCACAGAAATTCCCATTAACATTTTCCAAAGTACCAAGACATAAAAATGCAAGAAGTGGGAAAACAATGTAAGTAAGGAATATTCCCTGTTATTTCCATCAGACACCACCTTTAAAAAGACACATTTTTCTTATGTTGGAAAATGTTACAAAACAGAATCAAGCTGGTTTTATCTTATAGTATTACTTAAATGCTTTGAGAATCTGTGATTTTTAGTGGTTTGGCTCCTCCCTTCCCTAGAGATCATGACCTACTATAGTTTGTTAAAATGTCTTTGAAAGTTGCTATCATCACCTTATTGGGCTGACCTCATGATTAGTGTCTCTCAACAGAGCTCAAACAGATCCCCAGAAAACAGAAATGTCAGTATATTGGGCTTTTACATGAAGCCCTTCCAGTTCGGTAGATCCCTTCCAGGGCTTGAATTCCACTAACAGAGTTCGAGAACCCACCATCCTTTTCACACAATGATGAGGAAAATGGGATGGGTAGATATGAACTATCCCCTATCCTAAAATATTCCAGAGTAAAATGTAATTGAGATTTGTTCTAAACCTTCAAAAGACATTTGCAACTAAATAGCAAAACAAGGACATGGCAAAAAAAAAAAAAAACCCACACACACACATACACACAAAAACACAAACTTTTTAATTACCAAAAAAATATTACTGTAGTTACCAGATTTGCAAATCAAATATCTAAATGAAATGGAGGCAAATTAGTATTAAGTTTTGTTTATAGTTATCAGTAAGGAATCTTTTGTATTAAAAAAATCACTGAAAACTATCACTTATGAGAAAAGAATGCATCCATCAAACATCACGATGAAATACCTGTGCAGAGGGTTACGTATGTTTCAATCACAAAAATGACACACTTCATAGTGTAACTGTCACCATTTTCTTATTACTTCCTTATTCCTTTTCTACCTCTCCTAATTCCCCTTCCCCCAAATCCTTGACCCCTTCCTCCTCCTTTCCTTCCTTCTCATTCTTTTCTAAAATTTTTCTAGCCCCTTTCCATTTTATTTAACCAAGGACAGGATTTACTTATATCCCATACAATTTTTCAAGATCTTTTAAGATCATTGGCTATGACTTAGAATTCCCATTTGCCAGTTCTTTCAGGATTCTGTGATATATCATTCAAGGCTAGTGACTTGAATTCATTGAGGTTAGCAACTAGGTGCTCTTTTTTAAAATTTATTTAAGTTTTCAACCTTTGTTTAGATAAGATTTCCAATTTCAAATTTTTCTCCCTCCCTCGCCCTCCCCTAGAGAGCAGGTAATCTGATATATAACATTAAACATATTTCTGCATTAGTCGTGTTATACAAGAAGAATCAGAGCAAGAAGGAAAAACCTCCAAAAAGAAAAACAACATGGTGCTCTCCATTTTTTTTTGTTTTGTTTTGTTTTGCGGGGCAATGGAGGTTAAGTGACTTGCCCAGGGTCACACAGCTATTAAGTGTCAAGTGTCTGAGGCTGGATTTTAACTCAGGTACTCCTGAATCCAGGGCCAGTGCTTTATCCACTGCGCCACCTAGCTGCCCCAATGGTGCTCTTTTAATATTGCCTCAGTTCATTTTGTGTTTCAACTGCTTGTTAACCGTTTTTCCTTAGTCCTTCTGATATAAACATACTTCTCTTTGGTAGAGAAAATAGAAATAAAAGTTTAATAGGGGTTTTTTTATTTCTTTCTCTTTTCCACTACTATGAACCTAAATACTACAAATAATAGATGTTCCTTCTTTGCCTTTCTTGATAAGAAATTAATTGACTGATCAATTAATTAATCAATTAATTAAACCTGTTGTTGTTGTTTAGTTCTGATCTACCACCAACCAAAATGAACAAACCTTGCTTCTCATCTATATAGCAGTTATATATATATATATATATATATATATAAAATGTCATTTCAAACTAAGTCTACTTCAGTGTCCCTTAACAAGTATCACCAACCACCATTAATGGTCTTTTTTTCTTCTTCTGGCCAGTGCTGGATGGTCTCTCTGAATGGCATATGTTGATGACATTCAGCATCATTCCTTAAGGCTTCTTTTTTTTTCATAGCATCTAGGTTCATTATCTTTGAGGAGAATTTTTTTATTATTCTTTCTTTCCCATTCTTCCTGCCACATTCTTCTATATGCTGAACACCTAATATAGGATTCCCTTCTTAATCTTCAGATACATATTTCAGAATTTAATATTTCTACAACTATTTAAAACTATTTACAACTATTTAAAAGTTATTTTGAGTTCTTGTGGCTAAAACGACTGTTTTGAATGAAATTTACTTTGTCTTTATTATCCTGTTTGAATAAGGTTTACATTATCATCATATTTCAAGTATCATAATAATTTCTAGAAGGGAATATTAAATTATTTCTATAGTAGGTGAGAAAACAAAGGAAGTCACAACCATAGTGAAATCATGGCTCACTGTAATATTTAAGTAATGAAAACTTACATTCAAGAAGTTTTTAAATGCTCTAGTTTTAGGAGAATGAAAGTTCAGCAAAAACGAGCAAAACTGAATTTCTCCAACTGTATCATGCTTTGCCTCTGTGCAAGTCTTAGAATAAGTATCAATAAAGCATCATCCATATTCTCATTTTTATTTTATTTTTATTTTTAGTGAGGCAATTGGGGTTAAGTGACTTGCCGAGGGTCACACAGCTAGTAAGTGTTAAGTGTCTGAGGCTGGATTTGAACTCAGGTACTCCTGAATCCAGGGCTGGTGCTCTTATCCACTGTGCCACCTAGCTGCCCCCATCCATATTCTCTAACTGATCATATAGTCTATAATTTATGCCAATGATGATGTAGTTACAATATAGTTCCATTTCAAAAAGCATTAGATGAAATCTTGTAAACAAAATGGATAAATGGGGTTTAGGTGGTATTTCAGGTATATGGATTGAGAGCCAATTAATTAAGTGATAAAAAAGTCTTTAATTTCTATACCAGTTGTCAACCTAGAAAGTTACCTAATGTTGTGCTAATGGATTCTTTCCTTTGGCATGTTCTGATTAATATCTTTATCAGTGATATAGAAGGAGGCATTCATAGATGGATTATCAGTTTGGGGAATAATGCATATATATAAGTAGAACATGGTTGATAACTGTATGACACAGGTTTGTAGTTATTTGTCAGGTAATAAACAGAACCATGTGTACTCAATGAAAGCCAGATGCACCCCACCTGCATAGGGCTATCAAATATGCTCAAAGAAATATAGCAATCATTTAGTATTGCATCTGGAAGGAGTTCTCATTAGCTGACAATGTTCAGGAAAGCAGGTTTCCCTCTAAGAACCAGCAGTTATTCAAGGCACTAAGTTACTGGTGGTTTAATTATTAATACTCGCCCCTCCGTAGGTGAGACAGATTATTGTTAGTGTGGAAAGCTAAAAAAGGTGACTACTGGAATGGTCAAAGGATGACATGAATGAGGGAACTCCTCACTTGCTCTGTTGGAATTCTACAGCTATGTCAGGCAACTACTTCCCTCTGTTTTCTCCCACTACCCTTTTTAACAAATATAACATTTTCCTAAATTACAATGTTAAAAATAGACATGAAAATACTGAATATTTCTACCTTACTAATAATTTCTAAATTTTGGTTAAATATTGTATGAATGTTCCTTTCTTTTTATGCTGGTCCTAGGGAAGGTAAAAATTCATGGTACAGCTGGGTGTGTTTACAGCTGCCACCAGAAGCTCTTCCTTATGATTACTTTTGAAAGGCAAAATACTTTTACAATGTGTAGCCCTTTTGTGCCATTGCCCTTATTTTGATATTGGACAATTTGCAAAAATAGTATTTGCCTTAGAGGCAGAATACCTCATTTCAAATGCTATTTATAAAAAGAATTAGCCATTCCCAAGCTTGTACAATTCTCAGGCTCTCTGAGGTTTAATTTCTTTGTCTGTAGAATGTCAATAAATCAGCCATCATTTAAGTGCCTACTATGTGCCAGGCACTACTAGATGCTAGGTATACAAAGAAAATACAACTTCCTACATTCAAGGACATTATCTTTATATTTATTTGAGGAGGCAACATGTACATATACAAGTAGGAGACAGGGACTAGTGATTTCATTGATTTAAGGAGATCCCAGGTAAAGAAATTCCCTCTAATAAAACAACTGAAATGCAAACCTGGCTCAATATTAGAAAAAAAATGTGAGCACAATTGACTAGATTAATACCTAAAACAACAAACATTATATGATTATATCAATAGATGGTGAAAAATCTTTTCAAAAAATAAAACATCCATGCCAATTAAAAACACCACAAAGCACAGGGATCAATGAAGCTTTTCCTGAAAAAATAAGTACTGTCTATTTAAAATCAAGGGTAAGCATTATCTGTAATGGGGACAAACTAGAAGCCTTCCCAATAAGATCAGGGGTGAAGTAAGAAGGTCCATTATCACTACTACTATTCAAGATTGTATTAGAAATGGTAACTATAGTAATAAGATTAAAAAAAAGAAGTTGAAGGAATAAAAATAGACTATGAGGAAACAAAACCATCATTCTTTGCAAATAACATGATGGTATACTTAGAGAACCCTAGAGCATCAATGAAAAATTAGTTGAAATCATTAACAACTTTAGCAAAATTTCAGCATAAAAAAATAATCCCATATAAATCATCAACATTTCTACACAGTATCAACAAAGTCCAGCAGAAAGGGATAGAAAGAAAAATTTCATTTAAAATAACTGCAAGCAATATAAGATCAGAAGTTTACTAGACAGGACAAACCCAGGCACTATGGGAACACAATTATAAAACAATTTTCACCCAAATAAAGATAATTCTAAACAACTTGAGAAATATTAATTGCTCATGGTTAGTTCAAACAAGTATACTGAAATGATAATTTGACCTAATTTATATGTTGAATTCCACGCCAATCAAGCTACTGAAGAATTATTTTATAGAGCCAGGAAAATAATAAAATTCATCTAGAAGAACAAAAGGTCAAGAATATCAAGGGAATCAATGGAAAAAATGTGAAGGAAGGTGGCTTGGCAATATCAAATCTCAAACTATATTTCAAAACACACTGGTGGTAGAGTAGTAGATCAGTGGGAAAAATCAAGGTAAATAATATACAGTAGTAAATGACCATAGTAATGTAATGTTTGATAAAACTAAAAAGCCAAGGTTTGGGGGTTAAAACTCACCATTGACAAAACTTGTTGGGAAAACTGTATTAACAGGTCGGAAGAAACTAGACATAGACCAATATCTCACATGGCATGCCAAGATCAAGTCAAAATGGATTAATTATTTAGATATAAGGGTGATATCTTAAGTAAATTAGAGGAGCATAGGAAAATGTACCTTTTACATCTATGGATAAGGGAGGAATGTATGTCCAAAGAGAGGATCATAGGAAGTAAAACATATACTTTTTAGTACATGAAATTAAAAAGGTTTTGTACAAACAAAGCTAATGCAGCCAAAATTAGAAGAGCAGCAGGAAAGGGGGGCGGGGAGGTTTGCAGTAAATTTCTCTACTAAACAAAAAAGAGCCATTCCCCAATTGATAAATTGTCAAAGGACATTAATAGACAGTTTTCAGAAGAAGAAATCAAAGCTATCAATAGTCACATAAAAATGCTCTAAATCCCCATTTTTTATAGAAATGCAAATTTTAAAACTCTGAGATACCATCTAACACTTTTCAGAATAGCTGGCATGACAACAAAGGAAAATGGCAAATCTTGGAGATGATGTGGGAAAAGTAGGACACTAATGCACTCTTGGTGGCATTTTGAATTGGTCTTACTATTCTGGAGAGTAATTCGGAACTATCCCCAAATTGCTATCAAATTGTTCATACTTGTTGGTCCATGTATGGCACTAGATCAGTATTCCAAAGAGATCAAGGAAAAGAAGAAAGGACCTATTTTTACAAAAATATTTATAGCAGCTCTTATTGTTGTCACAAAGAATTGGAAACGGAGGGGATGTCTATCAGTTGGGAAATGGCTGAATAATTTGTAGCATATGATTGTGATGCTAGAAGTAATGATGAGCAGGATGGTTTCAGAAAAACCTGGGAAGACTTATATGAACTGATGCAAAGTGAAGTGAGCAGAACCAAGAGAATATTATATATAGTAACAGCAATATTATAAGGATGATCAACTGTGAAATATTTAGCAACTCAAATGAAAAGAATAATCCAAAACCAGAGTTTTGAATTCTCCAGAGTTAGAATTGATAAACTCTGAGTGCCAATTGAAGCATAATTTTCTTTCACTCTATTTTTCTTATTTTCTGGTGTGTTTTTTTCATTTTGTAACATCACTAATATGGAAATATGTTTTGTATGATTTCACATTTATAATCAATATCATATTGCACATATTCTCAAAAGGTATGGAATGGTAGGAAGAGAGGGAGAGAACTTAGAATTCAAAATTTTGTAAAATGAATATTAAAGTGGACAGCTAGTTGGCACAGTGGATAAAGCAACAGTCCTGGATTCAGGAGGACCTGAGTTCAAATCTGGCCTCAGACACTTGACACTTACTAGCTGTGTGACCCTAGACAAGTCACTTAACCCTAACTGCCCCACAAAAAAATTACATTTTAAAAAATAAAATGAATATTAAAAAATTTACTCTAATTGGGAATGTAATTTAATGAAAGAAACAAAAATAAATTTAACAATACAAATAACAACCAGCATTTATATAGCAAACCCCTTTATAAATAGTTTTTAATTTTATTCTGACAACAACCCAAGGAAGTAAATGCTATTGCTATCCCCATTTTACAGATGAGGAAAAAAACAGAAAGAGTTAAATGGTTTTCCAAGGGTCATATAGTAAGTGAATGTCTGGCTAGATTTGAATTCAGGTCTTTTTAACTCCACATCCTCTGCTTTATCTACTCTCAGGCTATTGTTCTGCAACCTATATTTTTCTCAGAGCATTAAGACGTTAAAGGCTTTCCCAAAGTCACACAGCCAAGACATTTCAATGATGGGTCTTGAAACCAGGTCTTCCTTGCTTCAGGTCCAGCTCTTTACCCACTTTGCCCCATGGTTTCCCTTATATACATGCATACATACTTAATAAATACAATAATATAATACATACATACAATAAATACATAGAATACATACATAGAATAAGTTGGGGAGTTGGGGAGTAGTAGTAAGGGGTATCATGTAGATGTGGCACTCAATCTGAGGTCTGAAGAATGTAAGGCTTCTATGAGACAGGTTTAAGAGAGTTTCACCATCATCATCATTAGTACAAACCTCTATAAAGTGGCTCATGGGTCTGGTGTGGGAAAATCACATTGTAAATCTCAAAGTGTTATGTAAATGTCATTTTGTATAATTAGTACATTTACAGTATGCTTTTTTGTCAGTTCTCTAAGAGTTAAGTCTTTTAAGCACTTACTGCTGTGTAATCAAGTTGATATAAACTGCCCAAAGAATTTAGAACTCTGAAACAGATGGTAAATGAGATACAGCATTAAACATGTGGAGAAATTTCAGTTTCAGCCTTCACTTAGGGTTTGTGGGCCAAGACGCTGATTCAGCCTAGCACAGGGGTGCTCAGGGCTTGGAATTCAATGTACCTCTTTGATAAAGTGAATGACCTGCATGAGTTTCCAGAAATAATCAAAACAACTAGTTTCTGCACAGTCCTCCACTTAGAGTGATAACATTCTTTCTCCCCCAAGCCTTCCTGTCAGGTCTCCAAGGTAAATGCTAAGGAGCTATGAAATGTGCTAAAGGGGAAAACTTCAGAGATAACATTCTTATTTTCAGATCAGGCAATGCCTGTGAACCCAGAGAGATGCTATTTGACCTGAAACTGGGCTTCAGGTTATAAGCAATTGTTCCAAAATGGCAGTCATCTTTACTTTTACTAGTTTCCTAGTAATGAAAACATTTAAGAACAGATACATTTCTATTATAATGATGATTTCTTTTACCCAATGGGTTCCAGAATGCCCTGGGCTGTCATTATACCCAGGGCCATAATTATCACTTCTCCATCATAATTTCCATTTCTCCTGGAAAATAGCCCTTTTAGGAATGCCACAGTAGGCCAAATAGTTATCCTTAGCAGTCCAATGGTCAGTTATCTAAACATTTCTTAGGACAACAAATGGAGAGAGATCAGATGCCTATTTAGTCCTGTCCTGCCAACATGGCAGATGGTGAATAATCAGAGGAAAGTAGGAAAACTGTGTTAACAACCCTAATTTGGCAGTATTATTCTATTGAAGGAAATTTCTTTCTGAACCCACTAGCAATCTATTTATGCCCCTAAATAATGGTGACTGACAAGCTAATTGTTTCTCAAGGAACTTTATCCATTCAAAAGATGACAATGATCTGAGCAAGAAAAAGCACAAGAATCAAAGTAATTGACTACTATAATTGAGCTAATACAAAATTTAAGTCTTACATACAGAGGCATTATGTTTTTTCTTCTCCTAAATCAGCTTATTGGAATCTCTAATGTGATTTGCTATTTTTTTTTCAAGCAATTAATCTTTAATATAAGGGAAGCAGTTAAATGGCTCAATGGGTAGAGGACCTGGAGTCAGGAAGATGTGAGTTTATATCTGGCCACAGACACTCACTGACTGTGTGACCCTGGCCAAGTCATTTTACCTCTGTTTGCTTAATCCACTGGAGAAGAAAAATGGCAAACTATTCCAGTATCTTTAACAAGAAAACCCCATATGGGGCTACAAAGTTTCAAACATGACTAAATTACTGAATAAAAACAACAATCCTTAATATGTACAATCATTTGAAGAAGAATCATTGTGTGTCATTCTATGTCCTTTCCTTAATGGAAGGTTCAAAATTACTCATGTTTTCACTTTACCTATCCAATAATTCCCTTCAGTATCTCATATCTTTTTTCATAAGAGAGTCCCACTGCTGTTTTGAAGACCATATTCCTTGTGCCTGAACTTTTAGGGCTAAGATAAAAATGGTTTCTGGAAATGGTTAGAAGGTGGAGGTGCAACTGGCAGTTCAGTTGTTTTTAAAGAAAGTCTTCTGTAGCCAATGGTCCTCATCCTGCATAACATTTAAAGGGAGAGGGAGTTTGAGGCAGGGCAGTGGAAGACTGGAGCCTATGGGAAGTTAAATTCTGAAAGAATGGCCCTACAATAATTGGTCCAAGGTGATGGTAGACAAAAACTGACTTGGTAGTGGCAGTCAAATGAATTAAACTCAATAAGTATTGAGTACATGTGCCTAGTCAATGCCAAGAGGTGGGGAAAGAAGAGAAATATATGAGCTGGTCCGTGCCCTTGAGAAAATGACAAACTTGTTGAGGAGATAAAAATTATAGATATGATAGAAGTAAAGGAACAAACAAGTGATAAATGAAATATAATCAATGACTAGAATACTTAGTACATGAAATGAGTGCTATGGGTCATCAGAAGCAAGAGAGTTCAACATATGCTAGTCTTATCAAGGCCAGTTTCATGGAGCAGGTAGAATTTGAATTTAAAACTGGTTTTGAAGGACAGGCAAAAAAAATTCAACCACCAACTCAGGGAACTATGCCTAGAGATGCTTGTACTTAAGGCAATTCCATGAGGTAGTTGGGGTGGGGGAGAAGAGCTATGTGTAGAGGACACTTCCCCTCAGATACTGCTGTGCTCTAAGAAAGTCTTCTATGGGAAATGGTCCCTGACCTCCAAATACCTTTAAAGGGGAAGGGGAAATTATGATAGGGCAGTGGAAGAAAGAGCCAACAAGAGAGACCCTGAGAAAATAAGACCTATGATGAGGGGACCATAGAGCCGGACATCCAGGCCTGACCTAGTAGAAAAAGTCATAAGGCTAAAGATATTTGGGGCCTGCCAACAGAAAGAGTATCCCACCCCCGTCAGGGCATTTGACCAAAGTTCTAGTTACCCTGCCCTGGTCATAGCTTTGCTTGATCCCTTAGAGAGTTTTCATTTTTCCCAGAAATATACATTGTCTATTTGACCCATAAGGGCTCTTCTGTATCTCAAGTCCATCTAATCTCCTAAGAAAAACTGAATACATTTGAATATAATTCAATTAGCATATTAGTCACTTTGAGAAACAGTGTAATATAACAAAGTTAACTGTGGAGTCAGGAAGCTCTAGGTTCAGTCCTGCTTCAGCTACATACCAACTGGGTGACCCTGGAAAAGACATTTAATCTCTCAGTGCCTCCTGGCAACTTTTTAGGGCTATAAATAACAAAGAATACACCAATCTTAATTGTTAAAAATAAAAGTTCCTCACCGGGAATTGCCTGTACCAATGAAATCACAAGCCTAGTATATGCACATGCATACACACACACACTCTTACTTATGTGTATTTATAATATATAAGTTGTACAGAATGAGCAAATTAACATAAAGAATCTATTTGCTGAATTACATAACACACAAAAGCACTACCTACTATTTTAGCCAGTTATCATCTCATGACCCTAGAATCCTTCCCCCCTTTTCTCTTCCCACCCTTCCCCTGTCACAGAACCCATCTCCACTTATTCCTTGACTCCTGAAGTATGTCCAATGAAATAGGAGTCATCAATTCCTTGTTATGACTAGGAGGACCACCAGTCCTTGCTACCACATCCTAAAGTCATCTGGACCTTAACACCTACCCTGCCTCCACCCCTTTAATTACCAGAAATTATCATTTGAACTATTTATGTAACCTAAGGACCCCTGGCCCTGGCCATCTACTCCTTATCTTACCCCTTAAGATGTCCAAGTCTTTCCCTCTTCCCTGTAGCTGAGGGTGTGTGTGTGTGTGTGTGTGTGTGTGTGTGTGTGTGTGTGTATGTATGTGTACACTATCTCCTATAGCTAGATAGAGTATGGATACTTTGAAAGCAAGAAGCATCTCAACTTTTTTTTTCTTTTTGTGCAGAAAGCACAGTACCTACTTAGCACATAGTAAGTGCTTAAGAATGCTTTTTCATTCATTTGTCAGAAAGTAAAATAAATAGTCAGAGCTCTCAACATAGGTCAGTGAAACTAGCACTATTGTGTGTGTGTGTGTGTGTGGTTTGTTTTTTGTTTTGTTTTGGTTTGGTTTCTGGGTGAGGCAATGAGGGTTAAGTGACTTGCCCAGGGTCACACAGCTAATAAGTGTCAAGCGTCTGAGGCCGGATTTGAACTCAGGTCCTTCTGAATCCAGGGCTGGTGCTTAATCCACTGAGCCACATAGCTGCCCCCAGCTCTATTATTTTTTTTTAACTTATTTCAGGAATATCAAAATGATGTTAAATAGATGTTGTATTTTCTTGAGGGAAGGGATTCTCTTTTGCCTCTTTTTGTATCCCCTGCACTTAACATTGCTTTCCATTGTGTTTGCCACTCCATTGGAATTCTTTTTCACATGCCAACCTATAACACTTTCCACTGTTTCACCCAAATTGGGGGAGGGAGGAGATCATATCCTAAATTCCAGGGGAAAAAAAAACTTTTAGAAGCTCTAAAGTTATTGTGAATAAAAAACTGGATCACAAAAGGGAAGAATGGAAAAAAAAATTAAGGCTTTGCCTTGGTGGGAGGGGGGTGCAGCTAGGTGGCACAGTGGATAAAGCACCAGCTCTGAATTCAGGAGGACCTGAGTTCAAATCCAGTTTCAGACACTTGACACTTATTAGTTGTGTAACCCTGGGCAAGTCACTTAACCCTCATTTCCCCACAAAATTAAAATAAATTAAATTAAATTTAAAAATTTAAAAATTTAAAAAATAAAAAGGCTCTACCCAGTGAGGTCCACCTCATGTCTGTGGAAGATTAGGGTGGGGGGTATTGGAGCTAATGTGAAACAGGAAATAATATTGGTTCAGGAGCCTCAGTTCAAATTCTGACTCTGGTGCTTACTACTTATCTGACCTAGGGCAAGTCAACAAAACTTAATCCCCAGTTTCTGTAACATTAGGGGTTGAATTATAAATCTCTGACAGGAAATAAGGAGAGAAGTTTTGAGGTATTCCTATTGCTGATGGGTCCTCCACATAGGTCCTAGAATGTTCTTCCTCCTACCATCAGCATAGAAACTCTGACTAGAAACAGATTTTTGGTGTTCCCCAACCTGCCATTCCCATGTCTAATCCTATGGGTCTCAAACTCTGTGGGGACTCCCTTTTCAGGCCCAGAAACAATAGCTGAGCCCTCAGGGGGTCTAAACTGGTAATGTCATTTCCAAAAGTTAATAGTGGATGATGCATACCTGGCAGCCTGCCTGGCGAAATTTTTCTCCACTCACTAGTCGGCTTATGTCCAGAACTTATTCATGGCTACTTAAGAATGATTATTTTTCATCACATTTAGTTTTTTCTACTTTTATTCCTCAAAATGAGCAAATATATAGTCTAGAAAGGTACAAATGGATTGATTTTCCAACCCTTGATACAAATGACCAAACTCTATCACATTATCAATAACTATCATGTATTACATTAAATGTTTTTGTTGAAGAAAGTGCCTTAAGATAAGTGCTGCAGCTAAGAAATTACCCTTTTAAATGGGAAATGCAAATGGAAAAAGTTTCATTTGCTAGTTTGGGGGAAAAAATGAATAGAAAGTTGCTGGGGAGCCATGCTGAGCCTTTATTGCTGTTCATGTTAAATGAACCAAGAATCAATAGTTCATTTGAAGTACAATGGAGTTTCTAAGACGTCTTAGAAATTTCAGAAACCCACAAAACCATCTTATTCATTTTTTTACAAGTATTAAAGAGTTTGTTCTTCAAATAGGAGGCAAATGAAAACATTGAATATTTATCTCAATGGGGTTTAACTGAAGTTCCTTTTAAAAAGAATCTAGTATTTACTAAATACAATTTGCAATATGCTGCATTGTGAGCTATGTGATATTTCTTATGGGGTCTACCAGTCACATCAATGACAAGTTCCCGACATAAAAAATAATTCTTTAAAGCACCTGGGTATAGACTGAAAAGCCAGGATCAGAGGCGATTTCTCTGGGGCTTCTTACTCTTCCAAAAGAAAGTAAGTTCCTTAGGGAAGGGTTTTGGTTTTTTTGTTTGTTTGTTTGTTTTTTATCTTTGTATTCTCAGCACCTAGAACACTGACAAATAAGAGGTATTAAAAAAAATGCTTCTTGATTGATTCAATCAATACCTAACCTTAGGCTGCTTTAAGAAGTATACTATTACCATATCTCCCAGCCAACATTAAAGATGATAATAATGTAAAACAACAACAACAATAATTATTATTATTATTATAACCTCTAACATTTATATAAAGATTTTAAGGTTTGCAAAGCGCTTTAAAAGTATTACCTCATTTTATCCTTACAACAACTCTGGTAGGTAGATGTTATTATTCTCCCCATTTCACAGATGAGAAAACTGAAGCAGGCAGAGGTGAAATGATTTTTCCAGTGTTAGGCAACTAGGGAATTTATGTGGCTACATATGAATTTGGGTCTTCCTGACTGCAGGCCCAGGGCTTGATCTACTGTGCCACCTAAATGAAGCTCCATGTATATGCTTCTTCCTTCATTCCTCTGGCTATCTTCCTGTTCTTTTCCTATAACTTTGAATTAATCAGTCACTAAATATTTACTGAGCACATGCTATATGCTCAGCACACTAAAAGATGCATTGGATGCTTCAGAAAACATGTGTGTATATGTTTCTATTATGTGTGTACATGTGTAATTCTTGTCCTCAAGGTGTTTACAATCCTATTGGAGAAATAAAAACTAATGGGCATAAAACATTTCCTCCATTAAAGTTTTGATGTGGAAATAATTCTCTGATTTTAATAGCTGTGCCAGGTAAATATAATCTCCAGTAGGTTTTAGCAATCTAGAAAAACCTGGAGGCAGCTAGGTGGCACAGTGGAGTTCAAATCCAGTCTCAGACACTTGACACTAGCTATGTGACCCTGGGCAAGTCACTTAACCCTCATTGCCCCCCAAAAAAAAGAAAGAAAGAAAAAGAAAAACCTGACAATGAAATATATGTTGTGCTATCAATAGCCTAGCCAAACTGAGAGAAGTTAACCACAAGAGGTTCACAACCAAGCAATAGTTTGTTGTTGTTGTTTTTTATGAATATCAACTACTGAGGCACAGACATACTGCAGTCTGCATCAGTGGGAGCATCCACACATATGGAAAACATAGATCTTATTAAGTGTTAAAATATGAAAAAATTAGAGATCAACCCAAGTGCATATGTAATTGAGTGTTAATCATTATGGTAAAATCTAGAAGTATTGCAGAAATTCAGATAAGGAGGTTAGTGGAGTTAGACTTGTCAGGGATGACTTCTTTAAAAAAAGTAAGAACTGAGCTGGTTCTTGAAGACATGAGTTATAAATCTTAACACGAAGAAAAGGGAAGAGAACATATTCTAAGACTAGGGAATTATATTAGTGAAGGCATAGAGGATTGAATGAATATTGGTGCATTTGTTAAATAGTAAGGAGGCTGACCTCACTGGAATGGAAGATGTAAAATAGTGGGCAACAAGATAAATAGCATATAAAGGGCTGATGGAAGGTGTTGAAGGCCAGAAAATGATATTTATAGCTGATATACAATGAAACAGGATGTTTTCAATCATTTCTAAGCAGCACCTTGATGCAATAAAAACAGTGTACAAGGAAGATAAGTTTGGTGGTTAAGTTTAAGATAGATTAGATGTAGGACAAACTGAAGGGTGTTGAGGGAAAAAGCTTTTGCAGGCATCTAGTAATAACAACAGGAGGGTAGTATCAATGTTAATGGCTAAGTAGTGATACCTGGGATAATAATTTCACAAAAAAATCTATTGACTGAATCAGTGAATGCATGTAAGTAATGAGTCAAAATTCCAAGATTTTTTTCTTTCTTTTAGCCTGATTCATTCCAATAATGTCACTGACAAATGAGGAATTTTGGAGGTTTTGTAGGAAGAGACGATAATGGTAAATTCCTTTTGGCACATATTGAGTTTAAGTTGACAGTGACATAGCCAACTGAAAATAATTAGTAGACAGGAATCCATGATGTCTGACTGAGACAAAAAGCCTAGTGTAAGGGCCAAATTTAGTATGGGATGAGTTCATTGGCTCGCCTTAATATTGAGGTACGAAAACAAACAGCCTCTTTCAAAAACAAAACAGGTTTATTAATGGGAACAAGTTTAAAACAATATCTGAATCACACAAGTGAGATTAATAGAACTGGAAACAATGTATAAATCTCTGGGGTAAAAAGGCCCCAGGCATCCTGAACCTGTCTCCAGCCAGCTCTGCCTAAAAACAAAACAAAACAAAAAAACAAAAACTCGCCAATATGCAAAATCTGTAGCTATTTGCTGTAGTCTCTTCCATTTTGGTCCGAAGGTCAAAAATCCCAGCAGCTCCTCAAACTGTCCCTTCCTTCCTTCCCTGTTTCCCTCAGGACCCTCTCTAACTGACTTTTAACTGTGTCTAACTGAATCTAACTGACTTCTCCACAGGAAGGGGAAGGGCAGTTCTTAGCCATGCTGAGTCTCCAATTGGTTCAGCACACCCACATGGGCTGTCCCCATCATAATCTGGCCAGACCCATGTGGGCATGGGGAAGCTATTAGAGGAAAGGCTTAGTTACATAGGTTCAATAAATGTTCCCTGTGGTCAGAGTTCCTCTTGTTTATTCAACTATCTCCCAAAGTACACACCCATCCTCTCTTAGGCTTTTAAGCTTACATTTTTTCAGTCTGACCATAATGAAGCCAAGACAGGGTTATGGAAAACCCCAAATCACAATTAATTCCTTACACTAGAAATATCAATTTGGGTATTATAAATATGGAAGTAATGATTTGGGACAAAAAGTAAGAACAAGATCCCCAAAAAGATAGCAAAATGCATTGGAAAACATATTGGTCTCAGTGTCAGGAGACCTGGATTCTAATCTTGACTCACTGCTAGGAATTTAGGAGATCTTGGGCAAGTAACATAGCTCTCTGGAACTCAGATATGTATCCTCATTTGTTAAATGAAAGAGTTAGACAAGATGTCAATTAAAACAGAGAAGCAAAACTAAGTAAAAGAATAGCAAGGGCTTATAAGAATGGCATCAAAGTCCACTTATGTTAAGGACAAAAACAATTAATCAAATTGGGGACAATAGGAAAATATAGAAAGGGATAATTCCACTTCTTTGGGTTGTAGGCAAAATAATAACTGACAGAAAAATGAAGAAATATTTCACTTATGATGGAAAAAATATCTAAAGCCCCTTTCCCCCATGCAAATTAGGCTAGTTTATCTTAAAAGGCATTGAAACTATTCTTGAGATTTCATTGAATCAAGGTACTAACAAGGTCCTACTCATTGACAAAGCTTTCTGGTCACCTGGGTACAGAATACTCAGTATATCAAAAGCTAGACTCCTTTCCAGAAACTTCAGACCCATAGACAATAAAAATGGTTCAAAAGGAATTAAAATCAAAGACAATTGAAGAGATGAAGTGAGCATGTTACTGCGCATGACCTTTAATGAAATGTGGTGAAAAGGAGACAAGACACAGGATTTCAGGCAAATTATAAATACTGGAAACAATAGACCAATGAGCTTGAAGTCGAAGATAAAATATTAGAATGGATTACTAAATGAATTCCTTATGAACAACAAAAAGAGGTGATCATTATAAGCTATTTTGGGATCATCAAAAATGTCGGGCAACATACCTACCAAAAGATCAAAGATAGAAGGTGTATGTGTATGTATGTATATGTATATAAATATATCTATCTATATACAAATATATACATGCACATATATATTCAAAGATGGATAATACCAATATATTCATGCCAGATGACTTTGTAATAGCAAAGAACTAGAAACAAGGTAGAAACTGATGGATTGGCGGGGGGGGGGGGGGGGGAGGGGGGGGGAAATGACCAAACAAATTTTTGTAGATAAATATAATAGAATATTACTGCTCCATAAGATAGTATAAATATGACTTATTTGGGAGAAAAAAGAGCAAGCACATGATTCAGTGAGCAATATATAACTAAAACAGTTTAAATAGAAATAAAACAAAAAACAAACAATATGAACTGAACTCTAATTGAAATTTACTATTTGTGTAAGCCAAGTGTGACCCCTGGGAAAATGAAAGACCTCTGCAGGGGTGGAAGTTTCAGGATGCAGAATAACGTATGGGCCATCTTGTACAAAATGGCAAATATGGTAATAATTTGCATAATCATACATGTATAACCTATATCTTATTGCTTGGCACCTCAGGGAGGGGGAAGGGGAGGGAGGGAAGGAGGGACAAAAATTGGAACCCAAAATTATAAATGAAAATGTTTCTTACATTAAAAAAAGAAATATAGTTGGTTGGTTTTACTGAGCTGCCTTTTTTCCCTTTCTTTATTCTTTATTATAAAGTCTGGTAGGGGAGGAAGAAGGTAAATGTAGCAAGTACCTTTTCCCCATTTTGGAACTTGCCCTGTGACCATTCCAGGTGACAGCATGAAAATTTAAGAATGCATAGATATCCTCTAATTGCTTCTCACTATGTATGACTCATCCCCTTTATTGGTTGCTGAGCCAGAACTCTGTGGACATACTAAATAAGCAACCTACATATCAGAGTCTTCCTCCTATTTGGCTTCAAAGCATGAGGACTATTCACAATGAGTGTGAGAAAGTTGGCTAGGGGAATGGCAAAAGCCTTATCCCCTGTGGGGCCCCAAGGAGCTGGGGTATACTTCACAGCTAAGCAGGTCTGTTCCTGGGACAAGCTGTTTCTTTTCTTGTTTTTTGTTTTTTTTTTTTCCATAACTAGGTAATGGTAGAGTTTCAGAAGATCCTGGGAGGCTAAGGAGGCAAGGGCTACAGTATCCATCAGAGGAGTCAATTGCAGCAGGAACAATTGTCAAGTTTGGCAAGAGAGGAGCCACCAAGAAAAAAAAAAATCATGCTCGGTAGAGGCAAAATGTGAAATTACTAGCAACAGGATTGACAGACATTGTCTTGATGGCGTTTAATAAGAGCCTCCTAGTAGATTGCAACTTGCCTATAAACTGAGTTTCTGAATCCTGTTTAAATCATTCTCTAACACTGTGTTCTGTATGGCAATAAAATGATATATCCTATATCTAATTCATATGGTGCCCTGGGTACCTCTTTTATTTAGAGACACCTAAAAGCCCAAGTTGGAGACAACCAGAACTCAAATAGAAATGTCCCTAGAATAGCTGAGTTAGGGGGGTGATGAGTAATTGAATGGGAGAACATGGGAGCCTATCTTCCCTTACTGAGAAGAAATTCTTCCTCAGAATGAACCCAGCAAGTCATGATGGGAGATAAACATCATGGGTTGATGCAGGTTACAGACCCATATGGCATGCATGCATGCATTCATACATACATGTATGTAAATATGTACGTACATGTGTATGTGCATTATATAGATATATAAATGAGCAATCGTGACTTAGACCAAAATGTACAGAGGAATTTACAGAGTTTAGAACAGGGGGCAGCAATCAGATTTTGTGCTGGATCAGCACTGAAAGCTTACAGGTTCCCAGCCTGTTCCTGAGAACCTGATATTACATATGATTCAGTACCCTCAAGAAAGTATTAACAGTACCAACTCAGACCTTCCCTCCAAAGCTTCTATATAGCGTAGCCCTAACTTAAATTCTGAAGTCAAGAAATAAACTGAAAGAATGGACAAAAAACAAAAAATAAACCTCACCCAAATGAGATATCATGGTGGCATGGAGGTTCAAGGTGGTAATATAAAAGAAAATTATTATTATCATTATGATTACTACTACTACTACTACTATTATTGCAGGGCAATAAGAGTTAAGTGACTTGCCCAGGGTCACACAGCTACTAAATGTCAAGTGTCTGAGGCTGAATTTGAACTCAGGTCCTCCTGAATCCAGGGCCAATACTTTATCCACTGAGCCACCTAGCTGCCCCCAAGAAAATTATTAAAATATCAAAAAGCAAAACTTCACAGAAAAACATAACTTAGGAACATACATACTCAACTTAGGTTATTAGAAGAAAAGAAGCAAAAGATTATGAGAATTTAAAATATTTATATAGTCAAAATAGAGTACATGAAGGAAAAAATGGAATAGAAATTAAAACTGTGGAACAAAAGAATTAGAAAGAGAATTAACAGGGGCAGCTAGGTGGTGCAGTGGATAGAGCACCAGTCCTGGATTCAGGAGTACCTGAGTTCAAATCCGGTCTCAGACACTTGACACTTACTAGCTGTGTGACCCTGGGCATGTCACTTAACCCCAATTACCTAACACACACACAAAAAAAAAAAGAAAAGAAAAGAAAAGAAAATTAACAGCTTTTCACAAGGGGCATAAAACGTTGGTGATGCAACAAATTCATTGAAAATTAGAATGGACCAAATGGAAGCCAATGAATCCATGAGACAACAAGAAATATTAAAATAAAGTGAAAAGCCTGAAAAAAATAAAGTGTAAGGCATTTCATAGAAAAAAAAAAACCCCAACAGATTAAGGATAAAAAATGTTTAGAATCATTGGGTTACCTAAATTACATGATTTAAAAAAAAAAGATCCATATATGATATTTCAAGAAATCTTCAAAGAAAAATTCTCAGATCTCTTAGAATCATAGGACAATGTGGAAATGGAATCCAGAAGTTGCCTCCTGGAAGAAATCCCAAACTGAAAACTCCCAGGAACATTACGACTAAAATCCAGAGCTGCCAGTTCAAAGAATAATTTTGTAAACAGAAAGAATTCAAGTACCAAGGAGGCACAGTTGGGATCACAAATACCATATAAAGGCTTAGAAATTTTTGAATATGATATTCCATAAGGCAAAACATACAGGCTTACAGCTAAGCATAACTTACCCAGAAAAAAACAGTACAATATTATTTGGGGGGTGGGTAGGGAATGGAAGAACTTTATAGAGAGGACTTCCAAATTTTCTTAATGAAAAAACCAAAGCTACAGAGAAACAATGAAGTACAAACAAAGGAATAAAGTAAAAATAAAAAATATATTCATGAAGGAACAATGATAAAGGACTAAAGTGCTCATATTAAATATGGATCGATGAAACAAGTGTCCCTTTTGATCCTTATCATCATCAGGGTTCAGAGAGGTAATCCAATTAGACAAGAATGGTTCTGTTGGAGGGCGGAGCCAAGATGGCGGAGGAGAGGCTGTGACTCCCACAAGCTCCAGATAAACCTGTCCATTCACGCCCAAATAATGCAGTAAAAATGAAAACCCAGAACAGCCTAATGCATATAAGAACAGAGTGAGACTATTTCTCCGCAAAAGAGGTCAATTCTGATCACCTACTGATCGGGCTGAACAGCTCATCGCACGGTCCGGACCCAGCCAGGGACACTTCTTCCAGTGCATGTCAGAGTCTTCAGCACCAGCAGCTTCTGAGGCTCTGATCACAGACTGGTGAGGGGGTTCCCGGTAGGCCGGGGTGAAGTGGAGGCAGTATCTACTGGAGTTGGGGCAAAGCGCCCTGGGTCTGAACCAGTGGGCTTAATCGAGTGAGTGGTGGTGGCCCAGTGGGGGAGGGGTAAAAGCATGCCAAGCTTCCGACCATAGAGAATCAGAGTTCAATCAGACTTCTGTTTCTGGGTCAAAGAGAAAGGACTGTGATTACTTACAAGCCAGGCAGGCTGAAAAGAAGCCCAATCACCCCCTGGGCCAGGCTGTAGCAGGAACAGTGTGTTCTGGAAGCAGCGCTACACTTTAAGAAGGAGTAAAAAGCCAAGAAATAGTAAACCAGGATGAGTAGGCAGAGAAAGCAGAAGACCATTGAAAACTTCTTTGGGGGAAAGGTAGACCACAATACATCCTCAGAAGAAGAAGATAATAATAGGGTCAAAGCTCCAACATCCATAGCTTCCAAGAAAAGTATGAACTAGTCTCAGACCATGGAAGCTCTCAAAAGGGACGTTGAAGAGAAAGTAGGGAAGATAGAATGAAGATGTAGAGAAAGAGAGGAAGGAATGGAAAGAGAAATGAGAGCGCTACAGGAGAGTCATGAGAAAAAAGTCAACAGTTTGAAAAGCCAAATGGAAAAGGAGATTAAAAAACTGTCTGCTGAAAATAATTGCCTAAGATTTAGGATTGAACAAATGGAAGCTAGTGACCTTATGAGAAACCAAGACACAGTAAAGGAAATTCAATTGAATGAAAAAATAGAGGGCAATGTGAAATATATCCTTGGAAAAACAGCTGACCTAGAAAATAAATCTAGGAGAGATAATTTGAAAATCATTGGACTGCCTGAAAACCATGACCAAAACAAGAGCTTAGACACCATCCTCCAAGAGATTGTGAGGGAAAATTGCCCGGATATTCTAGAAGCAGAAGCTAAAATAGAAACTGAAAGAATCCACCGATCACCTGAAAGAGATCCCAAAAGGAAAACCTCCAGGAATATTATAGCCAAATTCCAGAGCTCCCAGGTCAAGGAGAAAATATTGCAAGCAGCTAGAAAAAAGGAATTTAAATACTGTGGAGCTCCAATAAGGATAAAGCAAGATCTAGCAGCTTCTACATTAAAGGACAAGAGGGCATGGAATATGATATTCCAGAGGGCAAAGGAACTGGGACTACAGCCAAAAATCACGTACCCAGTAAAACTATGCATCATCTTTCAGAGGCAAACATGGAATTTCAAGGAGAAAGAAGACTTTCAGGCACTTGTTATAAAAAGACCTGAACTGAACAGAAAATTTGACTTTCAAACACAAGACCCTGGAGAAGCTTAAAAAGATAAACAGGAAAAAGACTTCATGAGGGATATTAAAAGATCAAACTATTTATATTCCTACATGGGAAGATAATACTTCAAAAACTCATAAGAACTATCTCAGTAAGGATTTAATAGAGGACACGGGTCTGAACAGAATACGAAAGGATGTTATGTTTAGTTCTTTGTGGGGTGTCTTATGTCTGGGGCCGGATTTGGGCTTGGGGCCTCCTGGGTCCAGGGCTGGTGCATTGTCCACTGTGCCACCTAACTAACCCATAATGACATCCTTAAAATAGGGTTGAGGTGTAGGAGAAATAGACTGGGGGAGAGGGGAGGGGGAAGGGGAGACTTGGTCTGGGGAGAGGTTGTTCACATGAAGGAAACAAGAAAAAAAGCTTATGGAGGGGAGGGGAAGAGGGGGAAGGAATTGGGGAGTGAGTGAATCTTAATATCATCAAAATTGACTCAAAGAAGGACTAACATACATACTCAAGTGGGTATAGTAATATATTTTTGCCCTGAGGGAGGGGAGGGAAGGGAAGATTTGGGGAGAGAGCAGTAAAAAGCAAAATACTTTTGAGGAAGGTAAAGATGTTCTGCGTAACGGCACAAGTATGACATATTGAATTGCTTGATTTCATAGGAAGGGTTGAGGAGAGAGGGAAGAAGAAAATTTGGAACATAGAATTAGCTCAAAGACCTTAAACTCATCAGAGTTGGCTCATGGAGAGAATAACATTCATACCCAGTTAGGAGGAGTAATCTATTTAACCCTACAGGGAAGTATGAGGGGAATTACCTTGCAATTTCCAAACAATAAAAGCTCTAACTAAAGATCAGAGGCTTCTTTAACTTACTAGTCTGGGAGATAAATAAGGGAAAGGTTAAAAGGGGAGGTTAATGCCCTAGTATTCAATTTTAAAATCTCACATATGTATATATGTATGTATGTACCCATATGTATGGCATGGCCAATGTGGAAATTTGTTTTGACTGATTATAAATCGTTTTGTTTCTCTTGTGTTGTCAATAGGGTGGATAGTTGCGGGGGTGGTCAGAGTAGGAGAGTGAGTAGTTTGATCACGGGTGAATAAATATTTGTGAAAAGGTGTTTGGGTGAGAGAGAGGGAGGGAGGGATAGAGAGAGAGAATATGGAGGGAGTGGGAGAGGAAGAAGAAAGGAGGGAGGGGAAAAATATTTGGGAACTTTGATCTACACAATGACCAGCCACAATTCCCAAAGAGTTGTGATGAAACATGATGTTGACTTCCTGATTGAGAGGTGTTAGGGTAAAAATTAAGACTTTTTAAAACATAGCCAATGAGGAAAAAGACCTATTTGTACAAAAATATTTATAGCAGCTCTTTTTGTGTTGGATAAGAATTGGAAATCAAAGGAATGCCCATCAACTGGGGAATGGCTAAACAAGCTGTGGTATATGATGGTGATGGAATAGTATTGTGCCATAAGAAATGACAAGCAAGATGATGTCAAAAAAGACTGGAAAGACTTGTATGAACTGATGTATAGTGAAGTGAGCAGAACCAAGAGAAGGTTGTGCACAGAGAAAGCAATATTATTTGATGAAGAACTGTGAATGAGTCAACTATTCTCAGGAATACAATGACTCAAGACAATCCCAAAGGACTAATGATGAAGTATATTATCCAGCTCCAAAGAAAGAATTGATATTGATTGAACACAGACTGAAGCATGCTATTTTCCTTTTTCTTTCTTTTTTTTCTTTTATTCAAGTTTTCTTATACAAAATGACTAATATGGTCATGTTTTACATAATTGCACAATTATACCCTATATCTGATTGCTTACTATGTCAGGGAGGATGAATCGGAAGGAGGGATAAAATTTGGAACTCAAAATCATAAATAAAAATGTTTATCATTTTTTTAAATGGCCAATAAGAAATATTATTTTGCTTGATTATACATGCTTCTTACAGATGGGTTGTTTTTCTTGCTTTTCCAATATGGGTGGTGGGGAATAAATATTAAAAAGGCTGATATTTGTTTGAAAATAAAATAAAGGGGGCAGTTAGATGGCGCAGTGGATAGAGCACCAGTCCTGGAGTGAGGAGTATCTGAGTGCAAATTCGGCCTCAGACACTTAATACTTAACTAGCTGTGTGACCCTGGGCAAGTCACTTAACCCCAATTGCCTCACTAAAAAAATAAAATAAAATAAAATAAAATATAATTTTAAAAAGGAATAAAATTGTGCAAAGTTGAATATGTCCAATAAAACTAAAGTAGTAGGAATACTAAAATTTAAGACATAATATTTATAATGCCTAAACTCACATGATCAAATGTTTAAAAGAAAGTTGCTCTTAAACCTGAGTTTTCTAAAATCTCAGTGTATTAACCTTTCTACTTAATAAAAATCATGAAGGAGTTCACAGATACATACATGGCAAGGTCGTCTTGTGTGGTCTGTTGATAGCAATTTCTTTACAGGTATCTCCATCATCTTCATTCTCTGCTATCCAACAATCAACCGTGAGGGAAAATACCTCACCAGTGGTTATTTCTTCAAGTTTAATTTCTTCCAAATACCAACTAGGGTCCCTTCCACTGTTGTCATGTCCAATGCGTATTTTATATAATTCACCAACATCTTTAAGATTAATCTGAAAAAAAAATTAAGTTATACTTCCAACAATCATTACCTCTTAAGCTGCAAATAAAATTCTCTCTTTGTTACTGCTTTTTTAAATCCAGAAACTCATTTTTAATTTTGAACACCAACATCTACATTACTTAACAACAGTTTCTCACATGGAGTTTAAGAACCGAAGTATTGTGAAATATGTTATATGATATATGATATATATATATCATCATATATCATATATCGTATATCATATATATATATATATATATATGGAACTTGGAATCTTCGTCTCAAAGAAACAACCCTCAAATACATTTTGCCAATAGGCAGATCTGACGGATATATCTCCAGGTATTGTTTTGATTGCACTTTGATCTCTCTCCAGTATTATTTTGCAAAATAATAAATAAATAGATAGATGAATGAATAAATGAATATATAGATAAATGAATTAATAAATAGATAACTGAATGAATGAATAAAATACATAAATAAATGTATTTATTATTATTGTTATTAGTATAACTTGGACACAAAGAATTAAACTTGTCAAAGTAAAACAAGTGATTTTTTTTCCAATGAAACATTGAGTGAACTTATTATTGCAGCAAGGTGATATCTGGCTCTTCTTGCTGCCTGGCTTCAGTAGCATAGCTTGCTCATGCTTCCTAATTGAACAGTCTTTAGGCAATCCAAGTATTTTTTGCTGACTTCAGGCTTGATAACTGACCCTCACCCCCATCCATGGTATATAAAACAGTTCTAAAGCATCTGTGGATATTCCAATTTACCAGGGAATTGTAAGTCTAAACTAAACTGAAGTTACTCAAATTGGAGGACATATAGAAAAAGATATAATTGGAAAATATTCTTATCATATCCTCATACTAAATCCTAGGCAATGAATCTGAAAAAAGAAATTCTTAAGAAAAACACACTATGAATATACATCTATTTAGTAAAATTACTAATCTATGATTTTTTTTCCACATTGGAGAGTGAGGAGTGGGGGGGGGGGAAGGTTAAGTGTTTTGTTTTGAATGTTTTCCTTGGGGATGCTAGAGTTTAGAATAGATAGTCATATCTCTTTTTCTATTATCTATGACTCTAATGTTCTGTTCTTGGCTTCTCTGAGGAAATTGTTGTTTTAACTGTTTCAATATCTATGAAAGCTATAATTTTCAAAATATCTATTTAATTCATTCATAATCTCTTTTTTCTTATATAAAAAGAATCATATCTTGCCTTTTTTTCCAATTTTGTTTTTTAACATCTTTCACTTAGGATCTTGTTCTCTTAGTAATATCTTTCTGTTAAATCTTAAATCTCCATATTTAGCTGACTAGAACCATACTTATATGTTCCTATCTCTAAAATATCATTTGCATTGTCTTGAGTCAGAAAAATCCCATTTGTTTTTTTAATCTCAAAAATTATTTTCTAAAAAGCCCGTCTACAGTAGTCAGATAAAAATTAAGAAATAATTATTAAAGTTGAACATCTTGAATATCAATTTAAAGCACATTTCCATCTTATTAAAGAATACTGTCATCAGATGGTTATATTATTTCCTGGCATCTGTACTTTTCTGACAAAGGAATCAGCACATTCAGATTCTAAAACTTCATTTTTCAGTGTCTTATATGAGGAAAAAGTACTTCAGAAAATGAAGTTGAAGAGATCATTCAGACCAGAACAAGTACACATGGAAGAAATTCATGCTGAAGGTGGCACAGTTTTGAAAGTATCAAGAGTTTAGTGGAAAAGATGTCCAAAAGGGGGAAATACAGCAAATGATTGGGTGAAAAATCCTCTCTGGTATAACTATAAATAAAAGGCAATTGAGAAAACACTAATAACTACTGCCTCATATTTTTACTTTGCAAAGGAATCCATGTCAAAAATGTGTAAAAAAAGAACAGGTGGAATCCTTGGGAATTTTTTTCAACTATAGACCATATCTTCATGCTCAAATAAATGAATACAAGATCCAATTGTGCTTGTTATTTGTTGATTAAAACAAACAAAACTATTTATTTGTTGGAGCAAAATTTAGCCTTAAATGTTTTCCTCTAATAAGCCATCTTCCATTAATATATTAAAATCATACAAGATCCCTTAATAGATAAAACTATAAAAATAATTATAACATAATCCTTTATTAAAAATAAGTGAAGAGAAACACCTAAGACATGTTATTATTATGGAAGATATCCTATGAAGCATCCAAATGACAGTTTCTCTATCAATGACAAGGTTTCCACTTGCTCCTGTTCCTATGTGATAAATGATAAAGGGACTCATCAGTGAGATGTAAGATCTTTAGAAAAGATCACCCTAACAATCTACACAATCAAAACAAAAAAGGGGGTAGCTAGGTGTCACAGTGGATAAAGCACCGACTCTGGATTCAGGAGGACCTGAGTTCAAATCTGGCCTCAGAAACTTGACACTTACTAGCTGTGTGACTCTGGGCAAGTCACTTAACCCCCCCCCCAAAAAAAATGTTCATTGTCTCAAGGGAATGTCCATCAATTGGGAAATGGCTCAACAAGTTGTGGTATATGAATGCAATGTAATACTATTGTGCTATAAAAAATGATACACAGGCAGATTTCAGAAAAACCTGGAAAGACTTAAATGGATTGATGCTGAGTAAATTGAGCAGAACCAGGAGAACTTTATACACAGTAACAGCAACTTTGTGTGATGACCACCTGTGATAGACTTGGCTCTTCTTAGTGCAATGATACAAGACAGTTCCAAAGAACTCACAATGGAAAATGTTCTCCACATCCAGAAAAAATAACTGTGGATTCTGAACATACATCAAACCATACTGTTTCTACTTTTTTGTTGTTTTTTTTCTTTTTTGAGGTTTTTGTCTTGTGTTCTGATTCATCTTTCACAACATGACTAATGCAGGGAAAAAATGTGCATTGTCTATACTAAAACATACAACAAAAGTCCATTTAGATAATTCATCATTGTATATATTTTGGATAAGCATTACAGATGTAATTACAGATGTGCATCAATTCAAGTAAATAGATACCCCAATCCTTTTTCCTATAGGACATATGAAAATCAAAAAGAAAGACAGAAAAGTTGAATTGAAGGAAGAAAGTGAGCTAGACTACACCCAAGACATGGCCCAGTGCTGGGAATGATCGGAAACAATACCCAACACAAAATCACTCACATACAAATTTTTTTTTTTAACACTAAGGAATATTGGTCATTGAAAAGGACAAAACACCACTATGTCTGAAAAATCAAAACTTTGGATTAGTCAAAAAGCAAAGAATAAGTTTATGATCAATATAAGTAGGCTTTTTGTATCCAGCCCCCACAATAATGCATTATAAATAGTATGCTTTTAATAAACTATTATTGGATTGGATTGGCCTGGAATCACTGTTACATGGAATGGGTTTATAAAAAAGTCAGTTATAAAATAACATGTAGCAAGAATGAAAAATAACACTTGGATACCACTTGACTACTCCACTCATATGCTTAGAACATTAAAAGAGCCAGAATTTGTGTTAAATGTTGGATAATCATAGAATCATAGACTTAAAAATGAAATAGATCTCAGAAGTTATCTGATCCAACCCCCTTATTTTGCAGGTGATGGAACTGAGGACCAAAGAGGATGAGTGAAATACTTACCCAAGATCATTTTGGGAGCATAATTTGACATTTGAACCCAAGTCTTTTAATTCTAAATCCAGCATTCTGTCCACTATACCACAAAGATTAACAAAAATCACACAGGATAAGAGAACATGAATGAATTGCAATCCATCCCACTTGTGAAAGTATCCATATTAATGAGATCATGGCCCTAAGAGATGTTAGGCTTTTTTCCCTCTGAAGCATGAACTTCCTTCTGAAAGTAATCTTGTCTAACACTGGACTGATTGATTCTCATGAATTTGAATCCTTCATTTGTATATGAAATAAAGTAGTTCATTTTCTCAAAAATACTTCTAAAACTTCTTAAATCTACATTGTTTCTAAAATTGTTAGGAATATATTTACTTATTTATTTTAAATGAAACATTGGACAATTTTATTTGTAAAAAGATATTTAATAAATGTTGTTGTTGATATGGAAAAGATTTCATTAGAAAAGGATGGAACAAAGACTACTCTTTCTAGGAATTAGAAATGATTAGAAAATGAAGACCATGGCAAGAATAGATAAGGCAAAGCATGGATCATTTTGTTCCCAAATTAACAACCATTCATTTAAGGGGTACTGTCAGGTTCTCAGGGCTACAGGCAATCGCCTTTCTCCAAAGTGTATTTATGTTTGATAGAATGGAAATAGATACTTGCATGTTCACCTATGTTAATACCTATAAGTATTTCAAAACTTTCATGAATATGCTATTTGAATTGTCTTAGGAAGATTCTGAAGATCACCTGGCAGGTTAAGTTACCAAACACTGAGGTCCTCTATTGAACTAAACTGCCAAGCATTCAAACTCTACTGCAGGGAGCAGAACTCCAATGGGCTGCCTAAAATTTTTGAATACCAAACATATGTTTGCCTAACAGACTATTTTCTGGAGAATTCACACAGAGCAAGTGATCTCATGGTGTTGAGAAAAGGCAATACAAGGACACTCTCAACGTATCTCTTAAGAACTTTGAAAATGTATGGTACTTACTTTGCTGGGCTATTATGAAGAAAATTCTTTGTCAAGTTTAAGGTATTATATAAAAGTTATGATGAAAAGGATGCTATCAGAAAAACCTGGAAAGACCTACATGAACTGAAACAGAATGAAATGTACTGTATACACAATCCCAGCAATAGTGTAAGATGATCTGCTGTGAAGGACATGGTTATTTTCAGCAATGCAATGAACCAATATAAATCTGAAGGACTTATGAAAATCGCAACCCATCTACAGAGAAAGAACTGATGGTATCTGAAAACAGATTGAAGCTTTTTTTTTTTTGACAGTTCCTTAATCTGAAGTTTTGTTTTTGTCTATTTTCTTTCACAACCTGGCTACTATGGAGATGTTTTTCATGACCACTGTTGTAAAACTTATATTGAATTGAGTGAGTCCTTGGGGGTGAGGGGTGGGGAAGGAGGGAGGACGAGAAGTTGGAACACAAAGTTTTTTAAAAATTATGTCAAAATTTGTTTTTACATGTAATTTGGAAAATAAAATTCTAAACAGGGAAGAAAATTTTTTAAAAAAGAACTTTGAAATTCATTGTCTGACATGGAAGGGGGTGTGCTCTTGAGGCTTGGGCCTGGTTGGGATGGGGGCCACTCGTTTTGTGCAGTCTCTAGACTTTGTGAAGAACTGAATGAAGCAGAGTAGGCAAGGGGCCAAGATCCCGGAATAAAATACTATCTTCCATGCCCTCATCAGTATCCTAAGGGCTAACAGGGTTTGTGGCATCTATACTGGGTGCTCTGCTGGGTTCCTCCACAAGGCCACCTACACAACTCATATTAGCATTTTCACGGTTCTCTTTGAGTGCCCAAGGCAGATGGGAAACCCCTTAACTTCGTCATGAAGGCTGTGATTGGTATGACAGCATGTGCCATGGGAGCCCTTATGGGGACACCTTTTGTGGTTGTCCTGATCTGTATAATATCTGATGGTTGGTTGCCTTTGAAAGAGTGCAAAAGCTACAAGAATGTTGTTGTGCATTCTTGAGGCTTGCCCGGGAAAAGGGGGTTAAAACCGTTTGGAAGGGTTGTATCCCTACTGTGGCTAGAGCAATTGTTGTTGATGGTACCCAGCTTTCTACCTATTCACAACCTAAACAGCTTCTCTCAGTTTCAGGTTGCTTCTCTGATAACATCTTCTGTGATTTCTGTGCCAGCATGATTAGTGGGATGGTCACCACAACAGCCTCTATGCCTGTGGACATTGCTAAAACGAGGATCCTGAACATGTGGATGATTAATGGGAAGCCAGAGTATAAGAATGGATGGGATAAGGGCAGCTAGGTGGTGCAGTGGATGGAGCACCAGCCCTGGATTCAGGAGGACCTGAGTTCAAAGCTGGCCTCAGACACTTAACACTTACTGGCTGTGTGACCCTGGGAAAGTCACTTAACCCCAATTGCCTCACTAAAAAAAAAAAAGAATGGATGGGATATGCTGAGGAAGGTCATTCAACATGAAGGACTCTTCAGACTCTGGAAGGGATTCACCATTTACTATGCCCATCTTGGCCCTAATACTGTCCTCACCTTTATCTTCCTGGCGCATTTGAACAAGGCTTACAGGAATTTCTCTCAGTGGCTGAGGAACCCCAAGGGTGTTTAAGAGGCCCATGAACTGTACCTCAATCCTCCCAGCTCTTCTCATAAGTTCACCTTTATAAGGGGGTGTCTGGATGCTGATCCTTCTGTTCCTCCTATTTATTTCCCCCAGCTCCTTCCCTCCTCCTCCTATCACCACTATGTAGGTTTAAAGGACTTTGGTCTAAAAAAGACTGCTAATCTCATTGGGCATAGTTGATAATAGTAATAATAATGTGAAATGTCTATACTTCTAAAGGAAGAGAATAAAAATATTTAAAATGTTTTAGCTTACCAATCAAATAAAACTAATTGGTAAAATTATCAAAATTGAAGATTTCTCTAAGCCAAATTATTCATTTACCAATACAAATTCTGCAAAGTTTTGTAACTTTGACAATACAATTTCTTATAGATACTTAGTCAACTCAAATAAAAAATATTAAATATTGACTCTGAAGAAACATGTTAGAATTCAAAGATGGGGCAGCTAGGTGGCGCAGTAGATAGAGCACCGGCCTTGGAGTCAGGAGTACCTGAGTTCAAATTCGGCCTCAGACACTTAACACTTACTAGTTGTGTGACCCTGGGCAAGTCACTTAACCCCAATTGCCTCACTAAAAAAAAATTAAAAAAAAAAAAAGAATTCAAAGATGAATAAGATTCTGTCCCTGTTTCAAGATGTTATCCTCAAATAGAGAGGGGGGAAAAAGATACACAGATAACTACAATACTAAATAGAATATGGTAAGTCCATAAAGGAGGCAAATGCAAAATATTATGAGAATTTTACAAAAAGAAAAAATCGTTTCTTACTGTGGGATCATGAAAGGTATAGTATAAAAGGTGGCATTTAAATTGGATCAGGAGGGATCCCAATAGTTGAAGATGGTAGAATTAGTATAGACAAGGCGTTCCTGAAAGGCTTAGTGTAGTTTTAAACTATTATTGCTTATAATTGTGCCAAAACTTTTGGAACAATCTGTATTCTATTGTATATTTGCATAACAGGTTTTGAAGGAGAAATTGATAAGGAAGTCAAAGAGTAGTATTTCTGTATTTGAAGAATGTTCCAGGAGAAGGTATAAATATATTATCTGTATATGCACTGATTGCTCTGTTCCACCCAGCACTGAAACAGATTAGTTTTGGTAATAATATCTGTTTTAGAAAACTAAAGATAAATTGTGTATTCATTTGACTAGCTTGATTTTGAGATGGTCATATTCTTATACCTTAAAAAGAATATCTTTTGGGGCAGCTAGATGGTACAGTGGATAGAGCACCGGCTGTGGATTCAGGAGGACCTGAGTTCAAATCCGGCCTCAGACACTTAACACTTACTAGCTGTGTGACCCTGGGCAAGTCACTTAACCCCAATTGCCCAGCAAAAAAAAAAAAAAAAAAAAAAAACGAATATCTTTTTCCCCCAAATTTCAACACCTTTCTATTAGTAGTAGAGGGTTTGTTTTCAAAATGATGTTAGTTTTTTAAACAAGTTTACATTCCACTCATTGTGCTTGTAGGATTGAAAATAATCTGAAGAGACATATGTCATGCTAAAGAAATTAGAAGGTCAAGGAAGAAATTACCTGTGATATCTATGCAAAGGGGAAGAACAAATAAAAGATAGAGGACACAGAAGATAAAATGAATACTTTTGATTATGTAAAATTGAAAAGTTACTTTAAAACAAAAACAAAAACAACACATTTAAATTTTAAAGCAAAGTAGAGAAAAATATTGCAGAAAGTTTCTGATAAAGGTCCCATATCCAAAATATATATAAAACATTCAAATTTAAAAGAATGACGCATTCCCTAATTGATAGATGCTTTAATGAGGAACAGACAGTTCTCAAGGAAATCCAAGTAACTGACCATATAAAAATGTTCTAAAGCATTAATAATTAGAGAATGTGAATTAAATAAAGGCTTCATCTTCCCATAGGCAAAGATTACAAATAAGGATACTGACAAATATTGAAGGGGATATCAGGACAATAGGCACATTAAAACCAGAGGCAGTTAGTAGCACAATGGATGAAGTACTGTTCTTGGTGTCAGAAAGACCTGAGTTCAAAGATATTACTAATTGTGGGATCCTGGACAAGTCACTTAATCCCTGTTTGCCTCAGTTTCCTCAAATGCAAAATGCTACCTCACAGGATTGTTGTAAGGATCAAATGAGATATGTGGGAAAAGCACCTAACATTGTACCTGGCATATAGAAGGTGTTATATAAATGCTCATTTCCTTCCCTCCTCCCTTCTCCCTTCTCCCTTTCCCTAATGCACTGTTTGGTGGAGCTGTGAAATGGTCCTACCATTCTGGAAAGCAATTTGGATCTCTGCCAAAAAAGCCTCCTTTGACCCAGCAATACCATTACTTGGTCTATATATCCCAAGGAGATCAAAGAAATAGGAAAAGAATCCATTTGTACAGAAAATATTTATAGCAACTCTATGCAGTAGCAACAAACTAGAAAATAAAGAGATGTCCATCCATTGGGCTATGGCCAAAAAAATTATGGCATATTAAGCTTATCAAATATTATTTGTACTGTAAGAAATAACCAAATTTCAGAAAAAAATGGGAAGATCTGAATGAAAAGAGACAGAATGAAGTGAGCAGAACCACGATAACAACTTAATTTACAATACTATAAAGACAAACACCTTTGAAAGTTTTAAGAACAATGACCAACCATGATTTTATGAGACTCATGATGAAACATGTTATCCACTTCTTGATGGACTCAAGAGTGAAAAAAGGCAAATACTTTTGGACAGAGTCAATATGGAAATTTGTTTTCGAGATCATAAATACACAGGTTTTTAGGTTTGTTTTGCTTTGCTTTGTTTTTTTCAAAGAGAGGGTGGTGAGGGAGTGCAAAGGGAATAGGAATAATGTAGAAAACAAGTAAGCTCTCTAAGGGTTTGCAAAACTCTTTGCAAACATCACATTTGATCCTCACAACAACCTTGGGAAGTAGATCCTAGTATACCAATTTTACAGATGAGGAAACTAAAGGCTTCATGAAGTAAGTAGGACCTGAAATGAGCATTAAAGTAAGAGAAGAATTTGAATGAGGAAATATAAGAAGGAAGTACATTTCAAGCAAGGGAGGTAACCTTCTTCCATGCATAGAAGTGGAAGATAACAAAATAAAATCAGGGAATAAGTGGAAGTTGTGATTGTTTAAGACAGAGTAAATGAAGAGAAGTAATGTGAAATAAATCTAGAAAAGTAGATTGGGATTTAAAGCCTTTCATAATATGGCTCCAAATTCATTCTACAGACAATGGAGGATAACTGAAAGTTTTCGAATAGGCAGTCCCATCATCTTGTGCATTAGGAAGATTATCTTGGCAGCTGTGTGAATGACAGACCAGAAAATGGAGTGACTAAAAGTGGAGAGGCCAGTTAGAAAATGTTCACAAGGAGGGAATAGATTAGAGTTGTGTTGTAAAGATAGAATCAATATGACTTTACAATTGATTGCATGGAGCAAACAAAAGCAGTTCATAAAAATATAATCATCTTACAAGAAAAGGTAGGAAGATGAGGGGCAGCTAGATGGTGGAGTGGATAGAGCACCGGCCCTGGATTCAGGAGGACCTGAGTTCAAATCCGGCCTCAGACACTTAACATTTACTAGCTGTGTGACCCTGGGCAAGTCACTTAACCCCAATTGCCTCACACACACACACACAAAAAGAAAAGGTAGGAAGATGTATATAAATATATAAAGCCTTGCTCAGGAGCCTATTGACTGAGTCTCATTTGAGGCTAACTAGTATGGCAAAATGGCAGTTTGACAGAACAGTTTGTCATGAGAACTGAGCTCAAGAGCTACCAACAGGAATAAATGGGGACTGAGGAGTTGACATAACACAAATAAAGGAAAATGAGAAATTTGTAGTGACATGAAGAAAATATTAGATGTTTGTCTTATTTTTTTAGTCAGAAAGAATCTACAGAGTTCTTAAGGATGGTGAAGTTTGAGGCAAAAAATAAAATCTTAGAGACAAGAATAAATGAATGAATGATTGACAGAGTATTAAGCACTTACTATGTGACAAGAAATGGGCTAAGGTTTGGTGATACAAATAAAAAGGAATATAGTGTCTTATTTCAAGGACCTTACATTCTAATAGGGAAAGACAACATATAATGAGAAATGGTGGCTTGGGAATGGTGTTTTGGTATAGGAAGTCACTGGATTCATATTTAGAAAAATTATACAATTCATTGATTCTCCCTTTCCAGAGGCAATGGAAATGTTGATTTCAATGTAGTTTTCAGGAGACGAAATGGGAGGTCAAATCAATGAGAATCTAATAAATTCTTAGATGTAAAAGAGACCAACCTACATGAAGGTTGCTACAAAAAAAAAGAAAGAGTGATAAAAATAGTTCTAACCCTTTGGTGAAACAGACGAAAATCATTGTGGATGAAGATAAAGACAAAAGGTCTCAGGTAGCTTGAATATAAGGGGCTTAGTACTTCTCAGGGATGGTCTGTGGTATTCTGGTTTGGGAAGGTAGAATATCAACAGCAATAGTATAAAACTAGCCAGAATGAAGATGAGGATGCTTAATCCAAGGCAAATTATAGGGGCTTTTGATCATTGCTAGTGACTGAAGTTTTAAAAGAGCAATGGAAATTAGGGAAATTAATTTGTTAAGAAGACTGTGTCCAAGAATGACATTCGAATTTCTGAACCAAGTCTAAAAATAAAAGAATTATGATTTCTTAGAAAGTGACAAAGAAGATATATTGAGGGCAAATAGAAATGTATTTGCAGGGGGCCATGCTGATTTAATGTAAAAGAACTTTAATATGACGTAGGAAGACAATGAGAGAAATGCCTATAGCTAGGTATTGCTTAGTACTAATAATGAAGCCCTTGAGGTGGTCACATTAGTCAAATCTATAATGAATATTTCTATTTGGACTGGAACAAATTACCATATTTTACATAATTGTAACTTTGAATAGTGTGACTTTGAATACATGTGGTGAACATTTTAGGAGATTCGTTATTTGCACTAATTAGGACCTAGCTGCATTTGTTTCTTTATACCTAGATATAAAGAATAACTATGACATAAGAAGAAATAAAGCCTTAAAGATAAACAATAATTCAAATAAAACAAAAGATATGAAAAGAAGTGGCAATAATAACTATAGGCTCTGATATCAATATAAAAATTTTAAAAGTACAGGTGCCAATCAAGGTGAACATAACACAAAGGCTCTAATTTGTTGGGATTAGAGATGATAATTTAGGATTCATATTATTCATATGAAGATGAACAAAATTGGGGGTTATACTCTGAGCCATTCCCCCAATGCATTGGTGGTCAATGAATATGAAGGGTACTCAAAAGAAGAATTGCAAAAGAATAATAATAACAAATGTGTGAAAGAGGGTTCCAAATCAACAAAACTAAATGAAATAAAAATCAAAATAATCTATAGCTTCTTTACACCCTGAAAATTACCAATGATGATAGAAGATGGAAATAATAAATGTTAGAGAGTTTTAGAAAGAAAGCCATACTAACTAATACGGTATGGTTAGAACTGTGAAATGGTCCAACATTATGGAAAAACAATTTGGAATTATCATTTGAAAATGACTAAAATATCTATATTCTTTGACCCAGAGATCCTACTGTTTGGCATATTACTGAAAGATATGAGATATAAAAGGGGAGAGGAATACACCAAGACAGAGCCAAGATAGCAGAGTAAAAACAGAGACTTGCCTGAACTTTCCCAAATTCCTTTCCAAACAACTTTAAAATAACACTTCAAAATGTATTCTGGAGCAGTAGAACCAGCAAAAGGATGGAGTGAAACAACTTTCCAGCCCAAGACAACTTCTCAATGGAGTGAAAAAGAGCAAAGGCTATGCCCAGACAAGCCAGCAGCAGGTGGGGGCAACTGAATTGGCAATAGCAGCTTCCAAAGTTTTCAGCCCAAAGAAAGCAAAGGGGTCATATAAATGGTCAGAAGGAGATTACGGTGGACCCTTTGATGGTACTGAATGTAGAACTCCATTTCATTGCCCATACCTGGTTCCAGGTCATAGTAACAAGGCAAGGAAGAACACTATCACACTAGAGTGTGCAGCAGCAGGTGAGCAGAAACTCTGGTCACACTTCTAGGTTGGAAAAGAGTTCTAGTTCACAGACCAGAACACAGACCAGAAGAGCAGTTATCATACCTCTCCTTAGATCATACTGCCTTGGAAGCACTGAAAACTTACAGAACTCCAGAACTAATTCTGAAAACAGCAGGAAAAAAGGCCTGAAACTTGGAACAGTGTCCCTTACACCCCAGAAGCAGAGCCCAAATTTAATATAAAGGTAAAAGTCAAGAAATAGTCTGGGAAAAATTAATAAACAATTTTTTAAAACCTGACCATAAGAAGTTACTATGGTGACAGGGAAAAATCAAAACACAAATTCAGAAGACAACAAAATCAAAACTTCTACATCAAAAGTCTCAAAGAAAAATGTAAATTGATTTCAGTCCCAAAACAAAGTCCTATAATAGCTCAAAAAAGATTTTTAAAATCAAATAAGAGAGTCAGAGGAAAAATTGGGGAAAGAAAGAGAGATGCAAGAAAATCATGGAAAAAGAGCCAATAGCTTGGTAAAGGGGCATATGCACACACACGCACACACACACACACACACACACACACACACACACACACTGAAGAAAATAACACCTTAAAAACAGAATAGGTCAAATGGTAAAAAGACACAATAATCACTGAAGAGAAGTCCTTAAAAAGTAGAATTGGCCAAATGGAAAAAGATATACAAAAAAATCACTGAAGAAAAGAATTCCTTGAAAAGTAAAGTTGGGCAAGTAAAAGCTAATGACTTTATGAGACATCAAGAAACAATAAAACAAAATCAAAAGAAGAAAAAATAGAAGAAAATGTGAAATATCTCATTGGAAAAATAACTGACTTGGAAAATAGATTGAGGAGAAATAATTTAATAATTATTGGACCACCAACAAACTACAATCAAGAAACAGTTGAGATGTCATATTTCAAGAAATTATCAAGGAAAACTGTCCTTGTATCCTAGAACCAGAGGGTAAAACAGAAACTGGAAGAATCTACCAATCACCTCCTGAAAGAGATCCCTAAATGAAAACAGCCTGAAATATTATAGCTAAATTACAGAAGATGCACAATCCAAATACCATGGAGTCACAGTCTCCATTTGGCTGCTTCTACATTAAAAGATTGGAAGGCTTAGAATATGATATTCTGGAGGGTGAAGGAGATAGGATAATAACCCAATATCACCTAGCCAGCAAAATTGAATATAATCCATCAGGGGGAAATGGATATTTAATGAATAGAGGATTTTCAAGCATTCTTGATGAAAATATCAGAGCTGAATAGAAAATTTGACATTCAAATACAAGATCCAAGAGAAGCATAAAAAGGGAAACAGGAAAGAGAAATTATAAGGGATTCTATAAGGTTAAACTATTTATATTGCTACATGGGAAGATGATATTTGAAACTCCTAAAAACTTTATCATTATTAGAGCAGTGAAAAGGAGGATACATAGAGGGCAGAAGTGTGAATTGGCTATGATGAGATGATATCTAAAAAAAAAGGCATATGCCAATATATTTAAAGGAGTATTGTGTTGTAATAGCAAGAACTGAAAATAAGTAGATGCCCATTAAATGAAGAATGGCTAAGGAAATTAGTATGGATGAATATAATGGAATATGACTGCAGTATAAGAAATTTTGAACATGAAGATTTCAGAGAAGCACAGGAAAATGTATGTAAACTAGTAAAATGTAAACTAAAGAGAAACAAGAGCAATATATGTGGTAACTGCAAAATTGTGTATTTGTATGTGTATACACACACAAACACAAACGGAAAGAGATATTGGTCATCTTCTCTGAGAGCACTATAGTTGTAAAACTTTCTGCTTGCTACCAATCAACTCTGACCAAAATAGGAACTCTGAACCAACCAATCTCATAAGGTTTCTTAGATTGGATTGCTGTTCTATTATCCAGGTTTAGGCAAAGAAATACAAAGCAAAACTTCACAGGAAAGTAAGTGCCCAATGCCACATGGCCCTATCTACCAGGGTGAGGAATGGTGTTCAAGGAGTCCTACCTTTCACAGGATATTCTAGAGGCAGTTACTTGCCACACATTCCATAGACAGGGAGAGTTTCAAAAGACAGATTCAATCTTTTTAAAGTCTACTGATTTAGCACTTCTTGGCTCCATGGCCTATCTTCCTTGATTCAACTTTGACACAGCTCTACATGTTTTCCATTCATAGTACAGGAGACCAAGGGATCACCTACAGTGTGCTGTGTCATCCCAAAGTCCCAGGATTTTGGGAATTGAGCCAGAATACATGATCCAACAGAAAGGACTAGAACAAATGTATTATTTGGAAAAGACCCAGCTCCAGACATGCTCCATGGAATACACTTTAGTCATAGCCAAATAGAGGGAGGGAAGTCCCTTAAATAAACCAATTATAAATGCAAAAACAGACAACTCTGATTGATAATCCTTGCAGTATCAATATCTAGTCAAATAAAAACAGAGAAATACTAAAAAAAAAAGTTGGTCACTGTCATGGCAGATGTCCAGTACACAGCTCAAAAGATATTGGCTCTTAATGATGAAATCCTCTAGATGTCCCTACACTGTGCTCAACATACTTAAAACTTAGGATCCTATTTGAAATGGCAAACCAGGTTATGATTCTGTGATCTTTAAAAGATCAATTTGTCATTGAACCAAAGGACAGAAGAGAGATATTTAGTGTACAGAAATAGGCTATATCTTATTTCCAATCATGACACATATAAGGTAATGAAAGTTCTCAATCAGGTAACATAAAAGTGGAAGAGGAGGTAAACTGACTTTGTATCAAGGATGTGGGATAATGGATTGTGGCTACATAAGCCACTGTGATAATAAAGATACTAAAGTGTTGAGATAATATGTTTATATTTAGCTCATGCTCTTTTACCATGCTTTCCATAAAGTAAAAATATTCTAATCTGAAGCAACCCCATAGAACAAAGGAAAGGAGATTAATTTATTCAAGAAACATTCATTAAACACCCATTACATGCAGTGCAGTGTACTCTCCTAAGTCCTGAAGAACATATAAAATTTAGATAAGAAATGGTCCAGCTTTTATGAAGTTTAAGTCTAGCAATGGGCATAGATCCAATTCATTAGTCAGGATGGTATTTTATGTTAAGAGAATAACTGCATTAGTGTTTTATAGCTACAGGAAATATGATTTCAACTAGATTTTCTCTGGTAGATAGTAATGTTAAGGAAGATCATGTTCATTCTATACTAAAGGATATTATCTTTCAAATATATATGGTTGAAATATGTATCTGTAGATGTTTTATTTTTGTTGGCATGTGTAACTTAAAAAGCAATAGTACTTACCTACAAAAGAAACCATTTTGAGAACATAAACACTTAAAATGAGTTGCACTTTTATGGGATATTAGTTAATATATCTTTGGTTTCACCACATTTTTGTTATATTGGTATATGTAGTAATCTATACAAAAATTTTCAATTCAATACAATGAATATCTATTAAATATTTACTATTCCAAAGCTCTTTGCTAAGTTCTGATGAAGAGGAAAAAAGACAAAGAATACATAAATAAGTTTGAAATCTCATAGGAAATGTTGTTGTGCTTCATTCTCAGAGAGGACTATGTTGAAGTCAAGGTATAGTGTGTCTGACTATGGCTGATCAGATCAATATGAGTCTGGAAGGCTGTACCACAGTTCTGGCACAAATAGTTCACATAAACATTTGGAGTGAAGATGTCTCAAAATTTGTGCATCTCACATTTCTTTTGAGCAAATGCAATTCTGGCTTCACTCGTAGAGTAAAATGCCTTGTTTGAAGCAGGTATGCCATGATGGGCAGTCCTTTGCCAGTGTCTCTCACGTCACATGGTCAATTACAAAGTTTTTCAGAGAGACCTTGAGAGTATTCTTGTATCACTTCTGACCACTGTGTGAGTGCATGCCTTGTATAAGTTCTCTGTAAAATAGTCTTTTAAGCAAATGTATCTTTGATATTTGAATAGCATGGACAGCCCATTGAAGTAGTGCTCTCTGCAACAGAGTTTGAATGCTTTGCAATTTAGATCAAGAAAGACCTCAGTGGCTGGTACCTTCTGCCAGGTGATTTTCAGAATCTTCCTAAGAAAATTCAAATGGAAGTGATTTAGTTTCCTGACATAGTGCTGGTATACTGTCCAGGTTTCATAGGCATACAGAAATGAGGTCAGTACAATAGCTCTATAGACCTTCAGTTTGGTAGGCAGCCTAATACTTCTCTCACATACTTTCCTTCAGAGTCTCCCAAACACTGAGCTAGCTCGGGAAATGCATGTGTCAACCTCATAATCTTGTGTACATTCCTGGAAATTATACTGTTGAGGTAAGTAAATTTATCTGCAGCAAAGTCAATTTTTTTTCATCTGTTGTAACCAATGGTTCCATGTATGTTTGGTGTGGTGCTGGTTGGTGGAGCACTTGTGTTTTCTTGGTGTTCATTGCTAGGCCAAAATTAGCACAAGCAGCAGAGAACCAATCCATATTTTGTTACATTTCAGTTTCAGAGGCTGTATTGAGTATATAAACATCTGCAAACAACGCCACCCCCCCAAATCACACAGGAACTCTCCCTCCACTTGTATCTTGGCTTGCAGTCTTTTCAAGTTAACATAATTTTCTATCAGTGCAGTAGTTGATCTTGATAGTGTTTTTGTCCTAATTGAAGGTATCTGCTGAAATCATCATGCTAAATATCATGGGAGCAAGCGCACAGCCTTGCTTCACTCCATTGGTGGCTGGGAAAGTATGAGAGTATCGTCCATTATCCAGAACCTGTGCAACCATGCTATCATGAAACTGATATACAATATTGATGAACTTCTCCAGGCAACCGAATTTTGACCTATTTTTCCATAATCCTTCACAACTGACAGCATCAAATTCCTTAATCAGGTCAATGAACATTATGTATGGACCTCTGTGCTGTTCCTGATATTTTTGTAGAGTTGTCAGTCATTCCTCAGGCTTCTCTGAAGTCGTACTGGCTCTTAGGAGGATGACCATCTTCCAGGTGAAGGATCAATGAGCCTATTAAAGACGACTCTGGCAAGAATCTTACCAGCAATTACTAAGAGAGAGACTCCCCCGCCCCTACCCTGTGATTGTCACAGGAAAATCTATTTGATTTACCCTTATGGACTTTTCTTGGTCATAAAATTCCCTTTCCATATAGCTCAGAAAATTTACATCAGATTTTATATGAGCAGTGGACCCCCTGCTTTGTAAATAATATCTGAAATAGAATCAGCATCAGGTGCTTTCAAAACAGAAGAAGCCTAATGGCATTTGAAACATCTTTTTGAGTTGGAAATTCAGCTAGAGAGGGACTGACTTTCAAACTGAGGTATACGGTTTCAACATTAATTTATTATGGTCTGTTGACAAAAATATGGAAGTGATCATCCCATCTCTCCAGGATTATGTCTTTATCACTAATCAAGGTAGATCCATCAGCTTGAGAAACACCATAAGATTTTGACCCATTAATAGCCTTTGAAGTATCATATAAGTGCTTTAGATTGTTACTATCAGAGTATAAAACTGAATTTCATTAGCCTTCTTACTGGGCCAGGAATCATGAATTTCTCTAAGCTTCACTTATACTTTACTTTTGATAAAATTAAATGCTGCTTTCTTAGAGATGGATGAATTATCCTGCTGGTAAACCCTGTGGAGTTCTCATTTTTCATTTGGCAGCTTCTGAATTTCCCCATCATTTTTATCAAACCAGTCTTCATGTTTGCAAGTATTCTGGCCCAGATGAGTAAATGTGGCACTATAGACCAAATCTCTGAAAACTGCTCATTCTTTTTCTGTTCCACTGTTGCCTACCATTTATTCACTTGGCTTTTCCTCCAAGTTAGCAAAGAACTGTTCCTCCTTAGAGAAGTAATCTAATCTGTTGACTTTAAGGCTTCTGATATGTGAATATTTAGCTTGACAAGCATAGGGGATTTCCAGGGTGGAGCCAAGATGGCAGAGGAAAAGCAGTAAGCTCTTGGAACTCATGACACAATCACCCAAAAAAAACCTGCAAATAATGCCGTAGGACAATTCCTGGAGCAGCAGAACCCACAAAAGAATGGGCTCAGATCATTGTCCAGCCAAAGATGACTTAGAAAGTCAGAAGGAGGGGGGTTCTATGCTGGGGAGGGAGTAGAGCTGAGGAAACGCTGACACAGATCCAGTCCCAAGCAGGCAGACCAAGAGAAGAGACCCCTGGAGCCTCTGAATCAACTGCAGCACCAGTGTCATCTAGAACTAAGCTCATGGTCTGGTGAGAGGGCTGAGTGGTTGGCTGGGGGGAGGTTATAGGGATCACTCCTGGTGCTGAGGCAGAACTTGGGTGTTTCACCCCTTCTGGGAATAAGGAAGCAGGCTTGAGTAGCAATGGCCCAAGTGGGAGAGGGGTGAAGGCTTATTGGAGCTAACAACCACAGCACACAAAGCTTTGCTGCCTGGTTAATTAGCAAGCTGGCCTGGGGTTATCTACAGAACAGAGAATAGGCCAGGTGAGTGAAGAACCTGGCCCCCTTAAATCATGGCAACTTAGGCCCCTGAAGCATTGGATAGTACATCCTGGAAGCAGTGTCCCACTTTAAGAAGGAGGAAAAAGTCAAGTAAAATATGGCAAGATGAGCAGACAGAGAAAGATGCAGACCATAGAAAGTTTCTTTAGTGACAAGAAAGATTGAGGTAAACCCTCAGAAGAAGATAGCAATATCAGGGTTCCTACATCCAAAGCTTCCAAGAAAAATATGAATTGGTTTCAGGCCATAGAAGTGCTCAAAATGGACTTTGAAGATAAAGTAAGAGAGGTACAGGAAAAGATGGAAAGAGAAAAGAGAGTGATAAAGAAGGGTCATCAAAAAAAGTCAACAACTTGAAAAGTCAAATCAGATAAATGGAAAAGGAGGTACAAAAGCTCTCTGAAGAAAATCATTGCTTAAAAATTAGGATTAAGCAAATAGAAGAAAATGACTTTATGGGCAATGGGAAATATCTCCTTGGAAAGACACCTGACCTAGAAAATAGATCCAGGAGAGATAATTTGAAAATTATTGGCATACCTGAAAACCATGATCAAGGAAAAAGCTTAGACATCATTTTCCCGGAAATTGTCAGGGAAAATTTCCCTGATATTCTAGAAGCAGAAGGCAAAATAAAAATTGAAAGTATCCACCAATCACCTCCTGAAAGAGATCCCAAAATGAAAACACCCAGGAATATTACAGCCAAATTCCAGAGCTCCCAGGTCAAAAAGAAAATATTGCAAGCAGCCAGAAAGAAACAATTAAATTACTGTGGAGCCACAGTCTGAATAACACAAGATCTAGCAGCTTCTACATTAAAGGATTAGAGGGCATGGAATATGATATTCCAGAAGACAAAGGAATTGGGTTTACAATAAAAAATTACCCATCCAGAAAAACTGAGTATAATCTTTCAGGGGGAAAAATGAGACTTCAATGAAAAAGAGGACTTTCAGGTATTTGTGATGAAAAGACCTGAACTGAATAGAAAATTTGACTTTCACATACAAGACCCTGGAGAAGCATAAAAAGGTAAACAAGAAAAAGAAATCAAGAGGGATGTTCAAAGGTTAAACTGCTTATATTCCTACATGGGAAGATGATACATCTAACTCGTAAGAAATTTCTCAGTATTAGGGCAGATGATAGGAAGAAATTTAGGCAGAGGGAACAGGTGGGAATTTATTGTAAAGGGATAATATCTGTAAAGCATTTTTTAATTTTTTATTTTTGTGGGGCAATGAGGGTTAAATGACTTGCCCAGGGTCACACAGCTAGTAAGTGTCAAGTGTCTGGGGTTACACCTAAACTCAGGTCCTCTTGAATTCAGGGCTGGCGCTTTATCCACTACACCACCTAGCTGCCCCCAAAGCATTTATTTTTTTATCTTTTTTTTCCTGTGGGGTGGTCAGAGTTGGGTGACATGCCCAGGTTCAAGGAGTGGGTGAGTGTCCTGTGATTGGAGCCAGATTTGGGCTTGGGTCCTCCTGGGTCCAGGGCGAGTGCTTTGTCTATTTGTCACCTAGCTGCTCCATGATGACATCTTTAAGGTAAAATTGAGGGGTGAGATGATTGCACTAGTAGAGGGGAAGGTGAGAGGTAGAATTGGGTGAAATACCACATAAAAGAAACAGGAAAGGGCTTATGGAGCAGAGGGAGAGATGGGGGAGAAGCAGGGCAGTGAATGAACCTTACACTCATCAGAATTGGCTTGATAGGGGCAGCTAGGTGGCACAGTGGATAAAGCACCGGCCCCGGATTCAGGAGTACCTGAGTTCAAATCTAGCCTCAGACACGTGACACTTACTAGCTGTGTGACCCTGGGCAAGTCACTTAACCCCCACTGCCCTGCAAAAAAAAAAAAAAAAAGAATTGGCTTGATGACCTTTATCTCATCAGAGTTGGCTCAAGGAAGAATTAACATACACATTCAGATGGGTAAAGTAATCCATCTAGCCCTGCAGGAAAGTAGGAAGGGAAGGGGATAAGGAGGGAGGGGTGAAAGAAGGGAGCACAGATTGAGGGAGAGGGCAGTCAGCAGCAAATCCATTTTGAAGAGGGATCAGGTGAAAGAAAATAGATAATAGAGTATATGTCATCAAGAAGGGAATAGGATGGAGGAAAACAGTTAACAATTGTAATTGTGAAAAAGAGAAAAGGGAAAAAAATGTACAAAAAATATTCATAGCAACTCTTTGTGGTGCCTAAGATTTGGAAAGCAAAAGAATGCCCATCAATTGGGGAATGACTAAACAAGCTGTGGTATATGATTGTAATGGAATATTATTGTGCTATAAGATATGACAAGCAGGATGATTTCAGAGAAACCTGTAAAGACATGTGAACTAAGGTATAGTGAAGTGAGAAGAACCAGGAGAACATTGTGCACAGTGACAGCATTATTGTTCTTTGAGCAATTGTGAATGACAACTACTCTCAGCAATACAATGATCTAAGACAACCCCAAAGGACTAATGATGAAACATACTATCCACCTTTAGAGAAAGAACTGATGTTGATTGAGCACATAGTGAAGCATGTTGTTTTGTGCTTTCTTCTTTTTTTACTTGAATCTTTTTGTATAAAATGACTAATATGCTAATGTGGTACAAAATTGCACATGTACAACCTTTATCTGGTTGGATTCTGCTTCAAGGAAGGAGGAGGGGAGGGAGGGAGGGAATGAGAGAGGGATAGAACTTGTTACCCAAAACCTTAAATAAATAAAAAAATAGATAAACAGATAAAAAAGAAAGAATAAATGAATGAATACAATAAATAAACAAAATAAATACAAAAGACAAGCATCAATCTATGATCAGTCTAGCACTCTATGCCACCCATTGCCTTCATCACTCTCACATACTCTCTGTCTATTCTTCTTACAATCATATAATCTATTAAAGGTAAATGTTTGCTGTGATGGTGTATCCATGAAGTTTTATTGCATTAACATAATGGAAACCAGTGTGATGAGGAGGCCATGAGATGCACAAGTCTTCAGTAGCAAACTGAGTGTGGAAGCATTTTATAGGTTCAGAGCATAGGTGGTCTTTACACACTGCTTCAAGCTGATTGTTTAGCATCATCCAAATTCATTTGTTCACTGGTCTTGAAGGTGGTCTCAAGTTGAGTTCAAAGTCCTTAGCTTCTGAGAACAATACCTTCTTCAAATAACTTTTTTTTTTAGTGAGGCAATTGAGGTTAAGTGACTTGCCCAAGGTCACACAGCTAGTAAGTGTCAAGTGTCTGAGGCCAGATTCGAACTCAGGTCCTCCTTACTCCAGCGCCTGTGCTCCATCTACTGTGCCACCTAGGTGCCCCAGCACAATACATTCTTAAGGGCAAGCCAGTTGTGGTTACAACCTAATTAACTTGAAGTAGGCTAATCAGCAAATTCAATCACTTTCATTTAATTCAATAAGTTTAGATTAATCTCCAGGTGGGCCTTTCAGTATCTGCCAAATCCCATTATTTTCTCACAATATCATCCCTTCATATTCAAATCACATCTGTGCCCTCTGTCTAAATATTCTCTAACCAACTTCCCTAATAGTGAGAAAGTTCTTATGAGTTACATGTATAATCTTCCCATGTAGGAATGTAAAAAGTTTAACCTTTTAATATCCCTTATGATTTCTTTTTCCTGTTTACCTTTTTATGCTTCTCTAGGATCTTGTATTTGAAAGCCAAATTTTCTATTCAGCTCAGGTCTTTTCATCAAGAATGACTTAAAATCCTCTCTTTCATTGAATTCCCATTTTCCCCCTGAAGGATTATATTCAGGTTTGCTAGGTAGTTGATTCTTGGTTTTAATCCCAGTTCCTTTTCCCTCCTGAATACCATATTCCAAGCCCTCTGATGCTTTAATGTAGAAGCTGCTATGTCTTGTGTTATCCTGACTGTGGCTTCAAAATACTTGAATTGTTTCTTTCTGGCTGCTTGCAATATTTTCTTTTTGACCTGGGAGATCTGGAATTTGGTTATAATATTAATGGAAGTTTTCATTTTGGAATCTCTTTCAGGAGGTGATCAGTGGATTCTTTCAATTTCTATTTTACCTTCGGCTTCTAGAATACCAGGCAGTTTTCTCTGACAATTTCTTGGAAGATGATATCTAGCCTCTTTTTTATCATGGCTTTCAGACTGTCCAATAATTTTCAAATTATCTCTCCTGGATCTATTTTCCAGGTCAGAGATATTTCAAATTGCCTTCTATTGTTTCATTCTTTTGGTTTTGCCTTATTGTTTCTTGATTTCTCATAAAACAATTAGCTTCCATTTGCTCAATCCTAATTTTTAATGAATTATTTTCTTCAGAGAGCTTTTGTATTTCCTCTTCCACTTGTCCAACTTGGCCCTTCAAGTTGTTGACTTTTTTTCCCCACGATTTTTTTGCATCACTCTCATTTCTCTTTCCATTTTTTTCTCTACCTCTCTTACTTTATTTTCAAAGTCCTTTTGAGCCCTTCTATGGCCTGAGACCAATTCATATTTTTCTTGGAAACTTTGGATGTAGGAGTTTTGACTTTTTTATCTTCTTCTGAGGGTATATTTTTATCTTTCTTGTCACCATAGAATCTTTCTAGGGTCAGCATTTTTTTCTCTTTATTCTTTTGTCCAGCCTATTTCCTGACTTTTAACTCTTTGTTAAAGTGGGGCACTGGTTCCAGGGAGGAGAGCACACTGTCCCAAGCTTCAGGGGGTTTGGACAGATGTTCTCTGACATACTTATAGAAATTTTTAAGTCCTTAGTTCTTCCAAGGTAGTATGATTTAAGGAGAGATATGTTTACCACTCTCCTGGCCTGTTCTCTGGTCTGCAAGCAACCACAGGCCTGCTTCTCTGACTTGGAACCCACAACAGAATCCTGTTCCACTGTGGCTACAATTTCTTCTGTGCTTGTGCTCCTCTCCCACCTGGGACCACCACATAAGACTGCTACCCATATTTGAGCACAGGCAAAACAACAGATTCCCACCTCAGCACCAGCAAAGAGACCCCTGTATAATCTCCCACTGGCCAAATACTCGACACCCTCACCATGAGTGAGCTAAGTTCTACAAACAGCTACTGACACAGCTGATTCAGAAGCTCCTGAGGCCCAGTTTCACTGGGCTGGCTCTGCACTGGGGTTGGGTCTGTGCTAGGGCAGCCTGCACTGAGCTTTGCTTTGCTCCACTCTCACCCTGGTACAACAGACCTTTCCTGCCAACCTTCTAAGTTGTCTTTGGCTGGAAAATTATTTCACCCTATCTTTTGGTGGGTTCTGCTCAGACTATAGTAGTTTTGATTGCAAAACCTATGCCAGATTCACAGCACTCCCCTTCCTTGTGGCCATGCCAGAAAAATGTGTATCCAACTCCAACTTCAGTAAGCTGGCCTTCATTTCCCAGCCTTATTTTACTCAAGGCTACTGTTTGGATGCAATACCTGCTATGTTGTCTCTCAATAAGACCTGTTTTTCTTTCAGATCTACTGATTTCATGGTATCCATAACCATGTGCACATTCCATATAACAATGGTAAGTATAATCATCTTTGCAAAAGTTGTTGTTGTTGTTGTTTTGACCATAGGGTGGGACTTCCCACCTGCCACAGTAAACAGCCAGGGTTAGGTGAAGCAAACAATTTTAAGGAACCTTTTCTAATCCTTTCCTAATACCAGGAGGTAAGCAGTATAATCCCTCAAAAAGACTGTTCAAACAGAAGCAATGTAGTCAAAATTAAAAGGAAAGAAAAAAGCTGAGAAACAATTTTTCCAGTCAGTATTTCTGATAAATGCCTCACTTCTAAAATATATAGGAATTAAATCAAATTTATAAGAATGCAAGTCATTCCCCAATTGAGAAATGGTCAAGGGATATGAACAGGCAGTTTTCTGATGAAGAAATCAAAGCTATCTTTTGCCATATGAAAAAAAATGCTCTAAATCACTATTGATTAGAGAAATGAAAATTAAAACAACTCTCAGGTACCACCTCACAACTATCAGATTGGCTAATATGACCAAAAAAAAAGGAAAATACTAAATGTTGGAGAAACTGTCGAAAAATTGAAACACTAATGAATTGTTGGTGGAGTTCTGAACTGATCCAACAATTCTGGAGAGCAATTTGGAACTATTCCTAAAGGGCTAGGAGACTGTGCATACCCTTTGATCCAGTAATACCACTACTAGATTTATATCCCAAAGAGATCATAGAAAAGGGAAAAAAAGGACCCACACATACAAAAATATTTATAGCAGCTCTTTTTGTGGTGGCAAAGAATTGGAAATTGAGGGAATGCCCATCAATTGGGGAATGGCTGAACAAGTTGTGGTATATGAATATATTGTGCTGTAAGAAATGCTGAGCGGGCAGATTTCAGAAAAACCTGGAAAGTCTTAAATGGACTGATGCTGAGTGAAGTGAGCAGAACCAGGAGTACATTGTACACCGTAACAGCAATATTGTGTGATGATCAACCGTGATAGAATTGGCTCTTCTCAGCAGTGCAATGATCCAAGACAGTTCCAAAAAACTCATGATAAAAAATGTTCTGTACATATAGAAAAAAAGAATTATTGGTTCTGAATGCAGATTGAACCAAAATGCCTCTGCTTTTTGGCTGTTTTTTTTTTCTTTTTTGAGGTTTTTTTCCCTTGTGTTCTGCTTCTTCTTTCACAATATGACTAATGCAGAAATATGTTTAATGTGATTGCACATATATAACCTATCAGATTGCTTTCTGTCTTGGGGAGTGGGTAGGGAAGGGAGGAAGGGAGAAAAATTTGGATTTGAAAATTATCTTTACGTGTAACTGGAAATAATAAAATGCTTTTATGGTAAAGAGAGAGAGAGAGAGAGAGAGAGAGAGAGAGAGAGAGAGAGAAGGCTATTCAGACACCCAGGGAACTGATTCATTCTAGTGAGAAGATGAACCTATGTCCTGGGCTGCCTGTGTGCAGGTTTGTGACCACATCTCCCAGTGTATACTTCATCACTTGCCTGATACTTCATCATTTCCTGTCACCACAGGACATTAAGGTAGGCAAAAATGATAAAATGGTATGGGCAATGTGTTTTGATTTGCCCATAAATTAAATTTAAGTAAGACAGAGTTGCATGAAGCTGTTGGCTTCACTCTCTTTCAGAGTCATCAAAGTCAAGTGGTAAAACAAAGTAAGACAACCAGTGATGGTTCAGGATTCAGCGTATGACATTGGCATCTTTGATGCCTAACCAAGCTCTAAGAACTCCACTGTGCCTGCTTCATCCACCTTCATAGACATTGGAACAAATTGTTCTCATCTACTCATTCCACTAAGGGAAGTCTTCACATGATTGGAGCAGACACCCACTTAACTCAAAAAAGCATATGAGACCCTTCAGTTACCCTCAACCTGGTTTAGCTCATCTGCCAAAAACTTTAGAAGGGTATGACCACTGTACATGCTATAGCTTCTTGGAACCAGAGGGGAGGGTTGGGTGAATCAGATGGACACCAACAATGAAAAGTACCCCTGAAAAGGCTTAGCATCTCTCACACCAGAGGTACTAGTCTAGTCTAGAGAAAATATTTGTGAAGTACTTTTGAACCACGAATGAATTTTACATATAATAAAAATAGCTAGCATTTATTTGTATAAGTTCAGGTTTCTAGCTTTTTACATAAATATAACTTCTTGGTATATAGATACTCTACCACCACTTTCATCTAATTTTGTTGGATTTTTTTAAACAAAATATTTTTCCACTGCTATAATCCAATTATAAGTTGTATTCCATCAATTCTCAATAACAAACATGAAGTCATATTTTATCTTAATTCATTAAGAATTGAATGTGTCAATTACTGTCACTCTAGAAAATAAGTTATAGGCATTTCAAAAACATAATTCATTTTTTCCAGTTATTCTCTACTATGAATTGCTAGACACTGACACTGTTATTACTCCTTTTGAATGCTGTTTGATTACATCATGTCTAATTTATCAATTATATATCTGAACACTTATCTCCTATAACTTTCATTTTTAGTTCAAATCCTTCTGATCAGACCAGCAAATTTCTAGTAAAACAATGTATTCCTGGTTCTTGATCCTTGCTCAAGAACCCACAAATATTGAGCCAAAACACACGCACATCCTATTCCCTAACACCATTTCCTTAGCCTGAATCACATAATTCAGAGAATCACAGAATCTGCAAATTGGAAGGGAATTTATAGCCCATATAATTCAAACTGTATTAGAATTCCTTTTTCATCAGCTTGTCAAATGGTCATCCAGTTTTTGCTTGAAAACCTTTGGTGAGGGAAAGCCTTCCATCCTCTTTATCCTTTGTTTGGTCATGAACCTTTTTTTTTTCTAACTATAGATCAGATAGGTGGTTTTTATTTGTTTTTCTCATATGTTAAGCAATTAATCAATAAAAAATTATTAAGAGGGGGCATCTAGGTGGCACAGTGGATAATGCACCAGCCCTGGATTCAAGAGGACCTGAGTTCAAATCTGACCTCAGACACTTGACACTTACTAGCTGTGTGATGTTGCACAAGTCACTTAACCCTCAATGCCATGCCAGAAAAGAAGAGAAGAGAAAAGAAAAGAAAGAAAAGAAAGGAAAAAGAAAAAAGAAAAAAAATTATTAAGCACTTACACCTGCCAATGTGCTAGGTACTACGGATAAAAAAAAAGAGACAAAAGGCAGTCTCTGCCATCCAGGAGTTTAAAATCTAATGGGGGACACAATATGCAAACAAATACATGCAAAGTACACTTTGTACAGGATAAATAGGGAATAATTTTGGTTTTTTGGTGAGGCAATTGGGGTTAAGTGACTTGCCCAAAGTCACACAGTTAGTTGTCAAATGTCTGAGGCCTGATTTGAACTCAGGTCCTCCTGAATCAAGGGCCGGTGCTCTATCCACTGCGCCACCTAGCTGCCCCTAAATAGAGAATAATTAACAGAGAAAAAGTACTGGAATTAAGAGAGGTTGGGCAAGGCTTTCTGTAGAACGTGGGATTTAGTTGGGACTTGGAAGCTGGAGAAGTCACTAGTGAAAAAAAGGACAATGGGCATTTCAGTCATGGGGAACAGCCAGAGAAAATATCCAAAGCTGAGAGTTGTAATGTCTTGTTTGTGAAATAGCCAGGAAACCAATGTCCCTACATTATAAGAGGCCTAAAAGGTATTGGAGAGGGCTAGGTTATGGAGGACTTTGAATGCCAAATAAAAGACTTTGCATTTGAGCCTAGAGGCAATAGGAAACACAAGAGTTTATTGACTAGTAGAGTGAAATGATCAGACCTGCACTTTAGGATAATCACATTAGTACCTGAATGAAGGGTAGATGGGAGTTAGGGGAGAGATTTGAGGCAGGCAGACCCACCACCAAGCTGTTAGAAAAATCTAGGCATTAAGTGATAAGGGCTTGCCCTAGAGTGGTGGCAAGGTAGCACTATCAGAAGTGGGGCAAATTGGAGAGGTTTTACAAAGGTGAAATCAACAGGTCTTGACAAGAAATTGGCCATGGGGGTGAGAGATTAAGTCATAGATCCTCTTTGAGCTTAATTTGGTATAAAGTAGTGGTCCTGATCTATGGGATTTCTTCCAGATTGCTGTCCAATTTTCCCAGAAGATTTTATAAAGTACTGAGTCCTAATACCATTAACTGGGGTCTCTGTGTTTATTGAATAGTAAGCAACTAGACACACTTGCTAATATATATACCTAATCTATTCTACTGATTGTTCTCTCTATTTTTAATGAGTATCAAATTGTTTTGAGAATTGCTGCTTTGTAGAAGTTTGAGATCTAGATTATTTCCCTTGATATTTTTTTCTCTTTTCTTTTTGCCTCCGTATAAATTTCATTATTATTTTTTCTAGTTCCATAATGGAATTATTTAGTAGTTTGATTAGTATGGCATTGAAGAAGGAAACTAATTTAGGTGATATATTAATGTGATGGAATACTATTATAGCATAATAAATGAAGAAATAAATATTTTTAAAAGATGTGAAAAGACATGAACTGATGCAGATTAAAATAAGCAGAACCAGAAACACGATTATATAATAATATCAGTATTCAAAAAATAAATTAATTAAAAGAATGAAATGACAAAAACAGAATAATTCATACAATAGCAATTCTGTAAAAGAAAAAGAAATCATTGAAAGATGGAAGAATTAAGATCTTCACAATGATCAGTCATGAGAATAATGAGGAAACATACTTGTCTACTTCCTGAGAGAAAGGCAATAGATTTAAGGGAAACATATGAGATATATATTTGTATAAAGCCAATGTATACATACATACATATGTGTGCATAAGTATGTATGTATTCAATGAGGGAGCTGTGTTTGCTTGACTATGTACATTTGTTTTAAGGAATTTGTTTTTCTTTTCTCTTGTTTGCCCAATGGGGGTAGGGTAGGTCAGAGGAAGAGTAAATTATTTCTGTTAATTTTTTTAACTACAAATTTAAAAGGGGAGAGGGTGCTACAGATGTGGAATGTGGCGTACACTTTTATATGGGGTCACAGTACTGTTAGATTGATTGTTTTACTTTGTTATAAGAGAATTCTCATGGACTTAAGGTATTACCACTAGATGAGTTCTTGAAAACATTCCTCTTTCAAAGAGTTACTCACCCAGACAATCCAATCAAAATTTAAGTAAAGGTTTTTATTATTTGGCACACAGAGGTATGGCCAGGAGAAGAAGCCTAGGCTTCGACTCCCAGGAAGGTACAGGTTTATAGCATGTTCCTTTATCAGACAGTACATACAGTTATGGATGGAAAAAGAAAATTAACTTCAATTCCCTGGGAGGTTTAATCAGACAACCATAGAGATATAGCTGGGAGAAGAAGCCCAACTTCAACTCCCCAAACAAAGGAGATCACAATTTAATAGAGGCAAGAAGGGGGTGTGTGTGTGGGGGGGAGAGACCTAAGGATGAAAAGTTACAGCAGTTTGAAAATGATGATGTTAGCTATTTGGATATATGAATAATAAAAATTCCACATTTCTAACTTGAGATTATTGTCACTACCTGGTCCTAATCACATAGCAAACATGACTGGCTCCCAACTAAACTCATGTTGTAAATTCAAGGAGCCCAGCTTTCCAGGTGGCTGCCTTATTATCTGTTTGACCAGCCACTACCTGGTTAATCAACTATTTTGCTTCTCCAAGGAAAGAGTAATCTATAACTGACCCCAACAAGCTGATCAACCACATTTCTCCATGGACATAGTGTCCCCCTCAGGGCCAGATCATCCCCAACTGGACCCAGGTCCATCAGGCTACTACTACAGAAGGTAATCTGGAAATGTCTACAAAGCAAACACATAAATAAAACTTTTAAAAGAGAAGAGAGGGGGGCAGCTAGGTGGCACAGTGGATAAAGCACCAGCACTGGATTCAGGAGTATCTGAGTTCAAATCCAGCCTCAGACACTTGACACTAGCTGTGTGACCCTAGGCAAGTCACTTAACCCCCATTGCCCTGAAAAAAAAAGAGAGAAGAGAGTAGAGGAGTAAGAAAAGGAAAAAAGAGAGAGGGGAAGGAGAAGAGGAAGGAAAGAAACCTTCTGCTCTCTGAAGCAGGCAGAATAGTTCTAATTGTTAGAAAGTCTTTTCCTCCACAATTGGACCTAAATTTGCCTTAATGTTAAGTCCACATATTGCTCAAAATTCTGCTTCCTGGGATTACACAGAACAAGTTTAATGCTTCTCTCCAATATTATATACTTTCAAATAATTGCATCTAGCTCTCAGATCCTTTTTGGACCTAATGGGGTTATCATTAGGGGCTTTGCTTTTGATTTAAGAGGATTTGCTCTGAATTCAATTGGATTTTGAAAAATAAATAAATAAGTGCCTATTATGCGCAGAGCACTATAAGGGAAACAAAAGCAAAAAACAAATAAATTGTCTCTACCCTTAAGGAGCTTATAATCAATTAGATATAGCACAGTTTAAGAAGGACAAAGGAAGTGCTATGCTAACAGTTAAACACAGTAGGAAAGAATTGCAGTGAAAAATTGTCAATCAGTTCATTGTTCAACCAGAGATGAGCAGCCTCACCCATAAGACAATTACACTTGTCTAAGGAGGGTTATAACTTGTGGCCATTGTAACTTTGTGCTGCCAGGGAAGCATGTAGACATACTCTACACTGTTCCAGATGACCCTCCTTTGAAGAAGCCATAGGGTAATCTTCAGGCAGGCACACGCACACGCACACACACACACACACACACACACACACACAAAATTGACAAAAAGTAATAAGGACTAGTGTTTCCTAGTGATTGTGAAGAGGTAAAAGAAAGAACTCTGTCCTGGCAAGGGAATCAACATGGGGCCATAGATATTCTAACCAAACTTCACTTTCAGGAAGCAGACCAAATCATTGTTGTACAATCTACTTTCCTTACCTTTACTGGGCTCATGTGGGCAATTAAGCTTCTGAGGATGCACTATCAAGCCTCATTCTCTGCATTATTTTGTGACCCTGACCCTCTACAGGATATGATAGTTTAATATACTAAGGCTGATAAACAAAGGGAGTTTGTATTTTTGACAGAATTATAGTCACATTAGAATTGATCAGCTTTTTATAGAATCATATACATGTGGGAATTGACTTGCTAAAATGACAAAAACACCAGAAGCAAAGGAAAAATAATCATTTCAAGCTATAAAGTCATATCCATTACAAATAATCACCCACAGCTACATAGTATGCAAAAAATTTCGCAAAATTATTAATTTTAGCAAATAACACTTTAAGTCTAGTCATCTATTTTCAAAGATTTAAAAAAAAAACAGAAATAATGCTCCCAAACTTTCACCCTTTTTTTGTTACTATAGAAGTTCTCAAACAATCATAGGGCCCGAATGGAGCCAGAAACGTCATCTATTTCATTGCATGTCATAAGGCAGAGAGGCAGGACAGTTGCACAGCTCTCTTGGTGATCCATTTTCATATTAACTACTTGCCCTGTAAAGAAGATTGCTCAAGAGGATCTCATTCTCTGAATGTGTAAAAGAAGGTTGCTTATTTTCTTGAGGTAAAATATCAAAACCACAGGCTTTCCTTATGTTGAGATAAAATACTGAGTAGAACTTAATATGTTACTGCTTTAATAAAAATGTAAAGAAAAGAAAAATAGAGGAACTTTATATTTTAAATGTTCCTGTCTGTTCACATAAAAGGCATCCAATTTTATCAGTACTGAAAGCATGACCTGCAGAGTTAACCATGAGAGATGCTGACTCCAGATGAATTAATAGGAATAGCCAATCACAACTTTTTCAACATAATGAACAGTTCAACAAGTAGGTCAGGAAACAGTTTTGAAGACAGGAGTTCAACCACAAGCCAAATTTCTATAAGAGGTCCTAGCCAATCATCAAAGGAAATGGGTTTTTGAAAAATTGAATTCTGCTAAATTACCCAGGCTGGGGACAGGAATGCTTAAATATGTTCTGGAGCCCTTTTTGTTCAGGCAAAGTTGCCAGTACCTTCAAGGGGACCATGAGGTGCTATCATTGTGTGATCAGCAGCAAACCTCTTCCAAAGGGAAGCATGAAATTGCTGAAGCAATTTGGCAGCACCAAATGCCAGTTTAACAAAGTCAAGAGGACTTGAGAAAGAAAGTGTATTAGGTAAACACTGGTTCAGTACAATGAAGTGTAGGGCTTTAAAAAGACATCATAACTACAGTCCTTAAGTACAAACTGCACAGTGCAAATTAAATGACTCAGTCCCATTTTCAGACCTTCCCACCAAAATATAGTTTTCTACTAGGTCAATTCATTAATAATTTTCATTTCTTTTTTGTTTCTATTGGTAAATTCTTCCATAGAAAAGAAGGAGGCTTATGTTCTACTAATTACTTTCTAGAATACATGATAGCCATGTCTTGCCCTATATCCCAACATATACATACATACACACACACACACACACACACACACACACAATATGGTACAAAGAGACGAGGTAACAGGTTCAGTGTGGTGTGGTGGTAAATGTTCAACTAAATTAAGTTTAAATTATGACTTTACTTTCTATGTGATTTCGAACAAGTCATCTTAGCCCTATAAAACTTACCTTCCTTATCTACAAAATGATGGGGATTGGAAGAAAAAGAGCTCAAAGGTCCCTTCCAGCTCTAAATCAATGAAGCTATAAACATTCTTCTTTGGAGCTAAAATAAATGTTTTTCTTGGATGTCTTGCTGGTGACCCTATCAATAATGAGACCTTATTAAACCCTGTCTCACCTCCCACTGTCACGATTCTGACAATCTTTAGGAATGTTCAGATTTGTTAACTTTTCAACTCACCCTAACGTTTTCCTACTCATCCACACATGCCCTCTTCATAGGGAGTAGGTTTGATTGTCTAGGAGCATTGTCTGGTCTGACAGGACAGCCAAATCAAATGGAAAGTTTAATCAGTTTGCTAGAAGGTGAAGGTGAAGGCTTGCCTAAATTAGTTCTTTTCACCCACACAATTATCCCAACACTACCTCATTTTGCATATGTTTACACAGTCATTACATAGGGTAATATTGGACTGGACTATATTCATCTTAAATTGTATTAATTTATAACAGTAAATTAACTTATCACATCCTATAGAGCAAAGTTTCTTAAACTGTGGGTTGTGACCCCATATGAGGTCATGTAACTGAATGTGGGGATAACGAAAAATTTGCCAGTAAATGTTTGATTTGTATACCTATTTTATATATCTATATACCAGGGTCACATAAAATTTTCTTGGGTGAAAAGGGGGCTAGAGTGGAAAAAGTTTAAGAAGCCCTACTATAGAGGGTCAGGGTCATAGAGTAAATGGAAGACTGGTATATCCTTAAACCTAGGATCACAGGTATTTAGAACTGATCATCTAACTCCTTCATTTTATAGATGAGGTAACCAAGGCTCAAAGGGTTGAACTGATTTACCCAAAGTCACAGAGGCAATATGTGACACAGGGAATATGCACTATATCTGGGATTTGAACCTAGGTCCTCTGACTGCAAATCCAACACTCTTTCCACTTCAACTAATCAATTTAATAAATATTTATTAAGGATCCATAGCAGTTCATGAAAGAATTTATGTATTATAAAAATATGCCTATGTGTAAGAATGCATAGGATATATCTCTAAATACAACAATTGCTAGGGAATTGCACAATCCTTCTTTAGCCAGTTAAATTATTAATCAATATAGGAAGGAAGGAAGGAAGGAAGGAGGGCAGGAGGGCAGGAGGGAAGGGAAAGAAGGAGGAAAGGGAAAGAAGGAGGGAAGGGAGGAAGGAAGGAGAGAGGGAAGGAGGGAGGGAAGGAGGGAAGGGAGGAGGGAAGGGAGGGAGACAAAAGGAAGGGAAGGAAGAATAGAGAAAGAGAAAGGGAGAAAGAGAGAGAGAGTGTGTGTGTGTGTGTGTGTGTGTGTGTGTGAGAGAGAGAGAGAGAGAGAGAGAGAGAGAGAGAGAGAGAGAGAGAGAGAGAGAGAGAGAGAGAGAGGAACTCAATTAATAAACAAACATCCTTTAGAACTATTGAAAGAAGTATACTCTTTTTGTCTCAGGCTTTAAGGAAACCAGCAAGGTCCATTGGACTTTTCCTGATCTTCTCCTGATGGCCTAAATTTATCATGGCAGCTTCCTGCTATTTGCATTTGGGTCAAGGGTTAACCATTTCGGTAAATGCTGATACCACACTGTCAAACATTTAAACAGCAAAGCACAGTGGTGATGACTGAAAGAACAAACTATTGGAGTGAAATAAGAGTCACTTTGTCTGGGTTTAGAGATGAAATTTATCTAGCCATGCTAAAGGCACTTAACAACCTCTAAACAAAAAGAAAATGTTAAGAAGTAAACAAATGCATCTTCGATGGTGGCTTTGGCAGCTGTTGATGTGCACCCAGTTGCCCAGAAAATGTGGTGAGAGACAAAAGACCTGGATTTCTCTTTCTGTTATAACAGGAGGATGCAGACTGAGCCCAGAGAACTAATAAGAGAAATATTTCCACAAGATCTATGATGATATTTGATTGCCTGGTATCACTGGGAGAGAGAAATTGCTTGAGACAAGCCAGTTATAATTAGAGTTCAAATTCCTAAGGCTTTATATTTTTATGCTTAGATTCCTATTCATCTCCATCTGCCCCAAGCTAGGGAAGCTGGACCAGGCCTTTTCACCAGCTCCTCAGCATTACCCACAATAAGATTCTCCAAGAAGATGAGAGCATTGTCTATTCAAGTTTGACTTCTGTCATAAAAGTTTTGCTACCATGAAAAATCTGCTGGTCATATGTATAGGGAAGGGGAAATTAATAATATATTTTCATGTTTATAAAGCATTTTAAGCTTTATAAAGTGTTTTCTTCATGACAACCCTATTTGGGAGCTAGCACGGGTAATAAAAGTAATAAATTCTTATACATTATTTCCATGCATTATTTCATTTGAATCGCACAACAAACCTGTGATGTAGGTAGGTACAAAGGGTATTATGACCATTATGTTATAGATAAAGAAAGAGAGGTCCCAAGAAGTGTTTTATCTATAGTCGCAAACTGAAGACTCAAAGTGAGATCGAAAAGCAGGTCTTTCTGACTTCAAGTATACGCTATCTATCAATATCCATATTATATCAGTGGGGAAAATGAGGCTTTGAGAGGTGAAGAGATTAGAGCACTTATTCAAGCTGATGAATGCCTTAGAATTGGATTTCAACTCACATTCCTGACTCCAAATCAAGCCCTAGCACCACCACTGAAGAAAATAAAAAGATGATTATAGAGACTTATAGGAATCATCTTAGAGTCCTCTTTTGAAACTATTCAACTCCCTTCAGTTCATTTTTCAAACCATATTATGCATTTCTTCACCTTCTTCCACCCCCCCCCCGCCCCCGCCGACTCAGCAGTTCATCTGTACATACAAATATTAATGCAAATTCCATCATGTAAATTAGCATCTGCCCTAATGTCTGAAACCAGATGGGGTCTTTGGTAGGTAAATTAGAATGTCCCCATGTGGCAGAGGCAAACAGGCCTGGGATGAGGTAAGGAACCCATTTTCTTTTTAAAGGAAACAATACTTTTTCTAAGACTGGCCATTTTCAGAGCCATCTATAAGGGTGGGATGAGTGACTATGAAGCTGTGTGCTTTTGTGTCATGAGAGCCAGTTCTATGAGAGAAGAATATGCAAATTTGCAAGCTAACAAATTTTGGCAGAGGCACTTATTTTCTCATTATACCTATATCATATGTAAATGGGAGCCTTGGCTTTGGTGTATCACATTTTTGTTCATTCAATAATTTGTAGGTTTGTTACAAAAAGGCTGTGTGAAAGGTCTGAGAGCTTAGCACAGAAATAACTAGTTCACTGCACTATGTTTATTAAGAAGCAATTACCTGAACTAATACAAAAGGCATATGTTTGGGTGAAGATCAACTACACAGCAGCTAACAGGATAGAGAGACATAATGAATAACACAAATGAAATGAAAAACATTATACCTGAGCAACTCAGCTTGAATTGGCTACCTATTCTATCCTGAGTGCAATTCAGGCTGCCAAGATCAATCCATAAAGTTCAATATGTCCTAGGCTCTGGTAAACTTAGATACTGAATCCCTTCTGACTCTACCCCTCCCCCACAATATAGAGTGAACCTTTGAAATTCTTAATATCTACCAGGAAAGAATTGCATGAACTTTTAAAATACTCCCAATCAACTCAAGGTATACATTAATATTAAAATAATAAATAGTAAAAATGATGGCATGATGGAAGATGGCATTCCAGAAAGATTAATTAGGCAACAGAATTCATCAGCAGTTCTACTCAAGGTGTTGTTCAACCACCTCTAGGGGCCCTGAGATCCTATCAGGTGGTCCTGAACGTCAAAATCATTTTTGTAATAATACTGACACGTATATAATAACATCCTCCCTTATCCAACTGAATATCTTCATGAAGTCAGATGGCATTCAGATACTTTATTTATTTTTTTTTCAGGGCAATGAGGGTTAAGTGCCTTGCCCAGGGTCACATCTGAGGTCATATTTGAACTCAGGTCCACCTGAATCCAGGGCCAGTGCTTTATCCACTGCGCCACCTAGCTGCCCCTTTCATATACTTCAGCCTAAATAACATCACAACAAGATTGAGTCCAGAAGCAGATAAAAGAATCCAATTGTTGATTAAATCGGGCATTAAAGAGATTTGCAAAAATATGCAAAACAATGCCATTCTCACTGTTTGTTTTAGAAAATGTAATATTTTTCATAAAAATATTGGTTTTTGTTACTGCAATGATTTGTTATCTGTTCTAATTTGTAATATAGTTAATATTAATGTGGGGCAGCTAGGTGGCGCAGTGGATAGAGCACCGGCCCTGGATTCAGGAGGACCTGAGTTCAGATGTGGCCTCAGACACTTAACACTTACTGGCTGTGTGACCCTGGGCAAGTCACTTAACCTCAATTGCCCTGCAATATATATATATATATATATATATATATGCATATAACCAAATACCAAATGCTCTGATTGACATTCAAAGCCCTTCATGACCTGGCCCCCTTCTACCTTCTAGTCTTTTTATGCCTTACCCATACCCATCCTCTTTGATCCGGTAACACTGGTCTCCTAGCTATTCCACAAACAAGATACTCTGTCTCTTGGCTCTGGGCATTTGCTCCGGCTCTCCCCCATGCCTGAAATTTTCTCCCTTCTCCACTCCAGCTACTGACCTCCCTGGCTTCTGTAAGTCCTAACTATATGCTACCTTTTATAGGAAGCTTTCCTTCACCCCCCCCCGCCCACTTATGTCTAATGCTTTTCCTTTCCTGATTATTTTCTAAGTATTTGGTATACACCTTGTTTTGTATATATTTGTTTGCATGTTGTCTCCTCCATTAGATAATAAGAACCCTGATGGCAATACCTACCCTTGCCTCTGTTTATATTCCCAGGGCTTAGCACATTGCCTGGCACATCATTGGTACTTAATAATTGCTTATTGATTGACCTTGGGGCAGTGATGAAATATCCAAGTGTAGATGCCCTGAAACTAGGGATGAAGAGCTTAGATTTTTCCCACAAGGGTCAAGCTCTTAACCTCTTCTATGTCACCACCATCAATCACTCTTACCAACTTTGTTACCCCAGTGTTCAACTTTAATAAAACACAAGGCCATGGTGTTGGAATACTGGGTTTGGAATGAGAAAATGTATGGGGGCTGCTAGGTGGAGCAGTGGATAGAGCACCAGCCCTGGAGTGAGGAGGAGCCGAGTTCAAATCTGACCTCAGACATTTAATACTTACGAGGTGTGACCCTGGGCAAGCCACTTAACCCCAATTGTCTCACCATGTTTGAATATAGTAATAAATTAAGAAAGAGAGAGAGAGAGAGAGAGAGAGAGAGAGAGAGAGAGAGAGAGAGAGAGAGAAAGAAAGAAAGAAAGAAAGAAAGAAAGAAAGAAAGAAAGAAAGAAAGAAAGAAAGAAAGAAAGAAAGAAAGAAAGAAAGGAAGGAAGGAAGGAAGGAAGGAAGGAAGGAAGGAAGGAAGGAAGGAAGGAAGGAAGAAAGAAAAGAAAGAAAATTTATGCTCTGGTACTTGCTTTTACACTTTAGTAACTTATGCTTCATTATATTCCTCTATAAAATATGGAGGTTGTTCTAGATCAAAGCTTCTTAAATTGTGAGTTACAACCCACTATGGGGTTGTAACTGAATGTGGGTATTGCAAAGTTTGTCAACAGTAAAAGGTTGTGTATACCTATTTTATATATCTATATACTCAAGTTGTGTTAAATTTTCTTGGGCAAAAAGGGGTCATGAGTGGAAAAACTTTGAGAAGCCCTGATATAGATGATCTCTACAATAATTTCTCACTCTCAGATTCTTAATACTGGAGCCCTATTCATCTAATCATATTTGTGTCTTTTCATGGTAACTAGAAAAGCACCACTAACTGACCCTTTTCCTCTTTGATCTACTTTCTTGTTGTCATTCTTTAGACATTTTCTGTCCTGTCTGATTCTTTGTGACCTTTTTGGGGGTTTCCTTGGCAAAGATACTAGAGTAGTATGCCATTTCCTTCTCCAGCTCATTTTACAGATGAGGAAACTGAGATAAACAGGGTTAAGTGACTTGTCCAGGGTAACACAGCCATAAAGTGTCTGAGGCCAGATTTCAACTCCTGACTGTAACCCCTGCACTCTATCCACTGCACCACCTAGCTGCTCCTTGATCTGGTACACACATGTATAAATCAGATGCTGGAGGCACAATCAGGCAGGCAGCAGTACCTCAGAAAGATCTGGGGGTTTTTAGAGCTACAAACACAACATGAGGCAACAGAAAAAGCCAATGTTATTCTAGGTTCTATTAAGAGAGACACAATGTCCATAAAAAGGAAGATGATCGTCCCACTATACTCTGCAAGAGGGTATCCAGAAGGGGCAGCTTGGTGGTGCAGTGGGTAAAGCACCAGCCCTGCATTCAGGAGGACCCGAGTTCAAATTTGGCCTCAGACACTTGACATTTACTAGCTGTGTGACCCTGGGCAAGTCACTTAAACCTCATTGCCCTGCCAAAATAAAAGGTACCCAGAAGATAGTGGCCAGGAGAGTGAAGGACTTCCATATCATGCCATTTGAGGATCAACTAGGAGAAATGTGAATGTGCAACCTGGGGAAGAGAAGACCATCTTTCAGCTGTTTTGCAGTATTTGAAGAGCTGTTACATGGAAGAAGAATTAGATTTCTTCCCACTAGTCTCCTTGGGCAGAACTAGGAACAATGGGTGAAGTTGCAGACAAGCAGATTAGTCCCAATAGAAGGAAAAATATCCTAACAATTAGAGCTACCAAAGATAGAATGGGCTGACTTTGAAGGCAGAATTCAGTAAGAATTTTTAAATAGAGGTTGATTGTCTATTTCTTGCAGATGCTGTAGAGAAGATCATGGTTCGAATCTAGATTGGACTTTATGTCCTTTTAGGTTCCTTTCATTTCTGTGATTCTGCGATTCTATGGATTCCTAACCCTGGTATAAAACATTTCAATTCTTAACTTCACTTTTCCACCTTATCTGGCCTCTTTAAATGTGTGTGAATGGGAGATAAATTACATTTTTGATCCTTCCAGGAGGACAAAAGCCAAAGTGAAACAAGATAGCTGTGGGACTTTGGCCAAGACACTCAGAGACTCAGTTTCCTAATTTGTAAAAACCAGGCTGTTAGATTAGATAAAATCGAGAGTAGCTGCCAACTCTAAAATTCAGTTGTACCTTTCATGGGTCTTCATATGAAAAAGAGAGCAGTTATATCCCATGCTATGTGGCTGGGTTTATTTCTTTACTTCTATTTATGTAGTGGTGACATAAAAGCTGCTACTATGGAGTGAGCACCTTTCACTCTCATACACTTTTATGCTCACTGAGGCCAGACTTCCCTGGATTTCACTGAAACAAGCAATGACCTTCTATAAATATAGAAACACTTGTTTCTTTTCATATTTGACTTTTTAGATCTTGGACTTCTTTAAGAGGGTTATTCCAGCAATATTCAGTTAATATAATCACTTGAAGGTCAAAATTCAGTACAGGCCAAGACCATCAAATTAAAAAAAATAAATATATGACAATTCTTAAAATCATGAAGCATTGGGTATAATGGTACAACATTGTTGTTGCTGGGGTGGGGTTCCCCTCTAGACCTATGATTTCATCAGTGTAAGCAACTCCCATTGTGGAAACTCTTTCCACTGATGCAAGCAGTCAATTCATTTGTAAGTTACACTATTAAGGAATTGCAGGGCTACAGTATTAAGTGATTTCTCCACTGTCACACAAGTAGGGCAAATCATAAGTTTAAATTCAACCCAAGTCTTTCTGATTTCAGGGCTGCCCTCCTATCTACAATGTTCCTCTCAAAAAATATATTTTAGTCAAAGTAATCTCATTAATAATCATTGTCTCCTGCTGAAAGCTTCATTATGAGCAACATCCTAACAGAACATAATTTGCTCCTGCACAATCACATAGCACATTGTCTCATATCTGTTACATTTGTTATACATCATTCATTGTATATTAATATTATTACATTTTTATTGTATACAATCGATGTATTATCATATTGCCATGGTATATCATCACTATTATCATTTTCCCCATTCACCACCACCCCAACTAGGCTACCAGTTCCAGAAATGAAAGACTTTATTTTTCTCTTACATTAAGATAGGTGTGGGATCCACAATAAAGAAATTAACCATTCTAATATATTCTGGCATCTGAAAAATTAACTTTAGTTCTGCTACCATGTTTCAGGAAAAATAGAGATAAGCTAGAATGCTTAAAGATAACAACCACCAAGATGGTTAAAGAGTTGGAGAACATTCCATGGAAGGACTGAATGAAGGTCCATCCAATGCTTAGCCTGGAGAAGACTTGAGAGAGACAGATCTCTAAGTAACTGAGGGACTGTCACGTGAAAGAGGATCTAAACATGTTACACTAGTCCCCAAAGAGCAGAACTAGGAGCCATGGGGAGAAGGTGCAAAGAGGCAAATTTGGACATCCTTACCATTAGTAGAATGGGTGTCTCAGAAGGTAAGAGTGAGTTATAACAGACAGACAACCCAAGAGCTCCACAGGAAGAAATCATGAAAGTCCCTAGTTTTTTGTTTGTTTGGGTTTTTTTTTTTTTTTGGATAGACCTCCTATGGTGAATTTGTGGGAAGGTGTGGACAATATTTACACACAATTCTCATTGCCCCGCCAAAAAAAAAGTGCTTATACACACAATTACCAGGAATGGATGTATTATGCTCTACATTGTTATAGGAGCCATCCAAACTGAAGGGAATACAGATATACTTGAATCTATGAGTATATATAGAATCTAACATAATGTATGTTGTAAGACCTTAATTAATGATGTAGAAATGATTATCTCAATTTTACAGATGAGGAAACTGAGGCTCAGGGTTAAATAACTGCCTATGATAACACAGATACTGTCTCTCTGAACTTTACACCAGTAGGTACCTAATAATATTTTTTTATGAAATTGAATTGTATCATCAGCTTTTTTAAGCATCCAGTGTTCAAGTTTATTCTTAGCTGAAAATAATGATGGGTTTTGTAGCACTTGGACAGGTATGTCTGCTGTAGTATGTGGCACACATACAGTATTTTTAGCTATCTAATTTCTTTCATTTCTGTGGTTTGGGTTTTCACTGATTTATTTCATTATCGGATAAGATCTCATGTTGGTCTCTCAGCAGTTTTAACTTGCTAAAATGCCATAGCTTGCCAACTGGCATACTCTCAACCATATGCTAGCTTTGTCTCAAGCATTACAAGGCAGATGAAAATGGCCTCACTTGCCCACTCTAGCACAAACTAGTCTCCTATTCCTTCCTAAAATAATGTAGATGGAAGTTGCAATTTAATTTTCCACACCGATATAACCAGGGATAATGTTATACAAAGAAGCTTCCAGTATTGAAGGATATTATACAAGTCACTCTAATAAAAGTTATCTTCATGTATCAGCCATACCAATGTCCCAAATATCTCATTTCCTTTGCTGGGTCATAGTTATGAAACAAGATAGTACATGTAAGGTGCTTTTTTAAACCTAAAAGCACTATATAAATGCTAGCTGTTAAAGAAAAAAAATCCTCACTAGCCATAGTTTAACTTTCTGGCATGCATTGCAATACAAAGAATATGTCTGAATTTAGGAATAATGGCAAAATATAAAAATTTTTGATTGTCCTGGGACTTTCAAGCAACTTAAAAATGATTTTCAAATACTTCAAATGAAAGTAGTAGATGGTAACTGTTAATGAACTGTAAAACTGGCACTATTTTACTAGGCTATTTTGAAGTGGAATTGGGAATCAGCTTTCCTTTGAAAGCATATCCATAACCATAGTAATTGCTGGGAGTTTTCCAGGCAAAACAAAGGAAGAAACAATATAATTAATCTGGTGGGTCTAGGGAATACCATGAAGTTACTATAATTGGGTTTATTGAAGGTGTTTGATAAAAATTGTCCATAGTATCTTTGTGGACAAGACTAGAAAACATGGGATGAATGTTACACACCAATAAGTGGATTCATAAGTGGTTTACTAACCAAGTCAACGAGTTAAGGACAAAAGTTCTGTGAGAGCAAGGTCTGTTTCATCTGTCTTTGAATCTCCAGTGCTTATATAAATTTGTTTGCAAAGTCTTACAAAAATGATTGGAGATGAGAATTATTGTATCATTAAAAAGAGAAGCAGTGAAGGGTAAACCAGTTTAATGAGAGTTTGGCAAGAGATACAACTGAAAAACATTAACCTAATGGCACTTAAGTATGAAAACAGAAGGAAAACAACAAAAAGAAGATAATGAAATATGCTTCAAATATTTTTATAGCAATTTTTTCTGTCAAGAACAGTAGAAGCACCACACATGGACCTTAACATAATATGAGCTGATAGGTGAAATAGAAATACCAGTACAGGCAGCAAAGAGAAAAGCAGCTTGATTAGAACAAGTATGCACAGGGGAGACCCATTGTTATGACAACACAATTTGGAGGGCAAAGAGATCATTCAGAAGTTGTGTAAAGAAGAATGAAACGGGGGCAGCTAGGTGGTGCAGTGGATAAAGCACCGGCCCTGGATTCAGGAGTTCCTGAGTTCAAATCCGGCCTCAGACACTAGCTGTGTGACCCTGGGCAAGTCACTTAACCCCCATTGCCCCGCAAAAAAAAAAAAAAAGAAGAAGAAGAATGAAACACCAAAGGCATGAGAGAGAAAAAAATCTTAGATATGGTTAGTACACAATGAACAAAAAAAGGCAACTGAGAGATCAGCATCTCAAAAACTTTTGAAAATCATCTACATACATCAGAGGATAAAATCATCATTGAAATAATCCACCAATCACCTCCTGAAAGTGACCCCAAAAGGAAAACTCCAAAGAATATTGTATCCAAATTCCAGAATTATCAGGTGAAGGAGAAAATATTCCAAGCAGCCAGAAAAAATCAATTTAAATATCATGGAGTCACAGTAAGGATTGCACAGAACCTGACAGCTTCAATATTAAAGGATTGCAAGGCTTGGAATATGATATTATGGAAGGCAAAGGAGCTTGGATTGCAACCAAGAATCAACTACCCAGCAAAACTGTTCATTCTCTTTCAAGGGAAAAGATGGACGTTCAATAAAATGGGGGGCTTTCAAGGTTTCCTGATGAAACAACCAGAACTGAATAGAAAATTTTATCTTAACCTACAAGACTCAAGAGAAGTATAAAAATGTAAACAGGGGGAAATCATCTACATACACATTGATAAGATCTTCAATAAGGAACTTAGTTGGAATCAGTGAGTGTTTTTCAAGTGATGTTCCACAGTACAGCACATCTTTACCCCCATCACACAATTAACTGCAAGATGTTTAAGAAGGCAAGACCATATGACTCTTCCCTGGTTATTTTTTAAGTATTTGATTTAATAGAATACATGGCTTTAAGTACTTATGTTCAAGAAGGTATCTTCCATGCATAAACCACAATTATTCAAGATTCCTTTAAGAAAATAATAACATCTGAATTCAGTGGCAAGAGGTAAATCAAATGACTGGCAATGGCCTAGGATGAAACAGACTACCTACCTCCTGATATAGAGGTGAATTCTGTGAGTAAAGATTGAGACACTTTTCTTTGGAAACAGACAATGCAGGAATTTGTTTTGCTTGACTCTCAGGGCGGGGGAGGGGGGCAGAGATGTATACATATATGTGTGTCTCTGTGTGTGTATATAGAATTTGGTTTTTCTGGCTTCCTCATTGGGGAGGAGAGGAAAGATGGTTCAGAGAGAAAGCATATTTTTATTTGGGGGGGGGGGTTGTTTGCTCTAAATAAAATTTAATTTACAAAAATGAAAGCCTTCCCTTTGTGATATTCCTGCTCTATCAGTAAAATGATCCTGCTCACCCATTACTACTACTAATAATTTATTTCTTTAAAAGAAAGAAAAATGAGCAAAACCAAAGGAGTAAAAATAAGAAAGGAAATAAATAATTTTTTCTTTATGTTTTTATGATGACCACCATCAACCAAAAGCTTTTCAATGGTCACCTTCCCAATAAGGTATGTGGTTCAGTGTCAGTAAGTGTTTGCATGTATCCTTACTAGTAAAGAGTATGGTTTTAAGTAACAAAGTGGGGAAAAATCCTTTAAAATTTGTACTTGGAGGACCTATTTTCGAATCCATTTTATTACTCACTACTTGTATAGTAAATAAACTCTATTCCTCAGTTTTCTTTAAAAGTTCTATAAAACAGAGAGCATCTAGGTGGTACAGTGGATAAAGCACCAGCCCTGGATTCAAAAGGATCTGAGTTCAAATCCGGATTCAGACACTTGACAATTACTAGCTGTGTGACCCTGGGCAAGTCACTTAACCCTCGTTGCCATGCAAAAAAAAAAATCTATAAAACAACAAGATTAGACTACATGACCTCTAAGGCTCCTTCCAACTCTATGTGAACCTATGATTCTAAGGATTTCATACACATAAAAACAATGCATCTAGAAATTCTAGGTGGCAACACCATTTGAAATTCCTTTCCTTATTCCATTATACTGGAAAAACTGTTGTATTTCTGTGCTAAGACTGGACTGTCTCTTTATAATACTACAGGACTTAAAAATAAGTAAATCTACCATAACTATGTTGGCCAATATGAGTATTTAGTACACTTCACAGTGTAACATGTGGTCCTCAGAAATAATGGTTGAAGAATACATATAGAACTCTACTGCAAGAGGAGAGCCATCTTTAACATTTCTAACTAGTTCTCTGATGAGATGGAGGGGAGAACAAAACTGAGTCATTATATTGCTTTCATTCAGAAAGTCCTGAATACCCCTTCTGCATTAGACACTGGCATTTTGCAGAAGGTTAGCAGGGGCAGCACTCAAATGAATCAACACTCAGCTCCAATGTCTAATATAATTCCTGGAGGTTGATGGAAAATACATACTTGATGAATTTTCCATAAGGCCCCATCATCCACAGCAACACTGAGAAGGCTTAAATAATGGCTGGATTCCCCAGCAGTCCAGAAATCATCAACTGCACTCATTTGCCTTCTGTGGCACCTGCAGACAATGAAGAAATCTAGGGAAATGAAAAACATTTCCACTACATGACCAGGCAGCTGGTACTGATGCCAGGAATACTATAACTAGTGTTCTGACAAAGCACCCAGGGTCCAACCAGTTTGCTTTTTTTTCCAGGTGTTTAAACTCGTCAGTTTTTTGAATGAAGGCCAATTAACTTGGCACAGCTACATAGCACATCTAGGATATTAATAAACAAAATATACACCCATCCAGAATAAGGGAATTCACATCATGGACATAGTTGAGGCCAATGTTTTTCATCCTCTAGCAAATGCCCTAAAGGTATTTTCTATCAAGAATGTTAGCCCATGATGGGCAGCTAGGTAGTGCAGTGGAAAGAGCACCGGCCCTGGATTCAGGAATACCTGAGTTCAAATCCAGCCTCAGACACTTGACATTTACTAGCTATGTGACCTTGGGCAAGTCACTTAACCCCCATTGCCCCACAAAAAAAAAAAAAAAGAATGTTAGCTCACACTGATATCATGCTGTAAGTTTCACAAAGTGTTTTTTATCACAAAATTCTTCTGGGGCCCATAATAGAAGTATTAAAAGTCCTATTTCTGGAGCAGCTAGGTGGTGTAGTTGATAAAGAAGTGGCCCTGGATTCAGGAGGACCCGAGTTCAAATCCAGCCTCAGACACTTGACACATACTAGCACACAAATATACAACCCTGAGAATCTCAAAAATCCAGGATGAGCCCAACTCCAGGAGGTAGAAGTCAGGACAAGAGCCCAGGAGACCCAGAGCCAAACTAAGTAGGCCAGCCACCTCACCCAAGAGTCTAATAAGAGGCAGAGACTGGCCTGGTATAAAGCCCTAATTCAGCAACCAATGATTGAAAGTTAAGCAAATCAAAGATGAACTAGTATCAAAAATTACTGCATATCTAACTCTACAATAACTACAAGCAGAGAGATAAAGAAAAAAGATGTGGGGTTTTTTTTTAGAATGACTATAAATGTACCTATAAGAAATAAAGAAAAAAATTTAGAACTTGAAATCAAGACTCAAAGACAGAATTAGGAAAATAAAATCGCCTAGAAGAGAAAGTGGTTAACCCTACCAAAGAAATGGGAATTCCTCTAAACTAGAAGAGATAAAAGAGAAATCAGTGGCTCATAGAGATGGCAAGAGTATTAAAACAAAATGAAAAGATTGGAAAAATAGAAGACAATTACGATACCTGATACTGAACAACTAACATGGTAAAGAGGTCAAGTAAAGAAGTAAAGATAAATTTAAGAATGAATGCACTCCCCAAAAAGAATGACTAAAAAAATAAGCCTGGGAGCAAGAAATCAGAAATGAAAACTTCTCAGATCTATTAGACAATGTTTCATGTGTTATCTGGTTCCTCTTTTCATAAGGTAATTTTCAAGCAACAGAAGTTCCTGTTTGCTGGAATGAAGGGTTGAGATCCACCACAGTGCCTGTCTCATCAGAATTGCTGGACAGCTATGTAACATATATAATGCATATCTAATATATATTAGAGCAACCACAGGAAGGAAGATCCACAGTTTCACATTTAATTTCTTGTGTTCTCTTTGTGTGAAAATGCTCTTTTTTGATGTTTAATTTCAGGAAAAAAAGGGCAACATTTCCATGAGTTTTTGTTTTGACAGCTTTTAGATCCATCATCATTCACTTGTCCCCGACAAAAGCATATGTCAAGAATAGTATTGCTGAGATACTGAAAGTTCTCAATGTGTCTTTTTCATTAAGCTTCATCTTCAGGATAATATGTACAACCTAAGGTTTCTCCTAGATACTTGTAGATTCAATGGATCTTGCTGAGAGAAGACCAAAGATTTGTATGTATCTTCTTCATCTATCTGGTTCATTTTAATTTTAGGTCCAAACTCAAAACTTGTTCATCCTAGGCACACAATAAGAATTTTATGCCTATTGAGCCCAAATGACATCCTTATTTTATTGGAGAAAGCTTCTATGAGGTGAAGTAGGTCTTTGTTTTTCCTTAGAGCCATATGACAAAGTAATAAGATTTTATTAAGAGGATACTATGTGTCATTCACCATGCTAAGCACTGGAGATAAAAGTGAAGGCAGATACCTCCTGCTCTTAAGGAGATTTTATTCTAACGGAGATCACATTAAAACAATTATGTACAAATTATATATAGGATAAATTTCTATAATCAATACAGAGAAGGTGTTCACATTTAGGGGGATCGGAAAAAGCTTTTTTATAGAAGATGGGATTTCAACTGGTACATGAAGGATCTAATGGGGAGACAGAAGGCCAAGATGAGGAGGGAGAGTTTTCCAGACATAGGGAAGTCATTGAAAATGCCAGAATTCTGAAAATGGGATATATTGTTCAAGGAATAGCCCAATAGGCAATTAACACTGAATTACAGAGTACATGGTAGGGGAAATTAGGTGTAAAGAGACAAGAAAGGTCTGAGGGAGCGGATGGTAAAGGATTTGATACAGACAATTTTATATTTAGTCCTAGGAGCCATAAAGAATAACTGTAGTTGATGAAATAAGGGGTTACATGGTCAGATCTGTATTTCAAGAAAATTAACTCGACAGCTGAGTGGGGAGGATAGACTAGAATGGGGAGAAACTTGAAACAGGGAAACTGACCAGCAGGTTATTGCACTAGTCCAGCAACATGTAAAGGGATGAGGGCCTGCATTAGAGTATTGACAGTGTCAGATGAGATAAGAGGGCATAAAAGAGAGATGTTACAAAGGTAAAATTTACAAGACTTGGTACCAAATTGGATATGGGAAGTAAGAGAGAGTAGACAAGGATAACAGCTAGGTTGTGAGCCTGGAAAACTTAGGAAGATGGTGTTGCTCTCAATAGTAATGGAGGAAATAGTGAGGGCAAAGGGTTTGGGAAGGCTAATAAGTTCAGGTTTGAACACGTTAAATTTAAGGTGTCTATGGGCATCTAGTTGGAGATGTCTAATAGGAAGTTGCTTATGCAAGTCTGGAGGTTAGGAAAAAGGTTAGGACTAGATAAGTAGATCTGAGAATCACCAGCTTAGAGACGAGTGGAAATTGAAAGCATGAGAGGAAAGAGGAAAAAGAGAAGAGAGCCCAGGGTAGAGATTTGGAGATACCCTCAGTTAATGGGTATGGCTGAGATGAAGACCCAGCAAAGGCTGAAAAGGAGGTATCAGATGGAGAGCAAAATCAGGAGATAGTGTTGCTATAGAAACCTAGAGAGAAAAGAGTGTCAGGATTAGGAGGATGATTAACAGTGCTAAAGGCTACTGAAAGGTCAAGAAAGATGAAAACTCGAGGGGTCAGGGGAAGGGGGGAAGACCATTAGACTGGGCAGTTAAGGAACATTGGTAACTTTAGAGAGAGTAGTTTGGGTTGGATATTAAGATCAGAAGCCAGAGCATAAAGTTTTCTGTTTTCTTTTTTAAGAAAGGAGTGAGACTGGGGGCAGCTAGGTGGTGCAGTGGATAAAGCACCAGCCCTGGATTCAGGAGTACCTGAGTTCAAATCAGGCCTCAGACATTTTACACTTACTAGCTGTGTGACCCTGGGCAAGTCACTTAATCCCCATTGCCCCAACAAAAAACAAAAAAAGGAGTGAGACTAATGGAAATGGAGGCATTTATTATATATGACCTTCTCAAGGAGTTTACATGTACCTCAAGTGATTGATGTGATATTTTGGTACAACTGCCTCTTTGGTTTGAAAATCATGATCAGTTGGATTCAGGAGTGATTATAATGGACTTAAGGCTAGCCAGTACCACAACAGGCTTCAATTGTCTCCCTGGAAGATGCCATATTCGTTTAATCAATTTTTCTTGACATTATCTTGTAAGTGGTATGTTTTACATAAAGAAAAGTTTTCCTTGTAGATATCTGATCCTCAAACATTCTCACTTTGTATCTAATTTGTACATTTTCAGCATATAACTAATCCTCGAGTACAGAAAGTCAAAAGCTTTGCTTTGACTAAATACAGCATAATTGCAATAATTAATAAAGGTGGTATACATTTTGTGTAATCAATACAACACTTTCAGGTGGCCTGTTCAGTAATTGCCAGATAAATAATGAGTTGCTCTTTATATCCCTGGGATGTTTGAGAACACTCTCCTGCCCCCAGCCAATATATTATCGCATAATTGTTTGTAGAATTCTTACTGATGCAAGCTGTGAAAAACTTACATAATATATACATATTAACATAAAATTGACCTATTGAAGTGTTCTCTAATATTTTGTTAATAAATATGTAGTGTCTTCTGTTAAGAAAGATGGGATAAAGTCTGCATCAGACAAGAAGCTGGTAAAGATGCTTTGATAATAATTCATGGACCACTATGAAGCATTGTAGCTAATAATTTTGGACCTTAATAAACCTGTTCCTCTTCAATTGTGCCACAAAGTTAATTCTGGTCACTTCCCTTGACATTAACTGTATTGTTCATCATCACATTAATGGTATATCACTTTTCTGTTTCACATATGGTCATGAGTTTTCATTGTGCTATATTCCTTATGACCATATAAATGACCAGACATTTTCCATATACTCCTTTTGGGGGGAGCTCTTTAATTTATTTGCTTCTGACACCTCCATAGTAGCATCATTGATGAATACTGAATTATTTATTTTGTTCTTAGCACTGCTTTTTCTTTTATCACCTTGTGATTTTCACTTTTAATTCTTGATAATTATATCAAGAATTTCTAATATACTTTTGGTTTCCAGATACCTTTTCACATAAATTCTTTATCTTTTTCTTGCCTTTGAGAGGCAGCTAGGCTATGCATTGGATGGAGTTCAGGGATTAGAATCAGGAAGATCTGAATTCAAATTCAGCCTTAGACACTTACTAGGTAAGTCATTTAACCTTTATATGCCTCCATTTCCTCAATTATAAAATGGGGATAATAATGGGACCTAATTCACAGGATTGTTGTGAGGATCAAATGAGATAATGTGTAAAGTGCTTAACACAGCACCTAGAACATAGTAGACACTTAATAATAGCTTCTTTCCTCCTTCCTTTAATATGGGAATAGGGGTTCAAGATTTCTATTCTATGCATAATCTAGATATTGACATAATATTCCAATGTCCTTCCATGGGAATTTAATGTTGTGGTTGTTTGTATTGTTTTGTTTTTTTCCAAATCACTTATGCCATGGTTGTGTTTGATGCCTGTATTTAGCGATATTCCAAGATAGCTCCACCTTTCCTTCTGTGGTCCTTACCATGGCAACTAATACATCGTATGCTGCTATGGACAGTTCCTGAAACTTGTTTATAAACCCTGTCAATTATTGTGGGAGAATGTATTTTTTTTCATGATGATTATCACAGCTGCCAAGTTTTAAAATTTCTCTATATTGGTATAGGAAGTCTATAAGTTTAATTGCACCCTCAAACTAAAAGGGAATTTTTCAAAATTCCATCATATCTCTTTTCCTTCTCTCAAGTTGGTGGGCAAAATAAAAGGAAAAAAAGGACCAATAGACAAAAAAGGAAAATAACAAAAAGAAAGATGTGGCTGAAAATGTGGTGAAGAAGCTTCAAAAGCACAGCAGCTAGAACTTTGTCCTGGACTAAGGGATTGATAAATACTCACAATCAATGGTGTATTTCCATCAAGCAATGTGCAAAGAGAAGTATGCTGCACTTAAAAATCTAGATTGAAAGGAAAAATGAGAAGGTGCCTGCTACCATCTCAAAGTCAGTTGGTAATGAGGTGGAGGTACCCAAGTGGTAAAGATTTACAATACCTTACTGAGGATGTACCTGAAAAGCTGTCATTGCAAAAAGTCAGCATGTAAGGAGACTGTGAGCTAGCATCACCCTTGGCACAATTATGATGATGCTTACTGGACTCGGGGTTGGGGGATGAAGTGAATAGTTTTCCTGAAGCAAACGGTTAGTGGCTTACTATTGGTAGCTGGATCCCTGACCAGCCACCATTTTTCTTCTGTGAAGTATCCATTAGAACTTTGTCATTGCCACCTCTACCTAAACTAACTTTTCAGTTGTAATGCTTCCAAATTATCTTATGTTTCTTTCAAGAAAAATAGGTTGCATAAACCTAGACACCAAGGAGAGATTTTTTTACACAGAAAAAGAGAAACATGAGATTACAGAGAAGTTTAAGGCTTACCAGAAAACAGTGAAGTCCCAGATCCTACCATAAATCAAGAAAATTCCTCAACTCCATGGCAGGATTTATTATCACAAATTGGTGTTTTATATGACTTGCTAAGAACTCTTATTAACATATTTGGAAAAGATTAAAAAATCCATTCAAACAATGCCCGTTTCTTTTGTAAACTTAGCAGAGACATCAGCATTCTTTTTGAACATCCCTTTCACTATTAGTTGATACACTCATTAAGTGTAAATGTTTTAGAAGCCTTCAGGTTGATCAGCTTTTCTTTCTTCAGATGTAAGTGACTCACCAATTTCTACTCTTATTTCACCTTATCTTGTTTTAGGAATGAAGTCATTTCTTATGATTCCTTTACCCTGAGCAACAGTAGGTTATATAGCATGGGGCTCAGGATATTAATGACAAAAAGAAAAATGAATTCCTTGACATTAAGCAGTAATATTTTTTCTAATTTTGTTATGACATAGTACAATCATATAACAAAAGAATTCACATCCTTGATAAAGTTAATACTTATCCATGGTTTCCCACTTAGTGATCTGTGTTCTCTATGTCAAACCATTTCTAGCAGGTGAATTTGTATTATCTCTGATTTGTTCCTGTGTGGTTTGCTATCTTCTGGTATCAGAACATGAAATAGTACCACTCACTCTGCTGCCCTCTGGGTCAAGTTGACCATTGTGACAATTCCAACTAGAGCCAGCCTGCAATCTGTGGTCTCCCATATATTTCTGAGATTCTTAGAAGCAGTTACATGGCATCGGCTGAAGTTATAATTAGATCAGTGGCATCATCAGAGCTCAAATGGCTGGAGTTTTCAGGTTCCTGACAAGCCTGCTCAGATTCTGTTGAAGTCTCAAGGCCTAGAGATTCCCTACTGAACATTATTCTGGTTGTAGTTCCTTTATCATTATATTACCCTCATTGCATGGATGATGGATTAAACTTTAAAGTAGTTATTACTGTTCTCATCATCTCATTTTTTCTCTTCCTTTTTGAAGGGATTTGGATAAAAGTCATCTGAGGACAAGTCAATCTCCTGCTACATTCTTCAATATTTAAGGTTCTGTGGATTACTATGCAGGTGGGTAAAATGACTGATTTTTGTGATTGAGTAAGGGTATTGGAATATAAATCTTACTTAGCATAACAACTTTTATCCCAGGGATCCCTGGTATGACATATACCTCATCTTCTTCACACACAGTTTGCATTTCTTCTTTTCATTCCATGTAGTTTGGAGATTATGAATATTCTGAATATTGTCATCCATTAAAATTTTTGTTCTGAAATATTTGGGAGTCAATGTTATGTCCAGATAGTGGTGGCCAACAGTTTTGTTTTATTTCTGTAATGATGCTCTGGTAGCAATGTAATTTTTTTTTATTGAATTACAAAAGATATTTGGAGTCTTGTATTTTCAATAAAGGGATTTACCATATGTTATTATAGAAAGCATAATGAGCTCCTGCTGTATAATTCTAATCAGTCAATCAATAAATATTTATTGAGCAACTGTTATATACAAAATGCTAAGCACTGGGGATACAAAAACAGGCAAAAGATAATCCCTGTCTCCAAGGATCTTACAATCTAATGGAGGAGACATGTAAACAAATATATAAAAAGCAAGCTATATTTAGGATAAATAGGAAAGAATTAACAGAGGGAAGGCACCAGAAGTAAGAAAGGTTGAGAATAGCTTCCTGTAGAAGGCTGGAGGTTAGTTGGGACTTAAAGTAAGCCAAGGAGGTAAATAGTCAGAACAGAGGAGGGAAAGCATTCTGGGCATGGAGAATCACCAGAGGGAATGCCTGAGCCCAGAAATGGAATGTCTTTTTTGTAGAACAGCCAAAAAACCAGTGCCACTGAATTGAAGAGTGTAAGTCAGGGAATAAGGTATAAGAAGACTGGAAAGGTAGGAGGAGGCTAGGTCATGAATGCCAAACAGAGCGCCTTGTATTTGCTCCTAGAAGCAATAGGAAGCCATTGGAATTTATTGAGTAAGGAAGTGATGCTTTTGAACGTATACCTTAGGAACATGACTTGGTGTCTTTCTGGGTAACTGGTAGATGCTCTTTTTTTAGTGAGGCAATTGGGGTTAAGTGACTTGCCCAGGGTCACACAGCTAGTACGTGTTAAGTGTCTGAGGCCAGATTTGAACTCAGGTACTCCTGACTCCAGGGCCGGTGCTCTATCCACTGCACCACCTAGCTGCCCCTAGATGCTCTTTTCATGTTGATAAGTATAATTTTTCCCTGCATGTCACTGTTTAATCTGCATCAATCTTTATACCCAGTCTGCTTCACGGTAAACTTTCTTTGATTTCTAGAATTTGTTGTTGCTCAATTATTTCAGTCTTGTCCACCTCTTTGTAGCCCTGTTTGGGTTTTCTTGGCAAAGATACCAAAGTGGTTTGTCATTTCTTTCTCCAGTTCATTTTACAGATGAGCAAACTGAGGTAAAGAGGCTTAAGTTACTTGCCTAAGCTCACATGGTGAGTGTCTGAGGCCAGATTTGAACTCAGAAAGATGAGTCTTCCTGACTCCAGACCCAGTACCCTGTCCACCGTGCCACCTAGCTGATCTAGAATAGCTATCATATACCTCTCCATTTCTATGTACAAATCTAAATAATTCAGTCATTTGCTCACTTCTTCTCTGTGGACATATTGTTGGTTGGGTTCATGTGGCTATCACCTGTGGAGAGCCTTTTGATTTCACTCTTGGATATTGGCTGTTGCATAGGCTCCTTCCAGAGATAATCCGCTTTTGGATACATTCACGCAAATCCTGTGGCACATATTTGCTGTCTGCTTTTACAAACGTTTCATAAAATGAGATTGGTTCATCAGCCAGTTTCTGTTCCAAATGTATTATTTCTATAAATTTTAACCTGTTCATTGCATGTTCTAGGAACATCAGTTCTATGGATCATTAACATTATTCTTTAAACATAACTCATTCTATTTTCTCACATACCCAACCATCCTTCAGAATTTCCTTTTTGTGGGCCAGCTAGGTGGTGCAGTAGATAAAGCACCAGCCCTGGATTCAGGAGGACCTGAGTTCAAATCCAGCCTTAGATATTTGACACATACTAGCTGTGTGACCCTGGGCAAGTCACTTAACCCTCACTGCCCTACAAAAAACCCAAATAAACGGAATTTCCTTTTTATGTTGATGGTACCATCATTCTTCTAGTCACCTCACATTCTACAACCTTGGAGTCAATAGATTCCATCCTCCCCCTCATTCCCTCCATGCAAACAGAGGCTCCAACTTCCCAATTCTCCTACAACACTATGCACATTCATTTCTTTGTCTCTATTCAGTCCTTTATCATCTATTTATACTATTGTAATAGCCTCCTAATTTCCACTCTCTCAGCTCTCTAATTCCATTTAACTCAACAACCTTGTTATTATCTGTCTACTCAATGACAGGCACTGTATTAGGTGCTAAGGATACATTGACAAAAATGAAAATAATCCCTGCCCACAAGTCACTTACATTTTTCCCTGGTACCCAGAGCTGCCAAATTAATATTCCTAAAAAATAGATCTGACCAGGTCTCCTATTCCTAAATGTTCAGTAACTATTGCTTCTAGGAGCAAATACAATACCCTCTGTTTGGCATTGAAAGCCCTCCACAATCTGGTTCACACATACTTTTAAGCATGCCCTTTAATACACTCTACATAGGTTATAAAGGAAGCTCATAAACTGTAAAGCATCATAGAGATGTGAGTTATTATGATTAGGGCTGACAGTATTAATGAATATCATATTACTGACATTCATACTACTCTGTCCCCAAGTGAATCCTCTTTTAAGGAGTATGGTGTTATTTAAATTGAGTTGAAAATGGACACAGAAATAGCAACATGATATAAAATAGCAATGATTGCTTACATTTACATATCACTTTATGCTTTACAATTGCATGCCTTGTCTTACTTTAGCTTCTCAATCACCCTGTAAAGTAGATGTTACAGGCATTATTATTGTCCTTTTACCGAGGACATCAAGCTATAATATACACTGTATAAAATGAGGTGTGTGATTTAATGGTACATATCTTGCTCAAGCCCACAATTAATAGGAAGGGGTTGAGGGGGGACAGGGAGGAGGTTAACTAGATATTGAGAAATATAAGCCCCTTTTCTCCTTCTTCCATTACATTCTGGACTATGTTTGACTACAAATGAAGTCATTGGTAACTTGCAAAAGATGGACTGTCATAGGTCAATTTATTGCAATATAAATAGGGGTCCAGGAACTTTTTTGTTTTATTTAAATATTTTAATCTATTTTAATGTAATTGGCTTCCTTTGTAATCCTATACATTTACTTTGAGTACTTAAAACCATTATTTTGAAGAATCCATAGGCTTAACCACTCTGCCAAAGAGATCCATGACATCCCCTGCAATAGAGGAAACCAATATTTTGGGGGTATGCATAATAACATAAATGTTATACTGATTAGGAATCTCCTCCAACTCCCTCCCCTACAATATTAAGAAAAGCCCCCGTTTTCACCATTAATTGGCTAATTCAGCAAGGACAACTCACTATTAGTAATGATAGCTAGCATTTTTGTGCCCTTTTAAAGTTTACAGATTTTCACATAGGTTATTTCATTTCATCTTCACAATAACCCTTGAGTTGAGTGTTATCATCCCCATTTTGCAGATGGTAAAACTGAAATTGAGAGATGTTAATTGACTTGCTCAGAGTCACACAGATACCTTTGTGACAAGGATTTGAATTTCAGTCTTCCCAACTTCCAAGTTCATTATCCTCTCCATTGTACCACTTAACTGCCTCCAAATAAAAAGACACTTTTTTTGTTTTATGTCTTTTTCTATCACTTTGTTACATCTCAGCTGAGGCCAGGTTCCCTTTGAGAGTTATGCAGCTTAGACCTTGAACATCATTCTATTTGTGAGCATGAGGATGTGTTTTTTCCCCCTCCTAATTTAAATAAGCCTGCCTGTCCTGAACATCTTTAAATAGTCTTGTGATCTTGTAATGTAACTGCCCCTACCCATATAAATAGTGTTTATTGAAGAAGGAAAAAATTCCCAGTAAGAAGACAATCATTAATAGAATGTTATCAATGATTAATAGAAGATTCCACTTTTGAATTTCTCTAGTTGAAAAAAGAAATGAAGCATTTTGCCTCTAAAGAATGACTTTTTTCATGAAGGTCACATGTAGAAAATAAAAGTAAAACCAAATACGGGCCTAAAGAACTGCAACATCAACATTCGGGGGAAGAATATTATGGGAATCTGATTGTCAGTCAATTAATCTCAATGTTAGTCCCACCAAATGCTTGAAATTGTCCTTTATCTATGTAAAAACCCAGTAAAGTTGTAGTTTGCTGTAAACCAATCAGGTTAGGTTTTATAAGGGATTGTCTGAAGTTTGTTTTCCTTTTCTCCCTCTTAACTGATCTTTGTGAGTGTTCTTGTATTTACCTCTGACTTACTGCAATGTGATAAGATTAGCAGAAGTAACTGGGTAGTGTAATGAGCAGATCACTAGACAAAATTAAGAAAATAAATTCAAATCTGTCTTAGACACTGGTTATCTATGTGATCCTAGGCAAGTCATTTAACATCTCTTGGTCTTGGTTTCCCCATCCATAAAATATGGATAATAATAGCACCTACCTCACAGGATTATTATAAAGACCAAATAAAATAATATATGCAAAGTATTTTTGCAAAGATTAAAGTGTCATATAAACAATATCTAGCCTAGAGCTCCAGCCTGGTCTGGTTCTTCCTCAAGTCCTCCACCACAAGCCTGTCGGAGCAACGAAGTACCAAGTAACTGTGTATGGAAGCTTTTTATGGGTCCAGAGGAAAGGAGGTCCTTACACACTGCTTCAAGCTAATTGGCTAGCATCAACCAAATCTATTGGTTCACAGGTCTTTAGGGTGGTCCTGTGTTGAGGTCAGAGTTCAAAGCCTCTGCGAACACTCCCTCTTGGGAGTCAGGCAGGTGTGGTTTTAATCAAGTCAACTTTAAGTGATTTAATCAGCAAACTCAATCACTAAGTCAATCCAATCAGTCCAAATCAATCTGGGGCCTATGGGCATTGGCAAAAGACCATTATTTTCTTACAGAGTAAAAATACAATCAAAAAGTCTTGCCCAAGGTAAGTGGAAATTTTAAATATCTTATTTTGGACTCTGAGAAACACATAACCATTGCAGCTCTCCCATTTTTTTTTCTTCTACTTTTAGACTAGCTGTAGAATACTACTTTAAAATTTCAAGGATTGGACAGCTAGGTAGTACAGTGGATAAAGCACCGGCCCTGGATTCAGGAGGACCTGAGTTCAAATCTGGCCTCAGACACTGGGCAAGTCACTTAACCCCCATTGCCCTGCAAAATTAAAAAAAAAAAAAGAAAGCCTTCCTATTTATAGGAATCATTGCTCTGATAGACTGTAATGCCAGAAATGTTATCCTGAGTGCCATTTACAACTTCAAATTCATTCTCCATAATTTTGTCATTTTTCATCCAATGGTCCCTATAACTTTGCAAAGAAATTTCAAATGTTAATAGACTCTATCATATTTTATTTAAGCTTCCAAACTGTCATTGACTCTATGGTATTTACCAGTTCCATCAAGTCCAATTCTCATTCATCAGTAGAGAGTTCACACACAGATCCTGATGGAAATCAAACTAAAAGGGACTGGAGGGGAGAGGCAGGGTAAGCAGAATTCCTTCCTGATTCCCAGAAGGTAAACCTATCATGTCTGGAAAGTATGATACAGTGACCAGACTACATAAGACCAGGGAAAACATCTAGCATCTCTCCCTAGGTTGTTGTGAGGATCAAATGATAACATTCATAAAGTACCTCATCAACTTATAAATCCTAGTTATGCTTATTTTATTATAAATTACATTTTATTATACTAGTTAGAAATTACAAATAGTTACAAATAGCTGTAAATAATTACTAGTTACTGTGATAAAACAATGGTATTTAGCAGATACTCAAAGGCCCACCTGAAGATTAATCTAAACTGATTGAATTAAGTGAGAGTGATTGACTGCTGATTAGCCTATTTCAAGTTAATTAGATTGTAAGCACATCTGGCTAGCCCTTAAGAAAGTACTGTTCTCAGAAGCTAAAAACTTTGAACTTAACTGGAGACCACCTTCAAGTCCAGTGAACCAATGGATTTGGATGACGCTAGCCAAACAGCTTGAAAGAGTGTGTAAGAACATCCTATCATCTGGACCTATAAAAAAGCTTCCACACTCAGTTTGGGGGTGTTTGTTTGTGATTGAAACAAGCTCATGGCAGAGGACTTGAAGAAGAACCTGACCAGGCTGGAACTCTAGGTTAGATAGGCCTTTTCTTAACTTTCTGAACCTCACTTGAATACCTGGTGTGCCTTAATAAATGTTTAATGCCCAGACTGGTGCTAAAGCTTCCAATTTAAGGCGACCACATATTTAGATTTTAAACGACACATTATAAATTATAAATGCTAGTTGTAATTATTATTTCCTCCTCACTTCTGCTTCATAAAATCCCTTTCTTCCTTCAAGATACATATAAAAATATCCCCTTCTCTTCAACACCTTTCCTGATCTCTCTCCCCCAAACTATGAGCAACTTCCCTCCTAATTAACTACATTGTGCTTATTTTACATTTATTCTACATATATTCATATATATATATGTTATCTCCATTCTAATGGAAGCCCCTTGAAAAAGAGGATTCTTTCATGGTTTGTATCTGTATCCCTAGGACCTACACCACGGCTTTGCCCACAATACTCAAATCCAGTGCTCTACTATCCCACATTGCCTCTCTATAAATAGCAAGGTTAAGCTATTCATATTTAATAGTATTAATCATTCCTCATAAATAAATCTCTTCTATCATCTAACTTTTTTCTCCTCTCTGTCTTTGGACTCTTTCCAATATATTATGTTGTCACCTCTAGGTCTCCTGTTGTTTCACTCAACTCTAGGTTTGTCCTTTATGCAGAATATTTTTCTGATTACTCTTCTCTTGTATCTGTTCTATTTTTTCAAGTGGAAATCTCATAAATTAGGCTGGATTTTCAGTTCAAAGTTATATTTTTTTCAAGGTACAATCTGAATCCCTACCCCTCTGGCCTACTAGGCTGCAAGGTCCATGAAGAAAGACAACATGTTTCATTCATCTTTGTAAAGCCCAGGAACTAGCACAGTGTTCTGCACATAGACAGTATTTGATAAATATTTAATGGAGGTTGGTATAATGGATAGAGAGCTAGCTTTGGACCCAAGAAGGTTTAACTTCAAGTGAGGCCTCTGATGCACAATGGCTCTGTGACTCTGGGTAAGTCACTAGATAACTCTAGATATTTCTCTAGAAGTCTAAGTTGCAGAGAAGGTGCTGTCCCGCATTGGTGGAGGGACTTTCCTCACCTAAGCATTATTAATACTAATGAAATCATCAGTCTGGTGCCTATCACTTAATGATGAACACCATAACTATGATAATCAAGCTTGCCCACAAGGTAGAAATGAGAAAACAACCTCCCTCCCCCTCCTTAGCTGAGGTGTCCTTTAGAGAGCATTATGAGAGCCTATCTTTGCATATAATTGTTGGGCCTGGTTGATGTCTTTGTTTTGTTGAACAGTTTTTCCCCCATTTCTTTCCTTTTTTTTTTTTTAAATTATAAGAGTTCTCTGAGAAGAAGGGATGGATAAATCTGGACATGAAGGTGATGTAAAAATACGAAATATATTATGAAAAATCTTAAAAAATAAAATATAATTTGGATGAATTCATCTGAATTGAACTCAATACATTTTTTCTAATGTTTTCAGTTTAGTGCCAACTTAAAACTTAAATGATATTTTAAATTCATTTACTCAGGTTATTAAATAAAGAAAAGTCACAGTGGAATGAATCAGCTTTATCCTACTTGATACTGCAAAAGTTTTGCATATGCCTTTTAATTATCAAAATAAATTATTATTAATGATATGTAGCATTAACATTTTATTAATCAAACTTGAATTCTTTTTCTCTATAGGCACAGACTATACTGCCAGTATTAAGAAACAGAATTTTTTGTTTTTAACTTCATCATCTGACAAAATCTAGAAATACAGAGAACCTGTCACTGGATAGCAAATCAAGGACGGGGGAAATATTCAGTGCCCACTACTCTGCTCAGACTAGGGTTAGATGTGGAAGGCATTTTCATAGGATGAGTCCTACTCAATAATCGAAAAGTCCTGACAAAATTTAGAAAAAAGTCATGTATGTCTAATATCAAAACAAAAATTGCACATGAAAAGATATGCACAAAATTTATGTTTAAAAAAAAACATCATATCAATACCAGTGAGGGTACAAACTATGAATCATGGTAGACAGAAAAGAAAGCATGACTTTGTGATGTAAACAGAACACAAGTTCTGTCACAAGTGGTATCCAAAAGCAAAACAAAACAAACAAAACATGAAGAATATTTACATTTTGATAGTTAAAGTATCAAGGATTCGATTTACTTTTCTTTTTTCTTTTTCCCCTTGTGGGACAATGAGGGTTAGGTGACTTGCCCAGGTCACATAGCTGGTAAGCGTCAAGTGTCTGAATCCAGGGCCAGTGCTTTACTGACTGCACCACCCAGCTGCCCCCCAATCAAATTACTTTCAATCCTTGCTGACCACAAAGATTCTGAGTACCCTACAATTCATCATGCATGTACAACGAATCTTTCCTTCTATCATCTCAGTACTAGAAATCTCTTGAAACCAGAGGAGCATCTATTAACCCCTCAAACTGCACACAGTATGATTTGTGCATTTCCATATCCTTTAGAGCCTGTTAACATTCATATAAGAACCAATAAGATTCAAGCAGCACGCAGATTTTAGTTTTATTTTCCCTCAAGCTTTACTTGATGTCTGCAAAAAAAATTTCACTTATTTCCAATAGTATCAGTTGCCTTCCAGTTGACTGAGAAGGTAGAAGTAATCTTTTCTACCTCAATGGGTCTCTTTCTTTACATTGCTTCATCCTTTCCCCCAGGCTCAGAAGGAGAGGTATCTTTCATCCTCTCCAAAATGACACACCATAATCAAGAGCTTAGCAAGTGCTCAGTAAATACTACTTGCCTTTGTTGCTCAACAATCCTTTGGTTCTATTGACTCTCACTTAAAAGCCAGAGGACTCTTCCAAAACTCTTCTTTTCTCAAACCCCAGGAGCCCTGCCTCCAACCACATTTTTGCTACAAAAGAATTCACTACCTACCATCTGATGATAGCCCCTTTACCTCCTCTCCCCTCATTCGTTCCTCACTTTGTATTTTTTGATTGCTAATCATGCCCTTCTACAAGAACTCTCTCCTTTGACTTTGGGAGCACTATAATCTCCTTTAATTCCTCATACTTCTCTTTTTCCTTTGATGGTTCGCCCCCCCCCCCCACTTCTCTTACTGAGGTTCTAGTCTTGACCTTCTTCTTGCCCCTCTCTACACTTTCCCTTGGCAATCCCACGTACTGCCATGGCTTTAACTGACATGTTTATACCAATGACTCCTAAATTTCTATTGTTAGAGCAGAACTCTCTTTTCTATTTGTGTAATTTAAAATTCTAAATGTGGGTTCTAATCTGTCACCTCAGTTTTGGGGGGAAACTAAAATCACTGATAAACGAGTTTATAGGTTTTTTAAGGGTTTATTGAAAGATAGTAAAAGAAAGAGAAAGATTGAGAACAGATTTCCTATAACCTGGCGATCCTAAACTTCCTAAGCTCCCAGTTCTGAAGGCAACTGCCACCATGCTGATCTCTCCCAGCCAAAGAGGCCAGCTCTCTCCACAGAGTCCGATTCCTCCTTCCTGATCCCCTCCCAGAAATGGGAGGTTCTTCAAGCTGATTGGTTCACTGGGCCTGAAGGTGGTCAAAGATCAAAGTTGTTAGCTTCTGAGAACAATTACTTTCTTAAGTACTCTTAAATACCAGCCAGATGTGCTTACAATCTAGTAAATTGTCAACAGTCAGTTGCCTTATCCAATTCAATCAGTTTAACTCAGTCTCCAGGTGGGCCCCTGAATATCTGCTAAATCTCATCTATCACATTCCATTATCTTGACACATTTCAGATCTTCATCTCCAATTACCTTTAGAGGACATATCTATCTGGATATCCCACATACATTTCAAAATCATCATATCCAAAACTGAACTTAAAATGTTTTTTCCCTTAACAGGACCCTCCTTCTGACTATTGTCTATGGCATCACAAGTCACTGTGTCTCCTATGTGTATAACCATGCAATTATATTTGATCCTTCCCTCTACCTAACCACTCATAGTCAAATCTTGCCAGTTCTATCTCACTCACATCTGGTTCATCTGTCTCCTCTCCATTCACAAAGTCAAGCACTCATCACACCTAGATTATTGTAATACCCTACTTGTTGCTCACCCTGCTTCTAGTTCATCCCCAATCCATTACACAACAACCACAATAATCTTCCTGAACCACAGATAGGCTCCTGTTGTCATAGTCTTTATCCAAAATTTAGTGTCTTTTATTGACTTTTAAGTAAAATGCAAATCTCTCAGCTTGGCATTTAAAGCCTTTCACAGTTTGGCTCTATCCTACCTTTCCTTACGTATTTCACTTTGCCTCCTTCTCCACACTCGGTGTTTACCTAACTGGCCTGCTTGTTCCTCAAATTCAGCATTTAATCTCCCACCTCTGTGATTTTGCAGAACTTTCCCCATATCCCAAATATACTCCCTTCACATATCTAATGTTTAGACTACTTAACAACCTTTGAGGTTTACTTCAGGCATCACTTGCTAACCCTCTTCAAATTATCTCATCCTTCTTTGTTTTTTATAGTATACTCAAATTCACTTCCCTACTAGTAGAATAGAAAGCCCTTGAGGGCAAGAACTGTTGCATTTTGTTTTTTCATTATATCTTTATATCACAAGTGCCTAACAAAGTGTCTTGCAAATAGTATGTATCATTTATTTATTTATTTGTTTGTTTATTTGTTTATTTATATATTGCCAGGCAATAGTTGTTAAGTGACTTACCCAGGGTCAGACAGCTAGTAAGTGTCAAGTGTCTGATGCCGGATTTGAACTCAGGTCCTCCTGAATCCAGGGCCAGTGCTCTATCCACTGCACCACCTAGCTGCCCCCCATTGTATGTATCTTAAAGGATTTATCAGAATTGAATTTTCACCCATTTGGATGACTGCAATAACCTCATAAGGGCTGTTTCTACCTCCACTATCTTCTCACAATAATCCAACTTTCATACTGCTGCCAACTCACATTTTCTTATGCATACAGTTAGTGATATTGCTCCTATGCCCAAAAATCTTCGACGTCTCTCTACTGCCAAATCAGTAAAGTTCAGATTCTTTGCCTGACATTTACAGTCCTTCATAAGCTGGCACTAGCCCTCATTCCCAGTCTTATATAATATTGCTCCCCTGACTTCATTCTACATTACTCTACCCATACTAGACTGACCTGAGTTCCCTGCTGAATATGCCATTTCTTACCTCATCCCCAAGGTTTTGATCACAATGTTCCCTGTATCTGCAGTGCTTTCCCCAACCCATCCAGTAGCACGATTAAAAATTATGCTTTAAAGCCCACTCAGGGGCAGCTAGGTGGCACAGTGGATAGAGCACTGGCCCTGGATTCAGGAGGACCCGAGTTCAAATCTGGCCTCAGACACTTGACACTTACTAGCTGTGTGACCCTGGGCAAGTCACTTAACCCCAATTGCCTCACCAAAAAAAAAAAAAAAGCCCACTCAGATGTGATCACCTCCATAAAGATTTCCTTAACACCATCCCCATCTTTAACATTAATGGCCTTCCTGATTAGACCTGACATAGCACTTTAATTAGGAAAAACTCCAATCATGAGCAATAGCATATTATAGTTGGATATCTTTGGGTCATACCCCTCCACACAGAGTCATAACTAAAATTTTGTTAGTTTGGTTTGTTTTTCCTTGAGGCTGGCAGCAGCAAATGTAACCTCAATGTCGTTTTGGAGGGACTGAAGACATTTCACATGAGACCTTATTTAAGAAAAGCCTCTAATAGCGCAGGAACAGAGAGGGAGGCTGATTTGAGTTGGGAAGAGCTCACCTGGGGTAGAGCAACTATAGGCATGGGAATTGTAGGCTTACATCTTAACAATTTAAACTAATTATTCTTGCTAAGCAGGTGCTTAATTTAATTGTTTCTACGATGTAGATAAGTGTGAGTTCTTTCAATGGCTCTCTAAACTTTTACCCCAGGACAGAGCCTCAGCTGACCCACCCTATTAGAATTGGAATCTAAACTCCAGTGAACAAGGATTATATACTGTCTAAAATCATATCTCACCCAGTACCAAGCATAATTTGCATATAGTGGAGACTTAATAAATATTCATTGAATTACTGAGTTGAGTTGAATTCTGTTACTATCATTGAAACTGGTTCTCTCGAAGATCACCAATGAGTTCCTTATTGCCAAATCCAATGAATTTTTGTCCACTCTCATTCTTTTTTTATAATTCCATAGTAGCTAACATTTTAAAAAATCTCTTTTCCCTTAGGTTCTGTAACACTATTATTCTCTCCTTACCCCTCAACCTTATCATTCATTATTTCTTTTACAAGCTTCATGGCCTCCTGCAGGCCCACAGTTATGGCAGTTCCCAAATTCTTTCCTTTCTTTCCTCCACCCCTATCTTTCTCTCCCTCTCTCTCCCTGTCTGGCTGTGTGTGTATCTGTGTTTGTGTATCTGTCTGTGTATTTATCTCTCTCTGTCTCTCTGTGTGTGTCTCTCTCTGTCTCTGTCTCTGTCTCTCTCCCCACCCCCCTTTCTCTTTCTCACTCCTCTCTTATGTTCATTATTTCATGTTTGTGCAACCATTCTGTCAGGCTTCCTCCTGACATAAAGAATCTGCATTCACTTTGGGTACTTCTCACTTCCCTGACTCATTACCCTTAACCTAATGGCCTGGCATCCTCATATATGGCACTACCTCAAAGGGTAGCAATCAGATACCCTTGGCAAACTTTGGTTTACAGGACTCAAATCATAAATTCTGTTTTTAAATGGAATATAAGCTCCATCGGGAGAGGGATTGTTCCATTTTATCTGCATATTATCAGCACCCATAGTAGTCAATGATGTTTAATGAATATAAATAAATACTTACTGAACTAAATTGCACTGAAATTAATAGACACATAATGGACTCAAATCTTAGCCTCAAGAGAGTCAGGAGTCTGGGGCAGCTAGGTGGCAAAGTGGATAAAGCACTGGCCCTGGATTCAGGAGGACCTGAGTTCAAATCCAGCCTCAGATACTTGACACTTACTGGCTGTGTGACCCTGGACAAGTCACTTAACCCTCACTGCCCCATAAAAAAAAGAAAGAAAGAAAGAAAGAAATGTGGCTAAGCCTTAGGGCAGCTAGGTGGCACAGTGGATAAAGCACCGGCCTTGGATTCAGGAGTACTTGAGTTCAAATCCGGCCTCAGACACTTGACACTTACTAGCTGTGGGACCCTGGGCAAGTCACTTAACCCCCATTACCCCGCAAAAAAAAAAAAAAAGTCAGAAGTCTCTGCTGCGAAGTCGGCAGCCCTCCAAGCAGAGACCAGTATAATCTCTATGACACACATCCTTGAGTGTGACTCCAGCAATTTTTTCCTCCTCCCTGGTGGTTTCCTTCCATGGTTCCTTTCTCCAATTAATCTTTCTCCAATGGCTTTCAGTAGACGTTACGAGTATTCTCAGCCTTCAGAGGCTCCCTGACTGGAAGGGATTCCTCCTCAGTGGTTTCCCTCACTGACTCCTGTAATATCTGCTCCTTTGTTTGGTTTCCAAAGTTCTTCTACTTTCTAGCAGAAGGTACTTTTCATGTTCATTGTATGTGCGTGTGTGTTTTTGGTGGGAGGGTTATTATTTAGAGTCAGAGGAGACATGAGTTAGAAATCTAGCTCTTCCACTGAGCAACTATATGATCACCTAAATCATTTAACCTATACAGTACTCAGTTCCTCAAGTGTAAATTTAAATATTTGAACTAGATGGCCCCTAAGGTAGCTTGCAGCTCAAAATACCCAATCCAAAGTTCCCTAGAAGGCCAGCTCTGGAGCATCTGGGTCATTATGAAAAGACCATTCTGTTGCTGTCATGATCAGACTTTAAAACACACCTGTTAGAGCTGTTAGAAATGATGAGCAGGTGGATTTCACAAAAATGCAGACTTACATAAATTGATGCTGAGCGAAATGAGCAGAACCAGGAGAACATTGTACACAGTATCAATAACATTGTGTGATCATCAACTGTGATAGAATTAACTCTTCACAGCAATAGGATGATCTAAGATAATTCCAAAGGACTCATGATGGAAAAGAACTGTGGAATCTGGATGCAGATTGAACCATATTGTTTCTACGCTTTTGTTATTTTTTTCTTATTTTGAGATTTTTCCCTTTTGTTCTGATTCTTCTTTCACAACATGACTAATGCAGAAAGGTGTTTAATGTGACTCTCTATATATAACCAATATCAGATTGCTTGATGTCTTGGGGAGAGGGGAGGGAGAAAAATTTAGAACTAGAAATATTATAAAAACAAATGTTGAAAACTATCTCTCATTGTACCTGGAAAATAATAAATACTTTTATGATTTAAAAATGCAAAAAAAATTTTAATTTTTAAATTAACAAATAACTATCTTTCTCCCTCTCACTTATCAATCCCATTGGAGGCAAAAAATAGTAGCATGTGTATAGTCAAACAAAACAGGTTTTTTTCCCACAATGACCATGCCCCCAAAATATCTCTCATTCTGCAACTTGAGTGCATCACCGCTCAGTCAGGAGATAGGTAGCATGCTTCCTCATGAATTTTTTGCAACAGGTGGTGATTGAATTGATCTTATTCTTGTCTTTCAAAATGATTTGTAGGAACCTTGTTATAAGGTAGGTCTCTTCACTGTACAAGAAACCCATTTTGCTCATTTCTATTTCCACACTTTTATTCATAACCATCTCTCCTCCATAGCTATATAAACCCTACTTGTCCTTCAAGGACTAGCTGAAGTCCCCTTCCTCCTCCCTAAAACCTTCTCAGACTGTTTTAGGCTTCGATAATCTCCATTTCCTCACAATTATCTCGGCATTTTAATTCAGTTTTATGCTATTTAAAATGTTATTATTTGCCTTATTTTATTAGTTACAATATCCAATTCCTCATGTTGCCATACAGGTGACTGGTCTCTTGAAAGCTATCCACTGGCACACATACTTTAAAAGGTTCTATCAAGCTCAAAAGGATTTGAAAACAGAAATAGTGAGGAACTATTTCTCAGTTGTCCTGTGACAAACCTTGAATAGTTTGGATGAGTTCATCAGAACAAAATTGACCATAAGGTAAACTGATTTTTTTTTCTGTCATAACAACTCATAAAGACTTTCTGCCAAGGCACAGAGATCATGTGACCTGTTAGGGAAGAGAGTTAGGGGATAGTAATTAGGGTTAAATGACTTGTCCACAGTCACATAACTAGTAAATCTCTGAAATCAAATTTGAACTCAGGTCCTCCTGACTCCAGGGCCCATGCTTTAATCACTATGCCACCTAGCTGCCTCCAAATCACAGGTCTTTGAAGTGATGAAGGAGCCTATTATTTACTATTGTTTCACATGTCTTTTTCATAATAAAAACTAAAATACCTTTGAGTACACAATTATTTGAATGCTTTTTATACAGAAGGCAAAGCAATAATTAAACACACCTCCCATGTACACAATACTTAGCACAGTACTAAGCATATTGTCAATGCCTAATAAATAATTCCATAATAATAAAGAACTTGCATTTATATAATGCATTAAAATTTGCAAATCACTTTCTTTTTTTTAAATTTTTTTTATTATTAACGGGGCAATGGGGGTTAAGTGACTTGCCCAGGGTCACACAGCTAGTAAGTGTCAAGTGTCTGAGGCCAGATTTGAACTCAGGTACTCCTGAATCCAAGGCCGGTGCTTTATCCACCGTGCCACCTAGCCACCCCACAAATCACTTTCTTTATAAAGAGTGCTATAGAACAGGTATTATACATATTATCACCCCCATTTTACAAATGAGAAAGATGAGTCTCTGACAGACAATATGATTTGTTCACCATTACAAATTAAAAAAAAAATAATTATAACCTACATTTATATAGCACCCGAAGGTTTACAAAAGGCTTTATATGGGGTGGGGGGGGTGGTAAAGACAAGATGGCAGAGGAAAGGCAGTGACTTTCCTGAGCTCTCCCCAAGACTCCTCCAAATACTTTCAAATAATGCCTTAAGACAATTCCTGGAGTAGCAGAACCCACAAAAAGACAGGGTGAAATAATTTTCCAGCCAAACACAACTTAGAAGTTCAGTAGGAAAGGTCTATTGTACCTAGGTAAGAGTGGAGCACAGGCCAGCATAGGCCACACCAGTGCGGACCCAACCCCAGCACAGATGCAGCTTCAGCCATAACAAACCAGAAGCAAGCCTTGGGAGCCTCTGAATTAGCAGCAGCAGCAGCAGCAGCAACAACTGCTTCTGGAACTCAGGCCACAGATGTTAGGGGGGTCAAACAATTGGCCAGAAGGAGATTACAGGGATCTCTATGCCAACACTGAGGCAGGACCCTGTTGTTTTAAACATACTCAGATCCATGTCAAAGTCTTGGGTGGCAGTCCCAGACAGGGGACGAGCACAAGAACCCTGGAGTCTGTGGGAACAATGCAGTAAGACTCTGCTCATAGTTTCAGGACAGAAAAGCAGGCCTGTGGTTGCTTGCAGATCAGAGCACAAGCCAGGAGAATAGTAAATATACTTCTTTTTAAATCCTACTATCTTAGAAGAACCCAAAACTTACAAATTCCTAGAAGTATCTCTGAAAATAGATGCACAACACCCCCCCCCCAAAAGCTTGGGACAGCTTATCCTCAACCCTGGAGGCTGCGCTCCACTTTACAAAGAGTTCAAAGTCAAGAAATAGCCTGGGAAAATGAGCAAACAGAAAAAAATGCTGACTATAAAAAGTTTCTAGGGTGAAAAGGAAGATCAAAATACACCCTCAGAAGAAGATAAGAAAGTCAAAGATCCTACAGCCAAAGCTTCCAAGAAAAATATGAATTTGTCTCAGGAAATAGAAGTGCTAAAAAAGACTTTGAAAATAAAATAAGAGAGGTAAAGGAAAAGTGGAAACAAAATGAGAGTGATGCAAGAAAATCATGGAAAAAAGTCAACAGTTTGGTAAAGGACATACACACACATACACACACACACACACACACATACACACAAATACTGAAGAAAAATAACACCTTAAAATCAGACTAGGCCAAATGTTTTGTAAAGATATAAAAGACCAGGTCTTCTCTTAGTCCAGTGGAATAGTCACCATGGTTATCTGTTCCTTAGCCATTATTTCTCTCTTCTAATAAATCTTTTTTTAATTTTATAAGATTTGTAATGAGCCTCCACTTCTTTAGGTGAGCTAGCCTCCCATCCAGGTCACAAGTCCCCACAACACTTGAAGTTACCTTGTTTAACACTATATACATAGGTACATATGCATGTATATACATTCTTAGACTTAGTTGAACTTTCTTTTTTTTCCTCAGAGGAGAGAAGAACACAAAGAAAGAGTAACTGGGGCTTTCTGGCTTGCCAAAGTCAAAGTGAACTCTTTTTACCATCCATAAAGAAATGTTTAGGACACTCAAAAGTTCAACACATGGGTCACACAGTATGTCAGAAATTGGACTTGAGCCCAGGTCATATCTACCTGACTACTACTCTCTTCACTCTCCACTTCATATATCTTCTGTAATCTTCAATAAGATTACAAATTGCAAAGCTGTGGCCAATCCACACGGTAAAGGAAGGATCCTCATGTTGGAGCTCGCTACCCCAATGGAATCAGGGAACCATACCAAACAAAGAAAGTATATAACCAGGCTCTTAACCAAAAGAACATGTACCTATTTTGTTCAGTGGAACATACAAGAAGCAGTAGGGTTAGTGGAAATAGGAACTGAGTTCAATTTTTGGCTCCATATTTCATTTCACAGCTGTTATATCCCTGGGAAGTCACTGAACATCACTCAGGTTCTTCATTTGAAAAATGAGAAGACTAAGCCTTGCCCTACCTGTTTACACAGGTTTATTTGGAGGAAAGTGCTTTGTTAATCTTGGTTTTTAGTCATTTCAGCTGTGTCCAATTCTTCATGACCCTATTTGGGGTTTTCTTGACAAAGATACTAGAGAGGTTTGCCATTTCCTTCTTCAGCTGATTTTATGAATGACGAAACTGAGGCAAACAGGTTAAGTGACTTGCCTAGGGTCACATAGCTAGTGTCTGAGGCCAGATTTGAACTCAGGTATTCCTAGTTCCAGGCCTAGTGCTCTATCCACTGTGCCACCTAGCTTCCTTTTGCAAAACTTATAATTCTTAATAACTATGAGCTCTTTTCATTAGCCTTTTACTCTTAGGATTGAAAAGTCCCAGGATATACATCTCCTTTACCATATACTTACTCCCAGCTAGAACTATTCTTGGCTGCTTTTGTTCCTTCCTCCTACTCGAGCCCCCACACTTATTTCTCTACAATCCCCCATGCTTGCAATAGCTACCCACTGACCATCTGCCAAGCTGCCTTCCTGCCTTCATTCATTTAGAAATTATCTCAGATCACACCCCCTCAAGGAAATGCACCCCAATTTATGAAAGAGAACAATAATAGCCATTTCCTTGAATAAGATCTTATAGATTTAGAGTTGGAAAGGACCTTGGAGATTACATAATCTGGAGATAAGATTTATCTCCCAAGTGTGTATGTTCATTAGAGAATAAAGGCCTTGGGTAGTCAAGGTTTGTAGGTAGGGTTAGGCAGTTACAAGAACCCCAAGGGTACAACAACGAATATTAAACCAATTTATCAATGAAATGAATTGATTTCATCCTCTATTGAGCCAGAATCAGAAAACTACTACCTGCTCTCAAGAAACATTCTATCTTTGGATGTACTGGGTTTCAATTTAGTTTGAAAGAGACAATTTACTAAGTGGTACCAAGAGATACCCCAGTAGCAAAAAAGAACTCCAGTGTTTCAAAAATGTAAGAATGGCTAAGTGGAAGTAACTGAGAGGGAAAAAAATGAATCCAAAAGGAAGAGTAGGTTCAGGGGAAAAGACAATAAACCCAATTTTAGACATGTTGAATAGCAGGAGAGATCTCCGGATAGAAATTTCCTCCAGGAAATTGGAAATGGAGGTTAGAACTTAGAAGAGAAATCATTGCTGTAAATATAAAGTTGTTAAGCATATAGAACACTGTAAGGTGGCTATCCAGGGTAAATATAGTATTAGATTCATTATGAAAAAAAAAAGAAATTTTGTTTAATAAAATTTGGTGTTCTTTCTCCTACTTTTCTATATTGTAATGAACTTGTTCATCCCCAATCAATTAATAATTCACAAATATTTACTAAGCACTTAACATACCAGGCACCACACTAGGTGCTAAGGACAGAAAAACAAACAAACAAACAAGCAATCCTGGTTCTTAAGGGTTTTGTATTCTAATAGAAGAGACATTGCCTTTTAGAATCCTTGTATTCCTTTAAGGCTCGGTCTGGATGCCACTTCCTCAGGAAATCTTTCTAAAATTTCTTCTGGTTGTTATTGGGCTCTCCTGCCTTGGTTTCCCTTATAATATACCTATCTGTGTAGGTGTTCCATCCGTTATTCAATTTTAAGTTCTTTGAGGTCAAAAAATGTTTCATTTGTGTCTTTGGTTTGTCTTTCTGTTATAGAGCACTGGACCTGGAGTTAGGAAGATCTGAGTTCATATCTGGTTTCAGACACTCACTAGCTAGGTGATAATAGACAAGTCTCTAACCTCCATCCGCCTTAGTTCCTTCAACTGCAAAATGAAGATAATAATAGCACCTCCCTCACATAATTGTTGTGAGAATCAAATTGATAGAGGAGGCTAAAAAGGGTTAACAAACAACCTAAAATCTGAGCTCTAAGACCCAAGCTCTAAAAAGGGTCAACAAACTGGGCTTGAGTCCTTATTAATAGTATCTAAAAGGGTTAACAGAGAAACTAAGGTTTGTGTTCTTATAGTAACCAAGAGGGTTCAGTCCCTATCAACCAATATCATAAACAGGGAGAATAACTAGAGACCATTAACCATTAATAGCCATTACTATTCCTAGATGACAGGATGACTAGAAACCAGATCTTAAGTAAAGAGATATGATAAACACAGAGACCCTCTGGGTCTGACAAGTTTAAGCATGTCTTTAGGAATATGTGCAAAAAGGGCCAAATGTGTCCTTAGGTTCACCTTATGACATGTAAATCCTAAAAACACACCTCCAAGGAAAAAGGTACCCACTTCAGAGGTTGTCTTAGGACCCAGGAAGTCCAAATTAGGATAAGACCTCCCATGATCCTCCCACAAGGAGGAGATTAAGATAATGAGTAGATAACCTACTTTCTCTCACTATAAATATAACTATTTTCCTCTCCTTATTTGAGACACCTCCCTGTTGCTCTCCCTGTGGGCATCACTCTTTCAATAAAATTTGGGAAACTGAGTCACTGATTCATATAAATCTTTGGGATGCCTCATGATCAATTTGATCAATTAAATCCATCCCCACATCAAAATGAGATGTTTGTAAAGCGCTTAGCATAATGCCAAGCATATAGTAGGTGTTTAATAAATGCTTGTTCCTATACCTCTTCCCATTCTTTGTATTCACCTGTCATATTGCTTTGCACCTAGTTCACACAATGTTTGTTGAATTGAAATGGATTATTAAAATATTATTATAGTTTCAGGAAAACTACTCAGCAGTGTTTACACTTGATCCTTTGGGTACTCCTACCTCTGATTTTACAAAGTATACCATAATAGCATCCTCTGTTTATATATAATTAATTCCTAATAATATTGATGATGATGATAAGAAAGGGAGGAGAAAGAGACAGACAGAAGCAGAGGGAGAGACTGTGGCATAAAGGAAAGAATTCTGGTCATGAAGCCAGAAATCAGTCAACAAGCATTTATTAAGTACCTACTATGTCCACTGTGCTAAGCACTAAAGACGTAAATGACATGGGGAAAATGGGGTAAGGGGTTTGGGATAGGGGTTAGGGGTCCTTAGGAATTCCTCTTTAAAGAATTACGCCCTCTTGCACACAAAAGCAATTAGAATAAGATAATAGTTTATATAGGGGGTTGGGAAAGGGAAGGGAAACCAAGAGAGAAATCCTTGGACTTCTTCTCAAGGGAAGAAAGGCATGGCGTGGAGCGTGGCCCTAATATACCAATCTCATTGAGCAGGAGACAGGCAGATACTTTTATAGAGGACTGACGGGGGTGACGATCTGACTGTAGAAAGTTCCCTTAGTGAGGAAGGACCATCCCCCACAGGTGGTGGCTGGAGGAGTTGGGTGAGGGGTGGCTGTAGATCTCTCAAGCCATCTCTCTCCTCAGGACACAAAGGCAACAGCCACACCTAATCTTATCTCCCCAGGGGTGGAAGAGACTGGAATGAAAGGGGGGGGGGTCCCAAGCTAGCTCCACTTATCTCTTTAGGTGTTTCTGTCCTTTAGATTAGTTTCTCAAGGAGAAGGTTCTTTGATGTACCCCACAGAACTTCTGGGGTGCTCTGGGCCCATAACATAAAGAAAGGCAAAAGACATGCCATGTTTTCAAGAAACTTATTTTCAAATGGGGAAGACAACAAGAAAACAATGTACAAACAGCTATATGCAGGAAAAATTAGAGATAATTAAGAGAGAAAAGATATTAAAGCATTAATGGGAAGAGCTAGGAAAGGTTTCTTGTGGAAGGTGGGATTTTAGCTGGGAAAAATAAAGGAAGATTCCCCCTAAACCAAGGGTTTTTAACCTGGAATCTATAAGCTTGGTGTTATTTTTCTTTTTAATTTTTATAGCTGTATTTCAATAGAATTGGTTTCCATTATAATCCTAGGGATTTTATTTTATATACTTAAAAACTTTATACATTTTTAAATTTTAAAATGCTATGAATTTAAAACCATTAAAGAATTAGGCTCACATTGCCTCTTCCACATAGTGGCTTGTTACCCTGGAGAAATCATTTAATCCCTCAGTGCTGTAGGCGACTCTAACACTACAAGTTGCAGAGAAAATGCCAACCTGCATTGGTACTAGAAATTTCCTCATATGGGAGTTCCCTCCATCAATAAAATCACAAGTCCATTCCATGAAAAAGCCTATGTGACAGAGTTCTTGTAAGGAACTCACTAATTAATGAAAACAATAACTCCATTTATATGGTACCCTAAGATTTATGACAGATAACATTAAATCTGTGAAGTTGGTACAATAGATACCATTATACTCATTTTGCCAACTGTGAGAAAATAATTATTAATAATGGATTTCTTGAGGGACCCAGAGATTAGTTCCTCATTCTCCCCCCACCCCCCACTCCAGAAAGTTCAGATCTTGTCCAGGACAAACACAAGGGAACAAAAGAAATGGAGATCGACTCTTTTGTCTAGTTCAGTGATGGGATCAAACCACCCTAGATATTGTACTTTGTCTTTTCCCTTCAGAGAGGGTCTTTTACATTCTTTTCCCTGATGTCATCTGTTGTGTTTACTTTAATGTAGCCTAGTCTCAAGTCATGTCAACCAAAGGAATTGAATAATACTAACCCATTAGCATTGATCAATGTATAAAGACCTGCCTCTATGAAAAGAGGATAAAGACTCTTGGAAAAGGCCGAGCTGCATAGGTCTGACAGCTTGAAACCATGAGAAGTTAGGGAGATGTGGTCAATTCTATAATGGCATATAATATTAATAAATAATAAATGCTTACTGCCCAAACTGGTACAATAGAAATTATTTTTTTAATGTTTAAGAACTGATGACTTAAAATATGGACTAAGTTATTGACTAAACTATTGAGCTATTGACTAAAGAGCAAGTTCATCATTAATTTGGTATTATATTTCCTTCCAGCTGAAATGATTTTCAAAAGTTTACTAAAAATCTTCTCTTTATAAGGCATGGAAGATACAAAGACTGACATGAAATAATCCTTACCTTCAAAATTATATTCTCTTTGGGAAATAATGAATAATGGTGTACAGGGTGTCACATGTATGACACCCCCCCCCCCCCCCGCCATATACACACACACTATTTTCACCTCTCTCATGGTATGTAGGCCATCTACCCATTCACTTTCTGAGCTGGTTCACTCACTCCAATCTACCTTCAGACTGACAGCTTTGAGTTTCTAGAAAAAGCCTATTGCTACAAAAGTATACTCTCTCAAGGACCTAGGACTAACCCTACTGTAGGAAATATGCTCTCTCTATTCGCCATTATAGCTCTTGGGCTACCACCAGTGCTCTTCTATTTAAACACAACCAGCCACTCACAATGATGATTCCATTAGATCTGAAACAAAACCATTTACTTAACAATAAGAAAAAAAATTAACACATGATAGGCACTCAACATAAGCGAATACAAGAATAATTAATAGATCATTTTCCTTACATAAGCCTGAGTCACAATTTATAAATAAAATACTCAGGATATGTGGTGAAAATGGGCACATGCTTGCCTAAACCTGGCATGGTGACACATGAATGAGGAAAAGCCATGTGCTCTGATTAACTCACAATTTTGTACTTGAGGTCTAGGTGTCATTAGTCTATCTCAGAAAAGTCTGGACAACATGAAACTGATGTTCTGCTAATTTCTCTTTTTCTGGTCCTCATCATTATACTACTGGGTATGTTCTCTTCTAATCTCTAACCAATGAAGCAATGACAAACTCTTTTAACTAATAATCACCCTTAAAGGGGCCCTTGTAAGTGTTACTCTTTTATATCGTCTAATAGTTCCCTTTAAGCCAAAGAACTGCAAGGTTCATTAGTCTGGCTCACAGCAAGAGAGACAAAACCAGCTAGCTCTTTACTCGCCAGGATTATACACCATCCAATTAGATCTCAGCATGTCTTTCTAATAGACTGCAAGTAGCTATGAAACTTTTTTCCCCCTTTTTGCTTTTCCTTTTCACACCTGAGGGGGCAACCCAGAGCAACAGGTATGTCTGAGGCTTCACCTCTTTCAAACCATCCATGACAATTAAGAATAATGGCTAAAGTTGAAACTCTTCTAATGGAGCTGATCCTTTATTCAACCAACCAGGAACTAGCAACTGAAGCTTTCTGGTCCTTTTGCTGTTCTTCTTTCAGGTTTTCCCGTGCATCTTTTTTTTTCTTTTCTTTTCTTTTCTTTTCTTTTCTTTTTTTTTTCTTTTGGTGGGGCAATGAGGGTCAAGTGACTTGCCCAGGCCCACACAGCTAGTAAGTGTCAAGCGTCTGAGGCCAGATTTGAACTCAGGTACTCCTGTATCCAGGACCAGTCCTCTATCCAATGCACCACCTAGCTGCACCCCCTGCACATCTTTAACCTAGCTTTTCTATGCTTTTCTGAATTCAAATCTCTTCTTAATTTTTGATCATTCCAGCCTTGTTATTCAACTTTTCATTACCTTCAGTGGCTCAGATCAGTACCTCCTGGTACTTAGAGACACACCTTTCTCTTATGAGGCAAATAACAATAGCAAAAACAAAACCTCATAAACTGCTGTTTTCTGTTAGTTAAAAAAACAAAAGTCCCTTTTTAAATCATCTAGTCCTTGTAGCCATTATTTGGTTTATCATGTTGTGAATTTTAAACTTGAAAGCCTTAAAAAGCAGTTATATGCAAATGAACTGTGGGGGGACCACAATGCTCTGCAGCCTCCACCATGCATTAGCCCTCAAAGTGGTCTTCTTCCAAAACCTGTGTTTTAAAACTTATTTATTTTATATCTGATAAAATTTTAACAAACAAAAGTCCTCTTTTTGCCCCTTTTCAACCATGAAAATGTTTACATATGAGGGGTACCTCCCCTTACAACTTTGCTTTTGTGAGAATTGAAATGACAGCCCCTTCTGGGAAAGATTTTGCAGGGAAGCCCCGCCATGAGGAGGAAGCATGTGATTTAGAAACCATGTGACTTTAGCTTCCAGAAGTTACCCGGTGTCCAGAAGTCGTCTGGCATCCAAAAGTTACATCTGTACAACCACCTGTGGGACCTGTCAATCAGAGCTACCAGCCAATTAGCTTGGAGTTGTGTGTGTGTGGATGGCCCTGTTTCTGGTTTGTCAGGAGGCTTCTGGGAGAAGCCAAGGTGTGAGAGGGCTTTTTGGTTGGAGACTTCGGCTGGGGAGCAAGAGACAGGCAGGATAGGGAGAGCAAGCAAATTTCATACTTGATCCACATGTTTCTCTTTACTAACCCCTAATATATTTAATAAATAGTTAATGCCCAAAGATTGGTGCTCTACATTTTCTAATTTAAGGAGATTACTCATTAGATCATTGCTAGAATTTTAGCCCCTTACACTTCTTTTTGTTTTTTTGTTTTTTGGGGGTTTTTTGTGAGGCAATTGGGGTTAAGTGACTTGACAAGGGTCACACAGCTAGTAAGTGTCAAGTGTCTGAGGCTGGATTTTAACTCAGGTCCTTCTGACTCCAGGGCCGGTGCTCTATCCATCTTACCACCTAGCTTCCCCACCCCTTACACTTTGAAGAAGGGAATTCTTTATGCCAAGAGTTCTTTACAAGGGAAACAATCACTGATCCTCTCATATTCACATATCTTTCCCTATTACTTACAGAAAAGCTCTACATAATGAATACTTATTGAAATGAGAGTCCTTGAAAAAATAGTAGAAAAAAAAATTGGACTGGGAGCCAAAAAAAACCTGGGTTCCAGCCTTGACTTTGCCAATGACTACTATATGGTTAGAGAAAAAAAAATTTTGCCTATCTGTGAACCTTAGTTTTTTTCATATATAAAATGAGGAAATTGAACTAGATCACTTCTAAAGTTCTTTTTAACTTTAAGATTCTGTTTCTATGAAAAGTTGAGAGGCAATGTGGTCTAGTGCAAAGCTTCTTAAACTGTGGGTAACTGAATGTGTTGGTGTGTGAAAAATTTGGCAGTAACTGTTTGATTTGTATACCTATTTTATATACCTATATACCTGAGTTAACATAAAAATTTCTCAGGCAAAAATGAGATGCAACTGGAAAAAAGTTAAGAAGCCTTGGTATAGTGGACAGAGGACTAGTCTTGACACCAGGAAGATCTGTGTTCAAGCCCCACTTCTGACACATTAAGAGACCCTGGGCAAGTCCCTTAAACTCAGTCCTCTAGGCAACTCTCTAAGACTGTATGTTAAAGAGAATGGGCTAGTATGGATTGGTAGAATTTGTCTCACCTAGAAGTAGCCTAGTCTAATGAAGTCATAGATCTAGTCTTTATGTCTAACCCTGTTATAAAGTCATACATCTAGTGAAGTATAGGTACAAAAATGTGAATTACTTCTGTTAAAGAATGATGTAGAAAGAAAGCAATGATTAGAAAAGTAGCCCTCCACTTAAGTCTTTCTTGGGGTATCATGCTCTGCCTAAGTATCTAGAGCATACCATTTAAGTCATTAGTGCATTTAAATTTGGATTTTTATAGTTAATTACAATGTAATGAAAACCAAAAGCTAAAACCTTTTTCATATTGACATTATCCATTCTCTATTCATGAGTCACATTTTAGGAATTCTGTGTCATAATTCATTTTTCCAAGGAGAGTATATAGCCATGACTATAAACTTTACCTTAAATATGTCTGCACTGTTGGGGTTAAACAACTGGTGCTTCCCAGATCCCAAAATGATGGGACCTGAAGATTTCTTTTCTCCATAAGCATAAAGGGAAACTGTAGCAGTTGTGCCAGCCTTTTCAAAATCTCCCGTGACAACAGTTATCTTCCAGTCTCCTTCTGCAAAGGAAGAAAGAAGTTAGTGAAAATGTGCATAGAAATAATCATGGCGTTTCGAGCATCAAATGAGCTACTAAAGAAGTAATAGAAGGTAAAGGAACAGCAAATCAGGGGAAATCTGGGACTTCAGACCAAAACACTGGTTAGACTTTGTCATTAAAAGAAAAGCCTATACTGCCGACTTAAAGTCCCACAACTGGCATATGATTTGTCATGGAAATGTTGCAGTGTTTGACAGCTGGGTAAAGAAAGGAGTGGTCTTTACAGGAACAGTTTACATCCTGAACTGAATGGCTGAATAGGGAATATTTGGTACCATGTGGTTGACTAGAAGCATGAAGTATTGATTGTATCATCTGCTTGGGATCACAGCTAAGACTGTGTGGTGAAAAGCTGTGAGATCACATACATTACTTAGTACCACGTGGTTGAGAAGAGAGGATAGCAGCCTAGTCCTGAGAAAAGCCAAGGTTATTAAATCCATTTGATAGGTGGTATAGAGGATCTTGGGAAAATGGCAGACCGAAAAGAGGTTCTAGAGAGAATACTGTAGGTTTTTTGTTTTTGTTTTTTTAATATTTTTTTCTTTTGGATACTGTAGTTTTCAAAGGGTTTGGCCTCACTGTCCAGTGAAGGGGCAAAATACAGGGTGATAAAAGTGAAAAGACAAGACTTAAGGAGTGGGGGTAGGATGGAGACAGAAAAATTTGAGAGAGAGAAAAAGATAATGTATCATAGAAGCAGAATAGATAATCAAGCTTCTTATAGAGATGATTCTGGGAGCATAGAAAGGTTGAGACAAACAGAGCATAACCAAAAACATTTTTTTTAAAGATCTACAAGCTGTTCTCTGATTGGTTTCATTGACAAGATAAATTGAACTAGTATTCACTTTATCATCCTTCTCCTCAATTCCTTAAAAAGCTAACCTATTAAGAACACAGAAGTTAATCCCTTTTACAAAAGGCCTGAGCCTATGCTAAGTATTCTGGCTCAGGGAAGGAAAATAAATACCACCGGGGATATGGAGCTCATACAATTCCCATTCATCACAATTTCCTCCCAGGTCTCTGGGTATTGTACTCTCTTAAGAAATTGGTATGGTTATAGACAATATATATTGCATAAACTTTGAAGGATTTTCTACATGGCCAAAGTCTGGTGAAACTCCTCAAATTTGTCCCTAAAACCTAGGTCCTTATTATCTGGTCCACTAAGCCCTTATCTTCTTCTTTTTTATTTTTTTTCCTTAAATGAATTAAGTCCATTTCTATAGCTCAGAGCACACACAGCATTTGAATATCTCTAATCAACTTAATAAAGCTTTCATTAAGCAAATCTCTCATAATCTTACTCTGGACCCTTAAGAGAGGAAATTATGTCCCTGCATGAGAACACAAAAGGAGAGGAAAGAACTCAAATGATGCACATGCCATTCTTTTCACCCTGTGTAGGTGACCAGTTTATGTGAGAGGACTTCACTTCATTTATTTAAAAAGGAAGCAAGCCAATTACAAGTTGTAATCCTGTTTTGGATCAATGCCGTGATCTTATTTCTTGTGGGAAGCCTTGTCCCTGTGACTGAATGGTTCAAGAAGTCATGGAATCTGCTGTTTAACCCTCCCCTAACCCAACATCCCTCTCTGAACCCATCCCCTCATCTTAGGTCTGTGCTGTATTTTTAATGTTGTGTCATCGTGTGGAGAAATGAGTTTGGATATCAGGCTTGATCTCCTGCTTGCTAGACTAGAGAAGAACAAAGAAAAAACACAGCCTTGTATATTGCTCTCCCGTGATCCCTCACTCTTAAAACAGAGAACACAGTCATGTCATTATGACATGAAGCCTTAAGGGTGTATTAACTAATGAGAAATTCTGAAATCATATTCGTCGCTTTCTACATCTTCCTGAGTATCCTTTTCTAACACTCTACCAAGAAAATCATTAAAAATCACTTTCCTCCCTTTTTTTTTTTAATATTGTGAATTCAGATACATGAAGATCACCTTAATTTGCCAGAGGAACTGATGCCTCAGCACCTAAAATACAAAATAGTAAAGGACCTTTGTAGAAAGTAATAAACTGAAACATTTTGAACCTCAGCTCCAATTAAAAGCACCACGTCTCTGTGAAACACAGACAGTTTATTTTTAACTGGGCTAAAAATATTTTTACAGTTTTTGTGCTCCTTACTTCTGTGTCACAATTAGAAGGGTTCTTCCTTCTGTAGAACTTTTTTCAAGAAAAAAAAGAAAAAATATGAATCCAGGTCTTATGGCCATGAAAGTTTCCTAGTTTTATTTTTGTAACTGCTCTCCATACAATCCCAGCTACTGGTAAGACATTATTATCATCCTTCATGCCCTTTTTAGAAGATAGCTCATGTTAGTTAAAGTCTTTTAATGTAGGAGAGGAAATCCAGGTCAGGCACAATTGTAAGGGTGGACAAGGTGAAATCGCTAATCTTTTTATATTCAGAAACACACACACACACACACACCCCTTCAATAGTGTGCAAGACAGATTGGGTAATCCACCTTAAAGAGAACAAAGCCACCAAGACTTCATTTTTCACCATTCACAATTTTTCATCTTTAAACTAGAATTGATACTGTAAAAATCACCTCTCCTTGAGACATGGAAAACTCAGATTGCTTCTTGCATTCTACATTTTAAAACTTTCTTTTTCCTTTTCATATATATATACATATATATATGTATATATATACACACACACACACATATATATACATACACATATACATACATATATATGTGTATGTGTATATATATATATACATATATACTGAATGTGGGTTCTGGGCAGAATCTGACTAGGCCAAGCTCCTGGTAGTTTAGGTTTGATACTGGAACAAAATGAGAAAACAGGAAGTCATTCAACAATTATAATAAAAGGAGGTTATTCCACAAGGGAAGCCCTGAGGAGGTCTCCAGTTGATTCTGCTAGGTCAAACTCAGGACCTGAGCTGCTTATCATTATCTACTAACCAAGCATCAGTGTCCTCTTAGATTTCTTTGTGGCTGCTTTGTACACAGGGGACCAAGAAGTAATATAAATAACCTGAGTTATCATCACCTAAGCAATCAAGGATTTAGGGCTTCAAAATCTTTTTTTGGGGGGAGGGGGCAATGGGGGTTAAGTGACTTGCCCAGGGTCACACAGCTTTTAAGTGTTAAGTGTCTGAGGCTGGCTTTGAACTCAGATCCTCCTGAATCCAGGGCCAGTGCTTCATCCACTGCGCCACCTAGCTGCCCCCTCAATACCTTTTAAGGAAAAATTAACCTAACCTGCCCAAGGATGAGGATATTGTCCCTGCCACACCATGCGATTATATAGTGATTCATATGTACATTTCCCTAGGTTTGAGTTTGTTTGGGTTTTTTTTAACCCTCTCTATGAAATCTCTAGGTACCATTATTGTCGATCCAATGGACCTAGATAGAGGATTGATTTCAGCCACTTAATGAAATTGAGCTTGCCACTTCAATATAAGCTCACTAATTCCTTCAACAAATACATATTAAGCACCAAGATGTGCAACCCTTTGTGCTAATTTCATAAAGGTAATGTTTTGTCTCTTTCTCTTTGCTTGTTCAATAAAACACACATACAATTTAGTTGGAACACATAGATTGTCGTTAAGACCCTATAATAGACAAGACAATGGAAATAGCATCTATCTTCAGGGCAATGACATTAAAGTATTTTTAAAGATGTATGTTCCCCAAAAGTATTCTCCAGTGTCATGGTAGATGTCCTCCTATTTGTGGTCCAAAGAAAACAAGGATTTCCTATTGATGGAGTTCTCTAAAATGCTATCATCCTCAAATAACACTAAGCCAATTGCAAACAAATCCAGAAAAAGTCTCCTTGGTGAAATTTATAGTCATGGAAAATGTGTCCATACAACCATCTACCTTGGATAAAGTAGATGAAGAACATAAATTGCTCAGTGCAAGATATGAAACTGGACAGGTAGTCATCAAATTTGTCCATCGTACATGTTTGTTGGAAAGTCACAGCAGATAAATAATGACCTAGACCTAGGCTGGAGTAGAATGAGTTCAGACACCATCGGATTTGGGAAATAGTGGTGCACTGTCAATCACCCCTAACTGGTCACTGTTACAAAGCTCTACTCATTAATACCAGTTTTCTACAGGTGATGCTATATGTTTGAAAATTCTGGACTACCACTAATGGAAAACTAAAATTTCAGAGAATCCAAAGGACAAATAAAAGATACAGAGTGAGTAAAAGTCAAAAGCAGCATGTTACCAACAGTGGCTTATGCCCTGAAGAAAGGTAAAAGACCTAATTGGTTAGTGGCAGAGCTAGACCCAAGTTTCTTCATTCCTGATTCAGTTCTCTTCTCACTTTGCCACATAAGTACTGTCTCATCTACCAAACCAAAATTCATAGCTCAATGCAAAAGAATGATAACCTAAATTCATAACTCAATGCAAAAGAATAATAACCTAAATTCATATCTCAATGCAAGAGAATAATTATTGGTCAATAAATAAGCATGTGAACATGTACATGCTTAGTTCCTGTTTCCGTGCTTTGCACATAGCAGATATCTCACCCTTCTGCATATCAGTTTCCTACTCTGTCAAATAAAGGGATAGATGTTCCTTAAGAGCCATTTAGACATAAATCTACTCCATGAGGATGAGGACAATATTCAGTATATTTTGATAGAAAAGGCTGTGTGTGTTTTACTCCCTGCCTCAGAAATATGACACTTTGGAAACTTAGAAACATCTGTATCCTGGATACACATTTAGTTTCTTAGGCCCCAGGCATATAGCCACTGAATACTTAGCAAGCTTCAGTGAAGATAGCATATAAATTAACGTCTCCCCATGCACTTCCTTGTTAGGCACACAGAGAAAGAATACAGGGTCTTGTCATACCTGACTACCTTGAGTCATTACAAAATATGGCAAGAATCAGCACATCCACACTTGCCCTTAAGAGACACAAAATGAGAAACTTGAATGAACTGTGGCTGAAATACAGCAAGTGTATAAGGGAACCTGTAGTAAATACCTGGCTTACTATATGTAAATGACAACCTCTCTGAACTTTAGTTTTCTTGTTTTTCTAGGTTTACATTCCTACAGGGAGATAATAATGCACTAAGTGAATTAAGTATTAATGTTTACAAAATACTTTAAACCCCATGGAAAGAGGTTCCATGTATGCAGGTGCATAGTAAATATAAGACATCTATTGGAGGTGACGATTCAAACCTGTCACTGCCACTCAAACAACAATTTGACGAGTACGTTCTAACCCTAACCCGGGCCACCATCTGGGTATTTGCAATTTTTTCCCCCAAAAGAAAATTCTGTATACACAATTATTCCCATTATTACTTTTGGCCCAAAGGAAATGAAAAACAGTGAGTTCAAGCATACTGGGTTTTTAAAAGTATGCACATAAAATTGGAGGGAATTTGCCAAACACACTGTAAAAGCTGTAAGTCATTGCTATGTGTATGTATGTGTGTGTATATATATATATATATATATATATATATATATATATATATGTGTGTGTGACACACACACACATACACACACACACACACATTTATAGCAAGTCTGTCCAAAATGATGTTTGGTACCTAAATCCATGTGCCTTCAACTCAATTCAATATATATTCATTAAGTATCTCCTGTGTGCTGAGCACTATGCTAGGTACCAGTACAGATATAATGTTTAACTAAACCCTTGCCCTCATTGAATTCCCATATTCTTGTTGGAAGAGTTGATATTTACATGATAACTTCAGTACAAAATAATACTTGAACATGTCACAGACATGTAGGCAATGCTCCATGGGAGGCTCCAGCAGACAAGAAGTCCATCCCAACTAGGGGAGATTAAGGAAGGCTCCATGGAGAACATGGCATTAGAATTGGTCTTCGAAGGATGAGTAAGAATTCAACAGACAGAAGAGGATGGAAGCTATTCCAAATGGCATAGGAAACAAAGGTACAGAGTTGATAAAGATTTGGATGTTTGGGGAAAGTAAGTTGATCTCAAACACAGCAAAGATAGTATTTGTAGAAAGCTATAAAATGAGGTAAGTTTGGAAATACAGGAAATTGTTGGGTTATAAAACATTTCCAATATCAAACGAAGGAGTTGAGATTTTATTTGTCACACAAGAACAAGCCACCAGTCTCCTGGCATGACTCTTCAAAAGACAACTGAATCATGAACAACACTAATCATGACATTTGAGGTGTCTTTTTTTAAAGCACTCTACAAATATCTTCCTCTTCCAAGACTCAGATAATATTGGTTCTCTCGTGCACATTATGAAACACAGAAAAATTACGTGTATTGATCAGCATGGAAATTGTTCTCAGGACACGAAATTAGAAACAGACTTGCTTCTTAGGATAAAATGGCTTACAACAACTCAGCTTTCTCCAGCAACTTTCAAGTGGTGGAAGGCACAAAGTAAAACCACCTCTAGAAATGAATCTCCTATGAGTTAGATTTGGCTTGATACTGTTCCTAATGTATATCCCATTCTATCTCCCATGCATCTTTCCAGTGTGGGCTGCCACATGAAGTAGTCAAGAAGCCCAAATTTCATAGGATTCAGTAAAGGACAAAAAGAATGATTTCTTTCAGCTTCTTACCCCAGAGTACCTTGTCTGTGTATGTGTGTGTGTGTGTGTGTGTGTGTGTGTGTGTGTGTGTGTGTGTGTGTGTGTGTCTCCTCCCTCCCTCCCTCCCTCTCTCTCCCTCTCTCCCTCTCTCCCTCTCTCCCTCTCTCTCTCTCCTATACCAGGTTGTCATCTTAATTGACTGGTATGCTGTTCTTTCCAATGTATCTCATTAAATATACATTTTTGTGTGCATTCTTGCTATGTATTGAGATAACTATGGCTATTATCTGAAGTCAGAGTATAAATCCCAGGAGAGGGTACTTGGAGAAAGGAGGAGGTAGTGAAGTAAAAGAATATGGTTTTACCAGAGAACTGGGGAGCAGGATTCTGCTCCCCAGAATTATTTGGGGCCTTAAAAACAAGGAAGATTAAATGACATCTGCTAAAAGATCTTGATACCAATTGTTTGTCAAAATGCTACAGACTTTACCTACTATTGGAACCTCCATTAATTGCCTACACTGACCTATCATGAATACAACAGCTATATTTAAAACTAAATTTGAACTTTTGCTAATGATACTCATGTCCTATCTATCCCCTTTCCTTATGGGTCAATCTCTGGTTTGGGATCTATCTTCATAATCTTGTGCTTATTCCTAGAATAATCAATTCCCGAACTTTCTCTAACCCTGCAGTGGGTCCCTACTCCCTTTTTTGACCAATCTAAATGCTGCCTGACTCCTAGTTCCATCAGACCTGAATATCACCAAGACAAAAATAATCCCCAATTAGGAAGCTTCATAACTAGCAGTTATGTATTCCTTAATCACTCAATAGATTAATAACTGAATGGATGAATGAAAAATCATTTATTATATGCTTATTCTGTGTCAGGTACTCTGTTAAGTGCTAAGGATGCAAACTGAAAAGAGAGACAAGCCCTTCCCTCTAGGAACTTTTACTGTAAGTGGAGAGATAACACAAAAAGGAGAAGTGGTTCGGACCTTCTATTAGAATGTGAATTCCTTGAGAGTATGGACTCTTTCTTATTATTATCAGCACTTAGAACAGTGCAGGCATAAATATATATCTATATCTATATATAGATATAGCTATAGATATATATCTTATATCACTTAAAAAGTGCTTTTCATCTAATCATTCATTCATCATCTCTTTACAAAGCACTATACTAGGTTCCAGGAGAGGTACAAAGATTTAATGAAACTTGTCCTATATGAATTATGTACTAATTACATACACTAATGATGGATGCATGAAGTTCTAGTGCGAATGCTGCATATCAAGTATCTGGATGTGCATTTTTTTTGTTTTGTTTTGTGGGGCAATGAGGGTTAAGTGACTTGCCCAGGGTCACACAGCTAGTAAGTGTCAGGTGTCTGAGGCGGGATTTGAACTCAGGTCCTCCTGACTCCAGGGCTGGTGCTTTATCCACTGCACCACCTAGCTGCCCCCTGGGTGTGCATTTTAATAGATAGCTGGATATTATCTATCAATTTAATATACTTACAATGTATGCTCAGTGGTGTTCATGTATACCTCAGGTAATAGGCCAGGACTACAAATTCTTTACTTGGGGGGATAGAGAGGAGAAGAATTAAGGAAGCTTGAGATGTTTGTTCTTTTTTTCTTTTTCTTCATGGACAAGATATAATACAAAAGCTTTCAGGCTTTGCTGCTGATAGATATATATGATAAAGACAAGAAGGAAGGCTAGGTGGGTTGAGCACAAATGATATTCCCTCTTTAGCTTACCTTTTGATCTTTCTCAAATTCATTTGCATGTTAAGCTAAAAAGGAGCTTGATTGGTCAAACAATCATTCATTCTTTTCATTGAGGTGGGTGCAAATCACAACCCATCCATGCCCTCCCGTCATCAGTGCTTGCATAAATCCTCCACAGAGTAGCAGTTCAATAGCCAGAACTTTTCCTCTTGGTCTTTAAACATTACATTGGTGCACTGAAACATGCAGGATGTCCATCCTATACTTGTTACATACAATGGGCCCACTTCCTTTCCGTGAATCATCTTTGTCTAATCTTTAAAGCAGCTTCTTTTCTTCAGTTTTTCACTAGTAACCTGCTGCGGCTGATTTACACCCATTGTTCTTCTCTCCATTTCCCTTTGGATGACCCACAATTTTGATTCTGAGGAGACTATGGAATATCATGATTTTAGCCATATAGAATCATCAGAGGACTACTGGTGTTAAAAAAATGGGGGCGGGGTGTTTCACGGAGAAGCTTGTGGTTCTTGAAAGTGTTATGCAGATTCACAAATGCAGCCCAGTCTGTTCTCTTCCTCCTATTCAATTCTGGACTTGGATCACTGTCCCTCTTCAGGGTCTATCAAAATAGTTGTACTGATACTATGATTATGTGAATGGAATGTCTATCTAACTATTGCAATAGTCTTCTGGTTGGTCTCCCTGCCTCAAGTCTCTTCCTAGGGCAGTGCATAATCCACTCACTCTGCAGTAAAACTGATCTTCTTAAACCATAGATCTGATTATTTCACACACACACACATACACACACACACACATACACACACACATATGTGTGTGTGTATATATATATATATATACATATATGTGTATGTGCATATACATATATATCCCCTAATTAATAAACTCCAGAGTTTCCCTATGATCCCCAGGATTGAGTATAAAATCCTCTTTTTGGCACATAAAGTTTTTCAGAACATGGCCCCTTCCTACCTTTACAGTCTTCTTGCACCTTATTGCCTTATATGTACTCTTTGATCCAATGACATGGCCTCCTTGCTGTTCCTCACACATGATAAATTTTCTATCTCCCAAGTCCATGACTTCACTAGATGTCCTCCATCCCTAGAATGTTCTTTCTCCTCATCTTTACCTCCTAAATTCCTTCAAGTTTCAACTATCATCTCACTTTCTGCAAGAAAATTCCCCTCAATACTAATAATCCTTTTCCTCTGAGATCCCCTCCAACTTACTCTGTATGTATCTTGTATGTACATCATTTTTTTTTGCATGTTGTCTTCTCCATTTGAATATGAGCTCCTTGAAGATGAACTGGTTTTGTTTTATTGGTATTCCTGGCCCTAGCACAATTCTTAGCACACAGTATGCACTTAATAAATGTTTTTTGACTGGATAAGTTGACTAACTGTTGTGAGAAAATAATGGGGTTTTGGGACTCCCCAGAGGCCCCGCTGAGCCTGCCCTGACCTTTCTTAAGGTCAGCTCAGAGTCAGGAAGTTATCTCACTCAAAACCACACCTACTTTCTGAAAGCCTTGTTCCTGCCAGGGGGTGTGTTCTCTGTCTCTGACATCAGCACGTTCTACTCACGGATCGCCCTCAAAGACAGTGAACCAATAGATTTGAGGGATGCTGGCCAATTAGCTTAGAGCAATGTGTAGAGACCACCTCTCTCCTGGACCCACAAGTAGCTTCTGCTCTGACAGGCACAGGAACTTGCTCTTTTTGGCCCCAGACTCTGAGGTTGTGGACATGCACCTGGTTCTAGGTATGTAGGGCTTAGGAACTTTCTGAATTCCACAAGTTCTCTCTTTACTAATATCTAATATACTTTAATAAATGCTTAATGCCCCAAACTGGTGCAGTAGCCTCTAATTTCTAAGTAAAAAAATATATTAAAAACCCCAGCTAATTTTCCCTACACTAGGGACAGTAATAGTGTGAACACATATAGTTTTTACTCGTCGCACTGTATATCATAGTTTAGGCAATAGGCATTCTTCAGCCACTTGGTTTTTCTTGTATGGATTGGTGAGCTGAACCCCAGAGTAACTGTGAATCTCATTTAGGATGCTCCTCTGTGTCCCAGGGCTTGATGCAATTAGAACAATGCCATCAGCAAACAGGAACATCTGGAGGGGACCTCATCATCATTTATAATTAATCCCTCTTCCATTTAGAGTCTTCAATGGATGTCCTTCATGGCAGCTACAAACACCTTTGGCAAGCATATGTCTCCCTGTTTTAAACCATCTTTAGAGCATTAATTATCAGAGAATCTAAAAACAAAGCAATCTCTATTACTTTTTCTATCAGGGAATCTTATATGACTTTTAAATATAAATAGAAAATACTTCGAAGGAAAGCCTTTAAGGCTAAATTTTGTTCTACCAAAGTAAATGCTTTTTTGTAGTCAAATATTTGTTGATTTGATTTTTTTTTGTAGGGCAATGAGGGTTAAGTGCTTTGCCCACGGTCACACAGCTAGTAAGTGTCAAATGCCACCTAGTTGCCCCCTTGATTTGAATTTAATAAGCATTTTCTTTTGCATGCATGATAAGAATATGAAGCAAATTTTGCCTTCCTAAATTATGTTGAACTTCAGCTAATGGTATTTTTTGTTTTAATTTCTGAGCACACCCTGACTTTACAGAATGGAAGAGGCATGCAAGAAATGTCTGGGGAAGTAGACAGAGGTAGTGTTAAAAATAAACAACATACAATGCTCAAATGCAGCATGACACAATGGATAATGAACTGGACTAGGAATTGAAAAAACCTAGGCTCAAAGTCCACTGTGGACATTCACTTACTGTGTGAATATGGGCAAATCACTTAGTATGCTTCAGACAACTCTTTAGGCCTTATTGACTAACTCTTAAATGGAATGCAGTCAGTGTTGGTTCAGGGAGTTCTCCATGTTGACAAAATCACAAACCCTTCAGGTATTCATATTATCCACCAAAGAGATAATATACACATAGAAATCTGGAGTGTAGGTCCTATATGAATATGAGATCTAAAGTTCCTGGTTTCAAAATTCCTACCATATCCTCAAGAATATCCTGGAAGTCATACATGCATTGCAGTGCATCCAAACAGATGCCTATGGATAATAGATACTTTCAAATAATCTATAAAAACAGATAGTATTTTCACAGTTATGCTAAAATATGGAAGACTAAGGGTTCTTATTTCCTGAATCAAGAGTAGAAATGAAAAGTATTTACTTTAGAAATGGTCATATATTATATATTATGTGATATTTTGTGTATAGTAGAGGTTCAAAAAGTGTGACTGGGGGTCAGATAGGTGGCACAGTAGATAAAGCACCGGCCCTGGATTCAGGAGAACCTGAGTTCAAATCCAGCCTCAGTCACTTGACACTTACTAGTGTGACACTGGGCAAGTCACTTAACCCTCATTGCCCTGCAAAACCAAACAAAAAAGTGTGACTGACCCATTGGGCCTGGATAATAGCATAAGCTTAAATAACATACAATGACTAGAAGAATGTTTGAATCCTATTCGCTAACCCTGTCTCCCTTCTTAGATCTTTATTATAGTACCGTGTTCATCTTGGGGACCAATTCCAGGAAGATCTAGAGAACTTGGAGATGGTCCAGGGAGTGTAAGACAAAAGGAAGTCAGCTTATTTTGCTGGTAAAGATGATAGAAAAAGCATCTAATGAGTCAAAACATAATGGGCAGCTAAAGCAGCTCTTCTGTGCCTACTGAAAATAGGACAGAAGGGAACATGTTTAAAGTTCTTTCTGAAAGAGGTGTTTGAATGAGCTTCTGAAGACTTCCTAATTGTAAGGATTAAGCAAGATACACCAGAGTGCACCAGCTGCATTAGAAGGAAGGTTGTGGAATCTTCCTCATTGGTTTTTTAAAACTGAAGAGTAATTATTACTCGGGATTTAAATTAAAACCAGTAAATTACCTAGGGCACTTTGGAGAAAGGAACTAGATTATCCTATGTCCCTTACATATTGGAATAGCTTACAAATAGAATTACAATAAAGTTATTCTTTCCATGTTTTGCTCTAACTTGGTGGATTTATATCCCAAAGAAAGATTAAAAAGTCCACCTGTTTTTTGTTCCATTTGATACAATTCTAGATCTTATTAGTTTAAATATATATATATATATATACACACACACACATATATATGTATGTGTATGTATATATATATATATATTATATATCAGATGAGTTTGTCACAATGATTACATTTGACGTACACTGAGTAAAAACTTAGGTTAAACAACCTACATTATATTCAATGTTATCAATAATGTTACCCTAGATTCAAATCTTTTTCCAAGGATTTTTTAAAAATCTGTAAATATCAACTCCACTTGCAAATCCTATGTTGTTCACATGCTTTTTCCATACTTGGTAATTAAGAAAAGGTTGTGGTTTTTTTTCCTCTTGAGAGTGTAATTCCAGCACCTTAGTGCATCTTATGAAATTTAATGTCAGCTACAGTTCATCTTCTGGATGGTATGGAAGCTAGACTTTTGTGTCTCCTTCTTTATGCAAGCACAAGCATATTTCAGCTTCCTTGAATAACAGCAATTGCATATTTTATGTTCATATGAAAAATCTGAAATCAAGCCTGACTTGATCTTCCAATAAAGGTAATTAAAGAAGCTGATCTCCCCCCCCTTTTCTGTTATTCTAAATAAAATATGTGAAAGTACAATTCTGTTTGGAATTTAATTTATAATATAATTAAATACAAATGAGATAACTAGTTATTTGTCATGGGAATAGAAATTGAAATGAAGTGATTGAGTCTCATGGGAGATACTGAATGCTATAGGAAATTACAAATACACATTAAGTTACTCTCTCCTGGTGATTTCCAAATTATTGTTCAACTTGAAAGTATTTATGACAGCAACAAGTTTGTTAACTAAGACACTTATGCATATCACTTAAATCAATATTAATATCAAAATGCAAAGATGAATCAAAAACAATTGCACACTGGCTTGAAAAGTGAAGGGTATAGGGGGAAAAAGCTACCAATGGACTTAAACAGAAAGCTATAAAGCCAATATGCATATTTAGCCAAATGAAGTAAAATCAAGATAAATCCATAGAAATTAATTATCAGACAAATGATGATTTCTGGAGATATTTAAAAGTATGGAAGTAGAGGAAAAGCAATAAGAAAAAGCATCTGTAGGAAAACAAAGTGTTCATGTGATTTTCTTTCTAGATCAAAATGCAGTTTAATGTTCATTGCTGTATTCATTTTAAGTATTTTCATTCAATATTTTTAAAGTGAATAAGAATAGACTAGAAAAATGTGCAAGGCAGGTAATCTTGGAACAGAAATAGACTCTTTCAGATGATTAGAAGACGAAAAGCAGCAACAACATTTACCATTTGCTTCCTCTTGCGTTTTAGGCTGATGGTTTATTTGCATTTCTGCAAACATAAAAGTGAAGTGCAGTTAATAATAGACCTGTCTGATGACATTATAAGTGGGGAAGGGAGGAGAGGGAAGAAAATTAATTTAACGCCTTAATGGCTGCAGAGTTTTAAAGTTGACTACTTTATCCCATGAAAATGGAACTTTGTGATTGTCAGATATCATCTCCCAAAATTCCTCTAAACACCTGCAGAAGGGGCCAAATGTTCATAACCTCCACTCCATGTTCCCTGGAAAACTCTGTATTATTTTTTCCAACAGAGTAGATAGGAGGCAATAAGGCATTTATTTGCCCATGGAAGATCAGAAAATCTCCCCAGGACTTTTCTTTTTCTTTCTTTCTTTTCTTTTCTTTTCTTTCTTTCTTTTTTTTTTTAGAGTAGGGGAGATAACTATATGGTATTATCATTGTAATCTTGGAGTAAAGGTTGGGGACTATGAAGGATGAAGGGTAAATGGGGAGAAGGGAATGAGGGAGCATAGACTAAAAGACATGTGAAGTATAAAAGACGGTACTGTTATGAAGCCCATTCTCACTACCTTGGATTTATAGAAAACTCACTTCTCTTCTAAGGGTAACCTCATACAAGAACCCCCCCACCTCCATTCAAGGCTCAGTTCAAATGCTACCTCCTACATGAGGCCTTTCCTTAGTCCTCCAATTGCAAGTGATTTTTCTCCAAATATATATGTGCATGTATGTATTATAGATGTGTATACATATATGTAGGCATGTGTGCATATAATCACATGTGTGTATTGTATACACACAAGCATATGTGTATATTGTATATACACAAGCATATGTGTATAAATGTGTATGTGTATGCATGTATAGGTACCTAGGTGGCACAGAGGATAGACTGCCAGGCATGGAGACAAGAATATTTGAGTTCAAATCTTGCCTCGGATACTAACTATGTTACCCTGGGCAAGTAACCTCACCCTGTTTGCCTCAGTTTCCTCATTTATAAAATGAGCTAGAGAAGGAAATGGCAAACCATTCCAGTATCTTTGAGTATCTTTGTCAAGAAAATCCCAAATAGGGTCACAAAAAGTTGGATACAACTGAAAATGACTAAACAACAAAAATATATTTGTGTGTGTAAAATTTTGGGAAAAGAATCATATATGTACATATGCATATATACATGTGTGTGTATGCAGGCATATATATGTGTATGTGTGTACTTGTGTGTGTGTGTGTATATATATATATATCCACTTGTCTGCTTACATGCTATATTTCCCCAGCAAAATTTAAGTTTCTTAAAGGCAAAAATTGTTCCTTTAATGTATTCATGTCCCCAGTGCCAGTGCCTAACTTGAACTGAATAAAATTGAACAATATTTTACCCTATCAGACAGAAATCCAGTGGTGAATAGGGTGATATATTTAGGACATCAATGATACCAACACAATTTTTTGCTCCCCATTACCATACTTACCTTGAGGATAAAGTTCTATTTCTGAGTGTATTATGCCCTGGGACATAAAAGGAAGCCACCTGAGAAAGTGCAAACCAAAGGAGGAAGAAAAGGAGAAGAGAGAGAAAAAAAAGGAGAATGAAGAAAAGGTAAATGAAGAGAAGTAGAAGAAAGAGATGATATTAATTTTCTTTTCTTTATATTATTATATAAAGTGACTTCACATTCATTTTCATACTGAGTTTCATTATAAAACAGCTACTGTTAAAAGTCAAATCCAACAAAATAAGTCAGTTACCCATCATGAATAGTGAAGTTTGTGTTACAACAATGGCTTGAAAGATGAAATGTAAATATTATTTTTTATATTTCTGTTTAATATTTAAAATATCAACATTTCTAACCTAGTTACCCCTAACTTTTAATTCCTCTACATTCCACTCACCGGAATGAGTGATCCCATAATGCAGGTACAATGGTCTTTACATTTCCCCATGAATATCCCTTTTTCAAGAAGAGCTCAAAACCTTTTGGTCAAGCCATTCTTTGTAGGCACCTGGTGACATAGTAGATACAGCACTGGGCCTGTAGTGAGGAAGACCTGAGCTCAAATCAGACCTCAGACACTTACTAGCTGTGTGACACTGAACAAGTCATGTAACCTCTATTTGCCTCAGTTTCCTCAACTGTAAACTGTGCATAAAAATGATACCTACTTTGCAGGGTTGTTGTAAGAATCAAATGAGATATTTGTAAAGTCTCTGGCACACAATAGGTGCTGTATAAATTCTTATTCCCTTCCCTCCTAGCTGTAATGCCATCTTTTTTAGACTATAATTCTATGAATCCAAATCATCTTTTAATGTCCAGCTAAAGCCTTCCCTGACCAAGTACTAGTACTTCCCTGACCAAGTACTGATTAAAATTTAAAATATTGCCCTGGGTCCTCCTCTCCTCTCTTTCTTTGCCTTTTTTTTAGTGAGGCAATTGGGGCCAAGAGACCTGCCCAGGGTCACACAGCTAGCAAGTGTTAAGTGTCTGAGGCTGGATCCGAACTCAGGTACTCCTGAATCCAGGGCTGGTGCTCCATCCACTGCGCCATCCTGCTGCCCCCTTTTCCTCTTCTTGAAGAGCAAGTAACCTGGATTCTCCATTGACAGAAAATATTGAAAAAGCAGAGCCAAGAGAGAATCCCAAGTACCAAAGGCTTCTTGAAGCTAGGGCTGTATAGCTAGTCATTCCCCTTAGATTTTCTCTAGGTCAATGTCCTTGGAGACTTCAGAGGGCCAAATTGGCTCACTTATAATTCAAGAGAAAGCTTTAAGGTCTCTGCAGAGCTGACAATTTAATGATTTTTTAAAATAGTCTATCAGATCATCCTTTAGGCACTATTCCTTATCACCAGCCCAGAATAAATCTTTTACTTATTCTGGGTGACTGGCTATTTTTGGAGTACACACATGTTTTATATAAGCTGCTGATAAGGAATGAAATGGTCCATAAAAGAGGAATCAGAAAATGGATAAGAACATAAATGATTTATATTCACACGCATAGATGTGTTTATATATTCACAGAATTTGTAGAGTCCCAAGAGCTGAAGGGAATCTGAGGGGTCATCTAGTCCCACCCATATAGAAATAGAAATGCCCTCTATGATATTCCTGAAAAGTGGTCTCTAGTCCCTACTTTAAGACCTCTAGTGAAGGAGTACACAGTACCTGAGGCAGCACATTTACCTCTTGGACAGCTCAAAGTGTTAGGTAGTTTTCTCTTACATCATCTGCCTTCCTGTTGCCCCAAGCTTTCTTAGCTCAAAACTAGACATCCACAGTTCTTCAAGTGATCCTCATGGTTTCTAATACCCTCATTGTTTATGTGTATGTATGTATGTATGTATGTATGTATGTATGTATGTATGTATGTATGTATATGTGTGTATGTAGTGTGTGTGTATGTATGTATGTATGTATCATCTATCTATCTATCTATCTATCTATCCATCTATCTATCCATCTATCTATCTATCCATCTATCTATCCATCTATCTATCTATCTATCTATCTATCTATCTATCTATCTATCATCTATCTATCATCTATCTATCCATCCATCCATCCATCCATCCATGTATCTATCTATCTATCTATCTATCTATCTATCTATCTATCTATCCATCCATCCATCCATCCATCCATCCATCCATCCATCCATCCATCTATCTATCTATCTATCCATCTATCTATCTATCCATCTACCCATCTATCTACCCATCTATCTATCTACCCATCTATCTATCCATCCATCTATCCATCCATCCATCCATCCATCCATCCATCCATCCATCCATCCATCCATCCATCCATCTATCTATCTATCTATCTATCTCCATAGATATCTGTGCCTCTAGAAATAAAAACACAACATACCTGTCTATTTGCTAGACTGTCTCACTTCCAACACAGATTTGCTGGATTTGAAATAACAGGTGACTTGCCCAATGTGAGCCTGACATCAGATCTGAAGGTCATCTACAAGGGTAAAGCATTAAAGTAGGAAAATTCTCCTGAAGCAAATTCATTGAGCAAAGCTCCTGATAAATCTGAATTTTCAGGATTGACGATGACCATGGAAGAGTACAGGAAAGCCTGGGGCATGCTGGAGTGTGGCGATCATTTCCTGAGATTCTTTTACCCACCTGTAAAGGAATACTTGCTTATTCATAAGCCCCCCAGGAACTTTTCTCCTAACCTGTGTAGATAGGAAATATCAAAATAAATGCCTGAGAAAGATTAGGAAATATCCCCCTGAGAGTTTTAAGACTAGGCCAGACGATTCTAGGATGTTTCTAGCAGCATGGTAACTAGCTAATTCTATGCCTGAGGCAGGAATATAAAATGGTTCCCCCGTCCTAATGTTATGGCATGTTTAGGATGGTAGGCATAGTTATGTATTATACATATGTGTATATACATATATATCATGCATATATGCAATTTATATATGTGTTGTGTGTGTATATATCTGTGTGTTTGCGTGTGTGTGTCCCTGAATTTTGCACACCTGAGGAATTTACTTCATATGCCTCATCTTTCTTATAGCTCGAGTTTTCAGTATAATACTGCCTTCAAGCTGGGCTAGAATAAGGCCAGAGGAGTCGGGTAGATCAGAAGTGAGAGAATGGATCCTTGGATCATAGGGTCATAGATCTAAGGTTAAAAGGGACCTCAGAAGCCTTCTAGCCCAAATCCCTTCATTTTACAGAAGAGGAAATTGAGGTCCAGGGAGTTTAAGTAACTTGCTCAAGCTCACACACAAGCAATAAGCATGAGAGGTGGTATATGAATCCAGGTACTCTAACCGTGGGTCAGTGCTCTTTCTTCCACACCACAATGCCTCCCTGGGGAAATTAGAGGATTTTGAACTCAAAAAATTTATACGTTATCCAGTTCAACCCCATCGTCTTATACATGAGGAAACTGAGGTCCAAGGCAGTTGAATGACTTGACTCCTTTCTATTGTAACATATACAGGTGGAAGGAGGGGGAAGGAGGGGAAGGAGAGAACAGATGAGATCATCTCTAAGGTACTTTCAGTCCAAAGAACAATTTCATAACTGTGAGAATATCTTAAAGTTAAGCTAAATACATGAGTAAGAATGCTCTAATTCCCCGCCCCCACCTAGACAATGAGCAAGCCAACTGTGAGCAGCAGCCATCCCTGTGCCTCATTCTGTCAATTTCCCACCATCACTACTTGTCAATTTCACACCAAGGAATAGCATAAACTGACAAAGTACAGAGATCTGCAGCAGCACAAATACATGCTCAGAATAGCAAGAAATTATTAATAGTGGCCTCTTTTGGAAAAAAAAAAACAGCAAATTTAAGTGATAGCTCAGTCTCATGATAATTTTTTTATTAATATTCTTTTCTCCCTTTGTAATTCTTCACCATCTTCTATTCAAATCTTAATGTTTTTATCTGTTCCTAAACATATGTAATATATTCTTAAATGCATTACAACACCTTGAAATATATTACCCATTTCCCAGAACTGGAGACTGAGGGTTTTTGGTGGGGTTTTTATTATTTTACAGTATTATAGTGAAAAATTACTCTGAATACAAATATGCCTTTTAATTATCTCCTCTTTCCTTCCTTTTTTCTTTCATTAAAAGTTTACTGAATACATATTATACAAGACACTGTTCCAAGTAGCTTAGGAGATACAAAGAAATAGTCCTTGCCCCTAGAAGAGCATACATATGGTAAACATTTAAAAAAAAAACAGAAAATATTAGATGTTGGAGGGGATATGGGAAAGCTGGGACACTAATCCACTGTTGGTGGAGTTGTGAAAAGATCTGAACATTCTGGAGAGCAATTTGGAACTATGCACAAAGGACTATAGAACTTTGATCCAGCAATACCACTGCTAGGTTTATATACCAAAGACATACCAAAAAAAGAAAAAGATCTATTTGTACAAAAATATTCATAGCAACTCCTTTTGTGGTGGCTAAGAATTGGAAATCAAAGGAATGTCCATGAATTTGGGAATGGCTAAACAAGCTGTGATATATGATTTTGATGGAATATTGTTGGGCTATAAGAAATGACAGGCAGGATGATTTCAGAAAGGCCTGGAAAGACTTGTATGAACTGATGTATAGTGAACTGAGCAGAACCAGGAGAATGTTGTGCACAGTGACAGCAATATTGTTTGATGAAGAACTGTGAAAGACCTAACTATTCTCAACAGTACAATGACCCAAGACAATCCCAAAGGACTATTGATGAAACATACTATCCACCTCCAAAGAAAGAACTGATATTGATGGAACACAGACTGAAGCATGTGATTTGTCATTTTCTTTCATTTTTCCTTTTATTCAAGTTTTCATATACAAAATGACTAATATGGTCATGTTTTACCGGTATAACCTATATCTGATTGCTTACTGCCTCAGGGAGGGGGTTGGGGAGGGAGGGAAGGAGGGATAAAAATTGGAACCCAAAACTATAAATATGTGTTGTTTTATTTTAAAAGCATACATATCTTATCTCCCCTCATTAGGAAGATATGAATTTCAATGAGAATGGTACAAACAAAATCTTACAAGAGTTCAAATAAGAGATTATTTCCCATTTGGGTAATCGGGGAAAGTATCATGGAATAGATCATCTGAGCAAGCTTGGAAAGACAGATAGGATTGCTGTAGCACTAATTGACACTGTGAAGCATGAGGTATCAATGTTCTCACTTCTTCCTCCCAATCAGAAAGGGATCCAGTGGAGAGCTCTCTGACTACGCCTAAGAAGCAGGACTTTCTCCTCTAGTCCCTTTTCACTTCCCCCCACTTCACTACATTCAGATAAAAGGGGAAGGGTTTATCCTCCAGGACCCTGAAGGGAACTATGGCTCTTTTCTGGATCATTTAGCTGGTAGCAATCTGACTGAGTCTATATTCAGGTTTTAGGAGCCTGCTATGGAGAGTTATAGAATCATTCATTAAAAACAAACAAACAAACAAAACCCCTAAACTATAGCTTGAAAACCACCCCTCTCTCAAGTCATCTAACCTCCTAAATCCAAACTGCAGACTCTGGTAACATTAGTTTGTGAAATAAGTAACCCCTTCCAAATCACCTCCTGTGCACACTAAAATCAAATTTTTAAAGTTAATACTCAGGAAATCTTTGAAGAAGGACGTCCTTTGGTTTAAATGAATTAAGCTTATAGAAGAAATACCATAGCAACTGTGAAAGATAAGGATAAATAAATCGCAGGAAGAATGAAAGGAAAAGAGGAGAAAGGAGCCATACCATAGGCCTCAGCTTCTTCCCCAGGGGACAAAATCCACTGTAGTTTAAGTATTTCTTCTACTCTGAGGGCTACTCTCCAGTCTGCCTGTGATGGATGGTTACACTGTCCACTCCAGGGAAAACACAGCACTTGACCTCATTTTACCTCATTTCATGGGAGTGGGGTATGGGGTCAGCTAGCTATGGTTCTTAAGATGTCCAGATGTCATTTAAATGATTTGCCTCAGTGAGGCCCTCAGCCTTTGCTGAACCTTCAAATAAGGAGAGATAAAAGGAGCACATTTCAAGTTGAAGGAATAGCATGAACAAAGGTGTAGTACTAGAATCAAGTATACCATGTCCAGGAAGGGCAACATTGGCTAGAGTGTAGGGTTCAGGTAAGGGAAAAGTAGGAGCCAAAGCTAGAAAAGTAGGTGGAGAACAAATGGGGACTTTAATATATTTGGTTTTTAAATGATCATCATAAATGACTATTAGGAAACATATTGGAATAGGGACCAACATTTCCATTATTTCTGATTATAAATAAGTTAGGGGGAGGAGCAGAGGAAATAAACTGTAGAACTGAAAGATTAATTCACTCAATAGACACCTATTATATGGTTGTAATGATAGCAACTCACATTTATTTATTCATTTATTTGTTGACTTGCCCAGGGTCACATAGCTAGTGTCAAGTATCTGAGGCCAGATTTGAACTCAGGTCCTCCTGAAACCAGAGCCAGTGCTTTATCAACTGTACCACCTAGCTGCCCCACAACTCACATTTATTTAATAATTTTAAGTTTGTAAAACTATATTTCCTCACAAGAGCCCTGTGAGATAGTACAAGTGTTAATACCCCCATTTTATGCATAAATAATTGTAATAATAATAGAATTCATATAGAAAGTACTTTCCATGTGTCAAATCTGTGAGATGGATATATTAGTATTCATATTACGTATGAGGAAACTGAGGCTGAAAGAGGGTGACTTGCCCAAGGTTACCAGATGTCTAGAGTAGAATTTGAACTCTTGACTCCAAGTCCAACACTATCCACTGTGCCACATAGCTTACCAAAAAAAAAAAAAAAAAAGGATTGATGCTTTAAAAATAAAAAGGTTTTCACATAACTAATTTGTCTAAAATTAAATTCAGACCCATGACTCCTGACTCTACCATGGACATTGACTCTAAAATGCAAAAATCATGAAGTAACAGACTATGACAAGTCCTGAAAGAGATACCAAGATAATAGATAAATGGTCTTTAGTTCTGTTTTGAAGCACTTCTTCCATATTTCCAAGAAATAGTTTATCTTGATAATGAGAGAAAAGATTATTAATAACCAATACCTTGGGGATTTACAGAGCTCTTCCCTTCTTCCAAAATCCCAATTTTAAAAGTTCATTCTCTTGAGAGACACTGTTTATAATGAGACTGGACTAACTTTCTTGTGTAAGATCTCACTCTAATGGAAGTTATTGTGTTCTGCTTAGAATTGGGTGGGGTCTACATTCTTTGAATAGATAGCCCATGGCTGGGGGTGGTCTAATTATGGAGATAGTTTCTCTGTCCAAGGGTGACATCAAGTCACTCTCAGCCCTTCACTTTAACATAGCTCACTTTCCATTGTGTTATCCAATCAGAGTTGATTGCCATCCCTCAGGAACACCTGTTCTTTGAAGGGTATATGAACTGTGAGCTCACCACCATGACTGTCTTTGATCTAACAAAGATGGCCAAATGATCACCCTTTTTATTAATAATGTGCTGGCCTTATTAATGAAATATGCTAGGTCTCTCAAACCTTTTTAATTATCACAGTAAACTAGAGAGTGGAGAGGCCTTCCTTTCTCTAGCTTTTATACCTTATCTAGAGAAAAAGCCAACCTTTCCTTTGTGCATTTTAACTGTTCCTTGACCATCACGTTTATGCAGTCCCTGCAAAGGCTCACTTGTCCTCAACTTACCGAAAGGGAAATACTCAGTTCTCAGCCTTTTTTTTTTTAATTCTTTGTAACCAGCTGAAATGACAAATTGCTGTAGCAAACTTCCTATTGGTAATCCCTTACTGAGGGCTAGGAATGATTTTTTTTTAAAGGATCCAAATCACAAAGATTTATTAATAAATATGGTGTTTAGTACATTCAATTTAAGCAAGGCACAGTGGAGTCAGCATAGATGTGAAGCCCAGAGAATGAGCAACATCATTATGGCACCAACATTTATTCATACCAGATCATCTATGCTCTCAAAATCTCCAAGTGAACAACCAGCATGCAGGGGAGGTGAGCCTTCGTCTTCATTGCATTCCTAGATTCTTCAGCTGTTTGATAGCTGGGTCTGTACTTATTACCAGAATCACAGTCAAAGGATCTCAGAGATGGATGAAACCTCAGGGATCACAGAGGACCATGGTATTTAGACTTTGAAATATTCTTAGAGATAATTTAATAGGGCAATATCTGAGAAAAGGAAGCCCAAGAGGTAAGCTAACTTTACCAAGGACCAAGAGATAGTTAAGTAACAAAATTAAGATTCTAACTGGGGCAGCTAGATGGTGCAGTGGATAGAGCACCAGCCCTGGATTCAGGAGTACCTGAGTTCAAATCTGACCTCAGACACTTAACACTTACTAGCTGGGTGACCCTGAGCAAGTCATTTAACCCCAATTGCGCTGCAAAAAAACAAACAAAAACAAAAGATTCGAATCAATGCCTTCTATTTTCAAATCCAATGTTCTTTTCACCAGACAGCTAGTCCAGCCTAGGAACCACCTTTACAACATATATGCTTTAAAATCATTCAGATTTCCTTTAAAGTATGCATAGATGATCTATTCAAAATGGCAGACTCTTTCATTTGACTTTTACATTTTTAAAAAAATATTTTATAGATATCAGTGCAGCACTTGATTTAGCCATATGTTATCCCTCCCTCTTACATGACCAGGTCACTTTCCTTTCTGGCCATACATATCCTTGATTATGCTTTTTATACCACATCTAGAATTCTAGTCATAGTTGGTAATATACCATAGCCCAATTACATTTATCATTTGTCTAATCAATTACCCTTTGGATTATCTGTAACTTTTATTTTTTCCAAAAAAATACCAATATTTTAAATTCATGACCAAAATGTGATTAAGCAATTAGCCCAATGCAATCAGCGGGATGACATGTTCAAACAGAAGAATCTGGAAAACCTTGACTTTAAAGAGTCTCTCTTCCTTTTGGACTTTATGTGTACAAAGTTATTTGATATACTGAAATTTTGGTTCTATACTTTTCTCGGGTTTCTTTTCTTTCCCCTGCTCTTTCCTCTGGCTTCATGAGATATATATCTGTTAACTAAAAGCATATAGCCCCAAAGTGAGCCTCTGAGTCTGGGTTCTGAACATAGTGATTTAAGACAAAATATAACCATGTTTTTCCGTTTCTTCTATATATCTTTACATAAAAGGATTTCCGAATTCTGGCCTACCAAGAAGTTTCTCTCGTCTCCCAAAATAGTCCCCTCATCAGCCAGTTGTAACCTAAAATTATTTTAACAGAGTGAAATTCCTTTCTGTCCCCAGATTGAATAGTGTTTAAAATGCAAATATCCCAAGGAGTGGCATAAGTGGCAGATGTCAGATTACAAGTTCTGACAAGACAGAGGGTGAGTAGGGTAGCAGAGTACTTATGGTTTGGGTAGTGTTTGTCATAACTCCCATTAATTGTCATAGCATTTCTTTATTGCTCTTATGGAACTAATTCTGCCTTATATTTATTTGTGTCCTATCTCCCTTGTTAAATTATTAGCCCTTTGAGGGCAGGACTGTGTTTTGTATAACCTGGTATCCTCCAATGTGCTTTTAACACATATAATAACTTAATTTCATACTCAGGCATAGAATGGAGGGATTTGGAATTAAAAAAGACAACTTCATCTATCTCATTATGCCAATGGTCCACATAGAGGGATGGAGAGACTGGAGCACATAACCTGCAGTCTTCAAAGGAGGTGAGCTCTTTGGCCTCTCTCCAGCTCTTCTTCCAGTCATATTCCTCTCTTGTTCTGGCACTTCTGCCTAATGTCCCAGTGAAAAAGGGAAAGCATCTACTCTCAGTATGTCACAGAAAGATTCCCAAGATTTTCCCACAGCTAGCCCTCCCCTCCAAGTATCAAACTTTCCTACGCCTTATTTCTTTGGCTATAAAATAAGGGACATTATAGTATCCTCTTAACAGGAAGGCTCTTGAATAATCAGGAGCAGAAATGAGGCACTTTGCAAATGAAAAATATGGTATAAACAGCAAGGAGCAAAACATCAGTCAGCAGTTGGGCATCATTTCTTAGGTCATTAAATCATACGACCATTCTGTCTACCAGATCATATAGCTTGATACTTAACAGTGTAAACTGGTCATATGACAGCTGGTCACAAAATATAATTTGTTTTCATTCATATTTTCCATTTCTTCCATCTTTTTGTCCCTCTTTTCATCATTGCCTGAAGGAAGACCTTTGTCTCTAATAACTTGTTCCCTGTGAAGCTCATGTCAAAGACATTTCCTGAATCAGGAATAATGGAAGCTGACACAGTGGGGCAGAAGGCACTGCTTATCTTAAGGCTAGGAAGTTTAACTTTAAAAGTCTGCTCAATCTCAGCTTCTTTGCACCCTCCCACACCAAATGGACTAATAAAAGCATGTATCGCATGTCAAGATGTAGGAACTATTTCTTTTATTTTTTTAGTTGTATAGTTAAAATAAAATAGCCCCATTACAGAGAGTAAGCATGACAATACAGCAAATTTGAGAACACATACACAGTCCCAGACATCTCCAGTTTGAAAACAAACTAAACAGGGTATGTGTGGCTCAATGTGGATCCTAAGGAAATATTATACAAAAGGGCTTACTTACATTCATAAGGCTGGTTGCATGTTTCTCTAAATCAAATTTAAAATGCCAAAAAAAAATCATGAAGGCAAGTTGCAGTCACTCAAGAGTGTGTACACCTGTGCATATTATAAGTACTGGGAAAAAATAAAAGCAGGAAATTGAGGGGGAAAAAATCTTCAGGTATAGAATTAAAATAATACCAGAAGGACGTGGGTGTTCAACTGAAGAAAAATGGGCCATGTACAAATGTATGAAGCATCTGTGATGGACAAAAGCATTCTCTTCCCGTAGTTAAGCATTGTATTTTAGCTGTACTTTTTTTGGCTCATAAAGGGAACTATCACTTGGTGGTCTTTCTCCTTGTCCTAATTCCGTTTCTCTGTGGAATTTCTTTTTCCCCCTAAGGAGCTGCAAAGAAAATGACAGAAATTCTCTTTCCGTTTTCACCTTTGTGGTTTCAACAGCTGAGCATTTTCTGCTGACCAGCCCCCAGTGCTAATTATCCACAAAGTGCCCTGTCATGCACTGCTTGGCTAGGCCATGTGACTGATGGAGGAGTGCAGGCAACAATGAGCAGCTCCCTCAAGGTTCCTGGCAAAGACAGCTGGCCTCATTTCCCCACAGAGCCTCCTGCTGGATTCACAACAGCCCTGTGCTTGTGGCCTTTCACACACAGAGATAAGATTCTAGTGTCCGAGCAACCGGCAGCTAGAGGCAGGAGCAGAGCCTGCATTATTGACTGGGAACCAGTTACACCTGTGTTCCATTCCCAGCTCCAATATGGATTTGCTGCTTAACTTCAGAACTTCGCAAAGTAACCTGACTCATCTCACTCCATAAGATAGAAGGAAATGAAAATGTAGATGCTGCTTCGAGTCTTTTCTAAAGCACAAATCCAACCATATCTTGCCCTCTCCGGACACTCAGTAGATTCTCAGGACTCCCTATTAATTCAAATATAACGTCATCTGTTCAGTATTTATACCTATCACAACCTTGCCTCTTCCTACTTTTCCAGTGTTGTACACCTTTTCCACCTCAGTGCACTCTATGAGCCAGCCACACAAGCCTAGTTGCTGTTCCTCCCATGGGACATTTCATCCCCAGTCTCTGTGGCTTTGTCCTGGCTGTCCCCATTTCTGGAATTTTCTCCCTCCTTTTCCCATCCTCCTCTCTCTTCTCTGGTTTCATTCAAAACAACTCAAACCTCACGTTATGCAGTAGACCTTTCCTGGTTGCCCCAAACCCTACTCCATCCCACCTCCGCATCTCTCTGAGATAATCCTGCATTTATACTGTAAATACACTGCTAGATGGTACAACTATAAATGTTAACTACATAATAATAACAATAATGGTAATGATGATAACAGCTGACATTTATATAGAATTTTAAAGTTTACAAAGCACTTTACAAATAATATCTCACTTTATCTTCACAATCACCCTTAGAGGTAGGTACTATTATAATCCTTATTTTAAAGATGAGGAAGCTGAAATTGACAAAGGTTAACTGAGTCAATAAGCATTTATTAAGCACCTACTATATACTAAGCACTATGCTAAGAACTAGAGGCACTGTGCTGAGCACTAAATGCCTTCTCCAGGCTCACACAACCAATAAGTGTTTGAGGCTAGAATTAAATCCTGTTCTTCCTGACCTGAAGTCTAGCACTTTATTGGCTGTGCCACCTAACTTCCTCTATATATGTGTGCATACCTAGTTAATGTTTTCTCTAATTCTCATGTGAATGTGAGCTCTTTGAGGGCAAAATGGTAGCTGACCTTTCTTTTTATCCTGAGTGATTAGCATAGTGCCTGACATATAAGCACCTATTAAATAGTTGTTGACTTAACCTTTTCTGTTTTTCTGAGAAGGCCTTGTAAATCAATGTCATATTCCCTTGAAAGACTTGTGCTCTGAGCTGTGGTATATAATTGTAATGGAATATTACTGTGCTATAAGAAATGACAAGCAGGCAGATTTCAGACAAAACTGATGCAAAGTGAAGGAAGCAGAACAAGAAGAACATTGTACACAATAACAGCAGTATTATATGATGATATAATGAATGACTTAGCTATTCTCAGCAATACAGTTATCTAAGACAATTGCAAAGGATTCATGATGAAAAATGCTATTTCCCATCAAGCAAAGAACTGATGGAATCTAAATACAAATTGGAGCATGCTATTTTTCACTTTCTGTAATTTTGTTTGTTTGGTTTTTTGTTTTCCCCTTTTGGTCTGTGTTTTCTTTCACAACACAACTAATGTGGTAATATGCTATGCATGATTGAAGGGAGAAGGGAGTTAAGGGAGGGAGAAAATTTGGAAATCAAAAAAAATTTAAATGAATGTTTAAAATTGTCTTTACATGTAACTGGGGGAAAAATAAAATATTTTTAAAAAGAAAGACATATTCTCTCTATCATAAGTATGCTTATTTGTGTGTAGTTATCAGAAAAAAGAGGGAAAAAAGACCAGATTTTTAAAAGAAAATCAATCTGTTTTGATCACTTTCCTATTCAGCCACTCAAAGTTGTCTCAGAGTACTTTGGGATATACAATTATTATAGTTAAAATTACTGGATTGATCAAAGAATATGTATGTGCAAAACACGGGCATGAAAAAGACTAATGAAACATGTTTAGGAGCTTACAGCCAAGCTAAAGAGATGAGGCATGTACAATGAAATTTCAGCTACCCAGTATCTTTAAGGAGAAAATCATTCTATGTGGACCAATTTCCTATCTACATGAGAGTTTAGTACTTTAACCTGCAAAATCTGTTTTGTTTCCATTCAGGATGGAAGTATTTCTATATTACATTTTCTCTTCCTTCTTATCTAAGATATGAAGAGTACAACATGCCCCTTTTTTGATCAGTCATTTTCAAAGTCAGAGGAGACCTCAGAGGCCCAAGACTATAACAACCTTGACAAGTGGTTTTCCAGCCTCTGCTTACAAGCTTCTTTGAAGGAAACCTAATGCCTCTCAAGGATCAGATACCTTCTGTGTTTTCTCTTCTCTAATCTTAACAGTTCCTTCACTCAATTTTTGTATCATATGAAAGCAAATCTCTTCACTATCCTAGTTACCTTCCTGAGGACCCTCTTGAGTATATCAATGTCTTCCTAAAAACATGGTACCCAGAACTGAACAGAGTATTTTAGTCTTTCCAGGTTTTTCTGAAATCTGCCTGCTCATCATTTCTTACATCACCATAGTGATATAAGATTTCAGCCATTCCCCAATTGATGGACATTCCCTTGATTTCTAATTCTTTGCCACCACAAAGAGAGCTGCTATAAATATTTTTGTACATGTGGGTCCTTTTCCCTTTTTTATAATCTCTTTGGGATACAGACCCAATAGTGGTATTGCTGGGTCAAAGGATATGAACAGTCCCATAACCCTTTGGGCATATGAATATAGTATTTTAAATGAGGTCTGATGAGAGCAGGCGACTGTGATACTATAGCCTATTATTAGAATTTTTGCCTCAAGGTCACAATCAGAGTTTTTAATTGCCACATCATAGTGCTAACTCATATTGAGATTTTAGTTCACTAAAATTCCCTGATCTTTTCTCAGAACTGTTTATCCATGCCTCCACTATATTATACTTGTGAAGTTGACTTTTTATACCCAAGTACAAGATTTTGCATTTATCCTGATTGACTTTCATATGATTAGACTGAACCTAGTGCTCCTGTCTGTCAATATCCTCTTGGATACCGACTCTATCTACCCGCATGTTAGATATCTCTCCCAGATTTTTGTCATCTACAAATTTCTTTATTGTCTCATTTATGCTTTTTTCCAAAGCATGATAAAAATGTTAAAACAGCGCAACAACAACACAGATCCCTGGGGCATGCCACTGGAGACTTCCTGACATGTTGACAGTGAGTGAACCATCTAACAAGTTCTGAATCAATCTTATTGCATTATAGTGTAATACATATTTACTCACCTTTTTCACAAATATAGTAAAAGATAGTTTATCGAGTTCAGTAGTATAAACATAAAACCATTGGGTTTAGAACAGAAAGGGACCTTTAAAATCATCTTGTCCCATTTTACAGATGAGGAAATTGAAACCCAGAAAGTAGACATCAAATAACATACAGATCAGCAATAATGTAGCTGGTGACTCAGTGGATAAAGCCCCAGGCCTGGAGTTAGGAAGACCTGAGTTCAAATCAAGCCTCACACACTTCCTACCTATTTTTAAGGACTGTTAAGGCATCCCCTGAACTTTTATTTTGAGATGCCATCTATTTCAGAAATACTAGATCAAGAGTATGAAGGAGGTCCTGAATGTGTCAAGGACAAAGCACACACACCAACACCAACACCCCCCTGAGCTGATGTAATTTGCTGTTTGCACCCCAAGCTGGTTTCCCTGTGTATACTTTGGAGTTGACAGGTGCCAATCAGTCTGCACTAGGCTGAGAAACTACTTGTGCAGCTGGGCCCTTGTAGATAAGGAGACCATCATATCTTCATGGTCTAGTTGTTTCCAAGGGAAAAGAATATAGCTTTTGCCATCTCATTGCTCCTTCCTCCTCTTTGAGGGAGATTTTGTCCTTTTCCCACCTTTTCTGCACCTGTACCCTTCCCATGCCATTCCCCTTTAGGAGTTAGATTCTTGTTTTCTCCTCCTTTTGTTGTGTCATAAATATGCAAAAACTTAGGTATGAATTGTGAGCTCTATGCACTGACTTAGGGTCCTCATGCATCTTCATTTCTCTTGTAATAAATCTAGTTGCAACACAATATTTCATGGACTTGTGATATTGTTTTTGGTTAATACTGTGTGACCCTGAGCAAGTGACTTAACCTCTGAAAGCCTGACAAAATGGATCCACTGGAGAAGAAAATGGCAAACCACTCAAGTATCTTTGCCAAGAAAATTCTAAATGGGATCATTAAGGATGGGACATGACTGAACAAAAAGAATGTGCAGTTCTCTGGAAGGATATTGTGATGTATAAAACAATTTGCCCCAATACTAACTGCCCCTCTCCTACCTCAAACACATACTTTTTTGGTTCTCAGTGATAATAAAAGCTGACATTATTTGTGTAATCCTTGAGAGTTCCCTAAAATCATTTTCGCATATATTGACTCATTTGTTCTTCATAGCAAACCAAAAAGTAGGAAATAAAAGTAAAGAACTGAAAATTATTCTTATTGACATTTTAAATAAGGTTTAATTGAGGACCATCAAGGTATTCCTATAGTGGCTGAGCATTAGTGCACCCTGACAGGAATATCTAAACAAATTGTAGTACATGAAAATAATTGATGTTGCTGTGCTTCAAGGAAGGACAAATATGGTAAATGCAGACAATCATGGAAGACTTTTGTGAACTGATACTGAGTGAAGTAAGCAAAGCCAAGAAATCAATATACATGACTTGTCCTTGTTGTTCAGTTATTTCCAACTTTTCATGACCCTGCAGACCAACTATCTTGGTTTGGTTTGCCATTTCCTTCTCCAATGGAAAAAGGCAGAGTTTAAGTGACTTGCCCAGGGTCACACAGCTAGTATCTGAGGCCAGATTTAAACTTATGTCTTTCTTACCCCTGGCCTAGCACTCTATCCACTGAATCACCTAGCTGCCTAACTACAATAATGTAAAAGAAAAGAACAGCCACAAAACAATTGAAAATGAATCCTGCAAAATTATAAACACCATGCTTGGCTTTTTTTTTAAGAAAAGAGATATAAGAAGACAACTGTCTCTGTTGAAGAGCTAGAGTCCATTGGTATGAAGCATTGGAAATAAGGTCAGTTGATGGAGTTTTTTTGTATTGATAAATTTTGCTAAAATAATTATTTCACTTTTTGAAAAAAAATCATTATAAGGGATGGATTTCTTGGAAGGGTAAAGGGAGCAATCAAGTTGAAAATCAAGGCGATCTATGAACAATATATTGTTTCAAGTGTTTTTCTATATATGTGTGACAACATATTTAAAATATCCAGGTAGCTATTCAGATCTGTGCTACTTTTGCTTACCAATATAAATAATTGAAGTTTTTATAAAACCAATTTGGATTTTCCAGTGCAGACTAGCTGGGAGTTTGAAAACCACGTATCTGAATTTAGAGTGCATTTAAGAGGGAGATAGACAACAATAGTCAAGTTCAGATTCCTCCTGAAACTATGATAAGCATCAAGCTTCAAGTGGGCAAAGCAGAGGTATTTCCTATTCCTTAAGTCAGGCATGAGGTAGACTGCAGCTAAAGGGAAAGTCACATCTCTAAGGGGTCCTAAGTGAGTTCCTCCCCAGTGCTCCCTGGTGGTATATACCCTATTATTTTCTGTTTGGGCTGCGCAGAGAACTTTCTGGTTAACTTCTGAATAAGATGTGTTCTACATATTTGAGGTTGCTAGATGGATGATTTCTATTACTCTAGATCTAGATCTATTACTCTAATTGTTTACACACACACAAACACACACACACACAGAGGAAAAAATACTCATAAGTTAAGAAAGTTCAAAAGTTTCCTTCTAAGATAATTGATTAAAACTAAAAATCTACTATCTCACAGAAAAAATGCTATTAATGAAAAAGTTCCCAAATCACCCCCAAACACCATTATTTAATCTGTAATGTTGATGAAGTAAGAAATATGGTATAGTGAAAAATGCACTTGGAGTTGAATGAACAGGGTTTTGAATCCTGGCTCTACTACCTATAACCTGTGTGACCTAAGACAAATCTCTTCTCATTTGATCTCATTTTCTTTATTTGTGAAATGAAGGTATTTGATATAATTGAATGAAAAAGATACTAATAAGAACAAGAGGGGAATGAGTAGAGGGATTTGTGACTTCACCAAGTATGGAGGGCAAAAAATGTAGTAACCTTTATAGAGGCAATACTTCAGCTCCTCCCCAAGTCACTGCTGTCTTTATTCAAAGTAAACACTGGCATCCCTCATAGAAGAAAATGTGAAAGGGATTGGGACTAACTCTGCTTTTCAGGAAAGAAAAGGCAAGAAGGTAGGAAAACAGGAAGACAGGCAAAGCAGGTAGGCAGAAAGGAAGAAGATAAAGCTTTAAGAAAAAACAAAGGAGAAAAGAATAGAATCCACACCCATATTAGGAAATTGGAGGGTAGACAAATGTAACAGAGGACAATGGGAGAAAAAAATCATTGAATACCAGCAACTAAGTAATAGCTATAAGGTTCTTTAAAAAAATGCACACACACATACATACATATATACACTATCTACTGAGCCACCTAGCTGCCCTTAAAATAAAAATACATCTATATAGAGAGATTTTATATATATTATATAGAGAGATTACATATATAATTATATATAGTATATATGTTTGTGTATATAGATCTAGATCTATATCTATATTTATATACTAATTTATATATAATCTCTCTATATATAAAAGTATTTTTTACTTTAAGGGCAGCTAGGTGGCTCAGTAGATAAGAGTGCCAAGCCTGAAGTCAGGAACACTCATCTTACTGGGTTCAAATCTGGTCTCAGACACTTCCTAGCTGTGTGACACTGGGCAAGTCACTTAACCCTATTTGCCTCAGTTTCCTCATCTTAAAAAAAATGAATCGAAGAAGAAAAGAGTAAAACACTCCAGTATCTTTGCCAAGGAAATCCCAAATGGAATCACAAAGAGTTGGATATGACTAGAATGACTGAGCAATAACAATAAATTTTGCTTTTACAACATCTCTAATTCCCAATGTATCCCAGCTTTGAAAGTATTTTTGATGGTTTATTTTTGGTTTTGACATTAGATTTCCCTATCTCACCCAGGATAGAGGTGGCATTCATGAGTCAACCCCCATTGCTAATTGGAACAAAAGCTTTGATGTGTTCCATTTCTGTCCTGGGTGAGTTCAATTTTTCTCAGGCAACCTGGGCCACTCTCCCACCCCAAACACACACTAACCCAAACACTCTAGGAGGCTCACCCATATTGGTGTTGAAATTAATGTTGGATGCAAAAGACCTTAGCCTATTGCACCTCAGAGCTTACAGATTCAAACATTACATTAGCCTTAGCAGGGACTACAAACCATCCCCATAACACCCAGAACACCCCAGGATTTCCATCAATTCCTGTTCCTCCTCCACTCTCTTTTCAAAGAGCAGTCTTGTATAACAAAAATTTTTAAAAAGGGTGAGGGGCAAATTATCAAAACTAGCTAAGATATCAAAGAAGTTTCACATTATATACAATTCTCCCAAAGAGGCAAGAGAAGATACCTTCAATATGAGGTTCATAATGTAAAGGAGAAAGCCAAATTTTCTAAAAAAAAGAAATAGCTGTTTGTACATCAACCAACCACAAATCTTCCACAGGTGGCTTCTGGTGGAGAATCATCCAATAAGAGAAAGAAGAAATAAAATAGGTTGATTGGCAATGCCCTGAGGATACTGAAGTGGCTATTTGATGAATTCATGTTAACAACAGTGAGTTATACTTTCCTTTAGAGCTTTACAGAAAATCTTCTGAGAACTGTCAGACCTGATGCCCATTAACCACTTCTGGTGATTGGCATGGAACAAATAATGCTGACAGAAGGAATCTAGGAAGTATTGCTAATGAATGTGAAATACTGTTCAAAAAATTGAAAAGCATAGAGGGTATAGATGACATTTTCTTCATTATTGCCAATTTAAGAAAAGGACCTTAGGTCAGAGAAACATATTTGGTAAGTGGACAGATGGTTAAGAACAGGATTTGGATTCCTGGACTACAGCTTACAATACAATAATGATGGGCTCTTGGCCAGGGAGAGAACGCATTTAAGAATTAATATTAATCTGTTGTGAATCTTATAAATCTAATCAAAAGAGATTTCAAATGAAAAGGAAAGGAGAGAGGAAAACCTACTCTGATATGTACCAAGCAAGATATCATAGACAGTGATTAGAATATAGGAAGAAGAGTGACTAAAATATTTACTAAATCTAAAGTGCTACAGAATAAATAAAATATAGATGTATATAGGAAGAAGAAAATCTGTAATTCACAGGAGTCAAAAATCAAGAGAGCAGCTAGTAGTAAAATCCACAGACTCAGCTGTCTAGATACAAAAGCACAAAATACATGTAATGAGCAAGGTAAACAAAAGATCCTAATACAAGGAGGCAAAATTGGCTTCATAAGTACCACTCAGCCTTGGTGGGATGAGATCCATCAAGAATCCAACTAATGGAGGGTCTACTTTGTGCAAAAGGCACAGAACAGATAAACTGAAGGTGGCATAGAAGAATATTATATATTAATAACGCATAAAATCCCATTTAAAATAACTATAAAATACCTGGGAAGCAATCTCGATTCACACTCAAGACCTTTATGTAAGGATACAATTGCAGAAATCTCTTTTTAGAAATGATAACTGGGGGCAGCTAGGTGGCTCAGTGGATAAAGCGCCAGCCCCGGAGTCAGGAGGATCCGAGTTCAAATTCAGCCTCAGACACTTGACACTTACTAGCTGTGTGACCCTGGGCAAGTCACTTAGCCCTCATTGCGCCCCACCCCCAAAATGATAACTGAAAGGATATTCAGTTGTAATGGATAACCCATGCCAACATTAAGAAAAAATTATAATATCTAAATTGATTTCCAGATTGGGTACTATAACAGTCAAAACTCTGAAAGAAGTACTTTATATTTTCTATAATAAAAAAATTCTTTAGAGGAACAAAATATCTAGAATCACAAAAGATGAAAGGGAAATAGTATCTCTAGTCCACAATTTATACTCTAAGAAAGTAATCAACAAAACAAGTTGATACTGGTTAAAAAAAAAAAACAGCAACAAACAGAAAAGCAGATCAATGTGAGACTAGATAAAGAAAAATCACAAACAATTGAACTCCATACCACATTATTTAATAAATTGGGGAACATAAATTACTTTGGAAGGAACTCCTTATTTAATAGGAATTATGGGGAGATCTGGACAGTAGTTTGGCAGAAATTAGATTTAGATCAACATCTTACATCATATACTGCAACAAACACAAAATGAATAGGTGACCTGAACATTAAAGAGGTCATTCATGATACAAGAAGAATAACAAAAGGAAATGGGGATATTTAACTTAGAAAAAAAAAGGAGGGGAGGAGGAAATGATAGTTCTCTTCCAAGTATTTGAAGAGGGAAAATGCTTGTTCTGCTTGACCCCAGAGAATCGGAACTAGGGTTGGTGAAAAGAAAAGGTTCCTAACAATTAGAGCTATCCAAAGTGAAATAGGACACCTTGAAAAATAGTGAGTTTCCCTTCCTAAAGATCTTTAAGCATAGGCTGGATATAATCACTTGTTTGGAATTTTATAGATCAGATTTCCAGGCAGGTATTAGAATTAGAATTAGATGGACACTGAGGTTGGAACTCAGAAGATCAGAGGATCATAGAGTCTGAAGCTAGAAGGCTTTCTAGTCCAACTCCATTTTACAGATGATGAAACTGAACCCCAGGGAGAAAAAATGACTTCTCCAAGGTCATGTATTTATAATCTTTTTGGTGCCTTCCAGCTCTAAAGTGTATGATCTCTTTAGCAGAGTATTCACAGAAATTTCAACTATATCTATCCAGGTACAGTTTGTTTTGTTCTGTTTTATTTTTCTGTTGGAAAATGCATTCTGAGCTCCAGTTCAGGATTTCAGGAACACATCTTTCCCAACCTTCAAAATGGGAAGAGGAATTCCCATGGTGGCAGTGGTGGCTCTGGTAAGGGGAGAGAGATGAGGGGCTTCAAAGTTTTTCTAGATCCCTTTCAAGGAGAAGGAGCACTAGCTTTGAGGGTAGAGATGCTCAGTATTGAGAGAATTCCCCTGAACACCGGTGATTTAACTTTTTATTTTGGCACAAGAAAAGTGAACTCTAAGTTAATCATTCCTTCAGTGCCAACAGAATATAATCAGTCCTGATGACAGTACCAGAGCCTGATGATCTCTCATTACCTAATTTCAGAATCAACCCAGCCTTGGCTTATAGTAATATTCCTGCGTAAGAGTGATGTGCAAGAGAGGTTGATACAGCACCTGACTAAGGAGAATTTAGCCTTCCCTGCCCTTCCACCAGCAGTTCATGATGCCTTGTTACTCATTCTCCAGTACCATGACATGGTAAGAATCTGCTTTAAGGAAATGAAAGGGTTCCTAAAGGTTTTCAGAACTACTGGGCAATCCTGCAGTAAGCCTTCAGAGCTAAATAGAACAGAAAAGGAAAATGACAAATATTGAAGGGGATTTGGGGAAAATAAGACATTAATGCACAGTTGGTGGACTTGTGAACTGATTCAAGTATTCTGTAATTTAGAACTATGCCCAAAGGGCTATAAAACTATGCATACTTTTTTTTTAAATGAGGCAACTGGGGTTAAGTGACTTGCCTAAAGTCACACAGCTAGTAAGTGTTAAGTGTCTGAGGCCAGATTTGAACTCAGGTCCTCCTGACTCCAGGGCCAGTGCTCTATCCACTGCGCCACCTAGCTGCCCCATGCATACTTTTTGACCTAGTAATACTACTACTAGGTCTGCATCAAAAACGAGATTTTTAAAAAATGAAAAGGACCCACAGGTACAAAAATATTTATAGCAGCTCTTTTCTGATGGCAAAGAAAGGGGATATATATCAATAGGGAAATGGCTGAATAAATTGTGGTGTGTGATTGTGATGGAATACTATTGTGCTATAAGAAATGAGCAGGATGCTCTCAGAAAAACCTGGAAAGACTTACATGAGCTGATGCAAAGTGAAATGTACTGTTTACAAAGTTACAGCAATATTATAAAATGATCAGCTATGAATGACTTGGCTATTTTCAGCAATACAATGATCAGCTATGAATAACTTGGCTATTTTCAGCAATACAATGATCCAAGACAAAGGACTCAAGATATAACGCTATACATCCCCAAAGAAAGAACTGATGATGTCAGAATACAGATTGAAGGATAATTTTTTTTTACTTTATTTTTCTTCAGGTTCTTTTGGCTATGAACATGACTAAAACAGAAATGTTTTACATGACTACATATGTATAAACTGTATTGAATTGCTTACTTTCTCAATGGGGGTGGAGGGAAGAAGAATATTTGGAACTCAAAGTTGAAAAAATGAATTTTAAAATTGTTTTTTACATGTAGTTGGGGAAAGATGAAATACCAAATAAAAAATACTTCAGAGCTTTTGCCTTTCTGCTTTCTACAGATAAGGGGAATGGAAGGGAATAAGCATTTATACAGTGCCCACTATGTTCCAGGCACTGTGCGGACAACTTTTTACAAATATTATTTCATTTGATCACTCAGGGTAAGAATTTTCTCCTAACTTGTCTAGAGGACAAACATCCTTGTGCTGAGTCATCCAGATATTCTAGAGCCCTTATGTCTTTAAGAGTGAATGAGGGGTGGCTAGGTGGCGCAGTGGATAAAGCACCGGCCCTGGAGTCAGGAGTACCTGAGTTCAAATCCGGTCTCAGACACTTAACACTTACTAGCTGTGTGACTCTGGGCAAGTCACTTAACCCCAATTGCCTCACTAAAAGAAAAAAAAAAGAGTGAATGAGTTCATTAATTGTGAGTAACTAATTGCTTGGCCATGCCTCTGTAGGTCACAATGGTGCCATTGTGCCCTAAATGTTGCATCACCTCTATGGTGCTTTTCCTGCCAACAGGAAACAACAGCCTTTGAGCAGAAGCTGGGGCCAAGAAATATTCATTAAAAAAAAAAATTATCTCTGGCCTTCTCAGTTCCTCCTCTTTAAATACATATGTAGAGTATATTTGACTCCCACTTAGAGTCTCAGCATGTCAATATGTGTTTGTCTATGTGTGGCTCAAAGGGAGGCTTAGTAGGTAAACGAAGATTCCTGCCCATACCTATCCAGGGAGACTTAGATTCCTTCCTAGAATAAGAGCAGGAAAATGTCCACAAGTCTAGCTTTGTTTTCCTCTAAGAGAAGATACTAAGCTAGAATTATATCTATCTATCCCCTTAAATATTTCTAACTTAGATGAATTATGGGGAGGTTGTTTTTTTTTTTAATTCAAGCTGATTTTCAGGTTGTTATCCCTTAAAAAGAAGCTTATATCCAAAGGCTTGCCCCATTCCCAACAAATACTAACTACCAAAAGAACATCACAGAGAGTGGATAGTGAAGAAACCTATTTATCCAAGCAGATAGCAAAAGGAATTCAGAATGTAGATTAGAATATACTGGAAAATGTACAAAATTAATTACTTCTTCCCTGGGAATGAGAAATCAAAGCTCAACCAATGGGCAGTGGATAAAGCACCAGCCCTGGATTCAGGAAGACCTGAGTTCAAATCCGGCCTTGGACACTTGACACTAGCTGTGTAACCCTGAGCAAGTCACTTAACCCTCATTGCCGCCCCCCCCCAAAAGCTCAACCAAGAGATAGATCCCATTTTCACCCTAGGGGACATTCCTTAAAGTATTCAGGGAGGGAAGCTGGAAATCAGGGACATGTTGAGGAAAGTGCTTTCCCTTACTTGTCAAACTTTTAAAATCTTTTCTCTCTTTAAAGGAATCTCCCTGAAGAGAGTCATGAACTGCTCATATCCTCTTGTGAAGCAGGAAAACAAAATATCATACCTCTCCCAAGCTCTCAAATCAACTATACCTCTCATGCAGGCACACAATGCTAAGTCATCATTCTCTTCAACAATGAGGAAATGCAAGTGAATCTTCCAAGACTGAAACCAGGACTATACATATTCAGCCCTCAAGTCCTTAAATCTGTCTACCAACTTCTAAATGTCTGGACTATCTTGAACCTCACTGATGGTTCTTAAGCCCTAAACTGAGATGATATGAATAACTACTTGCCCCACTCAGCTGGTAGCTCCTGTGCTAGATAATATAATCTCTTGCTTGCTCAAAATTGGATAGCATTCTGCAAGCAATACAAGAATTCATACCCAAGGTAGCTGAAAAAAAATAGGGGTATGCCACCTACTCATTGCATAGGATTCTATAATGATAACAGATTAAGTCTTCCAGGTTCCAAAGTCAGCTTGGATAACCCAATACCTAGGCATTGTCCTGTCACATCTATGCCCACTTCTACCATCTGTACCATATATTTATTCCCTCTAACTATATGCAAGGTGTGTTTTGGATTTTATTTATGTCCAATAGATTGATGGAGATGCTAGCATCTTCATTCAAATAGTCCTTACTCCTTTTCCTGTTGCCACTCATACCTTTCCAACCCCCAAACCTAGATTATTCCCAGAATCTACCTTTTCACACCAGCTCCTATGCTACTGAACAGTACTGGGGGAAGTCCATCTATGCATTACAAATGCATTTTATCTGATCTCAAATGTGCCCTAACTCTAGCAAGACAATCTTTTTAGTCATCCTTTATAGATTTTCTATCTCACTGTCCAAAGAGGCTATTTCAACTTCAACTTTTTCTCTTCATAACTTCCATATTATACTACCTTGACCTATACACATGTTCTCATTCTCTCTCTTTCTCTCTCTCCCATCATGCCCCCTAACTGGGGCTACTCTAAGACTATGTCTGGCATCCTATTTTCCTCTATACAATCTCACAATCTCAATTGTCTCTTCAACTTCCATTATTTTAATTATCTCTGTGCAGATGGCTCCAAGAGCTATATATCCAGTACCATATTTCTCCTGAGCTCATATTCTGTTGAATGCTGCAAACCCTTCCAGTTATGCAAGTTCATAACCTCAGTCATCTTCAAGTGTTCATTTTCCATTACCCTATACACAATAATTGTCTATATTATAAGTCTATTATGGAAGAATGGGGCCAGAATGTGAAGTGCCTTGAATGACAGCAAAATTTAGACATTATTCTGTAGATAGCAAGAACCACTAGAGATCTGGGGGTAAAGGATAAAGCAATACCTTAAGATAAAGCAATGCTTTATCAAGTAATCTGGCCAACTGTGATGATTAAAATCTAATGTGTGTGTCCTTACCTGCTTTCCAGTGTGGGGGGAAACTAGTTAGGGTTTATTTACAAATTCAGCAACAGTCTAGGCTTTTAAGAATTTATTAAAATATATTAAAAGTTAGGAGAGAGAGAGGAGGGGGTGGGCACATGCCTCTGAAAGAATGGGAAGAAACAACCCTATCTCAGATCTACGCTTGAGAGATAAGAGAGAAACAGCTCCTTCACGTAGGGATTAATAGGAAGAAATTTGGGACAAGGGGCCCAGGATGAAAACTATATAACAATGACTACAATAATGACAACAACAACATTAATAACATGATCATCTCCAAAGAAGGATCTGAATTAGGGTGATGGCAAAAAGAATACAAAGAAAGAACTGGACTTGAAAGAAATGCTGAAAAAGGTCAAGATGAAATTTGTTATCTATGAAGAGTAAGAAGACAAAAAGAATTCTTATTACTACTGTCTGGGTATTGTATCTCATTGCTCTTCAGTCTTTTATAATGGAGTTCCCTTAGTCCCTGTGGCATTGCCCCATCTAATAAATTCTCCCTTGCACCAATTCTTGCTTAAGTTATTTTTGTGGGTTTTTTTGTCTTGATGTTTGAGGGGTTTTGGGGTTTTTTGCAGGGCAATGGGGGTTAAGTGACTTGCTTAGGGTCACATAGCTAGTAAGTGTCAAGTGTCAGAGGCCGGATATGAACTCATGTCCTTCTGAATCCAGGGCCGCTGCTCTATCCACTGTGGCACCTAGCTACTCCTCTTGCTTAGGTCTTGAGCTGCTGCTTTGCTTGTTCACAAGATCTATTTTCCTGACTTGTTCCAACTGTACTGTTTTGCCTGTCTTGGTCTCATTCCCTTCCTGCTGATTACCTCTTTTGAAAGAATACCAAAAGGACAATCCTGTTTGGAAATGGGAGTCCACTGACTCTTCTGATAATGGATTAAATTTTAATTTTAAAATTTATTCCTGTGATTTATCCCCACTATTTGCTTGGTAGTTTTCAAGATTTAAGTGACAATCTTCCTACAACATTGAAGCACATTGCTCTATCCCATCAGGAAGATATGAAAGGATATAGACTCCCTTTTCAATAATTACCAGGAGATCACTAAATTAAATTATCAGTGGTGAAATATTAAATCATGTGGAAAATTTTAAAGATGCTTTTCCCCTTAAAATCATAGTTCTATAGATTTAGTTCTAAAAGAATAACATCTCAGAAGAGAAAGATGAAAAATCCTGCTATAGGGTTAACCTTACCTTTCACAGTTGAATATGGACTCTGATTCTTTCATTGGTTCTCTGACAATCACTTTCTCACAGTACCAGTACTGGGATAGGTCAGTGGCCTCACAGAGCAATAGCACCTTCTTCAGTTTCCCGAGAGACACAGCTTCCACTTCAAACTTATCAATCTGGGCAAGAGGGGCAAAAAATCCCACAGAAACAACAAAGGTCAAGCACATGACAAATGCAAGCAATAACAGTAGCCCCAAGGAAAGCCAGAAGCTCATGTTTCTATGGTTAACATCAGAGTGGGGCAATAACAAAAGAAAAATAAGCAAATTAAATTTTCATCTATTAAACACACACCTATATAAGATATTTATTTATTTGTTTGTTTGTTTGCTCATTTATTTATTTGGCCAGACTTTTCTTTCTTGCAGTTCCATTTTTCCCATTCAGTGTGAAAGAGCTGAAGTGAAGAAGACCATATGTGGCTTCTTTCTCTTTTGGACTCCTGCCTCCAGTGACAAAAATCATTTTAATGGAGACAAGCGGGTTATTAGAGTTAGTCAGTCTGACCACAATCTGACCTAATGAAGAGCAAGCAGACAATTCAATTTCCATGAAAACTACTACAAGCTGAAGGATGTGGTAGCATAATTTTTTCAAAGGAACCTCATGCTTTTCTCTGTAAATGGCCCTATAGAACATCCTTCAGCTTTCCATAAAAAAGACACTTCCATCTTCAATCTTAAATATGATCGATGATACATCAAAAATCCATGGACATTTCTGCAGAGGTCACACATAGAATTATGAGGGTCTGCAGTAAAAGTTATCCTGGCTTTTAATGGAAGGAATGCTCTCATATGCTACTTCCTTATAAATGTCTGACAATTATGACTATCCTAAAATTACTCATAGGAAAACATCCAGGAAATCCTCATCTGGACAGACCTTGGAGTTTACAATTGGCACTGGCTAAACATTTTAACTATTAACAGTATATTTTATATGTGTGCATGCACTCCAGTATTGTAGCTACTAAAGCCTGATGTGTGAGGGACATTATCAAGAATTCTTTTCTACTAGATGATTCCTGAAAAGCTATAATGTATTGCTTATAGCATTAAAGAGAGGCAGCAAAGCATGGTGCCTTGGAGGCAGGTATAATAATAGTTCACATTAATATACATTAGACCCTTAAGATTTGCAAAAGGCTTTACTTACATTATTATCTCACTGTATCATCAGAACAACCCAGTGGCCTAAATGTGGTTATAATAACCATTTAGGCAATGGGAATGACTTTGTCTAAAAGTACAACCTGAGAAAACCATGGTTTAAATGCATATTATTGGGAACCCCATTCTCTTCTTTGTATATACAAGGCTTGGGTCAGGAACTTGGGTCACTCACTGGCTTAGATCAAGGCTGCCTTTTCATAATTTTCCTGCAGAGTGCTAAAAAAGGAAATGTAAGGATCACAAGAGCATGGAATCACTAAGAGCTGGAAAGGAGGCCAATAAAACCAACCACTTCCTTTTACATATGAGGAAACAAGGACACAGTAAGGTAGAATTATTTGCCCAGGGTTATACAGCTAAATGTCTGAGGCAAGCTCAGGTCATCCCAGTATTGGATCTCCTAAGATCATGGTTTTCTCAGGAACCTTGTTTGTCTTGAGGAGTTACCTACATTTTAGAAACCAGTATAGCCAACTGGAACACCTCTCTGGAACTCAAACCCACAGTAGTACTTGGTAGACTAGCATTGGAAGAAAGTCTCTACCAAGTCTGGGGAAATACAGTGAGTTCTGGTTCCCGTGTCTTCTACCCTGAAACATAATGAGGTCATTCCTTGTACTTTTCAGTGATCACCAAATGCAAAAGGTCTATTCCATGATGTAAGCAACCATCAGTCTCAACCCCTACCTTTATTTATCCCGATTCACAAATACAGTTGTTTCATTACTCTTATCCACCCAGAAATAGTGAAAAGTGCACAAGGATTTGTTGAGCCATAGAATTATAGATTTAAAACTTGAAATGACATTCAATTACACCTGGTACAATCCCCTCATTTTACAGATGAGTAAACTGAGACCACAAAAGGTAACATCATTTGACCAAGGTCACACAGTAAGCATCAGAGATGGGATTAGAACCAGTGCTTCTGATTTCAAATATATTGATCTTTCCTCTGCCTTGGGAAAAAAAAAGTTTTGGAAGCTATGTGAAGTAAGAACTGAAGAGAGAATTGGAAACTATTAGGGTTATCCATTAGTACAAGTCAGGAGAAAAGAGGGTCTGAACTAGGATAGTGGCTGTAGGGGAAAGGGGTGGATACAAGGGAACACCCACTTCCAGAGCCAAGGCCTCAAATAATCCCTAAAGTATACATAGTTCTTTGGAGAGTAGGCTCCAATTGTTGTAGCAGGATTGAGGTCTCCAGGGCCTTTAGCTAGATGGCTTGCAGACAAAAGGCAGCTTGGCCATATTTGGACAAAAGAAAGGAGAATGGGTTGTTTTGGTTTGAAATTAGAGACCTATTAAAAGAGCCCTCCTGGGGTCTGGGACATAAACTCAGACAGCAGGCTGGATACTGTGACCCAGAGTTAAGAAGATAATAAAATCAAACCGCAAGGCAGAAAAGAGAAAAGTAGAACTTGCAGCAGTGACCTAAAACTGGAAACATCTGTACAGAATGAAGAAAAATACACTATGAAAGGAAGGAGTCAGTGTTGAGAAGGTGTTGGCCTGTCTCCCACAATTTAACTAACGACAGTGTTCATTTATGATGCCAGCAGGCTAACTATACCCCCTTCTTGCTCTCCTTCATTACCATAGCTGGAGTCCTGGAAACACAAATGATAGCCCCAGGAGGGTGTTACTGAATGCTTCTGGGGATGGATAGAGCCTGGGCAGTTGAAAGATTTGCTGGAGCTCCAAAACTATGAGCTAGCAGCCAGAATTCTAAGTGTTCCTGACTTTAAAGACTGAATTAAACTGACTTGATTTTGTGTTTGACACTTTGGGATTTAACTATTTATAGAACCTGTTATATCTCACTCAGCTGTTACTGGTGAATAAATCAGACAGGATAACACTAACTGATTCGTTGAATATTCACTTCTGTTCTTATTGGATAAGGTAACTACTCTCAAGAACTCAGTTCATTTATGGACACAATCAGCTATAGTAGGCCAAAGATATTGGTGGACTTTCCAAGATGAACTGAATTGAATTATCCAAAGCCAGAACTCAGATGTATTGGTGACATCTATGTAATCATTTTGTAACCCAGAATAATAGTGATACTTCAGAAGCACAAAATAAATAATGCTGAAAAGCAGTTTGTTCAAATGAATCTTGGGCAACATCCTTCTGGTAAAAGAGCAGTGGAGGGGGCAACTAGGTGGCACAGTGGATAAAGCATTAGCCCTGGATTCAAGAGGATCTGAGTTCAAATCTGAATTCAAACACTTGACACTTACTAGCTGTGTGACCCTGGGCAAGTCACTTAATCCTTATTTCTCTGCCAAAAAAAAAAAAAAAAGCAAGCAGTGAAATGTGCTGATGGCTCCCAAAAATTATTTTCCCCCTTTCCTTCTTTAAGATAGCATATGATCTTGGGATGTATAAGTAATTTTCTTTGCATTGCATACATCAAATAAAGTATACTTAAATGTCAAAGGAGTTTTTCCTCTTCTTGATTCTACACCTCAAAAGATCTGCCATCAAATACTATGGGTACACCATTTGTTTTCTACTAGTCTTCAGCACCAGCTCTCTCCAAAGTTTTTTTGGGGGTTTTTTTGTTTGTTTGTTTTACCAAATATATATTCTTACTTCTCCTCACAATGACACGCACTATCCACTATATAAGGGTAAACAAGTCAGTCAGAAAGGGGATGAATGAATAAAATGCTACATAGAAACACAAAGATATCTGGATATCCAGATCTTTGGAAGACTCCAAACAAAAATAATTTGCTGCAAAAAGGTGCACAACAGAATCTGACAGACTGAGCTTAGAGGAGAGGATTCATTCTTAGGACCCTGCCTAAAGGGTGAGTCAAAGAGAAGGAAAAGGACTGGAAGCGAAATATCACTGGAATAGGAAACTGCCAGGTGAGAAAATTCCTTTTACTAATGAAATGTGTGGCCCCTCCTGGACAAGTCAGAGTGTTCAAAAGTCACCTGAAACACTGAGCTATTCAATGACTAGTTCAAAGCCAGAATGTGTTAGAGGTGGGTGTGTCTTGCACCCATGTCTTCCCAACATTGCAGGGAATCTATCATCCATGCCACCCAGACAATCAATGTGCATGCACAGAACTGTTACAGTGCTTAAACACTTGTGACTGACTGAATACAGGCATTTTAGGCACCAACCAAGATAGTGGCTGGAGAATGAAGCAAAAGAAGCAAAAGCACTGGAATTAGTTTCATATATATCTGATATGTTGATTAGGAAGGGAGCAGTAAGAATACTGATTTGGGCAGAAATGCTTGTTGCCAACAGAACTGCCCACAGTGACATAAGCATCAGAATATGAGTCCACAGTCAATTAAGAACAGAAGCTTGTCATCACCTACTATGCAATAGAAAAAAAAACATATTAAGGATTTGGGGAACTAAGAAGGGAGCAGCACATTGGCCCCTTTCTGAGCTACCACTTGACAAATGAGGAACTTAGCAGAAGGTCAGGGGTAAAAGATATATTCGAGGTAGTATATCATGTAAAAAGGCACTGGGCAGGTCATATACCAAGGATGAAAGACAATAGATGGCCTGTCCAAATAACAAATTGGATCCTATAAGATCGTAAATGGACAAGGGGGAGGATGAAAATTCAGTGGGACCGGCTTTATTTGAGCAAAGATAAAAACAGCAGCATAGAAAAGAGCACCACACTTGGGGTCAAGACACTTGGGTTTGATTCCTAGGTCCAATACTAGCGGTGTCATACTGAGCAAGACCTTCCTTGAATTCTGTTTTATCTTAGATGCTTAACTAGTTCTATGACCCTGGGCAAATTATTTAACCTCAGTCTGCCTCAGTATCCTCAACTCTAAAATAGGTATAATAATAGCACTTATCTCCTAAACTGCTTGTGAAGGATCAAATGGGATGTTTGTTAAGTGCTTGTCACAGTCCTGGACTCGTAATAGATATTTAATAAATGCTTATTCTTCTCCAATATGTACTTGAAATCATATTAAAAGGAAAGGGAGGAAGGGAATAAATATGTCTATAACCATATATATATATATACATATATGTATACACACACATATGGTGTATATATATAAACCTTATAAATCTTCACATACTGTATCAATGTTACATTAATGTAATTTATTGATTCTGATGTGGAGTAGTTCTATACTTGCATTATGATAAATGATGCCAGATTCAAATGTAGTCTATGTAGAATATAGACATTAATTTGAGTCTCATCAAGGTAGTAGCCATTTTCCTCTTCATTCTAATAAGTTGCTTTATTTTTTGATGTGAGTGAAAGAGATAGGTAGTTTTCTGAACACCACTGAAAGATAGTTCATGGATCCCATAAGATTGAGAACCAAGGTTCTAACTTAGACTTGGTCATCTTTCCTTTAAAAATTATTCCTTTGTAATCAAAGCAATGTCCATCAATTGGGGAATGGCTAAACAAACTGTGGTATATGATGTTGATGGAATATTATTGGGCTATAAGAAATGACGAGCAGGATGATTTCAGAAAGGCCTGGAAAGACTTGTGTGAACTGATGTATAGTGAAATGAGCAGAACCAAGAGAACATTGTGCAGAGAGACAGCAATATTGTTGGATGAAGAATAACTTAACTATCCTCAAACAATACAATGAGCTGAGACAATTCGAAAGAACTATTGATGAAACACACTATCCACCTCCAAAGAAAGAACTGATGTTGATGGAACACAGAATGAAACCTGCTATTTTTCACTTTCTTTCATTTTTTCTTTCATTCAAGTTTTTTTGTACAAAATGACTAATATGCTAATGTTTTACATGATTGCACATGTATAACGCATATCTGATTGCTTACTGCCTCAAGGAGGGGGCAGGGGAAGGAGGGAAGCAGGGATAAAAATTGGAATTCAAAACTATACATAAAAATGTTTATTATTAAAAAATGTTTCCTTTGGGAAGATTAGTCCATATTCTCAAGTTCAGCATGTACAAATGAACAGTGCCTTTTCTTAATCAACACCAAGACAAAAGAAATGAAATATCCTTTCTTATGAGATTGTCATTGACTCCTCTGTAATATCTTAGAAAATTTACTTAGGAATGACTTGTGGTCTTATAGAAGAAAAAAAATCAGAATGGCAAATAGCTTTAAGCACTTAAAATACAGCTTCCTCACTTCAAGTTGCTTTTTAAAAAGGCTATCTACTGTTATTAAATGAAATATACTATAAATGGTCCTTCTGGGACTGCAAGTTTTGGAACAATTTTTGTGCCTTTCAGTCTTGACTGAGCTTGTTCTTATTTCAATTCCCTAGTGCCCTTTCCTCTTATTTTTCCCCCTTTCTCATCATTAGTACTAATTTTTATGACTTTCTTTTCTTTGTTCTATTATTCATTAATGGTTTAGTCTGTTTCATTGCTCTTTTATGAACAACCTTTCAGATATAGCACATTAGAAAGTCATGTTGGGAAAACCTATATTTAAAAGAAGCCTAGGGGCAGCTAGGTGGCACAGTGGATAGAGCACCGGCCCTGGAATCAGGAGTACCTGAGTTCAAGTCCGGCCTCAGACACTTAACACTTACTAGCTGTGTGACTCTGGGCAAGTCACTTAACCCCAATTGCCTCACTAAAAAAAAAAAAAAAAAAAAAAAAAAAAAAAAAGCCTTACCTAGAAAGCCAAAGCAAACCACTCCATTGAGTACCAGCATTTGAAAAGTGGACTCTTTTAGAAACATTGCTGAGATGGTGGGAAAAGAATTTTAAATACTTACCTGACCTTGTTGGAATTTTACTGGCATATCTGATTTGTGGAGAAGCCTAATACCAGAGTCACCTCTTTCTCCGTATAGACACAGGTAAACTGAAGATGTGGTTTCCGCTTCCTTCAATTGACCCGTGTAGACATAAACATGGTATCTTACTACTATTAATCCAAAACAGAAAGAAGGCAAAGGCAATGCTTAGTAATTCATACAAATTGAAGAGAACTAGTTAGAGGCCCACTCTGTATTTTCAAACTTCTATGAAATCATTGTGTAAGCAGATTCCTTATCTGGAGCTCCCTTATCCTCAAAATCTACCTGAATTTAAATTAATTTACTTAAAAATATATGTAGAAAGAACTTTCCTTATAAATGTCTTTGTATATTGATTAATGTTCTTATTGCTCATCCTTCATTTTCGAAGAGGACCAATGGTATCGTGGGGCAATGCCATAAATTGTGGAGGAATTAGATATAAATGAGACAGATTTGCACAGTCATCATCCTCACTCTCCCTTCCAGAATCATTGAAGTCAAGTGGCAGGACAATAGTCAAGATGACCAGTGATGCCCTGAGATGCACTGGATGAATGTTGCATCTTTGACACCTGACTAAACTCTAACGGCTTCATAGAACATACTTCATCTGCCTTCATGACCATTGGAACACATTGTTCTCATCTGTCCATTTCTCCAAAAGAAGTCTTCATAGGCTTGGGGAACATATCCCCCTGACTCACTAACTCGTTTGAGGCCTGTCTGTTAACCTCAACCTGATTTAGCTCATCTGTCAAGAAATCTTAGAAATAGAATGATTAAATAAATGAATGAATGACAGAGTGCATGTCACTTTTATAGTCCTCTAAAATGAGGGAAACACTAATATGTAAACTGTTTAAAGTTTATATAGTGATTTTAGTTATAATGAGATATTTCAAGTATGGAATGACCTAAGTGCATCAAGACCCACTCGAGGTATGAAAAGTAATAATAGCATGAATACAACCATTAATAGCCTCCAATCTCCACTTTCATTTTTTTGTTGTTGTTGTTTTGGTTTGTTTTGGTTTTTGGTTTTTGTGGGGCAATGGGGGTTAAGTCACTTGCCCAAGGTCACACAGCTAGTAAATGTCAAGTGTCTGAGGCCAGATTTGAACTCAGGGCTGTTGCTTTATCCACTGCACCACCGAACTGCCCCCTCCAAACTTCACTTTCACCATTGCTGCTAATGGATAAGAAAAGGTTCAGCACTCAGCAACTCTAATCAGCTCTGGTCCTAGAATGACCAGTGACTTAGGCATGATCTGTGGAACATTTACCTCTCACTGTATATAACTTTCAACTTGATACAAAAATAACTGCCTTCCTCACTGGAACAACTGATATCATGTAACTAAATATTTCAGAAATAAATAAAATAGCTCTAAAACACCAAAAATGTGGCAGGCACTACTAAATTTTAATTACACACTTGGGACAATTGCTTTTCCATCTTCTTCTACAGGCAGCTCACAAACAATGTCTCCATCTCCTTGAATTCTAGATAACCACTTGTTTGCCACAAAGTTTAGGGTCTTCCTGCTTGTTAAATGCTTCATTGTCACCTGGAATTAAAGAAATATATAAAAGTTTAGTATGTTTCTTAAGATTCTTCTAGAACTAAGCATTAGCATTATGCAGCTGTGCCTTCCTTGGGAAATGCTCAAGTGTGATGCTACACTATCATGACCTAGGGTAGCTTTTAGTTAGTAGGGGAGGACCCCATAGACAGCAAGGAAACCAACAAAGGAATCTCTCAGGGACCTAAAAAGGATATTTGGCCTCTGTACATATATATTAATATGAATTATTCTGCATTTAAACACATGAATTCCCCCTCCCCATCACACACACACACACACACACACACACACACACAAAGAACATTTCCACATTATCACAAAAATATGCTCTTTGAAACTGTGAATCTTATTTAATACCAATTGAGGTTTTTAAAGTATATAATATATTCAAAAGATTACTTTCAAAACTGTCCTGCTTATCAGTTCTTCCTTCTAAACTTCCTTCTATTTTCTTCTGTACATTATAAAAAAATGTTTCAAGGGTCCTCCTTTGTAGGTATTAACTATTGTTAACCCCGATCCCCATCAACTGAGAACAATAATTAAAAAATACTTGTAAACAAATAAACAGTCAAGAAAAATATATCCACATAGTGACTGTGTCTTTCTCTACCACATATCAATCACCTCCCTGTCAGAAGGTGGATAACAATCTCCATTGTAGATCCTAAGTGGAAATGGTTAACCATTGTATTGTCTGTCAAAGTTGTTTTACTTTACATTGTTGTTATCTATGTCTAAATTGTTCTCCTGGTTCTCCTCACTTCACTCTACCTCAGTTCATACAACCCAAGGTTTTCTGGAGCTAGGTTTTATCCTTTTTGTGATTCAATAATATTGCATCACATTCACATGCCACAATTTCATCTGCCAATTTGTCTAAGAGACCACCTGAGACAACACCTTAGATTCTAGGTTCTATTTTTTCTTTTCTTTTCTTACTCTTTTTCACTTTCCCTCTTCAGGAACAGGCATTTTGTTTTGTAGTTCGGTGTATTTTCTACACAAAAGTTGGTGTGTGTGTGTGTGTGTGTGTGTGTGTGTGTGTGTGTGTGTGTGTGTGTGTGAGATTGTGTGTTTAGTCTCTCTGGGCTTCACTCTTGACTCTCTTGGACCTTGACAATAACTCTTATCAAGGAACATTCATGTCTTCCCTACCTCCTTCTAATCTATCATTATAACATAAACTCCTTGAACAGAAACTGTCTGCTTATGTTTGTATTCCCGGCATTGAGCACAATGCCTGGCACATGGTAAATGTTTAGTAAATGCTTGTTGCCTTGATTTACCTTTAATCCTCCTTCCATTTGAGATAAGAGGAAGGTTCCAGGAGTGTGTTGGAGTGAGCTCTGAATGGCTTGGGGGAACTGATTGTTCAATTTTCAAGGGTGAGCATTCAGTCTAGAAATCAATAAATCCTACAAAGTAGGGTCTGACTTATTTTTTTGTTGATTGTCTAGACTTAAGAAAGTGGTGGAGAATATGTTAACACTGCAGATTAAGCTTGAAAATGTTTTGAATACATTTTTAATGGAAATCCACTTACTAACATACCTCAGCAAATCTAATTCTTATTTCCTGAATCCCTACTTTCATGTTTGTATAGTCTTGTTACAGACATCACTGATGAGAAATAACAAATTTAACACCTTCTTCTTTCTACACAAGTGTGTGAGAAAATAATTATTAATAAAGAGTTTTCTTGGGGGGACCCATATCAGTTTTAGCCCTTTTCTCCACCCCTCACCCTAGAAAGTTCAATTCTTAGGAGGAAGTTTTAATCCTATTCAGGGTGAGCCCAAGGGAATAAAAGGAGAGGAGACAGACTCTATTGTCTAACTCAGTGGACTGATGGGATTATACTGCACCTATCTAGACTTTGGCTTTGCCCCTCAGGCGGTTTCTCTCATTAAGCCATTATGACATCAGTCCAACTCATTTTAATTTGGATCACCCACAAGTCCTGTCAACCAATGGAATTGAATGAGGCTAGCCAATTAGCTTTGATCAGTGTGTAGTGACCCACCTCTATCAAAAGAGGATAAAAGTCTTAGCCACTTGAGGCTTAAGATCGTTGCCATCTTGGCTCAAATGCTTGGCTCAGAATGCTGTCAGTCAGTGAGTGCTATCTTCTTAGGACAGTGTATGTTGGTAGGCCATGTGCTCTCTGAGAAACAACATGGCTCTGAGGCTTTTCTGCTTATATTAACTACCATGCAGTTAATTCTTTATTGGTATTCAATATTAATTAATAATAAATTCTTACTGCCAAAATGGGTGCAATAGCCATTATTATATAAATAGCCATTAATTTAGTAGTAGAAATAATTTTAGAAAGTACAGCCTAGTCCCAATAATTAAAAATAAACACAAGTGTATTCCTCTTTTTACCCTTTCCTTTCCCCTCTTCAAACCCTTAGAAGAGAAACATGATCAGTTTTTTTTCTTATTTAATTCCCTCAATACCCTTTGAAGACAATATGGTTCTAAAGAGACTGTGTTCCCTCTCCCCTATTAGAAAATTAGCACTACTTCATCAAACAATTCTTTCCAATTGCACAAATAAATTTATTTTTCTAGGTTTCTTTGGAATCTTGCATTTGTATTTCAAAGTTTCTACTTAGTTCTGGTCATTAGAGATGCTAGAAAGCCCTCTAAAAGTCTATTTTTTCTATTTTTGGATTAGACTCAACTTTGTGGGCTCTTAGCCTTGGTAGTAAGCCAATCTCTTTTGCCTTCTGAAATATTATTTTCCAAGATCTCCTCTCATTTATACCATGAGCTTCTAGGTCTATGGTGATTCTGACTGTGGTCCCTTATAACATGAACTGCTTCTTTCTGGGTTCTTGAAGTATTTATTGTTCTATGATATGGGAGCTCTGTATTTTGGCTATGATGTTCCTAGGACTTTTCTTTTTGGTACTTCTTTCAGGTGATTGGTAAATTCTTTCCATTTTCACTTTGCCCTTTCATTCAAATAGATCTGGCCAGTTTTCATTTAGGATTTCTTGAAATACAATACTTATGCTTTAACTGTGGTTTTAAGAGAACCCAATAATTCTTAAAATATCTCTACTTGATGTATTTTCCAGGTGAGTTGGGTTTTTTTAAAATAACAGACATGTATTTGGTTTTTTCACCCCCCCCCCCCCACCAACGGATCTTTGAGATTCAAATCGATAGCTCTTCAGAGTCCTCTCAGGTTTCTCAGAAGAGGATCAGGGTCCTCAGAACCCCTGGGCCTGGAGTATCCCATTGCCACACTGTGCTTCCAGTACTCATTAAGGCCACCAGGGCTTCCAATATCCCCACCTTGGGGCTTTCTTACCACTCTGGGGCTCTGTTGAGTAGGCCTTCACTCTTGTTGACTTTGGACACAGAATTTTGTAAGCTATATATGTCCCTGAAAATCTCTTATCACCAAGGCGGCTAACCTGTGCTAATAAGCAGGCTTCGTTTCCTACTGCCTTCAAACCTCTTCTGGCTCACTTATTGCAGTTTTGATGGATGAAAAATAAATCATTAACTCTAGTTTCTCATCCAATTTCTTGGTCATTTTTCAGTCTAGTGCAAACTTCAGAGTTTTGCTAGTATTGGTATGCTTCCTGTTCAAAGAGACATCATCATCCTCATCGTCCTCGCCCTCATACACCTCATCATCATCGTAGCCAACATTTATATAGTACTGACTATGTGCCAGGCAATGTGCCTTAGCATGCTTTACAATTATTATTATATTATAATACAACACAGTTATATTATAATTATATTAAAATACAATTAAATGTATTATAATTATTATCATATTTTATTCTCATAACAACCCTGGGAAATAAGTGCCATTATTATCCTCATTTTATAGATTTTAAAGAAGAAATTGAGACCAACAAGGGTTAAGTCATTTGCCCATGGTCATACAACCAGATTTGACCTTGGGTCTTACTCATACCAAACTTGGCTCTCTATTCACTGTGCCCCCTAGCTGTATCTTGGCCAGAAATACCTCCTAAGGGTTTTAATACACAGTGAGTGCTTTTTAGATATTGGCGTTCTCCAGGCTGGAACCTGACATAGTACCCACACTTTGCTACCTAATATACCATAAGACTGTCTTCCAGAATGTGCTAAGCCACTGAATATCTTCTATTTTAGATACCCCATTAGATTATGAATTCCTTGAGGTCAGGTTTAACTTTTGCCTCTTTTTGTATCCCCACCACATGGTAGGTACTTAATAAATGTTTAATGACTGACTGAAATGCAGGTAGTAAAATGATATCACCATATCATGTCACTAGCCCATGACAGGTCTTTACATGAACTGTGTAAATAGTTATATGCAATATGAAAAGAGTGGCAGTGTGGGATGGTGGATAGCAAAGTGTGAGAGTTAAAAAGACTTGAATTTAGTCCCACTTCTGGTCCATACTGCCTATGGGACCTTAGGAAAGCCACCTAAACCCTCAGTTTTTAAGGTAACTCTAAGACTACAAATTGCAGAAAAAGAAGTTCTGACATGCTTGGATAGAGTAAGCTTATCACCAGTAGCCCCTTTTATCAATAAAATAATTCATAGATCTAGTCCCTCTCCTTTTATGTATATATGTGTGTGTGTATATATATATATATATATATATATATATATATATAATTTAAACATATTCATATATGCACACACATATAAAAGCATAGCTCTTTTTTTTTTTGCAGGCAATGGGGGTTAAGTGACTTGCCCAGGGTCACACAGCTAGTAAGTGTCAAGTGTCTGAGGCCGGATCTGAACTCAGGTACTCCTGAATCCAGGGCCGGTGCTTAACCACTGCTCCATCTAGCTGCCCCAAAGCATAGCTCTTTGATGTATGCCCTCCACTGAAGACTTAGTCCAGTGCCTCCTCATGGTCCAGAGGTGACCAGGAATTCTCAAAGACTGTCAGTGGAGTATAAGTTCTGGTAAGTCTTACAAAGCTGACTTTGATCATTGACTGCATATCTATTATCTGAGGACCAGCCTAAGTAGGCTCTGATTGGTTTACCAGAGAGATTGCCACCAGATGATGCAATTTTATGGACAAGTCAATGCATGAAACCATTAAATGGGGGGAAGGGAAAGTTGTGAACCCCATTGGTAGGGAGAGATCCTGTGCAGAGAGAGGAAATTGTGTACCCCTGCAGCAGTAAGCAGCATGAAGAATTGATTCTAAAGAGTCAGAGGACTTAGGTTCAAATCCCAACTTGACTGCCTACTACATGTATGACCCTGTGTTGTCTAAAATCTAAATGTGGGTTCTAATCTGCCCCCCCTCCCCAGGTTTGGAGGGAAACTAGCTAAGATCATTGATAAATTTACCAAGAGTTTAGGCTTTTAAGGGTTTATTAAAAAATATAAGATAGTGAAGAGAGAGAAAGATTGAGAACAGATTCCTTATAGCATGGAAATCCTAGCTTTCCTAACAGCCCACATCAAGTCCTGCCACCAAGCCAATGTCTCGAACCAAAAGAGCAAGATCCCATCTGCCAGCCTCAGCTTCTTACTTCCTGTCCTCCTCGCAGAAATGGGAGGTTCTTCAAGTTGATTGGCTGAGAGTGGTCTCCTGTTGATGTCACAGTCCATAGCCTCTGGGAACACACTCTCCTCAGGGTTGGCCACATGTGATCTCAATTTAATCAACATTAACTAGGTTCAACTTCTGAGAACAACACCCTACTCAGGGCCAGCCAGGTGTGGTCCTGATTTAATCATCACAAGTAGGTACTTAATCTGTCAGACTCACCCAATTCAATCAATTCCAAATCAAACTTCAGGTTGGGGCTCCTGGGTGTCTGCCAAGTCCCATTATTTTATCACAACCCTAAGGTACCTTAATATCATTAGGCCTCAGTTTGCTCTCAAGAAAATAAAGAAGTTAGGGCTAGATAATTTGTGAGGTTCCTTTCAGCTCTTAAATCTAGGTTACTGTGATCCTATATAAAAATAGATTTGTTCCATTATCTAGAAATTTATGACAGTGCCATTAGAAAAGTAAGGAACAAATGAGATGTATGAACTGAAGAGATTTGTTTTAATTGAATGTCCTAGAAGCATATGCAGCATTGCTGCAATAAGATAGAATTATCAAGAAAAAAAATGTATGAGTGAGGGTTCAGTGCAAAAGATTAGGGCAATCCTGTTAACCAAGGAAGGTGCATCACATCACATCATCTCTTCTCACTTATTAATATCATTAGGATAAGATAGACCTCAAAGGAAATTTGGGAATCTGTCTGTGATTATTATGAGAGATGATGGGAAATTCTTATTTCCTTTAGAGAAATTCATTTAATAACAAGTTTGGAAAAAAGCATTTATTCCATTAAAACAAAGTAAACTTGAAAAACTATGTTTTGCCTTTTTTTTTAGTTAAGGTCTGGATATTTTTGCCTTATATCAGAATATATTAAAAAGATTTCCCCTAAAAGTTCTAGGGTTGGATATTCCATTAATTTAGCTAGCATTTCTACTCTGAAAGTTGTTTCCAAGTATGCTGTCTCATCACAACAAGCTCTTCTATCGTTATCCCAATTATGTAGATGAGGAACCTGAGCAATAGAGACTTGCCCAGGGCCACATAGCTGACCTCATTGCTCAGGAAAAAAAGGTCTCAGGCAACCAATCAAACACATTTTTGAAGTGCTCTCTCTGTTCAGAACACTATATAAGACCTTGTTGTGGTGCAGTGGATAGAATACTGGCCCTGGAGTCAGGAAGACCTGAGTTCAAATCTCACCTCAAACACTTACTAGCTATGTGACTCTGGACAAGTCACTTAACCCCAATTGCCTTAAATATACAGAGCCATCTCTAGTCACCCTGATATATATCTTGCCATTGGACAAAGATGGCTCTGGAAGAGAGTGTGAGGTTGGTGACCCTGCATCTCCCTCCTTCACTTAAATCCAATTCCCTGCAAGTCATGACATCTCTCATGGTCTTCTTCAAGAACAAAGGACAAACAACATATAAGGCTTTGTTGATCCATAAGAAAAAGAAGACAAAGTGGTTGTCCTCAACGCATTTACAATATATTTGGGGAGAGGGAATAGGATCATAACACAAGACCAATTATAAAACAGCATGACAGTCAACATAGGAGGTTTCTATTTCAATTGAACATGCATTTAAGAGCTTACTCTAAGCAAGAGAGTAAGCTAACCTTTGAGGATACAAAAATAGACAACCATAGACCTCAATCTCAAGATGCCTAAAATCTAATAGAGAAGAATGATCCCATGATTTCATCACTGTAAACATAATAATAGCTAAGAATTATATAGTGCTTCCTAAGTTCCAGGCATTGTGCTAATCATTTTGCAATTATTATCTTATTTGGTCCTCATAATAATCCTGTGAGCTAGGTGCTATCATCTGCATTTTACAGATGAGGAAATGTACAGAGACTAAGTAATTTGCTAGGTAAGTGTATGATACCAGGTTTGAACCCACATCTTCTTGACTCTGCATCCAACACTCTATCCACTGTGCCACCAAGCTCCCTTCATATTGCTTTTATCAATGCAAAGCATCTATGTGGTTTTGGTCCATATCCTGCCATAAATGCACAATAGAACATTGCCCCACTGTGCCAGACAGTTCCTTTTAAGTGTTTTGTGGATGTCAGTGCAAATGTCAGGAATGCTACTTCACTTTTGCTACATGACTGACCCACTTCCTTTTTCATTTCATATATTTCATTGTGTCTTTATAAATGATTGATGGAATGAAACTATTATTATGTTATTACTATGTGCAAAATACTGTGCTAAGCTCCGGGCATAAAAAAAGAAAAGTAAGACAGCCACTACTCTTAAGGAGCAAACATTCCAAAGTAGTGAGAAAACACATATGGAAGGTTTTAGCTGCAAGTATATGGAAAAGTCCAATGGTCCTTAGTATATAGTGACAGAGCAGATGGGGATGCCTCTTCTTTAACATCATTTCCACCAATAAAATCATAGCAGTTTCCAATGTTGAACCATTTGAAGGTGCTAAGGACTTTGCTAGCAAGAACTTGTTTTGTTTTGCTTTGTTTTGTTTGGGGATAATCTTCAATAGATGTGGCTATGTCATCTGTAGGACCAGTGGCCAAGATACATCTCAAGAAAGCTTACTTCTTAAGATGAAGGCATTGTTATTCCAAAGATCTTTGGGCTATCTCCATCAACATCTGAGGGGAGATGCTATCAAAGTGTGGGAATGGTGGTTTGCCTATACTGCCACATACTACTTTCTGTTATTCTCTTGGTTTGCCTGAATGCTTCAGCCAAGTTAGCAATTGGTGAGGATAACCAATAGGCACCACCTCTCCAAATGATGACTGGGAAGGCTGAGTTGAGAGCAAGACTTGTGGTGTGAGGGTTGCTGCTATTCCCAGAATTCTTGTGTCTATATGCCTATTGGAGCATTAAACTCCAACTAAAGCTTTCCTTTATTGAGGGTTGGACCTGGACTTTGCTGCAACTTACTCCACTTTCCATCTGTAGCTCTCCTTGATCTAAACTTCATGGAACAAGATGCTCCTACAACAAGTATTCCCGAGCATCTTTTCCTCCCCACCCCTACTTTTCTAGCTTCCTTTTATATGTTGTCTTCCCCCATTAGATTGTAAGCTCCTTGAGAGCAGGGACAATCTTTTTCTTATATGTATTCCCAGCACTTATCACAGTGACTGGCACATAGTGGGTGCTTAATATTTACTGAACTGAACTGAATTGCTGGTGACAGTTGATCAGGAGTTAGTGCTGATAGTGATGAGTGATTTCTCTCTTCACGATGGGTTCAGGGTCTGGTATTTGGACAGACACAGCTACTCTCAAGGCTCATGGGTTCTGGGTCTTGGACTGTCTCCATCAAAGTCTGAGGAGAAATAGTTGTCAAAGTGGAGATGGCTCAACTTGCCTGGCTGCCTCCTGCATATCTCTCTCTCTCTCTCTCTCTCTCTCTCTCTCTCTCTCTCTCTCTCTCTCTCTCTCTCTCTCTCTCTCTCTCTCTCTCTCTCTCTCTCTCCTTTATTTAGGCTGGCTTGCCTGCCCTATGAGTACCAGTTAGTTGGCTGGCCCTTTGTCCACAGCAACCACCTCCCTGGATGATACCTATGAGGGGTATCTGGAAACAAGACTAGGTGTCTGGGTGACTTGCAAAGCATTTAATACATGGTTGTTTAATTGAATTTAATTCAACATCAATAACTTGATGTTTCCACCCAACCAATTTAACCCTCCTAGAACACATGGCCTGGGAGACATAATACATTCAGGTCTGCAATCTCCACCCTATAGTGAAGCTACATAGATGATGAGTCAGTGAGTGCAAGCTCACAAACTCACCTATTTAAATTGCCCCCAACCACAAGAACTTTCTTACATATGTGCTGCCATTTCCCACTTTTATTCTGGGAACTGTAATCAAATCAGTACTGGAAAGGAAATGTCAATGAACTTCCCTATGGCTCCACTCATTACCTCTACTATATCCCAGACAAAAACAGCCTTGGTCACTATTGCCCAATGTTGGTAGTCTCTTTTAAGGGCAGGGACCATCTTATTTTTTTATTTATTTGCATCCCCTATATATCCTACAGTGCTTTGGGAAGCACATAGTAAGTGCCTAATAAGTACTTTTCCATTTATTCATTTTTACATACAAGTCATCCCGATAATAAGCTCTATAGTCTATTTACAACCACCAACAAGCTGTCATTCTACTTAATCCCAAGAGGAAGAAGTAGTAGCAATGAATGGAGTTTTCAAAGAGGCAGATTTAGATCTGATGTCTAGAAAAATTGCCTGATAATGCTATCTAAAATCGGAATTGGTGCCTTTGGAGGTTGTAGGTTCCTATCAATAGAAGTCTTTATGCCATCTTTTGGATATGTAATAGTAAGGATTCTTGTTCTGGTATAGGTTTCATTAAATGGCCTCTAAAGTTCCTTCCAACTCAGAGAACCCAATACTGTGTGATTCACTATTGCCATTTGCATCTGTCATAATATTGATTCTTTAGAGATAGTGATGTTCCATGATTTGTAGTCTTACAGCATAATCTAAGAGAACAGTGATATTGAAAAGAGAGATTTTTGTATCAGGGAACAGCTCAGGATCATTAAAAATATTGCATAATTTCCCCAACTCCCTTCAGCTTGCTCTATTTACCCATTCAATTCTGAACCCACTCATCATTGATCTACAGTACCTAACTTTTCAAGATATAAGTACTGATACAGTGACTTAATGGGCTGCATATTATCATTCCTCGTACCTGTATTTTCCCGTGTCAATTGTTAGAACTATCTCTTTCAGAACCAGTGGAATTCTTTAAAGGGCTATTTTAGTATTCCTGGGGTTTGATGCAGTAAACACCATGTTATACTAATATTGTCACCAGGAGAATCTCAGAGTCTATAAACAATTCTTTTCTCATTTGAACTCTACTTAGAACATCATAAAAGATTGTAGGAAACACCTTTCATGAACACCTTTCTCCCCATTTTGCCTCCTACTTGATAAGGGTAATTAGAATCATGGGATAGTTATTTCTGCTGTAGCCTCTTACAAGAAATCTTTTATGATGATAACATATACATAGGAGAAGATTGGTTGGAGGAGATTCTTTAAGGATTAAATTACATATCCCAAAGAAGAAGATGTTTCTGGAAGGTGTTCAATACACAGTAAACACAGTGAGGAAACATAGACATAAATAACTACAATAAGTGAGAATAAGTAAAAAAAAAAAGCATGCAAGAGATCCAGGAAGAGTACTATGAGAAGTTTGAGGTGGGGAAAAGTAGAAAAGTAAGGAAAACCTTCATGAAGGCACTGGCATGAGTTAGGCTTGAAAGAACAGAGATACTTCAGACAGAAACTTAGGAGTCATTTAGAGGAGAAAAAATTATACACACTCACACACACACACATATACACATATATGCATACACATACACACACATACAGAGAGAGTAAGAATGAGAGTGAGAGTGAGAGAGAGCAAGAGAATGAGAGTTTGGAAAATGACTGATCCAGTCATGCTGAACAGCATGAGTGAAGGGGACGGATAGAAAAGCCATTCCAGAAGTAGTGTTGAAATGACTCGGCAACTCATAGGATAAGAAGGGGAAAGGAGGAAGAAGAATCAAAATTGATTTCAAGGATATGAAAAGTTGAAGGAGAGAGGTTTAGTGAGGAAATTATTAGTCCTATATGAATATGAGTTGTCAGTGGAGCATGCAGGTAAATATAGCAAAGGATTCTGGGAAGAGGTTGGGGATGGGGGAATAGTTATAGATTTGAGAATTATAGGCATAGACGTGATCATTATAACTATGTAAGAGTATGAAGTAGTCAGTGGAATTGATTTTGAGAGAGAAAATGAGGTCCATGGACAGTTAGAGGAGGATCCTCATTTTTTAACAGATCGAAGAAATATAAAAAGCCAGGAAAATAAAAAGAGAAAAAATACTCAGGAACAAAGTAGGTAAACCAGGGAAAGGGGGAAGGGTATGATCATTTATATAGTGCCTAATAGGTTCCAGGCTGTTGCTGTTTGTCCTTCATTTTCAGAGAAAAAATGACATCACAGGTGATGTCTTGTAGTATATGCAGATTGTATTTAAGTGAGGCAGAGGTATATAAAGTCATGATCATCCTCACTGTCTCTTCCAGTCATCAAATTCCAGTGGCAGGACAAAAGTCAAGATGACCAGGGATATCCTGGAATGCAGTGGATGACCTTGGCATCTTCTATGTCTAACCAAGCTCTAAGCATGCCACAGTACCTGTTTCAGCTGTCTTAATGACCTTTGGAACAAACTGTTCTCATTCTTCCATTCTACTGGGAGAAGTCTTCACATGCTTGGAGTAGACATCACCCTAAGTCAACAACAGGTTTGAGACCTGTCAAACCATCAACTTGGTTTAGCCTCTCTGCCAAGACAGTTTACTGGGGTATGGCTGCTGTGCATGCTACAGACTCCTAGAGCCACAGGTAAGGGTTGAGTGGCAGGTGGACACCAAAGGTGGATGATCAGTCCTGAAAAGGGCTTGTCAAGCCCTTATACCAGAGGTCCTGGTCTTCCATTTTTACCACATACATGCCTATTTGTCACACACTGTGTGAAGCACTTTACAAATATTATTTCAGTTGATCTTCACAACAACCTTGTGAGTTGGATGCTCTTATTATCTACGTTTTGTAGTTGAGGAAATGAAGGCAGACAGAGGTTAAGTGATTTGTCAAGGGTCATGCAGCCAGTAAGTGGCTGGCAGTGGAAGTAATAAATGGAGACTATTCTTTTTAAATATTGATAAAGAAGAGGAGAGAGATTAAGATTTTAGGACAAAGAAATGGCTAACTCAAAGAAAGGTGATTTTTTTTTTTTTGCTTTTGATAGGTGAGACCTAGTCATGATAGTAGGTGAATAGGGTCAGGGGTGGGCAGAGAGAAGCCAGTAGAAAGAGAGATTGAAGAAAGCAGAAACTTGAAAGTATATGATTGTTAGAGCAAGACCATAGAAGAGAGAAGAGGGATGGGATCAAGGGTATAGATGAAGGTATTAGTTTTAGAAAGAAGGACTACCTCAATCTCTAAGACTAAGAGAAAGGAAGAGGACTTTAATAATTTAAGAATAATAAAGGATGAGAGGTGAAGAATTTGATATCAGAGTCAGTTTTTTCAGTAGGGGAAGGTAAGGTCATACTCAGAGAGTGGTAAGAGAGCTGTACTTGAGGAAAGAATATGGATTCCAGGAAGAGATGTAAATTTTATTCTGAATTCACAGAAGTGAGGGTGAGCATTTGGAGAAGACAAGACCTTGCTTCCTACCCTAATACCTTTTCCTATAAAGCAATGTCTCTTTCATAGACAACCCTATCTGAAAATCGTTCTTGTTCTTCCTTTTACCTTGGACTATTTAGAAAATCAATAGCAGATTTTCTAAGGAACCTCCCTACTTCAGACCAAATACCACTGATGTCAGTAAAAGTTTTATGGAAAGAGCATTTCTGAATCAGCTCCATTTAACTTTAAAATCATGACAACTCAAAATAGAACACCGAGGAATCATGATTCAACTTGCTCTTTTTAAAGATGTGAGGAAATATCCAAAAATCTTGTCTCTTTAGTTTCTTTTTTGGAAAAAAAATGCTCTTTCAGTTCTTAAGTAATAAGTGATGATAAACTTCTGAAAGATCACAATGATTAAACTTGGGAATGTAGAAAGGTGCCCTTTTTAATGAAATCACAACACACTGGCAAATATAATGTGTAACAAAGTGATAATCGCTAATACCTGAGCAGATTATCAGAAACAAGGAAGCAAAATCTTAGTTTGAAGGGGACATTCCACAAAGATCAGAAATTCAGTAAACAAGTAATTTACTCCATCAGTTTTCAAAGAAAGTTTCAGGGAATTCTACAAAAGATAGCATAGTATATTACAGGACAAATGAATAGGAAAAGAAGGTGTCAGGTCAGTAGAGAATTTATTAGAATGGTGTCATAAATGTTCCATGCTCATTTCATTCTTAAATGTTGGAATACTTCTGAAATAGATTGTATTTAAAAGGAGCTTTTGTGAAATACAAAATTATGGAAGGAGTTCCTCAGGCTGACCACTTTAAGGTGAGGAAAGATGGTAATTTATATGGTCATCATTTTACCTGTATATCTTTTTATTGTACATGTGTAAAATTAGGATATATATAATGCATATACATATGTGTGTGTATATATACCTTTCTATATTATCCATACTGATCTATAAGTTCCATGATGGCATAATTATCTTATTTCCTTTGTATCTGAGGCATAAAAACCTCAAATAACAATTAATTCTTTACAATCCCCCATTTCACATTAGCAGCTTCTTAATAAATACTGGTCAACAAATCATCTCTCCTACTGCATTGTCCAGTAGTCACAAAAATTACTTTCTAAAAATGGATCTGAAAGAGAAGAGTCACTGTGCCTTCAACATAACTTAAAAAATCATCTCCCAGGATCTCAGGTTACTTTCCTGTATGTTAAATCCTTTTACCAAAAGAATGAAGAGTGATGATGTTACATTCATTCTCCTGTTAGAGGCAATCACTAAATATATGTGTATTCCAAAGGCAAAGTGATCTTTCTGACTGAAGAGGATACTAAAGAGCTTACAAAATACCTCTTTGTGTTCCTGCTTATTTCAGAGAACAGAAGGCAATTTGTGTATGTATGTGTGTGTAAAGTTTCTTCTGAGAGTCTATATAGTAGACATAACTAACTCAAAGACAAAGCATTCACTAAGGTTCCATAGTAAGGACAGTAGCTAAACAATATTCTTCCCATAAAACTGGGGTGCACTTTCCAACAAATATACAGAGACTCAGTTGGAAGATTGAACACAAACTTAAAATACATTGCAAATGAGATATACATATAGGGAATACACGTAGCTAAGGCAACTCATGCATCTGGCACCACAGAGTTCCACTGTCCCTTCTGTCCTAATGTGCTCATGCTGATCATCCCTGGTTGCATATTCAGTGCAAGATACATATTGTAGTTTAGCTCTCTGGGCCTGTTCCTCTCTGAAGCTCAGTCCCCAACAGCCATGGCTAATCCTTTCTTGGAATCTATGATTGACTCTCTTCTCTGCTGCCAAGGATCATGCTCCTTGGAGCCACTTTCAGATTTATCAATCTATATACCTTTTTGTCTCTGCTGGATATGACGTCTCCCACTGGGTGAGTAGCTCTGCCACTAAATAACATGAATAGGAAGAAAGGAGAGAAATGCCCACTACTTCTATGAAGAAGCCCGGGGGTCATGCTTTACAAAGCCAAGGAAAACTTTGACTGCGTCAATTATATCTAGTGTTCACAAGCTTACTGTCTTAAAGGCTACCTGTGGAGGGTCCAATTTTCAGCCAGGCAATGGCAAACTATCTTTCCAATTCCAACAGGGAGAATTCTTCATACTTTTTGATTGAATAAAAAGTCAATCATCTTTACACTTGAACATATTAATATTTTGTTGCCTCTATTTTCTGACCCTTTCTGTGATTATATCAACTGGGCTGGGAGACAGAAACCATGCCATCACCAGTACAAGATGTAAGAAATAATCCATGATAGAAGACAGAAAAAAAATTATGAAGAGATTGAAAGGAGTCCAGATTTGTATCAGGAGCTCTTAATGACACAGAGGAGAAAGGGAATAAATAAAAGTTTTGACTTTGGGACTTATAGAAGATCCAGGAAATTAGACTTATTAGACTTATAGAATTCTAATGAAGGACATTAGACTTTTTCATTAAGGGTGAATTTTAGATTTTCTAAATTAGCAATATCCCTTGCTACACTGAATTATAGAGTGATTTTTTAGACAACAGGTATAAGGATATCTATTGCCAACACTAAGAAAAAAGATTGTTATTGTTCAGTCATGTCTAACTTTTTGTGACCCCATTTGGGGTTTTCTTGGTAAAGATACTGAAGTGATTTGACATGTCTTTTTCTAGCTCATTTTACAGATGAGAAAAGGCAAACAGTATTAAATGACTTGCCCAGGGTCACCCAGCTAGTAAGTGTCTGAAACCAGATTTAAACTCAGGTCTTCCTGACTCCAGACTGGTGCTCTATCTACTAGGCCACCTAACTAACCCCTAGTTGCTGAAAGAAATAGGTAACAGTTAACGATGACTCTTCTGAGAGGTGAAAAGGTAGCTTATGTAGACCTTATGTGTGTATGTATGCATATATGTAGACATAGCATGAAGAACTTATTTGAAATACAATGGAAATTCTTTATTTTTTATCAAGCACAATGCCTACCAACCTCCCCTGATGATTAATGGATGAATGGCAATGCCAAAAGAAACTCTGAGGTTCTGAACAGGAAACTAAAGGATTTGAAGACCAAGGTACAATCATTTCTTTCATTTATTCTTCAGGATAAAGGTAGGGGCTTTGAAAAAGAAGGAAGTGAACAGCAGGCTACAAGGATGGTGGTGTAAAAAATTTGTTGTTTTCTAGGTCATGATATAAGGAATCAGAATAAAGAATTCTTGAATGAAAGAGGAAAAAGAAATAAAAAAGTAGAGCTATTGGGGTGGAGGGACAGGATTTCAACACAAAACAAATGCCTACAAATTTGTACAAAGGCTGGGACTATAGAGTTCTGAATTGTTCATTAGTGGTAGCAGCAGCAAATTATGGAGTGATAACTAGTGAACTCCCCACTTTCACCTCCTGGGCCATACTGTGATATTCCACAGATTAGTGACCTCATTGATGTAGACAGTCCTTTCAGTTCTGCAGATCACAGCTCATCCACAACAGATCACAGCTTATCCTGTGCAACTCTTCTCCCTGTTGTCCTATAAATCCAATTCATGGGGTCAACCCAACAGACTGAAAAACTTCCTCTCAGTTTCTTGACATTGTTTGATACCAATGGAATATGCTCTAGCCTTGTGTTCCTTCTACCTCAGGCCTCACTTTCTCAGTCTCCCTTGCTGGATCTTCATTCAGATTATGCCTGCTAACTATGGATGTCCCATAATTTCTGTCCTGGATGGTCTTCTGCTCCTCTACTATTTTACTTAGTGATCTCATCAGCTCCCATGGATGTAATTATCATCTCTACATTGATGATTCTCAGATCTATTTATCTAGTCCTAATCTATATGTTTACCTTTGGACTCTCAACCCCAAGGGCCCATTGAATTACTAGAACCAGATGTCACTGAGACATCTTAAACTCAACATGTCCCAAACTAAACTCATCTTTTCCCTGATACCCTCCCCTCTTCTCAAGTTCCGTAGTGCAATTGAGGATATCACCATTCTAGCAGTCACCCAGGCTCACAACCTAGGTGTTCCCCTTGACTTCTCTCACTCTATCTTACCCTTCCCCACCATATCCAGTCTGTTGCCAACATTTGATAATTTTACCTTCGTAACATTTCCCACATATGCTTCTTTCTGATACTGCTACCACCTTGGTATTGGTCCACACCACAATATCCCTGGACTATTGCAGTAGCCTCCTGGTTGGTATACCTGTCACAAATCTTCCCCCACACCAGTCCATCCTCCACTCAGCTACCAAAATGATCTTCCTTAAGCATAAAACACTCCCCTATTCAATAAATTCCAATGGCTCTCTAATTGCCTTCAGGATCAAACATCATCATCATCATTACCAACACCAGCACAACAATAACAACTAAGATTTACATAGCACTTACTATTCTCTTACTACACTAAGCATTTTGTAATTATTATATCATTTGATCCTCATAACCCTAAGAGACATTATCATTACCCCCATTTTACAGATGAGGAAACTGAGACAAACAGTTAAGTGAATTGACCAGGGTCACACAGTTAATAAATGTCTAAGGCCAGATTTGAACTCAAGTCTTCCTAACTCCACGCCCATCACTTTATCCACTTCACCACCTAGCTGCATAACATCCACTGATATTCAATGTCTTTCATAACCTACCCCTCTCTACCTTTCTAGTCTCCTTACATCTTATCTCCAACCCCTATCCCCCCCCCTCCAGATTATGTATATAATCTACAATCTAGTGAGACTGGCCTCCTTCTTGCTCCTCACACAAAACACTGAATCTCCCAACTGTGGGCATTTTCACTGACTGCCTCCCACGCCCTGGATAATTCCCCTTCTGGTCTCTGCCTCCTGGTTTCCCTGGCTTCATTCAAGTCCCAGATGAAATTTCATTTTTTTTAATGCCCCTTAATTTTATTGTCTTCTCTCTGCTGATTATTTCAAATTTAACTTACATATACCTTGTTTGTACATAGTTGTTTGCATATTGTATCCCCTGTTGGACTGAGAGCTCTTTGAAAACAGGGACACTTTTGCCTTGCACCCTTAGTACTGAGCCTGGCACACAGTAGGCATTTAACAAACGTTTACTGATGACCGAGCATGTTGTAGTTAGATTAAACAGTGAGAATCAACTACGGTGTTTACAAGAGTTTGTCTATCAGAAACTCTAAAATGTATTATAATTGGTTCAAATAAGCAAAGAACCTTACAGAATGTTTTCTCTGAACTGCTGGAGTCTTTTGAGATTAAACATTTTGCTGGAGATTTTTAGAGAAGTGGTTTTGTTCTCAGCATACCGCTGGTATTTCCTGCTGTTCATTGGACTGGAAAATCCTCAAGAACAAACTATCTTTCTCACAGTATTTCAGTATTTGCTCTTAACCTTCTCTGGTGGTTCCTGGAGCCTGAAGTTCAGAGGTGAATGAAAATGAAAAGAAACAGGGAGGCATTTACGAAGTGGTTCAGAACTTTATAAAAGCAGAGTTGCCTTAAATACTCCTAAGAGTGTCTGGGGCTTAGATCTAAGTACTTTTTCATTAATGCACCAATACTCATACCTTAAACTTGTTTTCTAAATTCTATACAGCCAAGCACTTTGAGTGGTGTTGGGTTTGGGTTTTTTTTTTTTCAAGTGAACCAAAGTGCAGCATATTTCATTAGAAAGAAAAACATTCAGGATCTGGGAGATATGTTCTGCTCCCAACTCTGCTACTAGAGCTATTTGTATGACCTCAGAAAAGTCTTTCAAGACCTCCCTGGGCTTCAGTTTTCTTATCTATAAAAAGAAAGAGTATTTATGATTTTAAAAGCATTTATTTTTAAAGATAGAGTGGTTTGTTCATTTGTTGATTTTTTTTCTTTTTCTGACACTCTGTAGTTGCAAAATGGAATTGCAGTAATTGATATTCAATGACTGCTGATCTCTCTTTGGTGAGTCTAAGGCAGTTCTTCTCCTGCGAATCAAAGCATTATCTTTAAAGCAAAGCCATAACTATTAATTCTTACTCCAAAAGGCAAATTAAATTGGGCTACTATATAGGGGGAGGGAGATATTAGTGGTCCAGAGGACTCTCTCTCAGGGTCTTATGTAGTCAAATCAAGAAGTGGGATGTGGCTCTTCGAGAGAATCTTCCCAATGTTCCTGTTCCTTGAATTACTAGAAGGAAGAAGGAGAGAGATGACAACAGGCCACCACATGATAATGGAAGAAGGCTAGCCCTTGAGGAAAAGAGAAATTTCAATAGGCTCCTGAAAATATCTGGAAGTGACCAATGGGAAGAGTTGGGTCAATGACTGGAGGCAGAGAACTGTCACAGTGGCTTCCAAGATGTTGGCACCTAGGGCCCTGCCCTACTTATAAGTCAGCTTCCAGTAAGACTAAAGCTTAGTCATATCAGTGCCTCAAGGAACCCTAAGAAGCTTAGGGTTCAAGAAAGTCTAAGAAATTCAATAACTACACTGGACTCAACTTGTAACAGTGATGACAGGAGATGGAGAATAATGTGTAAGAATTAGATATGGAGTTAGAAGAACTAGGTTTGATTCTCTGCTCAAATACTTACTAGCTATATGAATTTAAGAGTGTCCCAACCTTCTGAACTTGTTTTCTTCATCTATAAAATGAAGATTACAAGGGGCAGCTAGGTGGCGCAGTGGATAAAGCACTGGCCCTGGATTCAGGAGTACCTGAGTTCAAATCCGGCCTCAGACACTTGACACTTACTAGCTGTGTGACCCTGGGCAAGTCACTTAACCCTCATTGCCCCGCAAAAAAAAAAAATGAAGATTACATTAACTTTATACTTTTCTCAGTGGATTATGAATTTCAAATAAGATAATGTACATAATGTTTCATTTGTCATTTAGCAAGAGGCAAGAAGAATTGCTCAAAATGTTTAATCTGGGGATGTAAAACTTAAAGTTCTATCATTGATTCTTCCATTATTTGAAAAGTAATCTACAACCATGAAGCAGAGGGTTAGGGACTAGACCTCTGATAGCATTGGTATAAGGCATTTTCAGAATGAGGAAGCTTTATCACCAATACATATCAGCACATTTTGTCCAATTAATGCTCTTTGGAGACATAAAATGGTGAAGTGACTTTCCCAAAATCACAAAACCAGTATGTATCAGAGGCAAGATTCATATCCAGGTCTTCTTGGCTTTGAGGCCAACTTTCTATTGCCAATGATAACTCTGCCTCTTATGAAACATAGCTCCTGATTTTTTTAGGATGTTTCTTAAATTATTTTTTCTAAACTGTACTTTTCTAAAATTATTTGCTACTTATATATTATTGGCTATTGTACCCATTTTGGCAGTAATTATTTATTATTAATATAATAGATAGATAGATGATAGATAGAAAGATCAGTAAAGAATTGACCCAGTGGCAGTTCAGCACAAACAGGAGAAAAGCTCCAAAAGACTGATGCTATCTCTCAGAGAGCCAGCACATGGTCTCAAGGAGAGTTTAGAAGCCCTGCATTACCTACATTGCCCTAAGAGGGAAAGCACTCACCAAGCAACAGCATTACTGAGCCAAGGGAGTGGGTCCAGGAAGCTAAGAACCATGACCCTCGCATGGTCAAGGCTTTTAGCCCCTTTTGATAGAGGTGAATCATTATACATTGATCAAAACTAATTGGTTAGTATCATTCTATTCCATTGATTGACATGACTTGGCATTGGTTCAATGAGTTCTATGATCACATCATGATATAATGACCTAATGGGAGGGATGCTGGGCAAAGGGTGAAGTCCACTCTTTAGATGGGGGTTTAATCCCATCAACCCTTCAATGAGCTAGACAAAAGAAGCTATCTCCATTCCCATTGTATATCTGGGCTGGTCCCAAAGAGATTAAAACTTAATAATTGGGGCAGCTAGGTGTCGCAGTAGATAGAGCACCGGCCCTGGAGTCAGGAGTGCCTGAGTTCAAATCCAGCCTCAGACATTTAACACTTACTAGCTGTGTGACCCTGGGCAAGTCACAACCCCAATTGCCTCGATAAAAAAAAATTAAAAACAAACAACTTAATAATGATTTTCTCACAAGGATAATTGTCATATTGGTCAAAATATAGGCTGTGGCCCTGAAATCAATCAACAAACATTTATAAGGCACCTATTTTATGCTAGAGAAGGAACTCACATCCTATGAGGGGGGAAAATATGTGTATAAAAGAACATACAAAATACAGGATAAATATATGTTGGAGAGGAGACTATTAGTTGGGAGATAAGTAAAGTCTTTATGTAGACAGTGAAAACTGAGCAGGGTTTGGAAAGAAAAAAGAGAACAAAGAGGTGGATTTGAGTAGGGCAATCATTCCCAACATGGAGGCACAGGAGCAAAAGACAGGAGATGGAATGTTAGAAGTGAGTGTAGCCCTATCAGATTGGCTAAAATGACAAAAAAAGAAGATAATAAATGTTGGAGAAACTGTGGGAAAATTGGAACACTAATTCATTGTTGGTGGAGCTGTGAACTGATCCAACCATTCTGGAGAGCAATTTGGAATTATGCCCAAAGAGCGATAAAGCTGTGCATACCCTTTGACCCAGCAATTCCACTTTTAGGTCTTTTTCCCAAAGAAATCATGGAAGGGGGAAAGGGACCCACATGTACAAAAATATTTATAGCTGCTCTTTACGTGGTAGCAAGGAATTGGAAGTTGAGGGGGTGCCCATCAATTGGGGAATGGCTGGACAAGTTGTGGTATATGAATACAATGGAATACTATTGTGCTGTAAGAAATGATGAGCAGGAGGAGTTCAGAGAAACCTGGAGGGTCTTACATGAGCTGATGATGAGTGAGATGAGCAGAACCAGAAGAACATTGTACATCAACATTGTGTCATCAACATTGAGTGTTGACCTACTGTGATGGACTATATTCTTCTCACTAATGCAATGGTACAGAAGAGTTCCAGGGAACTCATAATAGAAGAGGATTTCCAAATCCAAGGTAAAAAAAAAAAGAACTGTGTAGTATAGATGCTGATTGAACCATACTATTTCTTTTGTTTTGGGTGCTGTTTTTTTTTTCTATTTTGAGGTTTTGCATTACTGCCCTGATTTTTTCTCTTATAACAAGATTAATGCAGAAATAGGATTAATGTTATTATGGATATATATGTGTGTGTGTATAGATATATATATGTATATGTATATAGATATATAGATATAACCTATATCAGATTACCTGCTGTCTAGGGGAGGGGGGAGGGAGGGGAGGGAGGAAGAAAAATCTGAAATTGTAAAGCTTGTATAAACAAAAGTTGAGAACTATCTTTACATGTAACAGAAAAAATAAAATACCTTATATGTAAAAAAAAAAAAAAAGAAGTGAGTGTAGCCCACTTAGGCTGGATTTAAGAGTACTGGGGGCAGGGGTGGGGGCAGTTAGGTGGTGCAGTGGATAAAGCACCAGCTCTGGATTCAGGAGGACATGAGTTCAAATCTGACCTCGGAAACTTGACACTTGCTAGTTGTGTGACCCTGGGCAAGTCACTTAACCCCCATTGCCCCACAAAAAATGGGGAGAGAGTACATGGAGGAAAGCAAACTGGAAAAGTCAGAAGAAATGTACTTGTGAAGAGCTTTAAATGACAAATAAAGGAGTTGTATTTGATCCTAAAAATTGGGAGACACTGGAGTTAATTGAGTAGGGAGAATTACATGGTTAGAGGGGTGCTTTAGGAAAATCACTTCAGCAGTTTCAAATAAATGGCTGGATGGATTAGACTAGGAAAAGAGTTGTGCAAGAAGAAGTTTGTGGAGGTAGAAAAAAGTCATTGGCAACTGATTAGAAATTTGGGGTGAGTATAAGTGAAGAGTCAAATCTAATACCAAGTGGGAATGTAGATAATTAGAAGGATTCTGGTGGCTTCAACAACAACAAAAAACAAAATCAGAACTTGAAAGAAGGATGAATTTTGAGGGAAAGATAATGATTTCAGTTTGGGTCAGAGATGCAGCAATAACTAGGTATTGATATAAACATTTGAGAATACTGTATAAAGATAATTATTAAACCCATCAAACTGAAGTAACTAATTAGAAGAATTGAAAGAGAAAGGAAAGGCCCCCAGACTTAGGGCTATATTTATAACTTAAGGGCATGATATTGGATCATAAGCCAGCCAAGGAAAATGAGGAGTGGTCAGACAGGTAAGAAGAGAACCAAAAGTGTAAAGTTGTGAAAACTTAGAGAGAAAATCCAGAAGGAAAAGGTAGGCAACAGTGCCAAATGGCACAGAGAGTTTGAGAAGGAAAATATTGCTAAAAAAAGACCATCATATGTGACTTTTAAGAAAACACTGGTGACTTTGAGTGAGTAATTTCAGTGCTAAAGTAAATAAGCAAATCACAAGATTGAAAAGTGATTAAGAGGAAAATGAAGGCAACAGGCATGGATAGTTTTTTTTCTGGGCATTTGGCTATGAAAGAGGAGATAGGAGATAATATTTTGAGAGGATGGGAGAGTATTTCAAGGTGGGGAGACTTGCACATGTTTAGCAATAGCAGCGAAGAATCCAATGAATAGAAAGAGACTAAAGATTAGAAAGAAAGCAGGGGGCAGTTAGATGGCACAGTGGATAGGGAACTGGCCCTGGAGTCAGGAGGACCTGTATTCAAATCTGGCCTCAGACACTTGACACTAGCTGTGTGACCTTGGACAAGTCACTTAACCCCAATTGCCTCACTTAAAAAAAAAAAGAAAGAAAGCAGGGATGATCATGAGGGTGACCACTGGTGAAGCTGGGAGGGATGCCATGAAGAATTGCACACACATAGCAGAGTTGTTGTTGGCAAAGAGAAATAATATACCTTTGAAAGGAAAAATAGATCAGAAAATTAGAGGGAGAGAGAGAAACAGAGAGAAAAAGACAGAGAGAGACTGACAAAGAGAGCCTAAAAATAAACACTAATTGACAACATTTAGGGTTCATATAAGCCAGTAATGAGAGGAAAATTGAAATATGGTTTTCTTTTTTTAAAAAAAGCACCATGTTTTTCTTTTGTTTATTCAGATAGGTTTTTCTTTTAATATTCTCTGTGTAAGCAATGGCACTAAGAAAAGACAAAGTACTGACTTTAACCAGAGTTTATTTGCAAGAGTTTATGGCAAAACAGATTTAAAGAGAAAAAAGAAAAGAGTTTTTAAAAAAACACCCTAACCTGTGGTTTCCAACTTTAAAACTGCAATTTGTGCTGGAAAAGATAAAGGGAGAAGATAGAAAAATGTGATTTCTTTGAAAAGACTTTTTCCATTAAAATGAACCTTAATCTACTGAAAAGCCAGAAACTTAAAAGAAAAGCAGGGTTTTTTTAATCACATAAAATCTCATCATTGTTTTAATTCCTAAAAGAACTGAATGTAGTTTTAGGAATATCCTCAAAAGCATTTAAAGTTCATTTGCAGAGCTCCCCCTGCTGATTAACTATAGCAAATATTAGCTGTTATGCAAGAAAACATTAACATAAAAACCTATTACTGACTCCTGGGAAACCTGTGCAATTCCTGGGTTATGAACGTAAGTGGTACATCCTCAGACTTCCCATTGACTCCTAGAGGAAGATTAAATTTCTTAGCACGACATTCAAAGGACTCCTCATGCTTCCTCCCACTCCCTGCCCCAAGCTGACTCCAAACTACCTTCCACCATGGCTCAACCATCATCTTCATACACCATTCTCCAGTCAAACCTGTCATCCTTCAAATATACTTTATGCTTTCCCACCTTCTAACCTTTGGCCATGTCGTCCCTGTTGCTTCTCTTGCTCTTTTTTAACATCCTATACATTCTTCCAGGTCAGATTAAATGCCAACCCCTCCACAAAGGTATTATTGATTTTCCCCCACTAGATATAGGCATTTTTCCTCATCTGACTTCATATTTCTATTCATCTTTTGAATTTACTATTTTCTAATTAATATTACTTTTGTATATTCCTTATGAGACTATAAGCTTCAGACCAAGGATTATATCTTGGGATCAGAGGCTCATAGATTTAGAGGCAAAAAGGGATTTTATAGACCACAAAGTTCAGATGAGGAGAACAAGATCCAGAGAGGTTAAATGTCTTTATTGCTTTTAGATAACTAAGTTTCTGAAGTATGATTTGAACCCAGGTCATCCTAACAAATTCAGCACCCTATCCAGTATATCATGTTTATATTCCTATTTTCATCAGTTTCTACAAAACAAGGTACTAATTGTATGCCTTGTAAATATTTGTTGAATAAATGTATTACTGCTGAACCTGAACTCAGGAAGAATAGGGTTCAGCTCCTACCTTCAATACTTACTATGGCAAATAACTCTGAACCTTGGGCTCTTCATCTGTTGTGATACTATCTGGAGATTTAAATTACTAGTCCATCTGTGCTTTTATCCTAGGATGAGGGGGTAAATCTAATCAATATCCCTCATAAAGTTACATCTTCCTGCCCTTTCTCCTCTCTCTCTCTCTCTCTCTCTCTCTCTCTCTCTCTCTCTCTCTCTCTCTCTCTCTCTCTCTCTCCCCCCCTCTCTCTCCTTTCTCCCGTTTCTGAAGGAAGTAATCCAAAACCACATGATAATCTCAAGAGAGGCAAAAAACAAACTTTTGACAGAATAAAATATTGATTTATGCTAAAAACCCTACAAAACATAGACATAAAGGGATCTTTTTAAGTATGATTTTTAAAAATCTATCTAAAATGAAAAGAAAGCATTATAGGAAGTAAATATACCCAAGAGGCTTTCCTAAGTAAAATATGGATGCTTCCTTTCCTCACTATTATTTGATACAGTTTTAGAAGAGCAAGGAATAACAATAAGGGGAAAAAATAAGAACCTTAATATAGACAAAGAAGAGGTAAAACTATCCCTATTTTCAGAAAGGAGAAGGTAATAGAAAAATTCCTTCTGAAATGTACCAGATGTAACATTGGCCTGAAAGTAGAATGCATATCTGTGCATGTCATTATATTTTCCTCTATATGGATGGCCTAGTCCATTCCAAGGAGGAAATCTGGAAGGTCAGAATCTATCTTTCTTCCCATCCCAATCACATTGTAAGTATTATTTTGTCCAGATCAGCTTGTTAGGTATTTCATAACTAAAGTTATTGGTCTAATCAGAAGAGTTCACACTGATATAGCACTTTGTAATTTTCAAAGAATCTTCATAACAATCTTCTGAACTTAGTGAATGCATTATTACCTCTAGTTCACAATTAAGAAAGAGCAGCAAGGTGGTAGAGGGGATAGATAGCATGCCAGGCCTGGAGTTAAGGAAAACCTGCATTCAAATCTGGCCTCAGACACTTACTAGCTGTGTGACTGTGGGCAATTCATTTAACCCTATAAGCCTCAGTTTTTTCATTTGTAAAATGAGCTGGAGAAGGAAATGGCAAACTAGTATCTTTCCCAAGAAAATCCCAAATAGATTACAAAGAGTTGGGCATGACTGAAATGACTGAACAAAAACAATAGCTAAGAAAGCTGAGGCTCAGAGGACCATGAGTTGAAGTCCTCAGCCGAGTGATGGGGAAGGGCGATGGTTGAGGAGAAATAAAACATTTTGGAATAGCTGCCATAGGAAGTAGAGATAATGAACCAGATAGCAAGATGGAAGAGGCTTGTCATGTTATAGTGATGGCAGAGATGAAATAATATAACATAAATTTGGAGTGAAAACAACACAACAAGGGTAAGACAAGAAATGATTGACAGTACCTGGCTAACTAAGGGCTATATAGGCCTTAAGGAAGTTAGCATAGCTTTGCAAAAGATGAATTTTGCATCCAATTAGGACATATAAGTATTCCCAATGAGTATTCCCTGGACAAGCCAATTAACCTCCATGTGCTTCAAACAATTCTCAAGAACTCACTAGAGTCAAAGATGGGTTGCTGTCAGCAGAGGGAGTTCTCAGGTCCGGATGAATAGATAGATAGAATGAACATTTATTAAGAACCTACTGTGTACCCTCAGGCACTGTGCTCAGTGTTTTAGAAATATCATCTCATTTGATCCTCACAACAACCCAGGGAGGTAGGTGCTATTATTATTCCTCTTTTACATTTGAGAAAACTGAGGCAAACAGAGGTTAAGTAACAGGGTCATAGTAGTGACTACTAAGTGTCAAGTGTCCTGCCAAGGCAGGATTTAAATTCAGGTATCATGGACCAGCATTTTATCCCTACACCATTGCGCCACCTAACTGCCTCCAGGATTATAAGGTCATGGTTTAGAAGAGACCTCACAGAAGTCATCTAATCCAAGGCCTGGTTTTACAATAAGAGGCTCACAATCACACAGGCAGCAAGCATCAGAAGTGAAATTCAAACCCAGGTTTTCTGACTACTCTTCCCCAGTGTTGTGATATGTTTGCACTACCCTAATGCTAATTAAATCACAGTTCTTTCTAGTACTTACACATCTGATTTCCAACCACTTAATGTTCATTGGGGATAGGAGAGGGGTCCAGACCTGTGTTTTTATCAGTTTGAGAGACCTTTATTGAGGAATGGTGATTAGCAGCTCATTCAAAATGTATCATGGGGGCAGCTAGGTGGCTCAGTGGATAAAGCACTGGCCCTGGATTCAGGAGTACCTGAGTTCAAATTCGGCCTCAGACACTTGATACTTACTAGCTGTGTGACCCTGGGCAAATCACTTAACTCTCATTGCCCTGCAAAAAGAAAGAAAGAAAGAAAGAAAGAAAGGAAGGAAGGAAGGAAGGAAGGAAGGAAGGAAGGAAGGAAGGAAGGAAGGAAGGAAGGAAGGAAGGAAGGGAAAAGAAAAAAAGAAAAATGTATCATGGATATCGTGGGACTCTGAGTGTTAAGGGCTTTGCTTGCATGAATACATATAAGAGGCAGTCCTTGGACACCCATGTCTGTGTGGACTAGCCTCTAAGGTCTACTCTCCTCTGGAGCCTTTCTCATGTATCTAACAATCTAACGTAACCAATTAAAATCCACAGAAAACCACTAAACTATAGTCTACACCAGACTATTATTCCACCAACTCATCTGCTCCCTAGCCTTCAAAGCCCAGCTCAAGTATAGCCTCCTTCATGAAGCCTTCCTTGACTACTTTATAGTCCACAGTACCCCCACCCCCTCCCCCACCTCCTAGTATACAGTTAGCATTTAACTTTTTAGCATTGATCCCTTATGTTTGTCTATGTGTTACTTATCCTTCTATACCTCTAACCCACTAATAATAAGCTCACATGCATATAAGAACAAAAATAATCTATATTTATATATCTCATACATATTTATAAAGCATTCTTCTAATAACTCTGTAAGGTTCACAGTGCAAGGATCATTACAGATGTAGCTAATTGTAACTAAGAGCTCAGAAATTGTAACTAAGCCAGGGTCACATAGCCAGTTAAGTCCAGTGCTAGGATTTAAACACAATGTTCTTTCCTCCTCACCCCCATTGTCTCTAGTAAATGACAGAGCTCTTAAAGACAAGGACCATGCCATGTTTCTTTTTTGTTTAATCCCTAAAACATTTGCCCTCACTTTAAGGATTTGTAAGGTTACTTCTATGGGAGCTGATTATTTGCTCCTAGACATACATAACACCTGAAATTTGGAAAGCTACTTTTAATTAATATATAGTATCTTCAGGTGGAATTATGTGGGCTACTAACAATACTAATACTAATACTAATACTAATACTAATACTAATACTAATACTAATACTAATACTAATACTAATACTAATAGCTAGCATTTACTAATAGCTTTAAGATTTGAAAAACACTTTAAAAATATTATCTCTTGGGGGGCAGCTAGGTGGTGTAGTGGATAAAGCACCAGCCCTGGATTCAGGAGTACCTGAGTTCAAATCCGGCCTCAGACACTTAACACTAGCTGTGTGACCCTGGGCAAGTCACTTAACCCCGATTGCCTTACCAAAAATAAATAAATAAATAAATATATGTGTGTGTATATATATATATATATATATGTATGTATGTATATGTATGTATATGTATGTATATGTATGTATATAAAATCTCTTTATTTTCAAAACAATCCTGGGAGGTTGGTGCTATTATCATTGACAGATAAGGTGGGGTGCCTAGGTGACTCAGTGAGACCTGGAGTCAGGAAGACTCATCTTTCTGAGATCAAATTCCATCTCAGATACTTACTAACTCTGTGACCCTGGGCAAGTCACTTCACCCTATTTACCTCAGTTTCTTCATCTGGAAAATGAGCTGGAGGAGGAAATGGCAAACCACTCCAGTATCTTTGCCAAGAAAACCGCAAATAGGGAGAAAAAGAGTCATGACTGAAAAACTAAAAAACAGATAAGTCAACTGAGGCTAAGGAAAGTTAAGAGTGACGAGGCTGGATTTGAACTCAACCAACAAGGTAGACTTTTCACAGATACAGATAACTGAGAAAGAGAATAAACAGTCCTTGATCCAGACAATTTTGCTTTCTTTTAACTCAAATACGGAAGTGAATTTGTCATCTTATTTATATGAATGTTTCTTCCAGCAGTACAGATCTCAATCCATCCATGCCTGACCATCTTGTTGGATCTGGTTCATGTCTTCCTTTTAATTTGGACCAGGGGTTCCACATAATATGTTTGGGCCTCCTGTGCATTCTTTTCACATCCCAATGATACAGACAGAAGAGAGAGACTGTCCATTGGCTACCCCTTGCTCTCACTAAGTAGCCAGTGTGGTCTTTTTTGATCATACATTTTTTATGGCATTCTGTGTTCTGGTTCTTCTTCCTACTTCCTTATTTGATATGTGTTGCAATCTACTCACACTCTTCATTTGCCCCTATGTTGCTTTAAGAATGATTGTTATATTTTAAAAATAACTTGCCATGTGCAGACTTCAACAGGGCAAGATGTCACCAGATGGTGGGTGATGAATGCTCCCAGTGCAGGAAGTTTAGAAGTACTAGGGAGAAATTCACAATAAGACAAGTGAACACAAGTTGAGTTAGTTTTTTTAAATGCTGGAGAGAAATGTGAAATAGCCAGGGAAAAAGGGAAGGAGAAGTAGTGGAGAAAGACAGGGGTAGAGGAAGGTTACCTAACCTTAGCAACCTGGGCCTTTTTTTCATGAGAAGCAGTGCTCTCTGGCTATGAGTTGATGTGATACTATCTAGATGATGAAGATGAGTGCCCGTGGGGCTGTATTCAGAGAGGTTTCATTGACAGTCTCATTCTCATATTAATAAATTCATTACCTCTAATGCTGCTGTTGTACATCGTACTCTGACATCCTGCCTGCTGTGTCAATGAGCCAGAAGAGGAGACAGAAGAAAGAGGCTTCATAGCTTTGGGGGACAAAAAGCATGGGAGGAGGTGATTTGTAGAAATAGATGATCAAGTATCTGCTGCTTAGGTTAATACATTGTTAATTACCTTGCATTCTATTTTAAGTAAATGTTCCTTTGTTCTAATATGATGTCATGTATTTAATTTTGGCTTGTTCAGAAAATTCAGATCAACATGGGGTTAGAGAGCAATGGTTCTGATTCTAGAACATGTTGTAGAGGCAGCAAGGTGGTACAGTGGAAAAGAGTGCTGGACCTGGAATCAGAAAGACTCATCTTCCTGAGTTCAAATCTGGCCTCTGACACTTACAAACTGAATGACCCCAGGAAAAACACTTAACCCTATTTTGCTTCAGTTTCCTCATCTATAAAATGACCCTGAGAAGGAAATGGAAAAGCACTCCATTATCTTTACCAAGAAAACCTCAAATTGGGTCACAGAGAATCAGACACAACTGAAAAAGAAGAGCCCTGCCTCAGTAGTTTTTCTTTCAGATCGGACAATTATAATCCCCGCATTATTTAGACAATAAGCAAATATAAAATATAAAAATAAGCACAGATATGAAATCAGTATATACATATATATGTATAAATTGAACAGAAGGCTGGCCACTGAGCCCAGTCCTTTGAATACAATTCCCCACATAAAAGAGGCTGGAGAGCCTACTTACAGGGGAGCCATAACATTATGTAATAGAAATGCCTTGGAAAGACTTGGGAACATGTGCAGAAACTCTGTAACTGGCTCTAGTCAGCTCACTGTTTGATGAAGACAAACCTCTATATCAGATGAGGCTTTGTGGACAGAATGGTGGGTGTATTCACAAGGCACTAATTAACCTAGTGGATCGTCTCAGTTTGACTTCTCATTTGCTGACTTCTTCCTGCCTGTTAGTGTCCCAGTGAGAGAAAAGAGATGATGCTTTAAGGGCCTCAGAAGCTTCCCATCTGAGTTCAACATATAGCCTCCCTGTTTGTCTATACTCTCCCCAAATAACTTTTGTCTAATATATACAGAAAAAAGAATCATAGAATCTTAACAGCTGGTAGAAACCATAGAAATAGTCACCAATCCAATGTTTTCATTTTTGCAAATAAGAAAGCTGACATTCAAGAGAGTTAACGTGATTTACTCAACTACAACAGCTAGATTTTGAACCCAAATCTTCTGATTCCAAGGCCTATGCTGGCCTGCCCTCTCGCTCATGAATGGTAGAGAAAAGAGGAAGACTATGGACATATAAACATACTCTAATAATGTTTGCTATGTGACCATGATGGCCTTTTTCATCCTCTGGATACTTTCTTACCCTAGAACTGTATTTATTTATTAAGTACTTATTTCTATAAAAATAACATTAACACTTTGTGTTAATATGATGCTATAGGTTTGCAAACAATTCACCATTAAACATCTCATTTGATCTTTACAACAACCACTTGGAAGAAAATGAAATGAGTTTATTAAGTACCTTCATATGTGCGAGGCATTGTTAGAAGTGCTGTGGGATTTTTGCAATTAGTGAACCCATTTTAGAATTAGGAGACTGCAAATTATATATGCTAAATGTATTGCCAAAAATAGTAAAGCTAATCAGCGCTATGGGCTGGATTCAAATCTAAGTCAACTTGACTCAATGTCTCCCATTGCCTATTGTCTACCATTTCCAGCAGTTTTACTGCTTGCTCTTTAAAAGAAAATCAAATTTCTTTCTTCCTCTGAAAATCTGAAAACACATTTTAATAAAACACACACATGCATACATTTTCTTTTTTTTTTCTTTTTTCTTTTTTTGGAAGTCCACAGGTTTATTCATCTAATACTGTTGAGGTGGTGGGTGGCTAAGAAGGACCAGCTCAGTTACTCTGGATACCTGAGCAAGGAAGTGGGTTCATGAAAGGGGCTAGGGTACCTGGGAGTCTGGGGATAGAATCTATGCCTTCAGACCTCAGATCAGGGAGAGAACACTAGTTCTTAAATCTGGCTCTGTTACAGCCTAGCTATATGACAGCATAGGAGGTCACTTTAACCCTCCATTTCTCTATTTGTAAAAATCAGAATGATCTTTCTAAAAGGTCCTTTCCAGACGTACTATTTCAGGCACATACATTTTCAAATAGTTATGGACTGGTTTCTTTCTAAATTCCCAGAATACTTAGCAGAGGGCAGGGCACCTAGCAGATGTTCAATACCATTTGTTGGTAGATCAAAACATCTTCCCCTGCTAAACTTCCTCCTAGACTTAAAGATGAGTCATGCTTAATGAAATATATGTGTTCTAAAAACTACTATTTGTAAACTAGATATTTGTAAAAACAAATACAATTTCCTTTTGATTTCCGAAATATATATATATATATGTAACTGGAAAAAGGTTGGTTAAAGGCGCAGATCACAAGAATGAAGAAAACATTTTAAAAGGAAAATGGTATCTTTTTGACAGAGTAATATTCCAATTTTAACAACACTTTGAAGTGTTAACACGAATGCTACACTTAGCTATTCTGAAAATAAGGGACAAAATTAAAATATGGAACAGTATAGCTCAGAAAAGTGTGGCAGTACAATCATAAATCTTATACATTCTTTCTACCAAAAAAGTAACAATTCTTCAAAATTAAGTTTGTCTAAGTTTTTCACACATCTTGAAATATTTTAACACTTCTAGTTTCAAAGACAAGTTAATTCCTTTAATGATATTATTATTGTATCTTTTCTTAACAGTTGAACTTAATGGACACTAATTTCCTCAATGTAGCAAATCCAAGGAATGAAGTTCCTTAGATCATGTATGATCATTAATAAATCAATGAATCCTAAGTGAATTCTTGTTACTTCTATGCCTCACTAGCTCATCAATGTGGCTATTCAGTCCACTGATGAATACCACAACCTATACATACCTTCTCCTCCTGTGTTTCTCTGATCCAAATACTTTTCAAATTTCCCATCTCCCCCACTTCCAAGGAATTCTAATGTAAAGACCTTGAGGGCAGGAAACTTGTTTTTGCTTTGTATCTCAGACACTTAGCTCAGTGCCTGGAGCATAGTAAATGCTTAATAAATGCTTGTTGACCAACTGGCTAACCGGGGGGCACAGGGGGGTGGGACCCAACTTTCCAGGAGCCTCCTATAGTGCTCTAGATAATGCTTAGATAATACCTTCCTGTATACCACTTCACTTGTACAACACTTAATTGATAATGTGTTGCATCCTATTAATGAACAATACATTTCAAACCAAGATTTCATTTTGTTTAGGTTGTTAGTCTGTTTGTTTGTTTTCTAAGGAACATTTCCTCCAGAAACAAGAAGCAAAATTGTTCATTTGGATTTCTTTCCTATTTGCCTCTGCTTATTCTCCAGTGGGTTTGCTAACAAGCAGTAAAGTTGAATTGAGCTTTAGAGAGAAAGCAAAAGGTCTGAATAATATACAAACTGGGTGATCAAATGCTAAATAATTGAGACTGAAATGTATGTCAAATGTGTAATAAAGAATGCTGATTTCTTTTTCTTACCTTATTATTATTCCTTCAGAGGAATAGAAGCTATTAAGAAATGAGAATTATCCAGTATGTGATTCCCAAAGCTATATATGTTTACATTTTCATTCATAGTTGAATTTCTGGGGCAATAGTCAGCAATACAATCTGTCTTAGCAAGTCAGGTATAATTTATCAAAATAGTAGAGTGTACTTGAGTTGAGGTGTATGTCTACATATCAGGGGGAGAAAAACAACTTGTCCAGAATATAAATCTCTAAAAGAGTAATAACATGGAAGGTGAGCAGGGTATATTTCTTCCACCAGATAAGGATATGTATAGTTTCTTTAAAAAAATGTATAGTTCCTTCTCTCTAAAAATAACCAATCTTCTTGCTCTAAAACTCTCCTTCAATTGCTAACTGGGCAATAATTGAAGCACACCATCAAGGTGAATGTTTTCATTGTATTCTCTATATTGATTCAGAAGTTATGGTTGTCACATTTATTTCTTTAAAGCCTTTAAAATACAATGAAAGAACAATTCTGTTTTCTGCATTAAATTGTTATGTATTAATATCTAAATATCTTTCCAACAATTAGAAAATTAACCTGTTCCACATTGCTTTAAGTAAAATGGGTTTATTCCTTTTAGTGAAAGATCAACCAAGAAAAAAAAATAGAATTTGTTACCATTTGTAAACTCCATTCAGGCTGTTCACTAGTTCCATCATGTCCTATTCTGATCTTGTATATTTTGCCAGTGTTCTTTATTTGAACCTGAATGAAATTAAAAGTTGGGAAAAAATCATCCTCACATTTTAGATCATACCCATGGGGAAGCTGCTGCATGTTTTTTCCTATTAGAAGCATTTTGCAGTTCTCGGCAGCTAAAGGGCTCTCTAAGCCAGTATCAGCACCTGAGGATTAACCCCTCCATAAGAGGCTATCACTGGAGCCTCACAGATAGGGAACATAAGGCAGAATATTACGTGATTCAACTAAAATATGACAGAAGTAGTCAGATGAAAGAACAGGATTCAGGGGAATTGTCCTCAGTTCTCTGTACACCATACCTCCCTCTAGGAATCCTCCTTTTTGGTAGACTGAGATCTAGTAAGAAAAATATAAGCTCTTGAGAAAATGGGAAGGAGGGTAGAGTAGAGAGGAGCTTTCATTAAAGAAGAGCTCAGTAAAGCATTTCCCAGAAGAAGGGCAGTAGCAAAAACAAATCTTTGCTATAATTCATCTGGTGGGATACAGAGAAATGAAAGGGGTGTTTGTGGGGGGGAGGGGTCTAGATCACACTGGAATGGAAGTTCTCTGATGGCATGGATAGTTTCTTTTTTGTCTTTGTATGCCCTCTGCTATGCACAATGTCACGGATGTAATCAATAAATCTTTGCTGGTTTGAAGTCAACCTTGGCTCAACTCCAGAAGCCCCCTTTCCTTTTGAATTTCCCAGAATGGCAGGTCAGGGGATATGTGTGCAAAACTCAAAGAGCAACAACACATCCATAAAATACATGCACTTTGATTTCTGCTCTTGCTCAGTGGAAGCAATACCGCTATTACTCACTCTCCATCTACCTAAATCTTCCAAGATTTTTTTTTGATCCTCCAGGTTTTGGTGAGCCTATCCTTCTGCCTCATGGAGCAGATACTCATAAAGTATCAGTATCTTCAGATTGCTTCTTCAAAAGAAAAAATAAATTAGAATTGTTCTCCCCTTTCTAATAAAGTAAAGGGACAGATTCCAAAACTCAAATGATGATCCCAAGTTATGTTGAAAGTCAGCAGGGGGCAGCTAGGTGGTGCAGTGGATAGAGTATCAGCCCTGGAATCAGGAGTACCTGAGTTCAAATCTGGCCTCAGACACTTAACACTTACTAGCTGTGTGACCCTGGGCAAGTTACTTAACCCCAATTGCCTCACCAAAAAAACAAAAGTCTGCATTAGAATTTATGTCTTGTTTATTTTCTAGGTACCTTGGCTTCTAGTCAATCAGCCAGAAACCACTTATTATATGCTCACCATGTACAAGATACTCTGCTAAGCACCCGACATTTAAAGAAAGGCAAGAAATTGCTTGCCCTTAAAAAACTCTTCATGCTAGGACAAACTGCTCCTTTACAACTGCAGACAGCTGTTGCTAAGATTCAGAGAATCTTTTCTCTGAGATGTAGGCTACAATTATTTGCCTAAAATGTAGCATGGGGGCAGCTAAGTGGCACAGTAGATAGAATGCCAGGCCTGGAATCAGGAAGATTCATCTTTGTTGAGTTCAAATCCAGACTCAGACACTTACTTACTAGCTGTGTGATCCTGGGCAACTCACTTAACCCTGTTTACCTTGGTTCTCCATCTGTAAAATGAGCTGGAGAAGGAAATGGCAAACCACTACAGTATCTTTGCCAAAAAAAACCCAAATGGGGTCATGAAGAGTGAGTGGGGACATGACTGGAATGACTGAACAACAAAAAATGTAGTATGGCTAGTGCAGGCCTGCCAGGGACTGTGAACCCCAAAATTCACTTGCCTCTTACAGATTCTTGTGAGTCTAAATCGGGGCTTCTTAAACTTTTTTCATTCACATAACTTTTTATTGATTTATTTATTTTGGTAAGGCAATTGGGGTTAAGTGACTTGCCCAGGGTCACACAGCTAGTAAGTGTCAAGTGTCTGAGGCTGGATTTGAACTCAGGTACTCCTGGATCCAGGGCCAGTGCTTTATCCACTGCGCCACCTAGCTGCGCCCATACATAACTTTTTACTGCCATCAAATGTTTGTGACTACCTACATTCAGTTATGCAGCCCCATGTGGGGTCATGACCCACAGTTTAAGAAGCTTTGGTTTAAATTATTCTTAGAATACTCTAGGAAGACCCTTTAGATACCAGAGTAATCTTTCTTTTCTCCCTCCCTAATACACTTATCATGGTGGGGGCAGGGGTTTGTTTGTATTACAGTTGTGGCAGTGAGTGTTATTTCTCCCTAATAGACTATAAACTCCATGGGGGCAAGAACTAGGTCTCATCCAAACTCTGTATCTGCTCCAGGACCTATCACAGTGCTCTGCACACACATTGGTCACTGGGACAGGATCATTAGATTGTAGTGCTAGAGCTGGAAGGAGGGTAGGATATACTATTATCTATTTTGGACTGGAAGGGAACAAGGAGGTCATCTCATACAATTTTCTTATTCTACAAATGAGGAAACCAAAAGGCAGAGAAGATAAATGATTTGGCCAAGGTCATACAGGTAGTAACAAAGTTAACATTAGAACAAAGTTGTTCAGAACTCTTTTGAATGAATTGTCCTGCTGCTTGCTGTTATGGTATGTTGGATACAACATAAATGTATGTTGAATTGGATGCAAAGAATAATTTTAAGGGGAAATCTTGTTTTTTTAAATAAGTGCACTAAAGTAATTGAGAGAGCTAGAATGGGATGAGAATAAATGAAACGGAATATAGTCACCCTATTGAGATTAGGGACTGTCTTAACCTTTCTTTGTATCTCCAGTGTTTAGTCTGACACTTAGTAGGCACTTAATTAATGTTTATTGACTGACTGACCAGCTAACAGCCAAGGTCTAGGAAAGGTACCAGCAGCAGTCAAATAATATACTAAGCTGGTGGTGCCTACCATCAAGCCAACACATGAAGGAAATTGTAACAAACCTTGAACCCCTTCCTTAGTATAAGTCACAGTCTTATGGAGAAAGATGCAGCTTCATAACTTGTGATCAGTAGTCATATTTCATATGAAAGTGCAAAATGCAAGAAGAGTTTTTTGTCACCAGAAGATTCTCTAGAGTAGTGATTCTTTCTTTTTCTTCTTTTTTTTTTCAGGGCAATGAGGGTTAAGTGACTTAGGCAGGGTCACATAGCTAGTAAGTGTCAACTGTCAGGTCAGATTTCAACTCAGGTCCTCCTGAATCCAAGGATGGTGCTTTATCTACTGCACCACCTAGCTGCCTCTGAACTTCTTTAAATATATATATATATATATATATATATATATATATATATATATATGTGTGTGTGTGTGTGTGTGTGTGTATATATACACACACACACACACACATATATATGTATGGCTGTGTTTCCATTATTGATTTCCTTTGTAATCCCATGTATTCAATTTTATTCATTCAAAAATTATTATTTTAAGAAAGCGTGCAAATGCTTCACCAAACTTCCTAAGGGGCCAACCACACACAAAACGGTTAAGAACCCCTGCTCTAGGGGCAGCTAGGTAGTGCAGTGGATAAAGCACTGGCCCTGGATTCAGGAGTACCTGAGTTCAAATCTGGCCTCAGACACTTGGCATTTGCTAGCTGTGTGACCCTGGGCAAGTCACTTAACCCTCATTCCCTCACAAAAAAAAAGAACCCTTTCTCTAGCCCCTATCCAGCTGGACTTTACTAAGATTGATGGTTGATGGGCCAAATTTCAACCCTAAAATGACTTTCTTTAAGGAACGAACTTTGCTCCGATATTTTCCTTAAATTGGCTAAGGGGGTGGGGGGTGGTAGTGGGGGGGTGAGGGTGCTAGGGGTCAAGAAGGAAGTAGTGTTTCCTTAACTGGTTACAATAGACATATGGAGATTTTTAGGGGAATCCCAGAACATGGAAGGTTTACACTATGCAAATAACAAACACAAAAAGTTAAAAATTCCCTTCCCGCATGACAAGTATATTTTAAGATGGCACACAGATTAATGCCAGTGCCAGCCTTTACTGTCTACCTGAAATTCATCCTCCTTTCTTGGAAGGAACAGCTGCTCCCTATTGTCCTTGACAAGAGGTAGTGGTCCAGTAACTCCTTGGTCTCCATACACCCAGAGGGTGACATTGGCTTGAGTCCCTGTATTCCCTGTTAGCACCAGCACCCGCCATTCGTCATCTGAGAGAAGAACCTTGTCACTGGTGAAGGTGTTGTGGATTTCTGCTGTGGGAACAATGACAAAAGAGAACATTAGTAGCAAAGCAGATGCACCATTCAGCTAGTTGTGTCCTTTGTCACATGGGAACCCAAGGACATCAAAACTGATGGGACTGTATTGTTATACTCAGAAAGGCCCTTGGAGATTGACTGTGAATTCTTTCCTTTTCCAATGTTCTGATTAGGTAAAGCTAAATGACTGTTGGGGTGAAGGTGAACAATAAATAGCTGGCATGTCAAGTGAACTTTTGCTCCCCATACAGAACATCATAGCAGTGTTGGACAGATTACATTCTACCAGTCTTTTCCCATTGATCCTTGCTTAAGCTGAGCTAAAATGTGTCTCAGAGACCATAACAGAAAAGAAGGATACACATTTAGATGAGAAATAGAAAATAGCAAGGCAGAAATATAAAAATACCATTTCAGAAAATAACAGTAAAGGCAACATGCTGGAATGGAAAGAGCACAGGCATTGGAATTGGGAAATCTGGGTCCCAACTAGGCCACTAACTTGCTGGCTGACCTCAGGGCACTTCCCCTGACTGACTCTTAATTTCCTTATCCATAAAATAAGGTGTTTGTAGTAGATGATTTCAAAGGCCCTTGCTAGCTCTAAAATCTCATGATCTATAAGCAAAAATTCTTTTTACCAGAGGGAAAGCTGGAGAATAAAATTGAATGGATTTGACACTAAAAGAAAAAATATTTTCATAGTTCTAGTTCTCAAATAGAATGACAAATTTCTTAGTTTCTTGGCACACATCAGTCAATGTATAAGATGAATAAAGTGGACATCTGTCGGCTAACATTTTCAGTTGTCTGACTCTTACTAGTTCACATTTTTATTTTATTTAGTACCTACTATGTGCTTAGCCCATACTGCTGAGGAGATACAAAATTCATATGTATGTGCGTGATATATATATATATATATGTATATATGTATATATATGTATATATATATATAAATTTGTGCTCTTAAGTAACTTATAGTCTAATGGGGAAGTGTGGGTGGTAGAATATCACAGATACTACAAGATAAGCATATTAAAGAATTACAAAACAAAGTGTTTTCCTCAAAATGACTCCCTGAACTCTTAACATTTGAATCTTATCATTGAGAAACTGATCCTCAGGGAGGCAACATGATTTTCCACAATCCCACAGGTACCACTAAGTTGGAGTACTAACTTCAAAACCAGTGCTCTATTTGCCATCTTTAACCACTTGTTTTCAAGATATTTTTACAAAATGTAATGCAGGGGGCAGCTAGGTGGCACAGTGGATAGAGCACTGGCCCTGGATTCGGAGGACCTGAGTTCAAATCCAGCCTCAGACACTTGACACTTACTAGCTGTGTGACCCTGGGCAAGTCACTTAACCCCAACTGCCTCACCAAAAAAAAATGTAATGCAGACCTTTTTGGATTAATAAATTCTTAATGTAGGTGCTGTCATGTGGACATTCAAGGAAAATGACCAATCAGGACAATAGTCATTTTAGAGGTAGCAGGATATGGGTAAAATTCTCAAGGTTCACCTTGGACCTTCATAAAAAATGAGGAAATTGAACTATGTGGACTCTCAGATGCCTACATAGATGGTTAGTTGGTTGGTGGTTGTCCTTCATTCTTGAAGAGGATCAAAATGACATCACTATGTTGGAGTCAAGGTACAGTGTGTCCAACTGTGGCTGATTAGACCAATATAAGCCTGGAAGACTCTACCACAGGTTGAACACAAGTAGTCCACATGAATATTTGGAGTATGTTTCTAAATTTGTGCAACTCACATTTCTTTTGAAATTCTGCTCAGCTCATAAAGCACAATATCTTCTTTGATGTGGGACTGCCCTGTTGAGCAGTCCTGTGCCAGTGTCTTCCATTACTCACAATCAATTCCAAAGTTCTTCAGAGGGACTTTGAAAGTGTCCTTGTATAGCTCATTTTGAGCTCCATGTGAGTACTTGCCTTGTGTGAGTTCTCCATAAGACACTCTTTCAGGCAAATGCACTTGAAAAACATGGCTGGCCCATCAAGAGTTTTAATCTCTGTAAGTAGAGTTTGAATGTTTAGTAATTTAGCTTGAGAAAGGACCTTGGTGTCCAGTCCCTTATCTTGCCAGGTGATCTTCAGAATCTTCTCTAAGGCAAATCAAATGGAAGTGATTCAATTTCCTGGCATGGCACTGGTATACTGTCAAAGTTTAATAGGGGGCAGCTAGATGGCGCAGTGGATAGAGCACCGGCCCTGGAGTCAGGAGTACCTGAGTTCAAATCAGGCCTCAGACACTTAACACTTACTAGCTGTGTGACCCTGGGCAAGTCACTTAACCCCAATTGCCTCACTAAAAAAACAAAAAACAAAGTTTAATAGGCATACAACAATAAAATCAGCACAATGGCTCTGTAGACCTTTAGTTTGGTAGGTAATCTAATACCTTTTCTCTCCCACTCTTTCCTTTGGAGCCTCCAAAACACTGAGCTAGCTCTGGCAATACATTCATCAACCTCATCATATATGTGTTTATCCCTGGAAAGTATACTGCCAAAGTAAGTGAACTTATCCACAGAATTCAACATTTCTCCATTTGCTGTAACCAATGGTTCCACATATGATTGGTACGGTGCTGACTGGTGGAGAAAGTGTATTTTCTAGATATTAAACATGAGGCCAAAATTAGCACAAGCAGCACGGAATCAATCCATACTCTGTTGCGTTTCAGCTTCAGAGGCTGTGTTGAGCACACAATCATCTGGAAAACAACAACAACAAAAAAAAAACATGCACCAACTTTCCCTCCACTTTAGTCTTGGCTTGCAGCTTTTTCAAGTTAAATATTTTATCGTGAGTGTAGTAGCTGACCTTGATGCCCTTTTCATCCTTGTCGAAGGTGTCTGACAACATCACTGAAAACATCATGCTAAAAAAGCATGGGAGCTAGTACATAGATAGTCCTGCTTCACTCCACTGGTTACTGGGAAAGCATAAGAGCATTGCCCATTATCAGAACCTGTGTAAGCATGCCACCATGAAACTTTTATACAAAATTGATGAACTTCTCAAGGCAACTAAATTTTGACTCAGTTTTCCACAAGCCTTCATGACTGACAGCATCAAAGGCCTTGGTCAGATTGATGAATATTGTCTATAGACCTCTGTTCTGCTCCTGGTATTTCTCCTAGAATTTCTGGGCAGCAAATATCATATCAAATATTCCTCGATCCTTTCTGAAGCCACTCTTACTCTCAGGTAGATGACCATCTTCCAGGTGAAGGATCAACCTATTAAGGAAGACTCTGGCAAGAATCTTGCCTGCAATGACTAAGAAAGAGACCCTCCCCCCATGTCATTGTCACGGGACAATCAATTCCCTTTATCTTTATAGAGATAGACAGTGGAGGCATCCTTGAACTCATAGGGGACAACCTCCTCTTGCCATATAATTCAGAAAATTGCAGTCACTTTTTGTATGAACAAACCACCACCACCTTGTAAATATCAGCTGGAATAGAATCTGCACCAGACACTTTGCCACATGAGAGAAGCCTAATAGCATTCAAAACCTTTTCTTCAATTGGAAGTTCATATACAGAGGGACTTATTTCAACCTGAGGTAAATGGTCCGTGGCTTTAGCATTGATTGAAGATGATCTATTGAGAACAGTATGAAAATCTTCAGTTCATCTTTCCAGGATCATGTCCTTTTCATTAATCAACACTGAGGAGTTGAGATGCACCATAAGTCTTTGACCCATAAATAGCCTTCAGGATATTATAAAAGCGCTTTGGATTGTTAATATTAGGGTAAAACTGAATTTCATCTGCCTTCTTACTGAACCAAGAATCCTGGATCTCTCTAAGTTTCACTTGCATTGTTTTAATGGAGTTAAATGCTGCCTTCTTAGAGACTGATGAACTATCCTGCTGGTAAACCTTGTGGAGTTCTTGTTTTTCACTTAGCAGCTTCTGAATTACCCCATCATTTTCATCACACCGGTTTTGATGTTTGTGAGTGTTCTGGCCCAGATAAGTAAATGTGGTGCTGTACACCAACTCTCTGAAAGCTGCCCAGTCCTTTTCTCCTCCACTCTTGCCAACTGTGTGTTGGCTCAGCTTTCCCTTCCAACTTAGCAATTAATTGTTCATGCTTAGAAAAGTACTGTAATCTGTTGACATTGTCTTCTAGTAGTCATCTTGATTTGGGGCCACCACTTCTGTTGAATGTGAACATTTAGCATGAAGAGGATAAAAATAGGATCAGTGCAGCACTCTCTACCACACATCTTTTTCATCACTCTCACATCCTGTCTGTCTCTTCTCCTTATAATGATATACTCTATGAAATGCCAATGTTGGCCACAAGGGTGTATCCATGAAGTTTTATTGCATTTAGGTAAATGGAAGACAGTGTTGGTGATGAAAAGGTCATAAGATGCACAAGTCTTCTGTAGTAAGTGGCTGTTGCTATTGCTGTTTCTGATTCCATTCCTCCCAAGGGTTCCTTCTCATGTTTGGTAGTCAGTGCCTACTCTTGCACTAAAGTCATCCAGGACTATAAGCTTTTCCTCTTTAGGTACGTTAGGTCTCCAGGTCTTCTTTAAATTTTTCTTTGACATCATAATTTGTCGTGGTGAAAGCATAGGCACTGATGATGGTGGCACTTTTCTGTAAGTGGCAATCACGTTGTCATGAGCCGGTTATTCACTCCTTTTGGTAGGCATATATGCTTATTGACTAGATTAGTTTTGATTGAAAAATCTATGCCAGCTTCATGGCGCTCCCCTTCATTGTGGCCACTCCAGAAAAATGTGTATCCAGCTCCAACTTCAGTAAGCTGGCCTTCATTTGCCAGTCTTGTTTCATTCAGAGCTGCTATTAGGATGAGTTCTGCTGAGTTCTCTCACAACAAGAGCTGTTCATCTCTCAGGTCGGCTGGATTTCATGTTTCATGTTAGGAAGCTAAATTGTACAATGGATATAGGGCAAAGCCTAGAGTCAGAAGAACCTAAATTCAAATCCAGTCTTAAACACTAACTAGCTATGTGACCTCAGACAAGTCACTTAACCCTGTTTGCCTCAGTTCCTGTAAAATGAGCCAGAGAAGGAAATGGCAAACTACTCCAGTACCTTTGCCAAAAAAATCCCAGATGGAGTCACAAGAGAGCTGCACATGACTGAAACAACTCAATAACAATTCCCCTAATAATCACTTTATGGGGATACCATGTGCTCAGGGAAGATGTGTGTGTGTGTGTGTGTGCATTACAATTATTAAACACCCACTATGTACAATAAAATGTATGTATATACATATCTATACCTATGTCTATGCCTATGCCTATGCCTATGCCTATACTTATACCTATACCTATATACATATACATATACATATACATATACATATACATAATTATTCTATGGTACATTGGAATAATAATTCACTAAGTACAAAAGCAACTTAGTGGCCAAAAAAAGTCACACATTTCCTAAGGTGGTTAATTTACTCTCAGTCCAAAGACAATAATAGGATATTACTCAGTCACAAGTCTCCTTGAACATAATAGGTTTAGTAGCAATCTAATCTAGATAGCCAACTTTTAGGGGTCCACTTCACATAAACCCAAAGGGCTATGTTGCAATCAAATATTTGTTTGACTGTATAGTGCAGTCAGAGCACAAGGGCACTTTCTACTTGGGTTACGGTCATTGATGGCATAATCTGGTATGATCCATAAAGCAGAACAATGTATTATAATTTATGTCATTTCCAATTAAAAATGAATATAATCGAATGATGTGATCTTTTGGAAACAAACGGATGTCCATTAGTCTCAAGCTATAAATTTCTCCTTCTGGGGGCCATAAAAGTGGAGGCTTTTGTTGACTAAAGGCTAAAAATATTCTATATAGAGAGGGCACTTGATGGCAATTCTGGGTTAATCGACAGAGCTCTCCTTCAGAGGTCTCACTGATTAAAATCCATTCTAAATAAAATCTATCCCAATGGCTCAGAAATGTCCTCAGTGGGGGTGACAGAATGCTTCAGCTCACTACCAATCATGTGGTGGTAGTGATTAATTATCCCTTTGTGCCCATCCTATAGTAGCTCTGGAACAGGGATTGTATATCATAAATCTGATTATGTATAACTTATTTGGCATTTTGTTTTTGTGCTTTTTTAATAGGTACTAAATTCAGCATGTTAGTTCCAAAAGCTGTCCCAATTGTCTGAGACAATGATTCAGAGAAATATATAATGAACTAACTGTCTACCAATTCATAGATTAGGTCAAGGTTGGGGTCAGCCTGAAGCACAGATCACCACTGGGGAACCTAAGCAATAAGGAGATGTCATCAAAGTGACAAGGCCATGCTCATGAGAGTTGATTTATACTGAAACCAAAAACAGCAATTGGAAGCCTGGGGTTTTGCATCAATCTATACTGTATTTTGCAAATAAAATTACTTTTTGAGATTCTCATTCAAATGTATACAAAGGTATTTGGGTGAAGGGCATAGAGATAGTAAAGGCATGCTCTGCCTGTGTATTTCACAATAGTGAGATCCTAATTTTGCCAAATCTAATATGAACAGGCAGCCAGATCCATTCACCACCTTTAACAACTTGCATTAATCAATCCATTGATAAATCCAGAAACACTTATAAAGTGCCTACTATATACCAGGCACTGTGTCAAGTGCTGAAAAATATAAAAGATCTGCTGACAAGATCTGTGATGCACAAAGCTGGGAGGCAAAGCTAAGAAGTGAATGGGAATATTTTCAAAACCATCATGACAGACTGGAATGCTGGGCTGAGAAGAGTGAGAAGAAATTTAACATGGATGAAAATAAACCCTTGTGATAGGATCCATTTTCTGATCTACATCATAGAAAGAACAGCCTGGACAAGAGAAAACTAAGGGGAAATATTACAGCTGTCTTGAAATATTAGACAGGCTGTCATGTATAAGAGGGAACAGACTTGTTTTCTCTTACTAGAGAAGCAAAATATCAATTGGACATGTACTCGGTGTTGAAGACTTGGCTTGTTTTAACCAGAATTCCTGTTAAAAAAAAAAGAGTTGTTGGTTTTATTTTATCATAGACTCAAAATGCAATAACATGATATTGCTAGCAAAAAAGTAAATGCAATCAGTCTGCATTAATAGAAGTAGAATTTCTACAGTGGGAAGTAGTGACCCCATTGAACTTTGAGCTGGTAAGACCACATCTGCTGTGTCAAGTTCACATCTGGACATACTATTTTAATAATGGGCAGAAACGATTGCTTCCAGCAATGGTGTCTAGGAAAATGAGCTGTTTGAAAACATGTCATATGAGGAACTGGAGCTATTTAGCCTGGAGAAAGGAAGAATTATAAGAGACATGATACTCTTTTCAAATATTTGTTCTATCTTGTCCTAGAAGTAAAAACTAAGAGAAATAGATAAAACTTTGAAGGAACTTATTTTCAGGGCAACTAAAGGAGGGATTTTACAGTAACTAGAACTATCCAAACATTGAACCAGTTGCTTTTTCAGGTAGTGAGTTTTCTGTCACTAGAGGTATTCTGACAGAGACTGGATGACCACATTTTAGGACTTCTATAGGAGGATATTCTTTCTATATTGTTTAAAAACTCAACTAGATAACTTTTGATACTCCTTTCAATTCTAAATTAATGATTCACTGAATTTTTCACTATTCAGGCAATTATTAAATATCCACTATGTATAAAAAAATGTGCTAAATGTTGAGGACAATATAAAAACAGATAAGCTATAGTTACTCCTGTAATGGACCTTATGACCTAGTGGGAGATAGAATATATGTATGGGGGCAGTTAGGTGGCACAGTGGATAAAGCACCAGCCCTAGAGTCAGGAGGACCTGAGTTCAAATCCAACCTCAAACACTTGACATTTACTAGCTGTGTGCCCCTGGGCAAGTCACTTAACCCTCATTGCCCCACAAAAAAATAGAATATATGTATGGTTAACTACCCAAGTAAAACAAACTAGAATAAAAGTTCATGACAGGAGTATAAAACAGCATGAAATCAGATGATGGAGAGAGTATTTTCAGCCAAAGGGAAGACAATATGGTGTAAGGGAATAAGCTCTCCATTTGATGTCAGAAGATTTGGATTTAAATTCTGGCCCTGTGACTAGACCTGTGTGCCCTTGGACAAATCAATTCTCTTCTCTGGAACTCAGTTTACTCATCTTAAAAATTAGTTGAACTAATTGATCTCTAAAATTTCTTCCCAGTTTAACAGTCCATGATCTGTTGGTTTTTAATTTTAATTTTTTGTCATTCTGAATTTGATAGACACCAACAAATATAAACATCTCCACATAATGAAAAAATAGTACTGTATATAAAAATATAAATCTGATTATGTATAACTTGTTTTGAGCGTGGGGGTGTTCAAGGTTGTTTATTTTAAGTATTTACTAAATTCAGTATGTTAGTTCCAAAAGCTGTCATAATGGTCTGTGTTTCTCTCTGAATCTCTTTCTATTCTCTTCTCTGAATGTTTAAAGTGCTTTATGGATATTCTTTTCATTCTTTTTTTCCCCATCATTATCATAAGTACTCTTTTCTCCTCCAAAAATAAAAGCCCTACTTTGTTTGTAACATGTTAGAATATTCACTCAAAACTAGTCTACATATTGAGATGTCTGAACATATATGTCTCATTCTATATCTCTAGTCTATTATCTCACTAGCAAAAGATGAGAAGATGCTTTTTTCACAGTCCTCTGGAGCCATGATTTGTCATTACATTGTCAGTCATGCAGAAGATAAGATTTGAGCTGAATCTTGAAGGAAAGAGCCCAGGGTGAGAAGGAAGAGTATTGATCGGAGTTCTAAAGTCTTTAAAAATTGTTTTCCTTTTCAATATTGTAGTCATTATATAAATTGTCCTACTGGATCTACTCATTTCACTCTGTAATAGTTAATTCAATGCAATGGATAAAGCACTGGCCCTGGATTCAGGGGGACCTGAGTTCAAATGTGGCCTTAAGACACTTGACACTAGTTGTGTGATTCCAGGCAAACTCTCATTGCACGGCAATAAACAACAACGACAACAAGAGTTAATTCAAGTTTTCTTAGGCTTCTATGAACCTATCACTTTTACCATTTCTAATGATGTAATAATATTCTATTATATTCATATACCATAATTTTTTCAGTCATTCCCCAATATATGGGCAACTCTATGGTTTCCAGTTCTTTTCTACAACAGAGGGTGTTGCTGTGAATATTTTTGTACATATAGTTTTCTTTCTTCTCCTTCTTTGATCTCTTTGAGGTATAAGTCTAGTACTAATATTTCTGAGCGAAAGCTATGCACAGTTAAATGACTTTTTTATCAGAATAACTGTACCAAATTGTGGAATTAGTGTACCTATCGTCCTACATTCCCTCTAACAATTGTCATTTTCTATTTTTATCATCTGATCATTTAACAAGTATGATATAGAACCTCGTAGTTATTAAAATTTTCATGTCCTTTTGTATTAATGTTATGGACTTTTTATGTGATTGTTAATAGCATGGTTTTCTTCCCTTCAGAACTAATGAACCATTTGACCATTTATCTGTTGAGAAGTGGTTCTTCTTACATATTTGAATCATTTACCTATATATCTTGGATAGTAAGCTTGCATCAGGAAGACTTAATAGAAAAATATAATCTTAGTTAACTATTTCCTTCCTCATTTTGGTGCATTCATTTAGCTTGGCCAAAAGAATTTTACTTTTTTGTAATCAAAATTGTTTATCTCCTGTCATACTCTTTCCTTTAGTAAAGAAATCTTCCTTGGGGCAGCTAGGTGGTGCAGTGGATAGAGCACCAGCCTGAATCCAGCCTCAGACATTTGACACTTACTAGCTGTGTGACCCTGGGCAAGTCACTTAACCCCAACTGCCTCACCAAAAAAAAAAAAATAAGAAGAAGAAAAAAAGAAAAAAGAAAAAAAGAAGTCTTCCTGGATCCAAAGTTAAGAAAGGTATTTCAATCCATTCCCCTCTAATGTGTTTATGATGTGATTTTTTTTAATTTCTACTATAAGTCATATATCTATTAGAGTTTGCTGTGGCATATGGTGTGAGATGTTTGTTTAAACTTAATTTTCTATGATTTATGATTCGTAAAATGCTTCATGGAGAAGGCAGTATGTAAGCTGGTCCTTGGATCATGGTTAGAATATCAATAAGAAATTTAATATGATCCTAGTATATGATATTACTGCTGAAAAAGCTAATGCAACCTTGGCCTACATTAGTAAAGTTAGGGTGGTCCAGTTCAAAGGAGGTAATGATTTCTATATATTACAATTTCATTCAAAATAAAACCTAGAAAAAAAAGAAAAGAAAAGAAAACCTAGTTCCCAACCACTATATTTTCTTTAAAAAAATAGGTGGGGGGCAGCTAGGTGGCACAGTGGATAAAGCATCGGCCCTGGATTCAGGAGTACCTGAGTTCAAATCCGGCCTCAGACACTTGACACTTACTAGCTGTGTGACCCAGGGCAAGTCACTTAACCCCCATTGCCCCGCAAAAAAACAAAACAAAAAAAATAGGTGAAAGAAAATTGTCAAATTCACTACATATGGTCATCAGAAGAAACCTTAGAAGCCATCTAGTCCAACGTCCACACTTTCAGATGACTTTTTTATCATCTGAACAGCTCAAAGAAAATACAAATTAGAATTCCATTTTACGAGTACACTTATAAGTACACAAAACTAGACATCTGCAATAGTGATTGTGTTCTTCTTACTTCTAGTCTCCCTTCTCTCTAATGTTGCTAGATTAGAGATTAGATGCAGCTAGGTGATGCACTGAATAGAGCACCGGGCCTCTAGTCAGGAAAACCTGAGTTCAAATCTGGCCTCAGACATTTACTACCTGTGTGACCCTGAGCAAGTCACTTAGCCTCTATATGCCTCAGTTTCCTAATTTGTAAAATTGGGATAATAATAGCAGCAACCTCCCAGCATTGTTATGAGGATCGAATGACATCATAATTGTAAAATACCTAGTATAGTGGCTGGCACATAGTAAGACTATATAAATGTTAACTATCATTATCATTCTTATTTTTACTCTATATTCCACATAATTTCCAAGTTAATATTTCTAAAATGCAGCAGTGACTATATTACCTCTCCAATGAAATATTCAGTATTCCACTATTGCCTCTAAAACAAGATACAAAAACCTCAAGTCAACATTTGAAACCCTGCACAGTCTATCTCCCATCTTTCCAAACTTGTTTCATTTTACTTTCATTCACTCTACATTAGAAGCAAATCAACCTCCTCATTGTTCCCAAAACTCATCTCCCACTCCCATCCTACTGTTCAGGCTATCACCTGTATCTGATGTGCATTCCCTCCTTACCACAAACTCTTAGCATCTATGGCTTCCTTCAAGAGTCAGGCCAAGTGCCACCTCCTCTATAAAACCTTTCTTGATTTCTCCATTTATTAGCACTCTCTTCCACTTGAAAATGCCTTGTTTTTTTCTTATTTTTGTATTTATTGTATCTTCTAGACCTACCTTTTCCTTTTTCCACCACATGAGAAAAGTAAACTCTTTGAGAGCAACCTCAGGGCCTTACAATATAAGTGTTTGATAAATGTCAATTGACCTGGAAAGCAATGAATTAAGCTGAAAACTGACTTAGCACAGCAAAACTGTCCAAAACAGACCAAGTCAGTGCTCAGGATGTCAGAGTTGTATCAGTCATGTGCTTATTCATACACATCAGAGGCAGCATTTTATACCAGTAAAAAAGTAGACTAACAATCAAGCTTTTATTGTTGACACTATTACCCACTGCGTAACATCTCAATGATAATCATTTCAAATGTCAATCATATCATATACAAAAAATGAAGATGATCCCTAAGGTTTCTTACAATTCTAAAAATCCCTGAGTTCCAAACACACATACACATACACACACACACACACACACACACACACACACACACATACACACACATTCAGAGTGATGAGTGATTCAGCTAGTTTGCCTATATGTGAAGCTTAAAATTTTAATGTCATACAAAACCAATTGATTTGCTTTTAGGAATTAAAAACTAAAGCCAAAAAAAAAAAGAATTCCAAATAAAAGAGACACCAAATACATTCAATTATAGTGATGAAACCCATAAATATTATTGACTTCTATTAATAGCAATGACTAATAAAAGCTAGCATTTACATGGTATTTTTAGGTTTACAGTTTGCTTTATAAATAGGATCTCACTTGAGCTTTACAACAGCCTTGTAAGATAGGTAGTTTTACAGATGAAAAAATTGAGACAGAGAGGTTTAATGATTTGACCAAGGTCACACAGCCAGTAAAGGTCTGATGCAGGATTTGAACTCAGCTCTTCCTGATTCCTGATTCCACTAAACTACCCAGCTAACTCATAATTGTATATGGTCTCTCATATTTGCACCCTCCCTTCTTTCTTCAACTGGTTTAGTTCAAACCCTCATTACCTCTTGCCTGGATTATTGCAATTACCTCCTAACTGGTCTCTGTGCCTACTTTTCCATCTGACATACTGCTGACAGGTTAATCTTGTAAAGCTTAGCCCTGATTATGTGAATGTTCTCCCCAGAAGCCTTTAGTGGCATCCATCCCACTGCCTAATGGAGTAAATCCAAACTCAATGGCACTCATGATCTGGACAAAATCTAATTTTCCAGACATATTTCCTACTTTTCCCTAGCCCATATCACACATTCTGACTATCAATAATTTCTTAAATAAATCCTGTGGTTTTCTGCTTCTGTGCTTCCCCACAGCACTCAGGTTTCCCCATCTGGAAGGCCCTCCCCACTCCACTGCCTAGCTCTGCTACTTTAAATGCTACACATCCTTCAGAGTTGATTTCAAATACCATCTCCTTTACAAAGCCTCTTCTCTGTCCCCTTCAATCAGATGTGATGTTTCCTTGCTGAGAATACTCATAGAACTTGATGTGCATCTCTCTAATGTCACTATACCACTCTGAGCACAATCCTGCCACTAGATGAGAAGGAAGTGTGTTTCTATAGCCCCTGTAGCATCTAGAACAGTGCCTTACACAGAGCAATCTTTCAATAAATAGGTGGCGAATTAATGATTGAATCATATGTATAGCTTCCTTTTCTTTTTTCTTTTTTCTTTTTTTTTTTTTGGTGAGGCGATTGGGGTTAAGTGACTTGCCCAGGGTCACACAGCTAGTAAGTGTCAAGTGTCTGAGGCTGGATTTGAACTCAGGTACTCCTGGATCCAGGGCCGGTGCTCTATCCACTGCGCCACCTAGCTGCCCCTATAGCTTCCTTTTCTAAGCACCCTAAAAGTTCTAAATCCTCACATTCTTGTAAAGCAGGAGCTGGAGACTGCATCATATATACTTTGCAAGGTAACCAGAGTGAGCTATTAAAAAAATAAATCATCAATGAAATGTTAAAGAAATCTCTGGTGAATGAAGGAAAGTTATCCATATCTTTAAATCTCATCTAGTGTTCTATTCTATATTAAAAGCTGTTTTTCAAGATATATATTAATGCAAATCTAATATGTATAAAATCTTCAAAAAATTAATTTTCCTATCCCCATAAATAAAAATAATCTATTGAGCTACCACTGAGTCTTAACATCAATGAATTTTCTAAGGCCATGTATAGGATTAAAGTCCTATACTAGTGACTTATCATGGAATAGATTTAGTTCTGTGTTCCCAAAGGCTAGACCAGCTGAACATCAGCCCTGGACAACTCTAGTAAGATGGAAAGATTTTGAATCCAGGTCCAGTGACACGATGTTGTCTAGGAACCACACTAGCCAAGTTGGCAAAGGTAATTGGCAACAAGGTAATAGATTTTTCTTTCCCAATAACTTTTGAATACCTTCTACTAAGTAGTATAAGTGGTGTAATTATCTCCTGTGACTAGAGCTCTAACACTAATGAAAACATAGGTTCCTAAAGTATATTTCTTACAATCTAAGTATGAGAGGGGACCTTATTAGTTGTTTGGTTCATCTTCCTTTCTAATGTAAGAATCTTTTGTATAGAATCCCTGGAAATTGTCTATCCAGTCATCTCCTAGCATACTTGCAATGTGAGAGATCTAGAACCTGAAGAGATAATCTATTCTCTTGTTGTTTTGGGTTTTTGTTTGTTTGTTTGTTTGTTTTTGAGGGGCAATTGGGGTTAAGTGACTTGCCCAGGGTCACACAGCTTAGTAAGTGTTAAGTGTCTGAGGTCAGATTTGAACTCAGGTCCTCCTGAATCCAGGGCCGGTGCTCTATCCACTGAGCCACCTAGCTGCCCCTATTCTCTTGTTCAATAGTTCTAACCATTAAAATTTATTGTTTACATTAATTGAAAAAATGACCTCCCTAGAACTCCTACCTACTGGCTCTAATTCTGATCTCTTGAACTACAAAGTTAAATCTAATCCCCTATCCACATGATCATATCTTAACTATTTGAGGATAGCTACCATATTTCCCCACTTCTAAACAGAGCATTTATTACATATGGCATGATTTCCAGATTCTCGCTTTACTGGTTACACTTCTCTGGATACTCTCTCAATTATCAAAGTCCTTCTTTAGCTGTCACAGTCACAACTGGGCACACTATTCTGGATGTAGTTTATCTATGTCATTCCCTTGCTCAAGAAGATTCAGTAACTGCCTATTGCCTTCAGGATAAAATACAAACTCGGTTTGTCATTGAAAGTCCCTCATAATACAGCTCCAACCTGTCTTTCTACATTTATTCTACAGGACTCCTTTCTAGTCTCTACATTCCAACCATTTTGATCTATTCACCAATCTCCTTACATGACATTTCATCTCCTGCCTCCATTTCTAGGCTATCCTCCATGCCCAGAATACTTTCCATCCCCCATCCGACCTTTCAGAACTCTGAGTTCTATTCAAAACATTGCCCAGGTGCCAGTTATCACAAGAAGCCTTTCTTGACTCCCCAAGCTCTTCATGCCTCTCATACTCTGCAAATGCAAAAGCAATTTTTGGGTGGGGCAATGAGGGTTAAGTGACTTGACCAGGGTCACACAGCTAGTGTCAAGTGTCTGAGGCTAGATTTGAACTCATGTCTTCCTGAATCCAGGGCTGGTGCCTTATCCACTGTGCCACCTAGCTGTCCCTATACTTTGCATTTCCATTAATCTTGTTATCCTTCATTAGAATATAATCTCCCTAAGAGAAAGGGTCTCTTGAGCTTTCGTGTTTATCCCTGATACCCTACACAATACCTGGATCATGGTAAGCAATTCATAAATAATTCTTGAGTTGAATTGACCAGTTTGAAGTGCAGTGGGATTATTGCTTCCATTGTCTAAAGACTATACATCACATGAAGCAACACTGGGCAAGCGAACTTTTTTGACCAAGAAAAAGAAAGGTTAGCCATGTAAACTAAGTACTTCCTCTTTAATCTACCACATGTACATTAACAAGAAACTAATGGTTTGGGCAAAAACTCAATGTGATGTGGCTGCAATGTCTTGTTATGTGTACCCATCCTTTGGAATGAATTCATGTGGATGACTGAAGACAAATATTTCCACTCCTCCCAGCTCTTCAAAAGCACTTTTGGAATTATAGAAGCAGAAAATTTTTGAACTGAAAAGAACCTTAGAGATCATTTAACCAACCCCCTCATTTTACCAAAGAAGAAAGTGAGGCTCAGAAGTCTTGCTCATTCATTTAACACAAATTAATTAAGTACCTATTCTGTTCAAGACATAATGCAAAGCCCAGTAAGTGACTCACCAAAAGTGAAAAAGAAACAGAAGCTGGAATAGAATTCACTCCACCTGATTTCCAGGCCAGTATTTTTCATGATACCTCATTGCCTCAATATCCAGTATGAATGATTTCATTTTATCTACAATTACTAGTTTCAAAATTTTAAAAAGGGGGTCATGCATCTTCCTGAAGAAAATAACTTTTGCAGAGTGAAACAAGCAGAACCAAGAGAATGTTGTATACAGTAATAGCAATACAATACAAAGGTTAACTGTGAACAACTAAACTATGCTGAATGAAATGAACATTCAAATCAACTACAAAGGATTAGGAAGGAAAATGTGATCCACCTCCAGAGATACTGAAGTATGTGTTGTATGATTCCACATATATGTCTATACCAAATGTTGACCTTCTCTAAAGCAGGGTTAGGAGGGAAGGAGGAAGACAACTCAAAACTCAAAATGTAACCAAAAAATAAAAATAAAAATTTCAAAAGAAAAGAACTTTACTTAAAGCACCTTTCTTTCTTTCTTTAGCACCTTTCAATTTAGTCCTCTGTTCCTTCAGGAACTGCTAGGTTTTTGTTTTTGGTTTGTTTGTTTTTTTCTTTTTAACCAGACCTGTGATATCTTTGTTATAAAGCACCCCACCTACCTCTATCACTCTCACATCCCACCTCCTAAGGAATTTCATATAGAAATACAGATACCTGCTCTGCAACTTAGAGGCTTAGAAAGTTGCCTAGTTAAGTAGCATGTTTAAGGTCACATGGTCAAAATGTCTCAAAGGAAGAACTGGAACCCAGGTTTTCATCCCTCCAGGCCAGCTCTCTATCTCCCACACCATGTTGTGGCTGGGTGAGAAATGTTTATTAGTGATCATTAAAAAGAACATAAAGGTATTTTCATTAAAAGTATTTTTAAGGAAAACAAATTGGCCTTGACAAGCATTAAATGATTTGTCCATGAGTGCATAACCCTTAAATAATGTCCAATAACATATTTACATACATTGAATACTTAGCCTGTCTCTCCTTTCTCTTTGACTTTAATTCCCGGTCTCTTCCCAGCATAAAGCCATTAGGCAATCATAAAGGGCCCGCTAGAAGTCACTTGCTATTGGACTTATGACTCATGCTCTCCCCTGAGCTTCTAGAATTTGTGCTCTTTGTAAAAGCATTCATTTGAAAAGGCTTCAATTTGTCATGAGGCCGAAATTGATTGTTTTCAGAAATGACTTGGTGTACCTCATCAAAAACATTACCTTCTCCACTCCCTACACAGGCCAGAACAGAAATGTATTTTAAAGAGTGTTTGCCACAGCTGACAAACTTAGAAAAAACATAAAAGCCTCTCTTTTAGGAAAAGTGTCCATTCCTAAGTGATTTCAACCAAGCCTACTGTTCTCAGTAAGATCCTGCACTTATTCTGGACCTGAGCTAATTGAGGCTTTACCATTTCATGACTTCTGTAAACAGTTTTAAGAAAGTATATGCATGTTCCTGAGAAATATTGTGGTTATTCTCATTCCATTTTCTGAGAGGCTCCATGGGACTCTTGATAAAACCTGGGAGTGTAGACCCAAGACTGTTCTACATAGCAAAAATGGGTTTCACTTGCCAGTGATGGAAGAGACGATACCACAAAGATGTTTGAGTTTCCCAGTGAGATATGCTATATTGTCTACCCCTGTAAATGCATGGAAAAGATTGTCTAGGGCAGGAGTTCTTAATCTTCCTTGTATCACGGATGCTTTAGTGAAGTCTATAAGCCCCTTCTTATAATAAAATGTTTTTAAGTAATTGAAGGAAATGTTAAATTTCCATTAGAGGCCAGTAAAAAAAATGTTTCTTTCCCATTCAAGTTCACAAATCTCTTAAAATCTAGCCATAGACCCCATAGGGCTCCATGTATCCCAGATTAAGAATCTCGGGATCACTAGCTTTGAGGAAACATTTTGAATTTTATCTGGGGAACACAAAATAATTTCTTTATCTCTGTGTAAGGCATAAATTTCTCTGAGATGCTATCATACTACTCCACATGACCCAATATGAATGTTTTATATGCTAGTTATCTTACCCTTCCAAGTAAAGTGTAACATAATACATCTAAAAGCAAAATGGGGTCCAAATACATGCAGTGGAGCCTGGAAATTTAGGACTGGCACCTAGAAATAGCTTGTTTCAGCCTTAACCTTTTCAGCAATAAGAGGAAACAAATTTCAAGATTGCTTAGGGTTTGTTTTCTTTTTTCCATAGATCTGGCATAGAGGATAATGTTGGACCCAGAGTAAGATAATCAATACTTATGGGTTATGCACTCATGGACAAATCATTTAGCTTCTCTAAGCCTCAGTTAAACACAGGGTTGTTATGGGCCTCCAATAAGAGAAAGCACTTAGTATAGTGCTTAGGACAGTATCTCTAGCACTTACGAAGTACCTAGCACATAGTCAGTGCTTTATCACCCACTACTGCCTAAAGCTCTGGGCCCACTGCAGCCCCAGGCTAAACCTCTCTGGATAATTATAACCTACCTGAATTCATTGATCAATGATAAACAAACTGCCAACCCATTATTCCCTCCCCATCCCAGTGATTCAGAACCCTGGGCTACCAGTTTTGAAACCCCATTCTCAGTCCTCCACAAACTGTTCCCTTATTCCTATCCCCCCTCAACAAAACACTCCTCAATTTTGTGGCTAAATTCCATAATGAAATGGTCTGCGCTCAATACCTTCACATCCTTCCTTCTCATTCTCTTCTTAATTCTCTGTAGTCTGGCTTGCAAATTCATTATTCAACTGAAAATGCTCTCTCTGAAGTTACCCATGATACCTTAATCACCCAACCTAATGATCTTTTCTCAATCTTCAGCCTTCTTGACCTCTCTGCAGCCTTTGATAGTGTCAGTCCCTGGCTTGTGCTTCAGATGCAACACCTCTCTAGGTTTTTGTGACATTGGTCTCACCTCCTTTCCAGGATTTTCATCCAGGTCATGCCTGCTAACTATGGCTGTCCTTAAAGCTCTGTCCTGGGTCCTCTTCCCCTTTTCCTCTATGATATTTCACTTATTAACTCCTTACCTTCCAAAGACACAGCTATCATCTCTACTGATGATTCTCAAATCTACTTATTCAGGCCTAACTTTATTCCTGACCTCTGATTTGCATCTCCAATTGCCCTTTGGATAGCTCGAACTAAGCTATCTTTTAGACATCTTCAATTCGACATGTCCCAAACTGAATGCATTATCTTTCCCCTAAAAATCTCAACTCTCTTTTACTGTCAAAGATACAACCCTCCCACCCAAGCCCACAACCCAGGTGTCACCCTTAACTCTTGATTCTATCTCTCCTCCCTTCCCCCACATCCAATCAGTTGCTAAGTTCTACTTTTATGGAAAGGTGAAAGGGAAAGTGGAATAATAGTGCCTACTATATGCCAGGCACTGTGTTAAGTACTTTTTACTATTATCTCCTTAGATCCTCACAACAACCCCAGGAGGTAGGTGCTATTATTACCTCCATTTTACAGTTGAGAAAATTGAGGCAAGTAGAGATTAAGTGACTTGCTTAGGATCACAAAGATAGTAAGTATATAAGACTGTATTTGAACTCAAGTCTTCCTGACTCCAGGCCTAGTATTCTTATCCACTGTGTCATGAGTTGCCTTCATCACATCCCTTGTATATTCATTCCCCTTTCTCTCCTCTGACCCTGCTACCATCCTGTTACAGGCCCTCATCACCTAACACATGGACTATTTCAATGGCTTGTTGGTTGTTCTCCCTGCCTCATCTCTTCCCATTCTGGTCTAAATTCAGCTATCTAATTGATCTTCCCAAAGTACAAGTCTGATTATGTCACCTTCAATCAACTGCAGTTGCTCTCTATTGTCTCCAGGATAAAATATAAAATCACCTGTTAGGTTTATAAAGCCTTATATAACCTGCCTCCTTTCTATCTTTCCAGAATTCTTACACAGTACTTGCCTACTCTTTACTCTATGACATAGTGACATTGGCTTCCTTGTGGGTCCTCACACAAAACTCCATCTCTCAACTGAGCATTTTCATTAGTTGGCTCCCATATCTGGAATTTTCTCTGTCTCCACTTCCTAACTTCTCTGGCTTTCTTCAAGCCTCAGCTAAAGGCCCACCTTCTTTTTTTCCTTTATTTTTTTCATAAGGCTATTAGGTTTAAGTGACTTGCCCAGGGTCACACAGCTAGTAACTGTCAAGTGTTTGAGGCTGGATTTGAACTCAGGATTTGAACTCCTGATTCCAGGGCCGATGCTTTATCTACTATGCCACCTAGCTGCCCCTAAAGTCCCACCTTCTTGAAAAAGCCTTTTCCAGTCCCCCTTAATGCTATCACTTTCCTCTGATCATTTTCTCCCATTTATCTTATAGAAATCCCTATTGTTTATGGTTGTTTGCATGTTGTCTCTGATGTTAGACTGTGAGCTGCTTGAGGGTAGGAATGTCTTTTTTCTTTTTTTTATTTTTTTTTGTGGGGCAATGGGGGTTAAGTGACTTGCCCAGGGTCACACAGCTAGTAAGTGTCAAGTGTCTGAGGCCGGATTTGAACTCAAGTACTACTGAATCCAGGGCTGATGTTTTATCCACTGCACCAACTAGCTACCCCCAAATGTCTTTTTTCTTTTCTTTGAATTCCCCTCACTTAACACTGTGCTTAATATACACTAGCTGATTGTCTGACCAAGCCACATAAATGTCAGTCATTATTTGGGGGATGGTTGGACTTTTTTTTTCAAACTACACCATTTAGTACTGGTAAATTGTTTTAGTGCATTCTATAATAATCATAATATGTAGTATTCTTTTTTCTTTTTTTTTGTAGGGCAATGAGGGTTAAGTGACTTGCCCAGGCTCACACAGCTAGTAAGTATCAAGTGTCTGAGGCCATATTTGAACTCAGGTCCTCCTGAATCCAGGGCTGGTGCTTTATCCACTGCGCCACCTAGCTGCCCCCAAATATGTAGTATTCTTGAAAGAATACATCCTATAAGCAAATGAATATTGAATTCCAGAGAAATTATAAAATACAAAAACCCCACAAAAGAAATGACAATGTTTTAAAGGAAATTTGTGTAGCATGATGTCATCCTCCCAAAAAGCCATTCCATGTCTCTCTGTAGTTTGCCACAAAGGAGACTCAAAGCAGACAAAAAATAATCTGAATTAACATGTAAAGGTGTTTTCCACCTCCAACTCCTTATTTCCCAGGAGGCAAGCCTCTATTCAGGTGAAAAATACCACCCAATAGCATGGCATCTTATTGCATCTCAGTATTAACAGTAACTTACTTGAGACTAGAGAGTGGGATGGGCTATGGGCCATGCACTGGGATGCTGATTCTACTTGGTTCCCAGACTCTCTGGCCTTTTCTTCCTGTTGGCTAGCTGTTGCAGATGTTCCCATTGGTTTTTCCCTGCCAACTGAAATAAAGAATTTTTTTACAGGATGTCATCCACACAAAGTCACTTGTTTCTTCTCTGACGCTCACCATATGTTCAGCTACATACACTAAGATCTGCTATTGTCACCATTTCAATGCCTTGCCAAATCTTTTCCCTCCACATTGCATAGTTACCAGAAAGTGCCTTTTTATTCTTAGCAGCAGGCTGCACGTGGATGGTATTCCAATAAAATCCATTCGCTGCCTTGAGAATGCAAGGAACAGGGCAGCACTGCTGTAGGAATCAAATGACTTTTTCAAAATGTAATTTTCTTATGGCTTCAAATGTTGCCTCCTCCCACCCCCTGGTGTTCTGCCTTTCCTAAAAGGGGACATTGACTGCAAAATGTCTTTCAAACAGAACTGCTTGTGGCCTTCTCAGAGAGATGGCAATGTAAAGCAAGAGAAAAATCTCTCCAATCTGAAAGAAAACACTGGCTGCTTTACTTTTTTATTATTATTAAGAGCTGTATTATTTTGGCATCTCATGCTGATAGCAAATATCTCTAATCAAGTTCAATTGCTCTTTTCTTTTAATGAAATATGCAATTGTTCAAGATTTTCATGTGTGTGGGGTTTTGTAGTGGGGGGATTCATTCTCTGTGATAAAGCAAGGGGTTTGCTTTGGTTTGAGTTTTGTTTTTTTAAGTGGTTGGGATTTATATATCACTGTCCTATGATTGTCAGCTCTTTGGAGACCTCAACAGCTGTGAAATATCATATACATGTCTGGTGCTACATAAATAATAAATAACAAAAGCAGTTTCTTAATAGCCTGAATGCAGTCAATAATTTGGGAATCAAGTATGTGTCAACATGAGGGAACAGAATAACTTCCATCCTATGCTTCACAGGAATTAAAGGTTTCTAATCACATTTTTTTGATGCAATGGACTGTCCAGTTTTGACTTCATCAGAACTCCCCCTGATCATCATGTAAATTACCCTTTTTCAAGATAAAACATATAATCACAAGTCAATAATGAGCTTTAATATGCCTGGATATGTAGAATCAATTTTCTTTTGGCTTCTATTCATTTATACTGTCGTGACTAGATTGTTAAGTGGTTTTTTCATGTCCTACTCTCCATGACTCCATTTCAGGTTTTCTTGGCAGAGATACTGGGGTGATTTGCCATTTACTTCTCCAGCTCATTTTATAGATGAGGAACTGAGACAAGCAAGGTTAAGTGACTTGCCCAGGGTCACATAGCTAGTAAGTACCTGAGGCCAGATTTAAACTCACTAAGATGAGTCTTCCTGAGTCTAGGCCTGTACTCTATACACTGTGCCACCACTAATAGAGACTAATATGAATAAAAATATAAAGAAATAAATATCAATACATAATAAAAATAAATTATAGAATTTTGGAATTGAGTAGAGCAAACTATTGGTTTCCAAAAGTCTTTCCAACAAAGATAGGTAAAAATCATATATGATTCCTTGAAATCATGCATACATTTGTGTTAGACAATCCTATGACTTAATTGTAAATATATCAGATCCTAGCTACTTCCCATTATTAATATCAAGTGAAGCTTATGCTCACTAAAATGTATTTTGCAGGAATTACTATGTGGAGTTCAAATGAAAGAACGCTACTCTATAAAAAGGTAGGATTTCTGCATGTTCCGTGGAGTACCACAAAACCTCCCAAATGAGACTCATTAACATTCAAAGTTGTATGGACTAAATATGCACCCCAAAGAAACCAAGTGGATGAAATATGTCTATTGTCTAGAGTATTATCTGCATATAATATGGATAGACCAGCCACAAAGTTGTTTCAGAAATACATTTATCATGGATAGACAATGTTCATGGACAATGAGTAAGATAGTGGGGTGGATTGTCTTTGGGATCTTGTGCAGTACTTTAATAACCTGAATCGTTTTCTTTAATCAAAGGTATGTATTTTTTTTTAGTGAGGCAATGAGGGTTAAGTGACTTGCCCAGGGTCACACAGCTAGTAAGTGTTAAGTGTCTGAGGCCAGATTTGAACTCAGGTACTCCTGATTCCAGGGCCAGTGCTCTATCCACTGCACCACCTAGCTGCCCAAAAGTATGTACTTTTAACAACAATATTCATTTGGTAATGTTTCATGAGTATAAGTCATGGAATATCACAGAATTAAAAGTTGAAGTTCACCCAAAAGACAATGAAGAGGCAAATGGTGGGCATAAGCACAAGAGAAATAATGAAAAAGAGGTCATTGGAGAGATGAATGACTTGATTGGTCATGTAATGAGAATGCAGGATAGCCAATGGGCAGCCCCCATACTCTATTTGTATCCTTGGGATATCAGAGGAAATCAAGGAAGGTTCTGAGCATGTTGGGTGGAGGATCTATACATAGGAGAACACAAAGAAGAATGAGACAGCATAGATGAAATGTGATCAACATCACAGGAGGGAGTAGCCATATTGATGATAGCAGAGATCTACTGAAATAACATAGTAAATATCATCAAAGCTGGTCCCATTCAGGAAGTACGACTATGAGTGAACATGATTCTATGGGTCTGTATCCATCCTTGTGGCTCTGCTGATTATCTTAACACTATTGCAACACTGAGCTATTCATATAAACATGCAATTGTGCTAAAAGCACAATTGAAGGTGTCAGTATTGTATTATGCAATTAATATCTGCATTCTGGCTATTTGAGAAATTGTCGTTCACAGGGTAGTTTCACAGATCCTTATTCTTAGGCTCTAATGAGGTAACAGGTTTCAAAAAGGGGACAGGGATTAACTTGGAATCAAAGTTTCCATGAAACACGGATCAAGAATTTTGTTGTTTTTCTTTTTTCCCATGAATGTCTTCCATTTGAATAGCATGCATCAATACAAAATATTCTATTGTGCACCTTTCCCCATGCTTACCCAAAGGAAGAGCTGAGGAGAAGAATAAAAGAGCAGCTGGACTGTAAAACTACAAAGTATTATCGTCATCTCACAACAAGCAAATGGAGGCCCAGGATCAGAATGATTAGGTATGTATCAGATACCAGTAGAAAGTTGTCTTAGTTAAGGGCCTACATGGTATATAGAATCTAGAAGGACACATATTATGCAGTAATAATAACAACAATAATGATAAATGTTATTGTTGCTATTATTGTCATAACAATCATAGATAGCATAATAAAAAGTACTTTACAGATATTATCTCTTATTCTCACAGCCACCCTAGGAAGTAGATGCTATTATTATGCATGTAGAGATAAAGAAAGTGAGGTAGATTGAGGTTAACTGACTTGCCCAGAGTACCATAGCTAGTTAAGAGTTAGAGGCTAACATTGCAGTCAGGTCTTCATGCCTCCAAGTCCAGTGACCTATACACTGTACCACCTAGTGGCTTACAAAAAAAAGGAACAAGAAGAAACAATCAAGGTCACAAGATGAAAGGCAATAAATCTAAGGGCTAAATAGGAAAGAACATTTCAAGTTCAAAGTTATGAGTCAAGAGTTAGAGGACCAAAGATGCTTCAATATTTCCAGGACACTGATTTGATATAGGACCCCCTCCACCTATGCAAAATAAATCATCTACAGGTTGGTAGTCTTCAAGAATCACCATGGCCAAAAAGTTCATTATGCCATGGCCAACCTGGTAATGGGCATCTTTTGTCCTTTGCCAGGCTGGTCCTTAGATAACAGCCCACTACTGAGTCAACATTCAAAGCCCTTCCCAATAAGTAGTATCAGCCAGAGTTTGCACTCCTCTGGCATAAACGTTAAAAATGGTCTCCATATCATGATGAGATATCTGAGGAAGATGCTATTGTAGGGTATCAAAGACAGCATAAAATACAAGGAACAACACAGCGAAGGACTGGGATATAGCAAAGTGATGATTTGTTTCACTCAAAAGGAGAAGTAGACAGACAGAGGGGCAGACAGACAGACACAGAGACAAAGACAGAAAGACAGAGAGAGACAGATAAAGATTCAATAGGAATATGATAGCTGTCTTCAAGTATTTGAAGAACTGTCACATGGCAAAGGTACAAGACTTGCTCTGTTTGGTCCTAAAAGGCAAAACTAGAAGCAATGGGTGGAATTACAAAGAGGAGTATTTAGGCTTAGAAAAACTGCCCAATAGGCTAACTTGATAACATGGTGGACTTTCCTCCTTGAAGATTTTTGAGGAGGGCTTGGAAGGGTTTGTTGTAGTAAAGTTCTTAGGATTGTAGGTGGTGCTAGATAACCACCTGAGGTCTGTTCTACATCTAAAATTCTATGATTCTTGTTAAGAGGTTAGTGGATACCCCTCTACACAAGCAATTCTGATAGTTATTAGTGCTGAGTACTTCAGAGGCAGGATAACCAGGCAAGTGGCTTGATCCACAGCAGAATCTAGAGAAATAGTGCCTGCCCACTAACCTGATGGCAGAAACTGAGAACAAAGCTTTGGCTAAATATCATCATGCATATGATTGCTATATCAGGTATATCATTGCTTCCCCTCATAAGAAGAGTCGGAGATCCATCCTTAAGACTGCAGTCTAAGTAGCCTAGTCCTAAATTCTATTCCCATAAGTAATTATCACCTAGTTAGTAAACAAAATAACTCATACCAAATCTGACTCTTTCTGCCTTCCCAGAAATGTAATTGGGCTATTGGAGACCCCCTGAGGGGAGCAGGGTTAGCAAGGAAAAGGACTAGAAAAGTACATGTTCCCTTTTCCAATGTCTAAGATTCAAAGCCAGTTTTGGGTAGGGGGAGGGACAACAAAATCAATTATCCAGGTGGAAAAGGCAGCCAATGTAAGATAAGATCCCAGTTGGGCAATATATAAGCTTGATTTTAGGTGGCATTCTGGGATATGACTTGTTTAACAGATACTTTGCCCAGGCAGAGCAATACGAAATTCTGTTTTTACTTGAGAGTAGACAGTATTAGAATGGAAGAACTAGCCAACCATGACATTGCTGAAAGAACACTGCAATTTTCCTCTCATGAGATCTTTAAAAATGGGATAGACTTTCATCTTTCAGTGATTGTTTAAGGTTGGGAAGACTTTAAAAGTAAAGGGGCGGGTTCAAATGATAGCTTAGAATCCAAAGGGTAAAAGCAACTGTTGGTTTAATATTTCAGCTGAAAGGGTGTGTATACCCCAAAATATAAAGATCTCTTTACTTATAAGGATAAACCAGGACCCAAAGTGCTAGGCAGTTGTGTTCTTTAGAGGTGATGTCCCAGAAAAATTTCAAAATTACCAAAAAAAGGAAGATTAAGTTGGTCTGTCTTAATAATGATTTTTTGTGTGTGTGTTTTCTTTTTTGTTTTTTTAGTGAGGCAATTGGGATTAAGTGACTTGCCTAGGGTCACACAGCTAGTAAGTGTTAAGTGTCTGAGGCCGGATTTGAACTCAGGTACTACTGACTCCAGGGCCGGTCCCCAATAATGATTTTTTAAAGTTATAAAACTCCTCTTAAGTTTGCCTTGCTTCACAAAGGGTAGAGATTAGGATATTAAGAGACTTCAAAAGCATATTATAGGGAGCAGCTAAGTGGTGCAGTGGATAGAGTACGAGCATGAGATTCAGGAGAACCTGAGTTCAAATCCAGCCTCAGACACTTGACACTTACTAGCTGTGTGACCCTGGGCAAGTCACTTTACCCTCACTGCCCTGCAAAAAAAAGCAGCGCATTATATATGTTATTATTAAAGGAACTAAGATATTTAATCTAACCAAAACAAGACTTGGCTGTCTTCATATAAGTCAAGGATAGGAAGGATAAGACTCCTCAGAGGACAAAGCAAGAGCAGTGGATGGCAACTGCAGAGACACATATGTTGACTTTGTAGAGCTTCTGAACACTTAGAGCTGTCCAAACTTGGAAGGGACAGCACTGGAACTAATAAGCTTGAAGTTTTTCAGGGAAGCTATAGAGGAGAGTCCTTGCTATGGGATGGGTTGTCATAGATGGCCTCTGAGATACTTCCATCTCTGAGATTCTATAATTCTATAACATATTCAATAGTATCAAGAACCAAAATAACAGATTCACAGAATGACGGAATTGAAGAATTGAAAGAGACTTCAGTAACCTTCTAGTTCTACCTATACATGAAAGGAATCACTGCAATAATGATGGATAGTCCAGCATCTATTTGAAGACTTCTAAGGAGAAGACCCGAAAGATGAAAAAACTCTACTTCAGCAGTTATTCAATTTGTCCTTTGTTTCATACAAGTATCAGCTACTAGTCTCCATTCTTGTGTCACTTTTCTCAGCACTTTGTGCATAGGGGACACTAGGTTCTTGAAGGCTAGCTTAACAAAATATAAACTCTGGCAGGTCCTGCCAAACTGGAAAGGTTTTATGTATAAACCCAGGAATGGACTGTATGATGGTGATCCACAGACAGTTATGGTTCATTTTTATTTTATATCTCAATAACATAGAACAGTGCCTGGCACATAGGACAGGCTTAATAAATGCTTGATGACTGAACCAAACTAGCTAAGTTTGAAGACCCTCCTCAGTAAAAAAGGAAGAGCTTCATGAGTAAAACAAGGTTGAATTGGTTTGGCCCCAGAAATTCTCAAAGACCCAGTACTAAGTTATAAAGTTATTGTGATCTGTGTTGGTGGAATATTATCCATGATGATGAAATTATATATTTTTGAAGTATTGAAGCAACAATTAGTTTTTAAAAAACCTCAGTTTCTACAATATTAATACCTGAAAGGTAATTTTTGCCTATATACATTTTTTTAAAAAATTCAAACACCATTGTACCATGCACCAAAGAAATGATATTACATGATACCAGAACAAGCAAAACTGCAACTGATGCAAATAGAAATGGAAAGATATATTATGAGTGCATGCAGGCTATAGTTTATTAGTATTGATGACTGTAAGAAAGATGCTGAAAATACATCACCAAGGACATGTATGACCAGATTGGGCAGTGACCTGGTCAAGAGTAGCAAGATTTAGATAACAAATAGAAATTCCACATGTTGATTTGGTATCTACAACATCAACATATGGAAAGAACCAAAGAATGGCCTCCAATGCAATGGGTAAAGCCCCTCTGGAAGAGTTAAAGAAAGATACGGATGAGAATCATAAAGATGAGAGGATAGGTTAGAATCTTCATCAATGGAGAGAGTACCTGAACCAATGAGATCACTGATACACTGAAATAAATAATACATCTAATTAATAACCAGTGATTTGTGGATGAAAATGTTCTATTTGAACTGATTAGTAAATTAATGCTATACAGAGAAATAGGTTCTAGGTTAGTTCTTTTTTTTTTTAGTGAGGCAATTGGGGTTAAGTGACTTGGCCAGGGTCACACAGCTAGTAAGTGTTAAGGGTCTGATGCCAGATTTGAACTCAGGTACTCCTGACTCCAGGGCCGGTGCTCTATCCACTGCGCCACCTAGCTGCCCCTAGGTTAGTTCTTAACCGATTAACTGGGTTAGTTCTTAACCTGTGATCAGTGAATTTGGGATTTTAAAAAAATATATATTTTGATAACTAAATATTAACAAAACTAGTTTCCTTTGTAATTCCATACATTTTATTTTATGCACTTAAAAACATTATTCGGAGAAGTCTATAGATCTCACCAGACTTCCAAAACAGCCTATGAAATAAAAAAAGGCTAAGAACCTATGTGGTTGGGGCAGCTAGGTGGTACAGTGGATAAAGCACAGACCCTGGATTCAAGAGGACTTGAGTTCAAATCCGGCCTCAGACACTTGATACTAGCTGTGTGACTTGGGACAAGTCACTTAACTCCCATGCCCCACCCCCAAAAGAACCTATGTGTCACTATGGCCCACCTTCAACTCCCAAATTCTGTGATTCTGTGATGTCAGTCAAATAGTCTCTCAATTCTATCCAGGCTTGTAGAATATGAATCTCAAAAGGATTCCTGCCTCTCCCTTTTTGTCTCTACCAATAATTCTATTAATCTGTATAGATTTCATTAAAGGGCATGAGGACTTTTGTCACTAGAGATGGGCAATAAGAATACTCTCAATATAGAATCTGAGCCTATCATGGAAAAAAGACCATTTGAGCCTCAGGGAGCCAATTGGTGGCATATAACACAGATCAAACCAAGATTCAACTACTGCTACTTCATACATCAGGCAGATACTTTAAGGCATCAAATTCCTTTCTCATCTGGATGACAACAGCACCAACAGTCATTCTGGCTTCTTCACACCCCCTCATAACTCCTTGAATGAGTTCAGGCTTCCCCACACACACACACACACACACACCTTCTATTCCTATCCCCAGGAAACCAGGATGACAAGGATTAACTGAGGAGAACATTTGCTAGAAAGCTGGACTCATCTATCTCAGTGCTAAGAAGCTCACCCACACTCCAAACCTTCAGCTCTAAAATTGGAAGATGTGTTTGAGTTGGTGACAAGTTCAATCTGTCTTATAGCAAATCCATGTTTGTGAAAACAAAACAACAATTTTTTTCTTATTTTCTTGGAGATTAAATTACCTAACTACATCATAAATTCCTACTATTCAGAATTGTCAATCAGAGTTCTGATGGAAATATAGATGTTAGTCATTAAGAGGATTCTAATCATCTTTTCAAAACAATTTAGTAATGATTTTTAAGTGCATTTGGTAACTGAGATAGAGAGGATAGTTCAGGTTATATAGCCAAGGCTAGTAAGTATGAAATGTGTATGCATCAATTATAATTACCTCTCACTATAACCTCTTACATGGTGTCTATGTCTCAGAAATGCATTATTTGGCCAGAGGAAGGAAATGAAATGAATGTATACATACATTTCCTTGCCTGCAAAATATATTTTGTCCCTTATTTCTGAAATTTTTTATTTAATGAGTTCCCCAAAGGACAAGGGTAAAAAATGTGAAAATATTTTGATGTCTACAGAAGAAACTTATTTTGAAATGTGAAACTTAAATTTCTTTTCCATGTTGTATATATAGTGACTGTCTTCCAACTCCTCCAAATGGATATTTTAAAATCTCTTAAATAATGAAAAAAGAAATCTATCTACCCATTGCTCCACAAACTAAAGCATCTGATTCAAGGTTGGGACTTTGGAAGAGAAAGGAGGCAATTTTGGGAAGTAAGATCCTTTTGGATAGGAATTGAGTAGACCCTTCATCCTTTGTTCATTAATTGATTGAAGTAAATAGCTAGATATGCTGATAGTGTTGAAGAACGGGATTTGGTTTTCTGGAACATGGCTTAAGATACCAGAATAATAGACTCCTTTCAAGTAGTGATTGTGGCACAGAGGATAGAGTACTGGGCCTGGTATCAAGAAAAACTGAGTTCAAATCCAGTCTCTGACACTTAACTAGCTGTGTGATCCTGGGAAAGTCACTTAAGCTTGTTTGCCTCAGTTTCCTCATCTGTAAAATGAACTGGAGAAGGAAATGGTAAACCACTTTAGTATCTTTGTCAAGAAAACCCTAATGGAGTCACAAAGATTCATACATGACTGAAAATGGCACCATTCTTTGTACATGAGTCCCAGGACCTAGCACAGTACAAGACACAGAATAGGCCTTAATAAACACTTGCTCATTGATTGAAGTAAATAGCTAGGCCTATTGATGACACTGAAAACTAAGATTTGGTCTTCTAGACTGCCATATGATACCAAAATGAACTACTCTTGTATGGCAATAGACTCCTTCTCTGACAGTTGGAAGAATGAAAAGACTATGTTTGCCCTGAGACTTTTTGGTCTTGTCTAGAGGGGTTTAAAATGTAACAGAGTGGGGGCAGCTAGGTGGCACATTGGATAGAGCACCAGCACAGTGGATAGGGAACTGGCCCTGGAGTCAGGAGGACCTGAGTTCAAATCTGGCCTCAGACACTTAACATTAGCTGTGTGACCTTGGGCAAATCACTTAACCCCAAATGCCTCACACACAAAAAATGTAACTGAGTGGGAAGAGGAAATTCCTTGATAAAAATGAAATAATACATCTGGAAGGTCATTATCCCCAATAGCTAGGTAAAAACCAGGAATCCCTTCAATCACAAACCACAATTACAACCATTAGTCAAGGCCAATAGAAAATGTCATTTCCTCTTATTTCAGATCTCCACAGTCAATGTAATCTCATGCTCTTTCCCTTCACATTTTTATTATATCCCAATATCTAGTATCATAGTATACACTCCACCTTGTACTTTAGTTATCTGTGTATTGGGGGCAACTAATTAGCATAGTGGATTGAATGTTAAGCCTAGAATCAAGAAGACCTGAGTTTAAATCTGAGCAAATCAATAAACCTCTGATACTTACTAACTATATGACCCTGGGCAAGTCACTAAAACTGTTTGCCTCAGTTTCCTCAACTATAAAATAGAGGGAATAATAGCAACTACTTGGCAAGGTAATTGTGAGGCTCAAATAAGGTAATAATTGTAAAGTGCTTGGCACAGTACCTAGCCCTGTAAGTGCTCTATAAATATTAGCATTTATCATCATCATTATCATCTCCCTGACTAAATTATGAGCTTCTTGAGGGTAAGGATTATTCATTTTATTTCCCTTTAATTCCAAGCACAGTGCTTTTATACATGGTAAATACATAACAAATATACAATATTGAATTTAATGTGGATTCACTACATAAAGAAAAAAAACTCAGCAGAATAGACTTATTTTATCCTAAATATAATTACATGCTTTGGTATTTCACAATACAATTTGTCATACATATTAAAAAGTTTAAGTTTGTTGTTGTTGTTGTTTTTTAATTATCAACATACATTGGATGACTTGTGGATAGAAGAAAACACTTGTGTCTTTAGTATAAAGAACTGGCTTCGTCTGACCATCTGGCATGAGTCCAATGAACAGGCCTCTGCTTTTCACAGATTCCAGACTTATGGATCCATTTTCCAAGTTCTTCTGAATTTTAAAATGACAGTCATCATCTCCTGTGCCCTAAGGACAACACAATACAATTTCATACATGTAAATCTCACAGTGGGGAGAAAGAAATTTAAGTTAGATCTAACTGGCCATTTTCTCAAGTGTGACATTTTCTTGAGCCTTCATTACAAACCAAAACATCTCCTATTCTACATGTTCCTCTATTGGTTCTTCATTTAGAAGATATAGAATTCAAATACCCTGCTGCAAAGCAAAACCACATGTTACTCAGAGTTGACTCTGAATGATCCTTTAATGCTTCAAGTCCCAGAGGAGCATAAATTCAGGTGGGATTTCCATTAGGATGGACCTTATCCCAGAAGTACCTATTTTTTGGACAAGTATACAGAAGGATAAAAAGACAAACTTTTCATATGGGAAAAATAATTCAATAGGACATTGATAAAAGTAGAAAAGAAATTCATTCTTCCTGCAAAAGTATTTGTACCTTTTCAAGTCAATTGAGTATAAATTTTGTGTACCATCATCACTCCTATAATGTGTTTACTGTTTCCCTTACTACGACCCTTAAAGTTGGATTTAATACTTTTTTCCTATTCTTTTTAATCAATACTCATTATTTCCAGGATGAATGGGGACCAGTTGGTATAGTGATAAGAAGAAAAAAAAATTGGGTAATGTAATTGTAAAGGTCATGAAAGAGCTTACATGTCCTGCTTCTAATCAGTGAGATCTTGTAGAAGAATTCCCTGATGATTTGTGCATTACTACAGCCCTTTCCCCTGCAATACTTATGCTTCTTTTCCCTGAGTCATCATCACTACCATCATTTATGGTTCTAATCGTTGCTACCATAAAAACATTGCTATGAATATATGCATGTGTATTCACATATACACATATACATGCACATGTATATATATATGCATTGTGTCTGTGTATATACATGTGTAGACGTGTATGTATATACATATGTGTGTATATGTATGTGTATGTATACACATACACAAACACATAACCTATCTTTACATCTTTGACCTTCTTGGGAGATATGCCAAATAATGGATTGCTTAATTAGATTTTACTTTCTAACCCTTTAAAAAAGGTAGACACATCTGGTCCCAAAGCTGAGAAGAGCAGAGTTCAAATCACACCTATGCTCCATACTGGCCATGTGACCCTGAGCAAGTCACTTAATTTTTCCACACTCTAGGAAACTAAGACTGGAAGTTGCAGAGGAGGTGCTGACCTACATTGATTGGGGGAGTTTGCTCCCCTAAAAGTTCCCTGTAGCCACGAAATCATAGATCTAGTACCTATCTCTAGGCTTATTAATAATTGTTTCATTCTTGCGTTGTGAAGACCAGATTCAAAGTCTATAAGTACAAAACAAGTTGGAAAGTTAAGGCAATTTCTGAATATTTCAAGGAAAAAAAATACAAAGAAATTCTATCCTAACCATGGTTGTCTGCACAAACCATTGGACTTGAATAAAATCAGGATTTTAAAAAACTGAATGCAGTAAAACATTGCTTTTTATCAAGAGATCAAGTAATCTGCTTCACTGGATGCTTTAATTTTTGACCAGTTGTTCTGAGCTTATATAGACCTAACCCATGTGAATGTTTTGCATCAAAGTTATTTTTGGTCGACATTATCAGAAATATTTTTTTTGGCTCTTTGCATGTACAGAAAGACATTTGCATTTTGCACGTGTGGGCAGAGCCAGAAAAAGAGTGTGACCAGTGCTGAGCAGAGTGGGAGAATCATTTCCCAGTTCCTATAAAATGATCCTTTTTATTTATTGCATGGATCGTGTTTTATTCCTTTTTTTTCTTTGAAATGGAAATGCAATATTGATGACTCACATGTCATTTTCTCCTTAAAACCCCAACATTTTTCTTTTGTGTTATTGCTTAACCAGTTCTTTTCCACAGTGTATCTTTGAGACTGTTTTCTCAAAAATAAACAACCTCTTTTGGAAGTCCGTCCATTTAAGTGATCTATTTCTACATCACAGACATTTCATAGAAACAGAAATAGGAATTATAAAATTGCCATCACTTAGCTTTAATGATTTTTTTGTAATTATATGAATTTTAATGTGGCACCTTGCACATACTATACTCCTAGCTATCTACAGTGAATAGAGCACTGAGCCTGGAGTCTGGAAGACCTGAGTTCAAATTCGACCTCAGACACTTAAATTATATTCACACACTAGCTGTGACTCAGAGTCAGACCTGACTAAAAATGACTCAACAACAACAAAAGCTACCTATACCTCAGGTATTTATCTCCCTTAAACAGTTTTTTTTTTTAATTTCTTTCAGAATAGGAATATTTCCACAATTCTTCTCCTAATAAAATCTAAGCTTCTTTAATACTGGCACTTTCATTTTTGTCTTTGCATTCATAGGACCTAGCACAGTAACTGGTACATAGTAGGTATTTAATTAATGCTTTCTGTGAAACTGAATACAAGAAAATTATTGTGAATGAATTAGATGAGTATGTTTTCATTCAGTCATTTGTTTTTTGTTTTTGTTTTTGTTTTTGCAGGGCAATGGGGCTTAAGTGACTTGCCCAAGGTCACACAGCTAGTAAGTGTCAAGTGTCTGAGCCCGGATTTGAACTCAGGAACTCCTGAATCCAGGGCCGGTGCTTTATCCACTGTGCCACCTAGGCACCCCTTCATTCAGTCATTTGGCAACCATCTACTAAGTATCTATCAAATCTAAGGGACCATGCATGGCTGGTGGCATAGACAAATAAATAAGGTCTTTTCTTCAAGGACTTATACCATGGATTCAAATAACTCTAATGTAAAATTGGAAAGAGAAATACCAACAACTAGTTATGAGAATTCAAAAAAGAGAAAGATTACTTCTTTTGGGAGGAATCAGAAAAGACTTCATATAGAAAGAAGAGATTGGTAGATTATCAACAGAAGCATATGGGGGTAGGGGAGGCAAACAGGAAAAGAAGCTATTTGTATAATGGTTGTTGTGAAGAAAGCATTTTGTAAACTGTGAAGCATTATTTAAATGTCAGGTTTGTGGGGGTTTGTTGTTATTGCTATTAGATGAGGGATGGTAGCTTGTGATTTCAACTGAATGGGGAACTCCTTGTGGGGAAACTACCTTTACCAAAGCAAGTATTCCTAACCAAAACCAAACCAAACCTTTACCAAAAGCAAACAATCCCTAATTCATCTGCAACTTATAGTCTTATAGAGTAGACTGGGCACAGAGGTAACATTTGCTCAATCAAAAGACAGTGTATGTAAGAGGCAGGATTTGAAGCCAAATCTTTCTGATTCCATGGTTGGTTCTTTATCTACTATACTATACTGTTTCTCATATTATCGTTAGTAATAATACTCATTAATTAATAATAATAACTGGGGTTTCTATAGTACTTTAATGTTTCCAAAATGTTTCACATATATCATCTCATTTGATCTTTATAACAACACTGGAAGGTAGGTACTATTATTAATCTCCATTTTACATTTAAGGAAACTAAGGCAGTCAGAGGTTAAGTGCTTTGCCCAGATTCACATAGCTAAGTGTGAGACAGGATTTGAACTCAATTCTTCATGACTCCAGGTCCAGCACTCTATCCACTCACTATTTCTTTTTTTTTTTTTTTTAAGTGAGGCAATTGGGGTTAAGTGATTTGCCCCGGATCACACAGCTAGTAAGTGTTAAGTGTCTGAGGTCAGATTTGAACTCAGGTACTCCTGACTCCAGGGCCGGTGCTCTATCTACTGCGCCACCTAGCTGCCCCTCACTCACTGTTTCTTAACCCATCCCCTCCCCAATATCTATTTGCCAAAGCCTGTGGATTTCACCTCAATATCTCTTCCATATGTCCTTTTCTCTCTTTTAACACTGCCATTGCTCCGATGCAGGCCCTCATAACTCCATGCTGTTCTATTCCATTAGCCTACTGGTGGGTCTGCCTGTCTCAAGTCTCTCTCCACTCCAATTCCTCCTCCATTCAGCTGCTAAAGTGATTTTCCTGCAGTGCAGGTCTGATCATGCCATCCCCTTTTTAATAAGTTCCAGTGATGTTGCTTCGTATACAGGAGCACACATAATATCCTCTGCTTGGCATTCAAAGCCCTTCATAACCTAGTCCCCTCCTACCTTTCCAGTGGGGCAGCTAGGTGGTACAGTGGACAGAGTGGATAAATCTGGTGTCAGATACTTACTGGCTGTGTGACCCTGAGAAAGTCACTTAACCCTGTTTAACTCAGTTCCTCATCTGTAAAATGAGCTGGAGAAGGGAATGACAAACCACTTCATTATCTTTACCAAGAAAACCCCAAATGGGACCAAGAAGAGTCAGACATAACTGAAAAGACTGAACAACACTAACAACAAACCTTCCAGTCTTCTTAAACCTTGCTTCCTTCCATTGACACTGACCTCCTGGCTGTTTGACAAACAAGACCCTCCATCTCTAGGCTCCAGCAATTATATCTTACTGTCTCTCGTGCCTGGAATACACTCCTTCCTCCATGTTGACTACTGACCTTCCTGGCTTCTGTGCTGTACATTCACCTTTCCCCAATCCCTCTTAATACCAGTGTTTTCCCTCTATTAATTATTTCCTTTTTATCCTATATATAACTTGCTTGGCATATGTCTGTCCACATGTTGTCTCTCTAATTAGATTGTAAACTCCTTGAGGATAGAGACTGTCTATTGCCTCTCTTTGAATCCTAAGTGCTTAGCCACATGCCTGACACATAGTTCCTATTATTATTGTTTTTGTTGTTAATGCACCCCTTAGTTGCTTTAAAAAGCTAGTTATAATAACAACAACAACAACTTTATTCCTACAAGGATGTCAATAATATGAGCCAGCATTATGATTCTGAAATATAGCAATAAACAAATAGAAAAACGAACAAACAAATAAATAAATAAATTAGTGAGTGAATGAATAAATAAGTGAATACATGAATGAATAAATAAACAAATAAATAAATGGATAGATAGAAAGATAGATAGATAGACAGATAGATACATTGATCAATAGATCTAGCAGCACGGATACTTTGTAATTAAGCAGGATCTACAAGAAACATTAAAGCTTCCCATATGGAACTGAAAGAAGGCTCTGAAACTAATGAATGCTGAGGAGGTTACTTATATCATTGTATAACCATAGCTTCCTGAAACCAAATTGACAAGGAGGGTTATGGTGGTCCTTAGGTATTCCTCAATAAAGAATTATGCTTTCACACAGTACAATTATTATTAAAATTATCTTTTATTTGGTGCTAGGAAAATGACTGAGTGGGAAGTCAATGACTTCACCACTGGGGAGGAGAGCTTAGAAACATTCTTCTCCTAGAACAGAGGGAGGCAAAAGCTTTTATACTGGGTAGATGGGGTGTCCACTTGAAAACTGGAAAGTACCCTTTTGGGAGGTGTTGGGAAAAGCTTGGATGCTTGTCATATTTCTGTGAGTCACCTAATCTCTGTCTCCTAACTCTAGTCATGTAGTAGCCACACCTAATTGACTTTCCTGCTATAGAATTTTGTCTCCCCTTTTGTTCTTAGGTATGTCTGTCCTGATATCTAATTGGTCAATCTAAACTTTAATAAACCCTTGATTCCTAGATATATCTGTCCTGTTATCTGGTCATCTTTGGTTTTGCTTCTCATAGGAAAGACTTCTTCTGATTTATCCTAAGCCCCATGTCAAAATGATTCCTCTGACTGTAGATTATTTTGAAGCATGCAATGTGGCCTGTGGAAAGAGTTGTGGCTGTGTTAGATTAATTGAATTCAGGCTTCTTGAGAAGCTAGATATTGCAACTATAGAGCATTAAACCTGTAATACGGAAGTCCTGAGTTCAAATCTAGCCTAGGCAAGTCACCTAACCTCCCTGTCCATCAGGTTCCTCATCTTTAAAATTGGGATAACAATAGCACCTACCTCTCAGGGTTGTTGTGATAATGAAAAGAAATAACTTTTGTCAAGTGTTTTGAAAACCTCAAATTGGTATTTAAATGCTAGCTAGCTATGTGTTTGCACCCCCAGGCCCCAGACAATATATTTATCTAGTGATAAACTGAAAGTCCATTAAAAGTAGTAGTTGGGGTTCAGAAATGGGTTGAGGGACAATGACTGTCATCAGGAATCCTGAAGAAAACATATAGGAGGTCATAGAATGTGGCCCTTGTGCCCCACTCCAGAATGATTATTCCCCATAAATCAATGTGTTTACAGTCCTGCAAAATGCTCTCTCTCACCTCCACACTAAGCCTGGTTTCTTCCTAGTTTTATTTGCGCATTACAAGCTAAGGGAAAAACTCTATTGGAGATAGGTTAAGACAATACAGATGGGGGGCAGCTAGGTGGCACAGTGGATAAAGCACTGGCCCTGGAGTCAGGAGGACCTGAGTTCAAATTCGGCCTCAAACACTTGACACTTACTAGCTATGTGACCCTGGGCAAGTCACTTAACCCTCATTGCCCTGCAAAAAAATATAGACAATACAGATGAAAGAAGTATGTTGCTCTGGAATCCCTAGGATACATTGGAACACCACTGAATTAAAATACCGTGCTCCCCACTGCAAGCCCACCCATGAAATATGGAGTTTATAAGGTACTTACATGGGGAAAGGGAATTGCAAAGATAAAATGTCATGATGACCAACATACCTAATGCCCCTACTTTGCCAGGAATGTCAGTTTCTACTCAGTGTCCTCCATGAGCACTAAGTTGCATGTGCCCTGATGATCCAGGACAGAAAAGATGTAATTTTGCTTGAACTGATGTGATGAATCAGGAATCATATTAAAGTGGTATTAATCCTACACAACTATGGCTTTCAAGGCTTAGTAATCAGTAGAGAAATGCTGTTCCCCACTTTTATGCATACAGCTAGGATTCTGGAAGAAGATACTTGTGGGCAAAATAAACCCTAATATGGATTTTTAAAATTTTTATTTTATTTTTAATTCATGGAATGAAACAAACATTTCCATAACATGGTATAATAATAATAATAATAATAATAATAATAGTAAAGATTGCACATGAAAATGAAAATGTATTATGTGCAACTTGCTAGTCCTTTTAAATATATAATAAAGTTTCATCCAAATTTATTTTTTTTCTTCCCTTCCCTCCACCCTTGGGATAGCTACCATAAGGCACAAATAAAGATATATATGTGTATTTATGTGTATGTGTGTGTGCGTAAAATTATTTTATACATACTTCTATTAATCAGTTTTTTCTCTGAACGCAGATAGTGTTTTTCTTCATATGTCCTTTAAAGTTAATTTGGGTATTTATAATAGTCAGAATGACTTATTTTCTCAAACCCTAGTATAGATTGAACTCTAGGAATTTCTATAGGAACTGACTTTCAAGTTCAGATGTGAGATAAATGGATTAAATTATAGCTTAAACTGGTGTAATAAGGGTAATTTACAATTATATAGGTAATGAATTATAGGGTGATAGAGATTTAGAGCTAAGAGAGATATTAGAAGCCATCAAGTTCAACTCCCTCATTCTATATAAAAGGGATGGAGAGGTTAAGTGACTTCCCCTGGATCTCACAGCTTTTAAGAATCTTGAGGCAGAATTAGAACTCAAATCCGTTATTCCAACCCTCTTCTAATGGGTTTAAAGGACCCATTCTCTATATGGTTGAAGATATCATGGATATATTGATTTTTCTAACATAGCATAGCGCTCCTAGCTATGAGCAGAAGTTGGCTATAGCCGATGATATCTAGATGAAGTTCTCAAAGCAGCAGAGTGATTGAAAGGCTAGTTACCAAGTGGTCAAGGTGACTAAACCATACTGTTTTGGTCATTTTCAAGTTCTTCTCTAGGATTTTGTACTATATGAGTGTTTCCTTGTGAGATCTGACATACTCCAGCAGAGGCTCAGTTTCATTCATGTAAGGCCTAAATCCCAAGGATCAATATCTTCTACTTCTATGACAATGGTCTTGTGACAAATGGCAGTTGTTCTTACAATGAATGTAAAGTTGTCCAAGCCTTGGAATCTCTTAAAAAGGGCTTCAGACTGTCTAGTAACCAGAAAGTAGTTCTAGTGCCAGGAAGGAGCCAGATAGGGGGCAGTTATAGATGGAATTCACTGGGGACTCACCTGATACCTGACACAATAGTTATTAGCAGTATGTCCACAATACAGGCAATCTACCTTTGGACACATGCATTTCAGAGAAAATAGGAGGTCAAAATGACTACTGAAAGGACCCTGGAATGAATGGGTGCCTGAATCAGAGAAAGGGAAATCATAAATGAGTGTTTAAGATTCTATCCTGAGACATTGATAGATGAGTTTTGATGAAGGCAAGGTCAATTACACTTGGTCCAGCACTTCTCAAAGTCAACAAACTCTTTTTGGACAGGGTCAGCCAATATGGCCTTGTTGCATTCCAGACTATAGGACAATAGGCAGAAGGTGCTTGCATACTTAAGCTAGCCCACAAAACCACCAAGTTGCATAGCTAGCAGCTTTCTTCCATCAGAGGTCCAGTGTTTTCTTATGAAGTCTGCAAAATAGCCCTGTAGAGGATCATCCAGACTGACATATGAGATGATGACTGGGCACATGAGAAAACTTAATTTTAAAGATAGTTGGGGGGGCAGCTTGGTGGCATGGTAAATAGAGCACCAGCTCTGGATTCAGGAGGACCTGAGTTCAAATCCTGCCTCAGACACTTAACACTTACTAGCTGTGTGACCCTGGGCAAGTCACTTAACCCCAATTGCCTCACTAAAAAAAAAGATACTTGTGCCAGTTTATATCCATATACATAACTTCATTAAAGATAGTTGGGAAGGAATAAATAGGATGGCCAGAGAACCTCAAACAATTATAGCTGCTTCAGGAAGGGAGGGGATAGTGGTCCTTGTTGTTGTTATCATCCACTGGTATTTGATTTTTTCATTGCCCCATTTGGGGTCTTCTTGGCAGAGACTCTGGAGTGTCATTTTATATTCCAGATGAGGAAACTGAGGCAAAGCAGGTTAAGAGACTTGCCCAGGGTCACACAGCTAGTAAGTGTATAAGACCAGATTTGAACTCACAAGGATCAATCTTGCTGACTCTAGGCCCAGAATTCTATACACGGAACCACCTAGCTATACAGTTCTTTACTCTTCCTTCAATTTTTTCTGGCAGCATGGTGGTAATAAGAACCAGTTAGTTGGCTAGCTGGAGAGGATATCTGTGCCTAATTGGTCTCTTCAGAAATAAGTAACGCTTTCCAAGTTGATAGGGCAAGTTTCTTTGTTTTGAATGGTTTATCTTACTCTAGAGGGGTACATTATCCTCACATGGGGTAACATTTTTATGGCACTGATTGAGAAGCCAGAAAGTGATTAAATTACCCAGAAATTATGTCCCTTGAACCTGTTTAAACACCACATATCAATCTATCATCCTTATGGCTATGGTGGAGAAATACCATTTGAAACAGCAGGTTCAGGGCAACTAGGTGGTTCAGCGGATAAAGCACCAGCCCTGGATTCAGGAGGACCTGAGTTCAAATCAGACCTCAGACACTTGACACTTCCTAGCTGTGTGACCCTGGGCAAGTCACTTAAACCCTCACTGCCCAGAAAAACAAACAAACAAAAACAGCAGGTTCACCAAGTTTCAGCATTGTTAATATAATCAGACAAGGAGGAAGGACTTAAGTCAATTAAGTTCTTCCAGAATGGGGAGAAGAGTAGAGTTGCTGAAACCCATGAATGCTGAATGGTTAGGCTAGGTTCCTTGCCTCACCCCCAAACCCTCAAGCACAGGGGAAGCCAATACACAAAAATGAATGACAAATCTATAAGTGCCACTCCTGACACAAAAGGAATTCTACCAACTCCAGCCTTTAGCCTTCTCTAATATACTCGTGATTAATGTGCTCCAAGGCACATGGCGGGGTCTGTTTACCCTGAACTGGTATAAATGTAAACAGTTCCATCCAACTCTCTTCAGTCTCAACATGAAAAACAAACAAACAAACAAACAAAGCACATGTAAATAAAGCCTTTGACTGTCCCCACCACTCTGAATCATTCTAGAGTCTGGATGAAGACTAGGTCCTACTTCGTGGTTACGTATTCAGCTTCTATTCCCAGAACTAGACCAAGCCTTGGACCTGAGGGTAGCAGAGAGGGCAATACATAGACCTTCTTGTATTATTTTGGGACAAATGAATATTCCATCACTGATTTGAGTGCTAATCAATAAACACTGTAATCAACTTAGAGGTGATTATGGATGTGTTTCTGTTCTTTGAGACTTAGAGCCAGAACATTACATGGTCCAAGAGAAAAGCCTAGAATTACAAAACAGAATATAGCAAAAATTGGGCAAATATAGCAGGTCAGAGGGCAGCCTATCAAAAATAATTAAAAGAGGCAGGTGCCTGTGAATGCAGGAAGCTTTGGGAAGGCTCCTACTGACCTCTAACATTTCCATTAGATAGGACTTGGACTGAGAACAACCTGAGATTGAATCCTGCCCCTGATGATTTTGGAAGACCTCATCCTCTATGGCACTGAACAGTGTCATGTAACCCCAGGCAAATCATTTAATCTCTCTGAGTCACTTTCCTACCTCACAAAGCTGTGGTGAGGATCAAAAGAGGTAACATATGGAAAGTGCTTTGCACATTAAAGTGCTATGTAAATGATAGGTATCACCATCATTTTCATCATTATACATACAATTATTATCTAGCATTTAGACTTGGACAGACTTTGAGAGATGGTGGAGGAGAGAAGGGCCTGGCATGCTATAGTCCATGAAATTACAAAGAGTTAGACATGACTGAGTCACTAAACAACAACAAGCAATACCTGTAAAGAATATAATACTACAACTAGCTTGAGTCAGAAACTACCTTGACACTAATGCCTATTTATTCTCTCTTGGGAATCAACTTGTATTTTTAATAACCATTATGTATACCCAGCTTTAATATGTTGCATCTCAAATGTTTTTTTTTATTCAGATTAAAATAAATGTTAGCTCATCAACATAATTTCAGCACTTATGCCTTTTGCCCTCAATGAATAAATATATGTATGTTTACACCAGATTCTTCTTCAAAGGAGCTAAGAAAATAATGATATGGGAATTCCCTCCAGTGGCCCAATTCAGAACCAACCTATTCTATCCTCTTCAGTTCTTATCCACATCTCTCCATATATCCCCAACAGAAGATTCATCTCTGGAGATGGAGGCTTTCCTCTGGGTCACGTCTATATTCTATGGGTAATGGCGGACTACTAATTGGACTATTTGCCCATCCTTCACTCTTTCCAAATGACTTGTGCCACCTATTCCAACAATATATTTTTTTTGTAGGACAATGAGCGGTAAGTGACTTGCCCAGGGTTATACAGCTTAGTAAGTGTCAAATGTCAGAGGCTGGATTTGAATTCAGGGACTCCTGAATCCAGGGCAAGTGCTTTATCCACTGTGCCACCTAGATGCCCCCAACAATATCTTTTTTCAACGAGATCTCTTATACTGTTTCTGAAATGTACTTGACCCCATCATGCATCTCTCCATCACCTTTTTCATTCATCTACCTACAACTTTGATCCTTAAAAAATAATCTTGTTCCAAGATTTCAACCATACTGCACCAAAAATCCAAAAAGAGAAAGAAAGGGGAATGGCATGGAACTAAGAGTAGTGTGCGACCCAGTGGAAGAGAAGTCAATGAGTTACCCTCTTACTTGCCCCAATCTAATGCTTAGCTCAATTTCATACAACTCTTCTTGAACATCTGCCAACATATTTGGCCCAGGGGAAAAAATGTGAAGTAATCGTATTTTGTCTTTGGTAGTCTCTCACTTCCCATCTCAGTATCTTTTTTCCCTGGTGAGGCCACTGATTCCTCCTAGCTCACCATACTGTGCTTCATTTGCCTTTACATAAGCCTCCTTGAATATGATGATAAAGAGATAGCATGTTAAAGGAAAAAAGCACCATACTTGAAGCCAGTAGAGACCAGCATTCAAATATACCTCAAGCATTTAGTAGCTGCCTGACCATGTCATTTCCCTGAGGCCCAGCTTCCTCATCTGTAAAAATGAGGATAATAATACCTACAGTATTGACCTCAAAGGATTATTGTAAAGACCAAATGAGTTATATCTTGAACAGATATTCATTATCTTAGAAAATGAATTGGATCATGATTGAACAGAAGGAAAGTGATATGGATCACTTTGGGAAATTGCACAGTATTTTTAATGAAGTCAAACTTCTCTCTGAAACAAAAGCTCCATTATTTTGTAACATCAATTTTCTTCCAGTGATAGGTGTGAGTCATGAAATACTACAGTATCCAAATAATTAAAGTTGTAGCTAAAGCCCAAAGGACAGTGGAGAGGAATACATTTAATGAGAGTAGATTTAATGTATTGCCAGTGAAGAATTATGTAGCAGGAAACAATGTAAAGGATATCATGAAAGGGATGTCTCATACAGAATGAGAAGGCGTGGATCGGTTGCAGTCTGCACCTTGGGGGAAAACCCTACCTCAGTGAGATCACAGATTAAATATGATTTTTTTAGAATGATAATCCAATGAAAATATATGGTATTCATTCCTTCCAGAGACATTTATATTTTAATACATTAATTATCAATATTGATCTAAAATTGTGATTGATACTATCCTCTGCCCTAGCCTACCTAATTTCTTTTAATCTTACTATGGATGTAGAAGGAGGACACATAGGAAGAAGTATAATTTTGCATTTTTCCTTCACCATAACAACTCATGAAATACTTATGTGGCCAACCTAGAGATATCTTTCTCCTTAGTTAAGTTGGTCCTCAACAAATACAGTCTATCACCAGTATCACACTCAAAGATTTTCCAACATGGAAGAACAGTACAAAAGGTTTTTTTTGTTTTGTTTTTTTTACCTACAAGACATAGTCTTCAAGAACAAAAAGAGGGTTAACACATACCACAATTAGGTTGAGGAGTAAGGCTTTTATGGACACTTGAAAACAAAACAAAACAAAAAAGCTATTAAAACTCAAAGAAAAAAAAACTCTAGTGTCAGGGTTTCAGATGTATGCAGGCCTATTTGGTGACAAGGATGTCCCTCAAATAAGGTGACATCTTTCTCACCAAACATGCCCCTGCTTTCAAATAAATGTCTACTTACTAAACATATTTTAAAGCCAATTCTCATTATTGACAATCTTATAAATAACTGGCTACTCAGAAGTGCCATCCCTATATAAAATTCACATGCCACCCTCCCAGGATGCTCATGATTTTAAAAATAAATAAATAAAAGACCCCAAAACACTGTGTTCATTTCTATTATTGGCAAATTACTTAAACATTTGCTGAGAAAAAAAAATGAGAGCAGATGCTTACTCTTCCATCACATTGGCCATTCTTGATCCTGAGAAACATTCTTGGATTTTTCACACTTTCAAACATGCAAACCCCAGAGCTGATTTTATGTACTTTCCAGTGGGATTCTGCAGACTGATTTCCTGCACCACTGCAGCTCCCATCGGACTGGAGGGTCAGCGCCTGGCATAAGCTTGTGGTGAGCAGAACTATAGCACTGTTGTGGAACACACCCTTTAAAGCAATTGATAGAAGGTTTAAGCATTAAGTAACAGTCTCATTCTTCCTTCTGTTGTCTAGGATACTATTCTCTGACAAAGATTCCTGATCTGAACATCTTGGGAAGAGCAGAATAATATAGCAACAAGAGTGGCAAAAAGCAAAGGCAACAAAATTAGGCTCATATCCCATCCCTGCTATTAACTTGCTCTGGGACTTTGTACAAATCACTGAGCCTCCCTGGATTTTAGTTTTCTCCCCTAAAATTAGGAATTAAATAAGGAGCCTAAGAAGTATTCAGAAAAATGTGGGGAGACTTACATGAGCTGATGCAGGGTAAAGTAAGCAGAACCAGGAGGGAAAAAATTCTACACAAGGACGACAACAACGGAAAGGGAAAGAATAAAAAAACAAAACTGGATGCTACATAATTATAATAGCCAGAGAAAAGTTAAGAAAATATATACTTCTATCCTTTCATTGAAGAGTTGAGAGACTACAGATATGGAATGTTACTTATGTCGTCAAATATGGTGAAAGCTTTCATTTTGCTAAACTGTTTTTATTTTATTTTTTAATCTTTGATACAAGAAAAAGCTCACTACGGTTGGGGAGGAGAAAGGACTATATTTGGAAATAAGTATGATGTAAAAATTCATCTCTAGAACCAAAAATGGAAGAAAATAAATGAACCAATTATTATTAGAAAAATAAAAACTTCAGGGGAAAAATTAGGGTGCTAGACTAGATCTCTAAGGTCCAACCCATATCTAAATCTTCACTTCCATTATCTGACCAAGAGGTAACTATGGACACATGAGAAAAAAGATTTGTTCTGGAACCACCAACTATATGTGCCCAATCAGAGCAATAGTGGCCCTTTTTATTCAATCACATCAAATATATTTTCTCACCAGTCAAGAACTTCACAGGATCCCTTTTACCAACATTAATATCTACTCAAAAGGAAAAACACTGATATGTAACAGTCTTATGAAGCAGAAGAAAAATGAGATCGTCTAGCATGTGAACCTTAGGAAAATGAGCTTGAATTCTCAGTTCCCAAATAAATTAACCAAATATGTTGTTCTCTTCATTGAGGAACTACAACAAAATTCTGTTGCCAAGATGGAAGAGTGAGGAAGGAATTCCCTATAGTCCTCCCAAATTCCTCTCCAAACAACTTGAAAACTGCCACAAAACCAATTTGGGGGGAAGGGCGGAAGAACTGCTTATCAACACAGCAGGAAAGGTCTGTCTTACTGGGGTGGAAGGGGAATAAGGTCAGAGAGCAGCAAGGCAGAATACACAGCAGAGAGTCTGAAGAGAGATTCTGAGGTCTGGGGCAATCCATCAGCAAGGCCCCACCCCCATGAAAGCCAGCAGCCCTGGATGTAAGCAAATAGTCCATTAAGCCCCAACCCCAACATAAGCCATCAGCAAGACCTTACCTTCATTGCTTACCAGAAGAGAGGCCCTTGTTCCCAGGGGCTGGCCAACAATGAGACCATAACCCTAGGGTCATCCAACAGTTAGATCTTTCCTCCAGGGCCAGCCAGCAGAGAGGCCCTACCTCCATAGCAACCCAGCACCAAGTCACAAAATAGGCACAAAAATGAGTAAAAAAAAAAAAAAGAACTTGACTATAGAAAGTTACTATGGTGACAGGGAGAAACAAGGCACAAACTTAGAAGAGAACTATGTCAAAATAGCTACATGTGAAGCCTCAAAGAAAAATGTAATTTGGTCCTGGGCCCCAAAAGAACTCCTGTAAGAGCTTTAAAAAGTATTTAAAAAAGCAAATTAGGGAAGTAGTAGAAAAGTAGGAAAAGAAATGAGTAATGCAAAAGAATCATGAAAAAAGATCCAATAGCTTGGTAAAAGAAACACAAAAAATGAAAAAATATATATACAAAAGCTCACTGAAGAAAATAATTCCTTTAAAAATTTAACTGGGCAAGTGAAAGCTAATGACTCCATGAGACATCAATTTACAATGAAACAAAGTCAAAAGAAGGAAATGCAAAATTTCTCATTGGAAAAATAAGAGATGTGGAAAACACATCTAGGAGACATAATATAAAAAATATTGGGCTATCTCAAATCCATGATTAAAAAACAAACAAAGAAACCTGGTTAGCACCTTTCAAGAAATTATCAAGGAAAACTCCCTGATATGGTAGAACCAACAGGAAAAATAGAAATCGAAAGAATCTACCTAACAAGACTTGAAAGTGAAAACTCCCAGGAACATCATACTAAATCAACAATCAATTGGGAATCTAGAAAATTCTCACCATACAAAGCAAGGAAACTTTCTTGAGATTTTTGATGGTTTTATTGAAGGAAAGAAGGCAAATTTGATTCCAAAACAAATGTTCTACAGCCTATAACTATTTTTATTGATTTATCCACTACCAAGCCAAAGAATCATAGAATTTTAGAGCTAAATGAGACCTTAGTAATCATGAAGTCTAGTTTCCTCATTTTACACATGAAGAAATTGGTCTCAGAATGGTTAAATGATATATAGGGATTTCAGCCAGTCAACTAGGCAACATTATATGCCTAGAAGTGGACTAAGTGCTAGAGGCATTGTGCTAAGAATAAAAACTTTATAGGTCCTTCAGTAAAACCTTCTCATTTCACCAAAAAAAAAAAAAAAACCACCAGAAAAGAAACTGAGGCTGAAAGACATAAAGTGACTTGCCCAAAGTCATACAGGCAATATATGACAAAGTCAGGATTCCAATCCATATCCTGTGTCCAAAAGTTCTATGCATTTGCCACTCAAACAGGTTACTAAAGGTTATATATAACTAGTTAGTGATAGAACTAGAACCCAGGTTTCCTGAATCTAAATCCAAGCCCTTTCTACTACACCACAACCATACCCCTAAAAGAATATTCTAATGCACTTTAATCATATTTCATTGCCTTGTATTTAAACACTTGTCAATTTTTAATGTAGTTTCATCTTGACAAATGTATAGGTATTCAACATAGTTTTATGCTTAAGTTCAAAATGACTTAAAAAGGGAAAGGCATGAGCCTTAAATTTTTTCATCACCAAGTTTATGCAACAGGAAAAACTTTAAAGGTTATAATTCAGTTAAAAATATGGAACCTACAAATTTGATCAGCTTCCAAATTCAGGTTCTCCCATATCCCCATAATGTCCACTGTTTTAATTCCTTCAGTCATAATTCTAACTTTCAGCATCTATTATATGAGACATTACTCTGATCACAATTCAATTATGTCCTGACCTCATAGCCCTACTCTCCTCAGCCAATGGATGAAAAAGAGCAGGTTTTTTCCGGGGACACATACACTGAACAGCACATATCCCTAAATGCTAGAAGTTTATGCAAAACATTATGGCAGGAGATATGAGCGCCACCTAGTGGGAAACTTTCTGACTTCTGCAAAATGATTTTAATTACTGAAAGGTTTTTTGTTTTTTTAATTGAAGAAGGTAAACCATTGTTATCATTTCTTTAGATAACTTTACTGAGTCTTACCTTAGCATATATCACAAATTCTTTTGAGAGCCCTGCATAACTGTCTGTCGATTCATCTGCTACTTTGCCTTGACCATTGAAAGCAAGCGTGTGACCAGGGACCCTTACTGATTCCAGAATGGCACAGCGATTGGGCAGATAGAGCACCTGAAGTTCACACATAACTCCATCATTTGCCTAGAATAGAAAACTCTGAATCAGTAAAATGAATTAAATTAAAGAACACAGCCTGAATCTAAGCCCATAAAGGGTTTAATTTTTTAAAAATATTTTTATTGTCCCATAGTAATATAATGTCATTGGTGTTGTCCATGATAGGGCACCATTTTCAACCATAATCATTCTTCAGCACACCTGAGATGCACGCATGCAGCGCAAGTACAATGTGCCATATCATAAGCTACTCTTAAAATTTGACTGAGTAATATAAATAACAGTCCTTAAAAGGAATTCCCCTTATTGTGCTGAATTATAGCACCTGAAGTGATTGTCAAGGGTCACTTAGCCAATACTTCTTCCTTTGGGCAGGCATTGATACTTATGAAACTTATATTTCTAGGTATTCTATAATGGCTAGATAATTCCAAAATATTCTGTAATGTTTTGTACAGTGGAAAGAACATTGGCTCTGAAATCAAAAGACCTGAGTTCAAATCTTGTCTCTGACACTCCCTGTGTAACTGTGGACAAGTCATTTAAACTTCCTGGTCCTCAGTTTCCTAACCTGCAAAATTAAGACAGCAAAACCAAATGGCTTCTGAGGTTCCATGCATACCTATATCCATTTTAATCTTAATTTATTTATATTAATTGTTCTTAAATCATGCTGGTAAAATAAATGACTAATTTTTTCATTCAGAACCTCTTAATTTAACCAGAAAGAAATGACAATTACAAACTTGAGAAATCCACAGATGAACAAAAAACTAAATCAGAAAGTTCTATAAAATTATTTAATGAAAATAATCATTTCCATTTTGTTTTTAAAAGATAAAAAGTATTAGTAATCTTTGACAGTAAAAAAAATAACACATACCATTCCAGTGGCCATTCCAGAGACATTATCAAGGCCAAGAGAAAGATTTCTTGTCTGATGACTTTGGAAAATGCATATATTTCCTCTTTTGACAATAACATCAAAAAGACCTTAAAAATATTTAAGATATTGATAAATATTTTTTCTTTGCAATGTGCTTTTAAATTTTTTGTTCTGATTTTAAGGAATACCAGAAAATAGAAAACATTTCCATATATGAAGGAGAGCAAAGAAGAGATTCTACATGTGAAAATCTAAATTTCTATTATGTATAACTTGCTTTTTAAAAATCAAAAGAATATAATATAAAATCATTCTTTTCATTTTAAATACATTTTACTGATATCTTGTGTTTTGACATAGTCAAAATTTTCCCTATTGCCCCACCTCCCAGAGCCAGTTTATATAACAAACAAGATTTGTTTAAAAAACAAAAAAAGGAAGAGAAAAAAATCGGCAAATTCAATCAATGTATCAAAAAAGTCTGAAAATATATATACTGTTCCACACTCATACATGTTCCCCCTTTGCAAAGTAGTGGGGTAGGGGTGTCTTGTCACATCTCTTCTTTGGAGTTACTCTTATTCTTTAGAATTTTGCAACATTCACTTTTTTTCCTTTTTTTTCTTTTTCTTTTTTTCTTTTTTTTTTGGGGGGGGGTGAGGCAATTGGGGTTAAGTGACTTGCCCAGGGTCACACAGCTAGTAAGTGTTAAGTATCTGAGGCCAGATTTAACTCAGGTCCTCCTGACTCCAGGGCCACCCCTTAGTTGCCCCCTCTTTTTCTTTTTCGGGGGTGTGGTTTTCCTTTCCATCTACATTGCTTGTAGTCATTGTGTATATCAACATATTTTTTTCCAAACTGTCCTTGTTATCAGTTTTCTTCTGAACTTCCTTCAGTTCTCTTCTATGTATTTAAAAAAGCTTTCAATGGCAATATTTTCTGTTCTTTTCTTCTTTTTAGCAGTCTTATCACTAACTGACTAAATTCCACCAAAAAAAAAAATCCTCTAAATTACAGAAAAATAATCCTTGTAACAAATAAATAGAAGCATGCAAAAAATATCATAAATTTACTATAACTAAAAATAGATAAACAATTCACTTTTATGGAGGACTTTTTTTTTTGAAAATATGGCTTGAGGGCAGCTAGGTGGCGCAGTGGATAGAGCACAGGCCCTAGAATCAGGAGTACCTGAGTTCAAATCCGGCCTCAGACACTTAACACTTACTAGCTGTGTGACCCTAGGCAAGTCACTTAACCCCAATTGCCTCACTAAAAAAAAAAAAAGAAAAGAAAAGAAAAAGAAACTATGTCTTGCAAATTTGATTTTCTTTCAAACTATATGTTACTGTTGATTTGTCAGGTTAAACATTCTTCATTAGTCAAAGTAATCAGCAGGTCTGGATTACAAATTATATAGACTATCCATGGAAAAATTTTAATTCAAAAGTTACTTTTCCACTAATTCAGTATGTTTCTGAGCCACTTCTCAGACAATATCAGGGCATGCAAATGAATTTTAATAAGAGTAAAGTATAATAAAATAAAATAAACAACACATGCTATATTCCAAACACAAATTGAAATAACTTGGGGATTAACAACTGGTTTCAATTTTACACACCAATGCTCCCTTCCAACTATATTTGGCCATTATTCAGAACTGACAAATTGCTACAAGATTCATTTTTCTTAGCAACAAAGAACAATGACTACCATCTCTTTTTTTAATAAAAGCAATTCAAAGTTTGAGGAGAAGATTTAGGAAATGCAATTTTTTTTAACCTACCATCCCTCCAAATATAAAAGTCTTCCAAAACTCTACAAACGACTTCAACAGTAAGGGGATCCAGAAATAAATCATTTTTTTCCCTCATCTACCAACATAGTCTATCCCAGCTCCTTTTCATCTAGGTTACCAGTACTTGCTTACCTAAAGTGAACTGGAGAGTTTTTATTATTAACTGGAAATTTAAGCTCCACTCAAACATTCATTTTTATTTAGAATTGAACACATAATTGCCTAAGGTTTCCACTGCTTATATCTGTGCAAAGTCAAAGGTAAACAAATGTGGGATAACTTGTCCAGAATATGCGCAACCTCTTTATTTAATAATAGATCTTATACAAAAATTTTTAAATGGTAGTCCAAAACTGATAAGAATTTCAGATTGTTTATAAATGAACCTTTATTTAAATGAGCCCTCCTTTCAAAAGGTGAAAGACTTGTACATAAACTAAACACCACTTCTCACTGCAAGGGTTCTGCTTAATTAAACTCTAATTTATTTTTATCTTTCTAATAAACTGATTCTTAATGGCTGAGAATTAAAGATCTTCATAAAATGAAACCACATTGATGATACTCCTGGGGGGACAGAGGAGAATGAGGAAAGATCTAAGAAGCAGAAATTTTGATTTCTCATTCTGGTCCTGACATGAACTCTTTTCATTGACCTTGGGCACATCATTTAGTGTCTGTCCCCATGCCTTCATCTGTGAAATCAGGGCAAGAATTCTCAGAAGACTGTTGTTCTGAAGGATTTGCTCATTGTGTGGATTAATGAATTAATGACGGAAGATGTATTTGAAGAACAGAGAAGGGTTACTAAAACTGTGCTAAGAATAATTATCATTTCTTATATTGCATTCTATTTTGATCTAATGAATTCATATAGATATAAAAAACAAAGATGTCCTTAAATATCATGATCTTAATCAGTAAAAGTATAAAAACACAATCATGTCAGCTTTTGGATAAAGTAACCCCAGACATTTTCACTGGTTACCCCTACCCCATCTCCCACCCACCCACCACCACAACCCACCCCCACCCCAGCCCACCCCACCTGCCCAGATTCTCCCTCTGGCCAGAATGCTCTCCCTCCTAACCTTTACCTTCTGGCTTCCCCTGTTTCTTTCGAGTCCCAGCTAAAATCACACATTCTACAAGAAGCCTTTTCGGATCCTCCTTAATTATATATAGTGCCTTCTCTCTGTTATTTCCAATCTATTGTGTATGTAGCTTATATGTACATAGCTGTTTGCATTTTGTCTCTTCCATTAGACTATGAGCTCCTTGAGAGCAATAATTGCCTTCTGCCTTCCTTTTTATCTCCAATTCTTAGCAAAGTGCCTAGCACATAGTAGGAGCTTAATAAGTATTGACTGACATATATCATTTAAAAGTCAATAAATGATTCACATCATTCTTGATTTAAGGCTGTCAAAAATATCAAAATCTGAACCAAATATCTTTCATTATAACTACTTGTGAATGTAAATAAAATGTGTTGGGAGAGTAATAACATACTAAGGAATATCCTTTAGTCCATTCTTTTTGAATTGTGCTGTGCAGTAACATGATACATCTGAAATCAACATCTAATTATTCAGTCAATGTGAAGAGACTCTAATCATGTTACTTACTAAAAGCTCCAATCATGACACTTACTACTAACTCTAATCATTTTCCTTACTACAAACTCTATTCATGCTTCTTACCAGAAATTCTAATCATGATACTACAAACTTCACTCATATAACTTTCTGTAAACTGAAATCATCTTACTTTTCATAAATTCCAATCATGGTGCTTCTTGAGTAGAGGAAATATTCTGAAGCCAATGTGTGCCACCTACCCCATTCATCTCTTCATTGCCTTTTATATCACCTACAACATTGGTTCCAAAATGGTACCATCACAAGATTTACAAACATATAGCATCATTGAAAGAAGACTTATAATAAAGATGTGAGGGTTTGGGGGTTTTTTTGGTTTTTTAGCAAGGAGCCAGTCAGAATCATTAAACACACTGCTCAATCGTTCAAATTCAATCTAATCAATTCTCTTACTCCTATTCAATTCTGGAACTAACTCAATGTCTAACTGCATTGTCTGACTAAAATCTATGAGCTGAAATAATATTTAAATGGACTAGCCAATCAACTAAATGTCTGGACAACTAGCTTTTTTCAAAAATTGAATTTTTCTTTATGGGCTGTTAGGAATGCTAGAGAATCATTTGCCAATGTGCTATATGATGAAATTGAAATGGCACTTAAAATAAATCAGGAACAAGCAGCTGGAACAGCCCAAGCACATACCAAAGAAATCTTTTAAAATCTGTTTAAGTAATCATGGACCTCATTAAGGAAGTCCTGCAATGTTCTGGGCCTTGATGTAATCAGCTCCACATTGTTCACAAACAGGAACATCCTCACCATCTTTAGGGAATATTTTTTTGTGGACCAAGTACAGGGCATCTATGACACCATGCATTTCTCTATTGGATGCTTGACCTTAATAAGATGGTTTTTGACTAAAGGGATGGTTTTTCTGTAGCTGTATATATTATTGCATTCCATATGATCTTCCCATAGGCTTAAAAGACTCCTGGAGAGACAGCCTAGTGGGAAAAGCACTAGCTCTAGATGCAACAAACCCAGGTTCATAACCTCCCTCTAAGTCTCATGATGTGTGTAATTATATTGGACAAAACACAACCTCCCTGCAGATCATTTTCCTCATTTGTAAAATGGGGTATGGAGGAGGGAAAGGAGAAAGGGATAATATGAGCAAGATGACCTATCATGTACCTTCCAATTCTCGATCTGTGATCTTATAAACCTTCTTGGAGGAAAGCTGTTACTTAATATAAGAGGACCAGAGGTATATTAATACATGTTGACTAACTAGCTCTCTTCTCTGTACATGCACGCGCGTGTGTATACTGGCACAGAGGTTAGGGCACTGAGCTTGGAATTGGGAAGACTCATCTTCATGAGTTCAAATCCTGTCTCAGATACTTACTAGCTGTGTGACCCTGGGCAAACCACCTAACCCTGTTTGCCTAAATTCCTCATCTATAAAATGGGCTGGAGAAGGAAATACCAAACCACTCCAATCTCTCTGCAGAAAAAAACTCTAAATGGGATGACTAAGAATCAGACATGACTCAAGCAAGTCAACAACAACAACAATATACAGGTATACTTTACACATGACACATTTTAAATTTAATCTGTATTATCAACATTTTCTCCATCATATTCTTAAGTTTAGACAATCACAAAACAATAAATGAAGCCCTGATTTGTAGCATTTGATTTCCAAGGTGTAAATGCTTACATTGACATTTAATAATCAACTCAGGATGGTATAGGCTGCCACCAGCACATCAATACTTAAGACTATATTTTGTTCTGTTGAATCAAACACCTTTTGTGTTATAATTTTTTTTAAAAAAACAGTATTAAATTTTCTCTAAACCATTAAATCAGCTATGTGAATATCAGGGTGGAATTCTCTAGCAAGCTACCCTAGTGAATCAATTGAAAAAATGTACTTGCTTCCCCTCTAAATTTCATAAAGAACACTCTAAAATTACCTATGGATCACACTCATAAAGGTTTTACAGGAATTTCCTTATCTTTGTAGGAAAGTAGGCCTATGAGCTAGTACTTATTAATGCTCTCAATCACTTTTTAGGGACTAATGAGATCACATGTGACTGAATGCCCCTCTTTTCCCCTCATAAAGATACCTTGTAAAATGGCCACTCCCTGCAACACTTCCAAGATTGAATTGCCTGCAGAACAGATGTCTTCGGTGTGCATTTGTTCTATTCTGGCTGCTATTTCTCAATTTAACTTCTTAACTGGCATTTCAAGTTTGCCTTGAAGCACACTAGCAACTGAGATTCAAAGGATCATAGATTAGTCAGTCAAAAATGAGTCAACTAGAATCTACTAAATGCTTACTCTGTGGCAGGCACTGCACAAAGCACCGGGATACCATGAAACCACAAATCACAGTTCTTGAACTCATGGAGATAACATTAGAATGGTGGAGGGGGGGGGGGAAGGGACAACATATAAACAACTGTGTAGATACAAGATATATATCTGATAAATGGAGGTAATCTCAGGAGGGGGTGGGGCATGGAAGGGGGAGGTGGAGAAGAAGGAAAGGTCTCCAGTTGAGAATTGAATCTTGAAGGAAGCCAGGATGCAGAGACTGGGAGAGAAAAAGAATTCTAGGCATAACCTTGGCCGGGGGGGCGGGGTAGCCAGTAAAAAGCCATAGTGTTAGGAGATAGAATATCATGTGTGAGGAAAAGCAAGGTAGCTAGTCTTGGTGGGTCAAATATTATGTGAAGGTGAGTAGATTGTACAAAAACTGGAAATTTCAAACAGACTGAAATGTCAAACAGAGCACTTTATATTTCACCCTGGAAATAATGAAGTTACTGAAGTTTATTGAATAGAGGGCAAGGGGGGTGGGTAACATGCACTTCTGGAAAATCCCTTTGACAGCTGAATAGGAAAATAGATTGTAGTGAAGAGACTTGAGGCAGGGAAACGACTTGACCAGAAGACTATTGCAACATTCTAGGCATGAGGTGATGAGGGATTGAACCAAGATGGTGACTGGGAGAGGAGAAAAAGGGACATAAACAAGAGAAATCTTGATGGTAAAAAGGATAAGAACACAACAGGTTGGGTATGTGAGATAAGTACAAGGATGACAGTGATGTGGGCCTCAGTGACTGCAAAGAAGATGGTACCCTCAACAGTAATAGTGAAGTTTAGAAGACACAAAAGTTTGGGGGTAAATATACTGATTTCTAAGTTTGTACATGCTGTGTTTGAGAAATCAATGAAATATTTAGTTAAAGAAATACAAAAGGAGCCATGATGAGAGGCTGGAGCTCAGGAAAGAGACTGGGCCTGAATAAATAAAACTGGGAATCATTTGCATAGAGATGATAATTAAATTGATAGAAGGTAGCGAGATCACAGAACAAGTATAGAGGAAAAAGAAAGCAGAGCCCAGGACCCAGGAAAGAACAAAGGTAAATGGAGAAGTGTTTGTCCTGATGAGGAGAAGGCCTTCACTTCATGTGAATAGAGAGTGGTAGAAGATGTCTGACTGATATATGATGGGAAGAGAGGAGACATGGAGCTCTCAAGAAATGGCATAAATTTTATTAGATGAGAAGGTGTGGTGGGGGTGGGTGGGGAGAAGGATCTTTTTTTTTTCTTTTCTTTTTTTTTTTTTTTTTGGTGAGGCAATTGGGGTTAAGTGACTTGCCTGAGGTCACACAGCTAGTAATTGTTAAGTGTCTGAGGCCGGATTTGAACTCAGGTCCTCCTGACTCCAGGGCCAGTGCTCTATCCACTGCGCCACCTAGCTGCCCTGGGAAGGATCTTAAAGGCCATATACTTAATGTCCTTCATTTGACAGATGATAAAACAGAGACCAGAGAGGAAGTAACTAGGTCGTGGTCACTTAGAGTATCAGAATCTAGAATTGAACCAACATCCTCATGCCAAATATAGCACTCTTTCCCCTACATCATGCTGTTTCAAAAATAATGGATCTTTGTCACTGGTAAAGAAAAAAAGCTTCTTAGAGAAACATGGACATATTTGGTCTACCATTCATTTACATGTTTTCTTTCAGTATTAACAACATTCTCTGGTACTGAAAGAACTGACAGATATGATTGCTGAGCCCTTGTCAGTGATACTTGAATGATCAAGGGAAAACAGAGAGTTACCACAAAACTAGAGAAGAACAAACATCTCAATTTTTAAAAAAAAAAGGCAGAGAAAAATGTATGAAAATTATAACCTTGTAAGTCTGATTCAAATCCTGGGAAAATTCTCAAATTAATCAAAAAAAGATGATTGGCAAATATACTAAATGGTAAACAAGGATTATAAGAGTATGGCTTATGCTTATTGACTGACTGTCTTTTTCAAAAATGTCATGCCAGACTAACCTTATTTTCTCTTCTAGCAAGATCACTAGATTAGCCAAATAGGGAAATGCTATGGATAGAGTTCATCTAAATTTTAGCAAAACTTTTGATAACATACCTCCAACTATTCTCATGGAGAAGATAGAAAGATATGGAAGAAAGGATAATACCATTAAATAAAACCAAGACTGATTGGATGACCTGATTCAAAGAGTTAAGGGTTCAATGGCAATGAGGCATGAGGACTCCAGTGTGGTATTCTAGGAATCTGTGTCTGACCCAATGTTGTTTAACATTTTTTTTAATCAGTGGCTTGGATAAAGGCTTAGATAGCATGTTCACCAAATATGCAGAGAACACAAAGTTCAGAGGGATAGCTAACATATTGGACAACAAAGCCAGGATCCAAAAAGACCTTATGAGACAGGGTAATGGGCTATATCTAATAAGATAAATTTTATAGGGCTAAGTGTAAAACCTTACATTCAGTAGTTAAATATTCTTTTTTGTTTGTTTGTTTGTTTGTTTTTGTTTTTGGAGGTCAGGGTTAAGTGACTTGCCCAGGGTCATACAGCTAGTGTCAAGTGTCTGAATCCAGATTTGAACTCAGGTCCTCTTGAATCCAGGGCCAGTGCTTTATCCACTGTGCCACCCAGCTGCCCCCAGTAGTTAAATAAACAAAAACTGTACAAGTACAAGGTGGAGGAAGTATGGTTAGATAGTTGTTCAGAAAAAAATCCGGTGGGTCAGTGGAGGGCAAGCTCAGTATGAGTTGTCTAATGAAATCTTCTACTACACTAAGAGAAGTAAAACTTTCAGGTATAGGCAGGTGACAGTTCTCCAGTGATTACCCCAATCAGATATCATCTGAAATATTTTGTTTTGTTCTGGTAGACATGGTTTAAGAAAGAATGGTGGGGAAGCTAGGTGGCGCAGTGGATAGAGCACCAGCCCTGGATTCAGGAGAATCTGAGTTCAAATTCGACCTCGAACACTTAACACTTACTAGCTGTGTGACCCTGGGCAAGTCACTTAACCCCAATTGCCTTATCCTCCCCCAAAATAAGAAAGAATGCTGAATAACACTGATTCTATATCGTATACAGGATGGGTTGAAGAAAGTTAGCACATACAGCCTAGAAAAGAGAAGAAATTTGGTTTGCGCTGTGTAGTTCTAGAGGGCAGAACCAGGAGCAACAATGGGCCATTTCAAAGAAGCCAACTGAAGTTTAAAATCTAGAAAAAAAAACTTTCTAACAAACAGAGCTATCAAAAAGTTAAACAGGCAACCTCAAGAGTGGCTCCCCCCATTGTTAGAGGCATTCAAGCAGAAAATGATTGAGCACTTGTCAGGTATGTTATGGTGTTGATTTCTTTCATGAAAGAATTATACTAGGTGAGTGCTGGGATTCCTTCCATGTGGCTGAGTTAAATCACATGCAGTATTCAGACAGCATTTGGTTTTTTCACGTGTCCAATCATTTTCAGTCATGCTGACTCTTCATGACCCCATTTGGGATTTTCTTGGCAAAGATCCTGGAGTGGTTTGCCATTTCTTTCTCCAGCTCATTTTAAAGATGACAAAACTGAGGCAAACAGAGTTAAGTGACTTTTCCATTGTCACACAGCTAGTAAGCGTCTGAGGCCAGATTTTTAATTCATGAAGAGAAGTCTTCCTGATTCCAAGTCCAGCGCTCTATCCACCTCACATTCATATGAATGAAGTGGAATATTACTGTACCATAAGAAATGGGAAAAGAGAAGATTCGAGAGGATCATAGGTTGTTGTTGTTTGTCCTACATTCTCAAAGAGGACCATGACAGATGGCATGACTTATACTGAGTTGGATTTAAGTGAGGAAGGACTGTACAAAGTCACCAGCTTCACTCTCCTCTGGAGCTATCTGGATCCAGGGACAGGATATATTATCAGGACAACTGGAGATGGCCCCTGGATCATAGGTAAGATAAGTTAATAAAGAGCAAGTTAAGCAGAACCAAAAAAGTTTGTCCAAGAACAACAATGTAAAGAAAAACAACTTTGAAAGATTTTAAAACTCTGAAGAAAGAAATGACTATTTCTTCCTAGAGGACCTATGACAAAGCAGACTATTCAGCTCCTAACAGAGTTGATCAATACAGCGTACATAAAGACACATATAATTTTGGAAATAACCACTGTGTGGATCCATTTTATTGAAAAATACCTATTTTTTATTTCTTTCTCTCATTTTTAATGGGGAGAAGTAGATCAGCAATAGTGAGAGAGGAAGAAAGTAAGGGAAATGGGGAGGGAAGGAGGAAGAGGAGAGAAAGAGATATAGAGAAATAGAGGCAGAGAGACACACAGAGAGATAAATGGGGGGAGAGAGGGAGAGGAAGAGGAAGAAAGAGAGGGAGGGAGGGAAGGAGGGAGGGAGGGAGAGGGAGAGGGAGAGAGAGAGAGAGAGAGAGAGAGAGAGAGAGAGAGAGATAGAGAGAGAGAGAGAGAGAGGTCAATATTGTGCTTTATTTTTGTTTCCCTTTGTTTTGGCTTAATTGCTTATTTGAATAATTTAGGTTTAAGTTCTAACAGCTGTTCACGATATATATTCTCATCTGTACCATTTCTTCTGATGTATTATTGATTCTGACCTCTCTTCTAATTAGTTAATAGTCTTACTGCACACAAATATTTGACTCTGGTATGCCAATATCAGTAAACAATTGTTTCTTGTCTTCCAGAGTCCAGCTTTCTGACTCTATTCTGGAAGAAAATATTAATAGTATATAGGCATGAGACCCAAGTAAGAATGGCTGAATGGATAAAGGGAAAGTAAGGGAACAGGAAAAGGTAGAAGCATGTATGCAGTGTGTATTATATTCCAGGCATTTTGCTAATTGCTTTACAAGTATTACCTCACTTGATCCTCACAACAACTCTATGGATAAGTGCTGTTAAATCTCCATTTTACAGTTGAGGAAACTGAGATAAAGAGAGGCTAAATGACTTGCCCAGGGATACAAAGCTAGGAAAGATTTCAGGCTAGATTTTTAACTTAGGTTTTCTTGAGTCCATGCCCAAGGCTGTATCCATATTTATTAAGTACTTATGTATCAAGAACTGAGTTAAGTGTTAGGGATAGAAATTTGTTGCTGATTAGTTGTTTCAGTCATATTTGAATCTCTTGAATACTCTATTCAGGGTTTTTCTTTTTTCTTTTCTTCAACATTTGTTTTTTATTTTTATTTTATTTTTTTAATTATAGAAGTATTTTATCATTTTCCAGTTACATATAAAGATAGTTTTCAACATTTGTTTTTATAAGATTTTGAGTTCCAAATTTTTCTCCCTTCTTCCCTTCCATCTCCCCTCCCCAAGACAGAAAGCAATCTGATATAGGTTATATATATGCAATCACATTAAACATATTTCTGCATTAGTCATGTTGTGAAGGAAGAATCAGAACAAAAGGGGAAAACCTCAAAAAAGGGGGGGGGAAAGGCCAAAAAAAAGTTTAATAATACGGTTCAATCTGCATTCAGATTCCACAGTTCTTTTTTCTGGATGTGGAGAGCATTTTCCATCATGAGTCCTTGGGAATTCTCTTGGATCATTGAGAAGAGAAGAGTTGTCTATCCTAGTTGATCATTGCACAATGTTGTTATTACTATGTACAATATTCTCCTGGTTCTGCTCACTTCACTCAGCATCAGTGCACTTAAGCCTTTCCAGGTTTTTCTGAAAACTGCCTGTTCATCATTTCTTACAACGCAATAGTATTCCATTATATTCATATACCACAACTTGTTCAGCCAATCCCCAATTGATGGGCATTCCCTCAATTTCCAATTCTTTGCTACCACAAAAAGAACTGCTATAAATATTTTTTTTACATGTGGGTCCTTTTCCCTTTTTTATGATCTCTTTGGGATACAGGCCTAAGAGTGGTATCACTGGGTCAAAGGGTATAGACAGTTGTGAGGGTTTACTTGTCAAAAATACTAGAGTGGTTTTCCATTTACTTCTCCAGCTCATTTTACAGATGAGGAACCTGAGGCAAACAGGTAACTAGAACCTTGTCCAGAGTCACACAAGTTGTAATTGTGTAAGGCCAGATTTGAACTCAGAGAGAGGAGTCTTTCTGATTCTAGGCCTGGCACTATATCCACTGTGTCACCTAGTTGCCCCAAGGGATAAATATAAAAATCAAAGAGAGTCACTGACCCTACTGGTCATTTCTATAGAATTCCTTCTCTACTCAGGGCATCATCTCCAACTATTCTTTGCTAGAATCTTGGATTCCACTCCTATAACCACTGAGAGCTCTCTAATTGGTGAGCTTTTACCTTATCTTGTCCATATCCAGACCTCCATCTCACTTTCAGGCCATCCCCATGCCAATGCCCACCCCACATCTTTTTCCATCCCCTTTTAATATACTACTTTGCCCCATTAGAGTCTAAGCTCCCATACAACAGGCACTGTCTTGTTTATTTATATTTGTATCTTTAACACTTAAGCACATTGCCTAGCACACAATAAGAACTTAATAAATGTTCAGCCTGTCTATAATTTACATTTTATTAGGGAAGAAAACTCACAAAGGAGATCTATAGGAAGATAGGAAAATAGATGCTCTCTATCCAGGAATAATAGAAGAATTAATATGATCCTGCTTCATGGTTCTATACATTGCAGGAAGGCAGAGGATCAAGGTAGAATAGAAAAGGGTTACAAAATATTTATATTTCTTTGTGGTGGCAAAGAATTGAAGATTGTGGGGATGCCTGTCATTTGCGGAAAGTTTAAACAAGTTGTGGAATATAATTTTGGTGGAATACATTTTTGCTATAAGAAATTATGAGCTTGATGATCTTAGAAAAACATGGATAGACTTGCATGAAATAACAGAGTAAAATGAGCAGAACCAAGAGCACATTGTATACAATAACAACAATATTGTTTTAAGAACAACTTTGAGTGAATAAGTCATTTTGACTATTATAAATGCTCAAATTAACTATAAAGGGTGTATGAAGAAAGATGCTATCTGCATCTAGAGAAAGAACTGTTAATTATTCATAGGATGATTTTACATTTAGAACACTATTTTTGTCTACTGGTTGCCATTTCTAGGTGGGGGAGATGCAAGAAAAAAAGGGGAAAAAAAGAAATTTAAGAGGAATAGCAATTTGTACATGATACATTTGCAATTTCATTTGCAATCATCTTTTTATTATATTATGCTCTGAAGATGTTTGGTGTATTCAATAAATTAAAATTAATATTTTTTTAAAAAGAAAGAAAAGGGTATAAGTAGAACCTCAGTGCAAAAGTGCCTCTAACACAGCAAGTTGATACTATGGAAGAGTTTGTAGGAGAGTTGGGAATGAAATGAATCAGAGTTGGGACTTTTCCTGAAAGAGTAGTAGGTCCAGGAAAAGCAACCATCAATCAGAAGAGGTAACCCCACCCAGCAACAACAGATAGAGAAATTTCATTGAAAATAACTGTAGATAATATAAACTATTTTGGAGTCACTTGCCAAGGAGTACCCAGGAACTATATGAATACAATTACAAAACACTTTTCACAGATCAAGTCAAATCTAAACAAATGGGAAAATATCAAATTTCATGGGTAGAGATGACAATTCTACCTGAATTAATTTACTTATTCAGCACCATACTAATCACCAAAAATTTTTTTATAGAGCTAGAAAAAATAATAACAAAATTCATCTGGAAGAACAAAAGATGAAGAATATCAAAAGAATTACTGAAAAAATGAAAAGGAAGGCTGCCTAAATCTAAAACTATATTATAAAGTGGCAACCATCACTGGTACTGGCTAAGAAATAGAGTGATGGATCAATGGAATGGGTTAGGCACACAAAACACAGAAGTAAATGAACATAGCTATCTACTGTTTGATAAATCCAAAGACTCCAGTTTCTGGGATAAGAACTCACTATTTGACAAAAAGTGCTGGGAAAACTAGTAAACAGTATGACAGAAACTAGACATGGACCAACATCTTACACTGTACACCAAAGATTAGTCAAAATGAGTACATGATTTAGACATAAAGTGTGATGCCATAGGAAAATCAGAAGAGGAAGGAATAGTTTACCTGTCAGATCTATGGAGAGAGGAAGAATTTATAAACAAAGATGAGATAGAGAACATTATGAAAAGCAAAATGGATCATTTTGATTACATTAAATTAAAAAGGTTTTGCACAAACAAAACTAACACAACCAAGATTAGAAGGAAATCAGAAAGCTGGGAAACAATTTTTACATCTAGTGTTTCTGATAAAGGCTTAATTTCTAAAACATATAAAGAACTGAAACAAATTTATAAGAATACAAGTCATTCCCCAATTAAGAAATGGTCAAAGGATAAAATTAAGCAATTTTCAGATGAAAAAAATTAAAGCTATCTATAGCCATATGAAAAAATGCTCTCAATCAGTATTTTTTACAGGGCAATGAAGGTTAAGTTACTTGCCCAGGGTCACACAGCTAGTAAGTGTCAAGTATCTGAGTCCAGATTTGAACTCAGGTCCTTCTGATGCTCCATCTACTGCACCACCTAGCTGCCCCTCTCTCAATCGCCATTAATTAGAGAAATGCAATTTAAAACTACTCTGAGGGGTAGCTAGGAGGCATAGTGGATAAAGCACTGGCCCTGGATTCAGGAGGACCTGAGTTCAAATCCACCTCAGACACTTGACACTTACTAGCTTTGTGACCCTGGGCAAGACACTTAACCTTCATTGCCCTGGAAAAAAACAAAACAAAACAAAAAAACCCACCTACTCTGAGGTACCACCTCACACCTATCGAATTAACTAATTTGACAAAAAAGGAAAATGATAAATGTTGGAGATGTGAGAAAATTGGAACACTAATGCATAGTTGGTGGAGTGGTAGAGTTGTGAACTGATCCAACCATTCTGGAGAGCAATTTGGAACTATGCCCAAGAGACTATAAAACTGCATACCCTTTGACCCAGCAATACCACTATTAAGTCTATATTCCAAAGAGATCATAAAAAAGGGAAAAGGACCCATATGTACAAAAATATGTATAGCTGCTTTTTTTGTGTGGTGGCAAAGAACTGGAAATTGAGGGGATGCTCATCAATTGAGGAATGGCTAAACAAGTTGTGGTATATGAATGCAATGAAATACATATGTGCTGTATGAAATGATGAGCAGAAAGATTTCAGAAAAACTAGAAAGATTTACATGAATTGATGCTGAGTGAAGTGAGCAGAACCAAGAGAACATTATACACAGTAAGAGCAACATTGTGTGATGATCAACTGTGATAGACTTAGCTCTTCTCAACAATGCAATGATCCAAGAGAATTCCAAAAGACTCATTGTGGAGAATGCTTTCAACACCCAGAAAAAGAACTATGGAATCTAAATGCAGATCAAAGCATACTATTTTTCACTTTCATTGTTGTTGTTGTTTTGTTTCTTCTTTCTTGTGGTTTTTCCATTTTGTTCTGATTCTTCTTTTACAACATGACTAATGTGGAGATATGTTTAACTTGATTGTACTGTATTACCTATATCAGATTGCTTGCTGGCTTCAGAAGCAGGGAGGGAAGGAAGAAAGGGAGAAAAAATTGGAACTCAAAATCTTTCAAAAATGAATGTTGAAAACTATCTTTACATACAATTGAAAAAATACTATTTTAAAAAATAAAAGAAGGGGCAGCTAGGTGGCACTATGGATAAAACACCGGCCCTGGAGTCAGGAGGACCTGAGTTCAAATCCGGCCTCAAACACTTAACACTTACTAGCTGTGTGACCCTGGGCAAGTCACTTAACCCCAATTGCCTCACCCCCCAAAAAAACAAATCCAAATAAATAAATAAATAAAAGAAGAGCTAGCCCCATTGCAGAAGTGTATCTAGGAGAGAAGAATACAAGCCTTTAATCTCTTTCATAACTCAAGCCTAAACCATGTTTTCCATCATTCTTTTCCTGGTGATGGTGATAATATTAAATATAATCTAAACTTATCCCCTTACCTGTATTATGTTAACCAGTAACAAAGTCCACTAGCAAAGTAACTTAGTCAGAAGCTCCTTAGTAAGAAAGGTGTCAGGAGGGAATCAAAAGTTTTCAACACATAAAGAAAACAAGGCAATTAGAGATGATGTAGCAATAGAAATTGATGTTGGTCATGCTGTGCAGAAAGCAGGAAATGTCAAAGCCCAACTATTCAGGAACCCCATGAAGATTAAAAACCACTCAAGAACAACTAGCCATTAACTGCTTGAAACTATGAGAACTGATGGAACTCTTGGAATTGTAGCAGGAAGCACAGTGCTATCAAGGTCAAGAGAATTTAAAAGGTTATATAATTCAAACTTAATAATAAAACTAAAATTTGTAAAGGCCAATTAACCAGACCACAGTCATACAAGTAGGCAATGACAGAGCCCCTCAAAATTGTTCTCCTGATTCAGTCCAGTGTGCCTTATTAACTCACTTTTTTAAGGGTTAGAGTTGGGGGGGTGGGGGTCCTCATAAACAAGCCTGTGGGTTGAGAGATATAAATATCCTATGCCCATTTTAGAGATGAACATCCTAAGGTTTAGAGAGTTACAGTGATTTGTCTGTACTCCTCACACAGTTGTAAACATCAAGTCTCAGATGCAGAGGTAGATCTCCTAAATCCAAGATCACTGTTCTTTCCATGATAGCATATCCCCTATATCTATTTCTATAAATTTTCTCTTGCTTCAGTTTCATTCCTATTTAATCTGTGAGCTATGAATAGTCAGGAAAGGATTGCCTTAGCTCAGCAAACCATTAAATGGATAGCTGGAATAAGTAGAATAAAAAGTTGACTGGTACATAAATGGACAAAGAGGTAAGCAGGAGGTCTTCCACCCCCGGCAACCAATTTAAGAGCCTTAGCATAATCAGTATTGCTATTCAATGGTGGACATTGATGTACCCCATTCACCACCACCCTCCTCAGCTCCTAAACACATCCTCTCCATCTACTTACCATATCCTTTGAAGTGAGTGACTTAACAAATAATAATATCATCTCATCCAAATCTCTCACCTGACCAATGAGAAAACTGAGATCCAAAAGAAGCCAATTAATTTGCTCAAGGCAATAAATACTGGGCAGTTTATTCATTTGTTTGTTTTACCTTTCTTTGTAATCCCAGATCATAGTAAAGTGTCTAATAGATAGTAGCAATAAATGCTTGTTGACTGCTTGCAGAGCCCCAGAAACTAGTTCTCCTGTTTAGCAATGTAAATGTACTTCTAATCCTTGTAAATATATACTTATAACATTTTTGTTTTGTTTTGTTTTGTTTTTGGCAGGGCAATGAGGATTAAGTGACTTGCCCAGGGTCACACAGCTAGTAAATGTGAAGAGTCTGAGGCTGGATTTGAACTCAGGCACTCTTGAGCAGGTACTTTATCCACTACGCCACCTAGCTGCCCCATACTTATAATATTTTATAAATACTGCTTTGTAAGTATACAAGTGTAATACCTTTTAAGTAATATATACTTTAATATTAATAAAACTTTAATAAGATATTTAATAGGATCATAGATTTGGAGCTCAAGGTGACCTTAGAAGTTGTCTAATCCAAATCACCCTCCATTTTTCAGTTGGATTATCTGAGGCCTAGGAGGGATAAGTAACTTATCCAAGATCACAAGGCTCTGAAATAGTAGTCCTTAAGTCATTCATCTGAATCCAAAATCCTTTTCCCATAAAAAACATAGTTTACACATCCATTTCCTCAAAATTACACCATAAGGGAGGTAATGCAAGTTGTTGTTATCCCCATTTTGCAAAAGAGGCTTAGAATGATTATAAAGCATTTCATCACTGCCACCCAGGCAGAAGAGTCAGACCTCCAATCCAGGTTCTGTCACTCCAAAGTGAGTCCTCACATTATTATAAAATGCTAACTTTACACAAATACTCATAGGCAGTTAGGTGAAATAAGGTCTAAGTGTGCTGAATTTGGAGCCAGAAAGACCTGATTTCAAATTCTTCATCAGACCTTTACTAGTTATGTTACTTAGCATCTTTTAGCCTCAGTTTGTTCATATGTAATACAGGCATACTAATAACACCTACTTCACAGGGTTATTGGGAGGCTCATATGAGACCAAGTACAAAAAAAAGAATTTGCTTTGTAAAGAGGATATGTTCTAGAGAAGCACAAAACTTAGTGACACATAAATCTTCACTATCAGAATCATAAATAGGATAGACATACACATACACAGATGTCCAGACAATATCGTCAGAATTTTTTAGAACAAAACAGAGCCACCCTGCTTAGAGTTAGTAATGCATCCCACTAAATAGCCTGATTAACCCTTTTAGGAAGCCGGGCATCCCAGATTTATAGGTGGTCCACCGGAATCCACAGGATGAACAGCTTTTTAATAAGCCTCTTCACACACAAGAGACAAGCTCAATGGATGTAGGCGACCATGGGAAGCTGGATTTTGCCAGCAAAGCTGTTAAAAATCTCAGCAGGAACCCTATGAAGCCAACTCAGCCATAAATCTATCCATCAAGGCTTTACTGTTAAAAATCAAATAGCTTTACTTCTTGCTTCAGTTTGAACATGGAGCTTTGGCAATGGACGAGAGGGTAAAGAAGTAACCGGTGGATGATTTTTGTTGTTCTCCTCATCCTTGTTTTGCTTTGAATTTTTTTAGTAGTTTACAGCTTATGATCATAAAATGAAGCTCCCTTTGGGATTTCCAGTACAATCCTGTGCTGTGCAACCATTTTTAGACTCCGTGGTGCCACAAAATGGTTCAATAGTTCTTAGAGAAATGAGCAATACAGATCTCTGAGTCATGCAAATGGGACTTACATCCAGCTGGATAACTAGCTGGAAGAATTGATATGTGAGTGGGAAATCAAAGCCTTGCTGTCTGTTTTATGGACTGAAAAATCCTATGCCAGGAAGATGCTCTTCAGAGCTTTCATTGGCAAGTTGTCCATAGGTCAGTGCTGTCCATTATAACACATTCCGGAGATGTAAAAAAACTGCCTCACAGTAAGGATTTATGGGCCACCAAACATCAGGAAACCACACTGCATGCAATTATCAAAAAGCCTGCTGTTACCAGAGGAATGCCAGCTAAGCCATGGAATTCTATTCACTGCCCCTAGGCACCTACTTGCTTTGGACTGCCCATTGTGGTTTACATAGTACTAGTATATTCAAGATGATTGATAGCTCTTCAGGGCAAGACTCCTCCTTACCCCCCATTTTGGCAGTTAGCAAGCTCTGCCTATAGATCTTTATTGACTTAGATGAGCTATTATTTATTACTAGCTTTAATCCACTGAAATTTAAGAGGACAGAGGAGGAAGAAAAGAAAGTGTGTTAGAGAGAAGCATAGCATGCAATATTTAGAAAAGAGAATGTTTTAGTCAGAGAAAAGATAGGCATAAGACAGTTGTAGAAAATATGCAGCATTCTTGACTGGTAGGTCTAAAAAAGAGCTGCCCCAAAGAATTAGGTGTTCTACAGTGTACTATTTCCAGCAGCGGGTAAAATATTATTTTAGAAAGAAGTCAATTTGGGGCAAGAATTCATAATAACAAGTAATCACAGATTGCAATAATATTTCTTGAGGTAACGGGAAGGAATTCATTTCCAGGGCTTTAAGATGAATTGATTGCATCAGATTTAGGGAAATGCAGGATATAGGCATCATAGGAGGTATCTAAGGGTTGGAAGATATTGTCAACAATAGGGACCAGGAAGAGGGCCAAGTGGGGCAGGTGTATGGATGATATCGACAGGTCCTTTCTTCAATTCTCATCCTTCACATCATTTCTTAGAGACACTTTTCAATAATTGTCCCCCATAAAGGACCCAGTCTTATTTAGTTTGGTTGGATTTTTGTCCATAAAGTCTTAATTTTTTAAATTAAAGGATCCTACAAGGGTCATTTGCTTTGCTTCCTATAAAAATCAATGCCCAGAACTCCTATGTTATCCTTTTGTTAAGGAATGCTGAGCTCCAATTTCTTCAATGCATCTTGTTCCATGACATGATGGCACTGTTAGTACAGCTATAAATTCTGCACATGAGGGCCATGTAGGTTAATGGAGACACTCCCCTTTCTCAAATCTGTTCTTCATACCAGTGCTAAAATAATCTTATTTAACTTACTTAGCTAGAAATATAATCACATCAATCCTCTACTCAAAAATCTTTGGGGGGGGGGGAGGGCAGCTAGGTGGATAGAGCACTGGCCCTGGATTCAGGAGTACCTGAGTTCAAATCTGGCCTCAGACACTTGACACTTACTAGCTGTGTGACCCTGGGAAAGTCACTTAACCCCCATTGCTCCACAAACCTCCCCCCCAAAAAAATCCTTAGGGGTCCCATTATCAAATGAGTAACATGCAAAGTTCTGTGCCAGAAGTTCAGGGTCCTCCATGATATTGATCTACTTTACTAATATATAACTTTCTTTGATATACTCCATGTTCTAGCCAAGTAGACTACTATCTACCCACCAAAATTGCAACTGTGCTACTTTGCCACCATATTTTTTATTATATTTTTACCTCTGCCTGGAATGTTTATACTTTAACCTGCTGAATTTATGCCCATTGTTTAAAATTTAATGCAAGTGTTACTTCCTCATTGAATGTCCCATAATTTACCCCTCAACAAGTCAGTAATTACCTTGTCCCTCAGACCTCACAGAGAACTTTTGTTTAGGCATTTCCTAATAGATTTGTCATATAATTTTGCATATTACAGTTACTGGTCTTCCTGTCTTCCTACTGACTGAAAACTTCATGTAGGTAGGGGGCCATATTGTGTTTATATGTACATGTATGTATATGTATATATGTGTGTATGTATGTAATATATACATATATAAATGGAGAGAAAGGAGATGTGAAATACATAGATATATAGACACATATGTACTTAAAAATAGATTATATACACATACACATATGTATGTACATAGATAAAAGATAGATAGATAGACAGACAGATAGAGTTCAGGATTTAGCAAATGCTCAAAAAACGGAACTGCTAAAAAAAAGATGGGAGCATCTAATTCTTGTCCCAAACTACCTGGCACTTAAAAGTAAAAACCATAACTGATTCTTGAAATCTGCCTCCCATGCCTGCCACAGTACCACATGCTTTGGCCAAAAGCTTACCATTTTTGTCTGTCTTTTCTCCAAAAGCATCAACGGTGCCATCTGGGTGAAGACGGACAAAGCCTCCACTAAGTCGGTTGTAGAACTGAAGAGTGTTTCCTTTCATCAATTTCCAACTTTCAACAGCCCACTGATTAAATAAGAAGAAGAAGAAGACATACAACAACAACCAAAACAAAAAACATGAAAACTAATATGAGAAGGCACAGGGGGTAAATGTCACATAGAAAAACTTCATACAAAATCCATGTGCTGTTTTGTTTTACCACATTAAATGGCTATTTGAAAATTGATACACTAATTTAAGACTCAAAACAAAATGCTTACAGCTTCTTTTCTTTGAAGTTCTAACTTCTGCCCTGTGGAGATAAAAGAAGGAAAAGGCTGTTAACTTTAGCAATGTCATGGCTTCTGTAATCACATTAGTAAAACCAAATTCCACAAGACATTTGGGTGCTCAGCACTTACTCCCAAAGAAGGTACTGTTATCACTAGGGTACAATTCTCTAATAATTTTTCCATCATCCTGCCCATGATCCAGCCATCTATGAAGAGAAAAGAACTCAATTATGTTTAGTGTTCACAATGACCTATCTTTGACACTTAGCCATCCAAGTCTAAAATAGTAGATAGAAGAGATTAGCAAGAGTAATCCATTTCTATTGGGTACAGGGAAAGGAAGGGAGAAGAATTGTGTAAAACCAAGAGGGGAATAACTGGTTCTCTATCTGAAGCAATCACAGAAGTCCACAAGCAGCCAGGAGAATAAACCTGTTCTGCCAGGATTAAGGTCAGATTAATTCACTGAATTAACAGTCCTAATGAAGTCAAGGTCATTAAGTCAATGTCACCTGGGACAGAGTGCATTGCTTTGTTACTTGGACACAAAAACTATAGTCCTAGCTCTGATCAGTGATATCACAAATACACTATTAGAGAAGGAAACAGAAAGGAGAGAATTTAAATTAAAATAGGCCAGAATTATAGAATTTTAAAATTTTTTCTACATGAAAAGATTAAAAAATAATAATAAACTAACCAGGTATAAATTACCAGGGACCAGGTACAATAGAAAGTATCTAATTGTCAAATATACAAAAATTATGAACATATCACATGGGAGTACCCTGAGTTAAATTGCATACATACACACACTGATACCTGTGACACAAGAAGGCATATTCGAGATCTGTGGTAGGGTCTCTGATCACAATATCATCAAGAAACCAACCATTTCCTAAATTCAAATTGAAAGAAAGGAAAATTTAATGTTAATATAAATAATTAATGGATAAGGTTGATATTCAAGAAGAATTAATATGGTTTTAGATGCAAGGTGAATGTAAAGTTCTCATTAAACAAATAATGAGCTGGTTGGTTTTAGAAAAACATAGAAAGACTTGCATAAAATAATAAAGAGTGAAATGAGCTAAACCAACAAATGTTGTATATAGTAACAGCACTATTGCTCAAAGAACAACTGTGAATGACAAAGTTATTCCGAATATTACAAATACTCAAATCTACTACAAAGCACCCATGCAGGAAGATGCCATTAACCTCCAGAGAAAAAACTGATAAACAGAAATATGCATAATATGGTTGGGTGTGTGTGTGTGTGTGTGTGTGTGTGTGTGTGTGTGTGTGTGTGTGTGTGTGAAATGGTGGCCTTCTATAGTGTGGAATGAAGAAGGAGAGAGAGAGAGTTAAGAGTTTAAAATGTAGCAAAAAATTAATTTAATTTAAACTAAAAAAGTTAAACATAGAAAAGAAATTTCAAATAGCATATAAACAAGGTATATCAGAATTTTAATTATTGCCAACACTAGTCTGATTTTTTGTGATATATGTTTTAATATGACTTTCAAAACTGCTGAATTTGTTTAAAAATTTTTTTAAAGAAAGATTTATTAAACATTCACATTAAAGCAAAGCATTAAGCTAAATGCTCAGTGATGCAGTGATGAATAAGAAACTATCTGTGCTCTCTCAACCTGATTACAGTCTAATTGGGGAGATAAGGAATGCATTCAAATAACTAAAGTATGAATCATAATATGATACCAAGTACATATTATAGGCCCTGTGAGGGACTATGTCATCAGAGAATCAGCCTAGTAATGTTTGAAGGAATTCATCACCAACATGAATTGAAGATACTTTTTTTTATCCATAGCCACTTTTGAAGCCCATTAACCAAGGCATAGAAGGACTGCACTTTGCACTGGTGGAGAGGGTATCCACACCAATGAAATCACAGGTACTTTAAGCATTGAAGCATTGAGGTAAGTACATCAGAGAGGTACAAAGTGCACAGAGGAGATATGAGGAGGCAGAGATTACTTCTTGCTACAAGGATCAGGGAAGAATGTGGAAAACATTCTAAAGTGACTGGTAAATAATAGCATAAAATGCATTCAATATGCTGGCCATAAATTCCCATAAAAATATACCCTTGCTGAATAAATGGTGATTTTAACATTCTTGCTTCAAATATTTGTACAAAGTTATGAAAGATGAAACTTAAACAAGATTTTTTTTAAATATAAAAATAACATTGCCAAAAGAGAAGTGGTCATTTGATAAGAACAAAGGATTCTCAAAAGAAAAATTGCAAACTTGAAAAAATTATATCAGTAAAAACAAAAAAGCATATAATAAGTACCTGTGATGTGCCAAGCACTATGTTAAGGGGTGGGAATACAGAGAAGGGCAAAAAATAGTCCCTGCCCTCAAGGAGCTCACAGTCTAATGGTAAAGACAACATGAAAATAACTATGTACAAACAAGGTATAAACAGCATAAAGTGGAGATGATCTATCAAAAGGAAAATACTAGCATTAAGGAGTATCGGGAAAGGATAAGTAGATGAAAAATAGATCCAAATTACCAAAAATAACAGAAATGTAAATGCTTCAAAACAACTCTGAGGTTTGACATGACATCCACCAAATTAGTGAAGGTGAAAAAAAAAAAGATTCAAGTGATCAAGGTTGGGAAGCTCTGGTGACAGGCACATCAATGCCCACTTTTTCTCACCTGGCTCTACTACTTTGGGACTTAATTGACTTTTCTACCATCCCTCCATATCAGTCAGGTACCTTCCCCAGCACATACATACACCCCTTTTTCAAGTCCCTTTTGTGTGTTGTCTTTCCCACTTAGATTGTAAACTCCTTCAGGACAAGAAATGTCTTTCTTTTTTTGTACTTGCCTACCCAGGACTTAACACAGTGCCTGTCACAAAGTAAGTGCTTAATAAATGTTGACTGACTGATTATGCATTGAGCTGTGATTTGGTACAACCATTCTAGAAATCGATTTGTAATTATGCTAATAAAAACTAAACCCAGTGCTGGGTGAGTATATATAGGCCAAGTATATCAATGACAAAAAGCAAGGCTAATTTGTAGAGGTAGGGGTACATGGCTATGAAACATTGCATATAACTCTAACATCAGATTTTTTTAAGTATGTTGATAGTTTTGTTGATTTTTTATTTAGAAAATTCATTTTTATGATGGCGTCTCTCTGGGAGGATGGAAAAGGACAGAACATGAATAAAAATAGATGATATAAAAACAAATATATCAGTAAAACAGATTAAAATATGGCTCTATTATAAGTAAATTACAGTTTCAATAATTTTGTTTCTAAAATACACCAAAAGTGTGTGACACTGGGAAAGTCACTTAATCCTCATTGCCCCTCAGAAAAAAAGATCCAATCTAAAATACACCAAAAGATACTAAAGATGAAAGCTAAACATGTTCTTTGAAAATATTTTCATACTAGACCAAAAGCTATGAATCAATGCATAAGTAATCAATCAACATGAATTATGGTAATAATATTAATAATATTTATCATTTATATTTCCTTTAAAGATTGCAAAGTGATTCACATATATCTTGTTTAATCTCATAGCAACCCTGGAAGACATATATTCCTATTTTGCAGATAAGGAAACTGAAGTAGAAAGAGGCTAAGTGAAAAATCTGGAAATAACACCTAAGTTTCTAAGGCAGGACTTGACCTGGCTCCAAGGCCAGCACTCCTTTTACTGATACTTCCTAGCCACGAGCCAATGGGCAAGTCATTTTTACTCTCTGAGATTGCGTCTTGAGCTGAGAAATGAAGATAATAATACCTATAGTATCTAAATCCGAAGATTGCTGTGGAATTCAAATCAGGTAATGTACTGAAAATATCTTGCAAACCTTGAAGTGCAGTGTTCATATCAACTAGCATCATTATTACCCAAATCTCTCCAGACTCCAAGACCAGAGCTCTTTCCTCCTTTATACACCTCACACTGCCTTCAGGAACACAGGAAGAAATAACAGCTTCTGTGAGATCAGACTTATACACCATAATATATTAAGTGATGACAAATGTCACAGTTCCACCACCTGAAGGGATGAACTTCAAAATTTAATCCTGGGCTTCTGCTGTCAATCAGGCTCATCACCTCAGGATTCAGGTAATGTGATCCCCGCTTAAACATAGAATCAATAGGTTACAGATAGCATCAGTCAATACCAGACATCTCATCAGAAGAGGGATACTTCTACAAATAACAATTAAGATTTGGTAGCTGGTTTTCCATTTTTCCCCCTGAAATTCAACTTTAGGTAATTTAGAGTCTTAAGTGTTAGATGTATGTATAACAAGTAAGTATATAAAGTTCTATATGGTAAAAAAAAATATATGAGATTTTTGCTTGAACTCCCCTTAAGGAGAGTCTTGAAATTATCAGATGAAATTTTGGAAAAGGAAAGAGCCACAGTTTACAGTATTCTGAGGCCAATTTCATAGAAGTTTATGAGACCTGGCTATGTATGAAATGTCCATTTTCTTTTTTCTTTCTTCATTTCTTGGTTAAAAGGTATTTAGAAAATATATATATACCTATCTAAAATCTAATGAACATTTGGAGAGGTTATTTAGAATTTACACAATAAGATAATTTGCTTTTTTTATAAACACAAAATATCTCAGTCATATTACTGGACATCAATATTTTATAAATGCACTTAGTATTTCTCACAAATACAGTAAACACTGGTCAGTACTTGCTAACACTATGTAGAAATGTCTCACCTGAGCCAAGTCCATCATGTGCTATAACAACTTTGTACAAATACCCAAGATGCACAGCTTCAAGGGAGAAGATGTCAGTCTGCAACCAATTAATAAAATCATAATTAGATCTAGGTGATATTTCCAGCTTTCTAACAACACTGTAAAGTAAGATAATATTAAAATGGGTAAGGAAAAATTGAATTCATTGACATGATTCTAATGAGATGAGAAATAAAGGAACAAAAGAGCAACAAAATTTTATGAGTATAAGCATAAATTTTCAAATATTTATTTTCCTCATTTTATCAATGCATAAATAATAAGGGTATATATAAGTGGTAATTATATGCAATTATAATTACATAAATATTTTGCTGTAATAATGATTTCTTCAAATGTTTAGGAGCTTATATTTATTTCAACACTGTAATCTTTACCTCAGAAACAATACTGTTAGACCAGCCTAGACTACATTAATCCAAAGGAATTTTAGGGTATTAAATATGCATAAAAAGGCATATTTTTTGATGTGGCCAATATGCTTTGCTTAACTATGTTTTGCTTAACTACGCATATTTGTTAAAAAAGTTTTGAGGTTTTTCCCAAAGGGGGAGGGTGGAAAGGGGAGAAAATAAATGCTTTTTAATTTTAAAAATATATAAAATTTATTTTAAATGAAACAGATTTTATAATTTTGATACAAATGAGAGCAGAGCTTTGGTGAAAGAGATCACAATTCCTTCAAGTCCTCAATTACTGTTACACTAAAAAATGGACATACCTACCTTGTTGTGGTTTATACATGCCTAATACAGAAAGAAGTGAAAAATATCAAGATACTTTTTTATGAAAATCAATATAACAATTTGGTCCTGGCTTAGACCCAGGAAGATACAAGTCCCTATTACTGGAAGACCAGAAAACTAAGATGAAAACAAAACACCTGCAAGATTTTCTCTTTCTTTTATGTCTTTAGGGTATATAACTAGTAGTGGTATTGATGGGACAAAGGGTATGTACAGTTTAATAGCTTTGGGGATATATTTCAAATACCTTAGCACAATGGTGAACCAATTCATAGCTTCACCAACAGTACTTTTGCCTGTTTTCCCACACTCCTTCCAGCATTTGTCATTTTCCTTTCTTTGTCAACTATGCCAATCTGATGAGTGTGAGGCAGAACATCAAATTTTCTATAGTTTCTATTTCTCCAATCATTCATGATTTAGAGCATTTTAATATGGTTACTGGCAGCTTGTATTTCTTCATTTGAAAATTACCTGTTCCTATCCTTTGACCATTTATTTCAAACAGTTCTTTCTATATCTTGAATATACAAATTTCATCAGAGAAACTTATCATAAGTAACCTGTTTCCCTTCTAAAATTAACTACATATGATTTGTTTATGCAGGAAACTTTTAAATTTTTATATAATCAAAATTGTCTATTTTATTTTGTGTGATCCTAACGCCTGTTTAGTTATGAACTCTTCTCCTATCTACAGATCCAAAAGGTAATATCTTCATTCTTTCTCTAAATTCTTTATAATGGGATTATTTATATTTAAGTCACATGTCTATTTGGACCTTATATTAGCATATAGGGTGAAGCACTACTCTTCAATATTTCAGATTTATGATTTCACCTCTGATTCTACTAGAGCAGATCATAGCCTCTCCACACATTAATGAGCAATCAAATGAGTTATTAGAGCAAAAAACAAAAAACAAACAAAAAAACCAAAAGGATCATGTCATGGTCACGCCTGTGGTGGGGAGCCCCCCCAAACTTAGATGGTTTGAGCATAAGAGGCAGTGTAGCCCCTCTGCCAGCACATATGCAAATCCTTTCCAGATAGAGAATCCATTCCAGAGCCTGTGCTCCACTGCCATGCCCTTAAAGAACACACTGCCCACTTCAAGCCCTAACAAGGAATCAAAGATGGACTTCAGCAGAAGAACAAACACCCAGGAGAGCTATGAACAAACATGCTTTGTGACAGATCATTTTTGCTTGATAAAATGAATGCAAATACAGCATGTACTTAAATATAGCATGAAATCCACATTGTGCATCCATTACCTAGTAATAATTATTATATATTCACAGTGAACAATAAATGTTAAAACAAATATGTGGAGAATAATTATTACCAATCATCTAATGTAAAAGTAGGGTTTGTGGTGGTATTGTTTGTGTAAGATTTAGAGAAGTGGATTTTGCTCACTCACTTGTCCTTTCAAAAATTTCTTGGGGTTCTTTGATCTAAACAGTTGCCTGGAACCTGTATCTCCTTTCTCTCCATAGATAGAAATGTAGACTCTGGATTCTGTCCCAGCATTCCACTGTTCTCCTGTTGTCAGACGTACCTCATACACTGTCACTGATGAGAAAAGGAAACTATGCTTTACATCCCAAATACTGCTGACTTGAGAGAATCATATGGACATAAGAAAAAAATCATCTACATCCATCAATTGTAATGGGTACCAGTGCAGAGTTTGCATTTTCATAAGAAATGTTTTCTGGTATAAAATGCAGTGAGGTAAAACCTTGTTTTGATTGCATGTATATTTTCTCTGGGTTGTCACAATGGGAAATGGAAATTGAAATCCAGTGTAAATGAACCACAGTTTAACACTAAAGCTCTATTTAGAGTAATTACAAGGCAAAATATTTTTCTTTTAAAAAATCTATGTAAATCTAGGATCTTAGGTACTTCCCAGCATGTACTAAGCATTAGAAGAGGCATTAACTTCACTTTTTAGACCTGCCAATATGCTTAGTCTCCCCTGAAGTATGAACAACCTGCCACAGAGCTTAGTGTCTTCAAGATTTCATTTCCTCTTTTTCCAAATAGATGGTGTTGCTTGAACGTGCCATAAATAGTGATTGTGGATCACTCTCATGATCATAGTCAGAATGACAATTCTTTTACTTTCCGGATGGGAATTTAGGAAGGGAATAGGTAAGATAAATAAACTGGCTTCAGATTCTTCCGTAATATATTCACATGTACTCCGTCAATTGAAAGAGATGACGGTTGTTTCATTAAAATGGCACTCCACCTTGAGAAAGACAGAAACATCTATGTTTTGGCTCACAGCCTTCTCCAGTCATATTCATTGTAAAATCATCTTGAGGCATACATTTCAAACACCAGGAGAGCACATAAATATAATATTTCTTTCTTTTGCCTGACATAATAATGACTGTCTCATTCTTTCTCCTCCATGTATATAAAGGAAAACAATATCACAAACAAGAAGATAAAGCTATGTCATGTAATTCTTCCTTTGTGATTTATCTTATTGAATGTCTCTGGCTCTCTTTTTCTACCTCAAGTCTCTGTCTCTTTCTTTGCCCCTGGTCTCTCTCTCTCTCTCTCTCTCTCTCTCTCTCTCTCTCTCTCTCTCTCTCTCTCTCTCTCTCTCTCTCTCTCTGTCATTTCTCTCTCATCTCTTTCTCCTCTTCTGAGGGGTGGCATTGCATGTGGTACTGATCAGAGAAACTTTCATTTAATGGTAACTTCTTTAATAGCCTCTAAACATGAGACACCAGATTTTATTCAAGGGCCTTTGAGCTCCCCGTCATCTTTCTCACACAATGCTGCCCCCTAGGGATCAAACATTCCAGAATTAGAGTCAGTGTTTTTAAAGGCTAGAAGACACAGCAATTTTTAGACAAGAGCAACAAGAAGCCACTTGGCTTTGGCAGCCAAGCGCTGTCAGTTCTGTTTAAAGTTTTATCTTCCCTTACCTGGAAGGATTGGCTGGCCTTTTGGAAAAACAGGCAATTCCCGGCAGATTTCCCCATCCTCTCGATCTTGAGCCAACCAACGACAAACAGGGATAAAAAACTTTTCCCCTGAGACAAGGTTCTGCAATTTTATCTGGAATGGCAACAATGTGATGCATGGAGGAAATGTAATGTAATAAAATGACAGAGTTTGATAAACTGCCCCTCCCCAATACACATGGAAATCTTTAATTACATTTAACACATCAGGGATTTCATCATTTGAAGAGATGAGTAATGATACCCTTTTTGCACATTCATGCCAAGTAGAACGGCAATCCCTTTAGCCTCACAAAGGCACTCCTTAAATAAAATATGCCAATTTATACCTAAAACACTGCATATTGGATAGTCTTCCGTACCTGGAAGATACTCTCCTTAGACTCATAGGTCTAGAGTTAGAAGGATCATTAGAAGCCATCTGATCTAACTTTTGTTTTACAAATGAGGAAACTGAGATCTAGGGATGTCAAATATTTTGTTCAAGATCACACAGGTAATGAGCATCAGAGAGAGAATTTGGACAAGGATTCTCTAACTCAAGAATCAATGTTATTTCCACTGTACCATACTCCTCTCTACATCAAGTACTCCACAATCCATAGACACTGTTGTTCTTCACTTCCTCTCCTAAGTTCTTGGGATACAAATCTAAAAGCGAGTCTGTCCCTAACCTCAAAGAGTTTCCATTCTAATAGGGAGAGGGAATATACATAATAAGGCATAGCTGAAAGGTGACTAGGCTCACACGTCTCACGGTTGTAGTGTTAAGGCAAATGGCAAGGTCTGGGTTTCCAGAAGACAGAAAGGCAAAGAAAATGAACTTTCATCACATTCATCTCCTAGGTCATGAACTCTATGAGAATGGGAATTATCATTGTAATGTTAATATTGCCCCTAAGACATTAAACCATAAAAGGAGCTTAATAAATATTTGTTGAAGATAATGACAATGATGCTGACTCTGATACAAGTAGATATAAACTAGGGACGACCAAATTGGAGAGTCATTGAGAAAATAACAAAGAAAGGCAAAATGAATATTCAGTAAAAAAAATGTTATAAATTCTTGCTCTGAAACACTATGTAACCTTGGGCAAATTGCTTAACCTCTCTGTCTCAGCACCCCATCTTCATAATGGTTATGGTAATAGTTGCCCCCTATCAGTCTCATGGGGATAGCAAGAAGACTAATTATAACTTTGGAAAAAAATTGCTTTGTCCTACTGTGAGAGCAGAAAGACAAGTTATTATTACTATAGATATTCATGTATTAAATTGACATCACATTTCTAAACCTTATACAGTATAAAACGTATCAATGTGATGTGAAAAGCTAGGAAGTAATTCTTCATTTTGAGCTCTAATAGCTTTATCCTCTCTCTTCATAAAGTTAGATAAGCTTCTCATCCTGCTTCAGGCTCCTTCAGACTTTAGTCTAAGATGATGATTTTATTAACTGTTATATATTCTTTCTGCTAATGGAATAAACAATCTGTTCTTGTCTCCTATGAATTTTTCATTAATTTTCTCACTTACTATGACACCACACAGAAATAAAACATTTGCCAGGCAAATTACCAAGGATTTGCATAGCAGGTTACTTTGCATTTTAGATTTTTTTTTCAATTTACAACATAATTTATCTCCCAAAATGTGAAAATAATATACCCAACATAAAAGAGGTAAAAACGGCGGCAATAGGCAGGAGAAGCTGTGGTACTGGTGATCTTCATCTATTAAGAATCACAAAAATATGTCAAATTTTAAATTGTGAAAGTCAAAGGTTCCGCTGTCTCCCATAGAAATAATGAAAAGAACTTTCTTTAACAGAATTAATAAGCAAAAGGATATTAAGAGGCAGAAGGGAATGCTAAATGGTGTCAGGAGGCTAGAAGTCAGAAAAAATTGACTCAGAAAAAGGGAAGAAATGAGACCCCTGAAACACTTGGAGCTAAGCTAGGTATAGAGGTAGCTAGGTGGCACAGTGGATGAAGTGCTGGGTCTTCAATGAGAAAGACTCATCTTTGTGAGTTCAAATCAGGCCCCAGAAACTTACCAGCTACCTGACCCTGGACAAGTCACTTCACCCTGTCTGCCTCAGTTTCTTCATCTGTAAAATGAGCTGGGGAAGGAAATAGCAAGCCACTCCAGGATATCTGCCAAGAAAACTCCAAATAGGGACACAATGAGTTGGACACGAGTGAGCAACAACATAAGGTTCTTCCCACAAAGTAAGAAACTAGAACCTCTCAGGAATAAGGCCCTACTCGTTCTCCAAGACATGCCTCACAGGTACCTTCAGGAGAGAGACTATCCAGTCATAAATTGTAAGAGGAAGGATATAGACAAGTAATAGTTGGTGGCATCACCCTCTAAAGGTTGGTCATTTGTCAATATGAAAATAAATCTGTTCCTTCCTGGTGCATGGATAATGTTAAGGAAATAAAAAAGTCCATGCTTTAAAGACTGCAAAGCACTTTATATACCTTAACCTCATTTGAGTTTATCAATAACCTTTTGAAGTAGATATTGTGGGCCATCATTACCTCTGTTTTACTGAAAGGGAAGTTGAGAGTCAGAAAGGAGAAATAACTTCCCATTTGTAATTAGGGGTAAACTTCAATTGCATGAAAAGAAAAGGAAGATAAAGGAAAGAAAAGAAGGAAAGGAAATGAAGGGAAGGTAGGGAAGGGAATGGAACAGAACGGAATGGAATGAAAGGGAAGGGAAGGAGAAAGGGGAAAGAACGGAGAGAGGGAAACATGGGAAAAAGGAGGGGAAGGAGAGGCAGAGACAGAGAAACAGACAGAGATTGAGGCTGAGAGACAAGGAAACAAAGACCAAATATAACATTCATAGAGACCTTTCTCCTGAAAAATAAAGCTTCGTACAGAGGGTTCGAAACCTTATACACAAAAGAAACATGATGTTATCAATTAACACAATTTGTAGGTTGCAAGGGAGGCCAGGAACATTTTTAAAGAATAGAACATACAGAAGATGCTTCTGTCTTTACTTCTGTGAACTATTTCACAGTCCTGTGATTGTGCCTAGTGAGGACAAAGTGTCCTAAAGCTTAAAATAACTGATTTAATTTCCAAGGTTACCTACTTCTCCCAAAAGGTAAAACTCACTGTTTAATTAAGAACTGGAGCTTTTTATGTCTTTATCAATACAGACAAGGAAGAGAGCATCCCAAGACGTGTTGGTGATGCATATGGGAACAAACAATTCTGGCAGAATGAACCTAGAAGTTTCTGCTAGGAATCATGCCACAGGGCCACAGGTGGTACTCTCAACGTTTCTGACAATTAGGGACTTCAGAGAACAAAAAGTATTTAGGAAGTCTAAGGATAGCATTTGGATTTCTGTACCATATCTTAAAATATAAGAATAATGGACAGCCAAAAATAGAGTAGTAATATGTTCCTATAACCTTGAAAATCTTAAACTGAAAAAGGAAGCTAAAGGGAGAAAACTCTGGCAATATATATTTTCATCATCATCATCATAAAGAGCTACCATTTATATAGTACTTTCAAGTTTGAAATGTATTTTATAAATATTATCCCATTGTGTCATCACAACCACCCTAGGAGGCAAGTGCTACTATTATCTGATTTTACAGGTGAGAAATTGAGACAGAAGTTAAGTGACTTATCTAGGGTCACACAGCTAGAATGAGAACAGATTTTTAATCAGTGCTCTATCTACTGTGCTACCTAGGTGCATGTTCATAAAAAGCATATCATGATCTAGATGTCATTCTTCATCTATTCAGTATTTTTCTCATGTGTAATTATCTCAAAATCCTTTAAGTGATCATAGATTTCACTTAGGGGGCACTGCAGTTTTCCAGAGCTTGGTGTAATCAAGACAATGCCATCTATGGAAGAATATCCATAGAATACTCCATAGAATAATAATAATCCATAGAACCTCACTACCCACAGGAATTTTTCTCTTTATTAGGACTCTGCACTGTACAATGGTCAAGACAGTTGTAGACATTTTTTTGTTGTTTTTTTGTTTTGTTTTGTTTTGTTTTGTTTTGTGAGGCAGTTGGGGTTAAGTGACTTGTCCAGGGTCACACAGCCAGTAAGTGTTAAGTGTCTGAGGCCGGATCTGAACTCAAGTCCTCCTGACTCCAGGGCCAGTGCTCTATCCACTGTGCCATCTAGCTGCCCCAGTTGTAGACACTTTTTGATGAACATACATTTCCCCTCTTAGTACCTCACTTATTATTAATAATCTGTGGCTTGCCAAAAAATTTATCTCTGTTGTTATATCTTTCAAGGAATTTCATATGATTTTCATCTATGCGTGAAAGATTCCTTGTTAGAGCAAAGTTTTCAAAACAGTATTTTGCTCCTCCAAATTGAATGCTTTTTGAATGTCAACAACCAGTAAGCACAATGGATGGTTGTATCCTTTCCTCCTTTCTTTGTCAATTGTAGGACTATAATAATAACAATAATAATAATAATAACTGTTATATAGTGGTTTAAACCTTATAAAGTGTCTTATTACAGCCTCACAACAACCCCACATTATCATCTCCATTTTTATAGATGGGGCAACTTTATCTAAAAAGACTAAGGAGTTCTTTCTCATGGTCCCAAAGCTACTGTTAGGAGTAGGATTTAAACATGGGTATTCTGATCTCTAAGTCTATCATTGTATCTAAATGCCCAACTTCCCATAAAGATGTGGTCTATTGGTCATTATCAGCCACAAAATCCTGCTTGTCTAGAGAGCAATCTGGAATTATGCTAAAAGAGTTATTAAACTACCTATGACCCAGCAATACCACTATTAGGTCTATTTCCAAAGATGACTGGGGAAAAAAGAAAAGAACCTATATGTTTGAAAACGTTTATAGCAACTTTCATTGTTGTGACAAAGAACTGAAAATTGCAGGGATGCCCATCAATTATGGAATGGCTAAACAAACCATGGTATATGATAGTGATGGAACACTAGTATGCTATTAGAATTGATGATTTCAATGATCTTAGAAAACCATGGGAAAAGCATGCACAAAATAAAGAAGAGCAAAATGAACAGAACTAAGAGAACATTGCATACAGTAACTGCAATATTGTTTTAAGAATGTCTTTGAATGAATAAGACATTTTGATTATTATAAATGCCCAAATTAACCATAAAGGATATATGAAGAAAGACACTATCTGCATCCAGAGAAAGAACTGAAAAACAGAGTATGTATAGAATAATTTTACGTATATATAGATAGATATAGAGATCTTGATCTAGATGTATAGACATAGATAGACATAGACATAGACAGAGACAGAGACATAGACATAGACATAGATATAGATATAAATTTGTGTCTAATGGTAGCCATATCTAAGGTGAGGGGGAAAGGGGAAGAAGGAAATTTATATAACTTTGCTTTGTATTTAAAAGGAATAGCAAGTTAGTGAATTGCTGTTTCGTGTGAAATAATACTTTTATTATACAATGTTATAGAAATGTTCGTTTTATTCCATAAATTTAAAAAAATAAATATTTTGTAATCCTGCTTGTCCCTTTCTCATACCTTTTTCAATAATTTTATAATATATATGTAAATTATTCTTATAAAGATTTTGTAGAGATGAGAAATTGACATATTATTCTTTATTGATATTTATCAACTACCAATTTTAGTAATAATAACATCCATTCTTTCTTAAATTATTTTATATCTCTCATTCCACTTATTTTAAAAATCAGTTCTCAATGTCCTTTAAAATTGTTCGGCTTCTAGTATAGATCTTCTCTGTGCATATTTGGTTTAGCCTTGTTGCTCCCCTGGTTTTCTTTAGTGTAACTTCTATTTCCTCATGAATCACAACAGGGACTATGATATTATTGTGCAAATATGGTAGTTCCTTTGTCAGTGATGGAGAAAATTGTTTATTAAAAATGTCTTGGTAGATTTTTTTTCCATTTTTCATCTCTTTGTTATATTCCTTCCAGTTTAATCCTTAGGTGCTTACAAGATGATATGGCTTAATGGGGCCTATTGGCAAGCTTTCTATAAACTTGCTTGTTTGTTTGGGGTTTTTTCCCTCCAAGACATATCAAGGATTTGGAAGGAGATTATCTACAACCTACCATCTTCACATGCTCCAATTTTTTACATACAAGTTTATATTCTTTTTTTTTTTAACTTTTTTTTTTGGGGGGGGGGCAATGGGGGTTAAGTGACTTGCCCAGGGTCACACAGCTAGTAAATGTCTGAGGCTGGGTTTGAACTCAGGTCCTCCTGAATCCAAGGCTTATGCCTTATCCACTGCGCCACCTAGCTGCCCCCCAAGTTTATATTCTAAACTGTCATAGTCCTTGGCTACCATATTTCTACTTGAGAATGGTTCTAGGCTCTTTTGGACTCATTATAGCAATTGGTGCATTCATTAAACATTCTCAGATGATGATAAAATAGCATGTCACTATATTTTATTTTAGCCATTTTTCAATTTCTAAAAAGCATCAATAACTTATCTAAATAGGTAAAGTTAAAGCTATTCTGAATTGCAAGTCATATTCTTCTAAACTGTATTCTTTCTTCTAATTTATTGATTTGGGGGTTATTGATTTTTATGTTTGCTCTATCATATTGATGTCTGCATACAAACATCTGATTAAGAAATGACTCTCACTCTGATAATCATTCCTTTTTGGTTAGTCAAATGGAGGAAATTTATTTAGCATGTGTGCAGTCGGATTTTTCCTGGTGTTTATCACGTCCAGTGTCTATAAGCTTTCTTGAAAAAAAAGCATTTATGATATAGGTAATGAGCCATTTATAAGGTCTATATATCTTTGATTGCTATAATTATTTTTTAATTTCTGAGCCATGTTTCCTTTTGATGATGGTAATAGATTTTTAAAATTCAATTTATTTTATTTGAAGGTCCATATTCTATCACTCCCACCTTGACCCCCCATTGAAAAGCAAGAAAAACAAAGCCCCTGTAACAAACATATATGCATGGTCAAGCAAAACAAATTCCACATTAGACATGTTGGGGAAAAAATGAGAATCAATCTTCACTCTGAGTCTATCATTTCTCTGTCAGGAGATGAGGAGCATGTTCCATCATGGGTTCCTTGGAATTGTGGTTGGTCATTACGTTGATCAGAGTTCCTAAATCATTCAAAGTCATTTGTCTTAATAGTATTGTTATCACATAAGTTGTTCTGCTAGTTCTATTCACTTCACTTTTCCTCAGTTTATAATTCTTTACCACTATAAAAGGAGATAATATAAATAGTTTTTACATATGAATTCTTTTCCTCTTTCTATGATCTCTTTGGGGTATAAACCTAGTAGTACTATCACTGGGTCAAAGGGAATAAATAGTTTAATAGTTTTTTGAGAATAGTTTCAAATTGCTGTCCAGAATGGTTGAACCAATTCACAGTTCCCTAATAGTGAATTAATGTACCTGTTTTCCATTCCCCCTATAGTATTTGTCATTTTCCTTTTTTGGTAGTTTTGCTAAGCTGATGGGTATGAGGGAGAACCTGCATAGTTTTAATTTGCATTTATCTGATCATTGGCGATTTAGTTAACTTTTTCATTTTGCTATTTATTATTTGGATTTTTCCTCTAAAAATTATCTGTTTATATCCTTTGGCTATTTTGTCGGTTGGGAAATAGCTGAGCCATATTTTCTAACAATTTTGTGATTTTTTCTCTTCCATTTATCTTTGTATTTAAGTAACTGATTATCAAAGTAAATATTTATTTAATATGGAGGTTCTTTCCTATCAAGTTCTTTGTAGAATTTCTCTATTTGGGGGGCAGCTAGGTGGCACAGTAGATAGAGCACCGGCCCGGGAGTCAGGAGGACCTGAGTTCAAATCCAGCTTCAGACAGTTGATACTTACTAGCTGTGTGACCCTGGGCAAGTCACATATACCAATTGCCTTGCCAAAAAAAAAAAAGTCTCAAATTTCTCTATCTTATCATTCTCTATGAGAGATGCTGGTACATAATCTTCCACTATGGAGATCTTCTTGTTAATAACTAATATTGAAAAGTACAATATGATATTATCAAGAACACCAGGACATTATATTTTTGCTGCCCTTGGATACACAGTAAAATTAATATTACCAATTCTTTTTTTTTATTTCTGAAGCAAACCTATGAGCCACCTTTCTACACTGTCTTTTTGACTTCTGATTTCATTTATAGTAAGACCATCGAGGTTGATATGAGCCAATTCTTCTACTTATTCACTAGACAAGAATTATACATTTAGAGTAAAAACAGTTAAATTAGCATTAATAGATATAATTATCAGTATCCTCTGCCCCTATTCTCCCACTGTGCTTCCAGACCTACAGAAGGAGAAGGGGAAAACAGAGGATGGGAGCAATTTTATATTTTTCTTTTCATGTGTTGCTATGGTCAAATAATTCATCACCAAGTGGTCACCCTGATGACTGGCATGTTTGTACTTAGAGCTGGTTTTCAGAAAACATGCATAGTCCATTCTTAGAACCATCCTTGAAGCTATGCTACAACATTCCAGAACTTGTACTCTGCCATCTTGGACACATATCAGCTGTGTGATCCTGGGGCAATTCACTTGATCTCTCAGTGCTGCCATGTACTCTAAGATTAAAAGTTACAGCCAAATTGCCAATTTACATCATTGGAAGGCATCCCTCAACTGGAAATTCTGCCTACAGATGAAGCCACAGGTGTGGAACAAAAAACCTCCTAATGCTGCTTTGGTGAAATACTTTTTTTTCTCCAGTATGACATGAATGTCAATGAATCAGCAAGCTAGCAAAATGGATAGAGAGCTGGACTTGGCATCAAGAAGACTTGAAGTTCAAATTCCACCTCAAATAACCAGTTAACTATGTAATATCAGACAAATCGCTTAACTTTCTCTACCTCAGTTTTCTCTTTTGAGAGATGAGCAGAATAATAGAACCTACATCATAGGGTTGTTGTGATCAAATGAAATAACATGGGTAAATTGCTTTGAAAACTTCAAAGTGATTTATAATGCTAGCTATTGTTACAAATAAGCAGCTCAGTGGATAGAGTGTTGGGTCTAGAGTCAGGAAAACCTGAGTTCAAATCTGGCCTCAGACATTTACTAGCTGTGTGGCCCTGGGCAAGTCACTAACCTGTTTGCCTTAATCCAGTGGAGAAGGAAAGAGCAAACCACTTCTATATCTTTGCCAAGAAAATCCCACGGGCAGTATGGCCCATGGGGTCACACAGAATTAGATAAAAATGAAGGACTGAACAACAACAATTATTATAGATGTGAGTTATGCTCATGAATGTGTAGCACAGCTTTCTCAGGGCAATTTTTTAAATGAGCCAAATCCATGGTCAAAAGGATATAATGAAAGAAAAGGCCAATCTGGGACAACATACTCTTCCAGTCACAAAAAGGAAAGAAAAGCCATTTGCTATCATAGCAGGATGGCCAAAGGATGAAAAGTTGTTTGTATGGTCTCACCTCTTTACAGTGCCAGGCAGGAGAGAGACCAGAATTACTATGGCCAATGCGTATCTTATGGAGCTCTCCAATATCTCCAGTCTTCAGCTGTCAGGGAAGGGAAGGGAAGGGAAGGGAAGGGAAGGGAAGGGAAGGGAAGGGAAGGGAAGGGAAGGGAAGGGAAGGGAAGGGAAGGGAAGGGAAGGGAAGGGAAGGGAAGGGAAGGGAAGGGAAGGGAAGGGAAGGGAAGGGAAGGGAAGGGAAGGGAAGGGAAGGGAAGGGAAGGGAAGGGAAGGGAAGGGAAGGGAAGGGAAGGGAAGGGAAGGGAAGGGAAGGGAAGGGAAGGGAAGGGAAGGGAAGGGAAGGGAAGGGAAGGGAAGGGAAGGGAAGGGAAGGGAAGGGAAGGGAAGGGAAGGGAAGGGAAGGGAAGGGAAGGGAAGGGAAGGGAAGGGAAGGGAAGGGAAGGGAAGGGAAGGGAAGGGAAGGGAAGGGAAGGGAAGGGAAGGGAAGAGATCAATTCATAAAATTCATGGGAATACAGTTCCTGTAGCTACCTTACATTATAAGGCTGTGTTTGACATGTACAGTAGCGGATCATTATAAATACTTTTGTACCATAATTTTCAGTGTGACAATCAAGCACAGAAGAGAGATGATTTCAGCTAGTTTTGATACCATATGGAAAGGTCAAAGTCAACAGGTTCAGTCAAGAAGAATGATCACAATGCTTCTATAATGATTCTGCCCCCTCTTTCAGGACTCAGAGGAAGTTGGCTAGCTAAGTACAAAATGGTTAGTTGTATTTGACAAATAGGATTAGGTGGATGAGAAGGCCAGATTTAAGGTCTCTAAGCACTCTCCTCCCTGACGACAGGACTGACACAGTTCCCTTGGTAAACAAACTATCTTTTTTTAAAATTTATGGAATAACAATTATTTCTGTAACATAGTATAATAAAAATATGATTGCACATGAAATTACAAATCCATTATGTACAACTTACTGTTCCTTTTAAATATATATTAAAGTTAGCATGTAAATTTCTTTATTTTCCTTTTTTTCTCCCCCCCCCCTTGCCCTAGAGATGACTACCATTAGGCACAAATAGGTATCTATGTAAAATCATTCTCTACATACTTCTATTTATCAGTTCTTTCTCTGGAAGTAAAATGCATCTTTATTCCTATGTCCTTTATTTTTTTTTATTTGTTTTTTTGGTGAGCCAATTGGGGTTAAGTGATTTGCCCAGGGTCACACAGCTAGTGAGTGTTAGGTGTCTGAGGCCGGATTTGAACTCAGGTTCTCCTGACTCCAGGGCCGGTGCTCTATCCACTTCACCACCTAGCTGCCCTGTCCTTTATTTTTAATATGTGTATTTATAATAGTCAAAATGACTTAGTCACTCAAAGTCATTCATAAAGTATCCTTTAGAGTCCCGTCATTCACAGTGAGCAACTTCCCTCCACTAGCATCTTCAGGAAGAACTGGAGTTTGCTCAGACATCATCCAAGCATTTTGTTGCTATAATTATGATCTGACTTTGAATCTTCGATATCCTGTCCTCGGTTTTCAAATGGCGTTGAACCCCTTATTATTATGCTAAGACCTAGGATTTAAGCTCTTTCCCTGGCCCACAGAACTGTCCTGAGCTTTCTTTGCCTGGGAAAATCCCCTTCCCACATGATCAATCACTCTGTATCTTCCCCCACCTCTTAGCTGCCTTGCAGAATCCACTCAAAGCTGCTTCCAGCCTATACTGATGGATGATGACTGGATGTAGTAGAAGCAGTTTGCCAGAACTGGTCACTGTTTGTGATCTTTTTCTCTGGTTCTGCTCTGTTCTGGTCTGTGATTGATCTTCCTCAACCCCTATGTGTGATTTGTTTACTTGACTCGGTATTTAGAATGGCATTTAAATGTCATCTTCACAATCTGGCCAGCATATTTTTATATGCCTGTTTCATTTTATTCCCCTTCATGCCTGCCCCATTCCAGGAAAACCAGCCTGTTTGCTCAATCTTGAACTTGGCATTCCATTTCCAACCTCCATGGCTTTGTGCAAGTTGTGCCCTGTGGCTGGAAAGCACACCCTCTTCAATTTATTCTCAGAATCCCTGGCTTCCTTAAAGGTTTAGCTTATGAATCACAAACAACGGGAGGTTTGTCCTGATATTGAGCCCTTAATTATGTAATACTCATCCTTCAAATAATCACTTATATATACTTCTTTGTATACTTGTTGTCCCTATCCACCCCCACTCCCACCCCCAGTAAAATGTACTGTTTTGTATTCATACCACCTAACATAGTCCCTTGTTCATAGCAGGTATTTATTGAATAGGATTATATCTAAGGTTTCTGTTCTGGAGAAGGAATTGGCAAACCATTCCAGTATCTTTGCCAAGAAAACCCTAAGTGGGATCCCAAAGAGTTGGAAAAACTGAAACAACTAAACAGCAAAAGTTTTCTATATTTCCTCTCTGTCTCCCCAAAGATCCTAATCTCCAAGTATGCATCATCCATGACTCTTTGCTTGGAAGTTTGCTTGAGTAATTCTCCAATTTATCCTATAACTAATTGACTTATTCATAGTTGTTTTCATGTTGTCTCCCCTATTAGACTGTAAACTCCTTGTAAGCGTGGGCCATAATTTTCTGCCTTCCTTTCTATCTGTAACGCTTAGCAAAGTGCCTACAACACAGCAGACTCTTAAATAATGCTTGCAACTAACTGATTCAACCCTTGTCCATGATTAACCTAGCCATAACAGCTCATGAAGAAACATACAAATCAGACTTTTATGGTGGGCCCCCTCATAAAGAAACCAGATAAATGGGAGAAATCGGGCAGCACTTGCTAGCTATAGTATCTCACCTTATTGTGCCATTTTGCCTTCTTTGTATTCTATTTGAGAAAATATCACTATGGATTATTTTTGATTGAGCACCTAGAAGGCACATGAGGTGAGAGCATGAGGAGCTACACTGAATCAGTTATATCCATTCCATTGTCCCTGCTCACTGTCTAACCAACACAGACAGGCTCTATCCTGGTTTGTTACTTACAGTGAAGATATCTTCTCGGCCTTCTTGAAATGGGTCCCCACCTGTTCCATACAGATAGATAGGTGCTGAACTCCTATGGTGTCCATATAACACAATATAGATCTGCGAGCTGGTTCCTGCACATGGCAACTCACTGGTAATTATTGAAACCTTCCAATTACCATCTATAAAAATATAAATTGGATAAAAATGACCTGTCAGCATCTTAGAAATACAAATGAGTCCTGGTGTGTTGTATCAGATTAAGGGAGTTGAGAACAAAATGATAATGATGGTGATGGTGATAGCAGATAACATTTTAGATAGCACTTACTTATGTGTCAAGCATTATGCTAAGCACTTCACAATTATAATCTCATTGTGTCCTCACAACAGCTCTGTCAGGTAGGTGCTACTGTTATTCCCATTTTACAGATGAGGAAACTGAGGCAAACAGATATGAAGTGAGTTGCCCAGGATAACGAAGCTAATAAGTGTCAGAGACTGGATTTGAACTCAGATCTTTCTGACTCCAGGCCCTGTACTATGCCATCTTCCTGGATAGAATGCTTGTCTTAGAGCCAGACAGACATGGGCCCAAATCCTGCTCATGGTACATATAATAGATGTATCTGGTCCCTAGTTGTTTCATCTATAAAACAGTAATAATAATATCTCTAGTTCCTACCTCATAGGATTGTTGCAAAATTAAAATGAGACAATATATTACACACTTTAAAATACTATATGAATGCCAGATATAATATCTTCTGGAAATAGGCTTAAATTTTAGAAAGAAATCTTTTTATTAGATACAAAAACTCCTTGATAATGAGCCTTATGTATTAACTAGAACAAGATGCTAAGGGAGACTACAACTTCTTTCCTTGAGGACCTTTGCAAATAATTACTTCTTTGATATGTTCTTCCCTGTTGACTTCTGTACAACATAGAAGTTTCCTACTTATATATTCCTCCATAGGCTTCTCTCCCTCTTTCTACCCCATCATTTCAAGCATTCAGTCCTCAGTCTTCTCTCTTTATCACCTCTTCCACAGTGAAGTACACATCCACATTTACTCTCATGTATTCAGCTATAGCCACAACATAAGTGATGTCCATTGCTGCAGTTCCATATTGTCTCCTGAACCCAAATCTAAATTTCCTGCTACCTACTTGCTTGTCATCTCAAGCCAGATGTTTAACCTGCAACTCAAATTCACCATCATCTTTAGCTCAGTGCCTATTTTTCTTCCCAATTTCCCTACTTCGATCACTAACATTCTGGCAATCATGGAAACTAAAAATCTTAGTCACTTTTGACCCTTCATCATAGCTACCATATAGTATGCTTTAAGTTTTGCCAAATGTTTTATGTCTATGTTTTTGTTTGATCCTCATAACAACCCTGTGAGAGATTGAATGATGTGCACAGGGTCACTGCCTGAGGCAGGATTCAAACTCAGGTCGTCCTGACTCCAAGTCCAGCACTCTATCCACTATAACACTTAGCTACCTCATACATATTAAATTAATCACCAAGTCTTGTCAAATCTTCTTCTACTCTCTCCCTCGTGCGTCTCTTTCTTGCCAATCCCACTGTCACTATCCAAGTCCAGACCTTTATTTCTTCTTGCCTGGAATATTGCAATTGTGTCCCAAATTTTCTCTCCGCCTCTAGTCAGTTCCCCAAATACATCACTGGTAGATTCATCTTCTTAATGCGCATCACTCTCCTGTTCAAAATCGTCAGGTATTGGACAGCTAGGTGGCGCAGTGGATAAAGCACCGGCCCTGCATTCAGGAGTACCTGAGTTCAAATCCAGCCTCAGACACTTGACACTTACTCGCTGTGTGACCCTGGGCAAGTCACTTAACCCCCATTGCCCTGCAAAAAAAAAAAAAAAATCCTCAGGTATTTAACAACTATGAAACTATCCAACTATAAAATTATGAATTATGATTCAGTGACTCTAAATCTATGGATTTAGAGATAGAAGTTACCTTAGGGACCACTGAGTCCAGGCACCTCATTTTACATATAAGGAAGAGAGTCTTCCTTGGGACAGCTAGAAGGCACAGTAGATATCATGCCAGGACTGGAGTCAGGAAGACATCTTTCTGAGTTCAAATCTGGCCTCAGACACTAGCTGTGTGACCTGGGAAGGTAACAACCATTTGCCTCTGTTTCCTCATCTGTAAAATGGGCTAGGGAACGAAATAGCAAAACACTCTAGTCTCTGCCAGGAAAATCCCAAATGGGGTCAGGAAGAGTCAGACACAACTGAAAAATGACTGAACAACAAATCTTCCTTACTCCAAATCTAATATTTTAATAAACTCTTTTGTTAGGTAGTCTGTGCCCAATCTACTTTCCTAGTTACATCTCATGTTATACCTCTTCATATATCTTACACACCATATAAACCACTACTAACGAGTTCTAACTAACCAAACTACAAACCAGTTCCAAATTCTTCATTTTCCTTTCTCTGTACCTTTGCCATCATTTTGCCCTCCTCCTCATATACCTTCTCCCTATTTATATCTTTCAAGATATAGCTCAAATGCTTTTGTGTCATTCAGTCATTTGGGGTTCTCTTAGTGATACTGGACTGGTTTGTCATTTCCTTCTCCAGTTCGGGGCAGCTAGGTGGCACAGTGGGTAAAGCACCGGCCCTAGATTCAGAAGGACCTGAGTTCAAATCCGGCCTCAGACACTTAACACTAGCTGTGTGACCCTGGGCAAGTCCCTCATTGCTCCACAAAACAAAACAAAACAAAAACCAACCCCCCCTCCTCCAGCTCATTTTACAGATGAGAACACTGAGGCAAGCATAATTAAGTGACCTGCCCAGGGTCACAGAGCTAGTAAATGTATGAGGTTGAACTTGAACTCAGGAAGATGAGTCTTCCATATTCCAAGCCCAGTGTTCTATCTCTTGGCAACACTTAGCTGCCCAGCTCAAATGCTACCTCTTCCCTTTAAGTCTTCTCTGACTCCTTTCTCCAGAAGTGATCCCTTCTACCTCTAAATTCTTCTAAATATTTACTTTATACATTCCCCATATGCTGTTTTATATTACACTTATTTATTCACATGGTATATCTCACCTTATAAAGTCAAGGCTATTTAAAAATAATGATAGATTCTTAGTGATCATGATGTTCTTCTAGCAACTAGAATTCCACAGCATCCTGGTCACAGATGGATGACAAGATTAAGAGATTCTTTCTTCTAACATATATCATGACATATATTTTCCACATATTTTTACAATTTCTGAGCTTAAATCTTATTCCTGAACATCTTAATCACTGGTTCAATTCTCTTGAGGTTATGGAGGAGTATTTACCACAGTAATAGTAAGTTATATAGTCTAAAAGATAACACACAACATTTTGAAAGTTATATAATATCTCTGCTAAGAAACATAGGAGGGGCAGCTGGGTGGCACAGTGGATAGAGCACCGACCCTGGAGTCAGGAGGACCTCAGTTCAAATCTGGCCTCAGAAGCTTGACACTTACTAGCTGTGTGACCCTGGGCAAGTCACTTAACCCCAATTGCCTCACCAAAAAAAATAAAATAAAAAGAAACATAGGATACTTTACAACTCTCCTATTAATGTACACCATGTTTCTTTGAGATTTCTCATGGGAAACTAATAAAAATAAATCAAAGCATAAGAAATAAAACTCAGAAATCTAGACTCTTGTTAATTCATTAGTTCTACCCATTCAGACACAAGTTCTTTTTAGTGAAAGTTTGGCCTATAATTAATTTACCTTGACCATTGCAAAAATATATCCACTTCTGGCTTTAAATCTTTTTATATTTCCCTTGTGTTTTTTTTTTATTAAAACAAACAAATTTGCTACTTTTTTTCAAATCCTGGTTAAAATCTATGGAGGCTATTAATAGTTTAAAGTATTTTACTAAATAACGATTTGGTAGATAAAGAACATCATAGAAAAAGAATCTGGCAACCAATGATGGCCTCTAATTGTTACTGAAATTAACCCATAAACAAAACCAGAGAGCTGAGAAATGCCAAATTATTTCCTCAGCATAAATGGCACACAAGTTCTCAGGAGTATGAAATGAAAGAAGTCTGTTCTGGCTTCCGTTCTATGACAGATAAAGCCAAAGAGTTTGGGGGCAGGGGGAGGGGGGAATCAATACTTACTAAATGTGTGAGAACCAAATCAATAAGGGAAGAATTGCAATTTCCAACAACTAAGATGGAGGAGGATGAAAGGCATGGGAGTGGAAAGAAAAAGGAAAACAATGAAAAATGTCTCTTGAACATGTTTTTCTGTACCTCTTTAAATTCTGAAATTTGTCCAGATCTCACCACTGGATGAAGAGAGCAATGACACAGGTGGATTTCAGGATGAAGAGGAAGTCCAAAACTTTTTTTTTTTCATTTAAGACATCAACCAATGAACTCTTCACCTACCAAATGCTCAACTTGTGGGAGGAAGGAAATAAAGGGAGATAGAAGAAAAGTGTATGACATGGTTGCCTATCTCAAGATGCTACAGTCCTCTTGAGAAAACAAGCTTAACAAATTAAGGGCTAATTTACGTGGCATAGACTATTAGTACTCTTAGGATCATAAATCATCAGATCGTTATTCCAGACGGGACCTCCAAGGCCATGTAGTCCAATCACCTTATCTACTAATAAGGAAAGGAGGTCTTTGAAGATTAAGTGACTTGTTCCAGGTCACACTAGTAATGAAAAAAGAGATGAGATCTGAACCCAGTTCCCCTGGCTCTAACAGAGGTGCTTTTATCATGTACCATAAGAGATCACTAAGTAGAAATACTTAGAAAAGGCTTTAAGGAAAAGATAGGATTTGAATTAGGCCTTGAAAGATGATAAACTTTGGAATACAAGGTACAATATGATCAAGAAAAAAGGAGAAGGAGGGACATTTCAGTATGAACACAGAAGATCATGGAAATGAGTGAGAACACTAAATGTATGGCATCAAGCAAGTCATTTAACCTCTCTAGGCCACATATAAAATGATACAATTGAATTAAATGATAACCAAGTCGAAAATGTATCACTTTATGTAGGATTATGTGCTTTCTATAAGAGTAAAACGTGACTGTTTAAGTCAGTCTAGGCTTAGGATCCTTCTATAAAATGTGACAAATGATATTCATACTTCTTTGAAAATCTCCAAAGTCTATGCCACGTAATAGACTATTAGTACTCTTAGGATCATAAATCCCCTGGCTCTAACAGAGGTGCTTTTATCACGTACCATAAGAGATCACTAAGTAGAAATACTTAGAAAAGGCTTGAAGGAAAAGATACTATTTATTTTTCACCAATTACATGTTAAAACATTTTTTTTCTGGCATAGACTTCTAAATTGACTTTCTTTGGAGTGCATGTATACCTTCAAATCTATCCACAGATCCCTTAGGATTTATGGATTTAGGGTCAATAACCCATGCCCCAAAACAAAACTCCCTTTCATGAGTCATAATATAGCATATATATTGTATTACTCTATTGGAATGTAAATTTCTTGAGGACAGGTATTGTCTCACTTCTATATTTGTATTCCTAGCACCCAACTCAGTGCTTGGCTTATACTAGGCACTTTATAAATGCTTATTCCTTCCTTGATTTAAAATATTCTTGTGAAAAAGATGGTAGAAATGGGAGCTAGATGACAGTACAATAAGGTGGGTTTGTAATTGGCTGAATGGGTATGTTCATAGTGCCATACTGAGAGGAAGTATGAGTTTGACCATCCTCTGCTTAAGATGTTTACCCATGACTTAGCTCTTCTCAGCGATTCAATTATTCAAGACCATTCCAAAGGACTCATGGTGGAAGTTGCAGAAAATGCTCTCCACATCCAGAGAAAGAACTGATAGAGTTTGAATGCAGATCACAACATACCATTTTCTTTTTTTCTTGTTTTTTTTTCTTTTCATAAACTGTATATTTGTTATGCAAACTATTTCTTCTTTCACAACATGACTGACAGGAAAATAGGTTTACATTATTTTTGTACGTACAGAACCTATATCAAAATGCTTACCATCTTAAGTAGGGAGGAAGGAAGCGAGGGAAGGAAAAAAATTTGGAACTCAAAATTTTATTAAAAATGAATATTAGGGGCAGCTAGGTGGCACAGTGGATAGAGCACCGGCCCTGGAGTCAGGAGTACCTGAGTTCAAATCCGGCCTCAGACACTTAACACTTACTAGCTGTGTGACCCTGGGCAAGTCACTTAACCCCAATTGCCTCACTGAAAAAAAAAAAGATAGAAAAAAAATGAATATTAATACATGATAATTTTATTACATATATTTAAAGGAATAGCAAGTTGTACATAATAGATTTGCAGTTCCATGTGGAATCATCTTTTTATTATGTTATAGAAATGCTTGTTTTGTTCCATAAATTAAAAATAAAATTAACAATTTTAAATGGATGTTAAAAATTATTTACATGTAATTGAAAAAAATTCAATGTTATTTTTAAGATAATATTTTTACCAATAACTTAGATAAAGGCAGACATGGCATGTTTATAAAATTTGCAAATGACTCAAAACTGGGAAAGAGAGCTAATTACTGAATGACAATCAATATTGAAAAGGCTAGTGCAGAGGCAGATAGGTGGCAGAGTGCACAGAGCAATAAGCCCAAAGTCAGGAAGGCCTAAGTTCAAATCCAGCCTCAGACACTTCCTGCAAAATTGAAATCAAATTTTACCTACCTCCCACAGTTGTTTTGAGGAGAAAATGAAGTAAAATTTATAAAAAGCACTTAGCATACTGCTTGGCATATAGTAGGTACATGTTTATTCCCTTGCCTAGACTCCTGGCCAAATCTAAGAAGATGAAGTTCAATAGGAAGAAATATAAGATTTTTCTCTACTGCTTTTAAAAAATCTATTTCACAAAATAGTGGAGAGGATGCTAGGTAGAGATCAGTTTTTCTGAAAAGGACAAAGGGTTTAAATGGACCATGAGGTCAATATGAGTCACCATTGTCTATATCAGGCAAAAATGCTAATAGAATGGAGAAGCATTGAGAAGCAGAGAATCCAGGACCAAGGACAGAATAGTACCTACTCCAGATTTCCTGACTCTCAGTCCAGCTCTCTGGACTCTTATTCCAAAGAGACCTTGGTTTACTCCCCTCTAGTACACAGGAGTCTCTAAGAATTATTTGTGTTATTATACAATGTCTTATCTATCTTGCTAGATTAGTCTAGGATTACAGAGCCTGTCCAAATAGGCACCTAAATATTTGTTGAACTGAACTGAAGTATATATATATATGTATATATGTGTGTGTGTGTATGTGTGTGTGCATATATATGTGTGTGTGTATATATGTGTGTGTATATATGTGTGTGTGTACAATTAACATTTTTATGAAACATGTTTTCATACCATAATTGAAACCCAATTCTTTAAATACATGAGATAAAAAATGAAAGCAATTAATGACAGAAATATCCAAAAATTCATCCAAACGAAGTTGAACAATACTACTTTAGGGGGAAGCTAAATGAAACAGTTGGGATACAACCTTTCAGGTTCCAAATCATATGCCATTTGCTATATAGTTTATATATTTTTACCCTGTTCAGAAAAAAAAGAATGTTTTGACCCAAAAGAGGAAATAACAATTTCTACTTGGATGGAAATATTGTCGCCACTAATATAATTGTCACTAAAGGCAAAAACAAGTATATCCCCTCTATTGACTAGCCCCTTTAATGGCACTAAATATTAAGTGGCTGTGAAAGGTTATAAAACTTTATTACATTGTATTTAGGATTTTTGTCTTGAAAATGAAGCAATTGACCCTATAATCTATGTACAATGCCCTAGTGATAAAGAGGCACTCTTTTAAAGCATCAGACATCTTCCACCATAAAATGAAAGGGAGACAAGAAATTTATATGCTAAAGATAAACTAAATCTACAAAAATGCTTTAAATTTTGACAGAAAGCCTTAAGCAGTTAAACAATCTTTTTTTAAAAAAAGATTCTAATGTTTCATGGCCCAATACCTCACTGAGGAGTCTCAGCTTAGAAAGGAAGCTGAAAACTGTTTTTTTAGCACAACATGAACAAGTGCTAGACTGAATCTGACCACAGTAGTTACTGTGGTTTGCTCCCTCAATTCTGACCCTTGTTGTATGTGCATGCAGGATCATTGTGGGCCAGGATCCAGAAACAGGAGAGATATCTTTGAACATCCACCACACACCACAGGAGAGAAATGAGGACACACACTGAGACCAAGCATCTTAGGGTCTACCAGGCTCTCTCACAAGAAAAGAAGATCTTGTCGTTGGAAAAAGCCTTAGATCATCTGTCCCAACTCTCTCCTTTTATAGATGAAGAAAGTGAGGTGCAAAAAACTTAAATAACTTGCCCAGGTAATAGTAAATGGCAAGGCCAGGATTTAAACCTATTTTTTCTGAACCCAAGTTCACTATCTATTTCATTAACTCTCACCCCTCCAGTATTTACCCCAAACTCTCTTCCTATACCAAGTAAATGTAGCCTCCACTCAATCATCCCAGATTACCAAATAGCAACTATCTTTGTATCCAACTAAGCATTGGTCCACCAGCCACCTTTTCTTCTCTGGACCCTCCAAATACCAAAGCAGAAGTGCTAATGAACCTAACTTAAATATGTCTACATGCCAACTGGCATTGGGCACTGGGGGAGATAACCTTCCCCCTAGCATATATATCTATTTCCTCCTCCCAGTCCCACACAGCTCCTCAGTTTCCTGACATTGAACATATTATACATTTCTGTAAATACAATAGAGCAAATCCCAAATCAGTAGTTGTTTTCTACTGAAGGCCTCTCTCCTTCATTTGTGAAGCTATCCTGCACACAAACATCCTCTAGTTATTACACAACATCCCTGTTAAGTACCTCATTAACCAATATTAATTAACCCAGAAGTTGAGCCACTTTAGGACCTCCACTTCAGGCTGAAATTCACCTATCCCATCTCAAACAGGTACTTGTCTGCCCTAACTGAAAAAATATTTCTTTTCTAAATCACCAACAATAGAACTTGAAAACCCTCGGTAAAAATTTTCAGGTTTTGAATTAAAGAAGGTACGATCTAGTCTACAAAAGTCAAAAAGAAAGCATCCGCAAAAGGGAAAGATTTCAGAAAGTTATCATTTTTTAATATTAATTGCATCATGAAAACCAACTCGGTACCAAATTTACTTCTTTCATAAGACAGAAAAACTGCCAAACTTGTATTTCCTTACAAAAATACCACATTTTATTTCCAGAAATTATTCATTTTCTTGCTATGAGAAAAAGGTAAAAGAGCTTTTAATATTCCACTCAATACTATTCAATAAATATTTGGCAGAATCTTAGAGCTTAAACAAGCCTCAGAGTCTCTCCAACCTAAGCAGTATCTAAAGAAATATAAGACAATAAATGGTTATCCAGCTTTTTCTCAAAAAGAAAAGCCTTCAGAGAGTTAGAGCCCACTAATATCTAGAAACCCATTCTTCTTTTGGGGAGGAAGTTTTTCCTTGCATCAAGCCTAGATCTGCCTCCTTGCAAATCTGACAGAGAACCCCTACCTAGCTCTACCCAACAACAGTAGGCAGTGTAAGTCTTGTCTCTCTTCCATGTGACGAGTGGAAGATTAGAGTAGGGAGAGACTCAAGTCAGGGAGATCAGCTATTTCAACAGTCTAGGTGTGAGGTGATGAAGGCCTCCACTAGTGTGCTGGCAGTGTCAAAGTGAAGTATGTGTGTATATGTCTATGCATGCATATGTCTGTGATGTGTATATACACATACATGCATATGCATGTGCGTAAAAATAAGTACGTATGTACATGATTGTATATACATATGATATAAAGGTAGAACTAAAAGAACTTGACAATAAATTGGATATAGAGAAGGCAAGGGAGAGGAAAGAGGAAAGGTCATGAGCCTAGGTAACTAGGAGGATGGTGATTATCTCCATCATAGGAGAGATAGAAAAAGGAAATGTTTTGAGGCAAAAGAGAGTTCCATCTTGGGCATGTTGACTTTACCTGATCTACAGAACATCCAATTTGAGATGTTCAGTAGGGAGTTAGAGATAGAAGTCTGAACCTTAGGAGAGAGGTTAGGGTTGGATTCAATCAATCAACAAGCATTTATTAAGCACTTACTATCTCCTCCCTTTTGCAGCTAAACTCCTTCAGAAACCAGTCTATGATCAATACCTCCACTTCTTTTTCTCTCCCTTTTTTAACTCTCTACAATCTAGTTTCTAACCTCATTGTCCAACTGAAACTTCTCTCTTCAAAGTTACTAAAGCTCTCTTGTGGACAGGAATTTAAAAATACCTCAAAGGACCAATCCATTTTGCATCAGTTGACTAGTGTGGTCCTTCTAGTGTTGATTATTAAATCTAATAGTGTCTTACTAATCCTCCTCTTTTTTGACTTTTCTATAGCCGTTAACATTGTTGATGACGCTATTCTTCTTACCCTGTTCCCTAGATTGCCCTGCCACCAAATTATACAGGTTCTCCTTCTACCAATCTGACCAATCCTCAGTCCCCCTCAAAGTATCCTTTGTTAGAAGATGATGGGGTCGTGATAGATAGAGTGCTGGGACTGGAATAAGGAAGCCATAACTTCAAATCTAGCTTCAGACACTACTTTTGTGACCCAAAGGAAGTCACTTTATCTCTGTTTGCCTCAGTTTTTTCAACTGTAAAATGGGGATAATAATAATAGCACATACCTCTCAGGGTTGTTATGATGATCAAATAAGATATTTGGGCTTTGTTTGTTTGTTTGCAAGACAATGATAGTTAAATGACTTGCCCAGGGTCACACAGCTAGTAAGTTTCAAGTGAGTGAGTGTCTGAGGCTGGATTTGAACTCAGGTCCTCCTGAATCCAGGCCTGGTGCTTTATCCACTTCACCACATAGCAGCTGCCCCATCCCCAAATAAGATATTTGTTAAGTGCTTAGCATAGTGCCTGCCATAGAGTAGGTACTATATAAATGCTTATAAACACACACACACACACACCCACACACACACACACACACACACACACCACAGATCTGACCACATCACCCCTATTCAATAAATTCCAGTGACTCCCTCTCAACTACAGGATCAAAAATACAACCCTCTGTTTATCCATTATAACCTGGCCCTTATTGGTTCACCTTACACCCCACAAGTACTCCACAGCCCTGTGACTCTATCCTTTCCGTTCCTCATACAAGTCACTCCATCTCCAGAAAAGGGATTTTTACTCATTGCTTAACATGCCTGTAATTCTCTCCCTCCTTATCTCCATCTTCTGGCTTCTCTGCCCTTCTTCAAATTACAGCTAAAGTTGCACCTTCTACCAAAAAAAAAAAAATGAAGGGAGGGAGGAAAGAAAGGAGGGAGGGAGGGAGGGAGGGAGGGAGGAAGGGAGGAAGGAAGGAAGGAAGGAAGGAAGGAAGGAAGGAAGGAAGGAAGGAAGGAAGGAAGGAAGGAACCAAAACTTTCCTCCCTTCCCTTGACGTTAACTCCAATTTATCTTGTCTCCATCTTGTTTGTACATTATTTTTTGCATACTGTCTCCCCCTTGGGCTATAAACTCCTCAAGGACAGGGACTATCTTCTGCCTTTCTTTATATTCTCTTCAGTTCACTGGTGAAAGCAGGGAATTGGAATACTTGCTCCCCATTGCCATTTCCGAGTCTTTTCCCTACCTCCATCATTAAGGAACCTTTCTTCCTTTGAGGTTCATGCTATTCATAGCTACTGCTCAATCAAAATCCTGGTAAACACTGTATCCAGAACCATGGGTGACTCCTTTTTCTTCCTCAATGATTTCAGTACTTAGCTCACAATTTCTCTCTTCCCCAAATTCTGCTTCAACATAAGTACTGACCCTCCCTCCAACACTTTAGCTACTCAGTACTTCAGTCTACTCATCTCCCATAAGCTCCACCCTACCATAGTCACACACAAAGGTGGTCATATTCTCAATCTTGCCAACACCCACAAATGTACCACATCCATGTTCAAGAAATCCAAAATCCCACCACATTGTATTGACTTTTCACCTTTCCCACTGCTTTACCTTTCAGAATCCTACTTTTCATCCATATCATGACCTTCTACTTCCTTGAATCATCAATTTTCTTTTAGGCCATCTCCCTGCACTAGCCACTCTCTCGTTTTACCTAATTTGACCATTTGTGAACCAGTTCAACTAGACACTGACTTCACTTCATCTCTTCCATCTCTAGCCCCATTATCATATCACTGATTATGTCATGCCGAGCCTCAGTCTTGGATCAATCCCACCATTTACCACCTTTGCTCCTACATATGTGCTGCTGAACAAAGGTGGAAAAGTCACAAAACTGTTCTAACTGGGTCCACTGCAAGTTTTATTGCACAATTTCAAATGGGTCCTCATCACTGCTAGCCAATACTAATATACCTCCCTTATCAACTCACTATCCCACTCTCACTTTCCCATCTAATGGGATAATTACCTGAATAAGGACCAAAGTACCTAAATACCTAATTAGCTGATTATCTGTTACCTAAGTACCCATGTAAATAATTAGCTGACTACCTTTTACCAAATTACTACTGGATGACCTTTAAAATCTCATTCCCTGAACATTTTAGATAATTTTCAATTGTCTTAGACCAGTTTGAACCCGTGTGTAACAGTTTGAACTAGATTAAACTGGTTTAGACAGGAGTAAACCAGACTGAACTTGTTACAACTGGTTTAGACTGGTTTGAATCAGATTTATCTAAGTATTTTAAGTACTTAAGTAGTTATTTACTAATCCAGCAACAAATTAACTGATTACCTAAATCTAAATACTTGTGTACCTAAGTGCCTAAATTAATCACCTAAGTACCAATTGCCTAAGGACCTAATAACTAAGTACTTAAGCACAAAAGTACATAAATAAAGTACTTCAGTATCCCAATGTGGCTAGGTACTTAATTATATATATACTTAACTATGTTCTACTTTCCCTATTCCTGTAGAGGGTAACACCATCCTCCCAATTCCCTTGGGTTCACAACCCAGAAGTTATCCTCAATTTTCATCACCCATATCCAAGCTGCAGCCAAAGTCTATTGATTTTGGGGGCAGCTAGGTGGTGCAGTGGATGAAGCACTGGCCGTGGATTCAGGAGGACCTGAGTTCAAATCCAGCCTCAGACACTTGATACTTACTAGCTGTGTGATCCTGGGCAAGTCATTTAACCCTCATCGCCCCCCCAAAAAAAAATCCTTTGAAACATCTCTCAAATATGCCCCCTTCTCTCCTCTGACACTGTCATGACTCTACTTCAGACCCTGACCACTTCATGCCTGTACAATTACAATAATTTCTCCCCACTCTAATTCATCCTTTCTTCAGCCACCAAAGTGATTTTCCTAATGGGTAGGTCTGATCATATCACTCCCGTACTCAATAATTAACTCCAGTGGCTCCCTATTGCCTTCAGGATGAAATACAAATTACTGTTTAGCATTTGCAGTATTTAATAACCTATCCCCCTCCTACCTTTCCCATCTTCTTACACCTTACTTACTACTTGGCCCATACTCTTCAATCCATGGCTATCCCATGAAAAACACATTCCATCTCTTTACTCTGGGCCTTTTCTCCGGCTATCCCCCATACCTAAAATCCTTTCCCTTCTCAATTCTGCTTACTGACTTCCCTGCCTTCCTTTAAGTCCCAACTAAAATATCATTTTTTTCAAGGAACCTTCCCCAACCCCTTCTAATTCTAATGTTTTCTCTTTGTTATTTATTTCCTATCCTGTGTATAGCTTGCTTTGTAGATGTTTATTTGCCTGTTGTCTCCCCATCAGATTGTAAGTTTGACAGGGACTGTCTTTTGCCTCTTTTTGTATCCCCAGACTTAATACAGTACCTGGTGTATAATTGGCACTTAACAAATACTTACTGGCTGATTAATTATCACTGTGGGCCTCCATTTCCTCATCTATGAAATGGGAGTTCAAACTAAATGTCATCTGGAATCCCTTCAAGTTCTAGTGGTGGTAGCAAAGTCCCTGGCACTATTACTCTTGCCAGCCCCATTTAGCTCTTCTCAATTCAGCCCCTCATCTTCAGCCAAGTTTCTACAACTGGAAGAATTACTTTTATCTGAAGGGTTTTCTCAGAGGAAGAAATTATATCAAAGTTAATAGGGTCGGAGAAAAGTGATGGCTTGAGAAAGACATGGCCCATGGCCAGGCCTAAGGCCACCCATTAACTTTTCTAGCATCAAATGATCTAATGTATAATTTCTCCTTTCTTTCAGAAAGCAAATTCCTATGGAAAAACATATCTATTTTTATATGGTACATATAATTGTGAACTGGTCACCCCTGTATCAATCTCTGCAACATCCTTTGTACCTGGCGGCAGCATTGATTAAAAATAGAACCACAAGATTGAAGGGCTGATGCAGTCCACACATCCAGCCCTAGCTAAGGCAGCACTTTGTATAGGCCATCCTACAGAAGGAAAGGAGTTGGGTTTACCACATGTGCTTGTTGACCAAGCCAAGATTTTCCTTTACAGAATTAATTGGATGATTCTGTGGAATAGTGGCTCAAAACAGTTTGAACCCTACAGAACTTCGAGGAATAAGCAGTTTTAGAGTCACTCTGATAAGGCCATATCTTCATTCTTAGCATAACAATTTGAGACAGACAATGATAAAGTGGAGAGCATCCATAGGAAGGCAATCAAAATGGGAAAGGGCCTTGAGTGCATGCTACATGAGGACTGGTTGAAGAAATGAGATATTTAGCCTGGAGGAGAGAAGACTGGAGAGAAAGAAGGTACAGTAGCTGATTTCAAGGACTGTCACATGGAAGATAATAGTGATAGCTGCATTTATATAGCACATTAAGGTTTGCAAAGAGTTTTATATATATTATTTCATCCTCACTACAACACCATGAGATGGGTGCTATTATTAATCCCATTTTACAAATGAGGAAACTGAACTTCAGAAAGACTAAGTGACTTGCATGGAATTCAAACTCAAGTCTCATTTTATTTGACCCAAGAAAGGTCAAAATAAGAGCAATAATTAGAAGTTGTAAAGAGGCAAATTTAGGCTTTGTAAAGAATTAATTGTTATTTGAGGTTTTTATGACCCCATCTTTTGATTATAATTTTTTTTAAAAAACCTCAGCTCAAGCACTGGTGCACACTGGTCTCTGGGGCTGCACAAAGGGCATGGTGCTCCACCCACTGGTTGTAGCTGTCACCATGGTGCTGGCACCTCACATCATCACCACTCAGACACCTACATGAGCCTGGCAAAATTATAATGACTGGAAGCCTAGTAAGGGCATTTATGTGACTGTCAGAGTGGCCAGCTAATTGGTTGGGGGCTGCTGGGGTTTGCTGGAAAGGGGGAGGAGAATTGGCCATTCTAGCTGGAAACTGGAAGGCCACAAGAGCCGGGCTGTGTATTCTCAGCTGATTCCTGGGCGGTGGTATTTTTTCAGGTTGTATAATTTCCCTTTCCCCATTTTATTTCCTTTCCCTTGATCCTACTGATCCTGTTTGTGGTTTTTTTTTTAAGTTCGTTCTTTTTAAAATAAATCCTGTTCTGTTTTGAGGGAGGCTGCTGGTCTCCTTCCTTGCCCCAATATTGCGGCGAGCCACTTAGCTAACACTCCCCAATTAAAAACTGGTCCTCACATGGGGCAGCTAGGTGGCACAGTGGATAGAGCACCGGCCCTGGAATCAGGAGTACCTGAGTTCAAATCCGGCCTCAGACACTTAACACTTACTAGCTGTGTGACCCTGGGCAAGTCACTTAACCCCAATTGCCTCACTAAAAAAAAAAAAAAAAAAAGCTGGTCCCCACAGCTTGATATCCAGAAAAAATCCCTAACAGGAAGAACTGTCCATAAGTGGAATGAGCTTATACTGCAAATATTTCAGAATACAATGTTATAGTAGCATGCTATTTTTTCCTGAATGATACTTCATATATTGACTTATTATATATTAATTATTGTTAGCCCAGCCAGGTTCTTAAAAACATCTCTCTGTCATCAGAGTTTCTGTTTGATGCAATATGGTTTCCTAAAAAAAAAAAAAAAAAGCAGTGCGCCATGTTCTTTTAAAGGTTCCTAAGTGCTATTTCCATTTCTTCCCCTTCACCAAAGTTATGATCCAATTTGGTCTTTGTTCTTTTTTTCAAGTCAAATCACATTTATTAAGCATTTATTAAGCACCTACTATGTACTGGGCACTGTGCCATACACTGGAGATATAAAGAAAGGCAAAAACAGTCCCTGATCCCAAAGGAGTTAACAGTCCAAAATTGGGGAGGGGAGAAAAGGGCAGGGGATACAACAAGCAGAAAAACACATGCAAACAAGATATGTGTAGGATTAATAGGAGATAATCTCAGAGGGAAGGCATTAACCTTAAGAAGGACTGGGAAAGACTTCTTGAAGAAAGTGGATTTCAGCTGAGATTGACTGAAGCCAGAATAACTACAAGGCAGAGCTGAGGAGGGAGAGAGTTCCAGGCACAGAGTTGGGAGATGCCACTGAATCATGGGATCTATGGAGGAAAGCAAGGAATAAGAAGACTAGAAAGGTAGAAGGATCCCAGGTTATGAAAGGCTTTAAATGCCTTTTCTCCATTAAAAATATAATTAATTATAGCTCTGCTCTTCCCAGTTGAAAAGATGAAAGCTCTTCTTTCTGCCCTTTCTAGGGCAGGAAAATACACACTTTTTTAGCCTCCAACTCTCCTTCATCTAAAAATCATTTTTAAGAGCACCTTCCATTACTTCTGTATCTCTCAAATTTTACACCTTTAAAAATAATCCTATTCTATCATGCAGCAACTTCTTTTAGCATCCAAATGTTCATTAGTATAGCATATCATTCAGTATCACATAGGGAAAAATGTCATTTATAGGATTAGCCCTAAGTAAGTGACATAAATGACAATAAATAGTTCAATCAGGCAGGCTTCTGACTAATTAAGCCATTTTGTATGTCTTTCTGTCTTATGCTTAATTGAAATCAAAGTTGTTCTTGCTATAATTATATCTGATTCTGATGCTACTGCCAAAATTTGACTTATTTTAGTGCCACTATTGATATTAAAAGTGACATTTCAAAAGGCCTTAATCAATTGGATTGAGAAGTTCCCAGAAAAACATACAGATGTCAATTTTTATAAGACTTCTTTGTATAGAAATGAAATCAGAGAGTTTGAAGTGACTTTAATTGTTACCTAGACCAGTCTAAGCCTTCTAAATCATCCAAGACAGATGATTGTCTATCTTGTTTTTAAATACGTCCATAGATAAAGATTCTAAAACCTTTCTCTATAACCTATTCATTATCTTCCTGGTGATACAGTCTCAGGACTGAACTTATTATCTTTGCCCACAAACCCTTTCCTCTTCCTAACTTTCCTATTACTATCAAGAATGCTACCATCCTCCCAGTCGCAGAGGCTCACAACCTAAGAGTCATCCTTAACTCTTACTCTCTCACACTCCCACTGCCCCCCACCACCACCAATATCCAATCAAGGACTGTGGATTTTACCTTTATAACATCTCTCACATATGACCCCTTTTCTCCTCTGATGCTGCCTCCACTTTAGTACCATCACCTAATGTCTGGAACATTGCAAGAGCCCCTGTTTGGTCTCCTTGCCATGAGTCTTTCCCCATTTGAGTCCATCGTATCCAAAGGTGCTTCCAGTTCATAAGGTGCATTCATCCTATAGTGCAGGTCTGACTATGTCACCCCACCCCTCCTCCCCCAACAAACTCCAGTGACTCCCTATCACTTCAGGATCAAATATAAAATCCTCTGTTATTAAAAGCATTTCACAACCTGCCCCCCCACCCCTCCCAAGCTTTCCAGTTCTTTTCCTTTAAAACTTCACACATATTCTTTGATCCTAGGTCACTGGTCTCCTTGTTGTTCCTGGAAAAATTCACTCCCAGAATGCTCTCCTTTTTCATCTCTGCCTTCTGACTCCCCTAATTTCCTTCAAATCCTACCTAAAATGCCAGCTTCTACATGAAGTCATTCCTGATTCCCCTTCATTCTAATGCACTCCCCCTGTTGATTATTTCAAATTTATCCCACACATACCTTGCTATACATAGTCATTTGAATGTTGTCTTTCAATTAACCCTCATTGCCCCACGGGGGGGGGGGGGAGAGAAATCAATTATATTGAATGTTGTCTCCAGATTGAGAGCTTCTTGAGAGCAGGGACTGATTTTGTTTTGTTTTGGGCTGGTTTTTGTTTTTGTTTTGCATATCTTTGTATCCCTGATGCTTCCCATGGTACCTAGAACATATGAAGTACTTAATAAATACTTATTGACTGATTTACTGACTTGGTGGAATAGGATTTGTCAACAAAATGCAACAATGAAAGGTTAATAAGCCTTTTCCAAATGAAGTAAATCTAAGAAGAGGGACAAGAGAAAGCATATGTATGAAGGAAAGAAATCCAAGAGGATATATAATTAGGAGTCCACAAACATGAGGATATAAGAATAGTAGTGAGAATAAAATGTGAGAATCAGAACTGATATTATGATCATATATTGTAGATATTCCTGGCCAAATGAAGGATATAAATGGTGCTAATCTAACTTGGATCACAAAACTAGCAAGATCTAGTACTTTGGTTTTTTGTTGGGGTTGGGGTTGTTTTTGTGGCAAAGAAATAGAATCAAAGAAGGTGTCCACAATTTGGGCATGAATGAACAAGTTATAAATGTGATTAGGTACTATTGTGCTTTAAATGAAAGAGATGGTTTCAGAGAAAACTGGAAAGAACTATATGAACTGATACAGAATGAAGTGAACAGAACCAAAGAACAATTTATGCAATAACAATAATATTGTAAAGATGAACAACTTTAAAAGAATTAAGAACTCTGATCAGCATAATGAGCAGCCTGGATTCCAGAGGATTCATGAAGAAACATGCTACCCACCTCCTGATAGAGAAGTAAAGGACTCAGAGCATGGAATAAGGCATGTATATTTCTGATCATGACCAGTGAAATTTATTTTGCTTGACTATACATGTTTATAACAAGGGTTTTGTTTTCCTTTCATTCTAAATTGGCGGGGGGGGGGGGGATGCGGAGTTTGGATGGGAAGAAGAAAAAGTAAAATATCCTTTTTAAGTTGAAAGGGAAAAAGTAAACTACTATAAAAGGTGGAAGGGAGTGGAATCAAATGCAAATTTAAAGTCATTAACTAAAGGCATTAACAAGAGGAAAAACCAACTCATCCTCAGATAGAAGGAAACATGGATAAGATTTTCAGATGTAAGTAAGGGGAGACTGGGAAGTTCACATTACCTTCCTAATAAAGCAAGACTCAAGGTTCATTCAAAATGCTTTTATTGGGTGCTTCAGAGTTCTATACTAGGTACCAAGGATGAGGGACTATAAAAGGAACAAAGATCTAGAAGTCTCCGGCCTTGAAGTGCTTAAAAGCCTCATGGCAGGAGAGAGCATTCAGACCTGAAATGGCATAAGAACAAAACAAAGTAATATACACAAATGAAAATAACAAACAACAAATGGATTCCATCAGTACTGAAGGAATTAAGAATTAAAGACCCATCTTCCTTGTGGGCTTGTTCAGGAAAAGTTTTGTCACACAGATAGACTTAGAAGAAAGTGAAGAACTTGGAATGGCAAGGAGGAGATAGGGTGTTCCAGATTACAAAAGAGCAATGGTGACAGTGGAATTATTTAGGGTTTTTGTTGTTGTTGTTGTTGTTGTTTTACTGTTACTTTCAAAGTCAGTTAAATTTAGCACCTTTTCTTCTTCACTAGTGAAAGCATTTTCATCCAACCAATTTCCAGAAATCTTTCTTTTGATAACATTGAAAGATGTCTCACCATCTTGGACAGGAGCCAATTGGCAGCTTCCTCCCAAATATCTCAAAAAGGAAGTTCAGTAGATATTCTTCCTAACCATTTGGTTCGTGTACTCTTGAGCTTTGGCATCTGTTATTTAATAAGTTGTTATTCTCATCAACTGCTATTGAGATTTCATTTCCCTGATTGCTGGAGCCTTGTTTATTTGAATTCATTTTATCCATCACAAACAACTGTGTTTGCAGGAAACATACATAAAGCCCTTTTCTTGAATATGTTTCACATTCCTTTAGATAATTTTTATCCTCAGAGGCTGAGAAGTTAAGCATTCCAAAATCCCTTCTTTTAATCAAATCAAGTGTAGAATTCAAATAAAATCTAGCAAATGTATCACTGCTCGTGTTATCCATAAGGGTCTTTTTCTTGTTGACATTATTGTTCTCATCTATGAAAGAACTTTTGTCTGACCATAGTAAATAGGGAATTGTTGAAGTCCATAAATGGAAGCCCCAAAAATTCTCAATGTCAGATGCTTTCCTGTACACAAATCCCCGGTCATTTTCATTTACTGGTTGGATGATAGCAGTTAGAATTGGACAATGCTGACCACAGACAGCATAGAGCTTATCCAAAGAATCACCTTCCTCAGGAATTGCACTATTCCTATTATTGGCAGGTAACAGCTGGCTTTTAACAGGTTCACCAGTTACAGGATGTCCCACAGGATGGACCTTGTTCCCAGTCATGGTATATACACGGGTGAGAGATGTGCATACCTTGCCTGGTTGCTGATTATCCTTCATTTCTTCATGAGAATTTGGTATACTGTCAGTGTTGACAATTTTATTTTGAATCCCTAATGAATCATCATGGAAAGGGTCTGAATCACTACCATGAGGCATATTAAAATAATTACACCTAGGTTCAAGGGGTTGAGCCATTTCTTCAAGTTCTGAAGAAGATACATCAGCCAGGGCTGGCCCTTGGTCCAAATTTCCAAAATGTGAATATGGAATATCATCACTATTGTTGTCAAGCAGTGTGTCTGCTGATGTGGTGTCCATATTGCCATACATACCAGTGTTCTCAAGAGAGGATAACCTTAACAAATGGTTTTCCTTTAGGAGCCACTTGCCTTTGTCAATCAAAACACCCTCATCCCTAGCTCTAACAGGCTTGGCATGATTATATTGTTCCATATGTTGCTCTATTACATTTTGTCCATGATGGTTACCTTTCACTCCATTAATAGATGGTTTGAAAGAAGTGTCTTCAGCACAGGTAATAATGCCTTGCATTTCTTCCTTCCAAGAGCTTTGCAATGTGGGTGAGTGGTATAACACTTGCTGAGGAGAATTCAATGTCTGACATTGACTATTGTAAGGACTTGTTCTCTGAGCTCTATGGAGAGATTCTAAAGAACTGACTTGAAATGCCTGAGAGCCATTTGTAGAATCAATGTGGAAACAAGGCTTGGTAGCTTCTTTACCATAAAGCCTTTCAATGGTTCTTTTTACAAACCCAGTGTTATATTCTCTCTCCTGAACTATTTCCTCTCCACTTTCATTTGTCAGGTCACTGGAAGTTTTATATGTAGGCTCACTCTCAGTATCTGGCCTATAGTCTGACCAATCAGAAGTTACTGGACTTCTTAAACATTTTTTAGACCCAAGAGAAGGATTCGAATGACTTTTATTGTTCGCTATCATTTTTACTTGCACATTAGTTTCTCCTTCATGAGTGTCCTTTTCTGGACTTTGCTTAGAATCATAACAAAAAACTAAAGATGGTGGCTTAGTCAATCTCTTCTCACAAGATCTATCATTCCTTTTTCCTTCTTCTACAATGTCTCCATCAGACAAAGCAGTTAATTCTGGATTTTTATTTGGTTTTGACTTCTCTCTTGTTCCCATGTTAGCTTGGCCTCCTACATTTTCCTGTACATTAAAGTTAGTCTTGTCCTGATTTTCTATCTCTTCAAAGGATTCTAGTTCTGAAATATTTCTTTCCCCTGAAGTCATGCTGTTAGTTGTTGAGCCTGGTTCTTCAGAAGTCCTTGAGTCTTCCTTATCAAATGACAAATCTGTATTTTTATCCTGAGATTCATTTAGCAAACCATTTTGAAATTCTGCCAAAGGAATCTCTTCTTGCTCTTCACTAAGTCCCATTATTGCTTCATTTGGGAAAGGACTACAATTACTTAAATTCCCCATATTCTCATTTTGAAATGGCACTGATTCATGAATACTCAAGTCATTTAGCTCCTCTGACATAATGAGGTCCTCTTGTAACCTATTCAACCTTTTTAATTCTTCAGTCAATTCCAAGTTGTCAGTTTTTTCCTCAGAATATAAAATGTCATTTGGAAGGCAATTCTTACTTGTAACATGGAATTCTTCAGGTGGGCAAGGTAACACAAAAGTGCAAGTCTCACTTTCTTCCTCAGCTTCATTATGGGAAAAATCTTCTTCCAGTAAACAGGGCTCATCCAAAGAGCAAGTCTGATCCAAAACAAAAGCTTCAGGGGAAGAAAAGGCATCACTGAGACCACTGGCCTTATGGGAAATGAGGGCTTCTTCAATGCCACAGTCCTTTATGGAGTCAGCTTCATACGGAGGTTTGGCTTCCTTGGAGTTTTCATTTACACTGTGCTTTGTAACATTTTGAATTTCATCTGTAGATGAATTTGTGGAGACATCCATAGGGATTTGTTCTTCCCCAATAAGACCTAAGCAAGTTGTAGCTGACTCCTTTAAGTGTGAAACGGCAGTTTTCAAATCATCGGCTTTTTCGACAATGGCAATATGCTTCAAAATCTCCAACAAGGTAAATATCTCTGAAGATTTAGAGGTAGTGCTGAAGTCATCATCTTGGCAGGTGGTATCCAAACTTCCCTTTAGGTTTAGTAACAATAGCCAGGCTAAAAGGAGATCAGTGGATGAACTACATAAAGGAGAAGGAAGAGAAGAAAAATCTGAAAGTGAGCATGGTATTTTAACAGTTCCATTTTGACTTTTTTGAAGGCTTAGGACAAATGCTTGCATCTGGTGAAGCAACAGGCCAGACAGAAGGTCCTTTGACATGTGGGTCATAATCACACTGCTGTCTCCACCACTTACTTGAACTGCCGCCTCCACACTTTGTCTTCTAAAATTTGGCTTTTTTTCCTGGGGATCAATGCCTAACTCAGAATTTTTGGTGGAATCTTGAGTCTCCTCTTCAGCTGCTTGGATCTTGCTATCATACTCAGGGAAGACTGATGGTGTGACCTGTTCTTCCAAATATGCCAAAGATGCATCGGTCAGAGATCCAATCTGTCTTTCATAGACCTCTTTGGCAAGTTCTTCAACAGTATCCTGATTTGGGAAAGATTTGCTTACTACTTCATGAAAATTAGATTCATCCAGGTGAGGATCTGTAGTTGCCTGTGTCTTGTTTCCTATAATAGTTTCACTTTCCTTCCCAGAAACAGTTTGGATAAGATTGGGATAACAAGTACCAGTATAATTTCCCATGTCCCCTTCCTTTTTACTTACTGGGATTAATATCTCAGATGGCAAAGTAGAAGGTGGAAATACATTTTGCAACCAGGTCTGTATATAATTCTGAACGGAATGATGGGCAATATCATCTGGGAAATTAGATTTTTTCAGAGAAGTGAGTGGATGATTCCAGGTTCTGGAATGCTGTTTATTTTCAGCAGTGTCTGACTTCAATTTAACAGGTTTTTGCTTTTTCTGATTTTTTAAAGATGTGTTTGAATTATTCACTTTTGAAGAAATATTCTTCTTTTCTGTTCCTATCATGTGCCGTGATGCCACAGATTTCCGTACAACGAAAGGCTTGGGGACTTGGTCCCTGATGTTATGTGCGTGGCATGCATCTTCAGTACCAAGAGTATTTTTGTAATGTTTAATATCATTCTGGGGGAAAACTTTTTTCTCCAGACTACTTTCCTTTTTTGTAGATCCTGGAAAGCTCATTTTTTTAACTGCTTTGTGTTTCGCTTTGCTTAAAATAAGTCCATTTTCCTTGATCCTTCTAGCAGCAGGGAATTTAGCTGATGGGAGTGTCTTAGAAATCGTGAGGTTTAGGTTACTTTTAGAAGACACACCATTTGCATAGACAGTCCTGTTGGTGGCTTTCTTGTTTCCTACCCGAAGTACCACTGTTCTTTCTGTACAGTGTGAGCTCTGTGATGTGGCTTCCTGGACAGTTTCACTGTTGAAGTCCACTTTCTCACTCTTATCAAGGCTTCTTTTAGTTGCATTCTCCCTGTTGTGTTGATTCCGTTCTGAATTTTCCACTTGCAATTGAGACTTTTTCCCCTTTTTCTTTCTGGGTCCAGAGGGTAAAACCAGCCTTTCACTGAGAAGGGTGCTTGTTAACCCACACTGAGCAAATTCACTCACTAGTCTATCAATGTTGGCAGTTACAGTAGAGTGACCCATTGAGGTGGGGACCTCAGAAGTAGTTTCACCATGATACAGTTCAGTTCCAGACCCACTAACAGAAAAGTGGGTAATATCTGATGGAAAAGGTCTAATCCTGTCATTTATTGAATCATAAGGTAGAAAGTTCTTCATACGAACCATACCTTCCTTCATAACTGATTTATCCTGGACAATTTGTGACAAACTATCATTCTGGGTCACCTCTAAAGTCTTCTGACTTGTAATTTCAATGAGGTCACTACTCTGGGGGCTAGACAAAAGCAGCCTGTCTTCAGTTTTGCTTTCGAGAGAAGACTTTGGTGGATTTTCACTGTTGAACTCAGCAAGCTTTGGTTTGTTAGTCACTGATGACATTTTGCTGCTAGAATGTGTGAACATGTGATACTCAGATTTGCTTTCTCCATCTTCTCTTTCTTCACTATAGGAAAATTGCCCAATCATCTTCTCTTCAACTTCTGTTTCAGATACCAATGTAATGCTCTTTACTCGAGACTTCTTTTGCCGTACTCTCTTTGGTCCAGGTGTTGGGGGCCTTGCTCTCCTTGGACCAGGTGTTGGGGGCCGATGAAAACGATGCCTGATTTGATTCTGAGGCATCTCACTGACATCTGTGTTCACAGGAGTATTCTCGCAAACAGCACCATTATAAATGTCACATTCTCTGCCTGTCACTTGAAAGTTTGTTTCTTTTGCCAAGCTATCCTCTTCATTTTCACATTTTTCCAAGGATGGGACATCTGTAGATTTGGTACTTGTGGAAATTTCTATGGCAGGTGACTGATCTTCTGTCCTGACTGGAAAACTACATGCCTCACTCCCTTTGTCATTATTAGGAAGACCAACTCTACTGACAGTGGTTGTCCATTTTATAGTCTCTTCCTCTTTTATCTTGAATCGAACTTTCATCTCAACTGTCATAGTGCCATCTTGATTAACAAGAATTGATTTCTCAATGTCATCTTCAGAGGGTACTATTGATATGTCCTCACAAGCCCGAGAATCATTTTTTTCCAAGCCCAAGTAATTGTCAGGGGCAAGAGAACATTCTGAATTGTAATCGTTACTATAAATTTTGTCAGAAGAAAGAGAGTAAATCTGAGATCTTGGGCTTGAAGGCCTATGTATAATCACTTTCAAGATTTCAAGAGTAAATGTCACCCCAAATCACAACATGATGCAGAGATGAAGAAGACAAAAGATCCAAATGGAGAGAGGCAGCAAAGGAAGAACATAAGAGAAAATAGAAAAGTAAACCAATTAGTATAGGAGAATATAATAACTCAAATAAAAGTAAATAATAAGTAAAATATAAATTTTCAATTATCCTTTCCTTGATGCCAACACAGTGCATTTTAGATGGTTCCCCTGTGAGCCAGAATGATATACTTGTGTACTCTGGATAAGGTTTCCATATCGTGCCACCCTCACCATTTTTGGAAATTGCTCTCCCATAAGTTACTATCCACTGGACACTTTGAGCCCTCCCATATAAAATCTATAATATTATTATTGTTACTACTGTTGTTTGGACCAAACCTAAGATTTCATTAGTATGGGAAATTCCCAATGAGGAAACTCCCTCTACTAAAGCAAGTCAGCAATTATCCTGCCATCTATAGTCTCAATACCTATTTTTTTCATTTTTCAATTTTTTGAAGTAGGCTGCATAAAAGACATTTCTCCTGTGGAGAATTCTTGTAACGAATAAAGGAAACAAAAGTATGGCAACAGTGAGTTGTGCATCAGAAAGCAACAATCATTTTGGAAGAAAAGAGTAATCTGAATTTCTTTATGATACAACTATAAAAGTTAGCAAATAATGTGAATGACTTGTGCATAATCAGAATACAACCAAATATGGAAACCTGGCAACTTATATTTTTTAAATATTCTTCATTTCACTTAAATTGTTAAATTTATTGGCATATAATTTGACAGAATAACTTATAATTGCTTTAATTTCATCTTCATTAGCGGTAAAGAGTTGCCTAAAACAGGGCTTCTTAAACTTCTCCCACTTGTGACCCCTTTTCCCCCCAAATTTTTATGCAACCCTGGTTATATATGTGTATAAAATATGTATGCATAATGTTTTACTGTTGCCAAATTTTTCACAACCCCCACATTCAGTTACATGATCCCATATGGGGTCACAACCCATAGTTTAAAAACTTTGGCCTAGAACTCTTAAAGTTTAAGTGACTTGCCAAGATTCATATAGTTATGGTGACGATACCTACAGCACTTACTTCACAGAGTTGTTGTGAGGATCAAATGAGAGAATATAGCTATAAAATGTTTTGCAAACCTCCAGGCACTACATATATTTCAGTTATTAATATTATATGAGGCAATGTTGCATAGTGGATACATAACTAGCCACAAATTCAGGAATACTAGGATTCAAGTCTCATTTCTGGTACATATAAGCTATGTGACCTTGGGCAAGTCACTTAAAAGTCTCTAAAACTGTGAATTATAGACAAGGTGTTGACCACACTGAAAGGAGTTTCCTCATGTGGGAATTTCCTATACCCATGAAATCTTTTTCTTTTTCTTTTCTTTCTTTTTTTTTTTTTTGCGGGGCAATGAGTGACTTGCCCAGGGTCACACAGCTAGTAAGTACCAAGTGTCTGAGGCCGGATTTGAACTCAGGTCCTCCTGAATCCAGGGCCAGTGCTTTATCCACTGTGCCACCTAACTGCCACCATAGTATGGGGTTTGTTTTGTTTGTTTTGTTTGTTTGTTTGTGGGGCAATGAGAATTAAGCAATTTGCTCAGGGTCACACAGCTAGTAAGTGTCAAGTGTCTGAGGCCGGATTTGAACTCAGGTCCTCCAAAATCCAGGGCAGGTGTTTTATCCTCTGCACCACCTAGCTGCCCCCTGTACCCATGAAATCAAAGGACCAGTTTCCATCCTTCTTATCATCACTATCATAATCTTAACATCTGTTCTCTTCCAGTCAATTAACTCCATTTTGATTATTTATTTTTAAGTTTTATACACCTTTATTCCTCTGGCTTTTTTCTTATTTTTGTACCTGCTTTAACAATCACTTTTATATTCATTTCAATTGTTGTTGTTGTTTGTACTCTGTTCTCAAAGAGAACCATCACATCAGGTGGTGATGTCATGACTTACAGTGAATTGGATTTAAGTCACCAACCTCACTCTCTCCTCCAGAGCCAGCTGGGTCCAGTGGTTAGATATGCATCAGGATGACTGGAGATAGCCTCATATGTTTGAGGCAATCAGGATCAAGCAACTTGCCCCGGGTGACAGAACTGTCAGTATCGAGTGTATGAGGCCAAATTTTTAACCGGGTCCTCCTGACTCCAGGGCCAGTGTTCTATCTATTATTCAACCTAGCTGCCCAACCATTTCAGTTGACAAACTTAAGAGTAACTCCATAAGAAATGAATTCACTTGAAACAAACTTCAAGGAATCCCTCAGATTCAGTGATCTACTACCAAAAAGTCCACCCTCTGACTGCTAAGACAACACAAACATCTCCAAAGAGCTAGGAGCAAAGGTGGAAAACAGAGAACATTTGTTTTGTTCTGTTATTGTTCCTAATTGGCAAATGATTCTTGAAGAGAGTCTCGCCATCTCTAAATATCCACTGGTCTTTTTATTGTCATTAGAGGACAGACTTCTTTTTCATTAGATTTTTCATTGGTGATTTTGCACTGGTTCACTGATAGCCATATCCTGGCAGAATTTCTCAACGTTTAGGGTCTCAGCCTCAGGTCTTTTTTATTGCAAACAAAGGCAGAAATCACTATAAATTGTGGCATCGTGGAAAGAAAAGGAGATGCAGGATTTATTTTGTTTCCTTTGAAAGTAATTAAAAAATACTGCATGCCATGATATAACCCACCCCATCCCATTTCAGTGGCAGGCAAGTGAAACATTGCAATGCTCTCTTTGAATCCATAGTCTTCCTTTAGATTTGTAAATGCACATTTTTAAATTAAATTTATTCAATTTAATAATTACTTCAATAATTTTTACAGGACCAGGTGAAGATACATAATACTATAGATTTAAGGACTTCATTTCTTCCAAAGATCTCCAACACTGATTTATATGTATGACCTCATTTTTCTATCATTAATACAGGCATATTGGTAGAGGGGAAAGAACACTGGATTTGGAGATGTCAGGTCAACAGGCATTTATTAGGCACCTACCATGTATAAGACCCTGTGCTAAGTACTGGGTCAGATGACCGGAGTTTGAATCTTTGTTCCATCACTATTTTCTAAACAACTTAGTGTAAGTCAATTAACTCCTTGGCCTCACTATAAAATGTAGGTATTGGATAAGATGACTTCTCCCTCCTAACTCTCTCTATAGTCCCATAACCCTTACATCCATAATAAGTTGTATCCATAAAATACATTCTACAACAAAGGTTGTTTTCCTTTTCCAAAGATGACTTTATCAGAGACTTTTCCCCTCTACCTCAGTTAAAAATATCAAGGTACAACTTCTAAAAACACAGGAAATACATTTCTGTCAAATTGTATTTTTCTGACCATATATAAGAATTGGTATATATGCTTATGGGAGAGTTCTGTGGCTAACAAATCAAAGAGTAATAACTTAAGAATGAGTAAGGCACTTACCTTCTACCACTATCAAAACATATAGTACTCAAAAGAGCAAAGCAGGTGAAAATAAAAAGGTAAAAGTAGCAATAACTATATCATTTTCCAAAGCTTTTTCCATTAACACTGTGTGCCCTAGAACCAGGGGTATGATTGGTAAATGCTTAACAACTATTCCTCCAGTGGGAAAAATATATACAAGACACATTTTTAAGTTTAATCTTCACTATTAACATTATCCCCATCATTTTCTTAAATCTAGACAATCACAAAACAATAATTAGTATCAATTAAAGATTTCTAAAGTTCCAATGATCACATGGAAACTTTAATACTTGGCTCTTATAAACTAGTTCAAGCTGGCTCCATCATGTGTGTGTGTGTGTGTATGTATTTGTACACAGCACCCATCACTGCTTACAGCATTTTCTTCATAATCAGCCACCTAAGGTTTTTGATTCTCTAAACCAAACACTGTAAATTAATGAAAGGTAGTTTGAAACATCTTGGATTGATTCAGGAATGACTGCAAACATAGGGCATGAGTGGAATTAAGAATCTGATAAAGTATAGCAACTCTGTTCCTTTGCTGAGCCAAACTAAATGTTACTGGATGATTGTTGTGCTAAGCTGTAATATCAATGCAGAGTTCAACCAGGCGGAAACCACGACATTTCCCTTCCACTAGAAGCAAGACATGACACAACCTGTTAGTTTACTCGGCTTGGCACAGGTTATAGAAAGAAGGGGGTATGCATTGTTTTAAGCAGATACCTTTTTTCATGATCAAAAAATACAATGAAAACCATTTTGAGGTATGGAATAACCAAATCCAGATTGGAATGAGAAATACCTTTCAGTTTTCATTTCTCTTGTATCTTCTTTCCCACAATATAGGAAATTGGTCCATTTCAACATGTATTTTTTCTTACCATCAAAAATTCTAAGAATAAAACCAGAAGTTATATTTTTAAAGTGACTTACTTCTTCTGCCTTCTGGTCTACCCTGTGCTTTTGGGTAAATGCGTTTGGAGATCCTTGGTAACTGATCAGGAAGAAAATACTTCAGAAGGTCATAATTTCCTGGTTTAAATGGTTCTCTTCCTGCAGCTACCACAGCTCCAGAGCTCAGGATAACTGCCTGTAGGCCAGGTACCTCAAAGAAATAGAAAAGGTCACATCAGCAATACGCATTTTGCAAAGTATGGCCACAACCACCACATGTAATAAAGGTTTTATTCCTTCCATATGATCATTTTCAGTTCTAACCTAAATCACAGATGAGATCGTCTTTGTAAAGGGGTTTGTAAACCTAAAATACTATATAAATATAAAATATTAGTATTATTGTTATTATTGTCTCAATCAGCTTGATAAATCTTCTAGGCTTAAAGGAAATAAGCAAGAATTTATTAAACTCAGGGTGGCAGGTGAAAGTTCTAGGTGATTTCAACAGTTTTTTTTTTCTTTTCTGGATCTATGATTTCAACTGCACCTAGAACCTGTAGGATGAAAATTCTTATTTTACACCAATTCTTCTATAGCTTGAAGCTTGAAATCAGGATTAAGTGATGTATCCATGTTGAATATGCCAGAGTATGTGCCAGGGAAATAAGTTGAACCCCAAGCCTTCCTTAAGCAGGACTTCTATGAACTATACTTGCTATTTCTCTTTATGAAAGAAAGAAATTAATGGCAGGTCCAGTCTCCCTCAAGTTCATATGGCATTGGAGCAGCTAGGTGGTGCAGTGGATAAAGCACTGGCCCTGGATTCAGGAGGACCTGAGTTCAAATCCAGCCTCAGACACTTGACACTTACTAGCTGTGTGAACCTAGGCAAGTCACTTAACCCCAATCGCCTCACAAAAAAAAAAAAATTTCCTATGGCATAGCTAGGGAGATATAACATATACACAAGATGACACATTTTCCCTCTGCCTTCCTTAAGCCCAACCCCTAACAAGTATTCAAGGTATTACCGGGCTTACATCTTACTCTGATCTAGAGAACAGCTGGCTGCTTTATAAAGTACTCCTCTAGTTGTACACTCAAGTCAGCAAAGAAGAGACCTATGCACACTTATTACTTGTAGAGGCATAAGTAAGTCAAAGATCACCCTACCCACCCACCCAAGCACCCAAATTAAAAACAACTTCTACCCCCAGTCATTGTTAAGCCTGCTTAGTAACAACCTTATATAGCAGCCATTATAGTTTTCATGTTATCATTATCCTTCCTCTGATTAAATGTTTTCTCCTTGAAGGCAGGAATGATTTCTTTTCTTTTTCTTTTTTTTGGCATCCCTATGCCCAAGCACAGTACTTAGCATGTAGCAAGAGTTTGATGAATGCCTAATAATTCGTTAAATTGAGCAAGCATTCCTGAAACTAAAAGAATAACCTTCATTCCAGCTGTTGGTGACAATATCACTAAGTAAGGGTGGCTTTCTCTCAGATGTCTCTTCTTACCTTTCTTCCATCTGTGGTATACAGCTTCACAACTGGATACTGCATGAGTTCAGTCAGGTAGTCTAGAAAGGCCTCAAAGTTCTGGGTGATCTTCCTACTCAGAATGATAGTGTACCTAGTCCTTGGATCACCATTTTTGAAAACTAAGAGTTTTCTAGGTGTCTGAACTACCACAGGAAGCTCTCGATGAGCCAGGCCAGACTCCTTTGCCCTGGCCAGCTGTGAAGCTCGGCGACGAGCACTGAGAGGTCTACTGCTCTGCCAGGGCAGGGGCTTCTGGCGAGCCTTCTCCAGGTCAATGGGTTTTATTTTCTTCTTGTGGGAACAGATGTATGACCTGCCATCCTCCAGCTCCTCTAGCTTGGTGATGCCATGTATACCCCGTGGGGTGCTGATGTTCCTGACCCCAAAAGGCAATGGGACCTTCCTAGACAAGTTGTCGAGCAAGGCATCAAAAGTCTTGAAAGAGCGAGGGTTGACAACCATCTGGATCCCATTGAACTGAGGATCTCCACTCTTATAGAAACTAATCCTTTTGGCCACAACTGGTTGAGTGACATTGAAGTGTCGAGGATAAGAAGCTTGGCCTTCAGAAGAGGCTGTATGAATCATCGAAAAGTTAGTGGAAGGAGTTTCACTCATTTTGACTGGAATCTAGAAACAAAGGAAAAAAGGACAATTCAAACAAATAATAATGAGTCTTGTAATAATAATAATAATAATAACAACAATGAGAGCTAGTATTTATACAAGTGCTCATTTGTTATCTTATTTGATCCTCACAACAATTTGACAAGGTAGATCCAACTGTTATCCCCATTTAAAGATGAGGAAACTGAGGCACAGAGAGGCTAAGTAACTTACACAGGATGACACAGATGATGTGTCCAAAGAAGAATTTTATTTCAAGTTCAGTGTTCTATCTCTTATACCACCTTATAATAGTTAAAAGTCATTCAAGGTCCTCCTATCAATGGTTCCCAAACCCAAACTTCAGAAATTTCTATTAATTGAGAAAAACACATTCTCTCAACTGGAAAGTGAGCTGTCGTGAAGGAGATTGTTTGCTTCTGGGTTGCATTTTTTATTTTGTGCTATTTTATTGCATTTTTTGTTGTATTAAATCACCTTAATTACTGGTGTCTTAAGAAACAGTAAGCATTTCCCGCAGCTTGGAAATAATGCTAAGTTCTAAAGAAAAACTGAACCAATTGAATAAATGTAATCAGTATTCTGAAGATGAAAAAAAAGTATATTTGTAATTTAAAACTTGCTGTAAATCTGGCCCCAATCACCCACTTAAATAGACCCAAGCTGTTATCTAAAATTCCTTCATATATCTCCAGTGTAATTTGCAAATCTTATCTGTATTCCTTAGGAAAATGTATTCAAAGATCAGAATAGAAATTAGATGTTTTCTTCCGATGGATGAAAGCAATTATGATACTTGAGACAATAAAGGCAAAACTGCACAAAGCAGGAGTGGGAAGCTAGAGGATCCAGAAGAGGAGCTGAGTCAGCAAAATTTCAATCCTTTCTCATCCCTGTCATGATAAACCCTTATTTGACCTTGGGCAGGTTGCATAATCTCTCAGTATTTACTCCTCCACCTATAAAATAGAAATGACGAGAAGTCTCTATCTTTTTCTTAATAAAAATATAATAAACCATTCACATTTAGATCACACTTTTGGGTTCTTATCATCCTTTACTGATGATTTCCATCTGAACAGATACCTACAAAGTGATCATGTTGATGGGTTCTTTTTATACAATGGTAGGGCTTGGGAGGCATTTTTCTCTTCATATTTCAATTTACATTCACAAATAGATAAATGCATCTTCTGTCCCTTTAGCCAATAGAGAAGGTTTTTGAAATCTAACTTAAAAATACAATACTTATTATCCCTATGCTGCTGAACTATGGCAGAGATTAAGGAGTTAACATTGGTAAATTGTCTGGGATAAATAAGACTCTGTAAGAACAATGCGTTAAGCTGTTATACTCTAATACAGGGCAAGCTAAATACCTCCAAAGGCAATGGGTCAGCATATGTCCTCATTTAGTCACACGCTTCGCCTATAAATTTATAGGAAATACAGGCTAGCCAAAAAGCAAGAATATTATATTCTAATGCTAATTCTTCTTTGTAGTGTATTGAGTGCACTGGCCACATCTCTAATCTGCTGTACAGCTTTCTCTTCTGCCACGAGAGCTCTCACCAATCAGTCATCTCTTGCTCCTATCTTGTAATCATACATTTTTCTTAGTTACAAGATGCTTTTCATTCTATAAACTGATAGAATAGCATTACAGAACATACATTAATTCTATTCAGTTCAACAGATGTGATGTGCTTATTGTAATCAGGACACTGTGGTAGGTGCCAACATACTCTCGGCCTTTAAGGATTTTCCAGTCTACTTTGGGGAAGAGTATAACCTTGACATGAATCATGGAAATGACACCTTAGCTGGACCTTGGGAAAAAAGAAAGATTTCCATAAGCAAAGATGTAAAGGGAATGAATGGATAGCCTGAATGGATGTGCAGAGATAGGAGAGTGGAAGATAAAGTCAGGGAGCAGTTCAAAGTATAATTTGGCCAAAAGGGAGAATGTGTCCAGGTATGGTGGCATGTCCTGTAATCCATGCTACTGGGGGAGACCACGACTAGTGGTTGGCTTGCACTTGGGAGTTCTGAGATAAAATAAGGCCAATGCCCACATTAAATCTGGCATCAATATGGGGAGTACTTGGGAGCAAGAGGCCACTAAGCTGCCTAAGGAGGGGGTCACCTAGATCAGAAATGGAAAAGGTCAAAGCTTCTGCGCTGCACTTCTAATCTGGGCAAGACAGGAAGACCCAGTCTCAAAAGAGAATAATGATTAAAAAAAAAGAGAATGTACAAAGGAAAATAGAATGACATATGTAATATTTATTAATATTTAACTTCTACTTATTTTAAGCAATGAAGTAAATTCCTTGCCCTTTGAAGTTTATAGATAAATTGATCCATCCATATAAATATATATGCAACATTTACAATATCTATATCTATCCATATATGCATAGTCTGATCATATATACACATGTGTTTATTATGTACATACACTTACATGATTTAATTCCCCATGTGTGTATATGTGTATATATTTATTTAAAATAGATGTGTACATATAGATATATGTGTGTGTGTTTGTATATATATACACATATACATATATGAGCACACACCTGTATATAAACATGCATATATATATAAACACAAATGTATGCACACGTGTGTGTATATTTTTGTTTGTTTCCCCCTAAACCATCCCCACCCCTATATCTTTATTATTATAAAGGACAACACCATGCTCCTAGTTTCTCAGGCTTGCAACCTAGATTTCACACTCTCTTTCACTCCCTATATCCAAGCTTTTGCCAAGTCCTGTCAATTTTACCTTTGCAATTTCTCTTAAATATGCAGCATTCTCTCCTCTGACAGTGCCACATCTCTGCTATAGGCCCTTATACCTCACACCTGGATTATTGCAATAGGCTGCTAGTGGGTCGGCCTGCCTCAAATGTCTCCCCACTCCAATCCATTCTCTACTCAGCCATTACCTAGATCAGATCATGTCACTCCTCTACTTATAAAATGCCTCTGAGTTCCTATTTCCTCCAAGTTCAAATACAAAATGATCTTCTTGGCACTGAAAGACCTTCCTAACCTAGTCCCTCTCCTACCTTTCTGGTATTTGTATACATTACAAGACATACTCTGACACTGGCCTTCTGGTTGTTCCAAGAAGATACTCCATCTCTCAGCTCCAGACATTTTCTCTGGTTATTCCCAATGCCTGGAATGTTCTCTCTCCTCCACAATAACTACTGACCTCTCTGGCTTCCTTTAAGTCCTAACTAAAATTCCATCTTTTACTGGAAGCCTTCCCCAAACCCTCCCAATTCCAGTGCCTTCCCTCTGTTCATTATTTCCTATTTATCCTGTATATAGTTTGCTTTGTTTTCTCCTTTAGATCGTGAGTTCCTTGAGGGCAGGGATTGTCTTTTGCCAAAACTTAGCCCAGTGCCTAGCACCCAATAGGCACTTAATAAATGTTTACTGATCCATTGATTATTTACACAAAAGGCAAATGGTATATTGGCTAAAGAGCTGGATGAAATACCTATATTCAAATAAGATCATATTTCTAAAGCACTTAGCACAGTGACTGCCACACAGTAAGTGCTTAATAAATGCTTGTTCTCTTCCCTTCCCCACTTCCCTCCATTCAAGTCATGAGTCTAAATGATACAGGCTATATGATGTTGGTTTGTTTTCCTAGATGAAATAATCTAAGAACATAAATTGTTCTGTCTGCATTGTTACAGATGGTTTTCTTGCAAGGAATTGTCAATATTACTAAAATAACACCCCTTAGCTCCCTCAGACCTCCCTCAAAACCATCATCTATCTATACACACACATATGTGTATATGTATATATGTATATACATGCATGTATACACATATTTATACATGTATATTTGGAACTTGAGAAAGAGGTAATCCGAGTCAGTTTAATGTACCTAATTAGTCTAAAGAACAACAATAAAAAGTCATTTTAAGACAACCTACTCTACCTTCCCATGTCTGCAGTTGTCTTTTTAGTCAATCCATTGTCTGAGGTTAAACTATGGAGTTTTTAAAATACTAAATGGAGTATTTTTTAAGAATCCATTGATTTACTATGATAATTAAAATGGTAATGTTGAGTCAACAAAATATCTTACAGTAAGCTAAACATCTACCTCTCCCAAATAGCTTTTTCTTTCTCCCTTGATCAGACAAAAGACAGGCTTTTTAATATATAACATTTCATTATTTTATTATGTAGTATAAATTAGAGCAATTTATAAATAGTAAGTCTAAAACTGAAAAAGATAACTAAGTCTAGCTTTTCACCCCTAATAATACTTCATACATTTAATATAAAAGAAACTAAATAAAAGAATTTCACATATGATAATATGCTACACACTTTATTTCAGGTCAACTTTATTCACATTTGAGTAAATGCAATTTACTTAATAGTTTTCTAAAATACAAACTAAAGATTTTTAGAGTACTTAGATTATTCCTTATATCTTCAATGACACCATACTGTTAACACTGCTGGTGTGCTGGACACGATCTATTACCATTTTGTAGCCTGATAATAGTTTTATATCCAATATAAAGATAGAGCATTAGCAAAATTTAACTAAAAAGAAAAACTCCATGAAATTAACTAAAAATAATCTTACTTCAGAAAAAAAATGAAAGATGTTTCTATACTCACCAGGAATTGAAGTCTTGTTTTAAAGGTTTTGGTTTTTTTAAGATTTACAATTTTTTTAACTTATATAAATTTCACTGGTCATGTAACCACTTCACTTTGTGCAATGAAACACTTTCAGGTTTAATCCAAATGAGTGTCTGTCTGCCTAGGGATTGGCTAAAGCCAATTAACTTAATCTGAATTGATGCTAATCACCAGTCAGCACACATTTTGGTTGGATGACGGTCAGAAATAAATCCGCTGAGTTGCAGGTTCAGAAGTTCAGGTATATTTCTAATTAGAATTTCTTTTGTATAATTTTTTTATCTTTGTGGCATATTCACAAGAAAGCACATAATTAATATGTAAATATTTCTCACCCATTGCTCAGACCCGACAACCTCAGATTCTTATTTCTTTATGTAAGAAAAAATGTTTATTGTGCTGCTTAAAGACAACATGGTTGACACTTCATCCTATTGTAATAAATAATCCTGTGACAATTTTCAGAATATTCATTACAAAAAGAAAAGATAATGACTTAAACTGCTTCTCCCCTTAGTAGTCATACTGTTTAAGGCTACATCTTTGTAGCTCGAAAGCATATGGTTATCAAGGTAAACAGTTTGGCTATTCAGCGTTGCTCAAAATGAATATAAGTGGCACCCCAAGACAGACAAAAGAGTGTATGTTTCTGAAGACACAGTCCGATTGCACTGCTCGGTTGTGGAATTGGAATGTGTTTCTGGATTTTACAAAATAGTATCTCCACAGATGGCAACTGTTCCCTCTAATGACTACCAGTGGCCTAATCTGATTTGAAGATGCTTTTCCTAATCAGAACTTGAGCAAGCTTCCCATCTCTATTTTGTACATTATCTCAAGAGTACAGAGAAGAGGATCCCAATGACAGCTCATTCCTTTAGCTCACACATTCTGACAACTTCTGCCTATTCCGCTGCTTTAAAAAAAAACAATCTGTATCTTTTTTTCTGACTTATTATGATTCAATTCACAAAAGAAAATAAATCGCAGCTGTACACTTTTGCACCAGATGCATATTTTGTGACAAACCACTGGTTAAAAGTTTACAGTATTATTAAAAGTTAGGCTAAAGCTATTGTTTTCCTTCAATACAGACCTCTATCAGTAGTTAAACACTTAACTTTCTCCAGAGAGACATCTCTCCTGACAATAAGCAAATATCACTTTGCAGAGAGTCTCTGTTTATAAAGGCTCTCTCTTGGTGGGTTCTATTTCTGGTGCCATTATCTCCACCTTAGCTGCCCTTCTGGATTCTTGACCCCCTACTTGCCTTGACTTCTGAGACTTGCTTGTTCCCAGTTCCCTAAGTCATGAACATTAGCTCCCTCACAATTATAATCGGTGGCACCAAAGGAAGCCTGCCTCGCTCAGGCTATGAGGTAAACACAGTTTGACCATTCAGCACTTCACAAGATGAATATGAGCAGCATCCCTAGACAGGCATCCCTCATCTGCCACCAAGCAGGATGCATAAGCTTAGAACAGAAAACAGCAGAGACCCTATTGTGCTGGCCATGTGAAACAACCCCTATGTTTCTTCCTTCATGCCCGTGCTGAACCTTTGAACCTTGAAATCTGTTCTGCATCAGGAACTTTCTGTGTTTATCTTCACATAGGCATGGGGTGAAGTCCAGGACACTAAAACTTGGTCTCCCTCCTCAAAACTAGCTATCTCCCTGCTCTTTCCTGATTCTGCCTACCTAGATAGCAGGCATGTTTGTACAGATCTCCTGGACTTTTTTTTTTCTTTTTGGCGAGGCAATTGGGGTTAAGTGACTTGCCCAGGGTCACACAGCTAGTAAGTGTCAAGTGTCTGAAGCTGGATTTGAACTCAGGTCCTCCTGAATCCAGGGCCAGTGCTCTATCCACTACACCACCTAGCTGCCCCGATCTCCTGGACTTTTGACTGCGTTTTGTGCTATGGACTCACTGTATGTATTCACTGCCTCTTCTGACCTGCCCGATTCTGTTGTCACCAAAACCCAGCATAACAGACTGAGACTTTCACCTTGCACCTGAATACAAACAATGCCAAACCCCTGGCCTCTATCTGAATTCCCTGAATTCTAGATCCCTTGATGGCTTGGACTGAGTCAATTCTCATCTTTGCTGGAACTGAAGTCAAGAAGAACTGAGTTCAAATCACACTTGCTAGGTAACTGACTCAAAACAAGTCACTAGGGGCAGCTAGGTGGCGCAGTGGATAGAGCACCGGCCCTGGAGTCAGAAGTACCTGAGTTCAAATCTAGCCTCAGACAGTTAACACTTACTAGCTGTGTGACCCTGGGCAAGTCACTTAACCCCAATTGCCTCACTTTAAAAAAAAAAAAAAGCCAAGTCACTAAACCTCTCACAACCACAATTTCAACCACCTGTAAAACAGGAAAAAAATTAGCTATATTTACGTTTTTTCAATCCTCAATCCATCTTGACTGCTATGCAACCTTTGACACTGTCAATCACCCTCTTCTCCCTGACACTCCCTCCTCTCTAGGATTCTGTGACACTCTTCTCACTTGGTAATTCTCCTACCTGTCTACCCATTCCACAGTCTCCTTTCCTGTATTTTCATCTAGACCATGCCTACTAACCACAGTTGTCCACCAATACTCTCTCATGGGTCCACTTCTCTTATCCCTTTATGCTATTTCAGTTGGCCATCTCATCAACTACCATGGATTCAATTATTTTTTTCCATCTAAATGATTCCTAGATCTGTATATCCAACCCTAATCTTTCTTTTGAGCTCTATCGCCAATTGCCTTTCTGGACATCTTGAACTCTCTGATACATATCTCAAACTAATTATGTCCAAAACAGTATCTTTCTTCCCTAACAGTCCTTTCTTCCCAACTTCCCTATTACTGTCACTGGCACAATCATCCTTCCAATAATGAAGGCCCAAAACTTTAGTTTCGTCCTCAACTCCTCACCTACACTCATCCCACGTATATAATCTCTTGCTACGTCTTGGCACATTTACCTTTGCAGATGCTTCATATATGTCCCTCTCTCTCCATTCACACAGTTGTTACCCTAATCAAGGTCTCATCACCTCATGCCTAGGCAACTATAGTACCTTTCTTATCAGTCTCCTCGTCTCAAGTCTCTTCTCACTGGAATGCATCTTCTACTCAGCTACCAAAACGATTTTCTTAAAGTGCAACTGAGACCATGTCCATTATTCCTAAAACAAATTCCAGAGGCTCCCTTTTACCTCCATAATAAAATATAAAATCCTCTGACATTTAAAGACCCGAACAACCTGGCCCTCTCCTACCTTCCCAATATATTTTTTTTTAAGTGAGGCAATTGGGGTTAAGTGACATGCCCAAGGTCACACAGCTAGTAAGTGTTAAGTGTCTGAGGCCAGATTTGAACTCAGGTACTCCTGACTCCAGGGCCAGTGCTCTATCCACTGCACCATCTAGCTGCCCCAAAGAATTATTATTTTCAGTGACCTTTTGTACTTCCTTTTCCATTTGGCTAGATCTATTTTTAGGGAGTTATTTTCCTCAGTAAATTGTTGTATTTCTTTTTCATGGTACTCTTGCATTATTTTTATTTCTTTCCCCAATTTTTCTTCTACTTCTCTAATTTGCTTTTGTTTGTTTTTGGTTTTTTTGCGGGGCAATGAGGGTTAAGTGACTTGCCCAAAGTCATACAGCTAGTAAATATCAAGTATCTGAGGCCGGATTTGAACTCAGGTCCTCCTGAATCCAGGGCCGGTGCTTTATCCACTGTACCACCTAGCTGCCCCCCCTTCCCAATCTTTTTACTCTTTGTTCCCCTATACGATACAGTGATGCTGACTTTTGAGCTGCTACTCTCAGACAATTCTGGTTCCTGACTCTGCCTTTTCTCTGGCTGTTCCCCATTCCTGGAATATGCTCCTTTCCTTACCTCCACATATAAGCATTCCTGTGAGTGTGTGCAATCATTTTCAGTTGTGTCTGACTCTTCGTGACTCCATTTGGGTTTTTCTTGGCAAAAATACTGCAGTGCTTTGTTATTTCCTCCTCCAGCTCATTTTACAGATGAGGAAACTGAAGCAAATAGGGTCAAGAGACTTGCCTAGGGTCACACAGCTAGTAAGTACAAGGGGCTGGCTTTGAACTCAGATCCTCCAAACTCCAGGCCTTGTATTCTATCCACTACCCCACCTTTCAGCCCTGACTTCTTTCACAATTCAGCTCAAATCCCACCTTCTGCAGTAAGTCTTTCCCAGCCCTTTACTCCCTTCCACACACATATTCCTGTTCATGCCTTCCTTCTGAAGTTACCTTCCATTTACACTGTATATATGTATAGTCATTTAAATGTTTTTGCCATTACAATGATAGCAAGAACTTTTTTGCCTTTCTTTCTATCCCTAGGGCTTAATACAGAACCTGGCACTTAGTAAATGATTAATAAACACCTGTTGACTGACTTACTCTCCTTCATATTCCATGGAGTGGTTGTGAGCATCAAATTAGATGATGTATATAGATAGAGCACATCACAAAACTTAAACCAGTATACAAATGGTCCTCATTTTCTATTCTCACTCTACCTCTGACAACCAACATCAAACTGAACAAAAAGAGGCATCTAACAAATGTTTGCTGAATTTAATTTTTCTGACCTTTTGCAATTATGGGTTGTGGAAACTTCAGCCTCTCTCCACCCTGGATTTTTGTCTGCCTTTCAAAGTGCCAACCCCTTACCTCACTGGTTCTGGATAGCTTCTGCCCACATTGCAGAATGATAACTAAAAAACAGAGATGCCCATGAAAATCAAATAATAAGATCCTACAAAGGGAAAACTGAACAACCCTGGCACAATGAAATCCAGGAAAATATTCAGATTCAGGTAAGGGTAGGATTGAGTACCAGAAGAGACCTTAAAGCTCATCTAATCTGGGGCAGCTATATGTCGCAGTGGATAAAGCACCAGCCCTGGATTCAGGAGGACCTGAGTTCAAATCTGGCCTCAGACACTTGACACTTACTAGCTGTGTGACCCTGGGGAAGTCACTTAACCCCCATTGCCCCGCAAAAAAAAAAAAAAAAAAAAAAAAAAAAGCTCATCTAATCCAAACCCAACATTTTTTGATAGGGAAATAGAGACAGAGACAGAAATGGACAGACATACATATACAGTGCAATGATTGGAATGACGCCACCTGCTGGAGACACTGTAGGAGAGCTCCGCCATGAGGAGAAGGCCACTGAGGGTAAGCCATGCGGCTTTTCTTTGGTGTCAGGAAGTGACATTTGCTTGCGGAAAGAAGAGGGGGAAGAAAGAATATTTGTAAAAACTTTTTATATTCATGTGATCAAGTTTATGTTTTGTAATACTCTTATTAATGTTAAGTTCATATTCATTTAGATTTCCCTAGTTTGAATTTCATTGTCTTTCATTCTCCCATGTGTATTTTGTTGTATTTGTTTATCTCTATTTTAAAACAATGCAAGATGGTTTTGATTTCATAATAAAATGTTAATTCTGGGAGTATTGTGCTCCCATATTCTGAGTTGTTTGTTTTTGTTATTTTTTTTTTCTCAACTGATTATTTGATCAAACTCTATAAAGCATTTCCCTGGCAAATTGGTTGCCATGGCAAGTGTAAATTGATTCTAGAAGTATTATTTTTGATAAACATATTCAAAAAAAAAAAGAAATGGGGAACATTTGTAAAAGTTTTCTTTTTTAAAAAAGTTTTAAGATTGTGTTGTGTTTTAACTTGTATTTAAATATGTTCTGATTTTTCACAAAAGTAACTGTATACTTAGTAAAAAAAGCTATCATTTGAAATTATTGCCTAATTGTATAGTATATTCTGAGTCAAGGTACAGTCACATTTTTTGTGATCATTATCCTCAATTTTTAAATCCATATGAGACTTGGCTTATGGGAACCTATCATTTAAGACATTAATTGCCTTCATTCTGAGTTATCAGATGCCAGTTGGCCAAGATGCCATCTGATCACAAGAGGAATACATGCAAGAGCAGAAACCGAACTGAGGGGAGACATGCATGAAGTCAAGGTATGGCTGAGGGAACAGCTTTTGACAAACGTTGAGGTTGGTTTCTCTTGGTTTAATTTTTCTTCACAATATTATACAGTTGGCTGGAAGTTTTCATCCCACCCATCTCATTCTACACCTGTCTTTTACACCCCCCTCCTATATGCCTGATGCCATAGACATCTCAATCCCATGCATCTGATTAAGTCTGACTCAGTTTCCGCCAATATGTTTGGTGGCATGGACGTATATTCCATCCACCTATTTTAAGCCTGACATACTGCATGAGCAGTATATATTGCTCAAGTATGGAAATGCTCATATCCCATCATTTCTCTGTTCTTTTATGGTAACCCCCATAATTATCTGAGGAGTCATGATAAATACAGTGTTGGATTTGGCCTTGACATCTGTTACCAATTATATTAAATTCTTTAATTTCTCATAATGGCATGAAGATAATTAGGCAGATGATGCAAAAAGTGATGAAACAAAGATGAAAATTATTTTTAAATTAATATCACAGCAATTGTCTTCTCAATTTATCCTCCACAGGGGCGACTATAGTAATATTAAGTTTTAGAGAATGTTTCTCTCTTCAAGTTTTTTTTTTCTTTAGGCAATGGGGGTTAAGTGACTTGCCCAGGGTCACACAGCTAATAAGTGTTAAGTGTCTGAGGCCGGATTTGAACTCAGGTCCTCCTGAATCCAGGGCCGGTGCTTTAACCACTGCGCCATCTAGCTGCCCCAAGAATGTTTCAATTTTTGTTTTTATTATATTTTTCATGTGTAACAACTACGATTTTTAATTCCCTAAGACATGTTTTTGAGAAATCTCATTGTTTGATTTGATTATTGACAAAGCTATTTATATAATATATAAAAAATATAATATAATCGCAATATAGGAAGAGGAATTACAGCTGAGATACCCAGAAGTCAATAGAAGCAAAATCAAAGAAGTGAGAGTCATAAAATTCATGGCCTCAGTGCAAAATATGAGCAACAAGCTAAGCAAAGTAGAAATACCAACTCAATTAGGCATCAGAACCCTTGGATAATACTGAGACCTGGTAAATAGGACCAATTAACTAAAATGTGGTTTAAGGGGAAAATATTTAAAAAACTACAAATGGGGACACTGAAGTAGCATTTTATATGTATATATATTTAAAATAGATTTTACTGGGGCAGCTAGGCGGCTCAGTGGATAGAGCACCGGCCCTGGATTCAGGAGTACCTGAGTTCAAATCCGGCCTCAGACACTTAACACTTACTAGCTGTGTGACCCTGGGCAAGTCACTTAACCCCAATTGCCGCGCTAAAAAAAAAATAGATTTTACTGATATCTTCTGTTTTTATATGATCTAGAGTTCCCTCTGTATTGTTGGTGCCCCTCCCGCCCCTCCCGCCCCTCCCGCCCCTCCCGCCCCTCCCGCCCCTCCCGCCCCTCCCGCCCCTCCCGCCCCTCCCGCCCCTCCCGCCCCTCCCGCCCCTCCCGCCCCTCCCGCCCCTCCCGCCCCTCCCGCCCCTCCCGCCCCTCCCATCTAAGAGGGCAACACTTCATAATTTTTCCCCATGGGAATATTTAATTTCAAAGGTGAGAATATAAAATATTATAAACTTAGAGCAGTTCAAAATCGCAAGGGTTATTTAGCAGAAGTACCTCATTGGAGAGTAAAGGAAACTGACTCCTAGTCAAGAGAAATGATGAAATCAAGGTCACAAAGTCATTAATGGGCTGAGCCAACCAGTCTTCTGAGGGGCCAGGGATGGGGCTGATCAGTCAAAGATGAGTCTTTTCCTGGCCTTCGGGCACGGCCTGGGTGCGTGCATAGGTGGCAAGGAGGCAGATCTTTGGTTTGGTACCTGTATGACCACCTTTTGGGGAGGTATACAGTCTTCTTCTTCTTCTTCTGCCTCCTGGATGCAACTGATTGCTTCCTCCTGGCTCTGACTGATTACCGAGGGAAGCAGGTGCTGACCTGTAGTCCAGCTGTATTCCTCATCAGCCACTGTCCTTGGTCCTATTTCCCAGGGTCTAAACCACTGCACAAGGTCAGCCTGGGCTGGCCCTGCAGGAACATAATTCCAGATGGACGCTCCCAATTTCAAATAGGTAGTCAGCCTCTTGTTCTCAGAGTCCTGGGTCACCTGAGCATAAGGGGAGTACCTCTGGGCTGAGAAGCACCTGGTGGGGCCTCTTAGAGGAATGTGGGCATATTCCTGTGAGGGAAGGAGTAAAGGTTGGATCCCACAGAGTACTCCAGTTTGAAAGGACAATGAGCCCATCCCTTTGTTTTTCCTAGACTCCCAGTTTCTGGGTACATCGTTGGACTCCATTTGTGGGGGCAACGAGTCCAACCTTTACCAACTTCAATATGTTGTCAGAGTGTCAGGCTGCCTCAGCTTCCAGAGATCTCCAGGGATCTTGTCAGCAATCCAGTCTTCAGCTTTCAGATATGCTATGTAGCCTTCAGTCTCTTAGCTTTGGGATCCTGGTACCTGGGTTGGTTCTTTATATACTGAGTTAGGGGGTGGAGCCTCAGTGCCTAGGTGTGAACTCCCAGTGTCTAAGTTGTCACTTAGTAGCTATCAACTCCCTCGGAGTGGTCACTTAGTAGGTGCTAACTCCTCTATAAAATAACCAACCAAATGACAAGCTCTGAATACATACCTCTCAGGCACTAGATTCTTACCTGTCAAGCTTGAGTTCCCCCTTAAATGACCTAGGTAGTGAGAACCTGTGAATACTTATCCCTCAAGCAGCAAGTTCTCACCTGGCAGTCTCCAGTTCCCAATCAGGGTTACTTGAATGAGTAAAAACCTGTGGTCCACCATCTGTGACCCAGGGATTAATGGAGGGCAAAGGGAGTTGATCTTACCTTGGAAGATCAGTGGAGAAGACAGGTGACAAATTTAACTATAGCTAGGGAAGGGGCAGAATGTTTGATGAACATCCAGGAGTGGGGGTTTCTAGGATTGAAGGAGAATAAGTATTGAGAACCACTGGTACTCATTCTGCTTTTTACTTTGCTTTCCCCAACCTGAGAGCTTCCTGAAAACTGGGTCCTAGTGCTGCCTTCATTCTTGTTGAGAGATGTAATGATTGGAATGACGCCACCTGCTGGAGATTTACTGTAGGAAAGCTCCGCCATGAGGAGAAGGCATATGAGGGCAAGCCATGTTGCTTTTCTTTGGCGTCAGGAAGTGATGTTTGCTTGTGGGAGGAAGAAGGGGGAGAGGCTGGCTCTCTCACTCTCTTTCATCAGGACTCTGGTGGAGAGTGGAGCTAAAAATGCACTCTCCCTTTGATAGATAGATGAATCTAGGCCTTTCTCTCTCCACCAAATTCTTATTCTCTTTAATAAATGCCTAAAAGTCTAAACTCTTGCTAAAGCTTATAATTTATTGGCAACCACTCATTAGATATTTTAGACAGTATAGTTAGAATTTTAGCCCCTTACAACAGAGTGAGATTTCTATGTTTATAAAAATATATAGGGGGCAGCTAGATGGTACAGTAGATAAAGCACCAGCCCTGGTTTCAGGAGGACCTGAGTTCAAATCCAGCCTCAAACACTGGACACTTACTAGCTGTGTGACCCAGGGCAAGTTGCTTAACTCTCATTGCCCTGCCAATATATGTGTGTATATATGCATATATGTATATTTATATATACATGCACACATATATACATAGATATTTATGTTTATATATACATACACACACACACATATATATAGTTTTTTTGTGAATTACTTGAGACAAATAATAACTGTGATATTGGTTTCATTTTGTGTCAGTAACAGTTATGTGTATAGGATTCTACTGACACCAAACCAACTCAGAATAGCTAAATTTGACTAGATAAAATTATACTGGTAGGTGGAAAGGGAAGAATCACTTTTTAGCACCTACTATGTGCCAGGCAGTATAGAAAGCACTTCTATATCTCACTTGATCCTCACAACAACCCTGTGAGGTAGGCTCTATGATAATTTTCATTTCATAGTTGAGCAAAATGAGTCAGACAAAAGTTAAGTGACTTGCCCAGATTCATCCAGTTAGTAAGTGTCTGAGGCCAAATTTGAACTCAGGTCGGCTTCACTCCAGGGCCAACATTCGATCCACTATGCCTCCTAACTTCCTTCCCTACCTTTAGTTCTCTGTCAGCTGCATGCTGGTTTTTGTGTTATACATTTTTAATTGATGTCTTTTACCATGCTTTTAATTCTCCAAGGAAACACACAAAGTTGTTGGTCTTAAAGAGCATACCTCAATAACTGTTAGAGATATTGCAGCAGCTGGTGGTGAAGAGAAGTCAAGCATTTCAAGGATCATTCAAGGCCACAATGAAATAGGATCAATCACACAAAAATGTAAAGGAAAGTGTAGTCAAAAATGAAAATCAATGTCCCAAACTGACAAAGTATTGCCGCAAAACATGTAAGTAAATGCTCAGAAAACAAGGTAAATGGAGAATGTGTTCCTCTATAGTGTGATCTAAATAGACTTCTTACCTTTGAAAAAACAGTGGGGGGCAGTGGGGAACAAATTAAAAAACAGTTGCAAGCTGTTTCTATGAAAAAAACATGCTTATCATGGATAAGATAATGCAAAAGCAGATATATTAAAGATTGGAGAAAGTAGGTAATTTTACTGATGAAAATCACTTTAATTCAAAACTATACAAAAATTGTCAGAATACAGTCAAGTGAGCCTGTAATTTCTGAGTATCTTCATCATACTATAAAAACTCCCAAAGAAATGTTGGAAATATTTTATTTCCAGTGACTTCAGTGTAAGTCTTGTCCCTACTGAGTATACAATGAAGTATAATAAATAAATTGATATACTGAGAAATAATAATGTACAACTATAAAAATTTCCAAATAGAGATGAAATACAGGGGTTGGCTAGGTGGCGCAGTGGATAAAACTCCAGCCCTGGATTCAGGAAGACCTGAGTTCAAATCCGGCCTCAGACACTTGACAGTTACTAGCTGTGTGACCCTGGGCAAGTCACTTACCCCCATTGCCCCGCGCAAAAAAAAAAAAAGAGAGATGAAATACAGCAATATGATTTTTCATATATCAATCAGTCAGTCACTTTTCTTCTGGAATATCACTCTTTCCTGGTTGTCTTCCTAACTGACTGTTCCTTCTCAGTCAGCTTTGCCAGCATCTCATCTAGGTCATACCTACTAACTCCAACTACCCCTTTATATTTTTCACTTGGTGATCTCAAGAGCTTCTGTGGATTTAATTGTCATCTCTATGCTGAGGATTCTCAAATCTATTCAAATTATTTCATCATTTTCTATGTTTTTCAGTTTTTCCAACTATAAAATGGGAATAATAACAGCACTTACATCTCAGAGTTGTTGTGAGGATCAAATGAGAAATTTGTAACATGCTTGGCACAGTGCCTGGCACATAGTAGGCACTTAAAAATGTTTTTTCCTTTTCTTTCCTAAGAGTATTCAGCACCCTATTCTTCAGAAAGGGCTTCAGATTTGTTTTTTAGCTCCAAATGTTTGGTGATGCTTTTTTCCTTTCTCACTCCAAACTCTGAATAGGTCATAATTTGCTAGTTTGCCACTTTAATACAATATTTTTCTTAGTCTTCACCACAAAACCCTTTTCCATTTCTTTAAGGAATACTTCATTGTCTCTAATATCCTGGAGTGCAAAAAGGAATTCATTTAGCAGTTCAGTCATTCAATGGATTTTGGATCCAATAAATCATTTAGTCTACATTTGCCAATCATTACACCAATTAAAATACAAACCTGACTCAATTCAATTATCATTACACTACAACATATTTTAAGAAAAATTTGTTGCATAATACATTGCTTAAAATATATGCATCATTGAACATGGCTTGAAAACATTTTAGAGAAACATAGACTGTCATGGTGGGCAGCTAGCAGCTAGGTGGTGCAGAGATTAGAATGTCAGGCCTGGAGTCAAAAGGACATCTTCCTGTGGTCAAAACTGGCCTCAGACACTTATTAGCTGTGTGAACCTCAGCAAGTTACTTAACCGTATCTGTCTTAGTTTCTTCATCTTTAAGATGAACTAGAGAAAGAAATGGCAAACTACTCCAGTATCTTTGCCAAGAAATCCACAAATGAGGTCTCAAAGAGTCAGGCATGACTGGAACATGATTGTCATGATGTTGGCATTTGTTATCATAGGATTTTATCAATGGAGGGGAGACAGAATTCAATTTCCCAGTCTCTATTTTGACTAATAATCGGGGGCGGCTAGGTGGCGCAGTGGATTAAGCACCGGCCCTAGATTCAGGAGGACCTGAGTTCAAATCCGGCCTCAGACACTTGACACTTATTACTAGCTGTGTGACCCTGGGCAAGTCACTTAACCCCCATTGCCCTGCAAAAAAAAAAAAAAAGACTAATCATCTCTTCCTGCAATCTAATGTGTGTGTGTGTGTGTATGTATGTGTATACATATGTATGTATGTATATATATATACATGTGTGTGTGTATATCCAGGGACATATGTAAGTGTACTGGCAATAATGCTGGATTTGGAGTTAAAAGTCCCAATTCTGTTACTTCCTAGCTTTTTGGGCCTAGGTTTCTCATTTAGAAAATATGCAAATTAGACTAATTGACTTCCAAGGTCTCCCCTACCTCTTAAAGGTCCATGATTCTAAAAATGCCATATCTACTTACTTTATGAGCTCATTAAAAGGAGAATCTAGGTTATATTTCATCTCTATCTCTCCCTCAGCACCTAGTAAGTGTTCTACACACACTGGGGGCTTGATAAGTATTTATTGAGGCTATTTTCAAAATGGATATAGATAGAGCAAACCTATAGGTGAGTCTCCCAGGGTGGGGTGGTGGAGTTAGGGAGGAGGGGGGGAATGAGAGGGGAGAAGGGGGAAGAGGGCCCACTCTGCCTAGAGATTAACATATGAAGGTCCTCAGGTCATAAGTTTAAAATAGATTTTAACCTTTGTTTCATGGACCCCTTTGGCAGCCTGGTGAAGTGAATGGAACCCTTCTTTATCAGTACTTTTTGCAATTATCTCATTCCATCCTCACAACAACCCTTTGAGGTAGGTTCTATTATTATCTGCATTCTATGGTTGAGGAAACTGAGGCAAATAAAGATTCAATGACTTTCCCAGACTCACAGAGCCATGTAAGGGCCAAATTTTTTTTTTTTATTGAGGAAATTGGGGGGTTAAGTGACTTGCCCAGGGTCACACAGCTAGTAAGTGTTAAGTGTCTGAGGCCGGATTTGAACTCAGGTACTCCTGACTCCAGGGCTGGTGCTCTATCCACTGCGACATCTAGCTGCCCCCCCCAAGGGCCAAATTTAATATGGGGAGAGTTAATTGGGTGGCTTGCTGTAATATTGGGGTTCAGAAAATAATAAGAGACCTCTAGATCCAAAGTGTCCTCCCTTCCAAACTGTCTTTTTTAGTTATTTCTCCAAGACTAATAAGAGAGGAGATTAACAGCCTCTTTTCTACAAACAAACCAGGTTTTATTAAAGGGAACAAAATTTACAACACAGGTGAAGTTAATAAAGCCAACGACAATGAGGAATGGAATAGGGGAAGAGAAAATGAATAAGTTCCCCGGCTCTAGCAAAGACTGACTCAAAACCCAAACTCGATTCCACTCACCACCACCTGGGGTCCATAGTTTGTCAATGAGAGTCAGTTGTGCTGTCTGTCTCCAGTTCCCTCTGAAGCTCTCTCACACAGCTCCTCTCTCCCCGCTTTTTTCCTCTCCCACAGGAAGGGGAGGGTCTTAGCCATGCTGAATCTCCAATTGGTTCAACATACCCCCTGGGCTGTCTGCATTATAATTTGGCCAGGCCCATGTGGGCTTAGGGGAACTGCTAGAGGAGGCTTAGATACTTAGTTGTTCTTTTCCATAATCACTTCAAGTACACACCAATCTCTTGGGCTTTTTCAAGAGTACATCTTTTTAGTCTGACCATAATGAAGCAAATATGGGGTGATGAACCCCAAATCACAATTAATTTCTTACAGCCAATATGTATCTGAGACCAAATTTGAATGCAGTTTTTCTAGACTCCAGGCCCAGTGATCTATGTACTGCTTCACAAGGTGCTGGTAGCTAAATAAAATTGGAAACTAAGGGGTTGTTCATCATTTGGGGAATAGCTGAGCAAATTATGGCATATCAGTGTAATGGAATATTATTGTGCTATAAGAAATTAGGGAAAATATTTCAAAGAGATATGGAAAAAAATTAATGAATTGATACAGAATGAAGTGAAAAGAACCAAAAGAACAATCTATACCATAATATCAATATTATAAAACCAAACAATTTTTAATACTTGTATGAACTGATGAAAAATGAAATTACTAAAAACAGGGAATAATTTATATAGTACCAACAACACTCTAAAAACAAATAACTTTGTTGTACACAGAAACAGCAATATTGTGCAATGATCATCTGTGATAGACTCTGCTCTTCCCAGCAATACAATGATCCAAGATGATTGCAAAGGAATCATAATGGAAAATGCTCTCCATATCCAGAAAAAAAACAACAACAACAACTGTGGAATCAATGCAAATTGAATCATATTATTTCTATTTTTTTTTGCTTTTTTCTTATTTCTTCTTTGAGGTTTTTCCCTTTTGTTCTCATTTTTCTTTCACAACATGACTAATACAGAAATATGTTTAATGTGATTGTACATATATAATCTATATGAGATTTCCTTCTGTCTTGGGGAGGGGAAAAGGAAGGGAAGGAAGGAGAAAAATTTGGAATTCAAATGTTGAAAACTATCTTTACATGTAACTGGGGAAAAAATAAAATATTATTGAAGAAAAAATAGCTTTAAAAGTCATAAATGCAATGACCAACCGTGATTCCAGATAATCAATGACGAAGCATTCTATCCACACTCTGACAGAGAGGTGATAGACTAAACGTGAAAAACAAGACTATTTTTAGACATAGCCAGTGAGGAAATTTGTTTTGCTTGCCTATGCATATTTGTTACAAAGGCTTTGTTTTTCTTTTTCCCCCAATAGGTTTGAAGTGGGTGGGGGGAAATTGATTTACATTCTTTTAAAAATTTTAGTTTAGTTTAAAAAATAAACATAGTCATAAAAATATATTTTAAAACATCTTAATGAGTCCCAGGTGGAGTACTTTGATTAGTTTAGCACCTTTGCTTCCCAGGTAGTTAAAATGAAATTCAGCCAGATTAAGCAGCTTGCCCAAAAGTCAGGATCTAAAATAAAGAGTTCTGTCTACAAATTTAATGTTCTTCTCACTATTCCATGCTGCTTCTCACCATAGATAAGGGACAGTTCTTAACTATTAACTCCACAGAAAAACATACAACAACCATCTATTTAAAAACAAAGGAAATATTTTTGTCTGAATGTGTTGCAAATGTTTACACTTTCTTTTTTGTTTAACTTAAAATGAGGGCTTACAAAGATACGATTGTTTTTAGTGAAGTGGTTATAATCATAGATGCTAAGTGAGAAAATAATGGGGTTTTGGGATTCCCACAGGCCCCACCCTCCCCAACCCCCAAGCCCCAACCCCCACCTCCCCAGGGCCTAAACCAGAGAGCCTTACCTAACCTTTCTTAAGGCCAGCCCAGAGTCAGGAGAATTTCAAAGGAAATGTAGAATGACATTGCTAACTACCTACAAGAAGTTACCTCACTCAAAACCACACCTACCTGAAAGCTTTTCCCATCAGAGGGTATTCCCTCTGGGCTCTGACTTCAGTACCTACTGCTCAGGGACCACCCTCAAGTCGAATAAACCAATAGATTTGAATGATGCTAGCCAATTAGCTTTAAGCAGTGTGTAAGAGCCACTTCTGCTCCAGACCGAAGGAAGCTTACAGCTCTCTCCTCCTGGCCTCATCGAGCTTACACTCCCTCAGTCAGGCTCTTGGCTATTAACACTAAAGGAGGCAGGATGCAGATTATTCTCTCTCCCCAATTTCTTAGGTAGGCCTTCTGATCATTCTGAGCAATGTGCTATCTCTTTACTAATATTTAGTATGCTTTGATAAATGTTTAAATGCTGAAGTAGTGCAGTAGCCTCTAATTTCTACATAGCTATATATTAGAAACCCCAGCTATGTTTCCCTAAAACTTGGGACAGAAATAGGGCAACCCCATATATTTTTATTCTTTTGGTTTTGTTTTGGTTTTTTTTGGCGGGGCAATGAGGGTTAAGTGACTTGCCCAAGGTCACACAACTAGTAAGTGTCAAGTGTCTGAGGCTGGATTTGAACTCAGGTCCTCCTGAATCCAAGGCCAGTATTTTATCCACTGCCCCACCTAGCTGCCCCCCACCCTGGTATTTTTCAATAGACTGCAGTAGGCAATATGGCCTTAAAAAAACACAACAACAACAACAAAATCTATATAATGATTATTGGAGTTTTAAAACTAGGCATTTTCATCAACTAAAGAGATTAGTAAAATTACACATTCTAATTCATAATAGACAGCTCAGTGGCATAACCTATAAGTCATTTACATAATGGAATGACGTGGCAAGTTTATAGGTTTGGTGTTTAAAATTATATGGGACTAGGGGCAGCTAGGTGGCACAGTGGATAGAGCACCGGCCCTGGATTCAGGAGGACCTGAGTTCAAATCCAGCCTCAGACACTTGACACTTACTAGCTCTGTGACCCTGGGCAAGTCACTTAACCCCAATTGCCTCACCACGAAAAAATAAAATAAAATAAAAAATTATATGGGACTGGGGGCAGCTAGGTGGCCCAGTTTTATATAAATACCAGGGTTTAAGATTTATCATATGATACTAAATGTCATAGTCAGTAAAATATGCCTACCATATCTCAGGTTTAGATGGATATGCAGATGTTGTCTTCAATGGAGCAAAATCTGAATGGACAAAGAAACAAAAGGTTTAAAATGGATTATGGTTAGTTGGGAAGAACAGCAAATATTCCCACTTTCTTCAATATCTGAATATCTTGGAAGAACCACTGGATCTTAATTCAGAGAAGCAGATTTTGAATCATAACTATTACTTAATACACCTGGGAAAAGTCTCTTTTTCTCTCTGGGCCTCAGTTTCCTCATATGTAAAGTGATTATTCTCTAAGGTCTTTACCACCCTAAATCCAATAATCCTATAACTCCTCACAACCACCATGATAGCTATAGATTTATACATCTCAAGGAAGGTGCTAGAGAATCCTGGAGCATCCTAGGCATCTTCAAGTCATGCCATAAATTCTTCACTTCTCATATACCTTCTATCATATGGGACTTCCAAGAAATAAAAAGAAAAGTAAAATCCTCCTCCTACTCCCATATTCTCTGAAAAAGGCAGAAAAAATATCCCTTTTCTAGTACTCAGACTATACATCCTTTAAGGGTGAGTGCCTTTTCCTGGACCAGTTCCAGGCTACTGAAAAGAAGTTTAAAGTGCCCAGCTATATACAAACTGAAAAGTATTTAAATTGCTGCCATATCACCAGCTAAATTTGTGGGCAGTTGGTGGCACAGTGGATAGAGCACTGGCTCCAAAGTTACAAGGACATGAATTCAAATCTCACCTCAGACACTTACTTAATCCCAATTGCCTTAAACATCAAGGGCTATCTCCAGTCTCCCTGATATGTATCTTGCCACTGAACCCAAATGGCTCTGGAGGAGGGAGTGTGGTTGGTGACTTTGCACAGCCCTCCATCACTTTAAATCCAATTCACTTCAAGTCCTGATATCACCTCCTGATGTCATGGTCCTCTTCAAGAACAAAGGACAAACAACAACTAAATTTGTATAATTTGTTGTTGGTCAGTCATTTCAGTCGTGTACAACTGTTTGCAACCCCATTTAGAGTTTTTTGGGCAAAGCTACTGGAGTGGTTCACCATTTCCTTCTTCAGCTCATTTAACAGATGACAAGAATAAGACAAACAGGGTTAAGTGACTTGCCAGAATCACATAGCTAGTAAGCATCTAAGGCCAGATTTGAACTCAGAAACATGAGTCTTCCTGCCTTCAGGCCCAGTACTTTATCCACTTCCCCACCTAGATGCCTTAATTTATAGAATGGTTGGTTCTTCATAAAGCATCCAATCAATTTGACAAATTTAAAGCAGTAACTCCCTCCAGTTCTCTTTCTAATCTGTTCTACATGGTGCTGTCATAATGGTAAAAATAGATGCCATTCCACTGCCTCCAAATTTCAGTGGCTTAGCATTCATGATATAATGGCAAAGATATTGAGTCTAGAGTCAGAAGACATGGGTTCAAATTCTGATTTTGACAATTACTATCTGAATGATCTTGAACAAGTGATTTAAACTCCCCGAGTCTCAGTTTTCCCATCTGTAAAAGAAAGAAGGGGACTAATTGACTTCTGAAAGTCCTTTTGTGGCAGATGAAGAGCTGACCCCAAAGCTCAGAAAAAGGTTCAAGTCCCATCTCTGACAGCATACTGACTATATAGATCTGAAAAAGTCCTTTAACCTTTGAATGTTTTAGTCAGATATCTAAGACTCTAATCATTTGCAGTGGTAGAATTTATCCAGGAATTCCAAATTGCAATGAAATCATAGATTCAGTCCTTATCCTTATTCCTATGAACACTGCCTGTTGAATAAAGTCTGAGCTCCTTTATCTGGAACTGAAGTCTAGTCACAACTTGGCCTTAACTTTTTTTCAGCCTTATCCCCAATGAGAAAAGAAAGAAAAAGGAAGGAAGGAAAGAAGGAAGGAAGGAAGGAAGGAAGGAAGGAAGGAAGGAAGGAAGGAAGGAAGGAAGGAAGGAAGGAAGGAAGGAAGGAAGGAAGGAAGGAAGGAAGGAAGGAAGGAAGGAAGGAAGGAAGGAAGGAAGGAAGGAAGGAAGGAAGGAAAGATGGACAGATGAATGGAGGGAAGAAAGAGAAAGAAAGTGAGAGTGAGAGAGAGAGTGAGTGAGAGTGAGAGAGTGAGAGAGTGAGAGAGTGAGAGAGTGAGAGAGTGAGAGAGTGAGAGAGTGAGAGAGTGAGAGAGAGAGAGAGAGAGAGAGAGAGAGAGAGAGAGAGAGAGAAGCTGTCATTATAACCAGACAGTTCTGTTGATAGTCCTCACAAAGTTTCTCCCCTCTTTGCCTTTGCTCACATCATTTATTCCACCTGAGTGGGCCTCACCATTCTTCTCCATCTAACTTACCTACCACTGATGATCCTTCATGAATACTCCCCCAGCTGAAAATATTTCACATTCTTCCTAAACCTCATGTGGCTTTATTTACACCTCTCTGTGCATTTCTCTTATATCCTCTACTGAGTCAAAATCTCCTTGGGGGAAAACCTGCTTCATTTATGTCCATATCAAACCCAGAACCTAGAAAATAGCTTTTCACTTAGTAGGTGATAGAGAGAGTTTTCCACTTGTTCCACAAGTTTTGGTACAGTTTTAAGCCATTAATAGATAATAACTATACACACATCATTAAATTCAAGAGCCCATAAGGACCTACCAATACAGTCCCTTGCAACTGTTACATGCTTAATAAACGCTTGTTGAATTTAATATTTTAAAGGAATTGTAAGTGTTCCCTAAGGTATAAAATGGGAGAACTATTATCAAATTGCAAAGGAAATTATTACATTATAAACCTGAGTCTAGGTTAAACTCTCTAACTGTTCCAAATCTGTTTACATCCTGTCCAAGAAAAATGTTCCCAAAAATATGCCTTTTTTTAATTTGCTGCAACTGATAAGATTTTTTGAAGCATTTAACTAATGTACTATTTCATTGACCTCTGTGAACTCTTATCAAGCTAGTCCCTCCCAGCATTTGTTCACAAAATTCTGAAAAGAAAAAATGTGATAACTAACATCAACTAGATTGGAAAACAAAAGGAGAGAGGGAAACAAAAATACTCAGAGGAAGAGGGAGAGGTAGTAATATTAGCCATTTCTACATTAGGTAATCAGATTTAAAATAAAATCAAGACTATGGTTCTTCCCAGTACACTTCACATCCAAAGGTAAGTTTTCAGAACTTGCATCTAAAATCAACTACATGGTTAGAGATGTGTATTTATTCATTTACCTATCCAACAAATATTAATTAAGAACTTAATATGTCCTGTTATGTTAGGAGCTATAAGGGATCTGAAGATAAAGACAGGTTTGGTCCCTAACTTCAACAAGCTTTATAATCTAGAAGGAAAGATAACAAATGTATGCAAAATACCTCATATTATGTTCAAGTGGTACAACATGACATGGGAGTTCAGAACAGGAAGAGAAGACTTCCGTCTAGGTCTAGGTTTAGTAGAAAATGATTCATGGAGGCAGAGCTTTCAGGAATAAGGAGGTGATAATCCCACTGTACTCTGCCTTGGCCAGATCATATCTGAGGTATTGTGTTCTGTTCTGGGTGCCACATTTTAGGAAGGACACTGATAAACTGGGGAGTATCCTGAGGAAGGCAACCAGACAATCAATATGGTGAAGGGACTCCAGGTCATGCCACATGAGGACTAGGTGCAAGAGCTGGAGCCTGAACAACAGAAGAATGGGGGAGAAGGTAGATCAATCACATGATAGCTATCTTCAAGCATGTGAAAGGATGTCACTGCTTTTCCCGAGGAGAAAAAAATTATAAGTAGTGATGTAATTGTTGCTGTTGTTTGTCTTTTGTTCTCAAAGAGGACCATGACATCAGTGTGATGTCATGATTTGCAATAAATTGGATTTAAGTGAGGGAGGTCTGTGAAAAGGTACCAGCCTCCAGAGGCATCTGGGTCCAGTGGCAAGATATACATCAGAACTACTGGATATAACCCCAGATGTTTTCAAGGCAATTGGGATTGTGACTTACCAAGCATTACACAGCTAGTGTCAAGAGTCTGAGGTCAGATTTGAATTCATGTCCTTCTGACTCCAGGGCCACTGCACCACCTAGCTGCCCCAGGTTTGATGTAATGGACTGCTTCAGGAAAGAACTCCATTGGAAGTCTTCCTTTTTTCTTTTTAGTTTAAATTTACTTATTTAATTTCAGTTCCAAATAATTTCCCCCTCCACCACCCACTGAGAAAACAAGATATAAGATGCCCATTATACATTTGACATCATGTACAGCTTGTTTCTGTATTCATCATGTTTTGGAGAAGGGTCAAGAAAAATAAAGGGGAAAAATATACTTTAATCTGCAATTTGAATCCATCAGTTCTCTCTCTGGAGGTGGATGGTATTTTTCATTGTGAGTCCTTTGGAGTTATGGCAATTGTACTGATCAGTTATTATTAAATCCTTCACAGTTGATTATCTTTACAATATTGTTGTTACTATGTAAATTGCTCTCATGGTTCTGCTCACTGTGCTCTGCATTAGTTCATGTAAGTCTTTTCAGGTTTTTCTGAAACACTGGAAGACTAATAGCAAAGGTTGGATCACCATGTGTCAGGAATAGTATAGAAGACATTCTTTTTCAGGCTTGGTGGGATTCAGGAGCTACAGTGATGAGCCTTAAGAATGTAGCTTCCCATACCAGAGATACCCTCTAGAAACCTGAAAGAGAATAACAAGTAGTAGCCCCATGGTCAAAGCCATGGCCACCTGGACTTGCCAAACTGTGTGCATGCTGGGGATAAGTCAGCTCTAACCAAGAGAGAGAGAAAGTCTTGGGTGATCAGTAGCATCCCTGTGCTAAGTAAAAAGGTTTCATAAGGGGCAGCTAGGTGGCACAGTGGATAAAGCACTGGCCCTGGATTCAGGAGGACTTGAGTTCAAATCTGGCCTCAGACTCTTGACACTTGCTAGCTGTGTGACCCTGAGCAATTCTTTTAACCCTCATTGCCCCGAAAAAAAATAATTTAAAAAAATTTTTAAAGGTTTCATAAACATTTGATAGAAATCATTTACATTTTACTTCAGCTGGCTCTCTTAATTATATAAAATTTTTAATTATATAGAACACTAAGATTTGGTTTTAACATATGGCTCTTTTTTATTTTGTAATAAATAGTTGGGGCTATGAAAAATAGGGAAGAAAACCCCTAAAAGAATAAAAACTGACAAAGGAAAAGGCTGACTGCTAACTTCCATAATTCTTATCAACAACAATCTTACAGCTATAACTAGCATTTGGCTAGTAAGGCTTGCTTTGCCCAGGGTACCATCATCCTTGGCTGATTGATCTAGTCAGTTTTCCTTGTCAGTTGGACTAATTGTCAATCTCACCCTACACATTGCAGGATGAGGGGAGGTTGAAGTATATTCCAACAAACCCTGAAGAGCATGTTGAGCCTAGAGCTTCTTTCTCCCAGCCCCCAATCTCTGCTGAGTAATATAAAAATAAACCTGAGAAAGCACAAAAGTTAAGCTGAGTGGTAAAGTAATTGTCTTCCAACCTACCTTTCTTATATAAATATAAATAGCAATAAAGGAAGAGAATTTGGAGCACAAAGTTTTAAAAATGGACATTAAAATTTGTTTTTACATGTAATCAGGGAAAAATAAAATTCTTAGTAAATGAAAAAAAATATAAATAGCAACAAATCTCCCAAGCTTTGAACCACCCTATAGCTGAGAGAGACACAGAGAGACACAGAAAGACACAGAGACAGAGAGAGAAGCAAAATAGAAACTAAGCAACTCTGCCTATTGATAGTTATGGTGCTGTCAACCCTGAAGACCAGAAATCTCCTCTTTTCCCCAATGTAACTTTTAAAACTCCTTTTTAAAATCATAATCAGCTTTCCATGTTAGCCTCAGCTTATTCTGAGTTTTAGCACTGCTGACCCTCTTCTTACTGCACCATGTTGTATTTTATATTCATCCTCTACTACTTGTCCCAGTTTCTATATTCTGTACATTTTTAAAAACCCTTAATTGTTTAATGAGTTCTCTGTGTATACACACTGGTCTCTTTAAACAACTTTCCCTTTTCCTACTCTATAGAATATTTTCTCTTTCAGTTTTCAAAATTTTATTCTTGAGAGCTTCCAATCCTATTAACTTTATTTGGGGGGGGGGCAATGAGGGTTAAGTGACTTGCCCAGGGTCACACAGCTAGTAAGTGTCAAGTGTCTGAGGTTGGATTTGAACTCGGGTCCTCCTGAATCCAGGGCAGGTGATTTATCCACTGTGCCATCTAGCTGCCCCCCTATTTACTTTCTTTGTAAAATATGATTCTACCCATCTTCAACATTGAGAAGAATAAGTATGACCTCTCCTTAAGCCCAGCCTTTGGGACCTGGATGGTCAGAGGGTTTGATCCAGAATGATTGTCCATAGTCACTATGTCCACAAGGCCAGAAATCCCAGCGGGTTCCAAAATTAATCTGATGAAAGTAGGGGATAGATATGGTGATTTCTTAAGGTCTCTTGCAAGCTTGTGATCCTATATAAGATTCAAAGAATCTCTGTGAGCCTTGAATTAGGATTTATTATTTCTGTGATTTGACTAGTATTGGCTTCTTAATGAAGGGCTAGAAATTAAGAATTAATCATTTTATCTAATCTTACTATGACATAAACTGGGCTTCTAAAAAAAATATGCACACAGCCTTTAGAGGTAAATTATCCCTTCCGGGAAGAAGCTTTCAATGCCAAAGAAGGAGTATCTTTTAATCTATCATAGAATAGGAACCATGACTTCTACTATTAGTAAAAAAAAAATACAGCTGTCCTCAAAAGACATACCCCAGCTAAACTTACCAGGGAGGTCAATCAACAACAATCTTTCAAAAGGACTGTGACAGAACAATAGAGCCAAGTCTCTGCTAAGAGAAAACAGGTAGACACTAGGTTTGCAATTTTCTATCTCAATTGATAAGCAGTTCTCGGGTTTCCAGATAAATCACTGGAAGTAGCTAGTGGAAAGAATGATATTGGATAGATCTCCCCTTGCATTTTTCTTAGCATGCAGCTACAGGGAAATACTTAGTGCTGAAAGATGCCAATTTATAAAGAAGAGGCAGAGCTAGAGTAGCAACGGCTCAAAGCCAGTCACACACTGGTTTGATATGATTAGATTGTCTTGTTAAGGGGAGGCAATCTGGGATGCACTTTTGCTTGGGGAATTAGATTTGCTAGTTACACAAATGCTCTATGTTCAAAACAAATCTGTTATTCCTAATATGGGCATATTGTAGGCTTTAGGGGGGAAAAAAAAAAGAAATGATCTGGTATCCTTTTAGACTGGCTTTTCAACACACCCCTTAACAGAAATAAAGATTTGGATGGTCTTTCTAATTAGCGATTGTGTTTTCCTCCTATCTCTCATGTAAGAAATTTGTCATTTAAGGCATAAGGAGTTCCCATGCATGATTTTTGATTCCTAATGCTGTTGAGCAGTATCATTCTTTTTGCTTGTTTGGTTTTTGGTTTTTGGTGAGGCAATTGGGGTTAAGTGACTTGCCCACAGTCACACAGCTAGTAAATATTAAGTGTCTGAGGCCGAATTTGAACGCAGGTCATCCTGAATCCAGAGCTGGTGCTCTATCCACTGCGCCACCTAGCTGCCCCCGAGCAGTATCATTCTTGAATTCTCCTTGCAATGTCTTAACATGCTGTAATATCTAGCCATAACACCTTATACACAGTAAATGCATGATATTTGTTGAATTGAGTGTACTTTTCAATTTTCTTATGTTTCATTACTCCATGTTGTTGTGGTTTAACAGTTAAGCAAAGCCAACCTATATAATGTGGCAGGATATACACCATTCTGTGTCCATAGTCCCAGACCTCTACAGGGAAGATAAAGGTATGTTTCATCATCAATTCTCCTTGCCATGACCAGTCATTACAGTTAATCTAAGTCTGACTACCTTCCAGTGCTATTTGTACTGACATTTCTTAGACTGGTCTGAGGCTCTGAGAGGTCAAGGGTTTCCTTGGTATATGACTTAACATATTATTAACATATTAGCATATTCCTTAACATATGACTAGTGAATCAAAAGGCAGAGACTCATACTCAAGTCTTCAGACTCCAAATTTAATGGCCTTTGTTCATGTCTAGGTTCTTGACCTTTTTGTGTCATTGTATAGCTTGGCAGTCTAGTGAAGTCTATAGACCTCTTCTCAAAATAATGTTTTAAATTCATAAAATAAAATACATAGAATAGAAAAGGAAAACAATTATACTGGAAACAGTTATCAAAATAGTTTTAAAAAAAAACAAAACAAGTTCATGGACGCAAAGTAAAGAACTCAAGATTCTTTGTTGTACACCAATACAAGTTTACAATATCACTAGGACACCCAAATGGAGTTCTCTTGAAAAAGGATAAGAGATGATTTGGCAATCAACAACACATGGACATAAGTATGTGGGTGAGCTCCTCAAGGAAACAGAACTTAAAGGGGAAGAAGAAGAGCCAGAAAAAAAGAGCTAACTTCTTGTGTAAAAGGAATGCTAACTTAGCACAGGGACAGAGAGAGGTACATACATGAAGAATCTGGATTGGAGAAAGGAGGTGTCTCGAGGTAGTTCAGATATAGCAGGTTTGTTATGGTTTTTGTTTTAATGGGAACAGGATGACTGCTAGAAAAAATGAGACAATCCTTGGTTAACACTTCAAAGAAAAGGATTGTGTGATTTTATTATAACTATTAAATCCCAGCTAAAGATGCAATGAAGTAAGATTAATTTTTAATATGTTAAAAAATCCATCCTTAGGGTATTCCTCTTATTTTCAGAGAAGAATGATACATAAATGCAATAACCTCAGTAGTAAAGAGGAATTTGTTTAAAACAATGGCTTTTCAAGGTATAATGGTGGGTACAAAGGAACTAGGCATTCTCAGAAACTTGGAAAAAAAGACTTGTTTCCAATATGTATTTTAAAATAAAATTTAAATTTATTAAATTAAAATTTAAAATTTTGTTGATATCTTTTGTTTTGCCATCTCCTTATTTCTCCATCTCTCCCTCTCCCCCTCCCACAAAGCCATATCATATAATAAAGAATATTTTAAAAGAAAAAAAGATCAATATTTAAAATCTGAAAATATATTCAACATTCCATACATGTGGACTTCTCTAAAGAGTTGGGAGGAGAAGAAGAAGGTATATTCTCATTTTAAGTATTTAGACAGGTGCTCTGGGTCAAAAAATGTTTCCTGTCATCGCCTGCCCTCCTCTCAACACACTCAGCACTCTAGCCCTGAAAGCCATCTAACAGACACTCTGCAGAATGGCAGTTGCTCTAACAGGGACTTTATTTGCAAAAAAACAAAAAACAAAACAAAACCCCTAAATTAGTCAAACTGTTGGTTCAATATCAAGGAACTTCTCACTTTTATTAACCCAAAATTCTTTAGCTAAGCCCATACCCCTATCGTCCAGTCTTAGTGCTTGGGTTCCTGATTCCTACAAAAGGAAGTGATGATTAAAAATTGCCAGCATGGCTTCATCAAGAGGAGGTCATCCCAGATTAACCTCATTTCCTTTTTGGAAAATGGTTATGAAACTAGCAGATCTAGAGGAAGTCATAGATAAAGTTTAACTTAGATTTTGACAAAGCTTTTGACAGTCCCATGCTGTCCTTTGTGGACAAGATGGAGAAATGTGGGTTAGATGATAGTACAGTTAGGTAGATTTGGAACTGGCTCCATGATTGGACCAAAATAGTAAATATTAATAGGTGTATCCCAGAAGGGCAGGGAGTCTCAAAAAGACCACCCCAGTGAGAAATGCTTATTCTTATACTTAAGAGATACCAAGAAGGATGAGGAGTAGAAAAAGGTCATGGATTTAACAATTATTCAATCATTGGCAACTGTAGAGAAAGTGGTTTCAGATGAGTGGTGGGGTTAGAAGTCAGATTGAAAAAGGTCAAGAAGTAAGAGATATAGACGTAAAGGCCATGAGCTTGGATGAGCTTGGCTGCAAAAGAGAAGAAAGATATAGGATAACAGCTTGAGGGGATGACAGAGATGTGTGAAAGCTTGTTTGGCTGCTTTTTTTTTTGTTGTTTTGTTTTTATGTGTAGGGGAAACCTGGGCATGTTCATAGGCAGCAAACAAAGAGTCTTCAGGTAAAGAGAAAATGTTGAAAAGGAAAATAGAAATGATTGAAGGGCCACGCTCCCAGATGGGGCTGGAGAGAATGATATCAAAGGTATAAGAGGGTTTGCCCTTTGTAAAGAGAAGGGTCACTTCTTCATCAGAATCTGGAGCAAAGGAGAATAGAGGATGATCTAAAGAGGTTTTGATACATGGAAGGAGGAAACAGAACTAATGCAGTAAGATCTAAGTAGAGTTACAGGTAAGGCACCCTGACGAGGGGGTGGGAGGAAGGCAGTTTGTCTAGGGAACTTGAGGAGAGAAGATTTGAAGTAGCTACTATAGGGTGTTTTAATGACAATCAACCAAGGAAAAATAAAAGGACTGCCATGTAGCACTGAAGGTTAAATAGCATGGATGTGTAGTGGACCAAGGCAACACTACTGTGTCTCTCCATCAGTGTCTAGCAGCCCTTCAAAAGGAGTGGAAAACATAGGTGGCAGGTGAATCAAAGCCTGGTTGGAGAAACTGGGCATTTTTAACCTGAAGAAAAGTTAAGAAGGATATCAATTATCTGAAGAGCCACTACATAATTGAGAGATTAAATATGCACTGCTTGGTCCCAGAAGGCATAATGAGGAGCAACTCTTGGACATTGCAGTCAGGTAGAATTAGGCTCCATGTGAGATAAAAGCTCTTAATGGAACCGAGCAAAGGCGTAATAGGCTGCCTTGTGAAGTAGTAGGTTGCTCCTCAGGGCTTTTGGTAAAATTTGAATAACTACTTATCTGGTACCATTTTTTCCTCTATTTTTGTGGTTACCTATACAGATATCAGTACAGATCAGACTAGTTTACTACTTTGACTCTCCCTTTTAACTCTCTGATTCGTGTTTGGTCCCATGATTCTTACTACCCAGTCAATTTTCCTCAGATTCCAGATGTAATTCCTCTTCTGACTTCTAACACCTCTCTAATCCTTTCAACCTTGGGGTTCCTGGTTCTAAATGACCATTTGCTTCTGACTGCTGCTTCTTCTCAACTGTACTCCCACTCTACATCTCTGACCTGTCCGGGGCTACCAGCTTCTACATCCTTTTCCAGAGTTGACCTGCTCCTGTTCCAACCCTCCAGCCTTGCCTTGATTGTATTACGACCCTGAACTCACAGCCTGCTCACAGCCTAGTACAGCATCCTACCATAAAATGCTATTCACTATCAAAGCATTGTCTCTGTGGACTTATTTCTTATCTTCATAAGCACAAAGAATTTTCCTTCTGCTTTTGGACAGGCTTTCTGTACCAGAGAAAAATTCGAATTGATAGATGGTTCATAACCTGCCATTATATTCACAGCATAAAGTCATGATGAGTTGGCCTACCAGTGGATATAAAATTCCTTATCAAAAGGTGGATTAGGTCTGCTGCAAATGTAATTCAAAAATAGCAGCAGAAACAAGACAACATGATGGGAAAGCTTTGCTTTATATGAAGAGAAATTCACAGGACCATCTCCCTGGATTTAAAATAGACTGACCTTAATAGTATATGAAATGGCATATTGGTAGTAATTTTAGTCCTTTTAAGTAAAACCTATAAATAATTGTGATAAATACACTAAAAAGAAAGTATGACAAGGGGACCTTTCCACAGACTCAGAAATTAAAAATGGAAAAAGTCATTAGGTCACCTTGTGAACTCTCCTGCCTGTTTAGCTCATTCTCAAGTATTTGTCCAGCCTAATTTTAGATCACCAAAGATCTTTGGCTCTCAGAATTTGGCAACATTTCCAGCTCTTCACCCTAAATTTCCTTTGTCAATTTTCTAAATCCTTTGAGTTATACTTCTTCCCCAGGTTGGGGGATCTTTTGTCCCTGGAATTTTCGGCTTCCTAATACAGTGCTTCCAGAAGGCTTATAGCCATAGCTACTAAGCAAAGACAGATCAAGCCTACTCAGCAGCAAGATAGAAGATCTGAAGAACACTAGCTTTGTGGAGATGCTAATTGTCCCTATTTCCTCTGCCTCAGCAATAATCAAATGCCTAGGACTGCCAGCAGATTTCCAGGCCAGTTAATTGTTTTGAAGTTGCTATCAAAAGATTTTCAATGCCCTATAGCTGATTGAAAAGCCCCTAACTGTTTCAATTGCATTTCTTATTAGCTTCAGGACTTGGGCTCTCCAAGTCCAAGCTTCCATACAGAAAAAAGTGAGCTTGGGAGAGACCAAGATGATGCAGGTGGAAGGAGCAGACAGACAACACATTTCTGAGGAAGCCGGCTAAATTTTCAATTGGCCACAACTAGGTTTTAGTTTCTAGTATTTCCGTTTTGCCTGAAGTTCAGAGAAATTGGGTGGCTTATCTGAGGTCACACAGCTAAGTAGCAACAGTGGATTTGAGCCCAGGTCTTCCTGACTCTGAACATGATGCTCTCTCCATTATACCTGCTGCCTCTAACTGTAATAGAGGAGGGCAAATCGACACTCCATAGACATGTTTATGGTGATGGAACCAACCAAAGTTTCAGAAGACGAAACATGGTATTCACTCCCGATTGAGAGCTGATGGACACAGAGTGAAAATTGTAATATATTTTCTTTTCTTCTCTTTCTCCTCCGACTCCACCTCCTTTATCTTTTTTTTTTTTTTTGGACATGGCTAATGAGGGAATCTGTTTTGCTTGACTATACATCTTTGTAACAGTTTTTGCTTTTCTTGCTTTCTCAATGGATGGGGAAGGAAGAGGTGGAAGGAGAGAATCCAGAACTGAAAAAGAAAATTGATTTTTTTAAAAAAAAGGTTAATTAAGAGGGCAGCTAGATGGCACAATGGATAAAACAATGGCCCTGGCTTCAGGAGGACCTGAGTTCAAATTCGGCCTCAGACACTTGACATTTACTAGCTGTGTGACCCTGGGCAAGTCATTTAACCCTCACTGCCCTGCAAAAAAACAAACAAACAAAACAAGAACAAAACAAAACAAAAAAGTTAATTAAACAGTAGCATAAATGAGATGGCTTGAGGTCCAATGGGAGCAATGGATATGGACAAATAAGTGACACATTTCAAAGGAACGACTTGAAGACAGGAAGAGGTATGGATCAAAGATAACAGCATGGTTTGGGAGATTAGATAACTGGGAAGCACCGTGCAGAATCAGAAGAGTTGGAAATATTTTTGTGCCATAAGAACTGATGTTCTTGTTACTTAACTTCAGTTACTACCTGAAAATTCCTGTTTAAAGTGAACACGAGGGAGCATCTAGGTGGTGAAGTGGATAAAGCACCTACCCTGGATTCAGGAGGACCTGAGTTCAAATACAGCATCAAACACTTGACACTTACTAGTTGTGTGACCCTGGACAAGTCACTTAATTCTCATTGCCCTGCCAAAAAATTTTTTAAAAAATAAAGTGAACATGAAATTCAATAAAGAATAATGAAATGGAACAGGGAAGTAGTAACTAAGATGACAAAGTACAGAACATGATGAAAAGACATTTTGGAATACTGTATGGGAGATGTTTCCACATAACAACATACTGCCCTTTCAGTTGCCACTGAAACCCAGGAATCATTTATTCATCTCAATATACACTTAAACATTTGTAGTATTGTTATTTAAATGTAATTATGTTAAGTTCAAAACTTTGAAAACTACTAAGTACAAGACAAGTTTAACTTTTTTTTCAAAGAAAGAGGTGATGAACCCAGTGTGCTGGATGAAATATATATAATGCATATATATTAGGAGGTAGGTGCTATATATAAAAATATATAACATACAATTATAAGACATGATATATAATATGATATAATATAAACTGTTATATATGATACATATGTGTGGGTGCTTTGCTATATATAATATGGGTGCTATGTTCTATATGGTGCCTATATTATATATGTCATATAAAATATAGGTATTGTATATAACATAAGTTCTATGATATATTTTCTATTATATATCATATATTTTGTATTTATATATTATGTGTTATGTATATATAGCACCTACCTCCCAATATGTGTATGTATATGTGTGTGTGTTTGTGCTTGTGTATGTGTATATATACATACACATACACATACACATACACATACACATACACATACACATACACATACACATACACATACACATATATATCACCTACCTCCCAGTATTGTTTTGAGGATAAGATGAAAGAGCATTTGTAAAGTTCTTTTCAAATATTAAAGTGAAATAAAATGCTATAATTAATGATTAATATAATTAATGAAAGATCAAAATCATAGAATCCTTGAGTGAGAAAGGAGCCTTAGACAACTCGTGTAACCTTTTATTTGATTTCTCTTTTGAGGCATCCATGGCAAGTCTGATTGAATGTTCTGTGTGACAGACTATTACATTTGTTTGTTTGTTTGTATAAAGCTAATGTCAGAATTTGTAACAGGTTTTCTTTTTATTGGTGGGAGGAAAAAGATTTGAAACTTCTTTTAAAAAAAATTTTAATTGTCACGAAAAGCTGCTAACCCTACAGGTCCACACCAATCTCTGAACTCATAGGCTTTATGGTTCCCGGGGAATATCCTAGAGCTATCTCAGGACTGAAATACAAGGTGGGGTCTTCTTCAACATAAAGCTGTCCTAAGTATCATGGATGTCATAAGGAATCCTAGGCCAGAGTAATGTAACCATGGCAATAAAAGGGCTGGAAACTGCATCTTAGAAAGTGTAATTCGAGAAGGACAAGAACAGATGGAGGTAGGAAGTGATCCATAGGCATAAGATTCAAAGTTGGAAGGGACCATAAAAAAGCATCTCATCAAACACTTTCATTTTACCGCTAAGGAAACTGAGAACCAAAGAAGTTAAATGGCTTACTAAAGGTCACATGGGTTAATAGGCAGCAGAACCAGGATGTGAACAATGACTCTCTCAGTGTTCTTTCCATATTCCACTACTCAAATATCTGAAATGCTGTCAGCTAATATAGGGAAGAGACTAGATTCATCCTAGGTAGCCCCAGAGAAGAGAACTAAGACTGATGGCGGAGAGGGGAGACAAGGAGGCAAGTTTGGGTTCGATATTAGAAAAAAAACTTTCTAATAATTAATGTGGTCCTGAAAATGGTCTGTCATGTATAGCATTCAATCACACCAAAAGATTACTTGCCATGGATGCTGCAAAAGACAAATCAGCTAAAAAGTTAGACTAGATGATATCTAAGGCCCCTGCTGATGCAAAGGTCCTATGATTCTGATCTATTAATATTAATAATAATAATTCAGTTATCTTTCATATCATGGGGTCTAGGGGCATGGCACCCCCTCGATCTGGAAAATCCACATAAAAATTTTTAGTCCTCCCTTCATACCAGAGAAAGGCTGGGTTTTTTTCTTTTTCTTTTATGGGGCGTTTATAGTACCTTATTGTAAATTTGGGGTTATTTGGTCATAGACTCTGTGTCTGGCCTCCACATGTCATCTGCAACTTCTTCAAAACTCCCAAAAAATTCCCATTTAATTTCTTATGCCTACCTATAATGGAGAAAGTTATGATGTGGAAAGGATAACTGTAGCTTATCATTTTATACCACTTTAATACATGCAAAGAACTGTGCAAATATTACTTCATTTTATCCTCAAAACAACACTGATAGGCAGGTGTTATTATCTCCATTTTACAGTTGAGAAAACCGAAGAAGACAGAGGTTATATGACTTGCCCAAGGTCACACAGCTAGTAAAAACCTAATGTCAAATTTGAACTCAGGTCTTCCTGACTTCAAGTCAGGCACTCTTATCCACTACAATACCTATTTGCCCCTTATAATCATTAGCGTACCTGATTCCCTCTTATGAGTCCCTAAATGATTGGCTCTTCTGGGATTCATCACTCAAAATGCTAATTCTTTCCGAGTCATACACAGCTGAAGCAGCCCCCAAACCTACCCCCTTGGCTGACCAGAACCAGGAAGGGCAACTGAGTATGCATTATGGCATATCTTTGCCACATAAGTTACCAACTGCAGCTGTGTGTCTATCCAGGTAAAATGAAATGGAGATCATTTAAGATAGTGAATCTGCCAAACACACATAGCTTATATTGACAAGAATGGGTCTGCTCTTCAGCTCATGTCCCAGTTAGGGTTTAAAAAACAGTAAACAAAATTTCCATCCCCATGGGTATCAAATAAGTACTTGGTACTAGGATTGGGAATTGTAAATTGTAAATTGCATTTGAAAGGCTGATTTGAAAAGAACCTCTACTCATCTTTGCAAATACTAGTTTCACTCTCCTATAGAGTGGAGAAGAATAGCAACTAAGAGTCCATATTATGTAACTTGTTTATATGCCCTTTGCTTCACTGGAAATAACTGTGGGGTCCTTGCCCACAAAGTAGTTTAACTATTTTAAAATACTTTAAATGCTAAATAATTCAGATTCACAAATCATGGCCAAAAATTGACATTTTTTTTTCAAAAGCCCAAACAGGTATAAAAAAATCTTCCCCCTAATAACAGACTTATTGCCATTCCTACTGCCAAACATATAAAATTCTGCTGTGCACATCAAGGAAAACAAAGTTAGTTTTTCTTTGAGATCATAGGAATCATGAATGTTTTTCAACTAGAAAGGGCATCAGGAAGTGGCCAGTTGGGTGACAGACAATGAATGCTCCATTTCAAAAAATGGAAGTGTTGGGGCAGCTAGGTTGTACACTGCATAGAATATTGGCTCTGGGGTCAGGAGGACCTGAGTTCAAATCCAGCCTCAGACACTTAATACTTATTAGCTGTGTGACCCTGGGCAAATCATTTAACCCCATTGCTTCACACACATCCCCCCAAAAATAATAAAATAATTTTTAAAATGGAAATGTGGCTTTTAGTATGGGCTGAGCTTCAAACTGACAACCAAGAAGCTTCACTTCTGTTCCCAGCCCCACAGCTCATGTTCTGGGGTGAATCAGTTGTCCTCTCTGAACCTCAGTTTTTCCCACAATCCTCCCCTCTACCTGCTATCTACAGATACCCACCAACTTTTTCATCATTATCCAGTAGTCTACCTTGGCCTCTCATCTGGCGTTTTTTATAATGATTCATCTAAATCCATGCCAAGATGTTATTCTAGTTATTATCACTGGGTAGGTTAACCATTGATAAGCCATTTGATTACTTCCAAACAAAATCTGAGTGTTAATTAAGTTACCATGTTTGGCTTTGGGTTTTTTTAAGCAATAGACCGTTTTACAAAACTCCCTTAAATGGTATAAACACAACTACAGCAAAAAATAGCTTGGGGCAGCACTGAAGCATTTTTCAGCATTTCTCCTTCAGCTAATCAGATGGTAAAGCATGCTTCCCTCCACCCCACCCCCACCCCCAATTAAATAGAGGTTGCAACTAAATAGTTAACATTCTTTCCATACCAGGGAGTGTCAGACAATTATACCCCACCCACTCAGCCATTTCTTAATTGAAAAAAAAAAGTTTGATTTCCATATTTAGCTAAATTTGAATTTTGGAAAGAGAGACATCATTGTCATGGAATAGAAAATGAATCCCAATCAACTCAATTTCATCAAGCCAGGTATTTTTAACCAATAATCAGATTGATTTCTGAGTTCTTGCTAATGTGAGCTTCATGGAAGACTCCCATATCCCCTCCTTCCAGCTGTTCAATGCTGCCAGAGACTTATCTAGGAAATGAAACCCATGAATTTCCGGACCCAAACTGGAAAAAGATTAGCTTCTGTCTTGATGAGATAAATCACTTCCCTATGTTTCCACTTCCAGACTTCTAGCATTTTTCATGAGACTTCGGTTGTGACTAGATTTGTAAAGGAATGTCTGTAACAAAGATAATTGAGTGTCCTATGATCCCAACTTAAAATGGTAACAAGGAAGTTAGAATCTTTTCATTTTGACCCCAGGGGCATCATTTTTCATTAACTGTCAGGGAGTATTTTGATGGGCAACAGATCTTTGCCAAATGCCTTGAACATGAGAGAAGTGACCTAATGTAAATTAAATTGTCATTAAGCAATGCATGAAAAGTAGAAACACACCCACCCCACCCCCCACCCCCCCACCCCCCCCCCACACACACACACAGAGCTCATGCCATGGCTGCTATCAATAATGAAGCTGTTAAGTTGACAGATGACACACAACTGATTCTGATCATTAATCAGGAGTAAGAAATTGGCAGCTTTATGCATCCTCTTTCTTCTCAGGACAAACAAGCAGTGCCTAGTTTCTAAGCCAAGAAACCAACAGTGTGCTAGAAGAATTGCCTTCCATTTCTCTATCACCTCCAGCCTTAGTGTTTCTTCGGGAGAAAGAAATTCCTCCAACATCAGCCTTAAATCTAAGCACATGCACCTGCCAGTATCTAGGACTGTTATTTGTGCTGTTCATCATGAAGTACAATGTATTTGCCATTCCCTTGATCAGCTGCACCTTTCTCTCCTTTACCCCAAGGTTTCATTACATCAGGGAACAATTCTATTAGCAAGTCTGGCTTCTAAGACATTCACCTGTACAGCTCTTAAAATCACAATAAAGTATTAGAAACACCCTTGAGAGTCATCTAGCCAAAGTCTAGGGCAATGAAGTGATTTGGGAAGAATTCCTTGACAGATGACCATCAAATAAAAAGCTTTGTAAACCTTAAAGAACTATATAAACGTTACAATTGATAGTTTCATTATTGATACGTACTATATATTTGACTATCTCTAGTGACAGGAAGTTTACTACCTTTCAAGGAAATCTGTTCATTGTTCTTTCAGCTATTCAATTATTAGAAAGTTCTTTTTTTTTCCTTTGTTTTTGTAGGGCAATGAGGGTTAAGTGACTTGCCCAGGGTCACACAGCTAGTTAAGTGTCAAGTGTCTGAGGCTGGATTTGAACTCAGGTCCTCCTGAATCCAAAGCCAGTGCTTCATCCACTTCGCCACCTAGCTGCCCCCAAAAAGTTCTTTTTTTTAATGTTGATTCCAATTCAATTCAAAAATCATGTATTAAGCCCTACTATGCACAAAGTACTGCATTAACTATAAAGACAATGGTCACCAGCCCACAGAGACATTACAGTCAACTAGGATATCCTGATTTCCACCCATTTGCTCATTATGTTGTGAGATCCTTGAGAGGAAGGCTTTTGCCTTTCTTTGTATCTCCTTCCCTTAGCATAATGCCTGGCACATACTAGGTGCTTGCTAAATATTCGCCTGACTACTTTTAGACCTGACCTAGACAGAAAAGAACAAGTTTAGTCCATCATTCACATTATTTCAAGGGAGCTATCATGCCCTTACCTTAGATTTCTCTATTTCAGACTAAGTGTCCCCAGTTTCTTCAACCACTCCTAGTATAAGAAAGTTTTTTGACTATAATCAAGGATTCTTAACCTGGGGTCTGTGTACTAATATTTTTCACATTTATTTATTTTATTTTAATCAATGGAATAAAATGGGCATTTCTACAAATTGTCAAAGGATATGAACAGGCAGTTTTCAAATGAAGAAATCAAAACAATGTATAGTCTAAGAACTAATTTTTTTAATAAAGTATTTTATTTTTTTCCTGTTACATGTTAAGATAGTTCTCAACTTTTGTTTATACAAGCTTTCCAATTTCAGATTTTCAAAATATGTTCATAACTATATTTCAAATGAATTGGTTTCTTTTGTGATCCTATGTATTTTATTTCATGAATTTAAAAGCAGTAATCTGAGAAGAGGTCCATAGAGTTCACTAGACTACTAAAAAAAATGGTTTGGCCTCAGACACTTAACACTTACTAGCTGTGTGACCCTGGGCAAGTCATTTAAACCCAATTTCCTCACTAAAAAAAAGGTTAAGAACCCTTGCTTATAGAGAGAAGAATCAAGAAAGCCCTTACAAATTGGACCCCAGTGTGATTTAGACTTCGGCTTCACTCATATATTCTCTGAGTAGGCCATAAGCTCCTTGAAAGCAGGAGCTGTCTCACATTTTCATTTGCAAGCCCAGCACCTAGCAGGTCCCTGATACACAGTACATTCTTGATTGATTTCCATTATTCTCTCCAGAGGGCTAGCACTATTACAACTACAGACTTCCACTGACTATGATGCAATGGGGAAGTCATAAGACCTCAGAACTTTTACAAGGGTGAGGCAATCTGGGCCTTTCCCCCATATTTCCCAACATGGGCTTTGTAATTTAAAGGACACTGATATTGACATCATGTAAATTCTTCCAACAGTACAGAAATAATTGAGTCACTAACTAAAAATTATGTAAAATAGTAAATACTCTCCTCCTGATTAGACCAACCTCATCAATTCTCTCACTGAGATAATTCAATTGACACCCAAGCAGAATCCCAGTCTGCCTGTCTATAGAGTTTCAGGCAATAGGAATACAGAGCTTTTCATCTGAACACCCTCCAATAACAGAAGTTGTCTTAAAATGTTGATTTGAAAGTATATTTAATGCTCTTTGTCTTGTGTATATATATGCTAAGTGAAATTAATTCAGGTGATCACTACATATACTACTGTGAACAATGATCCATTAGAAGAAATGGAGTAAGGTGTGGCTAGATGGTGCAGTGGATAAAACACTGGCCCTGGATTCAGGAGGACCTGAGTTCAAATTTGGCCTCAGACACTTGACACTTACTAGCTGTGTGACCCTGGGCAAGTCACTTAACCCTCGTTGCCGAAGAAGAAGAGAAGAAAAAGAAGAAGAAGAAGAAGAAGAAGAAGAAGAAGAAGAAGAAGAAGAAGAAGAAGAAGAAGAAGAAGAAGAAGAAGAAGAAGAAGAAATGGAGTAGCCTTCATATTCAACAAAAAAGTGAGAAAAGTAGTACTGGGGTATAATCTCAAAAATTTCAGAATGATATCTGTTTGAATCCAAAGCAAACCATTTACCATCACAGTAATAGATGCTCCAACCACTGATACAAAGGAGACCAAAGTCGATTAGTTCTGCAAAGACTTAACAATGTCTTCTAGAAATAACACAAAGAAAGATGTCACATTCATCATAGGGGATTGAAATGCTAAAATAGGAAATAAAAAATAATTGGAATAAGAAGCAAGTTTGGCCTTGGAGTACAAAACAAAGCATGGCAAAGACTAATAGAGTTTTGTCAAGATAGCTCACTAGTCAAAGGAAACATTCTTTTTCAACAACCCAAAAGGTTACTCTACAGATGGATATCACCAGATGGTCAGTATCAAAATCAGATTGATTATATATATAGCAGCCAAAGGTGGAAAAACTCTATACAGTCAGAATAAGACCTAGAGCAGACTATAGCTCAGATCATGAGCTTCTTATTGCAAAATTCAGACTTAAACTGAAAAAGTAAAGAAAACCACCAGACCATATATTTCTAACCTAAATAACTTCCCTTATGAATATGAAGTAAAAGTGATGAATAGATCCAAGGGATTAGATCTGGTAGATAGAGTGCCTGAAGAACTATGGATAGAGCTTCATGATATTGTACAGGAGAAAGCAACAAAAAAGTACTCCAGAGAAAAAGAAGAGCAAGAAAGCAAAATGGCTGCCTGATGAGGCTTTCCTAATAACTGAGTAAAGATGGAAAATGAAAGGTAAAGGAAAAAAGGAAAGTTATACCAATATGCATGCAGAATTCCAGAGAATAACAAGGAGAAAGAAGGTTGTGTTTTTTTTTCTTAAATGAGCAATGCAAAGAAATATAAGAAAAGAATAGATTGGGAAAGATAAAAGATCACTTCAAGAAAATTAGATCCATCAGAGGAACATTTCGTGTAAAAATGGGCATGATAAAAAACAAAAATGGTAGGGACTTAACAGATGTAGAAGACATTAAGAAGAGATGGCAAGAACATACATAAAAACTATACAAGAAAAACATTGTTTCCATTTCTTCTCCCTCTATTTGCTAGCAAGCGATGAGGCCATTTGCCAAAATCTTAGGGTTGGTTTTTGTTATTGTTTTTGTTTGTTTGCTTTTTTAATGTTAAGCTTCAAGCCAGCTTTTATACTCTCCTCTCTCACCCTCATCAAGAGGCTTCTTAATTCCAGTTCACTTTCTGCCATCAGGGTGGTACTATTTGCATATATATCTGGGATTGTTGATAGTTCTCCTGGCAACCTTAATTCTGGCTTTTGATTCATCCAGCACTGACATTTTGCATGATGTACTCTGCATATAAGTTAATAAATATAAGGTGACAATATACAACCTTGTGTACTCCTTTTTCCATCTTAAACAAATCAGTTGTTCCACGCTCAGTCTTAACTATTGCTTTTTAGCCTGCATAGAGTTTCCTCAGGAGACAAGTAAAATGAGCTGGCACTCCCATCTCTTTGAGGACTTGCCACATTTTGTTGTGATCCCCATGGTCAAAAGCTTTAGTGTAGTCAATGAAGCAGAAGTAGATGTTTTACTTGAACTCCCTTGCTTTCTCCTTAATCCAGCAAATGTTGGCAATTTGGTCTCTAGTTCCTCTGCCTCTTTGATAACTTGCCTGCTCTTCTGGTAATTCTTGGTTCACATATTGATGCAGCCTATCTTGCAGAATCTTCTAAGTATAATAATGCTGGCATATAAAATGAGCGTAATTATTCAGTAATTCTTTGGCATTTCCCTTCTTTAGGATATGAACGTAAACTGATCTTTTGCAATCCAGTGGCCATTGTCAAGTTTGAAAGCAATTGCTCTTGATGTTATCATGTTGATGATATCTTTTACATAGAGAAAATTTTTCCATGAAGATATCAAATAGTCTGGCATTCTCATTATGTGTCTACTTTTTTAAATAGATTTTTAGTACATAACCAAGTCATGGAACAGAATTTTAAAATTTAGATAATCAATAAAGATGAAATAAATAGTAAGATACTTTGAGGTGATTTCTTCAATAATCACCAAATCAATAATGATCATTGATCACAGGATCATACATTTGGAGCAGGAAGTAAATTTAGAGACTAGTGAGTTGTTATTAATACTTCGGGGACTTTTTGGCACATTCCTTTTAGCTCCTCAGCCAATATGTTATTTTCTTGTATTTATAGATCTTTAGCAAGACAATACATAAATTTTGAATTGTCCTACATTTTAAGGAGTCAGTAGTATCATTTTGATTTGACAATAAATATCTGACAAATTAAGAAGGATGGGCTTAGGTTTGAATAAGAGGGGGAGCTGGTAAAGTGCTAAACATTTAAGCACCACTGAGAAATATTGGGGGTAATAGTTAAGGAGCTTGTCCGAACGTCTCACTTTCCAGTTTTGCAGAGAAGTTAAAATTATATTCTGAGGGACCCTATTTACTCCTAAAGATTGGATCCATTTTTGCAATTTTTAATCAGAGAGTTTACTGGATTCTCCAGTGAAAAGGAGATCTTATATAAGGGAAATTGTCTATTATTGGTCTTGAGGCAGCTAGATGGTAGACTACAGAGAGTGTTAGAGCTGTAGTTTGGAATATCTGACTTCAAATATGGCCTCAGACAGATGGCCACTTATGTGGACAAGTTCCTTAAATTTTGTCTTCCTCAGTTTCCTCATCTGTAAAATGAGGATAAAAATAGCACTTATTTCCAATGGTTGTTGGAGGGGGAAATGAGATAATATTTGTAAAGCACTTTGCAAAGCTTAAAGTTTTATATACGAACTAGATATCATCATAAGTTAGTACTTACCTTTTGAACTGAATTTTACAAGCAATACATTTGAAATAGGAGAGAAGTGAAATATGGAAATGAGGAAAGCTTTTAGGCTACGTCAGTTAGGAGCCTAATCAGAACAATTAAAATAAAATAACTTTTAGGTGGGAAGAATTATAAATGTGCCCATCAGATCTCCAATTTGACAAAGACAAAGAATGCTTCCTCCCAAGAAATCAAGTCAGATTTCATAGTTCAAACCAATAGGATCATTGATTAGATTTGCATGGTGACAAGAAGAGTGTTAGACAAAAGGAGAATCTGGTGCCTGGCCAAGAGATCCTCAATTCCAATACATTCCTTCACTCCAACATTTCCTTACCACTCTGGCTTCCCTACCCCAATTCCAGTTATCTTATGATAGTGCTGCTCTCAGAAACTCACTTAGTAATCCATTTCCTAGCTGGGGTGGCAGGGGGAAGAATGAGGCAGCAGGGTGTCCTCAGCCTGCCCCCAGAATCACTAATTCTCATTCCTGGAAAGTTGTGCAATATCAGTTTTCAAACAGGGTGGCAAATTGATAGTCCTCTGAATGGGGAATCAGTTAGAATTCAACTGTTTTCTGCCTGGCTATGCCCCAGGAGGGCTGTATAACTACTGAGTAACATCCACAGAGGAATGAGATAGTATAATGAGGCTCTTTTAGTCTACATTCATAAATCTTTATAAAATTCTCACATCACACACTATATAAATGTGACTCTAAGGTTCGTTAAACTTGAGATAAAATTATAGTATCAGGGACTTATGTTTCCTTAGTTTCCTATCTTCAGTCTACATAGCTCTGAAATGTAAGACTGGGACAAAGTTCATTAGTGAGTTATCTCTTATTCCCTCCCTGGGTTGTTATTTTTGGTCTCCATATTAAACAATGTGCAGACAAAACGCTGACAGCTTGACCTCCATCTTGCTTGACAATAACCACAGCCTCATCCTTACTTCTAGATGCCCAAACGGCTGAGACAACATAGTTAGTGTACTTTTAGATCCTGGCTCTATTAGCTTTGGAAGGATGAAGCGGAAAGCTAAGTATGCCTCATTTAAGTGGCTATGTGTCATGCTACTCAGAAAGGGGAAAAAAAAAAGGTGATGACTGATTTATCCGAACACGATTTAGACATCTGGCCTATTGTGTATCCTCCCTACAATCAACGGTCATAGCTTTATGGCAGAATAAAAATAAAAGATGAAGATACATGGAGCATTGTAGTGGGCCTTACAATAGAAGGAGGAGATGATGTCGACAATTCACTATTTATAGGCAAGACCCTATTATTAGTAGGATTTTTTATGCCAAGTTTATAAAGGGTGGGCCTTTTCAAAAAAAACTGACAAAGGACCAATTATAAAAATAAGTAACTACAGCTTTGGTTTGGGGCTTCAATACATTAATAAACATTTATACAAGTGAATTATTTGGGGAGTTTATTTTAAGGGTGTAAACAATCAATCAAAACTCTGATTATTCCTCTCACATTGCAAACACAAAATTGCTCGTGCAAAGAGGAAGTCTGTAAAAAAATAATCTGTTCCAAATCAATGTAAGATAAAGGTTAGAAAATGACATTCATACATATTCGGGACAATACCTTACATATACTAAAAGTGTTCATAGGTATAAACCATTGTAGATGGTGATCAAATAGGTTTGTGTCAAGAAGAAAATAATATAACAACCAATGAATTATATTCCGCCCTCCCCCTCCCCATAGAAGATTTCAGTCATTAGCAAATGTGGCTGTATCTCACAGAAGCATAGAATTCTGGAATTGAAAAGGCCCTCAGACACCTTATCTGAAAAAGAAAGAATCCCTTCTACAATGCTCAGAAAGCGGTCATACAGCCTCTACTTGAAGACCTCCACGTAAGGGAAACACCCTCATTTTTAGGAAATTTTCCCTAACATCAAGCCTAACTCTGTCTCTTTAAAATTTCCACCCCAGGCTTCAGGTCCTCCTTTTTGGAACCAAAGAGCACAAGTTGAATCCCTCTTTCACATGAGAAGCCTTTTGAAACTTTATAATTATCACAATGTACCCTATGTATCTTCTCTCATCTCTAGGTTTAACATTCCCACTTCATAAGGATAGTAGATGTGGAGCTGGTAGGGAACTTAAAGAGCATTCAGTCCAATGACCTCATTTTATAGCTGGCGACCTAGATGTGGTTAAGTAATTGATCCAAGGTCACAGAGGTAATAAGTGACAGAACCTCAGTTTAAATGAAATGCAGCACTCTCTGCTGAGCCACACTGTTCCTTCAACCTAGTCCTCATACGGCACAGACTGGACACCATTCACCATCTTCATTTTTCTACCCCTCTAGACATTCTGTACTCTCTTGTAAAGAGGGAAAGAAGGCAGAAGGCAGAGGGCAAAAGAGAAGGGAAAGAATAAACGGGCAAGTGGAGGGAGTGAGGAGAAGGGGACAGGGAAATTTCTAGTGTTTTCGTGGACATTCATTTATACAAAAAGACTTGTGAATTATTTCTGATTTCAAAGGAGATGGTGGTTTAAATTAAGTTAATTTGCTGGAAAGTCACTGCCAACAAATGGTATGTTTTTTATCTAGATGAACAGATGAATGGGCAAAATCCATTCCTACAGAAGGGTACACCTAATTCTTATTCTTTTCACAAGCAAATCTATTTAAAGCAGCCAACACCACCACCTACTGAGAGCTCACTTTTCTATGCTTAGCAAGCAAACTTATTTGTCTCATGCTAAGATACCCTCGCTCCTAATTTACACTGTGGTTTCCTATGCTTTTGTGACCTTTATCATTATTAGCATTATTAAGAAAAAGAAGAGCTAACATTTATATGGAGCTTTACAGGTTACACAGCCCTTCCTTGCAAAGGAAATAAAGAGAAAATAGGTGGCTTAATACAGATGTTACCACTATTGGAAAAAACAAAACACACTTACTATTAATGACAGTAACCCATTATTAGGAACAGTGTCATTTCCACATGTAATGGACAGAATTATTGTTGAGGTAGGAGTAAAGGATTGCTAAGGTCCCTGTTAGCCTTAATTTTCCACGAGGTGATAAGACAGCCTAAACGGCACTGAGACCAGGGTTAGTTCTAGAAGCATCTTGACATAATTTTAGGAATCAATTAATTAATCAACAAACATTTATTATGCACCCACTTTATGCAAGGTACTGTCCACTATATGATGGAAATACAAAGTCAGAAATGAAACAGTCCCTTCCCTCAATGAGTTTATATTCTATTGGCCAGGATAACATGTACACTCACACACATATAAATATATGTGTACATATGTATGTATATAGTAAAGATACAAGGTGATTTCATGAGGACAACCCTAGCAGGTTGGGATTGAGGAGAGAGAAGACCAACAAAGGCCCCATGGAGGTGAATCTTGAAAGAAACGTTTAAATATTAGATGATGGATTAGATTCTAGGAAAGGGTGACAGCCAAAACTAAGCCAGAGAAATAGAAAATAATGCAGTAGAGTATTATTAGCAACAGTAAGAAAGTCAATTTGACTATATTGTAAAGCACATTCAGGGGAATACTGCATAATAAAGCTAGAAATGTAGACTGAGACAAGGTTCCAAGGGGATTTAAATGCTAAACAGAAGAGTTTGTATATGTTCTTAGGTGTAATTGGGAGTCACTAGAGTTTAATGAGGAGGATAAAAATATGGGCAGACCTAGACTTCTTTAGCAGCTATGTAGAAGAAGAATATTAATGAAAGGAAATAATATTGTGTAATGGAAAGCAAAGTTAAATTTAGTTTCAGAGGAGCTGAGTGCGTATCTCGGTTCTGCCATTTAGTAGCTACATGGCCTGGAGCAAATCATTTAACTTTTCTGTACCTCAGTTTCCTGATCAGTAAAAAGAGAGAGTTACCCTAGATTAAAGGAGTCAAACATGGAACCTGCCTTCCACAGAAACAGATAAAAATGTAATGGGGAGGGGGCAGCTGGTGGCTCAATAGAGAGCACCAGCCCTGGATTCAGGAGGCTCTGAGTTCAAATCCTGCCTCAGACACTTAACACTTACTAGCTGTGTGACCCTGGGCAAGTCACTTAACCCTAATTGCCTCACCAGAAAAGGGGGAAAAGAGAAAAATTTAATTGGGAAATATTTAACAAAATAAAAATACAATAAAACAAAAATAATGTTAATTTGTGGTTTTCCAAGTCAATAAGGAACCACAGGGATCTTTTTTTAATGGTTTAGTGGCCCCCAATTCTATTTATGTTTGATACCACTCCACTAGATAAACTCCCAAGTTCCTTCCAGCTCTAAATTTATGAAGACCCAAGGAGAGGGGACTGATTCTATATACAATTCTATACCAGGAGGTTAAAAGAACTGGACATGTTTTGCCCGGAAAAAGCTATAATTGTATAGGCTAGGCTACAATATCTCCTATAATAATAAATTATAGCCTACCTTGTTAGTCAATAATATCTATTTTCAAGTATTTGAAGGATTGTCACATGAAAAAGGGCATACACTTACTAGCTGTGTGACCCTGGGCAAGTCACTTAACCCCAATTGCCTCACCAAAAAAAAAAAAAGAAAGAAAAAAAAGGGCATAGATTTGTGCTGCTCAGAAGGCATAACTGGGAGTGGTGTGTGAAAGTTATAGGAAGGCAAACTTAGATTCTATATAAGTAAAAACTTCCTAACATAGCTGCACGAAAGGGGAATGGACTTCCTCAGGAGACAGCGTACTCCCCCATACTGGAGGTCTTTGTGAGACATTTGGATGATGACTTTTTGGGAAAATTATAAATGGGATTCTTGGTCACACATGGAGCAGTGGGGGAGGGTTATGAAGGGGGCAGGGAGGGGAGGCAAAATGGCCTCTGAGGTCTTTTCCAACTCCAATGTCCTGTCATTAAGTTCCTTAGGGGTGGTAAGGACATGGGAGTGTGTTGGGGAACCGAGGTGGAAGAGCTATTAGAACAGGTGATAACAAGAAAAAGAGCAACAAAGCTATATGATTAAGACACAGTGGCTAGAAACTTCCTGTGTTCTCTTTCGGACAGGAGAGGCTCATCCAATATAGTTAATGTTACAGTAACATCTATATAGCACTTTACAATTACAAAGACCTTTACATCCATTTGCTCAAGAGCTACAATTACTCTGTAAAACAGATAACATAAGTATCATGCTGCAACAGATTGATTGTCAGGGAGGGTTTTGCTTTGCTTTGCTTTGTTTTGTTTTGTTTTTACATCAAGCCCAAATAGCTTTCTATATGTCTCTCTCTCAGTACCTGGCACATAGGAGGTATTTAATAAATGTTGACTGATTGATTACATGTCACTTTCTGTCACTCTCTCTCTCTCTCTCTGTGCCTTTGTCTTTCTCATTTTCCTCTATTGCTCCTATTTCTTCCCTCTAGGGAATGAAAAAAAAGAGTGTTTCTTCCCTTGCACTACACAGTCTCCCTCCACTATGCCTGATTTCACTAGTGGTCACTGCATTCTCACCAACGGGGCTAAAGGAAGTCTATATTTTCAACTCTCCTGTAGGGCCCTTCTTCAATTACATAAACCATGACATGTTAAGTAGGTGATGTTTATTGCAAAAGAGCAGCAACTACTCAAATGAATCCAGAAATAAATTCCCATGTTATATTGGGCTAGACATAAACTTTAGTTTTATATTTGGATTTCAATTGGACCTAATGGGATTTTTATGATCTCTACCTAAAAAAAGGAATCTAGTAGGACTAAAATAGAAGTACTGGACAGGGTCTATTAATTAGTCTAGACTGTAAAGCTGGCTTTCCTTTTCAACACATTCCTATTCACACAAAAGAAAAATTACTGAAAATGGGATGGAACTTCTGAGTAAACATTCTTCACCACACAACACAAAAAGAAAGTTATGCAAAGTACTGAAAACTAATTAAATTGGTTATTGAAAAATTATAATAAAGTAACACCACTTTATAACTGGTAAACAGGGCTTGGAAAATGACTTAAATTCAATAGCTGTATGCCTTACAAAAATAAAAATAGGAATAAAGAAACCCATTCGTGGATCCAAGTAATATGAATAATTTGTGACTTGATACAGAAGTTGCAGACATCAATAAGAATTTATATTTAATACAAGATAGTGAAGAGATACAGAAAAGCAAGTAAGTGTACTGGCATATTGGGAGAATTAAGAAGGTACATAAATACTCTGAGTCACCCTTCTCTTTGCCCAATGTCCCAACACTCCCACAGGTAAGGCAGCAACAACAAGGAGAAGGCCCTAAGTCTGAAGCAATGACCTTAAATACGGAATAGAATCATAAGGGTCACATAACCTATTTGCAATTCAACCTCAGGTTCCAACAAGGCATATTGGTATCCATAATTCATGGGGGTCATGGTGGCTGAGCAACAGCTAGGTGTTATCCTTATAAGTCATCTGATGACACCATTGCTAAGCCTTAGCAGCCACAATAAGAGCACATCCTTCATGAAATTTGCATTGTTACCTATATTTTTTTCACATAAATCCTCCTAGATTTTTCTTTATTAAAAATGGTAAGGGAAGAGAAAGGGTGATGCTGCTAGATCCAGAGCTAAAAAGTATCTCAGACAAATACTCTCACAAAGGACATCTAGCTAACCCCCTCATTTTACAAAGGATAAAACAGAGGACCAGGAAAATTTAATATTTTATCCAATGTCACACAGGTAAATAAGGATCAGAGGCAGAATTTGAAGTCAGATCCTCTGACTACATTGTCAGCCCACTGTACACTAGGAACAAAGCATGTCAAATCACTTGGGTTTTGTGAGTCAGAGACAATTTAGCTTTCCTGAATTATTTTCTTCTAGTCAAGGAGTATTTTCTGAGGTGATAGAGGCTTTCTCTATAGTTTTTCCACGCACTAGTATCTGGACCTGGTGGGGAAAACATAAATCAATCACGTCAGCAACAATCAACCCTTCTCCCAAGAAATTCTGAGATACGTCTAATGACTGGAACCCTGGGACTCTGGGAAAAAAGCAGGAAAAGCACACTCTCAGACACTTATTAACTGTATGACCATGGGCAAGTTACTTAACCCTGTTTGCCTCAGCTTCCTCATCTATAAAATTAAATGGAAAAGGAAATGGGAAGCCATCCCAGTATCTCTGCCAAGAAAACCCCAAATGGGGTCACAAAGAGTTGGGCACAACTGAAAACAACTGAACAAGAGCTGCACATAATGAACTGCCCCTTGTAGAGGAACAGAAGGAAAGCTCTCAAGCTTGCTTTAGCAAAGCAACTCACCCCTAAGTGTCAAAAACTCTGAGATAACTTACGACAAGGTATTCTCTGATCAAACAAGACAGCGACTAAGAAGGATTTCTAAATTTTATTAAAAGGTAGGGACACTACAAGGTCTGGCTACACTGAAGAAGTGTATCTCTGATAAATTTTTATGACAGAGCAACAAAGAACCAAATTCAGAGTCAAACTATCTTTTAGTATGTGTTGACTAAAGCATCTGAACCCCAAGTAAAGGGAAATGCAGTTTCTTAAGTGAGGGAAAATCCATGGCAGAAATCTGCTGATGAAAGCTGTGATTTGTGATTCCCAATAAGGACAGAAAAGTAAAAGATCCACTAATATCTAATATCACAATGAATAGATTCTCAAGAAGGAACAAAGACATGCTGGGGAACACAATGAACTTTCCAGTCCTAGGACTCAAAAGTGCTTAACAGGGCACAACAAATTCATCCCTCCAACAGTCAGAGTTCCCAAAATAAATACTTTCTATTTCCTTGACTGTATGCTTCAGTCCTGAGCATAACCATTAGCAACAGCAACAACATTGTTAATTAATGACTAATTAGTTAACTAGTTAATAGTTAATTACTAAAACTTTAATTAGCTAATTATTAAAACTTAAATTAGTTGACTAGTGAAATTTAGAATTCATTGAGTGAAAGAGTAAAAAAGTTTTTAATAAAATTAATTGAGTGCAAATGAAGAAATGTTTTCAACATTTTTAGCAGGAAAAACCCCCACTATTTTCTATGGGCTCAGTGGAGTAATTTTGAAAAGAATTTTAGGGAGACCTAGGTTCAAGTTTAAAATACATTTAAGTTGGGGCAGGTAGGTAGTGCAATGTCTAAAGCACCAACCCTGGATTCAGGAAGACCTGAGTTCAAATTTGACCTCAGACACTTGACACTTACTAGCTGTGTGACCCTGGGCAAGTCACTTAACCCTCATTGCCCTGCAAAAAAACAAACAATCAAAACAAAACAAAACAAAAAAATATACATTTAAGTAATGTGTAAAAGATGTATGTGTTATTGCTACATGCTATGTTCAATTTTATCAGGAAAAAAAAACTTCAATTTGTGGAGACATCAAAAGTCTCTTTCCTCTCCAATCCGGCCTCCATGTAACTACCAAATTGATAGTACAAAAGCATAGATCTGTGTCATTCTCCTACGCAAGAAGTCCCAGAAACTCAATTTTGCCTCTATGATAAAATGCAAATTCCTCTGTTTGGCTTTTAAAACACTTTACAGTCTATCCCCAGCCTGCCTTTCTGTTCTCCATACACATAATTCCATCTTCCATCTCCATGTCTTTGCATGGGCTGTCCCCCAATCATAGAAGGTAGGCTATCTTCACATCTGACTCACCAAATCCCCAACTACCCTCAGATGCTACATCCTGCAGCTGGTTTATCCTAATCCTCTCAATTGATAATATCCTCCCTATCCCGGAAATTACTTTATGTCTATTTTGTTTGTTTATGTAAAGCTATATGTGTACATGCATATACATATTAATTTTTCTGTGTGTTGTTTCAGCCCCTTGATGGTAGGGATTGATCAAATTGTGTCTTTGTACCCCCAACATTTGGCACAAGAATACATCGCACAGTAAGAATTTTATAAATGCATGTTGAATTCATTAATTGAATAATTAATAAAGATTATATTTTTCTTCTCGGGTTAGGACAATTGTTCAAGTTTTGATTTGGTTTTGTTTTTCTCTTTTAGGAGCCACACTTTTACTGAATCTGAGTGGTATTTAATCTAGGACTGTGTTTTGTATTGATTGGGGTAAAGGGAGGATTTGGAAGGAGGGATATAGAGGGTGGTCTAGACCTGTAATTTCACTGGCATAGGGAACATAGAAGCTACTGCCACCTATTCAGTTTGACAACTCTGTAGTCCTAGAGAATTGCCTGCTGCACAAAGATAAGTGACTTACCCCTTGTTATATAGATACAGTAATAAATGTGAAAAATAGGACTTGAACCCAGGCCTTACTTCAACCCAACACCAGTTATCTTCTCACTACATTTTGTTGCACTCTTTATAAATATTATGTTGAAAAACTAAAGGTTCATCTTTCATTATCACAATCACCTAGCATGTTTCCTAGTCATGCCAATTATAATTCTTCTTGTTTCTTCTTTTCAGTCTTTCATTCTTCTAATTTCAAGAAGTCTATGCCCCACTATAGAATAATTGATAATAACAGCTCCAGCTGCCAAGTCTCTCTGAAAATCTTTTCTTATTTCCTGAAGATTAATAAGGCTATTCTACAAGAAAATTTTGTCAATGCTTTTTATAAGTTTTTTTTTCCCAACCACACTTTGCTTTGTGCATTTTCTGTGCTAATACTGTTTCATTGTGGGCTTGAAGGATCCTTGAAATACTTGAATTCCCCACACCAACAGCCACTGCAATATTTCTAACAGTTCCTGTTGTGTCCTTTAAGAACTACCACTTTTAACACATTTCCTTGAAGTAATATCCATTCTTAAGACCACAGAAGCAAAATATAACAAAAGAGAGCAATGAAACACATCTGGTTTCATCTGGTCAGAGTCACTTACATGACCATTACTGCCACAAAATGAAACTATGTCAAAATCATTGTTTGTCCCAAGTAATATGCTCACCATCATATAACTCACCTCAGAGGGGATATAGTCTAAGCTCTTCATTTTATAGATGAAGAAAATGAGACTCAGAGAGGTTAAATGATTTTAGTAAAGTCACTACCTTTCCTAAGATAGTAAGTGGCAAAATTGGGTTTCAAGTAAACTTCTGACTCCATATTTATAAGCCAGGCCAAAAATCAGGTCCTATTAATTGTGTCCTCCGCCCTCTCTTCTCAGAGGCAGCCTGCTCCCAAACCCACTTTCATCATCCAGTCACTAGATTCTACCCAACGATCTCCATTCTTCCTCCAGTCATAATCAGATCCAGGTAATCAAGGCTTTTCCCAAAGATGTCATAGGGTTCCAACGGTACATAAAAGTTATATAGCAGTGTAGAAAGCATGTAGTTAGCAATAACAATTAATTAAATTATTAAGTATTAAATTGGTTAGCTAGTTAAGAGTTAATTAATTACTAAAACTTTAATTAGCTAATTATTAAAACTTATATTAGCTAATTCATAAAATTGTTTTATAATTTATTGAGTGAAAGAGTAAAAAAAGATTTTAATAAAATTAATTGAGTACAAATGAAGAAATATTTTCAAATTTGTAGCAGAAAAAAAAATAAACCCTGCTCCTTTCTGTGGGCTCAATGGAGCACTTTTGAAATCAAAGAATTTTAAAGGGACCTAGCTACAAGTTTAAAATACATTCAAGTAAAGTGTAAAAGATGTCTGGATTATTGCTACATGCCATGTTCAATTTGATCAGGAAAAAAAACCACTTCAATTAGTGGAGATATCAAAAGTCTCTTTCCTCTCCAGTCCATCCTCCATGTAACTACCAAACTGATAGTCCAAAAGCACAGACTTATGTAATTCTCCTACCCAAGGAGTCTCAAATACTTACTGTGTGTGTGTGTGTGTGTGTGTGTGTGTGTGTGTGTGTCTTTTTGGTGGAGCAATAAGGGTTAAATGACTTGCCCAGGGTCACACAGCTAATAAGTGTCAAGTGTCTGAGGACAGATTTGAACTCAGATCCTCCTGACTCCAGGGCTGGTGCTTTATCCACTGCACCACCTAGATGCCCCCAATTCTCTTTTGCCTCTATGATAAAATACAGAGGGTCGAGCATGTCTTCTGTTCTATATATCCCTAAACCCTTCAACTGAAGGCAGGTGGTCTGTCCCAGTAGCACAAATTTCTGGTTACCACTCTTAGTTTCACGTTTTTCCTTAGAGGAATATATGATGTCAGTGTCCTTTAAATTCATTGCCCTACTGAGTTCTGGCTCTGTATATCACACTACCAATTCTATATTTATGTCCTTTCCTTGAGGGGGAAACCCCAAGCTGTGATCTTTGCTCTCCGCCCAACCAGGAGGAAGGAATCTACACCAATGGAACCACAGTGCACTCGTTCTCTCTCTCTCTCTCTCTCTCTGTCTCTCTCTCTGTCTCTCTCTGTCTCTGTCTCTCTCTCTGTCTCTCTCTGTCTCTGTCTCTCTCTCTGTCTCTCTCTCTCTCTGTCTCTCTCTCTGTCTCTTTCTCCTCCCACATTGAATATTGGAATGTAAGGAATATGATATCATAGGACAGGATCATAAATCTAGAGGCAGAAGAGCTCTCATTGGCCATTGAGTCCACCCCCTCTCATTTTTAGGTAAGGAAACTGAGACCCCCAAGGTGTTAAATGAGTTGTCCAAAGTCACACAGTTGGTAAGCAACACAGTCAGATTTTGAACCCAAGTCCTGTAGCTCCAGAGACAGTGCTTTTTCTACTACATTCCACAGCCTTCCTGTTAAGGATATGGCATTCACATGTACTGAACATTATGTTTCCCCAAAAACTTGCTCATCCTTTTGACTTCACTATTTCTGTCAGAGACCCTACCACCATTCACCCATTTCCTTTGTTTGAAGCCTGGGGGTTATCTTTGATTGTTTCTTATCCCTTACCTCTCATACACAGTCTGTTGCCAAGTCCTATCAGTTCTAGGCCTGCAATCTCTTTTACATCTGTTTCCTCCTTGATAATCTCAATGGTACCACCCTTGTTTAAACTCATGTCCCATTCACCTATACTACTGAAATATGACTATTCACTTTTCACATCTTTGCCAGACTTATCATATGCATAGATTTGGTCATATCAAACCTCTGTTGAAAAATCTGAAACCTAGCTAAAAATGTAACTTAAGAGATAGATGATAAGAGACAGTTAGGTGGTACAGTGTATAGAGTACAAGGCCTAGAGTCAGGAAGACTCCTCTTTCTGAGTTCAAATCTGGCTTCAGGCTCTTACTAGCTGTGTGACCCTGGACAAGTCACTTAACCCTGTGTGCCTCAATTTATTCATCTGTACAATTTGCTGGAAAAGGAAATGGCAAATCTGTCAGTATCTTTCCTAAGACAAGACCAAACAGGATCACAAAGAGTTGAACATAACTGAAAATGACTTTAAAACAACAAAAGAAACAAGGCATATCTTATTATCAAAATGGCATCATTTTATATTAATTTTAAATTTTCTTTGATTTGGTATTACTTGGGGGAGAGTGAGGAGGAAGTATTACAGTTTTTGCCCCAAAGCACAGGACAAAATTGTAACTTATTTTTTTAAGGGGGAAGTCATTTTTAGCTCTATTTTCTAAAAGGTAGTTCTATTTACTTCCAGAGAAGGCATGGCTTTGAAACAGGTTTTAAACACTTTCACATTATCCCTAAAAGTAATCGTCCCAGTTACCTTTGAGACCTTTTCTATTATGTTTCTCATTCTTTGTTTCATTCATATGTAAAACTAGCACCCAGGTATGTTGTCTTCATGGGGGGAGATTGTGTGCCTACTTGTTGATTTTTATTAAAATGGAATAATTGCATGATCCACCCAAAATTTATTAAAATGTATATCTTAATACAACAAAGAACTGGCATTTAAATTCAATTCAATCAATAAATGTATGAGCATTGATTAAACACCTACTATGAGCCAGGCACTATACTAGGCAATAAGGCAATAGCAATATAAAGATAAGAATAAAACAATCCTTGTATCAGTATGTGTGTATTATGTGTGTATGTATAATTAAGGAAGTAGTGTGATATAAATGTAAGGGGGTATAGACTTAGGGATAAAGGCCTGGGTTCAGGCTCTGCCTCTGATGATGGACAATCATGTCACCCCAGGCAGATCACATATATATGTATGTGTGTGTATGTATGTATGTATATATATATATACATATATACATATATACATATATACACACATATGTGTGTGCATGTATGTGTATATGCATATATATGTATGCTCACATACACATGTATGTATGCATTATGCATGCATGTGTTATATATGGAGAGAGAGAGACTGCTTAGTTGGCCTGGAGTCAGGAAGACCTGAGTTCAAATCCAGTCTCAGACACTTAGTAGCTGTGAGACCCTGAGTAAGTCACTTAACCCTGTTTGCCTCAATTTCCTCATGCATAAAATGAGTTGGAAAAGGAAATGTCAAACCACTCCAGTATTTTTATACACACATATGCATATGTATTATATATACATGTGTGACAATTGCAGTCAGGCCACCTGCTGGAGAGTTACTGTAAGAAAGCTCCGCCATGAGGAGAAGGCATCTGAAGCCAAGCCATGTGGCTTGGAAGGACAGTTCCTTGGTATCAGGAAGTGACATTTGCTCGTGGGTACTGTTGATCAAAGCTACCGGACAAGTAGCTTTGGAGCTGTGTGTCTGTGTGTGTGTGTGTGTGTGTGTGTGTGTGTAGGGGATGTTCCCGGTTTCACAGAAGGCTTATAGGATGAAGAAGGGGCGAGGTTCTCTCTCTCTCTCTCTCTCTCTTTTGCCAGGACTTCAGGGGGGAGTGGAGCAGGAGACACTGGCTCCCTGAGATAGATAGCTGAATCTAGGCCTCTTTCTCTCTCTCTTCACCAAATTCTTATGCTCCTTAATAAATGCTTAAAGTCTAAACTCTTGCTAAAGCTTCTAATTTATTAGTGACCACTCATTAGATTTTTAGACAGTATAGCTAGAATCTTAGCCACCATACAGATAGCAACTTTACACATGTATATAAAGATTATAACTATAAGACAGTTAAATATCATGTAGTTTGAGAGAGATGGGAATGACATTTGAGAGGATGACAAAAGGTTTCATGTAGTAGGCAATGAATGAAATGTGTTTTAGAGAGAGGGATTCTTTGAAGCAAAAGCACTTAGTCTATTGAGTCCATCAAAGTATTGAAATAATGGGTGACCTGTAACACCCAATCAGTACTGAATAGAGAAGGAAATCAAGCAGAAGAGGAGGAGCACAGATGGAGAACTACCTTGCTGTTCAGATAGAATGCTGCCAACTTCTGTAACTAAGTAATCTGCACTGAACCAATTATGAGATTATAGTAATACCACCCCAACCCAGTTCCCCTAGCCCCCAGAAATTAGGGGTCATTTCTCAGGGCTTCAGAAAAATGCAAGCAGATGCTAGATATAAAGCAAAAGTTCAGACTACTATAGTTTTATCTGTAACTATGATGATGATGATTAATAATAATAATAATAATAATAGTTAGATATTGCAGTAACAAAATAGTACAAGCAATTTTTTTTTTTTAGTGAGGCAATTGGGGTTAAGTGACTTGCCCAGGGTCACACAGCTAGTAAGTGTTAAGTGTCTGAGGCTGGATTTGAACTCAGGTACTCCTGACTCCAGGGCTGGTGCTCTATCCGCTCTATCCACCTAGCTGCCCCCAAGCAATTTTAAGTTAGTACTAAGAATGTGAAAAGTCTATGGGGAATGGGAAAGAAAAATTCACAGATAAGAGCTTCCTTCCCTCCTCTGCTTCTCCTATCCCCTATCTCCCAGAAAGATGAGGAAGGAAATGCAGAAAATTTATCTGAACTGGTATGGGTCTGAAAGAATTGGGCCATTTGCATTTTAAAGGGTTTTCCCACTTTGGTTGCATGAGTGTGAGTACTGAGGTATGTGTTTGTTAATTTGTTGTTGCTGGGGCTTTTTAGCTGTGCGTGTCTGTGAGAAGGGAAATCACTAATAAACCAAGAATCTGGGACAAAAATAAAGGAAGCATTTCAGTGAGAAAATCTGCAACACAGTTTGATTGGGATTGAAATCAGATTTGAGAAATATTTTTTTTCTTTTTCTCTGGCCTGGTCACTAAGAGAGGAAGGACTAACAAGATTACTTACTCCCAAAATTCAATGTATTAAAGGAAAGCCCAAATTCACAAAATCATAATAATAATTTTTATACATGCAGGGAATTAAGGGATCCTGTATGACCACTTAGAACATGAATCTAAGTAGCTTATTTCAAATTATAACAAAAGAGAAAGTTTTTTAGTATAATTCTTTTACTCTGACTTTCTGTTTTTCTCTGTGGCAGACTTTTGTGGAAGTACCCACCATGTACTGTTAAATTGAGCAGAGTTCATATGATTTGGACACATATCCAGAAAGTCCTCTCTCTTTCTCTTTGGCTGCTGTTCCTGTTTTAGAAGTCTTATTGTTTCATTGTTTTGTGCAACCTTGGAGCCAATGCAGAATTGGAGTGTTTAAATTATAGCTTTTGAATTGGAAAGTGAAGAGGCCTGAGACTTGAGTCCATTATACCCCAAGTGTAAAGGTAAATTTAAATGAAACAAGCCTAAGATTTGAAAATACAGTTCCTGTGATAAATATCAGGCTAAGAGAATTTGAATTCTTAGCATTATTATTTGTCTGTCTGTTTATACCCAAGCAAAAAAACAGCAGACTCAAACCTCAGAAAAATAAGCTAAGGAATTCTAGCCAGTAAGATGATTCTTTCAGCCATGAGAATTTAGAAAAAGGCAGAAAAACTCAATTGTAGGACAATATAACCTTAGAGTCTTACTGTCTTTGATGTGAGGGAACAAATACTAGTAAAATTAAAATAAAAATTAAGGAAGTAGTGTAATATAAATGTAAGGGCATATAGACTTAGGGATAAAGGCCTGGGTTCAGGATCTGCCTCTGATGATGGAAAGTCATGCAACCCCAGGCAGGTTTCTTAGCCTTTTGGGCCTCGGTTTCTTTGCCTATAGTTTGTAGTGCCTACCTTACGGGGTAGTTGTAAGAACTGAAGGAGAATACACATAAAATGACTTGCCCACCATTGTATTAAGAGCAAAGGTAGAGTAGAACAGGATATGACCTCAGGTCAGCTGAACCTGGGTTCAAGTCCTACTCGCAGGCTATGGGATTTGGGGCCTTTCTCTTCACCTTTCTACATTCTAGTAAATTGCAGAAGTGCTGATCTAAAGCTACCAACATCACTAGAATCATGGAAACTCTGTCTTTGAACCTGAGTAGACCTTGCTCAGTGCATGTTATAGCAGTCTAACAACACAAGGAAACATCTACTAAATGAGAACAAAGCAGGAAAGATGGCTAATAATTTCCAAGCTTAATTCACAAATGCTGTCATCTTAGTGTAGATTTGGGGAAAAGATATCTGGAATCCTCCCATTGAAGAAGAAACCTTTAGAAAGCATATCAGGATTCTGAATCTAACTTGAATGCACAGTAGATGTTATGTTGTTGTTCTTGTTCAGTCATTTCAGTCATGTCCAACTCTTCACGGCCCCATGTGGGGTTTTCTTGGCACAGTGAATGATACCTGGTCCCTTTTTCACCTTGTACTTTTGCTCTTGTTAATTCATCCCACTGACATTAATAGTAATGATGATGGTAATGATAGCTAATATTTATACAGCACTTACTTTGTGTCAGGTACCGTGCTAAGGTGTTTTACTATTATTATCTCATTTGATCCTCACCACAACCCTCAGAGGTACTATTGCTATCCCCATTTTATGGATAAGGAAACTGAGGCAGGTCAAGGTTAAATTACTTGCCCAGTGTTACACAGCTAGTAAGTATCTGAGGCCAAATTCGAACTCAGTTCTTCCTGACTCCCAGCCAGGCACTCTATCCACTGTACAACCTAGCTGCCCCACTAGATTTAAAATGTGTTAGAATGATTATACAGTGATTAGTATATGAGTGAGATGTAAGGCTAGGACTTTAGTAAGCAAAGAAAAGAGCTTTGAAGAGACAGCTTTGAGGGTCACTGTGTAGTGTGGAATCTATTGGGAACTGTAGTTACTTTGACTATTTGCCTGTGATCCCATTTGATCCTAGATTAGATGCTTCTATTGTAGCAGATTCACTGAATTAGAAGGCAGCACTGATGCTGCTGCAAGTGATTTTTGACACAGTGTTCACGCTGACAGATCAGCAGCCCATCAAAAAAAGGGAGAATGTTAGCAGACAGTTTACATAAGTGGGACCAAGGTGTACATTTGGTTATTTATTCAGTCTCATGTACTAAGTGGGATCAGTGGGAAAGACTGGGGAAGTGGTCCCACTAAGGTGGTAACAGGGTTTTCCTAACATTTCTTATTGTTTTTCCTTCTCTGAAAGTGTTGGAACCTATACATGGTTGATCACAGACCTAGTTAGCAAGTGCCAAGTTCATGAGTATAAGAAATCCTTATCTAGTATTGTTAAGGGCTAAAATTCTAGCTAGTCTGTCTAAAATATCTAATGAGTGGTCGCCAATAAATTATAAGCTTTAGCAAGAGTTAGACTTTTAAGCATTTATTAAGGAGAATAAGAATTTGGTAAAGAGAGAGAAAGGCCTAGATTCCTATCTATTAAAGGGAGAGCACATTTCTAGCTCCCTTCTCTGCCAGCGTCCCCAGGAAAGAGAGCGAGACTGAGCGCCAGTCTCTTCCTTCCTCCTCCCACTAGCCCGCGTCACTTCCTGACTCCTGGTCTTGCCCTCAAAGACCTTACCTTCATGGGCAGAACTCCTCTACAGTAAGTATCCAGCAGGTGGCGTTATTCCAATCGTTACAGTCCCCCCTGTTGTTCCTCAAGAAACAAAATGTTTCCTTGACGGAACAGTATCAAACAGGACTAAAAGGAACTAGATCTAAGCCAGACCCAGACGAGGCAGGACAGAACCAAATGGATGCACCACTTAGATATAAAAGATCACATCGCAAAATAGTAGCATTTCCTTCTCTTTTCCCCCAGTATGCCCTTAAAAAGGTACCCAATTACTCTATTACAAACTTTTGTGCAACAATTTAACTGGCAATTACAGCTACTTTCAAATCCAAATGAACCAGATAAAGAGACACTAGGCCATGAATACTCCTAAACTATACTTACCATTCTAATTAACAGTGATGGAACATGTACAAACCCAAATATCCTGTTACACCAAATATTTTATTCTGTTTCTAGTCTCCATTTCCAAACCAGGCAGCCTGTATTTTATCTATTGTTTTCAACCTCTTCATCACCCTCTCATCAGGATCTCCCTCTCCCCTTTATAACCTAACTCTGCCTCACCTTTCAGGTCTTCTTACACCTTACACCGCACCCCTCCATGTGACCTTTGAACCAGTGACACTGGCTATTTTATGAAGATACTCCATCTCTAGGCTCAGGGAATTTTCTCTTGTCATTCCCGAAGCCTGGAATGCTCTCACTGTTCATGGCTGCCTTCTGGCTTCCTTCAAGTCCCAGCTAAAATCTCACCTTCTGCAAGAAGCCTTTCCCAATCACTCTTCAGTCTAGGCCCTTCCCTCTATTATTTATTTCTTATCTATCTTCTATGTAGCTTAGATAGATAAATAGATAGATAGATAGATAGATAGATAGATAGATAGATAGATAGATAGATAGATAGATAGATAGATAGATAGATAGATTTGCTTGTTTATCATTCTTTAGATTGTAAGCTCTTCAAGGACAGGGAATATCTTTTGCCTTTTGCCAGTCTTTAGCACCATACCTGGCACATATTAGGTCCTTAATAAATGCTTACCAATTCAGTAGAGTAACTGATTTGTGCCCTCAAGGATCTCCACTCTTACAAAGGTAAATACTACCTGCACCAGGTTGAACTCAAGGTAAGTCCACTCCAAATGATCCTTGGTCTAGAGGCCTATTTAGCCACAGATTCTCACTGAAAGGGTGGGATCCTTAGATCTAAGAGAAGTATCAACACCTGTAGAACAAAATCCTAGCATTAGCCACTAATTCCCCAGAAGGGGAGACAGTGTGTGTGGTGGAGTAGAAAGAATGCTAAACTTAAAGAATCAGAACCAGAGTCTGAATTCTGACTCTGTCACTTACTCCCTACATGACCTTTAGTATATTACTTTACCTCTCTAGACCTGTTTCTTTAATAATAATAATAATAATAATAGGAAGAAGAGAAGAAAGGAGGAGGAAGAGGAGAAGCAGCATATATATATGTGTGTATATGTATATATGTATGTATGTATATATATACATGTACATATACATATATACATATGTATATATAGTATTGTAACGTTTGTAAAGCATTGTACATATGTTATCTCATGGATCATTAAAATGAGGAGGTTGGACTAGATGACCTCTAAGATTTCTTACAGCTCTAGTGCTAAGATCTGATGATCCTTTGAGGGTTCTGGATTCAGAAGAATCTTATATAGCAGTGCTGAAAGCATAGGATCTTCTCAAGATGCCTAACCTCTTCATATATCTATAGTATAAGGAGAGCTGGTTTAAATAACCAACTAAACGTGTACTCTATTTGATTGGCCACAGGATTATTTTGAACCCAATAGATCCTACTGGGAACTGAGAGAGTGAGTGAAGGGAAATCATATGAAATAAGGCTAGAAACGTAAGTTGGAGCCATATTCTTAAGGCCCTTGAGGAGTTTGTATGTAATCGCAAAGCAAAATAAAAACTAACTTTTTTTCTATTCGAAAGCCATGGGCAGAACTAGGCATTACATTTTGGCAGCTATGTTGAAAGGATAGGTTATAGAGGGTAGAGATTGGATGTATGAGACCAGTTAGAAAGGTATAATATTGGAAGTGAGTGGGGATAGGGGTCTTAAATAAGACAGTGGCCATACAAGTGGAAAGGAAACTAATGAAGAGGATGTTTTTGAGGTAGAATCAAGAGAATACCCATCTCTCTAATAAGCTATATATCTTTTTAAAACATGAGGATAGCTAGTATACTACTATGTACATAATTTTACAACAGGGTTGCATTATTCTGAAATAATTTACCGAAAATTATAACATTAGCTGTATTGACAGTAAGTACTAGATGACAGCAACAAAGCACAATATATTATTTAAAAGGGTGCTTATAAATGTGTGTGTATGACTAAAGTTCAATGAAATATATATTATCACAACCTAAAAGCTGAAATACTAATATTAAATACCACAAACACTTTACTTATCCATCCAACCAAAAGCCATACTATCTACAATACTCCAGAAAAAGCAAGACCTTTTTTCTTTGGTTGGTTTTGGGGGTTGTTTGTTGTTGTTGTTGTTTTTAGCAAGGCCTTTTTAAATAAGATTTGTCAACTCTTCAAGTCACTAAGAAATCACATCTCTAGGACCCTAAGTTTTCTTTTACTGCTCTAATGTTCTTGTTCTTTTGTGTTCCACTCTTCATGACCCCATATGGAGTTTCCTTGGCAAAGATACTAAAGTGGTTTGCCATTTCCTTCTCCGGTGGATTAAGGTAAACTGAAATTAAATGACTTCCCCAGGGTCATGCTGCTAGTTAGTGTTTGAGGCCATATTTGACCTCATGTCCTCCTGACTCCAGGTCCAGAGTTTTGTCCACTGAGCTGCCTACAATATGCCTGAACTAACAGTTGTGTGTCCACGGGACTGTAGGGCTGGAAAGCTACACACCTGCATGCCTATGAGTAATAAATTGCCTGACTCATCATCCTTTGAATACTTACATTCTTTCTTAGTACCTCCTCACCCAGAATTTCCTCACAACATGTCTCTCATCTGTGTTTCCAGCCATATTATATATTATTTCCTATCCTAAGTCATTTTCAAGTTCTTATATGACATTCCACTTCCCACATTCATGTGTTTGCCGTGGCTATTCTCGATGCTTGGAATGTACTCCATACTGAAACTCCATCTCTTAGAATCCCTTGTTGTTCAGTCGTTTCAGTCACATCTAATTCTTCATGACCCCATTTGGGACTTTCTTGGCAAAGATACTGGAGTAATTTGTCATTCATCAATCTTAATTTTGTTCTGTGGAGCAGGTAGACAGGCAGCAAGCACTCACTTTGTGCCAGAAACTGTGCTAGCTGCTGGAGATACAAATGCAAGCAAAGAGAAAAACAATTACTACCTTCAGGAGTTTATATTCTAATAGGGGAAGATGATGGTAAAGGGGAGCTGAAAAGGAAGAGAGCTGGGTGAGAGGGCGAGGCAGAAATCCAACAGGATGTTCCATGGAGAGATGACCCCAGGCTAGTAGGAAAGAAGGGTGACAAGGCAGGCATGGTCTAGAGAGTCAGAAGCATTATCAGGAGGGTCATAGAAGGGGAGGGGCCAGACAGAACAAGTGAAATCTCTCTTGGGGAAACTAAGTGGCAAAGTGGATAGAGTGAGGGCCTGGAGTCAGGAAGACCGGAGTTCAAGTCTGGACTCAGATGCTTACTAGCTGTGTGACCCTGGGCAAGTCATTTAACCCTGTTTGCCTTAGTTTCCTCATCTGTAAAATGAGCTGTAGAAGGAAATGGCAAAGCACTCCAGTATCTTTGCCAAGAAAAACCTCAGTGGAGTCACAAAGAGTGGAATGTGACTGAAAAACAACTGAATGACAGCAAATGTCTCTTTTATTGACAGCCTTTCAATTGTTTGAAGACTATTGTCCTGCCCCTCCATTCAAGATTTTTCTTCCTGGGCTAAATATCCCCATTTCTTCCAACCAATTCTGTATGTTCCAACTAAAAGTCTATCTTTCACAAAAAGCTTTGACAAACCCCTCTTAATTCTAGTGCCTTCCCTCTCTTAATTATTTCCTACTTATCCTGTATATAACTTGTTTGTATATAGTGGTTTGGATATTGTCTCCCCCATTAGATTGTAAGCTTCTTAAGGGCAGGAACTATCTTTTTTGTCTCTTTTTTGTATCTCCAGCACTTAGCACAGTGCCTATCAAATAGTAGGTCCTTAATAAATGCTTCTTGACAGATTGATTGATCCTCATACATGACTTTAATTCCCTTCAGAGCATGAGTTCAGTGCTTAGTAATCACACAAACAACAAAAAATAAAGCTAAGCATTGTATAATTATAATAACCAAGATTCACCCCATAGAAGAGTTGATAAAATCTCAGTTGAGAGAACTTCTCTCTCTCTCTCTCTCTCTCTCTCTCTCTCTCTCTCTCTCTCTCTCTCTCTCTCTCACACACACACACACACACACACACACACACACACACACACACCCCTTTGAAGACATGGAGAATATATTTCATATACTGTCAAACAGTTGATTTTGCTAAATTTTTTTCTTTCTTTTTTAAAAATTTATTCCTTTTGTTGTTGTTATAAGAGACAGATCACTGTGTAGAGAAGGAGGAAGTGATATATTTAGAAATGAAGGCGATACAAAACCAGAAGACAGTGATAAAAAGAAAGGAGAAGCCCAAGAGGTTAAATTCAGAAGAGAGCAACTCCATAAGTATACTAAGTAAAGTCTCAGAAAGAGCAATGTTTGATCACTAAGATTCTAAGAGTGACTGGAAGAAATGAAGCAAGAGACAAATTACAAAACTAGAACTCCTGAGGGGAAAATATAACTTTCTGAAAAACAGAATGTAGCAAATGGACAACTCAATGATTCCAAGAGACAGCTAGAAAGATTTTTAAAAATCAAGACTGAAAAAATAGAAAAATAAGGAAGGCATATACTATTGGAAATTAGGGCTAGGTTTTCCCTCTTCTAAGCCCACAGCATCACTACAATTTGCCATGATGCCTCAAAGATCAGAGAGTATTACCCCAACAATCATACCCGGCAGTATTTTCAAGAACTCTGGCTCCTTCCCTGATGTTTACATGCTGTCTTGAATCCTTGAAAAAACCTCATTACTCCCTACCTACCATCCTCAAGTTATTATCTTATAGTTCTCCTCTCTTTTTTAGCCAAACACCTAAAAATAGATAGATAGATAGATAGATAGATAGATAGATAGATAGATAGATAGATAGATAGATAGCTCTGTCTGCATTCCTTGTCTCCACTTCATCTCCTTTTTCACACTCTTCAACACACTTCAGTCTGACTTCATATTTCATCATTCAACTGAAACTTCTTTCTCCAACTTGACCTTCTTACTGTTTATAGAATCCAGATTTGAGAGTTGGAAGGGAATCCAGATGCTATCTATTCTAACCCATTTGTCAATGGAATCCCTACTATACCACAGTCATAGTAGGACACAGACAAGTGTACAGCTCCTGCTTGAAGACCTCCAAGGAAAAACCACTAGCTCTTGAGGCATCCCATTTTACTTTCTGACAGTTCTAATAATTTGGGAAATTTTTCTGATGATGATGAAGGTAGTTAACATGTATATAGGACTTTAAGGTTGGCAAAGCACTTTATAAATATTATTTTACACTCACAAAAATATCTTAGGAGGGACATGATTGTATTACACCTATAAGGAAACTGAGGCAAATAATTTTCAGGTTTTTCTGACATCAAGTCAAATTTGGCTCTTTGTAACTTCCACACGCTACTCCGGGTTCTCTCCTCAGGCACAAAACAAAATAAGACTAACCCCTTCTCAATGTGACAGCTCTTTCAATACTTGAAGATGGTGATCATGAAGTTTTCTCTTCTCCAGGATAAACATATATGTTTCACATTTCATAGACTCAAGACCTTTCACCCTCCCAGTTGCCCCACTTTGGAAATACTCCAACTTATCAGTGTTCTTCATAAACCATGGTACCAAAACTAAACATGAGGTCAGCACATGAGATCTGGTGAGGGCAGAGTACAGTGAGTCTATGAACTTCCTATTTCTGGAAGCTATGTTCTTAATGCATTCCATGATCTCATTAGTTTTGGGGTTTTTTTGGGGGGGGCAGCCACGGCACTCTCTCAACTCATATTGAACTCCCAATCCACTAAAACCCTCAATTTTTTTCAGAACCAAGCATAAACCTCCCCCATCTTATACTCATGAATCTGACCATTTTGTACCTATTTATTGGATTTCATCTTATTAGATTCAGCCCCATGCCTATTGAGCCTGTTGAGATCCTTTAGGATCCTTATTCTGTTACCTTGCTGTTGTTTGTCCTTCATTCCTTTTTTTTTTTTTTTTTTTTTTTTTTTGGTGAGGCAATTGGGGTTAAGTGACTTGCCTAGTAAATATTAAGTGTCTGAGGTCGGATTTGAACTCAGGTCCTCCTGAATCCAGGGCCAGTGCTTTATCCACTGCGCCACTTAGCTGCCCCTTGTCCTTTATTCTTGAAGAAGACCAATGACATCAAGAGGGTGGTGTCTTGACTTGCAATTAAACTGATTTAAGTGAGGGAGAGCTATGCAAAATCATCAGCCTCATTCTCTCCTCCAGGGTAATGGGAATTCAGTGGCAAGACATATATCAGGAGGACTTGGAGATGGCCCCTCTATTACCTAGTGTCCCTAGCTAGTTACCTAGCTGTGCCTCCCAGCCTGGTGTCATCTCCAAATTTGATGAGCATACATCTATGTCATTATCCATGTCATTAATAAAATTGTTAAACAGTATAGAAATGAGCAGAGATCAGTGCCCTGGAGCACTCCACTGAAGACCTCCTGCCATGTTGACATTCAACCACTAAGAATTAATCTTTGAATCTGGCCATTCCACTAGTTGTGAATACATCTGATTGGATTATCAGGGGAGGGGTATTCAGGTGTTTAGTTTGGGGACTTCCTTTCCTTGTTTCCTCTCCCTTTCCCCTCCTATGTCCTCTTCCTCTTCCTCCTCCTCCTGCTATTAATAATATCAGCTTACACTTATAGGTTTACTAAAGTGTTTATAACCCTTTAAAGTTTACAAAATGCTCTCTTCATAGCAATCCACTGAGGTAGGAAGAAACAGTATTTTTACCCCTTTTTACAAATGAGGAGAAGGAAGACTGGAGGAAAGTGAATTGCACAAGACTAGTAACCAGTGCTTATTGCAACTTCATTGTTCTTTCCATTACATTATACTGCCTCTCATTATATAATTAATAATAATAACTGGCATCTATGAAGCACTTTAAAGATGCAACACACTTTTACATTTTATCTCACTTGATCCTGAACAACAATCCTGTAAAGTCGCTATAATTTTACTTTCTCCGTTTTATGGATGTAACGATTGGAATGACGCCACCTGCTGGATACTTACTGTAGAAGAGTTCTTGGCAGGAGGAAGTGACGCAGACTAGTGGGAGGAGGAAGGAAGAGACTGGCGCTGACTCTGGGGCTCTCTTTCCTGAGGACGCTGGCGGAGAAGGGAGCTAGAAATGTGCTCTCCCTTTAATAGATAGGAATCTAGGCCTTTCTCTCTCTCTTTACCAAATTCTTATTCTCCTTAATAAATGCTTAAAAGTCTAACTCTTGCTAAAGCTTATAATTTATTGGCGACCACTCATTAGATATTTTAGACAGTTTAGCTAGAATTTTAGCCCTTAACAGATGGCTGACCACGAAGAGGAAAGCTGAACCTCACTTCTGATCTTCCGGTTGGGTAAGAAATTTTCCCTACCCTAACCCTTTAAATCTTAAGTACTGCTGAATTGCCTGGTGTTTTCCCTTTAAATTTTTTCAAATGGACCTTTTAAACTCCCTAATTATCCTATTTTTGATTTTAGTCTGTTTAACCAGACAAATGGGAGATAAGATCATGTTAATGCTTTGTTTTTGTGGATTTTCTATTTTTCTTTTTATTTTTGTTAAAAGAGCCAGCAACTTACTCACACAAGGAAATATCACTCCCTCTCCCAACCATGCTTTTTCAGAGAAACCTGAAGAGATTCCTGCAGCTTTTCCCAATTCTAACACTAATTGTTGCTCTAATTTTGCATGCCTGGAGGCAATGACCCACCCTCTAGAAGTTTTTAATCCCCTAGCACCTGGAGGCAAAGTGGGGGAAGAGGAATCCAGGCCTGAGTTCAAAATCAAGTCTGATTCAAATTGCTCTGGTCCCTCCCCTCCTCTCCAGACCCCACCCTCTACTCCTCCTATGGCCAAGCCCATAGCTTCCCCTGCCTGGGAAGTCCAGAGATCTGATGCGCATGCTCAACTTTTTCTACCTGCATTTGCAGCTTCAGGCTCAGCCCTTCCCTGGCCTGGCTGTGCTTTTGAGACAATCTTAGAAAACTCTTTAAATTCCAGATATGCTCGTTTTGTTCATAATTTTGCTAACCTGCTTTTGTCTTTAATTAGTAATCTTATAAAGCATTTGTATGGTGAAAAGACTGACAGACAATATAGAGGGGTTAAAGAAGAAAAACTTAAGCTGAATAAGAATGACAATCATCACCATAGTTCAAGACTCCGCTTCTTTTGCCATGGAAGGGTATATATTTTACAGAAATGTAGAAGTAAGCAGCAAGGTATTGATATGAGTATTGGGGATTTTAGATATCGGAATCAAAAGTGTTCTGAATTCACTCAGAGTGATAGTATCAGTTCAGAGGTTACATAGGATTTCTATGCTATTACATATACATTTTGAAATTAATGGTATGGGTTTATTTTCATAGAGATTTTCAGGCTTTTGAGATTGTGTCTTATACTTAGTTTTTAAAACAAGGAGAATATTTGTAAAAACTTTTTAGTCATGTGATCAAGTTTATATTTTATAATACTCTTATTAATATTAAATTCATGCTCATGTAGATTTCCTTAGTTTGAATTTCACTGTTTTTTATTGTTCCATGTGTATTTTCTTCTATTCATTTATCTAATTTTAAAAAATTGAGAGATGGTTTTGATTTCATAATACAATGTTAATTCTAGGAGTATTGTGCTCCCATATTCTGAGTTGTTTGTGTTTGTTATTTTTTCTCAACTGATTATTTGATCAAACTCTTTAAAGCATTTCCTTGGCAAATTGGTTGCCATGGCAAGTGTAAATTGATTCTAGAAGTATTATTTTTGATAAGCATATCCCCCCCCCCCAAAAAAAGAGGGGAACGTTTGTAAAAGTTTTCTTTTTTCAAAAAAGAAGTTTTCTTTGAGATTGTGTTGTGATTTAACTTATATTTAAATGTTATGATTTTTCAAAAAAGAAATTGTATACTAAGTAAAAAAAAGGGGTATTATTTGAAATTGTTGCATAATTATATATTATATTCTGAGTCAAGATGTATTCACATTTTTTGCAATCATTTATTATCCTCAATTTTTAAATCCATATGAGACTTGGATTATGGGAACTTATCATTTAAGACATTAATTGCCTTTATTCTGAGTTATCAGATGCCAGTTGGCCAAGATGCCATCCAATCACAAGAGGAATACATGCAAAGAGCAGACATTGAACTGTTACATGAGGGGAGACATGCACGAAGTTAAGGTATGGCTGAGGGAACGGCTTTTGACAAATGTTGAGGTTGGATTCTCTTGGTTTAATATTTTATTTTATTTTTCCCCACAATATTGTACAGATGGCTGGAAGCATTGATCCCACCCATCTCACTTTTACACCTGGCTTCTATGCTCCCTCCTATATGCCTGATGCCATGGACATCTCAATCCCATGCATCTGATTAAGTCTGACTCAGTTTCTTCCAATATGTTCGGTGGCATGGACATATATTCCATCCACCTATTTTAAGCCTGGCATACTGTATGGGCAGTACATATTGCTCAAGTGTGGGAATGCTCATATCCCATCATTTCTCTGTTCTTTTATGGTAACCCCCATAATTATCTCAGGTGTCATGATAAATACAGTGTTGAATTTGGCCTTGACATCTATTACCAATTATATTAGATTTTAAAATTTCTCATAATGGCATGAGGATAATTAGGCAGATGATGCAAAAAGTGATGAAACAGATAAAAATTATTTTTAATAATTAATATTGCAGCAATTGTCTTCTCAATTATCCTCCATAAGGGGGGGACTATAGTAATATTATAATTTTAAAGAATGTTTCAATTTTTGTTTTATTATATGTTTCATGTGTAACAACTAAGATTCTGTATTCCCTTAGACATGTTTTTGAGAACTTTCATTGTTTGATTTGATTATTGATAAAGCTATTTTAAAGTTGTGTTAAGCTCAATTTTGTAGGAAATTTTCCTGGCTGATTACCAGCATCCACACATCAACTCCTGAAGAGACTTCCATTCTACGACTACACCTAGAGGACATCTGAGAAAAGACTTTCAGAGACTTTAAATGAACAGTTTTGATTTGTTGTTTTTGTTGTTTTTTTTTCTCTTTCTGTTATAATATACACCATCTGTAACATGTATTCTCTGCAGAGGCCCTCCCTTTGCAAGACTAATGTCAAAGCGTCGGTTCATGAGGACAAAAAAAATCGCCCCTCTGGACAAAACTTTCCTCTCTTCCTTTTCTATATTGTTGTTCACATATTATTAGTTAGCAATAGTTATTATATTGTTTTTACTGTTCCGTCAAGGAAACATTTTGTTTCTTGAGGAACAACAGGGGGGACTGTAACGATTGGAATGACGCCACCTGCTGGATACTTACTGTAGAAGAGTTCTTGGCAGGAGGAAGTGACGCAGACTAGTGGGAGGAGGAAGGAAGAGACTGGCGCTGACTCTGGGGCTCTCTTTCCTGAGGACGCTGGCGGAGAAGGGAGCTAGAAATGTGCTCTCCCTTTAATAGATAGGAATCTAGGCCTTTCTCTCTCTCTTTACCAAATTCTTATTCTCCTTAATAAATGCTTAAAAGTCTAACTCTTGCTAAAGCTTATAATTTATTGGCGACCACTCATTAGATATTTTAGACAGTTTAGCTAGAATTTTAGCCCTTAACATGGAAAAGGAAAAGAAATCATCGGGAGATTAAAAGATTTGCCCCAAATCACTAAGATAGTATGTAAGACAGGATTTGAACACAGCTCTTTTGGATTCCACCTAATCTCTCTATAAATTCTCTCTTTCCTCCATATATCCTTGTATGGGGGCAGGGGACAAGTATCTACAAGGTGTTATCTCACAAAAAATTAAAACAACATGGTCTAAGAGACATTACAATTAATAATTTAATTGCATCTTAGTAAGAATGAGTGTCTATATCTTTGAGGAGCTGGCTTTTTAAGGAACTGACTAGATGCTATTTTAATAAGACTTACATGTTTATATTATATTCAGAGATTTACAAAGATTTACAAAGTCCATGTGTTTACTGCTCAGGTTACTGTTATATATATATTATATACATGCGTATATATGTGTATATATGTGTGTATGTGTATATATATATATGTATATGTGTGTATAAAAACAATCTCCTTGTGGACAATTATAAAAGATGCCAAGAAGCCTGGATGATAAAGGGAGTCAGACTGAAGCCCAAAACCTCAGAAGTGTTGCTAACATCTGATTTGACCACTTTTCTGTTTGATGGTTACTTAGGACTTCTGTGACTAAGGCATCTCAGTAGAATACAAAGACAAGTTGCCCAATCCATCATTCCTGAAGCTCAGACTGACACCATTTTTTTTTTTTAAAGCTGACACTTGGTGTGGTTCTGCCTGTGTACAATAGTCTCTGTGCTATTTCCATTCACTGAATTAAAAGTTAAATTGCTTTAAAAAAAAAAACCCTCATAGATTTGTTTGCAAGTTTCTAAGGGTGTTGTTAGTGATGTGTTTTATTGCTATAAAGTAATCCTAAACCACCAAAAAGCCAATATCAACAAAAACTGAACAGCATAGATGGCAAATGATTTAAACAGTCACTTCCTTGATTGAGTCAGACATTATCAAATCAAAAGATAAAGTAAGACTATACCCCCGGGGGCAGCTAGGGGGCTCAGTGGATAAAGCACCAGCCCTGGATTCAGGAGGACCTGAGTTCAAATTTGACATCAGACACTTGACACTAGCTGTGTGTCCCTAGGCAAGTCACATCTCTCATTGCCCTGCAAAAGCAAAACAAAACAAAACAAAACAAAAACAAAAAGACTATACCCTCCCCCAAAAAAGATTATACCACCAATTTCAGTTTCATAAACTGGAATCAAAGCCATTGGGGAGTTTGACAGAAAAGAAGGAATTGTGTGATTGTAGTGGGCAGCTGCTGGTATCAGATATCAAAATAATTACAAATGACCAACAAAACACAAGGAAAGGCATTATAAAAGAATGCATGGGGGGCAGCTAGGTGGTGCAGTGGATAGAGAACTGGCCCTGGATTCAGGAAGACTTGAGTTCAAATCCGACCTCAGATACTTGACACTTACTATTTGTGTGGCCCTGGGCAAGGCATTTAACCTTCATTGCCCTGTAAAAAGAAGAAGAAGAAGGAGGAGGAGGAGGAGGAGGAGGAGGAGGAGGAGGAGGAGGAGGAGGAGGAGGAGAAGGAGAAGGAGAAGGAGGAGAAGGAGAAGGAGGAGAAGAAGAAGAAGAAGAAGAAGAAGAAGAAGAAGAAGAAGATTAAGATGAAGGAGGAGAAGAAGAAGAAGAAGAAGAAGAAGAAGAAGAAGAAGAAGAAGAAGAAGAAGATTAAGATTTATTTTGGGGCAGCTAGGTGGCGCAGTGGATAGAGCACCGCCCTGGATTCAGGAGGACCTGAGTTCAAAACACTTATTAGCTGTGTGACCCTGGGCAAGTCAGTTAACTCCAGTTCCCTCACCAGAAAAAAAGGAATACATGGGGGGGGGGGAGGCTGCTAGGTGGTACAGTGGATAAAGCGCTGGCTCTGGAGTCAGGAGGACCTGAGTTCAAATCCAGCATTAGACACTTGATACTTACTAGCTGCGTGACACTTGGCAAGTCACTTAACCCTCATTGCCTCGCCAAAAAACAAACACAAAAAAATACATTTACTGAGCTTGTAAGTTTTTTGTTGTCAAATAACAGGGCAAGGATACTAGGTTCAAAATTAGGCCTAAATATTCTTGCAGTCAGCAAGCAAAACACCCTAAACTCTGCCCCACATAACTTCAAACATCTCTAGGCCCCTGCCACAACAGCTAGTTTGAGATGAAGGAGGGTCCTAATAGCCCCAAATGATGAATAAAGCATAAAGCCAGAGTTTTCTTAAACTTTTATCACAACAGAGTCTACAGTGACTTCAGATATATCGACTTTATATTTTTCTACCTTTTTATCTCTTTCCCCCCTTCCTCTATTTTTAGAACAAGTTATCCCAAAAATTTTAGTAAAGTTTTAAGCTTTAATAGCTGAAATAGATTTTGGAGATACCCTGTATACATTTTTGTTGATACTATCTGTCTTTACCTTGCCTAAAAGACTATTTTAAAGAGAATTCACACAAGGCAAGCCCTCACATAAGGTCAGAAGAAACAATACAAGGACACTCTCAAGGTCTCTCTGAAGAACTTTGGAATTGATTGAATGACATGGGATAGATGGACCACCCAGCAGAGCATGCCCACTTAAAAGAAGGTGCTATGCTCTATGAGCAAAGCATAATTGCAGTAGCACAAAAGAAACATGAGACGCACAAATTTAGAGATATCTCTACTCCAAACATCCATACAGACTATTTGCTCCCAATCTGTGGGAAAGAAGATGGTGGAGGAAAGGCAGTGAGCTCTCGAACTCATGACACTGTCGCTCTAAAAAACATCCAAATAACACCATAGGAAAATGCCCAGAGCAGCAAAACTCACAGAAGAATGTGCTGAATTCATCTTCTAACCAAGAACAGCTTGGAAGGTCAGAAGGAGGGAGCTGCTGTGCTGATACAGGAGTCGAATCCAACCCCACAGTCACCCTGACACAGATCCAGTCCCAGGAAAGCCTCACCAGAGAAGGAGAACCCCAGAGCCTCTGAATCAGCTGAAGCGCCAGTGTCGTCTGGAACTAAGCTCACAGTCTGGTGAGAGGGCTGAGCCCTGGGCAGGGGGGAGACCACAGGGGTCTATGCTGGTGCTGAAGCAGAACTTGGATTTTTCCCTGCTGAGAACCAGGAGGCAGGCTTGAGTGGCAGTGGCCCAGGTGGGGGAGGGGCACAGGTTCGTTGGAGCTGACAACCACAACACACAAAGCTGGTTGATTAGCAAGGTGGTCTGGGTTCATCTATGGACCAGGGAACAGGCCAGGTGAGTGAAGAACCTGATCCTCCTTAAACCAATCTGTGGGAGAGCCTTCTGAGCTCATACTGGTCTGATCAGGCACAGTCAGACACACTGTATATAGTGTTGGACACTGACATAGTGATGTCATTTTGTTCCTCTTGGAGTATGAAAGACAACTCCCCACCACCACAACTACTTAGAGAGCCATCCCTTATAACAAAGAATTGTTTCAAGTAAAAGGCCTTATTCTATTTTAACTTTGTTTATCTGACTCCCCGTCCTCTATTTTTCCTTTTAAAATAGCTTTTTACTGCTATCTTTGATTTTACATCGCCTGGATTTTTCCATATCCCTTCCCTCTCCCCTCTCCCAGAAAACCCTAAAAAACAGAGAATGTTTACAAGAAAAAAAAAAGAGAAAGTTCCTTTTTTTTAACCCTGTTATTTTGGCTGCTTTCCCTCTTTATCTACTTAATGGGCTTATCTGACTCTTTCCCCACAACATCTATTTTACTCATTTCTTTAACCTGCTGTCACTGGAGTAAATTCTTATAATACCCATTGCCTTTGGTGTACTTCAACCAACAGCTCTCAATGGGGTAGCAGTAGGGTAAGGCCAAAATCTACCATACCCAAGTATACATTAGCAATTGTTATTGTTTGTCCTTCATTCTCAAAGAGGACCATGACACTGAAGTGATTGTCATATCTTGCACTGAATTGGATTTTTAACTGAAGCAGACCTGTGCAAGGTCAACAACCTCACTCTCTCCTCCAGAGCCATCTCAGTCCAGTGGCAAGATATATATCAGGACAACTGGAGATGACCCAGAATGTTTAAGGCAATTGGGGTTAAGTGACGTGCCCAGCATCACACAGCTAGTGTCTGAGATGAGATTTGAACTCAAGTCCTCCCAACTTCAGGGCCAGTGCTCTATCCACTCTGCCACCCAGCTGCCCAGGCATTAACAATACAAAAACAAAAAAAGAGATTAATCACTGCTGTATGGGAGCTTATATTCTACTTGGAAAGTACATCCTTTAAGGGGAAACCACTTTGAGGGTCTGCAGTAAGCCCTTAGACATCACTACCACCTAGCTGGCAGGACTGTATGATTTAGAGTGATAAAGAAATCATATTTTAACCTCATCATTTTACAGATGAGGCAGCATCATGTAATGAAAAGAGCACTAGACCCAGAGTCCAGGACAGACTTGAATTTGAATCCTCTATCTAAAACTAGCTTTGTAGCCAGGGAGGAAATAACTTAAATTCTCTGATGAGTTTCCCCATCTGCACAATGAAAATAATAATACCTTCAGTACCTGCCTTACAAAAGCAGTTAAGATAAATGTCAAGCATTTTGCAAACGTTAAAACATTAAATGAATGTGAAATATTGTCATTAGGCAACTGAAGGCAAAAAGGTGAAATCATTTGCCCAAGGTCACACAGATAGCAGAGCCCAAATTTGAGCCTGTGGCTAAAAATAATAATAATTGCATACTTTACGCTTTGCAAAGGATTTGTATACATTCTCTCTTTTGAGTTCCACAATAATACCTTAATAGGTATTATTATCCCAATTTCACAGATGAGGAAAGTGAAACTCAGAGAGGTGAGTAACTTGCCCAAGGTCACACAGCTAATAAGTACTGGAGCTGGAGCTGGAGCTGAACCCAAATCTTCCTGACTCGAGGGCCACAAAATATTTGCAATGCCACGCGGACTCAAATATAGATCTCATTCAACTATAACAATCTGACTTTTCCCAAATTGGTGAGTATGTAGGAAGAAGGGGTGGTGTCTACACTGTCAAATCTAGAGAGGTGAAGAAAAAATAAAAGTTGAGAAAAGACCTCTGCTAAAGCTGTAGGACTGAGCATATAAGTGACTGAACCTCTCTGTGCTTTTAATCTCTCCTCCTTTAAGTGAAGAAACCAGAGCAGGTAATCCTATTTCTGGCAGAATCTTCAAATGAAGAGAACTCAGTATAATTGAACAAGCATTTAATTAGTGCCTATTATGGGTCAGGCACTGTGTTGGAGGAAGGATGTACAAAGACAAGAAGGGAAACGGCCCCCACCATGGAAAGGCTTACATAAATTAATGACTACTCATCAATTAGCAATTAACTTTATTGAAGCTTAAAATAAGAAAACTCCACTGGACTTAGATGAAAAAAACTTCCAAGTCCATTTAAAGCCCCTGAAGGAGTAAAAAATAGCTCTAGATGTTGGTAATTTACAGCCCCTGGGAGATATGGTAAGCAATAATGCTCAGACAGAGGACAGGCTGAACTCCTGAATCCACCACTTAAGGGCACAAATAACTTTGGTCTCTACAGACATGTGGAAGACCTCATTTCTTCCTCCTGCCATGGGCCCAGAAAGAGCATTGCCTGCCCCACCCCCTTTAGAAAGTGAATGGAACATATAAAAATAAATGTCAACAAAAACTAAATGAATGTTGCTATGGTACCAAGCAATTAGCTTAATAACCACAGAAAGAATAAAATGCCTTACTTAGAACCAAAGAATAAAAGTGGCAAGGATGAATTCTGGAAGAAAAATACATAAATAATGGAAATGGAATAAATTAATAGATCTCTTTTCTCCAGTGTCCTACTACTCTCTACCCAAATGAAAATAAACTCCTAAGTCTTTAAGCTTTCTAAATCAGAGATCAAGAAGTCCCAGTAAGTTTTTTGGAATGTTTCCTGAACTCCTTCTAAGACCCCACACATAGGCGATACATTATTCTCATCATTAACATTTAAATATCAAATGATTTATGCTATAAAGATAATAGAATATAAAACAACATAACAAGGAAATATAATGTAAGTAAATAACTTAGCAAACTTTAAAGTACTATAGATAAGCTAACATTTAAGGTAGCTGGGTGGCACAGTACGCTATACCTGGAGTCAGGAATACTTGAATTCAAATCCTGCCTTAGCCAATAATTAGCCATGTGACCTTGTACAGTCAGTAAGCCATTTAAGCACCAGGCACTAAATTTAATGCGCTAGGCACTACGTACGCAAGTCGCTTAAGCTCTCAGCCTCAGTTTCTTCATGTGTAAAATGACAGCAATATTAACACATACTTCATAAGATTATGAGGATCAAATGAGATGACATATGTAAAATGCTTTGCAAAGCTTAAAGCCCACATAAATGCTTGCTATTATCACTATTAAATAGCATTTTGAGAATTCCAAGGTGTTTTACATACATTAATCTGCATGCTGGAAGACATATCATTGTCATCTAGTCACAATATGTCATCTAATTCAACCCTTATATTTTAGTCATGAGGAACTAAGGCCTAGAATGGTTAAAAGACTTGTTCAAAATCACATAGGTAGCATGCAACAGACCCAGGGCTGGGACCTATGACTTCAAAACATCTCTCTTTTTAGAAAATGCTAGAACTGCAGGAAAACTTAAAGGTCAACCAGTGCAATCTCCTGGCCAATGCAAATGATAAAGATTCATCTATGCAAACTTCTCATGTGGAAAAGAGTTCTATTTTTACTACTGATATAACATATAATATAGTCTCATATAATAATGGCATATTGTATTATATTTACTGCATGGCATAATGTTATTATTCTAATGATATAACTAATATAGTAATATCCAAAACTAAGCCTAGGTTATCTGGCACCAGCCACATCTCTCCCATGGTAGACCACACCAAAAATCATACCTGATAATTAAATTTTCCCCCATTTTTTAAACCAAATTAAAATACTTTAAACTGTAGCAAACATTCTTTGAGAAAAGGAAGATTAGCAAGGAAGGAGAGAGAAACACATTCTTAATCAGCATTTACCTGTATCGTCCAATAAGTAACTTGATTTTCCTTAGTTACCTCCAAAAGAAAATAGAGTCAATAGCAGGAACAACCTTACAAAACTGAGGACCTTTGTTTATTAAAAGCCTGAAACATTTACTCTGGGTTTAGTTTTCATCTCCTCCTCTATTTTCATTAGTTAAAAGGGAGCAGCCAATGTTTGTATTCCAATCTGCATTTCCTGTGGCAACAGCAAACACATAGCACAATTCACAGACTGAATAAGAATATGCCCATTCTTTATTTCGTGGCCTTGGTTGCCATTCAGTGCAATTCATATCAACAAGCATTAATTTAGAACCTACCAGGAGCTAGGAATACAGTGTTAGATGAAAGTAGAGAAAACAAAAATTCAAATAATATCTTTCCTCAAGGACCAGACATTCCTTTCACTCTGACCTAACAAAGGTCTAGTACTGCTTTGCACCCTTATGCCCTAAAATTACAGTGGACACATTTTATATTTAATAAAGTCATCTCTCCCATCCTGCCCCTTGAATACAAGCCTCTGGGAGGGGCAGAGACTATCAGTTGCACTTGTGTTCTCATGTGGTATCTGGCGCATAGTAGGTACTAAATAAATTCTTGTTGAATAGAACACAGATTTCTCCCTCCCTCCCCCAATTCTATTCTAGAGAGAGGAACAGGAGAATGGGCCTTCTTAAGGATATAAGCCTATGTCAATTGGTAGGACACCCACAAGGGCTAGCTCACTTGTTCTTTCCTCTTCCAATCCCAAGGACACAGAACCCCAAGCTACCTAATCATAAATCATCCCTTCTCTTGCCACCACTTTCTGTTCTTCTCCCCATCTACGGGGTGTGCTAAACTCAGCTTCTACCAGTTCTCTCTGGATAGCCAGGCATTAAAATTTTAGTAGATGAATTTCCACCTCAGAAAGTGGTAAATGCTACAAATCAGGGATTGATTTATTGTTTTGTGATTCTATAGTCTTAAGGAAGTGATGGAGAAAAGGTTAATAATGTAGTTAAAGTGTGTCATGAATATATTTTTTAACATTTGGAGAGCCTCTTATTAAACATTTACCAGGGGGGCGGCTAGGTGGATAAAGCACAGGCCCTGGATTCAGGAGTACCTGAGTTCAAATCCGGCCTCAGACACTTGACACTTACTAGCTGTGTGACCCTGGGCAAGTCACTTAACCTCCATTGCCCTGCAAAAAAAAAAAAAAAAACATTTACCAGCACAACCCTGGCCCTCCCTCACTCATGTCCCAATCCAGTTCTGTCTGCCTTTTCCACTGTTCCCTCTGGCATCCGTTTCTACTTTTGGCAACCTTCCCTACATCTTAGACCTCTTCTTTTCTTGTTCCTCCCACCTTCTGGCATTCACAGAGACTTGGTTTCCCCTAAGTCATCCATGTCAGTACAAGTTACTCTTCTCTCACTCCACGACATACACCATCATCCTGGAGGGAAGCTGGCATGCTCTTTACTCCCCATTGTCACTTCCAAAATATCTCTCCTATCACTATTATGTAGCAATCACTCCTTTCATGGTCACACTAGATGTATCACCCATCTTGGTGGTAATATAATAATAATAATAATTAATAATAATAATAAACAACTAGCATTTATATAACTCTTTTTGTTTGTTTATTTATTTATTTTTGCAGGGCAATGGGGGTTAAGTGACTTGCCCAGGGTCACACAGCTAGTATATGTCAAGTGTCTGAAGCTGGATTTGAACTCAGGTACTCCTGAATCCAGGGCCGGTGCTTATCCACTGCGCCACCTAGCTGCCCCATTTATATAACTCTTTAAAGATTGCAAAGCTCATTTGATCCTCACAACAATTCTGGGAGGTAGGTGCTATTATTATCCCCATTTTACAGATGAGGAAATTGAGACAAGCAGAGGTTAAATGACTTGACCAGGGTCTCTCCTCAGCTAAGTGTCTAAAGCCAGATTTGAAATGAGGCCTTCCTGATTCCAGATCTAGTGCCCCACCCACTATTCCACAGTTCTGCTCTTAGGTAAGTCTCCTTCCTTTCTCAAGGAGTTCAGTACTGCTTTCCATTCCCATCATCTATACTTTACTAAGAGACTACAAAATACCCTCTGATTTTCCTCAAATACTCTGGCCTTCCAGTGCTTCAATCTCCTCAGCTGCACTCCAGCCACCTCCAGAAATTATGGTCACACACCTGAATCTCATCATCTTCACTTCTATAATCAAGAATTCCAAACCATTGGGTTTTTTTTTCTGATCATTCCATGTCTCAATAAGCCTCATTCCTCCTAAATTTATTATTTCTTCTTACTATGACCACCTCTCCTTCCATCCTTCAGTACTCTTTGAGGGTATAACAGTCCAGAACTGACCAGATACGTCTGGTACCTCCAACAGCTTCAGAAGCCTCCCCATCCTCCTAAATAAGGAAGCCCTGAGGAAGCTCAAATCCCCTGAGTTACCCAGTCAAAATAAGACCAGCAGTAATCGACAAAAGCCCCTTTACCATTGACAGGGAGTTTGGACATCAACTAGCCTTCAGCTCCTGAGGAGTGTTCCTCAATTACCCCTCCCCAACAGCATGAATCAGCACCAGTCCCCAGGCTTAGGGTCCTCTACACCCAGGGCCCCAACAGAATATCCCCTTTCACTGGTGGTACCCAAACAACATCATCCCTGACTGTCCCTTTTTGTTTTATGTCCCCTCAATAAAGTTGTCTTTTTCTGTGTTGTTGTGTGTTCCATTTTTCCTTGGGCTCAACTTCAGTATCCCAAATCTTGCCCAGGTTGCAATCAGATAATACTTCATGTTTGATATTGGGATGAAATAAGATGTTTGTAGCACACCTTACATGTAATTTGAAGAGGTTTACTTACCTACTACAGGTGAGGGACCTTTATTTAAACTTCAGGGCTTAGAGTTCCTCATGGCTTTTTGTATTCAAGTGGCCAGGAAGCCATATCATCAGCCTGATCCTTAGTTCTCTGAACCAATCAAGGACAGTTTCACTACCTTTTAACTAGCTCAATCCACATATTGAGAAAAACTAACAGATACTTCTCCTACCATACAGGCCATCACCTCTGTTCTGGCTTTACTCTCCTCCCTTCCCAACCTTGAGCCTATAGTCTATCCATTCAATATTACGCTACCTTCAACTCTGTAATCCTTTGACCCTTGTCCTGTGTTTGCTCATACCCTGATAAATCCAAATCTCAGATCATTCCCACTACCTGACTTCTCTGTTTCTATTAATTTGGTATTAACCAGGTACTAAAGGAAATTATAAAATGCTACTTACTGGATCCACTAAAATTTATGCTATCCAAGTTCAACTGATCCTTCCACAAAGTAAGACAATCTTACTCTTCTCAGCTTTGATTTCTTTCATGCCTTCTCATCTCACTTCAAGCCTCCCATGCCACCTACTTATACCTTTCCCTCAACAAAGGACCTCAGTTCATTCATAATTGAAAAAAGTAGAAACAACTTACCAGTGAGGAGGTCCTCCCCTCTGCAATATCTCAAATTCCTCTTGGTCTTTTTCCCCTTTTCTCTCCATTTGTACTAGTGTAACGATTGGAATGATGCCACCTGCTGGAGACTTACTGTAGAAGAGTTCCACCCATGAAGCGAAGATCTTTGAGGGCAAGACCAGGAGTCTTTTCTTTGGCATCAGGAAGTGACGCGGGCTAGTGGGAGGAGGAAGGAAGAGACTGGCGCTCAGTCTCGCTTTCTTTCCTCTGGATTCTGGTGGAGAGCGGAGCTAGAAATGTGCTCTCCCTTTAATAGATAGGAATCTAGGCCTTTCCCTCTCTCTTTACCAAATTCTTATTCTCCTTAATAAACGCTTAAAAGTCTAACTCTTGCTAAAGCTTATAATTTATTGGTGACCACTCATTAAATATTTTAGACAGTTTAGCTAGAATTTTAGCCCTTAACACTAGTGTCTGATGGAGACAACACCAACCACTCTTCATTCTCTTTCTCTATACTCTCTCAGTGACCTCATCAAGCTCCTATGGATTCAATTATTATCTCTACGCAGATGACTCCCAAATCTGTATATTTCTAGAACTCATCTTTATACTGCTCACTAAATCCAAATGAACCACTTTATATTTGACATTTCTGTGTGCCCCATCGTCATCTTAAACATCCAAACCTGAGTTCATTATCTTCCCCTATCCCTCATCCAAACTTTCTTTTTTTTGTCAAAGACATAATCGAACTTCCTGGTTATCCCCTTCTTGCCTCCTTACTCTCCTTCCCCGAAATAGCCTCAATGGTATCCCTATCTCAGGCCTTTCCACTCTCCATCCTCCACATAGCTGGCAGGTTGTTAAACGTTCATCAGGATAAACCTGCTCCTACCTTTCCTGTGTCCCAATCCAGTTGTCTGCCTCTTCCACTGCATCTTCTGGAATCACATTCTACTTCTAAGAAACTTCTCTTCATCTTATACTTCTTCTCGTGTCCCTTCTCCCTTCTGGCACTCACAGAAGATAATGGGACTCTTCCAGATGTTACTGCATCTCTAAGTCCTCCATTTCAGTACTATTATACATTCTTATGGAGGTTGGCAGGAGGAATTCCTCCTCCACATAGCTCCCAAAATGATATTCATAAAACAAGGGGATGACCATGCTACTTAACTGTTCAATAAGGCAGCTAATAGTACAGTGGATAGAGCACTGGACCTGGAAATAGAAGACCTGAGTTCAAATCCAGCCCCAGACACAGACTAGCGGTATGACACTAGACAAGTCACTTAGCCTCTGTTTGCCTTAGTTTCCTGAACTGTAAACTGTGGGTGATAAGACTAGCACCTTCCTTTCAGGGTTGTCAGGATGATCAAATGAAATAATATTTGTAAAAAAATGCTTACTATGCACATAGTAGGTGCTCTGTAAATGCTTATTCTTTTCCTCCCCTAACCCCAATAAACTGCAGAAGCTTATTACCTCTAGGAGCAAATACTCACTCCTCTATTTAACATGTGAAGTCCTTCACAACCTGACTCAAACCTACATATCTATGTTTATTATACTTTATTACCCTTTACAAATACTGTGACCTCAGTCAAACTGGCTTTTTTGCCATTTCTCATATAAAACGTCCTACCTCCCATTTTCATACCTTTGTACAGACTGTCTTTCATGACTAGAATATACATCTGCCTTGCCTCATTCTCTTAAAATCCCTAAATATTGTCCAAGATCAGCTCAGACACCATGTCTTTTATGAGGCCTCTTAAAATGCCCCTAGCTACTACTGTCTCCTTACATCATTTGAGTTTGTTGTATCTCCAGAAAAAATGTAAGCTCCCTGAGAACAAGGAACAGTTTTGCTTTCCCTTGTGTCTGAAGTACTTAGCATGACTTAAAAGCATGTACTAAGCTTTTACTAAATGTTGGTTCATTGATTGATTCTTCTGTTTTTCATTTCATTTAATTTCCCCTTGGAAAATGGGAGCTTTTCGACCATAAATTAATCACTTAAACAAATCATTTGATGCGCTCATACTTTTTTCAAGTTACCAGAACTCTCTATTTAAGAATTAGTATTAGTTATACTATTCAAGGAGAAGAGTAGATCTATCTTTCTTTTCATTCAATACAAAGAACTGACTCTCATGGAGGTATAAAGCCCCAAGAAAAACCAAGTAAAATGACTACAAAGGTGTCCTTTGCCATTTTCTAAAGGCCAGCAGCTCTGTGTTTTAGGTAATCTAAATCTGCAGGGCACCCACCAGTCAGCAGGTCAGTCAATAAGTATTTGTTAAGTGCCTACTATACGACTGTGCTAAAAACTAGGGATACAAAGAAAGGCAAAAAACAAAGAAACAAACAAAAACCAGTCCCTTCTCTCAAGGATCTCAGAGTATAATAAAATTGACAACAGGCAAACAACTATGTACAAACTAGATATATACAAGATAAATTGGAGATAATCGAAAGAGAAAAGGAAGTAGAATTAAAGAGATTAACAAAGGCTTCCTATAGAAGTTGGGATTTTATCTGAGACATGGAGGAAGTCTGGAAAGTTAGGATGAGGAGATGAGAAAAGATGGAACTCCAAGCCTAGGGGACAGCAAATGAAAGTTCCTGGAGATGTAGTGTCTAGTCTGAGGAACAGCAAAGGTCCCTCTATGGCAGAGTATATGGTGGGTATAAGGTAGGAAAGGACCAGATTATGGAGGGCTTTAAAAGCCAAACAGGATTTTATATTTGATCCTGAAAGAAATGGGGAGTCACTGGAGCTAATTGAATAGAGGCACAAAATGGTCAAATTTGCACTTTGGGAAGATCAATTTGACAACTGAGTAGAGGATAGATTGTAGTAGGGAGATACTTGAGGCAAGGAAACCAACCAGCAGACTATTAGAATAGTCAAGACTGGAGGTGATAAGGGCCTCTATATCAGAAGAGAGAAGGTAAATGAGAGATTTTGTAAAGGTAGAAATGATAGGACTCCGCAACTGATTGGTTATAGGAAGAATAGTGAAAGAGAGGGTTCAGAATTAAAGATGACATCCCAGTTGTGAAACTGGGAGACTAGGAGGATGATGGTGCCTTCTACAGTAAAAGAGAAGTTCAGAACATGGGAGAGGTTGGGCAGAAAAATAACACATTCTGTTTTGTACATGTTGAGTTTTAGATGTTCACAAGGCAATACAGTTCAAAATGTCTGAAAGTCAATTGGAGATAAGAAATTAGAGGTCAAGAAAGAGATTAGAGCTGGACAAATCAATCTCTGAGAATCATCTCCATAGAGCTGATAGTTTAAACCTTGTAAGCTAATGAGATCACCAAGTAAAATCACATAAATGGAAAAGAAAATAACCAGAACAGAGCTTTGGGAGACACCTACAATTAATAGGTATAACCTAGATGAAGATCCAGCAAAAGAGTCTGAGAAGAAATGACCAGATGCTTAGGAAAACCAGGAGAGAAGAAAGTATTAAGAACAAAAAGGTTACAAACAGTGCCAATGGCTTCAGAGAGATCAAGAAGGATAGGGATCCAAAAAAAAGGTCATTGAACTTAGTGACTAAGAGATCACTGGTAACTTTGGAGAGAGCACTTTCATTTGAGTGATGAAGTCAGAAGCCAGATTGCAGAGATTTAAGATAGGAGTGAAAGGAAACAAAATGGAGGCATCGATTGTAGATGGCTTTCTGACAGCATTTACCCAGAGAAAGGAGAATAGATGATATAGGACAATAGCTATCAGAGATGGCTGGACCATCCAAGGTAGGATTTTTTGAGGATGGGGAAGCCATGAGCACTTCTTCAGGAACTAGGGAAGCAGACAATAGATAGGAAGAGAGAGAAGATATGAGAGAATGGGGATGATAAAAGTAATAGTCTTCTAGAGAAGATGGGATAGAATGAGATTGCTTGTGCATGTTGAGATGTTAGCCTTGGTAAGAAGAAGGGGCAGCTCTTCACGTGAGATAAGGGTGAAAGAGGAGAAAGTAATAAAAAGCATCATAGTGATTTGAGATGAAGGGGGGGGGGGAGAAGTTAAGAAGCAAAGTTCTCCGCTGAGGGGAGGGGAAGAGCATGGTAAGTTTGAGGGCAATGAAAAGGTTTGGAAAGGCAGCTGTGGCAACTGGGATAGTGAGTCAGTTAGGAAAGTATAAAAGGATTGGCTTGTTATAGTAAGGGCGCAGTTGAAATCATGTAACATAAATTTCTAGAGGACCCAATCAATAGAGTTTCATGACTCTCCAGTTTCATTTTAGCAAAGGCAGCAGGTGGTAGCAGTGGTCTGAGGCTGAGGCTGGCAAGGCAAGATCTTTGACAGGATAATGGGGCAAGGGACTCAATAGAAGTCAGTGTAAATTTTAACTGGTTCATCAAGGAGGAAAGGATGAAAAACCAGTTTGGGGGTCGCTAGGCAGAAGGAGAGGTGAAAAGGAAAAAAATATGGTGATCAGATAAAGGAATTTCAGGGCTTATGAACATGGAAGTGGTGAATTTGTAGATGATGGAAAGACCAAGGAGATAACTATCTCTGAGTGTAGCTGAGGTGGGGTAAAGGAATATAGGTCATGGGAAATGAGTATGCTGAAACACTGAGGGGTTAGGGTGTTTGAGGAATACCCATATGAATATGGAAGTACTTTAATGAAAGGGCAGGAGCTGGGGAGGAAAGAAAGACTCAGAACCAGGCATTGAATTCATTAAGAAAGGAAAGAGAGTACCCTAGATGTCTGATGGTTGGTTGAGGGTAGCCACCAGAATTTTGAAGGGGTGATAAATACAGATGATATGAACCTCAAAGGAACAGAGGTTATTGAGTAATAGTGATAGAGGGAGAGTCTAGAAGTTGGCAATTGAGATCAAGTAGTATTCCAACTCCCTCCACCATCACCAATGCGTTGGGAGTATGAGTGAAGGTGTAAACAGTGCTGAAAAGGTTGGCCAGGGAGGTTGTATGGTCAAGAGGAATCTAGATCTTGAAGGGTGCAAGATGCTGGAAGGAATGGGAAAGGAAAAGGTTTTAGATGAAAGCAAATCTGTTACTTGTAGAGCAGGCATTGTAGAGAGCTCAGAGAAAGGCTGGATACCTTTAGATTAGGATGCTGTCTACTTTGGCTTAAGGGGAATGGAAAATAATCCATTTGATACAGAAGTGGAAGATGGAGGGTGGGGGTTAAATGACAGCTAGGGGTTCAGAATCCCTGGGTTGGGGAGGATACAATAAATATGTTAATCATTGACAAATAAATTCAGGTAGGTTATCATTGACCATAGACACTCAGCCTGGGGATGTAGTACTTCAGAAAGCTGAGTGTCGCTGGAAGGCTCCAGGCACAAGCAAGCTAACTCCTGTGGAGCTTATGCCCGGAAGGCCCTCAGGCAAGAAAATTACCATCTTGTAGCACCTTTTGAGGCACACAATACATTCATGAAACATCAAAATAGGCAAAGAACAAGGGCTCAGGGAATTATGAGTCATCTCCTTAGTTTTCCCCTAATTTTCTTCTTGTCCTCCACTGAGACTTCTATATTGCCAAAAATTCCCCTCACCCTCAAAGGGGATAAAACAGCTTAGCCCTATCTAATGGTTATTCTGAAGAATAAAATCAATTTTAAATCACTGTAAAGCAGAGGAAATACCTGTCTTTTTATCCCATCTCTAATTTTTTGAGGGGACCCTTCAAACTAACTTAGTCTGAACCCCTCATGTAGCAAGGACATAGGTCCTGATGGAATCACACTCAGCAGCATCGTTCCTTTCAACAACCCCCTGGAGAGCTGTCAGTGTACCCTTCAAGTCTACAAAGCACTGTTTTAGAGCCAAATGAGCATGAGAGGGTATTTCCCTAGAAAGATTTCCAAGTACTATTACATTACATGCCATTTCTGACTTTTAAAAATCTCACAGATCAAACAAACAACCAAATCATATGCTCATTGATATGTCACAACACAGTAATGTGAGATTGATGGAACACGCTGTTTAAGCACACAGCTCTAGTCTCTATTTCAATGCCCCAAAGTATGAGGAACCATGTAGCTACAAAGAAATTCCTTCCCAGGATCAAGTCACAAAGCCACTGGAGCGTTGTTCTTCTGGTTGCTAGGAGGCATTAACAAACCCAGCAGTCTTTCAACAAGGAGACATCTCTCCAGCAACCAATCTAACTACTGAGTGTATAAAACTGGGGATGGAAGAGCCACATTCTAGCTCCAAAATCTAGCTTATCACATCCTATTCAAAATCATAGCATGTAGTGTGGGTCATCATAGATTGCTTTCTGAGTTCAGTTAGTTATCCAATACAAAAGTAAGCACTAAAGAAAAAGAAATCTCTTAGAAAAGCTGTCCTTTCTATAGAGCTAGGCAGCTGATTTCTGGATATAGCCACTGTTTCTAGTGTGTGAAATAGACATAAAACTAGGAAGACAGAAGCAAGTCTTCACATAACAGGATTTTATTGCATCAGAAACACTCTGGACAGAGTCCCATCATAGGAATAACAACAGCACAAAGCAACAACAACAACAAAACCACTAACAGGAAGCCAAAAGAAATGTTAATATTAATATCACACAACCATTCCCTCTGTCTTTTTTAATACCTCTACTACTCTCTTTGGTGCTTCAATGGATACATGGATCTGTGAATACTTCCCACAATATAGAAGCCAGCATGAATTAGTAGAAAGAGTGCTAAATCTACAGTGAGTAAGATCTTGGTTCGAATCCTGTCTCAGTAATTATTAGTTGCATGACGCAAGACAAATCACAACCTCTCTGGGCCTGTCTTTTCTTCCATTCAATGAAAAGTTTGGACTAGATGACCTAAAAGATCCTTTCCAACTCTAAATCTATGATATTATGAATAGTAAAGATCTCAACCCATCCACAGCTTTTCATCCTGTATAATCTTCATCCATGTCTTTCCAGGAATCCTTGTTAAAGGGTTTACTCAATATGCTGAAGACTCCCTCTAGGTTTTTAAATATTCCATTGGTAATAGGAAATCATTCAGGCTGTCCATTGGTCCTTTCTCACTCTTACCACATGACTACTCCACACTTTTTTTTAAACCACAAAAGAGGACAGAGAACTAGATTGAAAATATTGAAAAATAAACCAATTTTTATAATTGAGTGCAGGGGGGCAGCTAGGTGGTACAGTGGATAAAGCACCAACCCAGGATTCAGCTGGACCTGAGTTCAAATTTGGCCTCACACACTTGACACTTACTAGCTGTGTGACCCTAGGCAAGTCACTTAACTCTCACTGACCCACAAAAAAAAAAAATTGAGTGCAAATAGCAATTATGTCACACCAAGTCCTAGAACAACACTTTTCCTGTAAAGAGGCAAACCAAAAGGAACTGATGTCTGTAATTTGTTAAACACTGAGGTTGAAGACAAAGGAAGAAGCAGGAGTGGGTGGAATTTGGATTGTTTCATATGAACAGCAGAGGGGAACTTCTATTTGCATTAGAACTTTGGCAAGAAATTGTTAACTTCAGTTCAAACACCTGAGTGTTTGGGCAACGATCCCGAGACATCTCCAAGAATAGGAAAACCCCATAAAAAGTCAGAGAAATCAAGACATAACTAAAGCCCTGCTAAGGATCCCTAAGTGACAAAACCGAGGGTAGTGAACAGGAATGCATGAGAAACAAGCCATTTGCCATGACAATTAGTGTCCAAGGGGGGCCACGAGAGTGGCAGAGAATTAAGGATCTCAAATTTTTCTCCTCCTCTCCATTCAGACTGCTACGATCTTAGTTCAGACCTTCATCACTGCTCCCATCTAGTATTGTAGTAGCTTCCAAACTGCTTTCCCAGTTTCTAATCTCTCCTCTCTCCAGTTGGTTCTGCTAATTTTCCAAGCATACTAAATCTCTTTCAAAAACAGTAGCTCACTAATATGCAGAGCATAAAAACAAGTATCTCAGCCTTACTCTGAAGATCCACTCAAAAAGGCAGCTAGATGGCAAAGCGGATAGGGCACTGAGCCTGGTGTTAAGAAAACCTGAGTTTAAATACAGCCTCAGACATTTAGCTGTGTAGTCCTGAGCAAATCAATTAACTGCTGTCTGCCTCAGTTTCCTCATCTGTAAAATGGGGATAATAATAGCACTTACATCATAGTGTAGTGAGTATCAAATAACATAATATTGGTAAAGCACTTAGTATGGTGCTTGGCACATAGTAGGTGCTTAACAAATGCTTGTTTCCTTCTCTACCCCCCCGAAAAAAAATCTTGTTCCAAATCTATATTTTCAAAATTCCAGCCATATGGAATCACTTGCTATCTAGTCCACTGGAATTTAACAACCGAAGCTAAACTCACTAGATCCATGGGAAGGTCAGAGCCCTGTCGACATTGCTATCCAATCTGCTATGTATCTTCTGGGTCATGCCTTAGCATCTGTCCTGTAGCTATCTCCTCATTAGAATGTGCCTTGAGAAGCATAATTCTCACCTTTCTCTTTGAATCTCCAGTGTGTGGCACAATAGAACCCACACAGTAGGATACCTTCTAAGCACTTATCTATTGCTTTTTCATTCATTTATTGATACAATTCATGTGATAGACAAGTGGTCATCTAGACTTTGTTTAAGGGGTTCCAATGAACAATGTGTTTATAACAATAGTTACCATTTATATTTTGAGGTTTACAAAGTGCTTTATAAATATCACCTCATTTTATCCTCACAGCCACCTTAGAAGGTAAGTGCTATTATTAATCCTCATATTATGGATGAGGAAACTAAGGCAGACAGAAATCACTTGTTCATAATCACACCGTCAGAAAATATTTGAGACTGATGGTGTCTGTCTGACTCCAGATCCTGTGCTCCATCCACTCTGTCACCTGGCTGCCACATAAATGACTTGAGGAGAAGGGTTCTACTGCATTTTATCTTTGGGTTCCCTGGCCTCTAATGCAGTGCCTTACACTACTAGTATGTTCTTATTTTTAAATTTAAAAAAATTTTTTTTTTTTTGCAGGACAATGAGAGTTAAGTGACTTGCGCAGGGTCACACAGCTAGTAAGTGTCAAGTGTCTGAGGTTGCATTTGAACTCGGGTACTCCTGATTCCAGGGCCAGTGCTTTATCCACTGCACCACCTAGCAGCCCCTACTAGTATGTTCTTAATAAATAATTATTAAATTCAACTGACATGATAAGTGTCTTCAGGTACTATATTTGAAGGACAGTCCAGTGAAAAATGGTTTTGATTTATTCTGCTTTGTGCCAAAGGGCAGAACTGGGAAGAGGGATGTGAGTGCCCTCTCAAGTAAGCTTGAGTAAAGGAAAAGGTTCCTAACCATCATAATTATCCTAAAGCAGAATAAACTACCTATGGAGATAATTAGTTCTTCCTCCCTGGAAAACTCTAAGTGGCAAAAGAGTGTCTTCTAAAATACAGTTTGGATTAACTCACCTCAAAGTTCCCTGCCAGCTCTGAGATGATTTGTATAATAATTATTGGGGAAGGTTCCCTCCGGATTTGGGGGGGGGGGAGAAACAAGTTTATGAAACAGGATTGGGGTTTTGTTTGAAGTATTTTGGTCAGGAAAAAAATACTTGTCACTTGGATGATCACAATTATTTAAAGACCTAAGTAAATAAATCTTAAATGTGGTCATTTATTTTGATTAGCTTTTAAACTAGGGATGGCTTTTATTCATTTCAGGAAATATCTTGCAAGAAAAATTGCACAGAAATAGTAACAATAACAAGGGCTTACATTAATACAGGGTCTATAGTTTGCAAAGCACTTTTCTCACATATACACACAAACTGTATTTGGTAGATAGCACAGGCATACTTTGGAGATATTGCAGGTTTGGTACTAGACCACCTCAATAAAACAAATATCATAATAAAGCAAGTTTTTAAAGTTTTTGGTTTCCCAGTACATATAAAAGTTATGTTTATATTATATTACACTATTAAATATGCAATAACATTATCTCTAAAAAATATACATAACAATTTAAAAATACTTTATTGCTAAAAAATTCACTTTTAGTTTCCTTTCAAAACTTTGCCTTTTCATGCACAACTTAGCTGGTGCAAGAAGCCTAGCTTTCAGTGTTTCTCAGCTTTTGACATGCCTCCTTCACCAAGCCTAATGATTTTGGGGATTTGATATAAAGTTATAGGCTTTACCTGAACACTTAGAGGCCATTAAATTATGAAATTTATTAAATCGGTTATTAAATTGGCCTAATTTCAATATTGTTGCATCTCAGGGAATAGGGCAGTCTGAGGAAAGGCAGGAACGCCGGGGAATAAAGAATTGGTGGAGCAATCAGGAAACACACAATATTTATTGACTGGGTTCACCATCTCATATGGGCACAATCCATGCCACTTCCAATTACAATTTGTGACACAGAGAAATGATGTGAACATGTTATTGGGGAAATGGTGCCAGTAGACTTGCTCATTGGAAGGTTGCTACAACCTTCAGTTTATAAAAAACACAGTATTTGTGAAGCACAATAAAACAAGGCAGGCCTATATAACTATTGTTATTCCTACTTTACAGATGGGGAAGTGGAAGCACAGAGAGGTTAAGTGACTTGCTTAATGTCACATCATTAGAACTAGAACTTGAGGGGGTGCGGCTAGGTGGCGCAGTGGATAAAGCACCGGCCCTGGAGTTAGGAGTACCTGAGTTCAAATCCGGCCTCAGACACTTGACACTTACTAGCTGTGTGACCCTGGGCAAGTCACTTAACCCCCGTTGCCCCGCAAAAAAAAAAAAAAAAAAAAAGAACTAGAATTTGATTCCAGGTCCACTGACTGAAGGAGAAAAAAAGAAATGTGTACATAGTGACTTGAAGCACTGCATTATCTTGCTACAGCTTCCAAAGTTTACCCTGATGGGGGTAGAATAGGGACATTTTTCTCACTCTTGGTCTCTCTATATCTTTTCCTGTCTCTCTGTCACTGTGTTTCTGTCTCACTCGGTCTCTCAATCTCTTTCTCTCTGTGTTTCTCCCTCTCTCTCTCCCTCTCTCTCTCCCTCTTTCGCTCCGTCTCCCTCTCTCTCTATATCTCCGGCTTATTTAATTGATTTTATATCTTTTTAATTTCAAAAATCATATTACAGAAGCCACATTTCTCAGTCATGGATACAGTGAAAACAAAATGAGAGAATCATTGTACGTCATTGACTTCACCAAAGGGTATATTCAAACCACAAACTCTCAGTAAACAATACAGAACACTGAAACCAATGTTTGCTGAAACTTTGGAGCCTCATTTTTTTCTGAGTCCAGTGAATATCACCCAGCAAATAGATACCTGTGTGTTTTTAAAACGGTAGAAGCCTTATATTAAGGTTTGTGTTCAAATACACCCTCCCTAGAGGCTCTTAGAATCAGTCAGAAGATTAGAAGAGGAAACTGTTTTTAAGCAGCACCACCTAGAGGTCTAAGACATTCTCTAATAATTTTACATACTATTGTCATTTTCAAATTACAACCCTGTCTCCACAAAATAAAGGACTTTGTGACAACAACACTGTCCATATTCAGAAGCCTTCCATTTACCTAGCTTTGCAGAATTATAGGGCCACCAACCATATTAGAGGGAATGAAATAAAATACTTCCTAGCACAAAGGGAAATTAGTTCAATGACCTCTTTAGGCCTTGTCAAGTCATCAAAGAAAAATTCTTGTACTTCAACTTTATCATCAGTACTTCCTAATAGTTTTGTGATTTTGTTTAGTATGCTAAACTAAAGTCACACCATAACAGAATTTCTCACCTGGGAGCAACATTAGATTTCTTATTTCTCAGAGTTCTTAAACTTTGTAGTGACATAGACCCTTTTCACAATCTGATGGAGCCTTTGGATCGCCTTCTCAGAATCGTGCTTTTAAATGTGTAAAAGAAAATGCATGGGGGGCAGCTAGGTGGCGCAGTGGATAGAGCACCGGCCCTGGAGTCAGGAGTACCTGAGTTCAAATCCAGCTTCAGACACTTAACACTTACTAGCTGTGTGACCCTGGGCAAGTCACTTAACCCCAATTGCCTCACTTAAAAAAAAATTAAAAAAGAAAAAAAGAAATTAAAAAAAAAAAGAAAATGCATGGGATCACAAAGGAAAATAATTACTGAAATAAAGTTATCAAAATATTTTAATAATTTGAATATTTAAATATTTTTAAAAGTTCACAGATCCCCAGTAAAGCACCTTTGTGTTGGACCAACCTGCACACTTTACAGATGATGAGACTGAGGTTTAGGGAGTTTAGGTGATTTGATCAAATAAATAAAAGAGATAAGTCTGCTGATTACTAATCGAGGTGACATAAAGTTATCATACAAAGCATCATAACCCTGAGAAGTAGTGTATTCCATTTTAGAGATGAGGCAAATTGAGGCCAGGAAAACAGGGTAACTTGACCATGATCCTATAGCTGCTGTGTATCCATCAGGATTTGATCTCAGGTATGCCATTTTCAAATCATGCTGTTATTTTAATTGGTTTTGAATGGACTAAAATGACCTATTCTTCTTTGCCACATGCCTGGCTCAACAGAAATTTTTTTTTTTGTCAGGCAATTGGGGTTAAGCGACTTACCCAGGGTCACACAGCTAGTAAGTGTTAAGTGTCTGAGGCTGGATTTGAACTCAGGTACTCCTGATTCCAGGGCTGGTGCTCTATCCACTGCGCCACCTAGCTGCCCCTCAACAGAAATTTTTGAAGGTTAGCCAGACAAGATTTTCCATCTTTCTTCTAACACTAAATATATTATTTTTGTTCATCCTTTATTTTTCAAGAAGACCAATGACATCATGGGGTGGTATCTTGACTTGCACATGAATTGGATTTAAGCGAGGCAGAGTTGCACAAAGTCATCAGCCTCACTCTCTCTTCCAGAGTCACTGAAGTCCAGTGGCAAGAAAAAAGGCAAAATGGCTGCAATAGCCCAGGATACGGTAGATAATCTTGTTATCTTTGATATCTGACCAATGTCCTATTTCAGCTTTCTTCATGGCCATCGGAAAAATTGTTCTCATCTGCCCAATGCACCGAGGTAGTCCTCACATGCTTAGGGTAGGCATCTACCCTTTAAAGCCTATCAGTTACCCTCAACCTGGTCAAGACTGTTTGCTGACATGGTTTTACCTGGATATGTCTGCTGTTCATCCTACAGCTTCCTGGAGCTTCTTGGTGAGAGCTGGGTGACAGATAGACACCAAAGATGTATAAGCAGCCCTGAAAAGGGTTCAGCAAGCCCTCATACCAGAGGGGCTAGGTTTCCCTGAACACCCCATATTCCCCAATGGCTATAAAATGATAGGTAGTCACCTAATATTTCTGAGCCTCTTTTTCCACATCTAAGACACAGTAACAAGAATACCCAAAGTACTTATCTCACGGAATTATTTTGAGAATCAAATGAGATTCTGCAGAAAGAATTTTATAGTATTTTGTAATACTTAAATGGCTTCATAAATATCTATTAGATTTATCATTTAGTATAGCCTCAGTCCAGCATTGTAGAGTGGGAAAAGCACTGAACATGGAATCAGGAGGAAACTGACACCCACCTAGCTATGAGACTGGCAAATAACTTCTCTCTAAGTCTTAGTTTCTTTATCTGTATAAAAGGAATAAAAAGAACTAGTATCTACCTCACAAGGATGTTCTGAGGAACAAATGAGAATAAATGCAAAGTGGTTTATAAACCTCAAAGGATTATATAAATGTCAGTTATTTGTTATTATTGAAATAGAGTAAAAGCATTTATGAAGCTCTTTTTATCTTCAAAACACTGGAAGCAAGCCCTACTGTCTGATGAATTCACAATCTCCATCCTCAAAAATCAACTCAAGGAAGGATAGATACAATTTCTATCATCCTAGAGCCACTGGAGTCACCATCTCCAAGGCCTTTCACTGAGTGGTCTTCTCTGTTTTTTACCCAGCATCCTTTCACTATGTTTGAGAGGGCATTGCTGAAGGTGTTATTAAGTGTCTACTAAATGATTGGCAGTTACTCCCCCAGTCACTCTGGAAGTGCTAAGAATGCAAATACAATAAATGAAATAAACCCTACTCACAAGCTTAAATTCTAACAGGGGATGCAACAGTCACATATGTAACTATGTACCAAGTAAATATAAATAAAATACAGTTTTAAATAAATATAATATATTTAACTATAACTATAATATGAATAAAATAAATACAGGTAAAAGATAGTTGAGGAGAGAAGGCACTAGCAGTTGTAAAAATCAGGAAAAGTTTCACTCATTTGGTGTTTGAGCCAAATCTTGAAGAAAGAGGAGTATTCTCTGTGGTGAAGGTAAATAAGAAGTGTATTCCAAACATGGAGGATCACCAGTAAAAAGGCTTGGAGTGGGGCAGCTAGGTGGCATAGTGGATAGAGCACCAGCCCTGGATTCAAGAGTACCTGAGGTCAAATCAGACCTCAGACACTTGACACTTACTAGCTGTGTGACCCTGGGCAAGTCACATAACCGCCATTGCCCCGCCAAAAAAAAAAAAAGTTTTGGAGAGAAGAGATGGAATACCATGTGTAAGGAACAGATTGACTAAAATACAAAGTATGAGAGGGAGAAAAATGGCCAATGTGACTGGAAGGATAGGTTGTGGCCAGATTGTGGAAAGTATTAAAAGATAACAAAGGAATTTCTATTTTATCCTAGAATTAAGAGGGGGGAGGGGAAGCTAGGTGGCACAGTGGATAGAGCACCGGCCCTGGAATCAGGAGTACCTGAGTTCAAATCTGGCCTCAGACGCTTGACATTTAGTAGCTGTGTGACCCCGGGCAAGTCACTTAACCCCAATTGCCTCACCAATAAAAAAAAAAAAGAATTAATAAGGGGCCAGTGGAATTTATTGAGTAGGGAAGTAATATAGTCACTTCTGTGCTGAAGGAAAATTACTTTGGCAACAGAATGCAGGATAAACTTCGGGGGGGGGGGAGAAGGCAGGGAGAACACTTTAGAGGTCACAGCAATAATCTACTCAAAAGTTAACAATGGCCTGAACTAAGGTGTTGGCTGTGTGAGGAAGGAATAGGAGTTGGTTGGATGTAGAGGTAGAAAGATGTGGCAGCTGGTTGAAAAATAAGGGGGGAAAAAGAAAGAAAAATAAGGAAAAGATGAGTTGAGGAAAATGTCAAGTTTATGAACCTAGGAAACTGAAAATTTTGTGATATCTTTGAAAGAAAGGGGGAAGTTTGGTAGAGGAGTGGGTTTGGGGAAAAAGATAACGAGTTCAATTCTGATATGTTTAATTTGAGATGTCCCTATTTGAAATGTCTAGTAAGGGGGGCAGCTAGATGGCACAGTGGTTAAAGCGCTGGCCCTGGATTCAGGAGTACCTGAGTTCAAATCTAGCCTCAGACACTTGACACTTACTAGCTGCGTGACCCTGAGCAAGTCACTTAACCCCTGTTGCCCCCCCCCAAAAAAAAACACAACGAAATGTCTAGTAAGTAGCTCAGGGGAGAGATTGGGGTTGAATATAGGAATCTGTGAGTCATATGCACAGGGCTAAGGATAGAAACTAGACTGTCATTGCATTGGTATATGCAACTCGCAGGTGAGGAAACTACCCCTTCTTTTTTTTTGTGGGGCAATGAGGGTTAAGTGACTTGCCCAGTGTCACAGTGTCTGAGGCCAGATTTAAACTCAGGTCCTCCTGAATCCAGGGCCAGTGCTTTATCCACTGTGCCACCTAGCTTCCCCTGAAACTACCCCCTTTTTTCTTTCTTTTTTGTGTGAGGCAATGGGGGTTGAGTGACTTGCCCAGGGTAACACAGCGAAACTACCCCTTCTAATGCAGGTCAGCATCTTCCCTGCAACTCAAGAGTTGCTTAGAAAACCAAAAGGTCAAGTGACTTGCCCAATTTGACCCAATACCCAGACAGCATTTGTCAGAGACAGGACTTGAGTCATTTGTCTAATTAAATAACATAAGAAGTGATAAGGTCACCAAGAAAGGGCATAGACATAGAAAAGCCTTGGAAAACTTCCAGAGTTGGGGGCCATTAGATGTATGATGTTATCAAGGGAGACCCAAGACAGAACAGGGTGACAAAAAACGGAAAGAAAGACTATCCTGGAGGATAGGATGGTCACTAATGACATACTCAGAAGAATGGGACCTGAGAAAAGATCATCAAATTTGTCTGTTAAGAGATTATTGGTAAATTTACCAATAGTTTCATTTGAGGTTAGAATCCAGAAAGAAAAAGTTGGGGAGTAAGAGAAAAGGAAATGGAGTCAACAAATGTAGATTCATTTTCCTACAACTTTGGCTGAGAAAAGGAGACATCTAGGATGATAGCAGGATTGTAGGTAGGATCTAATGAAAATTCTTTAAGGATGGGGAACACTCGGGCATATCTGAAGACAGTAGCAAAAGAACCAGTAGGTAGGGAGAGGTTAAAAATTGAAGAGATGGGGTATGATAGTAAGGGCAATCTGCTAGAAAACATAAAAGGAGATGAGTTCGAGGGTGCATGGAGAGTTCACCTCCACAAGGAAGAGGACTTCCATTATCAAAGAGTGGGGGAAAGGAGTAGAGAATGTAGAGGATGTCAAGGGTTTTGAGATGAAGATAGTGGTCATGGTGATGAAGATGATGGTGTTGGTGGTGTTGGTGATGATAATGAAGATGAAGAAGAAGAAGAAAAAGGAAGGAGAAGAAGGAGAAGAAGGAGAAGGAGGAGTAAGAGAAGAAGGAGAAGGAGATGATGGATATGCTGATGGTGGTGATGATGTTGGTGATGCCGATGATGACAAATGAGGACTAAGATTTATATAGTGCTTATTATATGCCAGGCACTATGCTAAGTACTTTGCAATTATTATCTCACTGGATCATCACAACAATCCTGCAAGGTACTTTAAGCCAAAATCTGTCCTAGCCTGCAACATTTGCTCTTAATTATACCCACTAGGACCATAATTTCAAAACAAATTCTTATTTGCATTCCTTTTGCACTTTCTTCTCATTATTCCCATGCACTTAAATGCTTCACTGACCTTTTTTAAACAATACTATTACTATTTTTCTTCCAACTCCCTTCCAACTTCCCACACCAAAATGGAAAAAAAAAAGGGAAAACAAAACAAAAAGAAAAACAAAAACCTGGTAACAAATATGTATAATCAAGAAAAACAAATTCAAACATTGGCTGAATCTGAAAATCAATGTCTCATTCTACACTTTGAGAACCACAGCTCCTCTGTCAAGAGGTGGTTAGTATGTGTGATCATGAGTCTTCTGGATCTTCGATCAGTCATGGTATTGATAAGAGTTCTTAAGATTTTCAAAGTTGTTTTTCTTTGCAATGTTGTTGTCACCATATAAATCATTCACTTGGTTCTGCTCATTCTGCTCTGTAACAGTTCATAAAGTCTTCCCAGTTTTCCCATTTGGTACCTCACAGGTTAAAATTGCAATAAACAGAAGTTTATCTTCTTCGAAGAGTTTATCATACTCAGCTATCAGAGCCTCATGATCTGGGCTTATAGTTGTTCATCCTCAAAGCTGCTTATGCTCAAACTGACACTATGTTCCCAAGAAACTGTACCTACCATGTTGCTCAAGACAACTCAGAAAGCTTCATCTTGAATCACCAGCCACCGCTGGACAACACGGAAACGCCTGCCCTGAGTCTTGTTTTCTTCAGGACATAAATTCGCATTATCTTAAGCTGATCCCCATATGACAAAAAATTTTAAGTAACTTTACCATACTAATTTCCCTCTTCTAGATTATCCAGTTTACCAGGATGCTTCCTAAAAGGTAGCACTTTAAACTGAACATAATGCTAGAGATGTGGACTTATCAGGGTTGAAGATAGAAAGACTATCACCTTCTTATTCCTGGAAATGTATGCTTCTAAATGCAGGCTGAGACTACATTATCTTTCTGGCCTACTGTATCAAACTGTTGTTAATTCATATGGAACTTACACCCACGAAAACTTCTCAGTCTTTTTTTTTTCCCAGACAAATTAGTCATGACTCCCCTATCTTGTACTTATGAAGTTTATTTTTAACATAAGTTAAAAGTTTATCCATATTGAATTTCATCTTATTCCATTTGGGCCAACGTTCTAGCCTTCCAAGTTCTTTTTGGATACTGATTGCCATTCAGTACATGAACTATCCCTCTCAGTTTGGTATCATCTGAAAATTTTCGTGTTTCAGCTATGCTTTTGACTTGGCAATTGTGCAAAACCTTAAACATCACAGGGTCAGTCATAGATCCCTGGGTCACTACCCAAGACCTCTTTCCAACTTGATATTGAAATGTATGACTAATTATTGGATCTAGACATTTAAGAATTTTAAATCAACCTAATAAATCATACTATGGCTAGCCTATATCTCAGTCATTTCCATAAAACTAGTATGAGTTTTTGTCAAATGCTTGACTAATGTCTAATTAAACAATATTTACATTATTCCCTTTTATCTCAGAATGTAAATAATATTAAGCTGAAATAGTCTGTTCTTTTTTTCCTTTATCCTTTTTTTGGGTGGGGCAATGAGGGTTAAGCTGCCCTAGTAACCTGTTCTTGATGAAATCATACTGGCTTATTGTAACCACTACTTCCTCTTCTATCTGTTAATTAGCCATCTCTTTAATATTATGTTCTAGAATTTTAGAAGGAATCAAAGTCGGGGGGGCAGACACTTGACACTTACTAGCTGTGTGACCCTGGGCAAGTCACTTAACCCTCATTGCCCCAACAAAAACCAAAAACAAACAAACAAAAAAAGAAGGAATCAAAGTCACACCCATAAGGCTATAATTTTCAGATGCCATTTTTCTCTCTATTTTGAAATTAAGGTCATGTGTCCTTCTCTAATCCTGTAAAATATTTCCTGTTCCCTAGAATCTTTCAAATATCACTGATTATCACAAATATCACGTATCACAGCAGCTCAGCAATCATATCTGCTGTTTGTTTCAGTTCCCAAAAATATAATCAATCAGTGCCAAGTAACTTAAACTCTTCAAGATTACCTGTGTTCACTTATCTATCCTGGTTCAACTCCCCACTAGCCATTTTTGTTCTATCCTTTCCAATCATTCCCATTATCAGGGAAAACGGAAGCAAAATTAGAAATGAAGGGGCAGCTAGGTGGCTCAGTAGATAAAGCACCAGCCCTGGATTCAGGAGCACCTGAGTTCAAATCCAGGCTCAGACACTTGACACTTACTAGCTGTGTGACCCTGGGCAAGTCGCTTTACCCCCATTGCCCTGCAAAAACAAAAACAAAAACAAAAATTAGAAATGAACATCTCTGCTTTCTATCCATTACCAGTTATCATCATCCCATCCACCCTGAGCATTGGTCCTATCCTTTCTTTGACTCTCCTCTTATTCCCTATATAATTTTTAAATCCCATTTCTGTTAAGCTTAGTTTTCCATGCAAGTCTAGCTCTCTCTGAGCTTTAACTCTTGATACTATTTCTACAGATCTGTGCCCTACCTTTATCATCATCCTCTGTTGTATACCCTTGCTTCTATCTTCATATATGTCTCTTTTTCTAAGTTAGTTAATGACTTCCCCAGCTATCCACATTGGGCACATTAAACAACCCCCCTATTTTTCCTCCATTTCATAAATGTTTCTTTTTCTGCATCCTCAGAATTTCCTTTTTTGAGAGCTTTCCATGGTTCTTAAGCTGACTTTCATTTTAATGCTGGGAATCATTAGCTGTACTTTCCCTGAGCCCTTTGAAATCTGCTGTCCCCAAACATGTTTGTCAGATTCTTTTTTTTTTTTTAATGAGGCAATTGGGGTTAAGTGACTTGCCCAGGGTCACACAGCTGGTAAGTATCAAGTGTCTGAGGCCATATTTGAACTCAGGTACTCCTGACTCCAGGGCCAGTGCTCTATCCACTGCGCCACCTAGCTGCCCCCTACGTGTTAGATTCTTAATGGGCTTTCCTCTTCTCTGTTGCAAATTCTGAGGTGGAATGCTCACTTTCCCCTAGAGTTCCCATAATTTCCGCCCCCAGAAATCAGTTGTTCCATGTTACTAAGAATGTAATTCAGAATTTTTCCTTATTTGTTTCTCCATCTTTTAAAAGATAAAAATATCATTGTAAAGTGGAAGGTAGTACTCTTTTTGTATGTAAATAGTTGATAAGAAGAGCATTTATGTAAGGAACATAGGTAAAAATTCACTCATGAAGAAATAGTACGAGGGGGCAACTAGGTGGTACAGTGGACAAAGTCCTGGATTCAGGAGGACCTGAGTTCAAATTTGACCTCAGAAACTTGACATTAGCTGTGTGTCCTTGGACAAATCAATTAACCCTCTTGTCCCACGGAAGGGAAGGGAAGGGAAGGGAAGGGAAGGGAAGGGAAGGGAAGGGAAGGGAAGGGAAGGGAAGGGAAGGGAAGGGAAGGGAAGGGAAGGGAAGGGAAGGGAAGGGAAGGGAAGGGAAGGGAAGGGAAGGGAAGGGAAGGGAAGGGAAGGGAAGGGAAGGGAAGGGAAGGGAAGGGAAGGGAAGGGAAGGGAAGGGAAGGGAAGGGAAGGGAAGGGAAGGGAAGGGAAGGGAAGGGAAGGGAAGGGAAGGGAAGGGAAGGGAAGGGAAGGGAAGGGAAGGGAAGGGAAGGGAAGGGAAGGGAAGGGAAGGGAAGGGAAGGGAAGGGAAGGGAAGGGAAGGGAAGGGAAGGGAAGGGAAGGGAAGGGAAGGGAAGGGAAGGGAAGGGAAGGGAAGGGAAGGGAAGGGAAGGGAAGGGAAGGGAAGGGAAGGGAAGGGAAGGGAAGGGAAGGGAAGGGAAGGGAAGGGAAGGAAGGGAAGGGAAGGGAAGGGAAGGGAAGGGAAGGGAAGGGAAGGGAAGGGAAGGGAAGGGAAGGGAAGGGAAGGGAAGGGAAGGGAAGGGAAGGGAAGGGAAGGGAAGGGAAGGGAAGGGAAGGGAAGGGAAGGGAAGGGAAGGGAAGGGAAGGGAAGGGAAGGGAAGGGAAGGGAAGGGAAGGGAAGGGAAGGGAAGGGAAGGGAAGGGAAGGGAAGGAAGGGAAGGGAAGGGAAGGGAAGGGAAGGGAAGGGAAGGGAAGGGAAGGGAAGGGAAGGGAAGGGAAGGGAAGGGAAGGGAAGGGAAGGGAAGGGAAGGGAAGGGAAGGGAAGGGAAGGGAAGGGAAGGGAAGGGAAGGGAAGGGAAGGGAAGGGAAGGGAAGGGAAGGGAAGGGAAGGGAAGGGAAGGGAAGGGAAGGGAAGGGAAGGGAAGGGAAGGGAAGGGAAGGGAAGGGAAGGGAAGGGAAGGGAAGGGAAGGGAAGGGAAGGGAAGGGAAGGGAAGGGAAGGGAAGGGAAGGGAAGGGAAGGGAAGGGAAGGGAAGGGAAGGGAAGGGAAGGGAAGGGAAGGGAAGGGAAGGGAAGGGAAGGGAAGGGAAAAAGAAATAGTCTGACTTGTGTAGAGAAAATTTCAGCAGAAGTCCAAATAACTGAAGTCTCCCAGTATTACTATATAATGCCTTTAAGCCAGGCTTATATGTTTCCTGAGCTTCTCCTCCATTTTCTTTCAGTCCAGGTGGTCTACTATATAATTTAGTAATAAAATCACTTCTGCTTCTACCTCCATTGACCCTCCAAATGTTCTCAACATGTTTCCCCCTCTGGTTCCGGGATTTCCTCACATAAGTATTCTTCTTAAAATACAATACTTCTCCGCCTCACCCCTTTTACTTATCCTGTTTCTTTTGAATATGACATCCCCTTCTAGAGGCACTCCAATCATGAGTCACATCCCCTCAAATATCAATGATAGCAATGAAGTCAAATGTGTCTCCTTGCACAAAAATGTCTCCAGTTCATTTTTTTACAGAGTATACATTAACCATTCTTTTCCTTTCTGGAAAATGAAGTTTATCAAGGACCTATTCATGCAAGATACTAGCTAATTCTTAGAAAAGAAGACACGTAAATAATACTTGGGTCTTCACTTGTGAAATTTCTAATCTAGGAGGGAAGATGAGATACATAAAAGTTATTCATTAATAATTATTATTCCAGGGCAACTAGATGGCGCAGTGGATAAAGCACCGGCCCTGGATTCAGGAGTACCTGAGTTCAAATCCAGGCTCAGACACTTAACACTTACTAGCTGTGTGACCCTGGGCAAGTCACTTAACCCCAATTGCCTCACCAAAAAAAAATAATAATAATAATAATTATTCCTATCTATATGCACTTGAAGGTTTATGAAGTATTTTCATCACAACTATCCTATGAGGCAAGTAGTACAGTATTACTATCCTTGTTTTCAGATGAGGAAAGTGATAATTAAAGAATTTAAATTATTTACCCAGAGTCATTTCTAATTTTATTTTATAGTTAAGTTTATATAGGGGCAGCTAGGTAGCTCTGTTTAGGTGGCTGTACTGGGAATTGGAAAGACTCATCTTTGTAAATTCAAATCCAATCCCAGACACCTACTAGCTATATGACCCTGGGCAAATCAATTAACCCTGTTTGCCTCAGTTTCTTTATCTGTAAAATGAATTGGAGAAGGAAATATCAAACCACTCCAGTATCTTTGCCAAGGGGGTCGTGAAGAGTCAGATACAACTGAACAACAAAATAAGTGTATAGAAGAGATACAAACATAGGGATAAGAGAGATTTGAGGAAGGGAATAATTTTAGTTGGGGAGCCTTGGGAACACAAGAAAAGGAATCTGGAAAAGTTAATGGATCATTTAACACAACAACAGCCTTGCTGAAGGTGGTGTCTGAGCTGGGTTTTGAAAAAGCATTCCAACAAGCAAAGACATGGTGGGAGGAGAGAGGGAGGAAGCAGATTGTGCATTCCAGGTACAGGAAAGCAGCATAAAGCAAGTTCAACTATACCCATTTTTCCTTAAAAATAAAATCTGACTCAGTTCTGTAGTGTGGACAGCCATTTTTAAAGTCAAAAAATCTGTCCACTTCTGTTTCTCTAATTCTACAAAAGTAAACCAACCAAAATAAATGTGTTAATTATGTTTAAGAGGTTTAGCTCATTCAAAAGCACCAAAAGATAAGAATAAATTATGTAGGACCATGAAGCAGGGTTTTAGCATCCTTAAGAGCCACCAGACTGACTCTCAATTGTAAATAAATTTAGCTACCAATCTCATAACTTGATATCGAGTGGCACACAGTAATCAACAGCAAGATTAATACTAACATCAGGCATTCTCATCTGCCCTAATGATTTCACTGGTCCTGAATAGCAAAACATTTCTGAACCTTTAGTTACAAACTGAGGGAAGCCAACAGGATCCATCATCTTCCCTCCCTCCACAAGTGACTGCTGTCATTGTTTCTAAAAAGAGGAGGTGGGATAAGATAATATCTAAAATTCCTTCTCGATCTCTCTGATGATATTGGACGTTCATTCAAGTTCTGGATAAGGGGTTTGCAGATCCATGGATAGTTGCCGGGGGGTCCATGAATTAGGGTTTTTAAATATTTTGATAACTTTCTTTCAATATTATTAATTTTCTTTGTAATTTTTGTATATTATTTTATGTAAGAGCATTCTTCTGAGAAGGAGTCCATGGGCCTCTTCAGACTGCCCATGGGGACCAGGACACACAAAAGATCAAGAACTCAGAGATAAATTATCTTTAAGGGCAGTAGAAAGTTTGCTGCATCTGGAATCAAAGAATCTGTGTTCAAATCCTGCCACTGCCACTTAATATTTTTTTTTTTGGTGGGGCAATGAGGGTTAAGTGACTTGCTCAGGCTCACACAGCTAGTAAGTGTCAAGTGTCTGAAGCCAGATTTGAACTCAGGTCTTCCTAAATCCACTGCGCCACCTAGCTGCCCCCAGAAAAGTCACTTTAGCTATGTAGGCCTCAGTTTCCTCAGCTGTAAAATGAAGCAATCATACTAGTTGACCTTGTTTTAAGGGTCTTTCCTAATCTATGATCTTACAATCCTTATTTCCCCCATGACTTTGATGGCACCATCCCCCTCTTAACACATCCAAATGCATAATCTTAAAATCATTTTTGCCTCTTCTGACCCCTTTGCTCCCCAAATCTGTTCTAACAACCAGTCTTGCTGATTCTTGCATAACGTTCCTTAAATCTCTGTTCATCTATACACCCTTATTGCTGTAACATCTCTATGGCCTAACCCTGACACCTATCCTCCCAGGCCAACAACTTCTTCTATCCACCCTTTCCTCTCCAATCCTAAGGGAGGAGGAAAGGATATGGTCGGCCCTCTGGCTTGCTTTCTCTCCCCTCCCTGCCCGCCTAAGAATGAGAATAGAGTTATCACCCACGATGACATCAGTGCCCCAGGAGTCCCCTCTAAGGCAGGGAGGGAGGAAAGCTAGCTGGGCAAGAACTTCCTTCCAGCTCAGAATATCAAGAATTGGGGGTTTTCCCAGAGGCTCAAGGTCAGGCCAGTCAGGCTGTTAGCAGAGAAAGGACTATGTACTCTGCACAAAGTCATGGGCTGGGTAGAGTCACTGCCTTCCCCTAGCCCTTTGAAGCAGGGAGAAAATCTGGCAGATGCCAAGCCAGGGAGGTTTTCTACTGAACTTGGGAGGAGCCCATCCACCACAAAGGCTGTTTCCTCCTCCAGGGCCTCTCCCTCTGATGATGGGCCAGTTCAGCCAGAAGCGGGAGGGAAGGGGCTGAGAGAGAAGAATTCTTCTGCAGGATTTCTCTTTTAGTTACCAAGGAGTTGAAAATGAGTTCAAAGAAATGCTAAAAATGGAGTATATTACCAATGAGGGATACAGAAGTGTTCAGACCTGGAAATAAAACACTATTAATGTTTTTAAGTTCTTTGAGGTTTACTTTTTTTAATTTTTCAGGTTCATTTTTGTTTCAAACTCCCAATCAGTCAGTCAACAAGGATGTATTAAGCACCTACTAAGTGCCAGGCAATGCTAAGCACTGGAAATAAATGGAAAGGCAAAAATAGTCTTTGCCTTCAAGATGCTCACAGTTGAACAGGGGAGATAATATGCAAACAATTATGTACAAGCAAGCTATGTAGAGAATGAATAAGAAATAATTAACAAAAAGAAGTAGAATTAAGGGGCTCTGGGAAAGGCTTCCTGTAGAAGGTGGGATTTTAGCTGGGATTTGAAGGATGCCAGGGAATTCAGAAAGCAGAGATGAGGAGGGAGGGAGTTCCAAGCACCAAGGACAGCCAAAGAACATGCCCAGAGTTAGGAGATGGAATATCTTGTCCTGGCAACAGCAAGGAGACCAGTGTTACTGGATCAAAGAGTATTGGGGTGGGGTGGGAATTAGGTGTAAGAAGACAGAAAAGGTAAAGGTAGGGCTAAGTTAGGAAGGGCTTTCAATGCCAAACAGAGGATTTTATATTTGATCCTGGAGAGCATAGGGAGCCACTGAAGGTTACAGAGTGAGTGGGGGTTAGGGGTGGGAGAGGGGGCAACATGAACAGACCCACACTTTCCCAGAATGTTAGGCCTGAAAGGGATTTTGGAGATGTATTTCAGGGATCCTTTCTATGACGTTGGGTTTATCAGGCGTCTACTCAAACACTTTTATAACAAGTATAAATTCACTGGTAAATTAAGCCATTCTTTCCATTGTTGTACAGCCCTTACCATTAGAAAAATAGTATGTAGTTTCAGAATCTACTTTAGTAATTTCTATCCTCTAGAGTTATACACAGTAAATCTAAATCCTCATCTAAATTAGTAAAGAACAAAATGAAAAATGTTAAGAAACCCCCTTCTCAGAAGAATGTTTTTAAATGCATAAAACAAAAGACATAGAATTACAAAGGAATCCAATTATATTGAGGTACCACTATAAAAATATTTTTTAAAAAACAAGTTCATAAATCACACATAAGTATCTCTGGTAGAGAACATGAAAACAGCACTTAAAATACATGATGACACCTATCTTACCCAACTTTGTTGTAGTTGTTGGTGTTTGTTTTTTATTTTATTTTCCCCAAGCTAAATAGTCCAAGTTCCTGTTATCATTTAGTTTCTAGATCCCTTATCACTCTTGAATCATAGGATTTAGACCTGGAAAGGTTCTTAGATATGGCATATCTAACCTCCCCTCTCCCCATTTGGCAGGGGGGGGGGGAAAGCAGGTCAAAAGAGGTGAATAAACTTATTTTTTTTAATTTATTTTTGTTTTTAAGGAAATGTGTCATTTTTGGGGGTCGGGGCAATGAGGTTTAAGTGACTTGCCAAGGGTCACACAGCTAATAAGTGTCAAGTGTTTGAGGTCGGATTTGAACTCTGGTCCTCCTGAATCCAGGGCTGGATTCAGGCTTAATCTACTGTGCCACCCAGCCGCCCCGTGAACTAACTTATGTAGAGTCTTATAGATGCTGACTGAATCTAACCTTGTCCCCATTCCCAGACACATGAATTCCCAGAGATTGACCAGATATTATCATTCCCAGCCTCTGACTAATTTTTAAATGTCCCAAACTCTCCCTTCCAGAGATTCCCAAGCTTTTTCTATGGATTTTTGCTAGTTATGCAAAAAAACCCTTACCTTGTGAAACTGTGAGCCATCCCTAACCTGTCCTCTACCTGCAGCCTGACCATCCCCCTTGCCTTGGTACCTATTCTATATAATCCCTGTTCCCAGCCTGTGTGGCACCATACCCTGCAACTCACTTGCCCTGATTGAAGACCTCAGTTTTGCTGTTTTCTCTTGAATTCAGGTTGGCATAGGTAATAAGAAGCATAGCCAAGACTGGGTTCTTGCCAGTGCAAAATGTCTTCCCCAAATCTATCCCTTTTATGGAAACTCCTCAATTTGTCAGTAACCATCTTGAGATATGATAGTCAGAACTGAATTCAATATGCTGGGTATGATCAGATTAGCACAAAGTTCAGATGATACAATTGTGTTCTAGACTTTGTCCTTCTATGCATGCTAATATTTAATTATGGATTGTTGTTTTGGGGGTTGGGGGTTTTTCGACAGCCATGTGTCACACAGTTGACTAATGCTGAATTTGCTGAATCAGCTAAAACCCCAGATCTCTTTATTTTTTATTATTTTTTAAATTTTACTTTTAATTTATGAAATAAAACAAGCATTTTCATAATATAGCACAATAAAAAATATTATTGTACATGAAACTACAAATCTACTATGCACAACTATCTATTCCTTTCAAATATACAACAAAATTGTCATGGAATTTTTACCCTTTTTTCCCCTCCCCCACCCTCCTACACCACACCCACATGCACACCCTAGGTGCCCTAGAGATGACTATCAGTTGTTGCTGTTGTTGTTCTTGTTGTTTGTCCACTCTGAAAAAGAACCATGACATCTGGGTGATGTCATGACTTGCATTGAATTCAATTAAATGAGGGAGGTTTGTGCAAAGTCACCAACCTCACTCTCTCCTCCAGGCCATCTGGGTTCAGTGGCAAAATATACATGAGGATGACTGGAGATGGCCCTGGATATTTAAGGCAATTGGGATTAAGTGACTTGCCCAGGGTCACATAGGGTCTGAGATATGATTTGAACTCAGGTCCTCCTCACTCCAGAGCCAGTGCTCTATTCACTGTGCAACATAGTTGCCTCAGGTGTGTGTATACATACACACACACACACACACACATATATATATACACATATACATACACATATGTAAAATTATTCTATAACACTTTTATTTCCACATATATTTACTTATGTATGTAAAATTATTTCATACATACTTCTATTTATCAGTTCTCTCTGGATTCAGATAGAATCTTTCTTCATATGTCCTTTATAATTAATTTGGGTATTCATAATAGACAAAATAACATATTCACTCAAAGTCTTAAAACAATTTTGCAGGGGCAGCTAGGTGGTGCAGTAGATAAAGCACCAGCCCTGGATTCAAGAGGACCTGAGTTCAAGTCTGGCCTCAGACACTTGATACTTACCAGCTGTGTGACCCTGGGCAAGTCACTTAACCCCAACTGCCTCACCAAAAAAACAAAACAAAATAATGAAAAAAAAAACAATATTGCTGGGGGCAGCTAGGTGGTGTAGTGAATAAAGCACCAACCCTGGGATTCAGGAGGACCTGAGTTCAAATTTGACCTCAGACACTTGACACTTACTAGCTGTGTGACCATGAGCGAGTCACTTAACCCTCATTGCCCTGCCCCCCCCAAAAACCCAAAACAAACAATATTGCTGTTTACTGATCTCTTTCAATCAATAAGCATTTTTTAAAGTTCTTCCAATGTCCCCAGCACAGCGCTAAACCCAGGAGTACAAAGATAGGCAAATAAAGACCTTGACTCCAAGAAGTCCATATTCTAGCAGTGGAGACAATAAATAAGTAGGTACATACAAGATATACAGAGTGGATGGAAGGTTATCTCAAAGGGGAAGATGCTAGCAGTTGGGAAGACCAGGAAAGGTCTCCTGCTGAAGGGTAGATCTGAGCTGGGTCCTGAAGGAAGTCAGGGAGACTAAGTGGCAGAGATGAGAAGGAAAAGCATTCCAGCTACAGGGGACAGGGGTAATAGAAAGTTGTGTGCAGGGAAGTCAATGTAGTTGGATCATAGAATACTTAGAGGGAAGTGAAGTCTAAGACTAAAAAGGAAAGAAGGAGCCAGATTGTGTAGGACTTTATATGCCAGAGGACTTTTTATTCAATGTGCCTAGCACAGTACCTAACACAACAAAGAGTTGCTGGAGTAGGAGAATTACATGGATAGGTTTCTTAGACCTATTCTTTAGGGAAACTACTTTGGCAGCAGAGTGGAGAATCGACTGAATATGGAAGACACGAGGCAAGAAGAGCAGGAAAAGGGATGTTGCAATTGTCCAAGTGAGAGGTGATGCGTGCCTGAATCAAGGTAGTGGTTTTGTGGGTAGAGAGAAGGGGATATATGTGAGAATTAGTACAAAAGTAGAAAAGACAAAATTCATTAATAGATTGGCTATGTGAGGTGAATTAGGGTAAAGAACTGAGAATGACACCAAAGTTTCAAACCTGAGTGGCTGGGTTAGATGGTGGTACCCTGAAGAGTAATAAAGAAGTTTGGAAAAGAGAAAAGTTTTGGGAGAATAATGATGAGTCTTATTTTGAACATGTTGAATTTGAAATAAATACCCAGGAGACATCCAATTCAAGATGTCCAAAAGGTATCCAAAAAGTGATGCCCGAAGGATTGCAGTTCAGGAGTGAGATTAGGTTCAATAAATAGACCTCAGAATCATTTGCATAGAGATGATAATTGAAGCCATGTGGGTTTATGAGATTACCAAGTGAGACAGTATAAAGCAGGAATTCTTAACCTATGGTCCATAAACTTATTTGTTTATATTTTGATAAATAAATTTCAATATAACTGGTTTCCTTTGTAATCCTTTGTATTTTCTCTTAGGCATTTAAAATATTCTGAGAATAATAATAGCCAACATTCCTACCGCACTGTGCTAAACACTCTACAATTCTTATCTCATTTGATCCTCATTAACAACCCTGGGAGCTATGTGCCATTATTATCACCATTTTATAGATGTGAAAACTGAAGAAACAGAAGTTAAGTGCCTTGCCCGGGGTCACACAGCTAGTAAGTCTCAGAGGTGTGATTTGAACTCAGGTCATCCTGACTTGAGGAAATCTCTGAATCCTCCATCACTTGACTGATGAAAACTTTCTTTCTCGAGATTAGCTAATTTTAAAAACTAAGTGCAGGACTGACATTTGGCTCTGCCAGTTTTACCCTCTTGGTGTCAGCCTAGTATCCCAGACTTCTGGGGATGCTTTCACGTCTTGATTCTGTCACTGGATGCATTACATATCCTTGTTTTGTGTCCTCTATAAATCTCATTAGCATAGCTTTTTAATGTATTCTAAAGCATTATTTTTTTTTAAATGTTGAACAACCAGGAGTTAACCACAGAACTTTCCTCATAAGCATAGTGAAAAAAGAAATCCTATAAATGTTATTCATATCTATGCTTCTCCAGTCCTAGACATAAAAAACAGAAGGCAGCCTTCTCAAAAGGCTGAGAATAACTTGATGAAAACGAAGAAATAACCTGCCTCGAGGGCGCCACCTGCTGGCCCAAATGCACTCATGTAACAAAAAGCGTGGTTTTTAGCGAGCGTACAATACCTACAATATTTTTATTTGACAAAGGGATTCCTCTTCTCTTCCCACCACCCACCCACCCACGCCCCCAGGTTAAAATCAAAGCATTTCTATTCTTTTTCTATGACTGTGGTGTAAATGAGTGTATGTATCTTTTTAATTCAAAGTAGATAAGTATCTTCTAAGAAGCAGTATAGTGTGGGGAAACATAAGGGTCTGATCCAGATTCTCATACTTCAAGCAAGTCATGTTACTGTTCTAGGATTAAGTTTCTTCATTTTTTAAATGAAAGGGTTGAACTAGATCATCTTAAAGGTTTCTTTCAGGTTTAAATTTTATATGAGGGTTTGGTTTTCTTAACCAAATATAAGTTATTTTGTTATTTAGTGGGTGTGTTCCCCTCATTCTTTAGAACTAGAAGGTCAGTATAGATCCGGGATTTTTTTTCCTTTTTTGTGTCATGGACCCCCTTTGGCATCCTGGTGTAGCCAGTGGACCCCTTCCCATAATAATGGTTTTAAATGCATAAAAGGAAATGCATGTGAATCATATTGAAATAATTATCAAAATATTTTTTAAAGAAAATTTCATGTACTTCAAGTTAAGAACCTTTCATTTAAATGAAATTTCTTCCTCATTCTCCCGTCATTTAGAAGTGGGCATCAATAAACCACAGCACGTTGGGGTGGCTAGGTGCACAGTGGATAAAGCACCGGCCTTGGATTCAGGAGTACCCAAGTTCAAATCCGGCCTCAGACACTTGACTTACTAGCTGTGTGACCCTGGGCAAGTCACTTAACCCCCATTGCCCAGCAAATAATAATAATAATAATAATAATAAAATTTTAAATAAATAAATAAATAAACCACAGCACATGATGTTAGTTGAGAGAGAATGTATTGCTATAGAGATGTAACTAGAAATTCTAACACCCAAGGATAATTCACATGAGTTAAGGAATTGCAATGGAGAATCCACACTGGTCAGGACGAGTCACCTTGGGAGGAGGTGAAGGTGGGTTGAGAAAGCAATGTGAAGGTGGGTAGGTCCTTGGACAGGGAAACATCAATGGCACCCTTGGGGTAGTGTCCTGGGCCCCACTACTGATATTACCAATCAATAGTGTTACCAGTTGCCTGTTGAACATTTTAAAATGGCTGTTCCAGGCATATCTCTGACTCAACATGTCCAAAAATGAATCTCGGGGCAGCTAGGTGGTGCAGTGGATAGAGCACCAACCCTGGAGTCAGAAGTACCTGAGTTCAAATCCGGCCTCGGACACTTAACACTTACTAGCTGTGTGACCCTGGGCAAGTCACTTAACCCCAATTGCCTCACTAAAAAACAAACAAAAAAAAACCAGCAACAGTGGATAGAAGGAGTACTGGACTTGAAGTGTTCAAATCCTGCTTTGGACACTTACTAGGTGTGTGACCATGGGCAAGTCACTTATCTCTCTCAACCTTAGTTTCCTCATCTGGAAAATAAGTATAATAACAGCATCCGCTTCATAATGTTTTTGTGAGGAATCAAATGAGATAACCCATATAAAGGGCTTTGCATACTTTCAAGCACCATATAAATGTGGGCTATTATGATTTGTACACTCGATACCTAGGTCACAGAACATGGTAGGTGCTTACTAGATGCTGACTGAATGACTGAATGAGAGTGGAACTGTAGATTTTGGGGGCAGGTAAAAAGGGAGACAAGGACCACAAGTCACAGAAATGGCAGACCAGAGGACTATGTGCAAGGAAGAAGTGGACACCCAGAAAATGTCAGTACTGTGTGGCTAACTTGCAGCTGAAACCTCTTGTATGTGTTTCTCCCTTATTATAGTGTGAATTCATTGAAAACAGGGACCCTCTTGCTCTTCTGTTTTTATCCCCAGGACTTAGCCCAGCACTTTGTGCATAATTCATACTTAATAAATGCTTTTTCATTCATTCTCTCTCTGTTGTCGTTCATCCTTTGTTTTTGAAAAGGATCAATGACATCATAGGGTGACTTCTTGACTTGCCTATAAGTTGGATTCATAAGAGTCAGAGTATCAAAGACTTCAGCCTCTCTCTCTCTTCCAGAGTCATCAAAGTCCAGTAACAAGACAAAAATCAGGATGACCGATGATGGCCCAGTATGCAGTGGATGACCTTGGCATCCTCAATGTCTGATCAAGCTCTGGGTGTCCCACAGCACCGTGGCCATTGGAACAAATTGTTTGGGAGAAGTCTTAGCATGTTTGGGGTAGACATCCCCCTAACTCACCAATAGGTTTGGGCATCTACCTCCTTTACTTTCCTTACATAATGCTGGTTTAGCCCATCTGCCAAGATGGTTTTATTTGGGGTGTAGCCACTGCACATCCTACAGCTTCTTGGAGCCACAGGTGACAATTCAGTGAAGGTGGATACCAAAAGTGGGTCAGCATCCCTGAAAAAGGTTTGGCAAGCCCTCACAGCAGAGGTGCTAGTCCATCCTGAATATCCATCCTATATGTCCCTCCTTTCTCTAGTGGGTGATGAGAAGATGTCAGATCTCTAAAGGTCAGGCAGAAAGGTTCATATTTTATGAAAACTGACATTGAGACAAATGATCTGACACAGGATGTTACTTTTGCAAAATTTCACTAAAAGCATACTTTTCAAGGATATATATGCTTTCTTTTCAGTACTGCTATAGAAAATTCAACTACTATTGTTATATAAAAGAAGAAAGAGTTGAGGAAGGCTGGATAAAGGAGAAAAAAATGAGAGAAAGGCAAATGAAGAAACTTTACTCCCACAGTTAACAACAGAAGAAGAACTAGGCTGCTGTCCCTGCTGGGATATGCCAGCAATTGCTAAATTCTCTTCTAAACGGCCTATGTGGTCACCACTAATGTGACAATCATAGCAAGAATGAAGGAATGTCAGTGTGAAATGAATTCACTATAAAATGACATTAAACTTTTAACAAGCACCAACAAAGACTGAAACCATGGAAAGATACCATTGCATTCCTAGATCCCAAAGAGGAAGCTATCTCCTGAGGTCATGTTATCTGCCAATAGACCATGACATCAGTGTTATAAAATGAGGTCCACCCTTGGCAGCTATCATTTATATAGACTCCCACATCAAAGTATCTCCACCCCAAATTGCCTCTGAGCCTTGAACCTAGAATCACAAAGATACTTTTTTTAGAAACGTAAAAGATGTTAGGGGTCACTAACTCTTCTCCAAATGTACCAGGAGACAGTTTCAAGTTTAATTCATCTTGTAGATAAAGAACCTGATGATCAGAACAGAGAAAGTGGTAGGTAACTGTTTAGTTACTGGGAAATGGCATACTAGAGTGGAGTGGCAAGGGAAGGAAATAACTACATTCCTGGCAAACTACTATTCTATTGGCAAAAGAAAAGTAATTTACCAAAGTCATGTTGTCTTTGGATAGCAGCCATTTTCTGAAGTCTCAGCACAGGCTGGGAAGGGTGGGATGGTTATGTTGGTGGTAGTGTTGATCACAGACTAAAATCTTTCCACACTTTTTTTGGTAAAAGTATGTAAGGAAAGTGAAGGAGGTAGATGCCCAAGCCTGAGTGACCCACCTATAAGAGATATGAGGGGCAGCACCAACTCTGTAGAATACAAACTCTCCACAGAAGGTCAGACCTTCCTGATAAAGCTGATATTTGCCTCAAAGGCTTATCTTCCTTAGATCTATGGGTAGTGTGTGTGTGTGTGTGTGTGTGTGATTGTAATATCCTTTCTAATAGACTTTCCTGTTTTTAGGAGGGCAGCTAGGTGGAGCAGTAGATAAAGCACTGTCCCTGGTGTCAGGAGAACATGAGTTCAAGTCTGTCCTTCAAATCTTAAGCATATTTCCTTCATTCTCAACTGAAAGAAGAAAGTTTACTCATTGGCTGTAGCCCTCTGCTCTCTCTATGCTCACTGGCATGTCAGGCCTCATTGACCCACAGAATTTTAATGTCACCTTTACACAAATAACTCCCAAATCAATATTCCCAGTCCTGACCTCTCTTCTGAGCCCCAGAGCATCATCCCCATTGAGACTTAGAGTCACTTGCCCCACCATAATGAAGCATTGGAGTAGGGCTTCAATGGAGTCCCAAGTTCATTGAAGTGTGGATAACGTATAGAATAACATTCTCAGACGGCCATCCATTCCTCCAGTCACTGTATGTAAAATGAATGTCACTTGCTCTTCCCTGAGCCTTGATCATGGAATGTGGTATTTGTTCATTTAAGTGAAATCTTGTCCTTTCTTTGCTATTTCAGTGTGAATGATTTAAATCCAGTTTAAGAACTATCCTACGACCTTTATTCCCCTGAAATGTTTAGCCATATTTTTATTCCTTTGTTTATTCTTTTTTTCTTTTTTTTCTTTTTCTTTTTCTTTTTCTTTTTTTTTTTTTTTGGTGAGGCAATTGGGGTTAAGTGACTTGCCCACAGTCACACAGCTAGTAAGTGTCTGAGGCCAGATTTGAACTCAGGTACTCCTGACTCCAGGGCCAGTGCTCTATCCACTGCGCCACCTAGCTGCCCCTCCTTTGTTTATTCTTATTGGAATTACCACTAGTTTCACTAAATTACCACTAATTACCACTAAAATGGGCATAGACTTTTAGAAGCATTGGGGGAGCGCCAGAATGAGCCTACAAATTTGAGTACTTTTCAAAATATCTGCATTTGATGGGATTTTATTCAAGTCAATCATCTTTCTAAAGCAAGGACATGTCAGGTAACCAGTGCCTTGAATGAAAAGCAAACAACCAATGACCAGGATGCCCATTGTTGGGAGCTAAGGCCCTAGGCTGAGCTCCAGAGAGTCTTCACCAGCTTCTTGATGAAGTATTTGCCAAGCAACCCTTGAGAGAAACAAGGAATATTCACTTGGGAATCAAACACTTTCAGAATTTCAGATCTTGGGCAATTTAATAAGCTGACTTTCTCCAACATACATACATATATACATGCATATGTATGTATGTGTGTATATATGTATATGTGTATTGTGCACATGTGTAGATACACCCATATCTACATATGTATACATAATGTTAAATTCTATGTGAGCATCATTAAGGGACAGACAGTGGGGTTAAAGTGGAAATAGCAGTTTTATTCATGTGATAAGACCAATACATGGTACTTTTTCTAGTACCTAGTATAAAAAATATACCCTATGCCTACATTACCCTATGCACATGAAAAATAAACAATATGTCTCAACATGATATTTTTCAGATTTGCTTGTTGGCCATTAAATTAACAATGATGTCCATGTCTCAGATCAGGGGGTTGGTGAACAATGAATAATAAAACACCCCAAGAGTCTTAATCTCAGGTTATTTTTAACTCAAAGGCCTCTAATCCTGTAACTATTTCTTTTCAAAATTGAATATTTAAGTAAATGGGCATCATCATGAAAAAGACATATTATTTCCTGCTACATTTCCATTTTCAGAGCCATTAAGGTGGTACCTTACTCAACCTCTCAAAATCAAAATTAAAGTCTGAGATTTGTTACCAAATTTAGTATTGTGCTGAGCTTTCTTCAGTGGACCAATATATAGTAATATAGGCATGAATGTATGTGTATAAATATACATGTACACATGTATGTTTGTATGTGTGTATATGCACACTTTTTAAAAAATTATAACCCTGAGAAGATGACAGAGTGAGAGTTAAATGAATGCAGAGCTCCACCCTCACCATTTCGAGTAAACAAGAAAAGTTCTCCAAAAAGACAGTCTGGCTTCTAAATCTCATTGCTCCCCTGAAACTGCTCTTGCCTAAGCTGCCAATAATTTCTTAATTGTCAAACCTAAATTGCATTTTCCTGGGATTCATCTTTCTTGACATTTCTGCAGCAACTGGCACTGCTGACTACTCCCCTAGAAACTTTCTCCTCTGGGTTGTTGTGCTAATCTTCTCTCCTGATTCTCTTCTCACTGCTCTGACCTCTCCTCAGCCCGCTTTTCTAGAGAATCACCTATACTGCCCTCCTCATGGTGAGTGAACCCCATGCTGTCATTCCCCTTCTCCCCATGCTCTCTCTCTCTCTCTCTCTCTCTCTCTCTCTCTCTCTCTCTCTCTCTCTCTCTCTCTCTCTCTGTGATCTCTGCATCTAATTATCATCCCTATGCTGTTGACTCCTGGACTTATGTCTCCAGTCATAGGATCTTTCCTGAGCTCTTTGTCCCACATCACTAATAACCCATCAGACATTCTAAACTAAATGTTGTGCAGACATCTCAAATCCAACACATCCAAAACAGAACTCATTGTCATTCCCTGCAAACTCCATACTTCTCAACTTCTCAGCTTCTGTAGAGGAAAGCACCATCATTTCCAATCATGAAGGTTCACAACCCAGATAAAACCAATGTCTCCTGACTCTCATTCACCCCACATAACAATCAATTGACACACTTTGTCATTTCCACTTATACATCTCTCACATATAGTCTCTTCTCTCTACTCAAATAATCACAACCCTAATCCCTTCCCTCATCACCACTCTCATGGACTATGGTCACCTTCTACTTAGTCTCCTTGTCTTAAATATCTCCTCATTCCAATCCATCCTCCATACAATAGCCAAAGTAATTTCCCTAAAGGGCATGTCTGACCAGGTCACTCCTCTACTCAATAAACTCCAGTAACTCCCTATTGCTTCTAGGATCAAATGTAAACTCCTCTGTGTGGTAATTAAAATCTTCATAGTTTAGTCTCACCCTACCTAGGATATATTGTGACACAGTAGAAAGAGCACTGGTTCTAGAATCAGAGGACTTGGATTCAAATCCAACCTCAGAGGCTTACTACCTACATGACCATGGGAAACCTTTAACCTCCTTAGACATCATAAATTAGATCATAAGTTCTCTAAAATCCCTTTCAGCTCTATATAGATGATGCTATGATCCTTATTAGGTGTCACTCCCATCCATGCAGCTGAGAAGGCTGAATAGCAGGAAGAAGTACAGTGAGCTCCCTGCAACACACACATACATATGCATAAACACACATACACAAACATAATACACATGTATATACATGCATACACATGCATATAAACATAAAATGTACCAAACATGCACACATGCACATGTATATACACAAACACATGCATATCTCACACACATAAATGGACGGTACACCAAAACATGCATAGCATGTACACATCTAAACATACATAAACATGTGTATAAACATGCATACAAACATACCTGCACCTAAACACATACATATACACCCATAAGCATATATATAAATATATACATATAACCACATGTACACATATCTGTATATATACATATGCACATATACACACGCATACACATGCATATTTAACTCCTTCAATTGGTTGTAGAAAATGCACCAGAAAGAATCCTGACCTAGAAATACAAGAAAAAAATACCACAGAGTCCTTTTTCTAGCCCAAGTAAGCATAGAGAGACAGAGAGGTCTGAATTCTTTAAGGGCAAAATCTGGCCCTGGATGCTCTACATGGAGCATTATAGGACAGGGAGAGACTATGAGGTGGCACAGAGTGCTGGGCCTGAAGACAGGAAGATGACTCTTCCTGAATTCAAATTTGACCTCAGACACTTACTAGCTGTGTGACCCTGGGGAAATCACTTAACCTTGTTTGCCTCTGTTTCCTCATCTATAAAATGAGCTAGAGAATAAAATGGTGAACCACTCTAGTATCTCTGCAAGAAAACTTCAAATGGGGTCCCGAAGATTTGGACACAACTGAAAATGACTCAACAACAACAAAACAAATGTATCAGGGCAAAAAGAAGTAGCAGATCCACAAAGTAGAATCAGATCTTTTATTGAGTGTGAGAACTGGTGCTAAATGGCCACTGTCTCTCACTATGCAGCTCCAGATCATGAGTCCAGGGTGCACTGAAGAGAATCAGTGCCGAGAGGTAGCATTCCAAAGTAAGGGAATATCTCAGTTACTAGACTGTGTATCAAGACAAAAGCAAGCAAGTTCAGAAGCAAGCAGCAGCTGTGTAACTTGAACCTGGGGAGTGGAGCAAAGACTCAGTCCCAGCCTGACGCTCAGTCTGAAGCCTACAGTAGAATAAGCAGGGCAGCAATCCCATATCAAAGTGGAACCTCAAGCCCAAATCAAGAATTTGCAGAATTCAGACTATTGGTGCAGTGATTAGACTTTGCCCTAAATCAAACCACTTTGAGAAAACTGAAAACTTGGAGGTCCCCAGTGAAAGGGACTAAAATTCTAGCTATACTGTCTAAACTATCTAATGAGTGGTCGCCAATAAATTAGAAGCTTTAGCAAGAGTATTTAAGTATTTATTAAAGAGCATTAGGATCTAACAATCAGAGAGAGAGGTAAAAGTCTAACTATTTCTAAGAGACCCCATCATCTGACCTGCCATGGCAAGGTCAGAAACAAAAAAGAGAGAGAAAACCCTCCGCCAAGGTCAGATTCCTACTTCATGTTCTCCTCCCAGAAATGGGAGGCTCCTCAAGTTAATTGGCTGGTAGTTTTGATAGACAGTACCCACGAGCAAATGTCACTTCCTGACACCAAGAACCTGACTGCATGGCTTGCCCTCAGATGCCTTCTCCTCATGGTGGAGCTTTCCTACAATACCTCTCCAGCAAGTGGCGTCATTCCAATCATTACACCAGACAGAGCTATCCCTGAAATCCTAGAAAAACCCAATACTAAAGAAATATATAATACCCCAAGAAAGCAGCAGAGAAGGATGGGAATAAGAAGGAATAAACAGAATAAGCATTTATTAAGCACCTACTATATACCAAATACTTTTAAAATATTATCTCATTTTATTTCATTGGAAAGATGAACTTAGACATTAACTCCAGACCTAGATATTCCCTCCAGAAGTATGCAGAAACTGTCTCTAACATAAGTCCAAATTCAACATAGGTTGGGCACAAGTTCAACTGGAATCCCTGGAAGAGACAGAGCAGGAGTTTTTAATGGAGTTTTAAAACTTTCTTATAAATGAAATTAGAGTTCTAGAGAGGAAAATATAGAAAATAAATTAGAGGTATATAAGAAAAAATTAGAAAATGAAATATAGTTTGGGAAAAGATGTACAAAACCTTGCCCAAGACATAGTCTGCATGAGAATGTGGAATAAAATATAAGGCATCTTCATAGAAAAAAACTGTCCTGAACAATAAATCAAGAGATAATTTAAGATTCATTGCACTACTTGAAAGCTTTAACCAAAGAAGAAGAAGCTGCATATCATATTTTAAGAAATCATAAAAGAATAAAGGTAAAGTCAAGGTGGCAGAGTAGTAGGAAGCATTTTTTCAGCTCATATCTGGAGACAGAGAGAGAAAGAGATTTATGGACAGTGGGAATGGTGTTTGGCCAAGAATATGCTGACCACTGAGTATTCTGGTACTTGGGAAGAGGTTGTGCCATGAGGCAAGAGGAGATTCCAGATTCACTCTCAGATACGTACCAGGAACTTGCAGAGCTCAGACCTGAAATGATTAGGCAGGGTGGGAGCAACAATCAGACTTTGCCCTGGATAACATCACTTAAGGAGGACTAAAATCTTGTAGGTTCCCAGACTGAACTGTCCCTGAAATCATGGAATAATAAAACAATATTCTTAAGAAAGAAGAAATATGACCAACCTAGACATTCCCTCCAGAATTATACAGGACTCAACTCTAAGATCAAGTCTCAAGTCAAGAAGTAGGCTGGAAGAATGAGCAAACAAACAAAAACAAAAAGAACCCCACTATGAAAAGCTACTGTGGTACCCAGGACACTCAAGACACAACCTCAGAAGAAGAAAATTACTCCAATAAATCTCCAGGCAATGCCTCAGAGAAAAATACAATTTGGGTACAAATTCAACTTGAATTCCTGGAAGGGAATATGCAAAATATTTTTATTAATGAAATGAGTATGCTTGAAAAAAAATTGGAAAATAAATGAGAGCTACAGGGGGAAAATGGAAAAGTAATTACTAGCTTTTCAAAAGAGGTACAAAACTTTTCCCAAGCAACAAACTCCCTGAAAATTAAAGTTAACTAAGCAGAACCCAATGACACCATGAGATAGTGAAAAGTAGTAAAAACAAAGTCAAAAGACTGAAAAGATAGAAGAAATTATAAGATACCTCGGGCAAAAAGAATTCACCTGGAAAACAGAAAAAAACTAAAGAAGCATTGTACTGATAAAAATATATTTTTAAAAGGAATCTAGTAATCGCATTTCAAGAAATTTTAGAAGAAAATTGCCTAGATCCTTTAGAACCAGCAGGTAAAGTAGAAATAGAAAAACCCACATCACTTCCTGAAAGAAATTCCAAAATGAAAACTCCCAAGACAATCATAGCTAAGATCCAGACCAAAAAAAAAAAAAAATACTGCAAATAGCCAGGAAGAAAGAATTAAAATTCCAAGGAGCCACAGTCAGCATTATACATGATTTAGCAGCTATCATTATGAAGAAGCTCAGAATATGGTATTTCAGAAGGCAAAGTATTTGAGGTTTACATCCGAGAATAACTTGCCCAGAAAAACTAAGTAACTACTGAGGAAAAATGAATCTTTAATGAAATAGAGGACTTCTAAGCATTCTTGATGAAATCAACACAGCTGTGTAAAAACTCTGAGGCTCAAAAACAGGAGTAAAGAGAAACATCAACGAATACACATGAATGCAAAATGATAAAGAATTAAACAAGGATTAACTGTTTACATTTAAATATGAGGAGATAATATGCATGCTCTGAACCTTATCATCATAAGGGATCATAACAGGAGTGTAATTAGACAGAAGACCTCAGAGTGATTCTATTATATCTCGATGATGTTAAGAGAAGAATGGGGGAGGGGGTGCAGCTAGGTGTCAGAGTGGATAAAGCACCAGCCCTGGAATCAGGAGGACCTGAGTTCAAATCCAGCTCAGACACTTGACACTTAATAGCTGTGTGACCCTGGGCAAGTAACTAAACCCTCATTGCCCCAGGGGGAGAAAGAAAGAGAGAGAGAGAGAGAGAGAGAGAGAGAGAGAGAGAGAGAGAGAGAGAGAGAGAGAGAGAGAGAAGGACAGAAGGAGAATAAGAGGAATACACTGAAGGAGAAGGAAAAGAAGGTTCAGGAAAATTATCATTCATAAATCAGGATATGCAAGTAGACATCTATATAAACAAGGAGGAGGGGATGGAGGAAGCAGCTGGCACTTCAACCTCACTCTCATTTGAATTGGTTAAAGGAAGGAAGAATATCCAACACACACAAAGATGGGTAGAGAAACATATTTTACTCAATGGGAAAATAAGAAGGAAAAGGAAGAAGGGGAGGGAAAATGAGACAGAGTGGAGATAAAGGTAGAGATTAGCCTAAGTAAAACAAACTACGGATGAACAAAAATATAATTCTTCTTGTAGTGTCAAAGAGTCTGGGGGGTTGTCCATAAATTGGAGAATGGATGAATAAATAAATTATGACACATAAATGGGATGAAATACTATTGTGCTATAAGAAATTATGAAGGAGATGGTTTCAGAAAAAGCTGGGTATACTTGTATGGACTGATGCAGAGTGAAGTGAACACAACCAGGAGCACAATTTATACAATGACAATAATATAGTAAAGACAGAAAACTTTGAAAGAAGTAGGAACTCTTATCAACATAAAGACCAACCACCATTCCAGAGGACTAATAATGAAATACGCTACCCAACGTATGACAGAGAAGTAAAGTATTCAAAGTGTGGGATAGAACAAATACTTTTTTTTAGAAATAGTCATTGTAGAAATTTGTTTCAACCAACTACACATTTGGGATGGGGTTTTGTTTTTCTTTTGTTCTCATGGGGACAGGGGTGGATTGGGAGGAAAACTGAGAAGGAAGATTTTTGCTGATTGAAAAAGAGGTCTCAGGGCAGCTAGGTGGCGCAGTGGATAGAGCACCAGCCCTGGAATCAGGAGTACCTGAGATTTTATTAGAAGGTGTCTGGATGATGTAATATGAGGAGTTCTTGTAGGATGGTCTCATTTTTTTAGTGAAATACAAGATAAGTATATCAGCTGAAATGGTGGGGAGGAGAGACAGGAAGTTTGAAGAGGTATCAAAAGGTTTGGAGGGGCAGCTAGATGGCGCAGTGGATAAGGCACCGGCCCTGGATTCAGGAGTACCTGAGTTCAAACTCGACCTCAGACACTTAACACTTACTAGCTGTGTGACCCTGGGCAAGTCACTTAACCTCAATTGTCTCACCAAAAAAAAAAAAAAAGGTTTGGAAAAGTCATCATGGTATGTGGGATAGTGAGTTAATTATGGAGATATGAAAGAATTACTTTGCCATAGCGAGGACCCAATTGAGATTATGTGAAATAAATTAGCAGTAGATCCAGTCAATAATATAATTTTACTATTTTCTCCAGCTTCCTTTAGCAGCATGTGAATAGGAACCAAGGTTATTGTTTGTCTTTCATTCTCAAAGAGGACCATGACATCAGGAGGTGATGTGTTGACTTGCACTGAACTGGATTTAAGTGAGGGAGGGCTGTGCAAGGTCACCAACCTCACTCTCTCTTCCAGAGCCATCTGGGTCAAGTGGCAAGATATCTTTCAGGATGATTACAGCCGGCCCTGAATGTTAAGTGACTTGTCCAGGGTCACATAGTTGAGGTCAGATTTTAACTCAGGTCCTTCCAACTTCTGGGACAATGCTTTATCCACAGGGCCAGTGCTCTATCCACTGTACCACCTAGCTACCCAGGAACTAAGGTGGCAAATACCAGGAGTGATAGAAGGTTGAGATTTGGCAGAGTAAGATTCATAATAACATAAGGGGACAAGGAAATTGAGAGAAGAGGATAGTATAGAGTTGCACTGGTTCACCAAGGGGTCAGGATGGGGAAATAAGGAGAGTATACCTAATGCAAGTTTGATGGCCTGGGAAGGAATGAGGAATGGAGGGATTGGAGATCACAGGAAAGAAGGGGTTTAGGGGTTTCAAGACAAACATAAAGGTGGAAAGATAACAGATTATGGTTAGATAAAGGAAGTTCAGAGTTCATGAACATGGAAGTGGTACATTTGTGGATGATGGCAAAATCAAGTATATGAGACTATCTTTGTGTGTGGCTGAGATGGAGTGGAGGAATAGGACATATAAAATAAGTTAAGGGTGTGGGGAGTTAGGGTATTTCAGGGAGTATCTATAAGTGTGTTCAAGTTCTCCAAGATGAAGGCAGAAATTGGAGAAGGCAGAAAGACTTAGCCAGGCACTGAACTCACATAAGAAAGAATGGGAGTGTCCTGGATGTTGGTGGACAACAGCTATCTAAAATACAAACACAGGAGTCAAGAGAAACAAAAAAAGTAAACATAAAGGAGCAATCATAAGGAACTAAGAATAAACTGTTTACATTCTACTGCAGGAAGGTGATAAATGTATTCCCTGGGAACTCTATCATCATTAGGGGTCATAGAGGTAGTCTAATTAGACAGAAGGTCTGGGAGTGATTCTGTTACGTTTTCATGATCTTAAAAGAAAAATAAAAAGAAAGAGGAAGAAGAATACACCAGGGAGAGGAAAGAGGGAGGAAGGATGGAGAAAATTATCTCACATAATTGAGGTACACAAGTAGAAATCTCTGCAAACAAGGAGGAAGGGGTGGGGGAGCAGATAACACTTAAACCTAATTCCCATCTGAACTGATAAAAAGAAGAAAGAATACACACACACACACACACACACACAAAGTTGGATACAGAAACATATTTCACTCAACAGGGAAATAGGAGAGAATTGGAAGTAGGGAGAAGAAGAAATAGAGGGAGAGTAGATTAAGTCCTAAGCAAAATAAGGTAAAGATGTACAAAAAAAAATACTTATGTCTCTTTTTGAGATGTCAATAAATGGGAATTTGAGGGAGTGCCCATAAATTGGGGAATGGATAAACAGCTTATGATATATAAATGTGATAAAATACTATTGTACTGATCTCTTATCAGTGTAATGCCTAGCAATGATTCCAGAGAATTAATGATGACACTGGCTACCCACATCCTGATACAGAGGTAAACAACTCAGATGCAAGATAAGACTTATTTTTTAACATGGCCAATGTGGAAATTTGTTTAACTCTCTGTGCTTGTAATGGGTTTTTTCTTGTGTTCTCAGTGGAGAGGGAAAGGGGGAACAGAGGAATGAGAAGGTAAATCTTGACTGATTAAAACAAATATTTTTTAAAAAATAAAAAGTGGATTCAAACTTGGAAAGAAAAATTAATTCTAGCATCATATGAACTGTATTAAACAATAAGAGCGGGGCAGCTAGGTGGCGCAGTGGATAGAGCACCAGCCCTGGATTCAGGAGTACCTGAGTTCAAATCCGACCTCAGACACTTAACACTTACTAGCTGTGTGACCCTAGGCAAGTCACTTAACCCCAATTGCCCCACAAAAAAAAAAACAATAAGAGAAAAGAGACCTCCTAAATTCCTTCTGTGATATAAATATGGTCTTGATATCTCAACCAGAGTGAGTAAAAATAAAGAAAACTATAGATCAATTTCCCAAATGAATATTGACAATTTTTGAATAAAATATTAAAAAGGAGATTATAGCAGCATATTACAAAGATTATACATTATGATCAGGTTGGACTTATATAAAGAATGCAGGACTGGTTCAATATTAGGAAAACTATGAGCGTAATTATTAAACATATTATTAAAAACATTTTTAACAATAATATCAACGATTGTATGATTATATTGATCAATGCAAACAAGGCTTCTGATGATGCAATATCTATTACTATTTTTTAAAAATGAAAAAGTATAGAAATAAATAGATCTTTCCTTAATATGAAAAGGAGTATTTATTGAAAACCAAAAACTGGCAGTAACTGTAAAGGGGACAGATTGGAGACCTTTCCTATAAGATCAAGAGTAAAGCAAAAATGTCCATTGTCCCTGTTGCTATTCAATATAATACTAGAAATGCTAGTTATTGGGGGCAGCTAGGAGGTACAGTGGATAAAGCACTGGCCCTAGATTCAGGAGGACCTGAGTTCAAATCTGACCTCAGACACTTGGTACTTACTAGCTGTGTGACCCTGGGCAATTCACTTAACCGTCATTGCCCTGCCCCCCCCCCAAAATAGAAAGAAAGAAATGCTAGCTATAATAATAATATAAGAGGGGCAGCTAGGTGGTGTAGTGGATAGAGCACTGGCCCTGGAGTCAGGAGTACCTGAGTTCAAATCCGGCCTCAGACACTTAACACTTACTAGCTGGGTGACCCTGAGCAAGTCACTTAACCCCAATTGCCTCACCCCCAAAAAAATTTTTAAATAATAATAATAATATAAGAAAAAGAAATAGGTAATAAGCATAGGCAAAGAAGAAACAAAAGTATTGCTTTTTGCAGATGATGATGGCATACTTGGAAAACGCTAGTTAACTAAAAAGTTAATTGAAAATACTTTCAGCAAAGGTAAACTGACACAAATTATCAGTGATTTTCTATATCACCAACAAAATTTATGAGGATATCAAAAGATAAATAATTCGATTAAAATAATACTACAGAAAAAAATAAAATTGGGGGGTCTACCTACTATGACAGACACAGGAAATATATTTTTTTTAATTTTTTTTCACAGGAAATATATTAACACACCTACTACAAAACCCTTTTCACACAAACGAAGACAGATCTAAATAAGTAAAGAAATATTTCTGTAGATAGGCCAAGCCAATATAATAAAAAATGACCTAAATTAATTTACTTATTCAGTGCCATTCCAATAAAACTACCAAAGGTTTGCTTCATAGAGCTAGAAAAAATAATAACAAATTCATCTGGAAGAACAAAAGGTTAAAAATATCAAGGGAATTAATGAAAAGAAGTGGAAAGAAGGGAGCCTAGCAGTAATAGATCTCAAACTATAGTACAAAGCATTAATCATCAAAACAATGTGTACTGGTTAAGAAATTGATATTAATCAATGGAACAGAATAGGTACACCGTATACAGAAGCAGACTAGTACAATGACCAAGTGTTTGATAAACCCAAAGATCCCTACCATTAGGGCAAGAACTTGCTATTAAAAAAAAAAGTTTAAAAAAAACTTTTGGGAAAACTGGAAAACAGTCTGGGAGAAACTAATTATAGACCAACATCTCATACTGAATGCCAAGAAAAGTTCATAATTCTAAGGTTGACCTTTTATCTGATCATCTACCCACTGTGCCTTCTCTTTCTACTTCCATCTTTATCTCTTTCTCCTCAAAATCTCTCCATGTGTATTTAGGAAGGGCTTTGGGTGATGTTATGACTTACACTGAATTAGATTTAAGTGAGGGAAGGCTGTGCAAGGTCACTAGTCTCACACTCTCTTCCAGAGCCATTGGGGTCCAGTGGCAAGATAGATATCAAGCCATCTGGAGATGGCCCCAAATGTTTAAGTAAATGGAGTTAAGTGACTTGCCAAGGGGGAGATTTGAACTCAGATCCTCCAGACTTCTGTTCCAGTGCTCTATCCACTCTGCCACCTGGTTTTTCCCTTCACTGACAGTCAAAAAGAATTTATTGATTACCACAAGCCAAGCATTGTGCTAAGCAGTGGCAGTATAAATACAAATAGAAAGGCAATCCCTGCCCTCAATGACTTTAGGACCTCAAAAATGGGGGGAGAAAGAGCATAATGAGAAAGTCTTACAGAGAGGAGTTAGAAGTTCAGCCTGTAAGAGGAATGAAAACATCTTTGGCCTGGGCCTCCTCCTTAAATGAAAGCTTCTGAAAGAAACCAGCCAATCAGAGGGAAAAGCTTCAGATCAAAGGGTACTTCCAAAGTGAGAAGTAGTTGAGAAGTTGAGTGAATTTCTAGAATGAAGAGGTTTCTGACACAGCAAAACCCTCTGAAAATGAGTCAGCAAGGCAGCCTGGAAGGGAATAAAGACATACATTGTTGGCCTGGATCTCCTCCTTAAACTGAAAGGTCTAACTAGTCTTCTACATGCACAAGGGTGCGCGCGTGCACACACATACGCATCCCTTTATCAGGTGACAATATACTATCAAACCAGCAGCATTTATTAAGTGCCCACTGTTTGCCAAACACTGTGCTTGGTGCTAGAAATGATAGAATGATGAAAATAAAAACAATCCCTGCCCTCAAGAGGCTTACATTCTAATGAGACAGCCAACAGGTACATATATAGCACATATCCAAGTATACACAAAACATACGCAAAGCACACATAAGGTAACATTTGGAGAGAAGGGATAAGGCCTTTACAGTGGAGGAGACAGAAAAAAAACTTTTTGTAGCCTTTTTCTCAAATCCCTCTTCCTTTATAAGGACTCAGTACTACTAAATTCCAAATTAAATCTTACTTAGACCCCTCTACATATCCATAATAGCCCCTAAATGATATGACATAAAGAGTATCACAAGGTCCTACTTGACATTTTCCTCCCCCCCAAAAAATGCTCTCTTCCTCTATGAACCTATTCCTTTGCATGATGTGTAAGTTTCTAAATATAGTTCTTTTTTATTAATAAAAATCTCATTTTTCTCCCTGTAACCTCCTTCCCCCATTGCAAAAGAAAAAAAACCTTCTAATAAACATTTGTTGTTGTTCAGCTGTTTCAGTTGTATACAACTCTTTGTGATCCCATTTGGGAGATTTTTGACAAAGATACTGGAGTGGTTTGCCATATCCTTCTCCTGTTCATTTTACAGATGAGAAACTGAGGCAAATAGGGTCAAGTGATTTGCCCAGGGTCAACTCAGGTCTTCTTGACTGGATCCAGACCCAGTGCTCTATCTACTGCATCACCTAGCTGCCCAACAAATATTTATGGACAAGAAAAACAAATTCCCACAGTCCTCAAGTCCAAAAAATATATCTCAATCCCTATCCTCAGTCTATGATCCACCCCCCTCCCTCTCCATTTCTGTGTCTCTGTCTCTGTCCCCATCTGTCTCTCTCTCTGTCTCTCTACCTGTCTCTCTCTCTGTGTCTCTCTGTGTCTCTCTGTCTCTCTCTGTCTCTCTTTGTCTCTCTCTGTCTCTCTCTCTGTCTCTGTGTCTCTCTCTCTCTCTCTCTCTGTCAAATGAAAAAATCCATGGAAGCCAGTACAAATGCTGCCCAAGCATCACACCTAACTACTCTATCCAGAAATGCCAAACCTGGCTTACGTTAAAGTGGAAAATTTAGCAATTAGCTGACAAATGTCCTTATTTGGTGCCTCATAAAGGCAGAGGGATGCCCCTATGTTCTTGAAGGCTGTGGCAATGTCTATGTCATAAACCTGGAGTTACCTAGCTTCCAAATGAGGACCCTGGGAAGTAACCACTACCCCAAGTTCAAAGATACTCTGTGGGTCTGTACTCCTAAAACTATAGCCCACATAGCACATCCTCAATTTTAGAAGCCAGTGAACACAATTAGCACAAAGCAATTCCTAAAAAGACATTATGAGGGGTGAAAATTGAATCGAGGTTGACGGCTCGGGCCGCTGGTCGAATGAGGCAGTGGACGAATTGGATGCTGTGATACCTTCCCTGGAGCCCTTCAGGGTGGGGAAGGTTCCACCCATCATCTACTACGTACCAGATTTCATCTCTGAGCAAGAAGAGACGCAGCTGCTCCAACAGGTGTATGAGGCCCCAAAGCCCAAATGGACATAGCTTTCTGGGCAGAAATTACAGAACTGGGGTGGGCTCCCCCACCCAAAGAGGATGGTACCTGAGCAGCTGCCTCGGTGGCTCCAGCAATGGGTGGACACTGTCTCTAGTCTTGGCCTGTTCCGGGGCGCCCCAGCTAATCACGTGCCGGTAAATGAATATCGGCCAGGAGAGGGCATCATGCCCCATGTGGATGGCCCCCTGTACTACCCGACAGTCAGCACTATCAGCCTTGGCTCCCACACTATCCTGGATCTATACCCACCCCGGAGACCTGAGCTGGACAAGGAACCACAAGAGGAGCAGCCCCAGATTCGCCCCAAGGTCTCCCTGTTGCTGGAGCCGCAGAGCCTCCTGGTCCTTCGAGGGGAAGCTTACACTCACCTCTTCCACGGCATCCGCCCAACAGCCTCGGATTCGCTGACCGAGACCCCGGTGGCCAATGCTTCTGCCTGCCCCTCGGCCCAGCCTGGGGCCCTGCTCCCCCGGGGCACACGAGTCTCCCGGACTATCCGGAGGGTCCCCGAGTGCTCCGGACCAGCCTCTTTCTGAGCAAGCGTTCTCCAAGCACCAATTAAACCCAGGGATCTCCAAGCACTAAGAAGCCAATTAATCCTACAATTTTGCCGGCCTGTCTCAAGACTCCCTGGTCTGAGACAGCAAAAAGAATTTAGGGAGAGAGCATCCCAACCCAGACACTGGGGAGGTTATTCTACCAGCCAAGGGCCCATCCTGGTTCAGGAATAAACGACAATTACCTCGGGGAAAAAAAAAAGACATTATGAGACAAGTAGCTGCAAAACACACTTCCCCTTCACCCTTTGTGGAGATCACTCTCACAAATACATACAATGTTGCTGGGAAGAGGGAGACACATTTGGAATACACTGGTAGCATTGCATAGGAAACACAATAACCTGTAATACAGCAAAGGCCTAATGTCTTTTCTCTTCTTCTAGTGTCCTCACACCGCTCCTTGTTGGGCAAGTTACTCATGTGGGGTAGCTACCTGGGCCTGCAGCATTCCAATTAATTGCCAGTGTTCAATATCTCTTGAATCCACAGCTGATTCTCTTCTCTGCAATCATCTCACTTCTTGGAATTGCATCTACTGGTTCTTACAGAGCAGGGATTCCAACTCTAGGGAATACATACACCATGGGCATAAGAGAAGCTTGTCAAGGGGATACAGGAAGTATTTGGTAAATAACTGTTGGTGATAAAAGGTTTTATATAGCAAATTATTTTCCTTATTAAAATTAATCTATTTTCTTTCATACATAGTAAACTCTAGAATTTATTTCCTTTCATATTGAACAGAAAGTACAAGAAGGTTTACAAAAAGTATAGTTGAGAACCCCTACTAGTTTCCCATCTGCATGTACTCTCCTTGGCCAGCCAATAACTAACTGTAATTTAGATTCTATCAAGGAAAATTTTATACCTCAGAAAGAGTTAAGAAAATGAAAAGTTTTCTTTGTCAACAGTCAATAAACAGCCATTAGGTGACTATTATGTCCTATAACAACCACGAAATATCATTTTATACCTATCAGATTGGCTAAAATGATTGAAGGGGAAAGCAACAGATGTTGGAGGAGATGTGGAAAAATTGGGACACTAATTTGTTGTTTGTGGAATTGTGAACTGATCCAACCATTTTGGAGAATAGTCTGGAATTATTCCCAAAGAGTTATTTGACCCAGCAATATTAGGTCTATTTCCAAAGATGATTAGTGAAAATAGAAGAACCTATATGTTCTAAAATATTTATAGCAGCTCTCTTTGTGGAGGCAAAGAACTCAACATTGCAGGGATGCTTGTCAATTGAGGAATGGCTGAACAAGTTGTGGTATATGATCATAATAGAATACTACTGTGCTATAGGAAATAATGAGCTCAGTGTTCTTAGAAAAACATGTATAGACATGCACAAAATAATAAAGAGCAAAAAGAGCAGAACCAAGAGAATGTTGTATACAATAACAGCAATATTGTTTTAAAAACAACTTTGAGGAGGCAGCCAGGTAGAGCAATGGATAGAGCACTGACCTTGGATTCAGGAGGACCTGAGTTCAAATCTGGCCTCAGATACTTGACACTTACTAGCTGTGTGACCCTGGACAAGTCACTTAACCCTCATTGTCCTGAAAAAAAAAAGAAAAAAGAACTTTGAGCAAATAAGTCATTTTTCCTACTATAAATACACAAATTAACTACAAAGGACATATGAAGGAAGATGTGATCTGCATCCAGAGAAAGAACTGATAAATAGAAGTATGAATAGGATAATTTTACATATATATGTGTGTATATATATATATACATATTTGTGTCTAATGGTAGCCATCTCTGGGGGGAAAGAGGGGAGGGGGAAAGAAAAAAAAATTTATATGTTAACTATTATATATTTAAAAGGAATAGCAAACTATACATAATAGATATGCAGTTTTGTATGCAATCGTCTTTTTTTTATTTTATTATGCTATGGAAATGCTTGTTTTATTCCCTAAATTAAGAATAAAATAAATAAATAAAATTTTAAACACCCTGTTGTCTGTGTTATCTACCCCTTCTTGTGATTTCATCAAATGGTGGGGTGGGACAGGAATCAATTGATCAAGAATGTCTTGACCAATTCCTATCCATCCCAGCAGAGCATATAAATGTTAGCAAATCCAACTCAAAACTGGGAAAAATTCAAATGAAGGCGCCACCCAACAAACCTTGTGTGAAGACCAATTTGGTTAATTTCAGGTAATCTCATGACTCGTAAACCACTGAGTGATGATTTTTTTTTGCCATATTCATAAATCTATTTGATAAGGAACCAGAGAAGTAGCAGTATTAATGGTGGTAAATGTATTTTGATGACACCACAGATCTTTTGGATAACTGAAGTGAGCAGCTAGCCAAGGTGAATACCCCTGCTTTGTTTTTCTTAGTTTGGTGAATGATTTTGTTGATATGATCAAAGTAATCTCTTCAGTTCTCTAGAATTGTCAGGTCCTAGGTGATCTGTACCATTGAAATCATACCAACCTGATTGTGTACCTGAGCAGTTTTAAAGGTAAGATCTACTACAGGCCCAATTGTAAAAACTAGATAGGAAGTAGGGGGGAGGGGGAGGGATTCTTTGAACTTATTTCCCCTCAATAAACATTCACATTAACTCTAGGATGGGTTGACCGTGAGGTGGGGTGGTAATTGGGAGGAAATACTGTAGTGGGGATGTTTCTTGTGATTTGGGGTTGGAGGGAGTCAGCAACAGTGAGAGCTTGGCTTAGAAGTCAGTAAAATTCCATCTAAAAAAAATTGCTTCCTTACTTCCTCACACACACATACCACATTTTGAGGTAAATTTATTAGAATGCAAGATAGGAAATTTATTTCCATTTCCTGTTTCTTCACTTTAGAATAAAGTAACAAGTTTTAGCCATGCAAAACAACATCATTCTAAAGCAGGGGTTCTTAACCTGGGGTATGTGAATTTGCTTTTAAATATATATATACACACACACACACATATATATACACACACAAGTATATGTATATGTATGTGTATGTGTATGTGTATATGTATGTGTGTGTGTACTGTATGTATATGTATATATACACATTTGTACATGTGTGTGTTGATGACTATATTTCAATATAATTGGTTTCATTTGTAAACCTATGTATTTATTTTATTCATTTAAAATATTATTCTGAGAAGGGAATGTCAAAGAGGTCTAGAACACAAAGAAGGTAGAGAACTTCTGCTATGAAATAACTTATCTGTGTTGATGTTATGCTGCTCTTCGGAATGATGTGTATGCTATTGACCTCATCTCAAAGGGTAACTGTTTGGAGAGGTTAAATTCTGATTCTGGTCATTTATGAAAAATGGATAGACAATGTTGTCTTGGTAAGCGCCTTTGGAGGTAAGATTCAGGCTCAGAGGTCAATTAATACCCTTCCATTAAACAACAACAACACAGCTTCCTGTTTTGCTCTGTGGTATCTTTTATCACATTTGACTCATTGACTGCACTATTTTTGTTATACTTTTTTTTTCCATCAGCAAAATCACTGCACCTGAACAAGAACCAATTTTTTGTTCAGGTTTTTCTCACAGAATCAAGTGACATACAAGGATTAATTGTTTGCTTTCAACCCCAACATTTTCCCTTCACGTGTCTATTTTTGAGACGAATTTTATTTTAGGATGTCCTGACTTGGATGATACTAAATTGGAAAGCCTGGTGCAAATTTTATAGAACCCCATTTCCTTCTATAAAGGATGTTCCCCACCAATCTGTCATTTACAGGGCAGAAAAAGGTCAGAGGGTGAGGAAGCAAGGACAGGTGGTCTGTGTGAGAAGGTTAGAACCTGACAAACATTTTTGTTTGTTTGTTTATTTTTAGATAAATAAATGACTGATTTGGGGGGGGGCGGATAACAAATGGGTTTTTTATTTCATACTAAACTAAATTGTCTTATAAAAATAAGTGTTCGATAAATGTTTGATACATGAGTGAATGAATGAATTTAGAATCAAATGAAATTGCCATTTTTTTTTAGTCATACAGCTCCTCCCTCCTCTATTTGCAGAGGGTGTGGATTATTTCTTATACTATCAGATATGATTGTTGTATTAAGTGGTTTTGCTGAATTATTTTTTTCTCTTTCTTTTTCAACCTTTGTTGACTCACTGGATTGGGGATTCAATGTAATCAGAAACAAATGCTATGTAAAAACAAAATATGTTCATTTTTTAAATGAATGCCAAGTTGCAGTTTTAACCCTCCAAAAGTTAACATCTCTTATTAATAAACAGCTCATCATCCCTGAAAGCCAAACACATCCATGCAGCCTACCTTTCCAGATCCTTCAAGCCGTTAATGAATTGTTGATCTCATCTACATTAGTACTTCTACTAGTACAGATTACTCCTCCAGAGCTTCTTATTCTGTGAAATTCTTGTCCAAGTCTTTCCATAAATCCACCACAGAAAATACAGAGGTAAGTGATAAAGTGTTGTTGTTGAGTTGTTTCAGTTGTGTATGATTCTCAGTAAAGATAGTGAAGTGGTTTGTCATTTCCTTTTCCAGCTTAATTTATAGATGAAGAAACTGAGGCAAACAGGATGAAGTAACTTGCCCAGGGTCACATAGCTAATAAGTGTCTGAGGCTAGATTTGAACTCAGGAAGATGAGTCTTCCTGACTCTAGTCCCAGCACTCTATCTACTGTGCTACCTAGCTGCCCTTACTATGTGCCTAGCACTAGGCTAAAAAATCAATATGACAGAACTCTCTTCCTTAAAAACGCCCCCAGGTTCAGTGTATATTTCAAGTCAGCCTCCCTCTACTCAAATACATAGCTCACCAGCCCCAATATCCTAGATAAGTAGAAGCAACTAAATTCATTACATAAACACAAAGGAAATTAAATTATAAGAGAAATCTCATCCCCTCTACACATAGTACCTAGATTCCCATACACCCAACAGAGGCGGGAATAAGCATGGTCAGGGACATGAATGAGAGTTAGGACACATGCAAAAAAAATGTGTGCAGCTAGGGAACCTAGATACAAAGGACAAACATGGGACAGAGTACATGCATAAGGAGCACATGTAGTCAGAGCGTCTCATATTCCTTTTACAGAATCTTAGCCAGAACTCTTCTCTGTTACCACTTGGGCTTCCTGCTGTAGATGCTTTGATATTATATGTTACAGGCTGCTTTTGAAATACTTACTGGATATTTTCTCTACTGTCTTGCCATCTGATTATCCTCCATTATTGGGATGCTCTTGCCAGTTCTTCTGCTGGTCTTCAGCTGCTTTATACCACAAAGACTAGAACAACATCCCCCTTTATTCTGACATGCACTAATTGTCTTCAAGCCCCACAAGCTAGTGAATATATTAACAAGTATTTAATCACTAAGGAACTCTTAGGTACTGAGACAAATTCCATTCCCCCTAAAGAGCTTCCTTCTCTTATTAGACCTGAAATGGTTAAAAAAAAAAAAACCACCTTACTTTTAATAAGAATAAATATCTTAGGGCAGCTAGGTAGCGCAGTGGATAGAGCACCGGCCCTGGAGTCAGGAGTACCTGAATTCAAATCCGGCCTCAGACACTTAACACTTACTAGCTGTGTGACCCTGGGCAAGTCACTTAACCCCAATTGCCTCACTAAAAAATAAATAAATTTTAAAATATATATATATATTGTTCATGGATCCCAAAAGAGCCAAATTAAGGGAAAGAATGAAAACATTTAGTGGGTTAACAATCTATTGGAATAAATCAACTCTTGAAGCTACTTCCATACATTTTTTTTCAGTGTTAAGAACAGCTATATGTATGAAAAAATAATTGTAGCCTATGCCTGCTAAATGAAATAGTAGCTAATGGGGCAAAACTGGAAGGTGAATGAGTAATTTTAAAAGATTACATGATAGTATTGACCATCCTTTAGGTTTTCCTTGGGTCATCCTAATTAAGAAGGTGGAGGTGTTGTTGAGTTTGCTTTCCTCTTACCCCCAGTTTGTCTGGGATGACACTCCTCTGGCTGGATTTCTGGTCCTTTGTTAATTAGCCAAGCCATCTAAGAGTAATCTCCCTGAGGATTTCCCTCTGGACTCCACCAGTGCCTGAGCTTTCATAGGCTCCACTAGTCTCTCAATCTACATACCTGCAGAGAGAGGCTCAGCAGGGTTGGGTTGGCTAAATAAAGATGTGCTTAGGATTACAGACTAAAGATGCCTACTAGGGCCTAGGCAAGGATAAACAAGGATGGTGTGTGGCCAACCTCTTTCCACTGCATGATGATAATTTATCATAGAGCACAGTGAGTCTATGGTCAAAGGAAAATAATTGACTTTGAATGGGTGGCTGTGTTATGTGCATTCAGTCTAATGCATATGAAATTATTTCATCCAAAACTGTCATTTCACTCACTTGAAGAAATCCGAGAGAGACTTTTAAAACTGAGTTGTCCTCAAAAACCCAACGGCAATTTGCTATCACATTCACAAGTCTCCAAATGATGAGTTTGGGTGACTAGAAATCGTGCACTTCGTAAGTGCAACTGCTATGCTAACTGTACCTTCAGGGAAAGTATCAAATTTGTGAAGCTCTTTAAAATCTTGGGTATACAGCAGTTCTCTAGTATAGAAAATTAGAATAATGCACAGGTCACCAGAAAAGTAATTTCTCAGGATTTAAAATATAAAAACTAAATTGGGTGGAGATATTTCTATCTCATTTCATTAAAGAAATCTTTGCCTTTATTCCCAGTTGAGCTGCCTTCCGATCCCACCTTTTATGGATTATTTTCATTGCTTCCTACAGTAGATATACATGACTCTTTTGTTAAGTGTTCTGAATGTGCTTCTGCCTTCATAATCCTGGAAAATGTTTCAATTATCTGGTTTTCCTGGAGAGGGGTTGCCTCATAGTTATAAATAAACATCCCATGAGGAAACATCCTCTAAAAAGTGACTCCAATTAGGGAGGGCTGAGCATCTTCCCCTTCCCTTGCACTTTTGGGAATCATCTAGTTTGTTTGGTGTGAGGATTTGCTAACCACTGCAAAGTACTTATAGAAACTGACAGTTAAAAACCCATCCTTATGGATTAAATGATGAGAAAATGTTAAAGTCAACAATTTTGGAGCTATTAGTTGTGAAAACACAATGACAGGGTCTGGGGGATAGCTAATATTATTTGCTTCCAGGTTCTCAGCAATTATAGGGGATCCTCTTTCTTTGCCCTAAGGTGCAAGGATTTCTCATCAGTGTGTGTACTTTAAGGATCAATTTTCCTGGCAGTCCAATTACCTGGATAAACTAACAAAATCTGCCCCCCAGCAATGCATAGAAAGCTACTAGGATTTTTAAAAAATTCTTTCAAAGCATTTTTTTTGTTCCAAGGTTGTTTCTCTACTTGTATTCACAAGCCGAACATAATTTTTTTTTGTACTCTACGTAAACACGTATGGATCATCAACCCTTTGCTGAGCATCATCTTCTAAAATGACATATTTTCATAAATCTGATTCAAGTGGAAGGGTTTGAGAGGCAGCCAACTTGGCAAAGAGTAGCAGACTTCAACTCTGAAAAATCTGCATTCAAATCCTGCCTTGTACACTTGCCAGCTGTGTGATTCTGGGCAAGTAGCACAGCCTCCTTTGGCCCCACTTTTCTGATCTGTAAAATGGGGGTGATAAAAATAGCACCTACCACACATGGGGTCGTTTTGAGGTTCAAATAAAAAAATGTAGGTATGTGAAATGAATAAGCATTTTTATAAAGCCTTCTATGTGCCAGGCATTGTGATAAGCACTTTTTTGATCCTCTCAACAACCCTGGAAGGTAAATGCTATTATTATCCCCATTTTACAGTTGAAGAAATGGAGACAGACAGGGTAAGTGATTTGCCCAAGGTCACATAGCTGTGTTTGAGGCCAGATTTGAACTCATGTTTTCCTGACTCCAGGTCCAGCACTCTATCCTTTACTGATAGCTAACTGTAAGTAGGTTAATTATTCAGTGTTTCTCGAACATTTTTCCACTCATAACACAATACTATTCTTTAGCTGGGGAGTCAGGAGACTCCAGAATGTGATTAGAAGTTTAAGTTCAATTCAATTAGATAAACATTTATTAAATTCCTCCTAGTACCAGGCACTGTATTAAGTGCTAGAGATACAAATAAGAAAAAAACTGTCCCTGCCCTCAAAGAGTTTACAATTTTATAGGGGAGGACAACACATAAAAGGAAGCTGATGGTGGGAGGGCTGTGGGTTGTGGTGGGGATGGGGGGGGGCACCAGAAGAATAAGCTGCAGTTCTATAGAGTCAAAATCAAGCAGAGCTACTAATCTAAAATGGAAAGGTACCTGAAAAATTCTGATCTGAACCCTCTATAAAGGAAGGCTTCGGGAGGATTTTATTGTTCTACCTTCCAGCCTTCCAATCAGAGGAAAGAGGCAACTGAAGGAGTTGAGGTGTTGAGTAACAAAAACAAAGTCCACCGTCATAGTGATAGAGATTTCAGGCTGCCAGCTTATCCTAGGTGAAGTACAATGTTCCAATGTTTAATGGAGTTGAAAGGAAGCAGAACTGTTCATGGACAACAGAGTGTTACCTGGGCAATTACAAACAATTACATATTTAAGTCCCATACGATTCCCAACATACCTTAGAAAAGAAACACAAGTGAACCCAAGCAAATTTTTTGAGAACCAGTGGGTATTGAGTCAGCTATAATTATACAAATTATGCTTTTAGTGAACCTAGAAATGAAAAGTAAAGTACTGAGTAAAATGACTGTACTACTGGATGTCCGGATCACCCACCACTATATTAATCAGGAAGCGCACGGGTGACATGACACCCCTGTCCAGATGATTTCTGGGATCCTGGGGACCTACTCTACTACATAATGGCCCTTGAGAGACAGAACTAATCTTTGGTCCTCACAAACTGAAATGGATCCAAATCACTTAAGACTTTTCTAGGGCAGATCCTTCTGTTTCTATCAAGTTGGCCCCAAATGACATACACTGAACTGGACCTTGGGGTTAACTCCTTAATAGACTCAAATACAAACCAACTTCTTGAGAGCTGTTGGGACTAGGTGTGAAGGAGTAAAGGAGTAGCCCAAAAGGGGCCAGCTTAGATTCCTCCAGTTCTGATGTGTGTAGTTGTAGATTGTCCAGAGCCAGGACAGCCTCCACCAGTAAAAAAGACAAAATTCTATTCATCAAAATCATTACATGAAGTCTTCCTGACTATAGGACTTCTGCTTTGGAGGTTAGATGATCTGTGTTCAAATCTTAACTTTGGCAATTAACTGCAGTGTGACCATAGAAATTATACCATGTTTAGGTTTCTGTTTACTCAGTAAAATGGGACATGGGGCAGCTAGATGGCACAGTGGATAGAGCACTAGCTCTTGAGTCAAGAGGGCCTGAGTTCAAATCTCACCTCAGACACTTCCCTAGCTTGTGACCTTGGGGCATGTCACTTATATACCTTGCCACTGGATCCAGATGTCACTGGAGGAGAGAGTTGGAACTGGTGACCTTGCACAGCCCTCCCTCATTTAAATCCAATTCAGTACAAGTCATAACATCACCTCAATGTCATGGTCCTCTTCAAGAATGAAGGACCAAAAAAAAAATGACAAAATGGAGCTAAAACACTTATGTAACCTACCTCAGAGTTGGTAGACTCAAATGAGATGTGGGCAAAGTGCTACAGAAGTCTGAATTACCATATAAGTGTTAGTTATATTATTAGAATATATAGCCAAAGGGGGCAGCTAGGTGGCGCAGTGGATAAAGCACCAGCCCTGGATTCAGGAGGACTTGAGTTCAAATGTAGCCTCAGACACTTGACACTTACTAGCTGTGTGATCCTAAGCAAGTCACTTAACCCTCATTGCCCTGCAAAAAAACAAACAAACAAGAATATATAGCCAAGCAGATGCATTGAGATCCACATAGAAAGCTCTCTATCTATATACACATTTGTTTCAGGCTATAGAGAAAAAGTACCAGTATTTTTTCAGTCACATAACAAACCTTTTTTGTTCATATATGTTGGGATTTCAAGTCCATAGGCAAGAATACATCAATACATCGATAGCTCAAGGGCCTGAAATTTCAAAAGTCTAAAAAGTCTTGGTTTGACGACTCCCTCTACCCATATAAACAGCAGCCTGGTTTATAATTTATTGTTTTAGAGAGTTTTCTGGTATACAGAGAGCTTACAGGGAAAAAAAAGAAAAATAATATTATCTATAGAATCACCAAAAGTTAGAAAAATTACCCATCGCCATCTCCAACTCCAATTTTTAAGTTGTCTTAACTCTTAAAAGAGTGGCCTAATTTGATTTGAATTCTATCACAATTTCAGAAACTATTTTGTATGGAAATCATAATAGTTCCCTTCTCTATAGCACTTTGAGATTTACAAAGCACTTTCTTCAAAACAACCCTTTGACATAGGTCACACGAGTATAAGGGAAGGGATTAAGTAATTTTGTAATTTGTATTTTCTTTTTTGAAAAAATCAACAAGTATTTGTTGATAAGCTTTCCTTCTAAGTCACTGAAAAAACACTGAACAAGTGCCAAGCATGGATCCTTGAAGAACTATCTTTGTCATCATTTTGGATATGTTTCTTCTCCCATCTCTGTCTTATTTAGTCTGAGATGGTCAGTGTCATTTTTGAACTGTTGTCAATCAGGTACGAGGATTTGATTTTGTTAGGGTTCCATTAGAATTTTGTATTATGCAGCAACTGAGACTTCAACATTCCTATTTTTATGTTTATGGAACAAACTCTTTTTTATTCATCTTTTTTTCCTATTCTCATTACCACCAGTCATCACCTTCCTCCTGACTATTGCAGTAGTAGCTTTTTTAAAATTTATTTTATTTATTTTTTTTTTGCAGGGCAATGGGGGTTAAATGACTTTCCCAGGGTCACACTGCTAGTGTTAAGTGTCTAAGGCCAGATTTGAACTCAGGTACTCCTGAATCCAGGGCCGGTGCTTTATCCACTGTGCCACCCAGCTGCCCCCAGTTGTTGCTTTTTGAAACATAAATTTTATTGGGGTACCTAGCTATTGCAGTGCATAGAGCATTGTCCCTGAAGTCAGGAGTTCAAATCCAATGTCAGGTATTTACTAGCTATGTGACCCTGGGAAAATGACAATGCTGATTATCTCCAAAAAAAGTAAATTTTATTGCTCTCTTTTATGATTGTTTCACCTAAATTTCCCCTCACCTCTCACAGGGAACCACTCTATACAACAAAGAATATTTTCAAAAGAAAAAAAGAGAAAAAATGAGGAAGGAAAAAAAAAACAATTTATTAAGCATCTGTTATGTTCCAGGAAATATGCCAAACCCTTTATAAATATCTCATTTGATCCCCATAACAACCCTGAAAGTTAAGTGCTATTATTATCCTCATTTTCACAGGGAAACTGAGGTAGACTGAGGTCAAGATTACCCAGCTTGTCAGGCTCTGAGGTTGAATTTGAACTCGTGTTTTCTTGACTTCAGGTCCAGCACTCTATCACCATACCACCTACCTGCCTAAACCAATCAACATGTTGAAAAAAAATCTGAAAATATATGAAATGCTCCACACTTGTGTACCTCCTAGTCCCTCTATTTTTATTTTCTAAAATCAGACTCAGAAGTTTTAACTATTTGGGCTTTATATGTTCCAAAGCTTCAAGTCCCCAGATTGTATTTGTTCAATTATAATATAATTTTATCACTTTCCTTAGGAACTAAAAACATTTTCATATTAATAATTACTATTCTCATCAGTATATTACCAAGTGACATATACTTTAAGGTTTTCAAAGTAGCTTTACTTACTACCTTAGCTCATTTCAACTTTACAACCCCATGAGATAAGTATTATAAATATTATTATTCACATTTTAGAAATGAGGAAATTGAGTTTCAGAGGGGCCAAGTGCCTAAACACCGTCAGAGATGATATTTGAACCCAAGATCTTCCTGAGTCTATCTCCTATACTTGATCCACTGTCACATTGCTCTCATAAAGAGTGGTTAAATCATTTATCAAAAGTCATTCAGAGAATCAGATTCAGCTTTGACATTGGAAAAGACCTCATGATATTTCTCATACACTTTTACTTGCACTAGCTTCCCATCTCTCCACTTTTATAAACCCTACCCAACCATCTTTCACTAATCCTACCTTTAGTATTTCACTCTACAAAGATGTCTCCTTCCCTCTGAATTTAGAGTCCTCATTATCCAGCTATTTGAAATGTAATCAACCACAGTTCGCTTTGTGACACCTCTTGTTACTTTATTGTGTATCTATAAAAACACATATATGTATGCACCTATACATGTGTATATATAACATAAGCATATGCACATATAAGCATAGGCATAGGTATAGGCATAGTTATAGGTATAGGTATAGTATAGGTATAGGTACAGGTGCAGGTATAGGTACAGGTGTAGGTACAAGATATTAGAAAGGTCTTACTGAAGTATAAGCTTTAATAAGCTTAAAACTGCAACAAGACTTTTGGGACACCCTGTACATGTGTAACATGAAGTTCAAAACTATTTGCCTAAGGCTCTTTGCCTTGGTGGGGATTTTTAACTCAATGTTCCTCCAATGAAGAGAGGAATTATAGAATTTGAGAGAAAAGAAAACTTAGTCTTCTGGCTACTGGCTTCAAGAGATAGGAGACATGTAGTTCCAGACCATGTCTTCTTCTTCCCAGAGTGTTTCTCTCCTTTCAGAGAAGCCACTCTATACAACAAAGAAAATATATCCTTTTCAGGATTCCCTGAAGAAAATCAAATTCCACCAATTAGGAGAGACTAATATAATTGGGATTTGAGCTCTAGGTTATATAGAGAGAGACGTAGAGATAGAGATATCATTGTTGATATGAATATTGATATAGGTTTAGGTAAAGGTATCAATATGTATGTATATACTATTTCCCTAATCAACCAATCAACAGATATATTAAACACTTGCTATGTGCAAGGCACTGTGCTGGGCATACAAAGGAGTAACAGTCCTTGCTGTAAAGAAGGATATGTTATGTAAGGAGAGCCAACATGTGCATTAAAAAGCATATAAGAATAAATTCAAAGTAAATTTGGTGTGCAAGGGAATAAGGAAAGGCAGAACTTAAGCAGAATTTTGAAGGAGACAAGGAATTAAGAAATGGAAGGAAGCATTGTAGTCTGAGCAACTACAGGTCATCCTTTGTATACTACAGAAACTAGTAGAAGGCTCTTCTATCCTATGAGATAGATAGAGCAAGTATTATTATTCCTATTTTATAGATGAAGAAATTGTGCTCCCTTGGGCAAGTTAATTAAGCTTTTCATTGAACCTCAGCTTTCTCATCTATAAAATGGGAAGATAGAGGAGGAGAAGGAGGAAGAGAAGGAGAAGAGGAAGATGCAGAAGACTAAGATGACAAAAAAGAGGACAAAAATGAAGACAAAGATGAAGAAAGCGATGGTGGTGGTGATAACATTTATATTGTATGTTAAAGTGTGCAAAGTGCTTGTAAAGCACTCATTTGATCCTCACAACAACCCTGAGAGGTAGGTGCTATCATTATCCCCATTTTACAGGTGAGGAAACTGAGGCAGTTATAAGTTAAATGAGTTGTCAATAAATAAATAGCTATTAAGTGTCTGAGGCACAATTTGAACACAGGTCTTCCTGGTTCCAAGTCCAACACTTTATCCACTGCACCATCTAGCATTACCTACCTCACTGGATTATTACAAAGAACAAATTAAGTATTAGGTGCACAATAAAGTTTTCAGCATCCATAAAGTACTATTGAAATGTGAATTATCTCTTGTTTTTTGTTAACTGGAAAAGCAGCATGATGAAGTAGATAGAAAGTCAGACTCAGAGTTAGGAAGACCTGTGTTTGTCTGATGTGTACCAAATACTGCCTGCATGATCCTGGGTTAGTCACAGCTTTTCAGTGCTCCAAGCAGCTCTGTAAGATTCTCAGTGGCAGAACAGTTGTGCTCTACATTGGTAGAAAATGTTTTCCCACTATTTCTGTATATCAATGAAATCACACCTGCCCCCCACGAAGAAAATTTTTGAAAGAATAAAGTATTCCACTGAAACTCTATAACCTAAGTATCTTTTTTGAATGACTAAATATTATATTTTGTAGATGATATTTTTAAAAAGCAAGTTTTAAATGCAATGCAATCTATTTTTTCCAGTTTTTCACTTTTATGACTCCTTTAAAATCTTTCCTTTCATTCTTTCATTCCCCACTTAATTCCATTGTAGCAATCAAATGCAGGAAATAAGCATCACCAGCTGTGTGCCAGGTTGGCCTGATCCTTCCCTTTCTTCTCACACATTTACCTTCAACAAGAGATGGATGAGAGGAAGAATGGGGCAGGACAGTGGAACTGAGTTACAATTGTCTTTTCTCTATTGCTTTGATCCAGGAGCAATATGAATTACTAGGATGTCAAATGCAGTCAAATTTCCTTTTGCAGTCCCTTTGTCTAAAGACACTTGAAAGGCAGTAAGATAAACAAATTTGATTATTTGTGCAGTGTATTTAAAAACTTGCTCTGCAAGTCCTTAAAATCAATTTTCAACAGAAAGGTGTTTCTCCTTTTTCATGTCTTCTTGCATATATGTCAGGAAAACAATCTTAAAGTTCTACTAATCAACAGGCTCCATGAGATAGGACTTTCCTAGTTCAAAGGAATCTAATAATAGCACATACATAGGAATATAGTGCCTCGAGCAAAATAAACAAACACTTCTCTCTGATGAGAGATCGGATGAAAATGGTTTATGTCAGATCTTTCCCAGAATTCCATTGTTGTCTCTCCAAACAGATTTTAAGAAACCCCACCATAACAGGGATTGAGAGCTTTTCTGAAACGTGTTTCCTTTAAAAACATAGGAAAACAGGAATTTTTGCCCCAGGAGGTCAAGGTCAGCAATCTAGTAGAAAAAGGTCCTTTTAAACTTCCTTTCTAAGGAATGCATCATGATATCTGGAGGAATCTGTTACAATTAAAATCAGGATTGTACATGATTAATTTCACTCACACGTGATAAGATAATATTCACTGCTCTTTTGGAGAATTATAAAATGCAAATAATATTCATACTTTTTATTCAAACCTATTATTTTATTTATAGAACACTTTGTATAGAAACATATTCCAATGATGATGCCTGGGACTTATTATCTTGGAGATTTACTTGGGGCACTGAGAGGTTGTGATTTGCCAATGGTCACACAGCCTCCTCTCTACACTATAGAAAACTGCCCTTTTTATAAATAATGCACATTTGTTCAGGGCAGGGACCATTTCTTTAACTATTTTATAGTCACCTTAGAGTTGAGTCTTCTTCCTAGTAAACAACTATAAATGTGTTCTGAGTTAAGGACTGAACTTATTTTTTCCCAATACTGTTTTTACCTACATGGCACCCCCATAACTCCTCAGATTGCAATCAATCCATGCCTTCTTTTTCAATGAAATTCTTGTATGTCCTTTCCCATAAACCCAGAAACAATAAAAAAAGGCTTACTTTTCAGCACTTTAAAGTTTACAAAGCACATGCTACCTCATTCGAGTGTCCCAATAACCTGGGAAGTAGTTTTCCTTTTCTTTTTCTTTCTTTTTTTTTTTAACTTTTTTTTTTAAACTATGACTTTATTGGCAAAGGGAGATCCCGTTGAGATTTTCTTTCTCTACCTATGCTGAACAGCGCCTTTTCGACAACCTCTAGTCTTAGAGACTTGCCTGGGGCACAAAGTGACTGAGTGACTGGGTTCCCATATCAAGGGTATGTCAGAGGGTGGATTTGAACCTAACTCTCCCTGTCTCACAGGCCAAAGCTCAATCCACTATTCCACATTGCCTACAAAAAGTAGTAGAGACCTTCCCTCCTGTTCATCTGCTGTCCTTCACTTTCACGAAACGGCCCATCTCTTTTCCCAATAACACATTTAAATCATCATTGCTAATATGCTGGAGCATTCTTATGCCCACCATGCCTGACAGGTATTTCTCCATTGCTCTTTAAGTCACTCACAATTTAATTCTTCAGCATTTTTGTTTGATCCATGATCCTCAATCACATAACATCGCCAAAAAAATACTGATGTTAAAGGGATGGTTTTTAGTGTCACAGAAGCAGCTTGGATTCATTAAAAGCATTACACAATCTTCTAAATGTAGCATCAACCCATGAAGAAATAGGCATTTTCAAAAATGAAGAACAAAATTTCAAAACAACATTTGTAGTTTCATCCACCAATACAGAACAATTGCCTTCTTACGATATAGTTCCATGAGTTTCTCTGACCCAAAAACATTTATCATCCAGCGACCAATCTTCTAATAATTAGTCCCTTTGAGTTGAGCCAGAGTGGTCCTCCAATGACAGATAGAAGTTCGTTACTAAAGCCCTTCCCTTTTGACAAGGGTTGCCCAAGCTTGTATTTGTGTAGCCTTTGAGAAGCCAGGGTTCTAGGCTATCTGATATACAAAAGTAGAACTGAAGTGGAAAAGGACAACAATCGGAGATGTAGGGGAGTGAAACATCACCCTGAATCTCCAAAAGACTCCAAAAGATTGATTTCAAGATAGGTTTTCCACCCACTAGAAATTTACCATCACTGAAACTCTCATATACTACTGTCTAAGCTTTATAAAATTTTCAATCCAAGCATTCACAGAGATTTCAAACGTATTATTTTACTTTGACTTTACAGAATACCAAAATGAATTCCTTTTCAGATAAGAAAACATATTATTTATATAAGGTCATACAAAAAGTCAGAGACTGAACCACATGTACCTAAAAGCTGCCTCTTGACTTTTTAAGCCAGTGCTCTTTTTGACCCTACTGTCACCCTTTTGCAGCAGTAAAGCAGTAATTATCCATTATATTTGAATAAAGGGTCATTATAGCTCTTTGGAGGAGGGTTACTTTAGATACTGTCATTCTATCATTTTAGCTGTGTTGTCACCAGTATCTTGGCTTTCTTCTCATCAGTTTAACTTCTGATAAGGAATGCCAAATGGAAAAAAGAAAAGAGAGCATACAGGAGAAGACAGAGAATCTGTTAGATTCCCAGGTTTTATTTTCTGGGTTTTTTTTTCCCCAGATCTGAAGGTGCCCATGTTTTCAGCTGACACTGTTGGACTTCCTGCCCACAAGCAGAGTGTTCAAGGAAAACGTCTGAAGCTCATTTCCTTTTACTTTCAACTGAATCATGAGAACTCATAAAGATTTCTGATTCTGCACCAGAAAATGAGAATTCCTGGATATTGTGGCAATTCTAAATTAGGAAATATGAAGAGCCAAACAACAGCAGAGCATTTTGTTTATATGAGATACCATAATATTGCTATTCATTACTTGGCCTAAAAACAAAGTTGGCACCTTTCCAGACAATACATAAACCCATCTGATGGAAGGAAACTTTTAGAGACTAAAAAAATAACATTTTTGTAAGAATTGCCTCATGGACTGCTCAACTTCAAAATGGAAATCATAACATTTGCCACTAGCTGTGGAAATCATGCTGCTACCCTTGGGGGAGAAGAAATTATTACATATAATTATTAATTTTTAAAACACTAAAATGTTTCCAATTTTAAGGTTTATTTTCATTTAGCAAATTCAGCTGGATCCAACAATTTTATTTTTAAATGGTAGAAACATTTAGAAAAAGCAAAAAAAGAGTCAAGTACTCCTTTACAATTTATCTATTACAGACTATCTAAGCCAAAGGTGCTTATCCTTTTGTATGTCTTGGACCCCTCTGTAAAGCTGGTGAAGTCTATGTACTTTTTCTCAGAATAATATTTTTTAAATGCATAAAATAAAATTCATAGTCTTACAAAGGAAACTGATTTTATTGAAATACAGTTATGGGGCAGCTAGGTGGCGCAGTGGATAAAGCACTGGCCCTGGATTCAGGAGGACCTGAGTTCAAATTTGACCTCAGACACTTGACACTTACTAGCTGTGTGACCCTGGGCAAATCACTTAACCCTCATTGCCCCACAAAAAAAAGAAAGAAATACTAAAGAAATATTAAAACCTTTTTAAAACATGTTTGTAGACCTCAGGTTAAGAATCCCTGATTTAAATAATATTTTCTCTAAATCTCACAAATGTTTAACTCTTCACAATAGCTGCTGTACCCAAGTCCTTAGAAGATTTTAGCCAAAAGGTCATAATGGAATAGATGCCATGTTTGGTGGTCTGCTCCAAGTATTCCAATAAAATTGCAGTTATGCTCCCCACCCTGCTCTCTTGGAGGGAAATACATCCCTGGGGCCTTATGATTTCACAGCCATCTCCGGTCTTGGCACAGTTTCCGAGGCAGGCCTAGGGCCAAGCACAGCAGGTAGCCTTACAGGAAACTCTGCACTCTATAAGGGCCCATGTTTCCTCTCTCATCCCAGACTCAGAATTCCCACTGGGGTTAATAGAAGTTTGAGTCTCAAGGAAACGCAGAATGAACCTTTAGCGTATCATTGTTCTCAACATTAGGTGGCTTTTCTTTAACAGCCATGCAAATTAATACAGGCCCTCATGCCCCAGGTCTATTAGAAAAAGGCCAGCTGACTTAAGTGGAAGGGGCCCTCTGTTTTCACTCTGGGGTCTGGTACACATTGCTTAGACTTTCTAAAGAATACAGGTTTGGCAGAATTTGTTTTCTATGTTGTTTTGCTACAAAAACACCTAGGTCTTCTTAGCCCAGAATATATATTCCAAGAGGAATGGAGAGAAGAAGTAACTTTCCTTTGGATAGGAAAGAAGTGACAAATAAATTCAACTCAACAAGCATCTATTAAACAGCTACTATACACCACGCTACTCCTTGCATCCAGGGAGCTTATGTTCTACTGGTAGATCTGACATCTAAACAGAAAAGTAAATAAAAGTTATAAATGCCAGACCATTTGAGGACTGTGGAAAGACTCATAACTGAGCAAATCATAGAAGTCCATTTCTTGATTTAACAAGAAATTCCTATTTGAAAAAGTCCCTGGAAGATGAAGTTCAGGAAAGTTGCTATCTGTGCTTTGTGAGATTATTATGATCAGGGGCCCCCTGCTGAGTGAACATGAGACCACTCTCAACCAATCAGTTTGAAATGGTATGTAAGGGAGATGGTTTGATCAGTTGCTTTTGTGAGTTGGTGGTTGGAACCTTGTGAGAGGTGGCACTCTGATTTTCACTCTAGGGTAGTTAAGGTTTTCCTACTCTTTCAGAGATACTTGTTCTCTCTTTGTTAACCTCTAATATATTTTAATAAATGTTTAATATCTAAACTATTAAACTGTTGTCTTAGCTACAAACATCTAGTTTAACCTACAGATAATGTCTTTCCTCTTAAAAAATTTAACTTGTATTGATTTTAGGTGTTTTTGTATAAACTTATTTGTGTACATATATTTTGAGGGATATTTATCTCCATCCTTCAATAGAATGGAAGCTCCTTGAAAGCAGGGAACATTTCACATTTGTCTTTGTATCACCAGAGCCTACCATGGTACCTAGTACACCATAAGAGCTTAATAAATGCTTGTTGATTGATTGCTATTCCAATCTCATTACCACTGTCATAACCATCTCATAACCAAAATACCCATTCCTTTTATCCAAACCCCCTTCTCCTCTATAATCACAGAATCTGAGCACAAGAAAGGAGTTTAGATTACTCAGTCCAACAGGCCTTTTAAAAAAATTATATCAAGACCTGCACAAATTAGATCACAGAAAAAATCAGTGACAAATCCAAAATCAGAGTCTAGTATCCTTTACACTATAACACATTGCTCCTTCAAGAGGGGAGAAAAATAGCTTTGGTAAGTTGGCATGGAGTAAATGGGGATTCCATGAACAATTAATTTAGAAGGCACATAAGTTTTCAGAACATCTCTTTAATTTGCTAAAGACAAAGAAAAGTAAAATTAGGAATATCTTCTCCATTTACTCATTCTCACTTTAAAAGCAATATCCTGCCATATTGTATGATTATATTTGATTTCATTATGTTTGCTATATCAAATAGTATAGTTAAAGCAAAGCTGTTTAAAGCCAGATGGATTTTGAAAGCATTCATGCTTAAAAGGAATCTAGCTCTTACCAGGAACACAGAGGGATGGCACAGAGTTTGCCTGTCTTCTCACCTGTTTCCTTCTTGGCATGCAGAAGCAAGGGCTGACATAGTTTCCTATCATCCATCAGCAACAGAACTTTATTGCCACTTTTCCCCTTGGCAGGTTGTCTCCATCCCACTGCCTCATCTGGAGAGACTGGTACATTGGTGTGAGACAGGAAACCTGAACTCTAGTCCAGTCCTATTACAGACTTGCTATGTGGACACAATATATATCCTCAAAAGTTGAAGGCCTGCCATGTGGGAAAAGGACCAGACTTATTCTTTGTGGTTCCAGAAAGCAGAATGAAGACAGTGAAGGTTATAGGCAGCTCAGTAGAAGTCAGCACTTTCCACTGTAATTGTTTTGCAAGCATTTCTTCTTTCACAACAGGACTAATATGGAAATGTGTTTTAATGATTGTACATATAGAACCTATATCAAATAGTTTCCCATCTTAGGGAGGGGTAAGGGGATGGGAGGGAGACAATTTGGAACTCAAAATTTTATAAAAAATGTAAGCATTATCTTTACATGTAATTGGAAAAATCAAATATTATTTTAAAAAAGAAGTGAGCAGGGGGCAGCTAGGTGGCGCAGTGGATAGAGCACCGGCCCTGGAATCTGGAGTACCTGAGTTCAAATCCGGCCTCAGACACTTAACACTTACTAGCTGTGTGACCCTGGGCAAGTCACTTAACCCCCATTGCCCTGCCAAAAAAAAAAAAGAAGTGAGCACTTTCTGATTGTTGGAAATGTCCAAAAATGTGATGTCTTGTCCTGAAAAGTAGAAACATAGATTCGAAGCTAAAAGTGATTTTTTTTGTGGGGCAGTGGGGGTTAAGTGACTTACCCAGGGTCACACAGCTAGTAAGCATCAAGTGTCTGAGGCCGGATTTGAACTCAAGTACTCCTGAATCCAGGGCCGGTGCTTTAACCACTACGCCACCTAGCTGCCCCGCTAAAAGTGATTTTTAGAGATGATCCAGACCAGAGGATCTTAAATTTATTTTATGTCATAAGTCCCTTTGACACCCCTTGTCTGGTGAAGTCCGTGAACCCTTTATCAAAATGATGTTTACATATGCATGAAACATATAGAGTTAAAAAGGAAACCAATTAGATTAAAATATAGTTATAATTTTTTAAAGTTCCATGGATCTCAAGTTAAGAACCCCTGATCTAGTCCAAACGCTCAGCCCCTAGTTTATATTTTGCAAGGCCCAGAGAAATGGTTGCCTAACATCCCAAAAAATAATTATATGGCAGAACCAAGATTGAAACCCAGATCCTCTTACTCTAGCTACAGCTCATGTTCTCTTCCACGTTGATAGAAGTAAAGTACAGGGAGCAGCTAGGTGGTGCAGTGGATAAAGCACTGGCCCTGGATTCAGGAGGACCTGAGTTCAAATCCGGCCTCAGACACTTGACACTTATTAGCTGTGTGACCCTGGGCAAGTCACTTAACCCCCATTGCCCTGAAAAAAAAGAAGTAAAGTGCAGAGAGTCTTAGAGCCAGAAATTACTTGAGCAACCATCTGTCAGAGGTATTGGGGAAGGGACAGCTAAAGTGGATGGGAGATTGAACTTTGAGGAGCCTTCCAGCTCTCAGGACACATTGTTGAACATCTCAGTTTCCCTACCTCTAAGTAGGTAAAAGCAAAGATTAGCATTTCCTTCTTCATAGTTTGGAAAAATAAGGAAAGAAAGGTAATAAAGAATAAGTTCACAATAGCTTTTATTATGGTTATAAAACAGAAAAACTACCTGGTTTTAGACTTCTCATTCTTCATTGCATGATGCCATTGAAAAAGATGCTCTTCCCATATATTTGGGTCACAGTATTTCCATCCTGTGAATTCTTGTCCAGGGGCTTCCATAACTACTTCACAGAGGATCTACACAAAGGGGTATAGGCTTTCCACTGGGTCTTCCTTAATCTCATAGATACTAGTATAAGACTCAGGTTATCTGCCATTTAAAATTTGTCTCAAAAATAGTCATTATCTCCTTTTCTTTGGTGATTTCAAGAAAATTTCAAATATTGAGTAACTTAAAATATATTGCCATTTTTAAAAAAGAATAAGGGGGGTCAGCTAGGTGGCACAGTGGATAAAGCATCGGCCCTGGATTCAGGAAGACCTGAGTTCAAATCCGGCCTCAGACACTTGACACTTACTAGTTGTGTGACCCTGGGCAAGTCACTTAACCCTCACTGACCCACAAAAAAAAAAAAGAATAAGAGGATCTCAGGAAGGCAAAAGATTGAAAGAGAAGGGAAAGTTGAAGATAAATCAAGCAAAATCATAATAGCATTTTATTTAAATCTATTTGAACTTCTTTGGGTCTCAATCAACTGAAGGGATTGGACTAATCAATCTCTAAGGTTTTTCTAGCTCTAAATCCCATATCTGAAGCTTAAAATGTGTGAATCAAATACTATGATAACTCCCGGACTGCATCATCAGCTACATGTCCAACAACTCTTCCCGGATATCCCACAGGCAGTTCAAATTCAGTAGGCCCCAAATTGGACTTCTTGTCTCCACTCCTAAAGCCAGCCCTTCTCCAAACATGCGTCTTTCTCTAAGGAGGGAACATGATGCAGGTAAAAGAGCATTTACTTTGGAGTTAGAGTGTCTTGGTTTTAATCCCATCTTACATTCACTGCCTTGTGAATTTAAGCAAGGGACTTTACCATGTTGGGCCTTAGTTCCCACATCTTTAGAATGAGAGGGTTGTACTAGCCAGCATTGGAGCTCCCTTTTCAGCTCTAGATCTATGAGCTTTTTATTTCACTTGAGGATACTGCAATCCTCCCATTCATTTATTCACCACCTTATAATAGTCTTTAGATTTTCCCTCTCCCTTGCTTCTTCTTTGCCAATCAGTTGCCAGATCTTATCCATTCAGCCTCCTCATCTTTGTCATTCATGCATTTCTCTCCATTCAGCCACTGCCCTTATTTAGGTTTTCCTTACCTCTCACCTTCTTTAACATAATTTCTTAATTAATTTCTTGGCCTTCTTGCCTTCCTAATCTATTACTACTGCCAAAATAATATGCCTAAGGCACAACTATCTATTTCCTGCTTTGAAACCTTCAGTGGTACCTTTGGGTCAATAGGTTCTATGGCCTGACATTTAAGGCCTTCCACAATCTTTTTCCCACCTACCTTTCCAATCTTATCTTATACTATTCCCTTTCAAGAATTTTGTATTCCTACAATTGTGCTTTTCCCTAAACTTACACTTCCACCTCTCATCTCCATGCCTTCTCACTCCCTTCTCAATTTTCTTTACACTCTACTTATTTATATACATGCTGCATTGTTCCAGTAAAACACAAGCTCTTCAAAGGCAGATACATCTCCAGCATTTAGCCCAGTGCCTATAGGAGGTGCTTTGTTGAATTAAACAAAACCTACTCTGCCTAGCCAATGTTGTTACTTCAAGTCTATGTTAACAATGTCAATGGAGCATTTTCTCATTAAACTATAGACTAGTTCACATTTTTCCTGGTTTAAGAAAGGAGCCGTTAAATCCTATGTTAATTCTTCCTCTTTGCAATCTCCACTCTTTCAACCCTTCTCCTAATATGCACAGATACAGGATTCAGCAGGGGCTAAGGCTAAGAGAGTTCCATAGTTTTAAAATGAAGCCTTCCCACATTGATAGCAAATAAGACATTTCTGCCATCACAATCTTGTGCCAAGAGTAGGTTGGGGTGGGAGACAAGTTGGCAGATTTCAGTGGTCAGGAATATGGGTCTCAAAACAGAAAGGGCCAATGGTAGCAAAGGCATCTGAAGCAGAAGCCCAAGTCTGTAGCAAGGGGAAAGACCATAAGCCTGAAAAGGCCTGGTGTAGCTGTGGTGTTTGAAGTAGAAACTAATGCAAAATATGGATTAAGGCTAAGTCTAAAGGAGCTAGGATGCAGGGTTCAATGTTCCAATACTGAGTAACCAACAGGGTATTAAGCAAGAGAAAGAAAACTCAAATTGCATGTGCTTGCTGTAAAAGGGATACAAAGTGGGCAGGTAAGCCCGTGAAGGTAAGCCTCATCCTTCAGCACCCCTTCAGTTGGAGAGTTCTCACTACTGCCCTAATTCACTGCTACAGCAAAATTGGTTCTTACACAGTGGCTGACACTTTATTTCCAAATGGTCTCTTACTCTGGTGCAATGTTGATACATTATAGGGTGTTTTTCCATGAACATAACATGCATTCAGTTAACATCACACAAAAGTGCCCCCGCAAGTCATTCTACAAGGGGCTTTCAGAATTTACTCAAAAAGCCTTATGCCAGGAAGAAGTGAATGCCAAATATTTTGAGACGTCTTCCTGTGTCTCAATGCCCAGAGATTTGGGTGTTCTGCTTTTTTCCCATTCTTCAGTCTTATGATCAAAAGAGGGATAAATGAGATACAGAGATAATAAATACAGCATTGACTCTGTCACAACCAGTAAAGTTTTTCTGCCTTTTTAGTAGGTTTGTTTTTGGTTTGGGGTGGGGGGGTGCCTCTTTCCACTTCTATACCTCTCTGGTGGTTAAGTTAAATTTGTGCTGTAGTGAACAAATTACTAAATTTCAAGTCAAAGAACTTGAATTTGAATTCCCTCTGCTACATAGGATCATAGATCTAGGTTGGCAGAGCCAAGACGGTAGAGTAGAAGGAACCAGTATAGTGAGCTTCTCTCCACAAACTCTTCCAAATAGACTTTAAAATGGACTGGCCTGAATCCTGATGGGGAAATCCAGCCCAGCTCAGGAGAGGGAGACAGACAGGGAGATCTGCAGATACTGCAGACAGAGTCCAGCCAGGAGCATGCTGTGAGCAAGCACTCCAGTGCCCAGGGAAAGGCTATGCACGGGGCAAGAGAAGATCCAGGACACATTCCAAAGCATCACCTGACCCATAATGGGTTACTGTGATGTGAAAAGGTTTGAATTGGTGGCTTTGTCACTTAGTGCCCAGTTCTAGGTCACAGATTCAGGACAATTAAAAAGACTCATCTAAGGGAATGATACTGGGGCATCTAGGTGAAGCAATGGATAAAGCACCAGCCCTGGATTCAAGAGGACCTGAGTTCAAATCCAGCCTGACACTTGACACTTACCAGCTGTGTGACCCTAGGCAAGTCACTTAACCCTCATTGACCTGCAAAAAATGAATAAATAAATAAATAGATGGATAGATAGATAGATGAATGAATGAATGGATAGATAGATAAATGAATGGGTGAATAAATGAATGAATGAATAAATGAATGATACTCCCAGGTAGGATCTGCCTGGGTAGTGTATGGAGAAAAAAGAAATTAGGAAACCAGCAGCAATATCAGTGGTATTATTAAGACCTGAGGAGGAGAGCAGGGTCTTACTTCCAACATCTAGCCCAACCCAAAGAGGAATAACCAAGGTCTTCTCACCATGTGTCTCTGAGAGTGAAAAGAATGTGGGGCTATATGAACTACAAGGCTGATGCAGATAGGCAATTCCTACATCACTATTTACCTCAGTAGGTGCTAATTCATCCAAATATGGCAATGAATCACAAAAGCAAAGAATCCCAGAGTTGGAAGCAACCTCAGGCACCACCTGGTCCTATCCAGGCATGTGAAAGAATCTCCTCCATAATAAAAGTGGCCATACATTCTCCATTTGAAGATTTCTAATAAAAGAGAACCCTACCACCTCTAAAGACAGCCCAATTCTATTTTGTCTAGCTCTAACTGTTAGAAAGTTTTTCCTGACATCAATCTGACATTTGCCTGTTTGCAAGTTTCACCCATTACTACAAGTTCTACCCTCTGAGGTCAAAAAGAACAAGTCTAATTCCATTTCCTTAGCATAGTCATTCAAATAAGTGAACATAACTGTCAGACCCTGGGTTCAGATCTCACCTCTGACATATACAACTGTGTAACCCTGGGCGCCTGACTAACTTTTATTGTTTTCCATTTCCTCATCTGTAAAATGAAGTGATTGAACTAATTGGTTCCTGGAGTCCCTTCCATCTCTAGATCTGTGACTTTAAAGTGGACATTGAAGCATTAATGACTACTCCATGGATCTGGTCATTCACTTCCAATTCCAAATTCACCTAAATGTACTATAACATAGTCTATAAGGCTCTGTCTCCAAAATCTATAATGACATCAAATAGTTTATCAAATGCTTTGCTAGCCTCTAAGAAGGTCACATAGTATTCTTGTGATCTCTCAGACTAGTAACCTTATAAAAATGGGGGACCAGGCTGGCACAAGCTGTTCTTAAGGAAGCCATGTTTTTGATAACCACTTCATTTTCTAGGATTTACCAACCACATTTCTATTAATAAATTATAAAAGTTTCCAAAGAATTTAAATCAAGTTCACTGGCCTATAATTTGCGGGTTCTGTTATCATCTTTTTTTTAAAAAAACTAAATTTTATTTGTGCTTTTCCAAACACGATACCTCTCCCTTTTATCAATAATCTGTTAAAAATTAATGATAGTATATCAGAAATCATATATTCTAGAATATCCAAACATGAATGTTTATTTGCCCGCTGCCTCTTATGTGTCAGTGAGTTGCCAAAATGTCTAACAGAGAAGGTAAAAGGAGAGGGACACGATACATGTTTTCTAGGCCCTTTAGAAAACATGGTGCTGCCCCTTTGGCTATATAGATGTGAATATAAAAGAAAGGTGATATTGTAGATATCAAGGGTATGGGCACAGTTCTGCAAGGAATGCCCCACAAATGTTACCATGGCAAGACTGGATGGGTCTGTAATGTTACTCAACATGCTGTAGACATTGTTGTAAACAAACGGGTTATGGGCAAGATTCTAGCCAAGAAAATTAATGAGCATATTAAGCATTCTAAGAGCAGAGATAGCTTCATGAAGAGGATAAAAGAAAATGACCAGAAGAAGAAGGAAGCCAGAGAAAAAAGGCACCTGGTTTCAACTGAAACATCAGCCTACTCTACCCAAAGAAGCACACTTTGTGAGAGACAATGGCAAAGAACCTGAGCTGTTGGAACCAATCCCCTATGAATTCATGGCATAAATGACTAAAAAACATAATAAAAGATTCTTGGATTAAAAAAAAAAGGAAATCACATATTCTAGATCTTTCTGTCCCCAGGGATATAGTTCATCTGGTCCTAGTGACTTAACCTATCAAGAGCAGCTAGCTACTTTCTAATTCTTTCTCCATTTATTTTGGGTATCAAGTCCCTTTGTACTTTTTCCCTCTCCTTTTCAGTTCAAAGTTAATTCTTCTTAGCACTATAAATAGAATCAATATGAGAGATGAGCAGTTCTGCCCCCTGTCACTGGTCATCATAGCCCATCCACCCTAAACAGCATGCCTATTACTTTGCAGATACACTTTCAAAAATTGCTTTTTGTTGTCTTTAGCTTTCTTTGTCAGTCTCATCCTATCTGAGTTTTAATGCTACTGACTTACTGACATGACAGAGAATATGTAGTTCTTGCTTTTCATCCTCCATCACCTCCTTTTCCTTCTATTTTCTGTATATGTCTATTTTTCAATCTCAGAGAGTTCTCCACACATCCACATTGATCTTTTTAAACTACTCTCAATTTTTCTATTTCATTAGACAGGTCAGCATAGAAGATAAAATGCTGGACTCAGTGTCTGGAAAAACTGAATTCAAATCCCACCTCTGATATTCATTAGTAGTACAAATACAAGCAAGTCATTTAAATTCTCCAAGCCTAGTTTTTCTCATCTGTAAAATGGGAATTATCATACCAGTAATGTCTAGCTCACAGGGTTGTTTGGAAGTCAAATGAGATAATGAATTCAAAGAAGTTTGAAACTTTTAATGTACCATATAAAGATTAAGCTTTGATTATTATATGAAGCAGTTATCTTCTTACCCCATTCTGTAATATTCTTCCACCCTTCCAGTACCCTCCTTCCACTGGTAAGTTCCTTCCCCAAGCTTCATCTCAGGGATGGGACCAGAATGAGCATATTTCATTCCCTTCCTAACTGTACTTTTGACTCTACTACACTACCACTGTGCTTCTTTCTAAGTATTTACTCTCTCCTCTTGTGCATTATCTTTCCCCATTAAAATGTAAACTGTTTGAGGGGAAAGTCTGCCCTTTTTTGCTTGTATTTGTATTCCTTGTGCTTAGCACAGTGTCTGGCACATAATCAGCATTTCACAAATACTTGTTAACTTTTAAATTCTCTGACAACAGAATTAACTTTCTTTATGTCTTCAGAGTTTCATCCTAGAGTTTTTCTATCCATAGATGGTAGATATAGAGGAAATCCAGGTACCAGAGGTGAGGAAGCATGATTAAAAACACTTGGGTGAAGAGTCAGATTCCTCCTGTGGAATTTTAATCCTTGGGATCTTATCCATGCTACCTTTGAACCCTTTGAAATTTGGTCTCTCAGGTCACAATATCAGAACAGGCCTGGTTTTCCTTTCCTCTATTGCAAACTCTAAACTAGAGTGAACATTTTCTCCACACCCCTTCTCCTACTGAAGTCTCCGTTATTTCTACCCTCAGAAAACAGCATTTTTCTCCTTATGGTGATAATCAAACTGAGAATAGAAATTCCCTTCATCTGATTCTCTAACTTTTTAAATTATCATTCAATCAAGTCGAGAAATTATTAATTGCTTTGCTCTAGGTAGAGAAAGAGAGTACCACCAGATGTCCAGAAAAGTGAAGTCACCTCTCACTACTAAAATATGCCTCTGTGTCAGACTTGTGATCTGTTTCCAGAACTTCTATTCTATCTCTCCTTTTTTTCAAGGTTAAACTATAGATCATATTCTGATGATAACGTTTCTGTTTCAATCTCTATTAATCTTCACCCAAATGTTTTTAACCATGTTTTCCCACATCTGGTACCTGGATTTCCCTGATATCTACTTAAAATATAAATGGCCCCTGACCCTAATTTGTATCTATCCTATATTTTTAATTTTTTTTATTTTAAATTTTTTATCCTGTATGTTTTAAATAAAGTTTCTTCTTCCAGAGTCTAGGAATGGATATCAGTTGTCACATCCCATTTCACGCCAAACCCAATGAGCATATTGGAATCCATATTCATTCAATTGAATGTATTGAAATACTATGTATGGTTAAAAGTATTTGAATATAACTTAGACATGTTTTAATAAATGTTTCAAAATATACCTGAAAAGGCACTCAAGTATAGTGGAAAGAGTCTTTGTAGTTAAGAGAAACCTACATTGGAATCCTCCCTCTGACACTTACTAGTTGTGTGACCTTGGAAAAATGATGTGACCTCCTTTAGGCTCATTTTCCTAAACTGTTAAATGGTTATAAGATCTATGCTACCTACTCCAAAAAGTTGTAGTGCAGAACAAATTATTAGATTTAATATATGTATGTTGTTTTGAAAGTCTCAAAGCACTACATGAATGTCAATTATTATCTAATGCCTGATTCATGGGAAGACAATAAGTGGCATTTCTATAGGATTCTAAAGTTTGCAAAGTGTTTAATATATATAATCTCACTTTAGCCTGACAATAACTCTATGAGGTAGAAAATAAAAGTACTCAACCTCATTTTATGGATGAGGTAACTGCAGCCGAGAGAGATTGTGAGTTTCCTATTGTCACATAGCTAATTAGCCTCACTGGTGGAATCTGAAAGCATGTCTTCTGGACTTCAAGCCCAGCACTCTATCCACTATGATATTTAAATACTTCTTTAATAAGCTAATTAGAGGGGCAGCTAGGTGGCACAGTGGATAGAGCACCAGCCCTGGAGTCAGGAGGACCTGAGTTCAAATCTGGCCTCAGACACTTGACACTTACTAGCTGTATGACCCTGGGCAAGCCACTTAACCCCAATTGCCTCACAAAAACAAACAAACAAAAAAACCCAACAAAAATAAGCTAATTAGAGAGCCATTTGAAGGCTACTAAAAATTCAGAAAAACTTCATCTAATAACAAAAGTTTAAAAAATTCATAGTTACCTACATTAACATTGTGGCAATAAGTATATGTATATTCTCCCATTTTGTTTGACTGGCTCCCATGTTAAAATGTGTGGCTTAATAATAGGAATTTTCAACATCTCATTGGTTAGGCTTCTTCCACCAATGCAGAGTAAAAATTCCCTCATCTCTTCACATCCTGTGTAATACATGTCCATGTCCTTCCAGCATTCCTCCAAAGATAATCCATCAAACACATTGAAGGCCTTCTCTGAAGCCTTCATGGATTCCAATATGACACACATTCCATTTGTTATCCTCTATTCTCTGCATATACCAGGCCTATCAATTTTTTTGATATCATCAAAAATATGTATATATGATATTTCAAAGTATTACCTGAATTCTGACACATTGTTTTTCTTCAATTTCCATGGTTAAAAAATCCCTGTCATGGGGCAGCTAGGTGGCACAGTGGATAAAGCACCGGCCCTGGATTCAGGAGTACCTGAGTTCAAATCCAGCCTCAGACAATTGACACATACTAGCTGTGTGACCCTGGACAAGTCACTTAAGCCCCATTGCCCCACCCCCCAAAAAAATCCCTATCATATTATTTACAAAATAGACATATATGATTAAGTAATAATCACATAAAAGTTTGATTTGTACCCCACATCCAATAATGGGTCTAATTTGAGGAAGCACCAAATACAAGTTCACCTTTTCAGCCCATACTAAGAAGCAACCAATAATGGTGAAATGCATACTTTAGTATTTTTTATCTCTGCCAAACAGTGGAGAAAATTCTGTTTTAAACAGGATGTGTGCAGGATAAATTTTGTTTCTGAGTGGCAATAACAAGAAGCTTTAAAGTAAATCAGACACCATAGAGTAATTCTACAATGCCTTGGAAAGAACCCAAGATTGCAGGTTCCTAAATAGATTCTCCCTGGGTAAATGGAGCTGCCACCCTCGGTATGAACAATAACTTTATTCCCTTGGTAACTCCAAGAAATGCCCTCTGAAATGCATTTTTAGTCTGATAAGAAAAAGAGTGGAAATATGTGCAGATTTCTTTGAATTGTTATTTTCTTAAACCATTGTAGGCAAATTTGGGGATTTTTTAAAAGAAGTGTCTCATGTTTTTTTGTCTAACTCTTCAGTTTTACTCTCTTCCTTGACTCCAACCAAGCTAATAGACTTGTCATCCAAACACTTGATTAGCTTGTTCTTACCTTCGTGCCTTATTATATGCCATTCCCAGGTAGAATGTAAGCTACTTGAGGTCAAGGACTATTTTTTTGTGGGGCAATGAGGGTTAAGTGACTTGCCCAGGGTCACACAGCTGGCAAGTGTCAAGTGTCTGACACTGGATTTGAACTCAGGTCCTCCTGAATCCAGGGCGGGTGCTTTATCCACTGTGTCACCTAGCTGTCCCTCAGTCAAGGACTATTTTAATTTTGTCTTTGTATCCCCAGAGCTAAATATAGTGCCTAGCATATAGCAGGAGTTTAATTAACACTTGCTGATTAATGAATTTATTTTTTCCACTTAGAGTGGTCTCCTCTTCCTCTGCCAGGTTAGTGTTTATGTGTTGTTATTGTTTTTAATCAATCAATCAACAATCATATATTATGTGCCTACAACTGTGCTAGGTGCTCAGGATACAGAGATAAAAATGAATAGAGCCTGTCCTCAAACACCATGCATTCTATTGAGAAAATAATATATATGCATGTATATATATACATATGTGTGTGACTATTGCCCAAACTTTATACATATATATAAACATATTATAATATATTATGTATAATGATGATAATATAATATATATATAATATATAAATTTTGGGAAATAATGTTCTTAATACTCTCTTTCCTCTAGGTTTTGGGGATACAACTCTCTCCTCTTTCTACTCCTACCTAACTGTTCCTTCTCAGTCTCCTTTCTTGATTTCCATCCTGGACAGGATGATAAAACTAGATGTCCCATAATGCTCTTTCCTGGGCCCTTTTCTTTTCTACCTCTAAATTATTTCACTTGGTGAGCTCATCAGCCCCCGTGTATTCAATTATCATCTTTATTGCAATTATTCTCAAATGTACTTATCCAGCCCTAACCTTTCTGCTGACTTCCAGTATCGCATCTCCAATGGGGGCATATACTTCCTTCTCTCCTCTGACATTGCCACCACACTGGTGCAGGCTCTTATAATTTCTGTCCTGGACTATTGCAACAGCCTGTTGGCCGATCTCCCTGCCCCAAGTCTCTCCCCACTCCAGTCCATCTTCCAGTCAGCTGCCAAAGTAATCTTCTAAAGCTCTCCCAGTCATCTCCATGTTTAAATACAAAATTGTCTGGAATTCAAGGCCCTTTATTACCTGTTCCCCCTACCTTTCCAGTCTCATATCTCACACTCCAACCCCAAATATCTGAGATCCAGTGACACCATCTTCTTTGCAATTCTTCAAACAAGGCATTCCAGGAGGCAGAGCCAAGATGGCGGAGGAAAGACATTAAACGCACAGGGCTCCTGATACAACCACCCCAAAAACAGCAACAAAATTCTGGGCTGAGAGAAGCAGCGCCACCACCCCAACCCCCCAACCTCTCCCCCCACTACCCCCCAGTGGAGAGTTTAAAATCAAATGAAAGCAAGGCCAGGCAGGCTGAGAAGAAGTCTAACCATCCCCTGGGCCATGCTGTAGCTTGAACAGTGTGTCCTGGAAGCAGCGCCACACTTTAATAAGGAGTTAAAAGCCAAGAAATAGTAAGCCAGGATGAGTAGGCAGAGAAAGCAGAAGACCATCAAAAACTTCTTTGGGGATAAGGCAGACCACAATACAACCTCAGAAGAAGAAGAAGATAATAACAGGGTCAAAGCTCCAACATCCAAAGCTTCCAAGAAAAATATGAACTGGTCTCAGGCCATGGAAGCTCTCAAAAGGGACTTTGAAAAGAAAGTAGGAGAAATAGAAAGAAGATGTAGAGAAAAGGAGGAAAGAATGGAAAGGGAAATGAGAGCGATGCAGGAGAGTCATGAGAAAAAAGTCAACAGTTTGAAAAGCCAAATGGAAAAGATTAAAAAACTGTCTGATAAAAATAACTGCCTAAGAATTAGGATTGAACAAACAAGGCACTCCATCTCCTGACTCTGAGCATTTTCTCTGACTGTCCCCCCTAACTGGAATGCTCTCTTTATCTCTGCCTCCTGGATTCCCTGACTTCCTTGAAGGCCCAGCTAAAAGTCTACTCTCTACAGGAAGTGTCTCCCAGTCATTCTTAATTCTAGTGCTTTCACTCTCTTGATCACTTCTGATTTATCCACGTTTCTTACCCATTAAACTGTGGGCTCCTTGAGAACAGAAACTCTTTTCCTTTCCCTGTATCCTCTGCACTTGGCACAGTATCTGATACACACATTCAATGTGTTATAAGTGTTTATTGACAAAATGACTAATAATATCCCTGTCTCTTTTTTTTTTGTTTAGTTGTTGCAATGAGGGTTAAGTGACTTTCCCAGGGTCACACAGCTAGTAAGTGTCAAGTGTCTGAGGCTGGATTTGAACTCAGGTCCTCCTGAATCCAGGGCCAGTGCTTTTAACCACTGTGCCACCTAGCTGCCCCCCCCCAATCTGCCTCTTTTTGTTCTTCTTTATTCAGCAATTGGTAGCTCACTGGACCTCCTAACCTTTTAGAGCCCAGTTCTACCAGTCTATATTAAGTACCTACTCCAAAATTTACTTTCTTCAGAGAGCCTTCTAGAGTCAGTGCTACCTGAATATGTCCACTCCTTTACTCAACACATTCAAAAGCACAGGTCTCTTCCATTTCTATGAGAATGTGTACTTCTGGCTATGTTACTTTTCCAATACTTCAATGGATCTTAGATCTTATTCATGGGGACCTCCACTGATCCACTCATATTCTATGAAATTCTTGTCTCTCTCCTTCCATAATGCTCTATGAAGGGTTTATTCTATATGCTGGAAGTCTTCCTCTTAACCTTTTAATATTTCATGGATACAAATGAAACATTTAAGTTGCACAGTGTACCTCCTTCCTTTCCCTGTCATACATGTCTTTGTCTAGTCCTTATTTTAATTAATCCTTGATTAAGTCTTAGCAAATCATCATTACTACTATGCTGCCTCTTATAGCCAAGATGTTCCTTCTCCTTGGATCACCTGCAATTGTATTTCTTTTCAGATTATGGAGTTCCAAGATCTGGAACTATACAGAATCCCTAGAAGAATATTGTTTATTTAAATTGGCTGAGGTCACTGAAAATTATGCACACTTTCCCAATTGCATGTGCTAGCTCTCCTCTTTTGAATTACTTTTAGGTGTAATCCATGGTCCATCTTTAGTGCCTAGCCAAGATACAGGTAATGATAAACTGACTCAATTTACTGCTAATCCATTTGAATATCAGAATCTGGATGACATGGGATGGTATACATTCTTAAAATCCTTCGTCCACTTGATTTTTCATAAGTAAACTGTTAAGCTAATCTTTTTTGAGAAGCCATGGATCTCACAGAGGAAGTTCTATAGTGTTTCAGCCCTTAAATAAGTTAGGACATTGTCATGCTTAAACAGGAACATCTGTAATATATATAGATATGGAGATAGAGATAAAGATAGATGATATAGATATAGATATGTCACATACATCCATATACACTTTATATAAATGATTCCTTTTCCATTTGGATTGCATAGGACAGCAGCAAACATGCCTCTGCATTTAAGCCTCGCTTAATATTGATCACAGAATAACTGAATAAAGTTACATGTGAGGTGTAGTTTAAAAAGGGGGCACTATATTTGGAGTCACAGGACACATGTTCAAATTCTGCCTATATCACTTACTGCCTTGAAGCCTTGAGCAAGTTGTTCCCCTCTTTGAACCTCAGTTTCTTAATATGTAAAAAGATAATATTGTAGCTTAATTTTTTTCTACGTTGCTGGTGACACTGACAAAGCAGCACTGATGCACACATTTTATTCTATTACTATTTTTTATGTAACCTCCAAATGAAATCTTTTTTCCCATATCACCACTAAAGGATCATCCCTGTTAAAAATGAGAAGAACCAACCTGGAGCTTTACTATAAAGCGGCAGTCATCAAAACTATCTGGTACTGGCTAAAAAATAGAGTGGTAGATCAATGGAATAGGCTAGGCTCAGGAAATGCAGTAGTAAATGACACTAGTAATGTAGTGTTTGATAAACCCAAAGACTCCAACTTCTGGGACAGGAACTCAGTATTTGACAAAAACTGCTGGGAAAACTGGAAGATAGTATGGCAGAAATTAGGCATAGACCAACATCTTACACCTTATACTAAAATAAGGTCAAAATGGATACATGATTTAGACATAAGAGGTGATACCATAGGTAAATTAGGAGAGAAAGGAATAGTGTACCTATCAGATCTTTGGAAAGGAGAACAGTTTTTGACCAAACAAGAGATAGAGTATATTATAAAATGCAAAATGGATGATTTTGATTATATTAAATTAAAAAATTTTTGTACAAACAGAAGCAATGCATCCAAAATTGGAAGGGAGGCAGAAAACTGGGAAACAATTTTTGAGGCCAGTGCTTCTGATAAAGGCCTCATCTCTAAAATATATAGGGAATTAAATCAAATTTATAAGAATCCAAGTCATTCCCCAATTGAGAAATGGTCAAAGGATATGAACAGGAAGTTTTCTGATGAAGAAACCAAAGCTATTTATTCCCATATGAAAAAATGCTCTAAATCTCTAATGATTAGAGAGATGCAAATTCAAACAACTCTGAGGTACCACCTGACACCTATCAGATTGGCTAAAACGACAAAAAAGGAAGATAATAAATGTTGGAGAGGCTGTGGGAAAATTGGAACACTAATGCATTGTTGGTGGAGCTGTGAGCTGATCCAACCATTCTGGAGAGCAATTTGGAATTATTCCCAAAGGGCAATAAAGCTGTGCATACCCTTTGACCCAGCAATTCCACTTTTAGGTCTTTTGCCCAAAGAAATCATGGAAGGGGGAAAGGGACCCACATGTACAAAAATATTTATAGCTGCTCTTTACGTGGTAGCAAGGAATTAGAAGTTGAGGGGGTGCCCATCAATTGGGGAATGGCTGGACAAGTTGTGGTATATGAATACAATGGAATACTATTGTGCTGTAAGAAATGATGAGCAGGAAGAGTTCAGAGAAACCTGGAGGGTCTTACATGAGCTGATGATGAGTGAGATGAGCAGAACCAGAAGAACATTGTACCCAGTATCATCAACATTGAGTGTTGACCTACTGTGATGGACTATATTCTTCTCACCAATGCAATGGTACAGAAGAGTTCCAGGGAACTCATGAGAGAAGAGGATCTCCAAATCCAAGAAAAAAAAAGAAAAAAAGAACTGTGGAGTATAGATGCTGATTGAACCATATTATTTCTTTTGTTTTGGGTGCTGTTGTTTTTTTTTTCTATTTTGAGGTTTTGCATCACTGCTCTGATTTTTTCTCTTGTAACAGGATTAATGCAGAAATAGGATTAATGTTATTATGTGTATATATATATATGTGTGTGTATATATCTACATCTATATGTATATGTATAGAGATATATAGACATAACCTATAACAGATTACCTGCTGTCTAGGGGAGGGGGGAGGGAGGGGAGGGAGGGAGAAAAATCTGAAATTGTAAAGCTTGTATAAACAAAAGTTGAGAACTATCTTTACATGTAACGGAAAAAATAAAATACCTTATACATTAAAAAAAAAAATGAGAAGAACCAGGGGCAGCTAGGTGGCGCAGTGGATAGACCACCGGCCCTGGAGTCAGGAGTACCTGAGTTCAAATCTGGCCTCAGACACTTAACACTTACTAGCTGTGTGATGCTGGGCAAGTCACTTAACCCCAATTGCCTCACTAAAAAAAAAAAGAAAAAGAAAAAAAATGAGAAGAACCAACAAATCTGACTTTTATAACATCCTATCAAATTAATTTCCTTTAATATAAAAACTTTAATTGGGTTGGATTATATGAGCTCTGAGATTATTTTTGGCTTTAAATATTATGATCCTAAAAAATCCTATGATAAATTTTGTTTCATCCATGAAATCATCATTGAATCAGCCTTCATAGAACTAAAAACCAAGGAGGGAGGGAGCAATCATTACATTTGTGAAATCAATATCTACTTTTGCTTCTTTCACTTCACAATCCATGTGGATGTATATTGCCCTGGCAAGCAGAGAGAAGGTTTCACAGCAGGCATTCTTAGATACCTACTTAGTCCTCTATCACTAGATGTCCCAAGACCCAGGATGGTAGGAGCTCCTATCCCAGTATATACTAGGGATACCACCAACATTGGCACTGTGTTGACCCTAGTCCTGAACCCAATGCCAACCCTAACTTCTAACAGAATTTAGGATTAGAAATTCCCTCACCACATAGTATCCCCTTTACCATCATTACTTACATACTATTAGATGATATAATATGTATACAGGTAAATAACCACAAAATAATTTGAAAAGGAAGAGAGAGTTAATAGTTATGGAATCAGAGAAGGCTGAATGGACAATATGGGTCTTAAAGAAAAACACATCCTAAAAGATAGAGAAAAGACGCATATGCATGGCAGGAATGACCAGACAGTTTATCTGAAACAACAGAGATGAGAAATGAAATGCCAAGACAGGGAATATCTAGAACTCCTGTTTGGATGGAATGTAGAGTACCTGAAGGGCAATACTGTGAAATAAGGCTCAAAATGCAAGATAATGACAGATTTGGGAGGAAGGCTGAAAGATCTTTTATTCTGTTATAAGCATGGGGGAGCAAATGGAGGTGGGAAAACTTTACTTTGTAGGTATCACTGAGATTTGGTGGGCTATCATTAGAATATGATTCTGGTGGAGTATACACTATTTTTAGCTGGAACAGGATAGGTAAAGGAAAGGGTAGTATCATTAAGTCAATAAGCATTTATTTAGTGCCTTCTACTTGCCTGATAGCATTGTATATCAAAAGGGTACAGTTGGTTGGTTGTTGTCTTTCACGCTCAAAGAAGACCAAAATGACATTTTGTTGGGGTCATAGTACAGTGTATCTGACTGTGATCAAACCAGCTTAAAAGGCTCTACCACAAGTCAGGCACCAATAGTCCATATGAACATATGGAGTGGAAATATCTAAATTGGTCCATCTCATATTTCTTTTGAGTTGCTGTAATTCTACTTTGTTCATAGAGCACAACACCTTCTTTGATATAGGTATGCTGTGATGGACAGTCTTGTGCCAGTATCTGCCATGTCTCACAATGGATTCCAAAGTTCTTCAGAGAGACCTTGAGAGTGTCCTTGTGTTGCTTCTTCTGACCTCCGTTCTAGCACCTGTCTTGTGTGAGTTCTCCATGAAACAGTCTTTTAGTTGTATGTATATTTGGCATTTGAAAAACATGGCTAATCTCATTGTAGTTGTGCTCTCTGCAGTAGGGTTTGAATACTTGACAATTCAGCTTGAGAAAGGACCTCAGAGTATGATATATTATCTTAGCAGAATTATCTTCAGAATCTTCCTAAGACAATTCATATGAAAGAAATTCCATTTCCTAGTGAGACGCTGGTAGACTTGTCTAGGTTTCACGGGTATATAACAATGAAGTCAGCACAATGGTTCTGTAGACTTTCAATTTGGTAGGCAGCCTAATACCTTTTCTCTCCCCCACTTTTCTTCAGAGCCTCCCAAACACTGAGCTAGCTCTGGTAATGTGCAAGTCAACATTATCATCTATGTGTACATCACTGGAAAGTATATTGTCAAGGTAAGTGAACTTATTTACAACATTCAGAACTTCATCTAATATAATCACATATGGATGGCTCAGTGCTGACTGTTAGAGAATCTCTGTTTTCTTGATGTGGATTATCAGACCAAAATTAGCACAAGTGGCAGAGAATTGATCCAGTCTATTGTATCTCAGCCTCAGAGACTCCTTTGAGTGTACAATCATCTGCAATCAAAAAGTCATGCACCAACTATCCCTCCACTTTAGTCTTGGCTTGTAGCCTTTTCAAGTTAAATAACTTGCTATCAATGCAGTAGCTGATCTTGATGCCATTTTTGTCTTCATTAAAGGTGTCCAACAACATCACTGAACATATCATGCTGAAAAGGATAGGAGCAAGAACACATCCTGATTCACTTCACAGTCACTGAGAAAGCTCACAGCTATCATCCATTATCCAGAACCCATGCAAGAATGTTGTCGTGAAATTGATATACAATACTGATGAACTTCTCCAATAACCAAATTTTACCATGATTTTATACAAGTCCTAGTGACAGACAGTATCATAGGCTTTGGTCAGATTAATAAACATTGTTTTTAGACCTCTGATCTACTCCTAGCATTTTTCCTGCAGTTGTCAGGCAGCAAACACCATATAATTATTTCTCAGCACTTTCTGAAGCCACAGTGGCTCTTGAGTAGATAAACATCTTCTGGATGAAGAATTGAGCATTGGTGCAGTAGATAAAGCACCAACCCTGGATTCAGGAGGACCTGAGTTCAAATCCAGCCTCAGACACTTTTTTATTTTACTTTTTTTTTTTCAGGGCAATGAGGGTTAAGTGACTTGCCCAGGGTCACACAGCTAGTAAGTGTCAAGTGTCTGAGGCCGGATTTGAATTCAGGTCCTCCTGAATCCATGGCTGGTGCTTTATCCACTGCGCCATCTAACTCCCCCTTGACCTCAGACACTTGACACCCACTAGCTCTGTGACCCTGGGCAAGTCACTCAACCCTCATTGTCCCACAAACAAAAAATCAAGCAGGTTCAGTAACAACATTGTAGTAGTCTTCCACCACTTGCGGACAACCATGGATCAGCGCCTTGAAGAGCCACAGGTCACAGTGTGGCTGTGTAGTCTGATACGGGAGCTGCAGCTCTTGCCACAAGGACATCGGAAAACTGTGCTCTCTGTTGCCCATCGGTTCCTGCGACTCATTCATTTTTCTTCCTCCAGAGCTTGGAGGCCCATCTCAGCTGCATGCAAGCTGCTCCTGAGTACTGAACTCCATCGGGCGGGGTCCTTGGCTATCTCCTCCCAGCTGCCGATGTCTATTCCCAGAGCCCTCAAGTCTTGCTTGCATATATCTCTGTAGCAAAGCTGAGGGCATCCAGCAGGTCTTTGGCCTGAGGCTAACTCGCCATAGAGTAGGTCTTTAGGAATGCGCCCGTCTTGTATGCAGTGCACATGACTGAGCCAGCGCAGCCGTCTTTGTTTCAATACTGTGTAGATGCTTGGAAGTTGCGCTTGTTGGAGCACTTCTGTGTTGGTGATTCTATCTGACCAAGATATGCCAAGGATGCGCCGAAGGCAGCGCATATGGAAGCTGTTAAACTTCTTCTCTTGTCTAGTATACGTAGTCCATGTTTCGCTGCCATACAGTAAAGTACTCAGGACGCATGCTCTATAGACAGCAAATTTGGTTCGTCTTGTCAGTTTACTGTTTGCCCAGAGGTGCTTGGCAAGCTTGGCCATGGTTGAAGTAGCTTTCCCAATCCTCTGATTCATCTCAGAATCAAGTGACAAATTGTCACTGACAATAGAGCCAAGATACGAGAATTGGCTTATGACATCCAACTGGTAACTACCGATGTGTATCAATGGAGGCAACATAGCACTCTGACACATGACTTTTGTCTTTTTAAGATTTATGGTTAGACCAAAGTCCGTGCAAGCTTGGGAGAAGCGATCCACTAAGGTCTGCAGTTCATGCTCTGAGTGACAGGCAAGTGCGGCATCATCGGCGAAAAGCAGGTCTCTAAGGGTGCTACCTCTCACTCTGGTTTTGGATCCCAGACATGAAACGTTGAACAGGCCTCTGTCCAACCAGGAATGCAAATAGATGCCATCAGTTGACAAACCAAAAGCATAATGCAACAGCATGGAGAAGAAAATTCCAAACAGCGCAGGAGCAAGCACACATACATCCATGCTTGACTCCGCTGTTTATGCTGAATGTTTCAGAGGTGTTGCCTTCAAACTGTACAACACCCTGCATGTTGCAATGAAAGGAGCAAATGAGGCTATGGAGTTTAGGAGGGCAACCAACTTTGAAAGAAGTCTTTTAAGGAACTCTGATCTATTTAATAACCAATCATGATTCCAAAGAACTTATGAAGAGGGGCAGCTTGGTGGCACAGTGGATAAAGCACCAGCCCTGGATTCAGGAATACCTGAGTTCAAATCCAGCCTCAGTCACTTGACACTTACTAGCTGTGTGACCCTGGGCAAGTCACTTAACCCCCATTGCCCCGCAAAAAAAAAAAAAGAAAAGAACTTATGAAGCATGCTACAGATAGGCTCCAGGATGTAGAGCAAGACATTTTTTGGATGTGGCTATTATGACAATGTCACATGGCTATTTGTTTTGCTAGAATATTCATATTTTTTAAAATGTTATTTACTTTTACATACATTTATAATCTGCCTCTCTCACAATTGTCCCCCACCAAAAACAACTGAACAACAACAATAAAATCTTCATCATAAATATTAAAAGTCCATGAAGGGGCAGCTAGATGGTGCAGTGGTAAAGCACCAGCCCTGGATTCAGGAGTACCTGAGTTCAAATCTGGCCTCAGACACTTGACACTTATTAGCTGTGTGACCCTGGGCAAGTCACTTAACCCTCATTGCCCTGCAAAAAAAAAAGTCCATGAAAATAAATTCCTATATTTTCCAAGCCCCAAAATCTATGTGTCTCTGAATTTTAAATTCATCATTTTGCAGGCAGGAGGCAAATGTCATATTTCATCTTCAGATTTCAGGACTTGTGGTTTATTACTGCTTTAATAATAGTTCTAAAGTGTTCTAGTTGTTTTTCTCTACAATATTGTTGCTATCAAATAAACATTCTAGTTCTGCTTACTTTACTCTGTATGAGGACATACAATTCTTCTCAGTTTCCTCTGAAACTGTCCATTTCGTCATTTCTTTTGGCATAATAACATTCCATTATATTCATATACCACTATCTTATTTATTTTATTTAGGACAGAAGAAAGGAAAAAAGCAATGACCAAAGAGAACAGTTATTTCATTAGTTATGTCGATGTTCAAGATGACAATTTCTTAATTTAAAAAATGCACATTTTCAAATACTCCTTGTAGGAGTTCATAGTTCATCTGGTTACTTCTTTCTGGTTACATATCTTAACACATGGTAGTTAACAGCAAAGGTCATTTTCTCCTATACCTAGTTCTCTTCCAGATTTCTCAAGTTTTGCTTTAAAGGTTGGTATAAACAGTTTAAAATCAATTTTCATACTTCTAGTAGAAGGGCTAATCTCACCGTCCAAACCCTGATGCTGCAGCCATTATGCATAGCATATTCATTCCTTTTTCACCCTTTTATTTCCAATTTTTAGATAACAGGAAGAGAATAGTTATAAACATATTTATGTGCATACAACATTTTTTAATCACTTCAAGGTGATAGTGGTATATGAAGGAGCAAAAGTTATCCACAGTTTAATAATATTTGGAGGAGCATACTTCCAAATTGCTTTCCAGAATGACTAGACCAATTCAGAATTCCACAAACAGAGCACCTAGTGTGTCTGTTTTTCTTCAACCCCTACAACATTTATCAGTTCTTCTTTTTTCATCTTTGCCATTCAGAGAGGTATGAGGAAAAACCACAAAATTCCTTTAATTTTTATTTCTCTAATTGCTAGTGGTCTTTTTTACTATGTGACTGTTCATAGCTTTGATTTCTTCCTTTAAAAAGTGCCTGTTTAAATCCTTCAATCATTTATTAGTTAAGAAATGGCTCTTGTGCATACCCTTTGACTCAGCAATACCACTATTAGGTCTTTTTCGCAAAGAGATAATAAAAAAGGGAAAAGGACTCACATATACAAAAATATTTATAGCAGCTCTCCTTGTGGTGGCAAAGAATTGGAAATCAAGGGAATGCCCATCAACTGGGGAATGGCTGAACAAGTTATGGTATATGAATGTAATGGAATACTATTGTGCTGTAAGAAATGATGAGCAGGAGGATTTCAGAGAAACCTGGAAGGACTTACATGAACTGATGCTGAGTGAGATGAGCAGAACCTGGAAAATATTGTACACAGTATCAACAACATTGTGTGTTGATCAACTGTGATAGACTTGACTCTTCTCAGCAATACAATGGTCCAAGATAGTTCCAAAGGACTCATGAGGGAAAATGCTCTCCAAATCCAGAAAAACAAAGAACTGTGGCATCTAGATGCAGATTGAACCATACTATGTCTATTTTTTTTTGTTTTTCTTTTTTGAGGTTTTTTCACTTCGCTCTAATTCCTCTTTCACAGCATGACTAATGAAGAAATATGTTTAATGTGATTGTACATATATAACCTATATCAGATTGCTTGCTGTCTTGTGGAAGGGGAAGGGAGAGGGAGAAAATTTTGAAACTAGAAATCTTATAAAAACAAATGTTATGGGGCAGCTAGGTGGCACAGTGGATAAAGCACTGGCCCTGGAGTCAGGAGGACCTGAGTTCAAACCTGGCCTCAGACACTTGACACTTGCTAGCTGTGTGACCCTGGGCAAGTCACTTAACCCCAATTGCCTGACCAAAAAAAAAAACAAAAAAAAACAAGTGTTGAAAACTATCTCTACATGTAACTAGAAAATAATAAAATACTTTTATGATTAAAAAAAGAAATGGCTCTTGTTCCTATTTAAATCAGGTCCTTACTTATCTTGGATATGGAACCCTTATGACAGAAATATGTTGCATATTTTCTATAAGGTTCTTTTTCCTAGTATGGGGAGATAGAAGAGAAAAAAGATTTTTGTTCATTAAAAATAAGTTAATTTTTAAAAAGAAGGTATATCGGGGGCAGCTAGGTGGCACAGTGGATAAAGCACTGGCCCTGGAGTCTGGAGTACCTGAGTTCAAATCCAGCCTCAGACACTTGACACTTACTAGCTGTGTGACCCTGGGCAAATCACTTAACCCCCATTGCCCCGGAAAAACAAAAAAGAATTTATATCTGTGTAAGGAATTAAAGGGACCAGAAGGTTAAATGATAGTCAGAGTACTTTTGTGAAGATCAATGAAGAGAGAAATAAAATTTATTTTGTCATAAATCAATGGTGTAGGAAACAGAGCACAAGCCTGGCATACAGAAACATGATACAACAGTGCTAGGGGTGAGGTTGTGATGCAAAGAAAAGAAGGCTCCAATAATTCAGAAATCATCTGGAGCTCTTTCTAACCAAAGAAGAGCAGCTAATAACTTCTTGACTTTCTTTAATGATATTTTTACCCTTCAAAATGTAGAGGAACCAGCAAAAGGAAGGACCATTCTGGATCTGATTCTCACTAACAAGAAGGTAATGGTTGCTGGTATGGAAAAGATGGGAACATTCAGATGAAAGTAACCAATCCCTCCTAGAATTTTTGATAGATAAGGATAGGAAGTTGAGGTATAATGTGACATTCACCCTGGATATGGGACAAGCAGACTTCACAAGGTTCAAAGAAAGGATAGATGAAGTAGATCCCACAAATGACAAAAAGTCTCTGAATGAATGGAAAATAAGCACCTCCTGTGTCTAGGCACTGTTCAAATGACTGGGGACACAAATAGAAAGAAGTGTCACTCCCTGATCTTGAGGAATTTACATTTTAATTGGAGAAAATATATGAGGGTTCATCTATACAGCAGATAGAAAAATCTAGAAATCAATCTCTCTCTCTCTCTCTCTCTCTCTCTCTCTCTCTCTCTCTCTCTCTCTCTTTGGGCAGGGCAATGAGGGTTAAGTGACTTCCCCTGGGTCACACAGCTCCTCAAGTCAAGTATCTGAGGTCAAATTTGAATTCAGGTCCTCCTGAATCCATGGCCAGTGCTTTATCCACTGAGCCACCTAGCTGCCCCCTGGAAATCAACCTCTTAAATGCCAAATCTAAAGGCCTCTTCTCAATCGTCATCTTTATTGACCTCTGCAGCCTTTGATATTGTTGGATACCATCTTCTCCTCAATGCTCTCTTCTCTCTGGGTTTTCAGGACACTACTTTCTTCTGGTTCTCCTTCTACCAATTTTACCACTCCTCAATATCCCTCAATATATTTCCACCCGTGTCACCTTGATAGCCACAGCTGTACCACAGGATTTTGCTCCAAGCCTTCTTCTGTTCTCTGACCCCATATTATGTTCATTTGATCTCACCAGCTCCCATAGATTAAATTATCATCTCTATACAGGTCTAGTTTTGCAGCCTTTAACCTTTCTGCTGAGTTGACTTCCAATCTAATATCTCTAACTGTATATTAGACATCTGGAACTGGATATTCTTTAGACATCTTTAACTCAGCATATCAAAAACTAAATCCATTACCTTTCTTTCCAAAGCCTCTCTTTTTCAAATTTCCCTGTGATTATAGAGCAATAGTGTCACACTCAAAGAGATACCAATCCCTGAAGCTACCTACACATTTACTTAGAAAACCATACATAAACATTATCTGTTTTATTGTATCTTTATTTATTTTGTTCAACATTTATCAATTATATTTTAATCTGACTTGGGCATCACTAGGAGGTTTTGTAGGCTACTCTCTGGCAAACTCAACATTTTACTGCAGAGGATACCACCATCCTGCCAGTCACCTGGGCTTACAACCTAGGTGTCATCCCCAACACTTCATTCTCGTTCTCAGCCTTTATGTGTGTGACCTTGTCACCCCCTACTCCATAAACTTCAGTGCCTCCTTATAACCTACAGGATCAAATATAGAATTGTTATTCAAAGCACTTCATAACCTGACTCCCTCCTACCCTTCTTTCCACTCTTCTTTACCTTACACTTTCCCCACCAATTTGTCCAAGTATCTGAAATTTTATGACACCGAGTTCCTTGCTGTTCCTTGAACAATCACTACTTCAGGCATTTTCATTGACTTCCCCACATGCTTAAAATTCTCTCCCTCTTCATTTGCCTCCCCTGGCTTCCTTCAAGTTCCATGTAAAATCCCACCTTTTATAAGAAATTTGTGCCAATCATCCTTTTTTTGTTTGTTTTTTTTGGTGAGGGTCACACAGTCAGTAAGTGTCAAGTGTCTGAGGCCAGATTTGAACTCGGGTCCTCCTGACTCCAGGGCTGGTGCTCTATCCACTGCACCACCTAGCTGCCCCCCCCCATCATCCTTAATTCCACTGCCTTCTCTCTGATTATTTCCAATTTATCTTGTATATAGCTTGTTTGTATATGGATGTTTGCATGGTGTCTCTCCCATCAGACAATGAACTCCTTGAAAGTAGGAGTCTTCTTTCTTACTTAGTACAGTACACATCAAGAGCTTAATAAATGTTGTTGTTTGTCCCTTGATCTCAGAGGACCATGAAATAGGAGTGATGTCATGACTTGCACTGAATTGGATTTAAGTGAGGGAGGGCTGTACAAGGTAACCAACCTCACTCTATCCTCCAGAGTCACCTGGGTCCAGTGTCAAGATAAATATCAGGATGACTGGAGATGGCCCTGGATGTTTTAAGGCAATGGGGGTCAAGTGACTTGCCCAGAGTCACACAGCTAGTATGTTCTGAAGTGAGAAAGGGACAACTAGGTGGTACAATGAATAAGAGCACTTGCCCTGGAGTCAGAAGAACATGAGTTCAAATCCAGCCTCAGACACTTGCTAGCTGTGCAGCCCTAGGCAAGTCATATAACCCTGATTGCCTCAAAAATCTGGGGCCCGCAAATCCGGCCTCAGACACTTAACACTTACTAGCTGTGTGACCCTGGGCAAGTCACTTAACCCCAATTGCCTCACTAAAAAAAACCAAAACAACAAAAAAAAATCTGGGGCCCTCTCTAGTCCTTCTGATATATACCTTGCCCCAGATGGCTCTGCAGGAGAAAGTGAGGCTGGTGACTTTGTACAGCCCTCCCTCACTTAAATCCAACTCAGTGCAAATCATGATGCCACCTCCCTATGTCATGGTCCTCTTCAAGAACAAAGGACAAACAGCAACCTTGAATACAGGGAGAGACAGACTCGTTAAATGTTATTGACTGACTGAAATCCTAAGGATGCTGTGGGCAAATCAGATAAGAAGACCAGAGGGTCCTTGGGCTGCAGAAAGGAGAGGAGGGAAAGATAAAAAAAAGTAAAAGAAATAAATTTACATGATAACTTTGTTGTATATTTGGAGGGAATAGCAAGTTATACTTGTTAGATTTGCGGTTTCATGTGCAAACATCTTTTTTATGGTACTGTGTTATGGCGATGTTTATTTTGTTCCATGGATTAAAAATGTTTTCAAATGGAACTGCCCGGGCTTTGAAGGGTATATAGAAAGGGAAAATAGTAAATACTGGAAAGATCTTATGATATAATAGCAGTAAAATGGTAATGTCTATTGGCCTTCCATCTTACCAGGATCGTAGCTGGTGACTCACCCAATTGGTGTGAGCAACCATGTCCACTCTACAGGGGAAAAGTAAGGAGAAACAGCAGGGCAAGTGATAGTAGGACCTGGCCTACTCCCATAGGAAGACAGAAGTGAGTCTGAGGGTCTGAGTGGACTAGGAATTCTGTCCCTCCCAGGGAAGTGAGAATGGGGAAGGAATGGGAGTTGAACTAAAAATAAGGGGGAAAAAGGAATGGGATTAGTAGGAAGATTGTGGGAGGGTACCTCATGTAACTTGCTCTGCTGGGCCCTGTATTGGTTCTGGATGGGTAGGACAGGGACCACCTGTTGGGAAAGTAAGTCAGCCAAGGAAAAATATGAAACTCCTAAGGATGAAATTCTAAAGATAAGCACTTCAAAAATATGACTTGTCCAAAGAGATTGATATGAATATACAACCAACTCACCAATGAAGTTAGATTTTGCAAAGATACATACAGATGATAGAAACAAAGGTTACTATAAAATAGTGTTAGGAATTCTAGAGCTCAGAATGAGCTGAATTTGGGAAGGAAAGATAAGGTCAGACAGGTCCCACTCTTTGGGGTGGATAGGACAATGCTTCCTGAACCACAGAAGGCAGAGCTTTTTATTATGTTGCTTTTGTTCCCTATGCCAAGTATAATGATCTGGAAATGAAAGAAAAATGGCTAGCAGGAAATTGATGCCTAAGCTAAGTTTAGTATAGGACTACCTAAAAACCTGTCCCAAAGGAGTCACATTCTCTGGTACTTAAGAGAAATGCCCAAGGTAATTGATGAGCCAGTCAGGGAAATTTAAAAGATCATGGAGAATAAGAAAGTCACCACAAAGAACCAACATGGCTTAATTAATAACAGGTCAAACCAGACTGAGCAGTAGCTCAATTGGTTACTTGACATATTAGAAAACACTTGATTAATAACAACAATAATAATGATAATAGCTAGCGTTTAATGCCTTTAAGGTTTTCAAAGTGATTTATACATATGAATTCATTTATTTCCTTACAAAAACTCTGGGAGGTAGGTGCTATGATTAATCCCATTTTACAGATGGGGGGAGGGCGACAGAGGTTAAATGACTACCCCAGGGTGCACAGCTAGTTAAGTGTCTGAGGCTACATTTGAACTCAAGTGTTCCTGACTTCAGGCCCAGTGCGCCATCTAGCTGCCAAAGCATAGTAATGAGATAAAATACCTCATGCTGTCCTTGTAGAAAAGAAGAACTAATTGTCTCTATAGAAAATAGCATGTTAAAAACAACCCTGTACAAGGGAAATATAATACAATTAGATGGATTTGAAACTACCCAAAGAATAACATTTAATGGCTCAACATCAACTTTAATTGTCCCTGTATGTCCTTCATATTTTTACCAGTGACATGGAAAATGGCCTAAATTGCATGTGTGCCTATAGGATTTGCTGATGCTTCAAACCTGGAAGGGATAGCTAACATCATGGGTGACCTCATCAAAACACTGCAACATCATGAAAGGCCAGAATGGAGAACTGAATTGAGCAAGGTGAAATTTCAGTAGGGGTAAATGTAAATTCTACCCATTTGGGAGTATGAGAAATTGACTTCCCATTTAAAAGATGGAAAAGTTGTTAAGACAGAACTTTGTTTTTAAAATTAAAATATTGGGGTTTTAGTGCCCTGCCAGGTCACTCACTATGAATGAGCAGTGTGAGGTGTCAGCCAAAATTAAAAAAAACAAAACCTAATGGATCATTTTCAATGATTCCCTCTTTATCAAAGTATGAAGAATAGCTTTATTCACTGTACAAAAGAAAACCACCTAATTTAGAAGTCTAGAGAGCCATTACACTTTTTTTTCAGAATGAATGCTTCTTGGCTGACCCAAGTGGCACCAAAACTCATGCATAAACTTTACTGTTCAAATGATAACATGATGAATAAGACATTTGAACTGGAATGTACATTAAACACAGACTGTGTTCTCTACTGTACCATAGTATTTAAATATAGGTTATTTTGAATCTAACAAAATGATTCCTTATATTTCAGTGAATCATTTGTCAAAACTAGATTCTTTTTACAACTCCTGAAATTGTTTGAATAAATTACCACTGCTGGGGCAGCTAGATGGCGCAGTGGATAGAGCATCGGCCCTGGAGTCAGGAGTACCTGAATTCAAATCCGACCTCAGACACTTAACACTTACTAGCTGTGTCACCCTGGGAAAGTCACTTAACCCCAATTGCCTCACCCCAAAAAAAAAGAATAAATTACCATTGCCAAGCAGCCTGGTACAGTGGAAAGGTAGTTGGTTCTTTAGTCAGTGGACCTAGGATTCAAATTCTGTGTAACCTTGAATAAAATACTTAACCTCTCTGGGTCAAGTATTTATTAAAGGTGTATTATGTGCCAGCTACTGTGGCATGGTAAAGAGGAGGAAGGGACCCATAGAAAGGGAAAAATAGTCCTTGCCTTCAAGGAGCTTACACTCTACTGGGGGAAGACAACATGCAGAAAACCATGTACAAACAAGATACTTACAAGATAAGATGAAAACCTCAGAAGGAAGGTAATGGCATGAAGTGTGACCAAAGAGTCAGAGATGTGGAAAAGAGAATTCCAGGTATGGAGGACAACCAGTGTAAATGGACACTTTTTGAATCCATAAAATATGGGGATTATATATAAATGGGGGGGGGGGAATTAGGTGGTACAGTACACAAAGTACTGGCCCTGGAGTCAGGGGGACCTGAGTTCAAGTCTGGCCTTAGACACTTTAGTAGCTGTGTGATCCTCAGCAAATCATTTAACCCTGTTTGCCTCAGTTTCCTCAGCTGTAGAAGGAGCTGCAGAAGAAAATTGCAAACTACCCCAGTATATTTACAAAGAAATCCCCAAATGGGGCCACAGAGTTGTACAAAAATGAATAACTTAAGTCTCTGAGAATTCTTCCAGTACTAGATGTGATATAAGGAAGATAGTAATGACCAGTTATGACATGATTTCCCATTGCTTCAATGTACAGATTTTTCCTTCAATGACCTCCAGCACTTAAATCTCTGTGAATACAGCAAGTAATCAAACTCTAATGTTTTGTCAGTTCTTTTCTTCACAACTATAATCTTAACTCCATGAAGGCAGGAGTCTTTGCATACTCCTTTATACCCCTCCCAGCAACAAATAATCTTGTCTCCTGTAGTCAAGGCATAGCATCTCACAAGACCTTGAGGTGGGGAGAAAGAAACTAGTATTTATTAAGCTCTCGCCTCAATGACAAGGACTGTGCCAAGTGTCTTACAAACGTTATTCTTATTTGATGATCACAACAACCCTGGAAATAGGTGCTATTATTATCCCCATTTTACAGATGAGGAAACTGAGACAGACTGAAGTTCAAGTAATTTGTCCAAGGTCTTACATGTAGTAAATGCCAGAGGGCAAATTTTGAACTCTGTCTTTTCCAACTTTAGGCCCAAAGCTCTATCCAATGTACCACCTGACTGCCTTACACACAGTGTGATTAATATTTGTCAAGGGATTCAAGAGATTGTGTTAGGGAGGATGAGAGGGCAAGGATGCAGAGGAACTCATATCGATAATGAATTAGAGATAGTTGTCACCTGACTAGAGAATTATTGTGGAAGTGTCATCCTTGAAGAACCACCTTGATATACACAAGATAGTTCTTTGGTGCTGTTCATCATGGAGTGTGTGGAGGCAAAAAGCCATGATAAACACCAACGACTTGTACTACCATGAGCCTATTGTGTTTCCTTGTAACTGATCCCAAATATGTATGTTGCCTGGATGTCCCATGTGGGTCCTTGCCCATCCTTCATGAATGAATAAATGACAGGGTACTAAGCAAGCACTTACATATGTTCAAAGCATTATTCTAAGCTCTAAGTATACAAATAGAAAACACAATCGTGTTCTCAGAGGTGGTTTCAGGTACAAATTAGCTTAAAAGAGCCTTTGATCCTTAGGGTTGACAAAGCAGTTTGGTGATGTTTCTTCTTTATTTTTGCTGACAAAAGCTTAGTTTCTGATGTTTTGGCTATTTAACAACTTAAAAGGCTTTGGTGATGGTGATAACTTTCTTTTGCTAAGTTTTCAATATCTAAGTCACATCTGGACAGAGATTGTTTTCTTGGAATGGATGGCTTATTTGGAAACAGGAGTGGTGAGGGATAGGAATGGGGTGGGTATGGCAGGATGACTGCCAGTTCTGGAGTTCTTGGGCTGACTTCTACTCTTTAGTGTCAGTTGTTCAGCAGTTGCCATTGGTAGTGGGACAGAAGGTGGAGCCTTTTTTCATAGTGATCCCCTCAGTTGTAGCTATTAATCTATTCTTCTGCTAGACTGGACACCTAGGGTACACCAAAAAAGAGAGTCTAAGCAGTAATAACACAGCATAGATTCAGCCTAGAGCTCCTCCAGTGACCCTAAGGAACTGAACTCAATACCTTATTTCTAGGAAGGGAGTTTCCCTAAAGTAGGTGCTAAGATATACTAGAAAGGAATTATCCCCAAAATCACATACCCCAAGGAGGTCCAGTGATAAAAAAAAAGACCAGCTCCATATCTGCTTTCAATAGAACATTTTTGTAATAGCAAAGAAATAGAAACAGAATTAGATGTCCATGAACTATGGCATGCTAGTACATGATTATGATGGAACATTACTGCATGGTAACCAATCATGACTATGAAGAATACAGAGAATCAGGAGAAGACTTCTATGAATTGACACAAAGTGAAACATAATAAACCAGGAAAACAGTATGTACAATGACTACAACAAAATCAATGGAAGAACAAAACCACAAAATCAAACCTAAATATTATACAATTATGAAAGTTATGAGAAGAAAAATCACATAGGGGATTGCGAGTATGAAACACTTGCATATCATGTGAGATTTGGTTGATTATGTTAACATATTCTCTTTTATATTGTTTCTTATATAAGGGGAGATCTGTTAAAAATGCAGGTGACAAGGCAAAGATAAAAAAATTAATATCCTAGCTCACATTCATGAAGTGATATATGCATAAGAAAGTCTTAATTATAATTCAACTCCATGTAATAATATTACCAATACAACCTCTCATCGAGTTTATTATGTTTTCACCTTTGGGGATGTTCTTATAGAGGTAGAGAACACTTTTAACTAGAGCCTTTGAAGCTAAATTCCCTTATACTTTCCTGAGAAAACAATTTTTTTCCTTAAAAAAAAAACATTCTGCCTTATTTGCAGATTCACAAAAATTCTAAAAGTGTAGTTGGAAATAGAAAATTTTTACAAAGAAAACTATTATATAACTTTATCATTATTTTCTTTAGCAAATGCCCACAGGAAATATGAAGAATCTAAACATAAATAAAACTAAAAGAATGCCCATATAACTGGAAAAAAATTGGGGGCAGAGTACATTTTTAGTTTGCCTTCACTCTGATAGATATTGCAACATCATTTATATTGTTGGATTTGGTCTGTGAGTAACACAGAGCGTCATATATTTTGATAGTTATGGTAATAGACTGTAGAACTGGCATCAGACATGATAGAGGAGACAGTTGAAGGGTTATGGTCACCATCAAGCTCCAACTCTGCTTTACATAAATGATGAAGATATTGTTCAAACTCTGTGTGGATCCCAGTCTCTTGGACCTCAGCAGGTTGGCTGGCACTTGGGCCTTCCCTGCAGGGTAGAGTCTCTGGCGGAGGAGAGGGTTGACTAGATCCTGGCTGATGCTGCATCTGGAAACCACGGACACCGCCCCCAGCCTGGGGGGAGCCCATGGGACCATAGTACATATGCAGAGGGTTGGAGGGGCCCATCAGACCCTGCAAAGAGTGGGCCAGGGGTTCCTGCATGTGTCTGTGGTGCACGGGACCCGCGTGAGAGTCAGGATGCACAGAGTATTCAGAAGCTACAGGATAGCTGTAGGGTCCCGGCTGGCAGTCCCCTTGGAGAGAGGACGTGAAGAAAGCTGCATCTGGCTCCATGCCATCCATGGGAGAAGCCTCAGGGGTAGGCAGGTTGTAGCTGTCAAACTGAGGGCCAGGACCCAGGCTCTGGCACTCGCGGTAGTGTCCCATCTGAGGAGGCAGCACTCCCTGGCCCTGGTGGTAGGCCTGCTCATGGAAAGGCAGTCCCAGGCTGTCCCCACACACTCTGCCCTCTGGACCCAGCCCAGAGCTGGGCTGCTCGGGGAGGCTGTGGAGAAAGCCACTCTCCACCCGTTTCAGCCTCTTCACCTGCTTCCTCCTGCGAGGCCGGTATTTGTAATTGGGGTGGTCCTGCATGTGCTGCACTCGCAACCGCTCGGCCTCCTCCACAAAGGGCCTCTTCTCAGCCAGAGATAGTGCCTTCCAGGACCTCCCTGCCAATATAATGAACAAAGTTAATCTTAAAGTCAAAAATCTCAGAACTGGAAAATCACTAATAAGCAGCAAAAAGAACATTGTTTCTACCACCCATGAGCCTGGTTCAAAGCACAGCATGGCCACTTGCTTTCTGTGCAACCTTGGATATATTATTTACATTCTCTGATACCATTTCTTCCTCTGGAAAAGGAGGATTTGGGAATAGATGACTTCTGAAAGTCCCACAGACTCTAACACCATGATGCTAGGTCTTCAGAGGTCATCTACTCCAAACCACAGCAGAACCAGAATAAGAATCTCCCTTTCTACAACATACTTTGCAAAGGGTCACTCACCCTGTGCAGGAAGACCTCACCTGAGGGAACTTCTTTCTACTTTAGGATCACTCTAATGTACAGAAATTTTTCTTATATCAGACCTAGCGCAGCTTCTCTATAAGCTATCATTTGTGGAAATGAACAGTTGCTGCTACCTCTGCTTTTTTTAAATTAATAAAGTATTTTATTTTTTTTCTATTACATGTAAAGATAGTTCTCAACTTTTGTTTATACAAGCTTTACAATTTCATATTTTTCTCCCTCCCTCCCCCCTCCCCTAGACAGCAGGTAATCTGATATATATATATACACATAATAACATTAAACATATTTCTGCATTAGTCATGTTATAAGAGAAAAAATCAGAGCAATGATGAAAAACCTCAAAATAGAAAAAAACAACAGCATTAAAACCAAAAGAAATAGTATGCTTCATTCAGCATCTATACTCCGCAGTTCTTTTTTTTTTTCTTGGATTTGGGGATCCTCTTCCATCACAAGTTCCCTGGAACTCTTCTGTGCCATTGCATTGGTGAGAAGAATATAGTCCATCACAGTAGATCAACACTCAATGTTGATGATACTGTGCACAATGTTCTTCTGGTTCTGCTCATCTCACTCATCATCAGCTCATGCAAGACCCTCCAGGTTTCTCTGAACTCCTCCTGCTCATCATTTCTTACAGCACAATAGTATTCCATTGTATTCATATACCACAACTTGTCCAGCCATTCCCCAATTGATGGGCACCCCCTCAACTTCTAATTCCTTGCCACCACGTAAAGAGCAGCTATAAATATTTTTGTACATGTGGGTCCCTTTCCCCTTTCCATGATTTCTTTGGGAAAAAGACCCAAAAGTGTTATTGCTGGGTCAAAGGGTTACCTCTGCTTCTTAAGGCCAACCAACTCCAAGGCCTCTTCCACAGGAAGGGCATTCAAGTCCTTTTTTAAGACGCCCTCTTTAACATTATGTTAACCTACCTCTGTAAGCTATCACAAGCCAACAAACCCTACACACACACACACACACACCTTATATTGGGTTCATAAAATGATGGCCCCAAGGGATTTTATAGCAGATTCTTATCAAGTTATTTTTTTCAAAGGAATGCCCATTAATTGGGGAATGGCTAAAACAAGCTGTGGTGTACGATGGTAATGGAATATTACTGTGTTATAAGAAATGACAAGCAAGATGATTTCAGAAAGACCTGGAGAGACTTGTATGAACTGATGTAAAGTGAAGTGAGTAGAAAGAAAACAATATTGTTTGATGAAGAACTGTGAATGTTTTAAAAATTCTCAACAAGGGGCAGCTAGATGGCGCAGTGGATAGAGCACCGGCCCTGGAGTCAGGAGTACCTGAGTTCAAATCCGGCCTCAGACACTTAACACTTACTAGCTGTGTGACCCTGAGCAAGTCACTTAACCCCAATTGCCTCACCTAAAAAAAAAATTCTCAACAATATAATGACCCAATACAATCCCAAAGGACTATTTTTGTTTGTTTTGTTTTTGTGGGGCAATAGGGGTTAAGTGACTTGCCTAGGGTCACACAGCTAGTAAGTGTCAAGTGTCTGAGGCTAGATTTGAACTCAGGTACTTATGAATCCAGGGCCGGTGCTCTATCCACTGCACCACCTAGCCCCTCCCCCCAAAGGACTATTGATGAAACATACTATCCACCTCCAAAGAAAGAACTGATATCAATGGAACACAGACTGAAGCACACTATTTTTCACTTTCTTTTTTTCTCTTTTATTCATTTTCTTATACAAAATCTGACTAATATGGTAATGTTTTACATAATTGTACATGTATAACCCATGTCTGATTATTTACCATCTCAAGAAGGGGGGAGGGGATGGAGGGAAGGAGGGATAAAAATTGTAATTCAAAATTATAAATAAAAATGTTTATTACTTTAAAAATTCTTATTTGGGGGGCAGCTGGGTGGTGAAGTGGATAAAGCAGTGGCCCTGGATTCAGGAGGACCCGAGTTCAAATCTACACCTCAGACACTTGACGCTTACTAGCTGCATGATCCTGGGCAAGTCACTTAACCCTCATTGCCCCGCCAAAAATAAATAAATAAATATTAAAAACCCAGTTCTTGCCTTCCAAGGGCTTACATGTGGAGACAACACATGTATACAAGATAAATACAGAGAGAATGGAAGCTAGTCTTAGGGAAAGGCTGAAGAAACAGAAACAGCTCCTCCAACAGGAGGAAAGTAATGTGTTTAAATATAGGGGAGATGTTAGGTTATAAAGAACTTTAAATGTCAATCAAAGAAATTGTTATTACATGATAGAGGTAAATAGGGAGCCATTGGAGTTGATTAAGTAGAGGGCTGACATGAGCTGACCTACTCATCTTGGTAGCTGTGTGAAAGATAAAATGCAGTGGGGGAAGAGATTTGAGGGAGAGAGACCAATTAGCAGGCTATTTCAAACAGTCATGGAAAGAGGTAAGTGATAAGGTTCTGAAGTGGAGTAATGTCTGTATGTGCATTTGTAGAAGAGTCATGTTTCTGAATGCTTATAGAGAAAGAAAGTATAAGACTTGGTAATGGATTTGATTATGGGGGGAAGGGGAGATCATGGCATGGGAGAGGCATCAAAAGTATGATCCCAAAAATGCAAATCTGGATGAATAGAAAGATGGTAGTGACTTTGATAATAGTAGAATTCATAAAAGGTAGGGGTGAGGGTAAAGATGTTGAGTTCTAGTTTGGATAGGTTAAGTTTGAGACATCTATGAGTCCTTCAGGTGGAAATGTCCAGTAGCTGCTAATATAAGAATAATGCTCATGAGGCTAGAATAAAGGTAATGACTGAGCACCAGCCCTGTATTCAGGAGGACCTGTGTTCAAATCCGGCCTCAGACACTTGACATTTACTAGCTGTGTGACCCTGGGCAAGTCACTTAACCCTCACCACCCTACAAAAAAAAAAAGGAAAGAAAAAGAAAAAAGGTAATGACTGAACCCCTGCAAAATGATGAAATCACAAAGTGAGGTAGTATAGAGAAAAAAGAGAATCCATCAGGCCTAGAACAGAGCTTTGGGGTTTGGAAACCCATACGATTTTGGTGGTCGTGGTATTCAGTGTTTCAGTCATGTCCAACTCTTCGTAACCCTATTTTCTTGGCAAAGATACTGGAGTGCTTTGCCATTTCCTTCTCTAGCTCATTTTATAGATGAGGAAACTGAGGCAAACAGGACTAAGTGGCTTGCCCAGGGTTCCGTAGCTGTTAAGTGTTTGAGGCTGGATTTGAACTCAAGAAGATGAGTCTTCCTGACTTTGGGCCTCACACTCTAACCACTGCACCAACTAACTGCCCTATAATCCATACAGCTAGTATTGTCATAAAAACAGATACAGCAAAGAAAAGGGGAGGGGCTAGACAAAAGAACCAAAAACTATCCTGTCATTCTCATAGTTGTTATGCTTATATATACCTGTATACAGAATATTCTCCCAAGTTTTGAGTTCAAAGTGACATTACTTTGGCTAACTTTATACAGTCAACCCTCTAAGGAATTAAATGATGAGACTATATTTCCCTATTCTGAAAACCATATTCCTGAATGTTCACAAGTCTTCACCCCTCTCTCTTCACAGGTGGTAGCCCCCACTACCATAAACAGGTCACAATACCCAAATGGTTCCCAGAATGAAAGAATCTCAGAATACAAACCCCACAAAAGTAGTTGTGTCACTATCACTTACAGAGTGTATATTGGAAAAAAGTTCTGCTGCACTAAAAAGTCAGACAACCTGGGTTAAAAGTAATCTATTCTGGGGCAGCTAGGTGGTGCAGTGGATAGAGCACCAGCCCTGGAGTCAGGAGTACCCGAGTTCAAATCCGGCCTCAGACACTTAACACTTACTAGCTATGTGACCCTGGGTAAGTCACTTAACCCCAATTGCCTCACTTAAAAAAAAAAAAACCAACAACAACAAAAAACCAAAAGTAATCTATTCTGAGCAGCTAGGTGGCACAGTGGGTAAAGCAGCAGCCCTGGATTCAGGAGGACCCGAGTTCAAATGTGGCCTCAGACACTTGACACTTACTAGCTATTTGACCCTGGACAAGTCACTTAACCCTCATTACCCTGCCAAAAAAAAGGGTAATCTATTCTGCTCTACATGTCCCCAAAGGGGCTAAGTACAGAGGCAAAGGGCACGTGCCTACAAAAATATTTAAAGCAGTTTTTTTGTTGTAACAAAGAATTTGAAAGGAATGCCCATAATCAGGTAAATCGCTAAACAATACGGTACATTAATATAATGGAAAGTTATTACAAAATAAGAAATGGAAAAATTAGATCCTAAGATGCCTCATAAAACTTAAATGAACTGATGCAGAGTGAAGTGAGCAGAACAAGGAGAGGAATATATACAGATTATAATCATGTAAAGGAAAACAATTCTGAAAGCCTTAAAAACTCTGCTGTATTAAATGACCAGTCATGGGGGCGGCTAGATAGCACAGTGGATAAAGCACCGGCTCTGGATTCAGGAGTACCTGAGTTCAAATCCGGCCTCAGACACTTGACACTTACTAGCTGTGTAACCCTGGGCAAGTCACTTAACCCCCATTGCCCCGCAAAAATAATTAATTAATTAATTAATTAAAAAATGACCAGTCATGGCTCCAAAACACTAATAATAAATCATGCTTCCCATTTCTTGCAAGAGAGGTAAAGGATTAGAAATACTGAATCAATCAATGAGTATTTATTAATAAGCCATTATGTATCAGGCACTGTGCAAGAAATACAAAGTAATTAAATACCATATAGCTTTAAAAGGCAGGCACTGGCAATTGAGAGATGAAGAAAGGCAGCATATGGGCAGCTAGGTGGCGCAGTGGATGGAGCATCGGCCCTGGAGTCAGGAGTACCAGAGTTCAAATCCAGCCTCAGATACTTGACACTTACTAGCTGTGTGACCCTGGGCAAGTCACTTAACCCCAATTGCCTCACTTAAAAAAAAAAGAAAGAAAGAAAGGCAGCATGTGCTAAGTGGTGACTGAGCCATTTCTTGAAGGAAGAAAGGGTGTCTATGAAACATCTGTGAGAAGGGAGTACACTTCAGGCATGTGGGATGACCAATACAAAAGCATGGAGACAAAAGATGGAGCATCATGTTTGAGAAACAGGAAATAATGTCCAAAGAATCTAGAAAAGTTCACAAAGGACTTTTTTGTGAAGGTAGCTAGATGGTGGCACAATTGTTACAGTGCTGGACCAGTCAGAAAGATCTGACTTACCTTGGTAAATTACTAGCTACCTGTGGGACCATGGGTAAGTCACTTAGTCTCTTTCTGCCTCAGTTTCCTTACCTGTACCAATGCACTATATAAATGCTACCTATTATTAAAAGCTGAATGGAAATATTTTATTTTATCCTGGAAACATTAGGGAACCGTTAGAGTAACTATTGAGTAGGGGAGCAACACAGATCTTCAATTAAGGAAAATCACTTTGTTGGTGGTGTATAGGGCAGACTAAAGTGGAGAGATTTGAAGGAGAGGGAACCCAATTAGCATATTATTGCAATAATCTAGGTGATATGTAACAAAGTCCTGAATTATGATGAATGAGGTATAAATCTGTAAATGCAGTCAAAAAACAAGTAATATGGGGGGGGGGCGGTTAGGTGGCACAGTGGATTAAGCATCGGCCCTGGATTCAGGAGTACCTGAGTTCAAATCCGGCCTCAGACACTTGACACTTACTAGCTGTGTGACCCTGGGCAAGTCACTTAACCCCCATTGCCCTGCAAAAACAAAAACAAAAACACAAGTAATATGGGGGCGGCTAGGTGGCGAAGTGGATAAAGCACTGGCCCTGGATTCAGGAGTACCTGAGTTCAAATCCGGCCTCAGACACTTGATACTTACTGGCTGTGTGACCCTGGGCAAGTCACTTAACCCTCATTGCCCCGCAAAACAAAACAAAAAAACAAACAAAAAAAACCCCAAGTAATATTCTTTTAATTTTCCTGGAACCTCTCTCTTTGTATATACATCACATATCTATCCTTACCCCATCTTGGTCATTGGTATAAGACATTGGTCCATGCCCAGCCTCTGCCACATTGCCCTCCAGTTTTCCCAACAATTGTCACCAAATAATGAATTTTATCCCAAAGTCTTTACATTTGTCAAATACAAAATTATATTTATTTGCTGCCATAAACTGTACATTTACTCTGTTCCATTGATCCACCCACCCTTCTACTTCTTAGCCAGTACTAGACAGTCTTGACAATCACTGTTTTTTTTTTTAAACGGGCAATGGGGGGGGGGGTTAAGTGACTTGCCCAGGGTCACACAACTATTAAGTGTCTGAGGCTGGATTTGAACTCAGGTACTCCTGAATCCAGGGCTGGTGCTTTATCCACTTCGCCACCTAGCCGCCCCCAATCACTGCCTTTTAATATAATCCAAGATCTAGCACTGCTAACCCTCCTTTCTAATTTCCTTTGATATTCTTGACTCTGCTCTTCCAAACTGATGTTGTTGTTGTTTTCTAACTCAGTAAAATAATTTTTGATAATTTAATTGGGATGTCATTGAATGTATAAATCAGTTTAGGTAAAATTGTTATTCTCATTATATTATATTGACCCTCCCTACCCATGAACAATCAATAGTTCTCCAATTATTCAAATCTGACTCCATTGATACAAAGTTTTGGAGGAATGGCTGAACGGTATATGATTGTGATGGAATACTACCATGCTATAAAAAATGATGAGCTCAATGATCTTAGAAAAACATGGAAAGATTTGCATGAAATAATAAAAGTGAAATGAGCAAAACCAAGAAAACACTGTACACAGTAACAGCAATATTGTTTGATGAACTACTTTGAGTGAGTAAGTCAATTTTGACTCATAAGTACAAAATTAACTATAAAGGACATATTAATAAAGATGCTATCTGTATCCAGAGAAAGAAATGATAAATATAAGTATGCATAGAATAGCTTTACATATATGGATATATGTATGCACACATATATGTGTGTAGCTAATGGAAGCCATCTCTAGTGGAAGGGAGGAAGACAAAAAAGGGGGGAAAAGAAAAAGGGGGAAAAGAAAAATAAATTACATATAAATTTTATAGATATTTACTATATATGTAAATGGAATAGCAAGTTGTACATATAGATTTTCCATTTCATGTACAATCATTTTTTTATTATGCTATGTTATGAAATACTTGGTTTATCCCATAATTTTAAAATAAAATACATTTTTAAAAAGAAAAAATAAGATCCTAAGTATCACTTACAAGCCAATTCTCTGTGAGCATCATTTTCCTCATTTGAAAAATAATCTGTGTACAAGCATTGATAAGAGTTTATAAATGTGCCAGGCATAGTGAACTAAGTGCTGGTAATATTAAAACAAGAAAAAATAGGGCAGCTAGGTGGCGCAGTGGATAAAACACCAGCCCTGGATTCAAGAGGGCCTGAGATCAAATGTGGCCTCAGACACTTGACACACTAGCTGTGACCCTGAACCAGTCACTTAACCCTCATTGCCCAGAGAAAAAAAACAAGCAAACACCACAAGACCAAGAAAAAATAAAAACCGTCCCACACCTAAAAGAATTTACATTCTTATGGTGGAAGACAATATATAAAAGGAAGTTGGGAATGGAGGAAGGTTTCTGGCTAGGGGGCAATAAGGAAGATTCCCAGAGAAATAAAGAGATGACAGGTTCCTAGTTCAGGGAAAAACCACCCAGTTAAGAGTGGAGCTGAGGGTCCTTCCTAAGTATGAATTTCCAGGCTGAAGTGATATTTCAAGATGAAAAGTTCGTGGTGGGGGAAGGGCAAGAGGATAAGACATGGGCAGGGATCATCTTTTGCTTTTCTTTGAATCCTCCCCGCCCCCCCCCCCCCAGCATATCATAGGCTAAATGTTTGCTGAGGAGGCAGCTAGGTGGCGAAGTGTATAAAGCGCTGGGCCTGGAGTCAGGAGAACCTGAGTTCAAATCCAGTCTCAGACTTTTGATGCTTACTAGCTATGTGATCCTGGGCAAGTCACTTAACCCTCATCACTCCACCAAATAAATGTTTGCTGACTAGCTTTTTGATTTATTGTATACTAGCAATCAGAAGAGTTTTTGTGAGGAAAGGGTTTCATATAACCTTTAAGTGCTACATAAATATGGCCTTAAAAAAATTGTTTCTCACAAGTTTAAAGCATTGAAGAATAAGGTAACAACAAGTAGTAACTACTTAGATTCAAACCCAAAGACCTCAAACTTCAAGGTTTATTATCCTTCCACTAAACTGAACATTCTCTAGAAATAGCTCAGATTTCTTTCTAAACCCCAAATGAAAGAATCTTAGACTATCAGAGAGAAGGGACCTCAAAAGATCAAGTCAGACCTGAGCAGGACCTGCTCAGCAGTCCCTGACAAGGCTTCTCTACAAGAAGACTTTCACAAATGTTGGCAGCCCATACTCCTTTGGGTCAACTCCAGTTGTTGGGGAAGCTTTCCCTTCTAGACTTCAGTCCTCTCAGCTCAGGCTAAACAAGTCTAATGCTATTTTTTTTTTTGCAGGGCAATGGGGGTTAAGTGACTCGCCCAGGGTCACACAGCTAGTAAGTGTCAAGTGTCTGAGGCCGGATTTGAACTCAGGTACTCCTGAATCCATGGCCGGTGCTTTATCCACTGCGCCACCTAGCCGCCCCCTCTAATGCTATTTTAATGTCACACAAGCCCTTCAGAGAGTTGAAGACAACTCTTACAGGGCCCCCTTTCAACTCAAAGATATCTCCAGATCTTTTATATAAAGAAGATGGGAGCATGATTTTTTTTTTATCTCCTCCTCCTTTGGTCTTCTTTTTTTCTTATTTGCAAACTAGGAATCAATTGCTTGTTGTGCAGGAAGTTAACTTTTTTCAAAAGACATTTTCTATTTTGTTTTACCCAAGAGCAAAATACTATAAACATATAAACTAAATTGCCTCATCATTGGAGAGTAGAATGCTTCATAGCAACAAATATTAATACAATATACAGAAACACAGGTAAACACATAAGAATGTGTGCAAAATATAGAGCAGAACATAAAATGGTAGACACATTGACTATCTATGAAACACATATGCCTATATTGATGAGTCATCTCCATCTTCCTCCCAATACTCCATTGCCTTTTCACTGCCTATTCTCTCCCCCTTCCTTACCTATGCCTCAGTTTTTCTGGCTTCCTTCAGGACTCAGTTTAACTTCCATGTCCAGGAGGCCTTTTCCCATTTGGTCTAGCTACTAGTGCTGAGATCACCTTTCATCTCCTCAGCATACAGTATATGTTCTAAGTACCTGGTTATTTTCATGTTTTTCTCTCGTTTAGAATGAGTTCCTTAAAAGCAAAAATTTATTTTTGCCTGTCTTTGTATCCCCAGAACTTAACACATAATAAGTGCTTCCTAACTCATTTGTCAATATTCATACAGCTAGTTGATTATGTGAGGAAGGACTCAAAACCCAGATTTTTAGAGATGTTAGAACAGCTAGATGGTGCAGTGGATAGAGAACTGGCCCTGGTGTCAGGAGGATGTGAGTTCAAATCCAGCCTCAGACACTTGAAGTTTACTAGCGGCATGACCCTAAGCAAGTCACTTAATTCAGACTGCCTCAAACATCCGGGGCTATCTCTAATCATCCTAATCTTTATCTAGCCACTGGATCTTGATGGCTCTGGAGTGAGGTTGGTGACCTTGCAGATGAGCCCTCCCACACTTAAATGCAATTTACAGCAAGTCAAGACTTCACCTCCCCTCTCCAGCCTCTTAGAGAATGTAGGACAAACAATACAGGTGTCAAACTCTGCCCAAGGGCAACTCCAGAGTGCCAGATTAAACCGCAATTGAGAAATATTTAACAAAAAGAAATAAAAATACAATACAACACATAAATGCTAATTTCTGGTCTATCAAAGTGAAGTCAGCAGGGATCCCTTTCTGGTTTTGAGTTAGACACCAGTTTACTTTTCATAGTATTGTTTAAATAAAAATTAAGTGGTCTCTTCAGACAGTTATAAGATTCTGGCAATAAAGATTTCAAGCTGTTTTGACTAAACTAATGCGTGAACATTGCATTCATATAATTTCAGACCTGGAAGAGACCTTAAAGCTCATTTTTTCTAAGCCTCTCATTTGACAGTTGAAGAAATTGAGGTGTAACTGTCTTTCCTAAGGTGGACCAGCTAAATTAGTGGCAATGGCTGAACTAGAACCTAAATATTCCTGGACGCTAGCCCAGGGTTTTTCCATCACAAAATACTGCTTTCAGGAAAACTAAGTTTTAAATCTATTTTGTAACACGCACCCCACCCCAAACCCCAAGAAAGGCTTGAAATTGGTACATATTTAATCGTGGTCTTTAGGAATTATCCCCAACTCTCTAGCCAAAACAAACAAAACCGGGAATAAAGCGCTAGGGACTGAACCAGTGTTTGCACTGAGTTAGGGAACTCCGAGGATAAGGGACTCCCTCTACCAAGGTAGATGAGCACCTTCTTCATAAATCATTATCATCGAGTGGCCTGGGCCAGTTGAGAGGTAAACAGACCCGCCCATGGTCACTTAGCCGGTATAAGCCAAGGTCATGACTTGAACCCAAGTCTTCTCTTTCCCAAGAGAATTTATGTGCAATAAACTATTATATATCAATGGTTCTCTGGTCGTGGAAAGTTAACCATAAAACAGAGGTCATACTATAGGGAAGCACTTTGAAACACAGTTGCTTCCATTCCGAATGGTTCTAGACGGACACCACACACACACACACACACACACACACACACACACACACACACGCAGGCACGCACGCTCCCGCGCGGTCTCTCCACCGCAACCTCTAACAGTTTAGATTCGTAGATAAAATGGAAAATTGTAATGTTTCCTTCGTCACCATTGACCAATACTTTATAATCTTCAACGCAGCATACCCTCATCTCTCAACCCTCTCGACTAAGAAATTTGGAGACTGGGTTTATCTTCTTATAAGTTGTTATAGTTAGACTTTCAAGCAATTCCTACCAAACTACCCCACCCGCTGAAACAACAAGGCAAGAGAGTCACCTAGATCCCCAACACCTCTTAATTCCTAACCTAGAAATAGGGAGTGGACAGGAATTACATTCGTGTAGGGAACGTCAGTCAAAGTAAACCCCCTCTCCCAACGTCGGCACGCACCTTTTCTGCAATTTATCCTCCCGGAGAGTTGCTGACTTTTACGCTTAGAAGATTAAGTGACTGGGTCACAAAGCCAGTTGGAAGTGAACCCAGAACCTTCCTGGTTCTGAAACTAGTTTACAGATCCACTGCGCAACGCTGCTGTTTAAACTAAAAGTATCCCTAAGGACCACTTTGCGGCAGTGAAACTAAAGTTACAAAAAGAATTGATTGACATAAATGCGAATTCAGGTTTTCCAATGAGAAGACCCCATAACAGGGCTCTGGTCCCACCATGGTAAAAATTTTCCTTGGGGGGAGAAAGAGGGGTATGTGGTAAGCATTGTGCTGCTGAATACAATCAGTACAAAAGTGATGGGAACACTTGTGGACGAGTCACTGAGCTAGTCAAAAGGCCACTCAGAGTAACCCCGACTTTCTTTGATCCTTGTCGGAGACGCTGGTCTTCTTCCCCTAGTCCCTTCCCACTTCTCCTGGTTCCCGATATAAACTCCCATAGTCCCACTCACCCAGCATCTTGCTCAGCTCTGCATTGTGCAGGTCCGGGTTCTGCTGTGCCAGCCGCTTGCGCTCGTCCTTGGCCCACACCATGAACGCGTTCATGGGCCGCCGGATGCGGGACTCTCCTTTGCCACGGCCCGCAGCCCCGGCGGCAGCAGCAGCAGTAGGACTGCCTCCGCTCCCTGCGCCCGCACTGGACTCGCTCTTGACCTTCATCTCCCCCAGCGGGCTCAGAGACTCTGCCCAAGGGCAGGGACCCATCCCGGCCATCATCGTTGGCAGCGCGCACCTGACCTGGCTCTGGTCGTCACTGGCGTACCCCGCATCCGGGCTGCTCATGGCTCTCCTGCCCAGACCTCCAGCTCTGCACCCCGCCCCCACACCTTCTGTCGGGATCCGATGATTCCCCCAGTGGCGGGACGAAGGTGGGAGGAGAGCAAGATGACCTGAAAGAATCGGTGATCTATCTAAACGCCTTGACTCCAAGAACCTAGTCCAAGCTACCCTAATATGAAGAGCCCCAGACACTGCCCCACTGGGCGCGCTCTCCCCGAAGCCGCGCCCCTTTCTACCCCCACACAACCAATGGGATTCCGGGGGCGGGGCGGCTCCCAAGAGGTGTCAGACACCCCTCCCGGGGCCGCTGCTGCTCTGGTTTTACCTGAGCAGGTGAGAGCTGGAGGAAACCTGGATGCGAAGAAGTGGACCTCCTTGGACCTGGTTGCTCTCTGAACAATCAGGACATATTGCGCTCCTGGTCACCTCTTTAGGGTGCGCTATCTGGAGGAGCGCGTATTTGTTTGCATAACTGCATGGAACACAATTGGTTTTCTTTGTAGTACTATGCATTTAATTTTTACACGTGTAGAAACATTCTTCTGAGTAAGGGTCCATAATTTTCATCAGATTGGCAAAAGGGTCCATGACACAAAAATGGTTGAAACACCTGGTGTAAATGACCACCCCCATGAAGAGGCCCATATCCTAGTAGGGAGGAGATTCTGGCTGAAATTTCCCCAAGTCACCTGAATCTTGTAGATACGGCAGTCTGAGCCCTGAAACCAGTTAAGGAAATGCCATGATCTGTACCTTTCTCAAAAGGCCGAGGACGGGTGGCGCTGGACCTAGAGTCCTGAGGTCAAATCCAGCCTCAAACATTAAACTAGCTGTGTGACCCTAGGCAAGTCAGTTAATTTCTGTATACCTCAGTTTCCTTATCTGTAAAGTAGAGATAATAATCACATCTATTTCCTAAGGGTTTTATGAGATAATAGCTGTAAGGTTCTTTGCATACTTTAAAGTGGAACATAAGTGCTAGTATTGAAAAAGCAAATTAGGTGTTTCTTTCAAAATTCGGAAGGTCACTAAAATAACATTCCTCACATCAAGTTTCTTTACCAAGTTAAATAGATGATAGATACCTGAAAAGTTTAGGAATTATAACAAGGATTGTGAGGTGAGTGTAAAATTGACCACATATAAAACTTACTAGGAATCTTAAAACTGCAATTTATGTAAAACACTGCTCCTTGTTTTCTCATTTCCTCCGACGTGATGTCAGAGGCTGTTCGGGGATGGAATGGTGCCCCATTACCTTCCTCCCTCTAGGAATTTAGAAAGAAACCTCCAAGAGTCCAGGACTTCCCAGTAGCATGTGCAGTATGCTGTTTTATTACAGAGACTTCCGCAAGCCTCTCAGTTCTGCTTAGAAGTGGGTACAAATTTCTTCTGCCTTCAAGCCAATACACTACTAATTCTAGGTTGCTACAACCCCTCTTGTAAACTCAGCTCCCCACCCCCACCTCGGGTCTTTTAATCTATTATTATTACTACTAGTTCAGAAGGGTAATGAAAAGAACAGAAACTTTGAAATCAAGTGACTGGATTCGAATCCTAGTTCTGCTACTTACTTACCATACCTGTTCCATGGTGGGCAAGGTATGTAGTCATTTGCTTCCTCGTCTGTAAAATGCGGATGTCGGACGAGAGGATCTTTAAAGTTCCCACTTCTAAATCCTACTATTTTTAATCGTGGGATTTAAAGCGTTAACTGCTGTCTTCCTGATTACCCTAGTAATATTAACACATTTGATCAGAACAAATGAAAAAGAAACAGCGCACTGAGATCTTTCACTTTCCGATAGTTATAGTCACCCAGAGCCTTCCTTATTTGTGAATCCTTGCTGGTTTAGCCTAGGGCTGCCTGGACACGGCTAACCGGATGAAGGGACTGTCTTCCAGTGGGTTGGTCCCTTCACTTCACCCAAGTTGTGTTATGTCTCCCCCCACTTTGGTCTGAGGGAATAACATAGAAAAAACAGTCGCGAGGTTTGTCCAGAGCCAAGAGTAACCAGAGAGTAATTAAGGTCCCTCGACTTTGGTGGTGTGCGCCTTTTTAGAAATTTTAATTCATTTTCTTCGTGCAGGACCCCTGATCCCCTCTTGTTTGTGTGAGCAGTGACTGTTAAGCAGTAGAAATGGTCGTGGTGGGAATACGCTGGATGAACCGAAACCGAGAGCCAAAGACCAGCTACAGGTCCCCCGATACCTCGATTTCTCCTCCCTCCCCCAATTACTCCGTCTCTTATTTTTATGCAACGAATCAGTACGGTAATGAGCACTGCTCTGCATCTCAACTCCCCCCTCCTATCCCTTCAAAAGATCTACAAGTGCCTAGTCCTTCCCTTCCCCCACTTGATCCCCGCTAATCTCGTTTTAGCTTTTCCCCAGACATGCAGATTCACTATAATCAATGAAGGAGGTCAATCAGCAAGATAGAAAAAGGTCAGGGAGGAGATATTCTTTCCTTAACATTTCGAGGAAGACTCTACCCCCTTGGTTCTTCTTTGGCTGTTCAAGGTTGTTCTGTCTGTCCTCCTAAAAATTCCCTTTACTCCAGTCTAGCCCTGGGAAGAAAATACTTATCCCCGGTGGATGTATGTTTTTAAAGCTTCATGCTCACTCTCAGAATTTCCTGGACCTAAAGTAGCTGGGCTTCTCTTCCTCGAAGTTCCCTGTAAAATCCCTTTCGTCCTGTGTCATTCTTTGTTCATTTCAGTTCAGTCAGATTCAGTTTATTTTGTTGAGAAAATATAGGGGAGCTGTTACACGGGATCTAAGAGACTGGAAATGGTTGACAGAGACAGGAAGAAAGTCTGAGCAGGAAAAGAGTGTTGGCAAGGCTGGCATTTCTATCATGACTACTCAGATTTAACTCCCTCATTAAAAGCACGTTTTAAAGGGGGAGGGTACTGGCACAAAAATAAGGTAACCTGCTGTTACAGGCCCAGAGAGGCTAAGTTGCCCCATGTTTCATGTTGTAAAGGGGCTGGAGGCTGTCATGATAGAAATATTATTCTCATATTTGATGGAGATGACAGAAATCGTTTTAGGATACGTTGCTACTATTGTCCTTTCATGTTTAATGACACATGAAAGGCAGACCATTGTACAGATAGATGAATGTTGGCTTTTTGTAATTGAATAAAAGCGTTGGAATTAAAGTTCATCTTCTGCAGGCTGCTGCTGCTACTGCTGTTGTTTTGTAGTCTTCACCTGAGCTTTGAAGGATAAGAAGGATTTCAAGAGGTGGTGATTAGCCAGGAAGAACAAAAACTGAGAAGCAGGGGAAAACAGGACTGGTCTGAGAAGCAATGTATACATACATACGTGACAGTTTATCCCTGTTCTCTGTCAAATCTCTTTCAATGTTTTCCTCCCCCCTCTTAGCATCTTCCCTAACAATTCCCCCTTCTCTTCTTTTTCCTCCTTCCTACTTCTATCCCTTTTTTCACCCTCTCCCCAAAGGACAATAACAACAGGTTACACAGACAACTGGATCTGAGTCTTAAATCAGATAAGATAACATGTAAAGCACTTTGTATCTCTAAAGCACTAAATGTTCAGTTAATACCATTCATCTCTGTCTTTTTTTTGGGGGGGGGGGAATGAGGGTTAAATGACTTGGCCAGGGTCACACAGCTAGTAAGTGTAAAGTGTCTGAGGCCGGATTCTAAGGCAGGTCCTCCTGAATCCAGGGTTAGTGCTTTATCCACTGAGTTACCTGGCTGTCCCCATCCCTGTCTTTTAAACATTTGAGTACAAACTGTAGTCTTTGGATTCATAAAATCATTAAATTTTGAGATGGAAGAGACCCCAGAGCCCATCTAATGACTAGCCTCTAGTTGAACCCTCTCAGTCTACAAATGAGGAGACTGAGACCCAGAAGTGTTTAAATGACTTGTCCAAAGTCACACAGGTGGTATACTGCCATAGGTGGGATTAGAATTCAAATCCTCTAACTCTGAAGCCACTGTTCTTTCTGTTATACACACTACATCACAGAGAAGAAAGGACACCAGCACATCCTAGTCCCAAAGAGGAAATATTCTCATTTTCCCCCAAAGATTTTCCCTTAATTGTTAAAAAAAAATTAAAGAGAGTTTTAAAGAGAAAGATGACAGGCACATGTTTCTGGAACCCTTGGGAAAAGACAGAAACACTTAACATGGACAAATAATTTACTCTCTTGTTTTGGGTTTGACTGTTCTTTCAGTCGAGGTTCCAGATCAATGAAGTAAAAGTCTGTTTTAATGCCTAGAACTGATTTGTCTGGGAAATGGGGGTTGGTTGGTCAAGGCTTTGGCTACAAAAGGGAAGGAGAATGCAGTTAACACAGGTAAGAGTGGAAATCTTTGTAAACTGCACAATAATATAAAGATGGGAGTTGTTAAGCTGCTTTCCTAGATTTTCAAAGTGCAAAGGATATGAGGGAAGGGAGTGATTAGTAAAGAACTCAGCGATAAACTAGAATGACCACTGTGGGGCAGAAGTTCTTTGATTGAGAGGGGAAAAATATTTTGGCACAGCAAAAGTCAAGAAAAGATCATCACTGGACTTTGACTCTTCATTAAGCTCAGCATGGAACTCTCAAGTATTGAGTAGAGGAAAGGCTATGGGAGAAAAGGGGAGGGGAAAGAGGGGAGATAGACAAACAGAGAGCAGACAGAAGGGGGGACAGTGAATTTCTAGTAGGGAAGTGAAAACCTGAATTGATGTGGGGAGAGAAGAAAAGGGGAACTGAATACCAAGAAAGATTTCAAAGAAATATTAAATTCAGGCTTCCAGATAAAATAACCAAGGTAGCTTTTTTAAAACCTCAAGATGCTTTTACAATGATAACAAAATTGAAAACTAAAAAGAGCACAATTTAAGTACTCTGTTTCCAAATGCAGAATTTTCATTTTTATTTTTGCCAGTTTGTTCAGATGGTATGTTTGAATCCCCATTTTTTTTTGGTGAGGCAATTGGGGTTAAGTGACTTGCCCAGGGTCACACAGCTAGTAAGTGTCAAGTGTCTGAGGCTGGATTTGAACTCAGGTCCTACTGAATCCAGGGCTGGCGCTCTATCCACTGTGCCACCTAGCTGCCCCTGAATCCCCATTTTTTTAATCTAGTAGGAACATTAAAGATAATTTTGTCCAACTTTCTCATATATTTTCCAACTTTTTTTTTTGCTGTAGAGGAAACAGACCCATAGAGACAGAGTGATTTTTCCCAAGGTCACACAGCTACTGGAATCAGGACAAAATTTGGACTTTTCCAAATCTTTCCTTCTACCAAGGATAATTATACATTTCTATTAACCAGATAACAGCCAGTAAGGAACCTTACTTTTAAGAATACTTTTGGGGCAGCTAGGTGGGGCAGTGGATAGAGCACTGGCCCTGGAGTCAGGAGGAACTGATTTCAAATTCAGCCTCAGACACTTGACACTTACTAGCTGTGTGGCCTTGGGCAAGTCACTTAACCCCAATTGCTTCACCAAAAAAGAAAAAAAAAAGAAAAAGAATACTCTTGAGGCGTGGGGGGAGGGGAGAAGATAATATAGAACTAAACATTTTTTAAATTAACGCTAAAAATGTTCGTTTACACATTATTGAGAAAACAAATAAAATAAAAATTAAATGCCAAAAATTATAATTATCTGCAAAATTTAAAATAGTAGTTATTGGCATAAGTTTTGTAATGTAAACATATATGTATATACGCATACATATATATGTAAACACATATATGACATGTGGAATTTGTAAGGGGTGGGGTGATTTTTATTTACACTTAAGTAGTTCATGAGAACATGGGACTTTTAAGATAAGACTTTATATTTACATAATATTTTACTGTATTTAAGGGCTGCCACATTCACTATCTAATTTGACTCTTTCACAACCTGAGTTAGGAAGTAAAAGTATTATTACTCCCTTTGCACTTAAGGAAACTGAGGGTCAGGAATTTTTTCCAAGGTCATGTAACCAGCTAAGTGATTGTGCCTGAACTCAAACCTAGGTCTCCTGACTCCAAACACAGAGCTCCTTTCACACCATTGGACTACATGCTTCTTTAGCCAGGGGTGATCTAAACATCTCAGTGGAGTAAGTGTGGGTATGATCATTTTAATAAAATTAAATTGAGAACAGTGTGCCAAACTTTATCCAATTCACAACTCAGCAGCAGTGCACTAATTTTAACAGTTAGGAAGAGTTCAAGAGTTTGAATGATCAACAATATTTTCTCTTTGTAACTGTTTCTTACTCCTGCCTTGAGTAGGGAAAATTATACCAAGGGGAAATATTGCCTATTTTATTCAATGATTTAGACTCTGGAAGAAATAGCTGAAAATACTTTTTTCATCAATGAAGAATAAACTTTTGTTGAAATTAATTTGTTAGTCAAGCACCTCCCCCTTCTTTTAACAGGCTGAACAGAGACAGGTAACTTTTTCCATGTGTTGATTGGTTTTCCTAAACTTTTCTTTCTCTCCCGGCCCCCCCCCCTTTTGGGGAGGGTGGGATTTATGTAGTAGGAGATATTTGGGTGGAAATGGGATAAAGAACATAGCTTGTAATTGGTACCAGAGGAGCAGGATATAGGAATATTTTTTCAATACGACTCCATGGAATTAAAATTACTTTCCACATCACTGTTGTCAACCATGGAATTTAGAACTTATCAGTTTAGCATTTCAAATCAATAAATTGAATTCCCTTGAAACATCATTTCTGTCTGTTTCTACCATTGCCACTGATTTCATTAACCATTTTTACTTTTAGCTCTCTCCCCTGAAATCAATCTCTTATTTCATCAGAAAATTAGTCCATTGTCCACACACCTGCATCTCAATGGTTGAATCTTAAGTTTTGATTATTGCTATAGAAGACTTCAAGGTTCAAATAAAATTTAAATAAATGTTATCTTCATAGTTCTAGCAAAAATCCCTTCACTAACTTTTTGCATGTTTGCTTTAGTGGTTCCCTGTCCCCATACCAGTTTTTGTTAATGACACTTGTCCTTGAGCCTCTCCTACACATACCTAAAATTTTTAGTAAGGACATTTCTTCTGATGGAAAATAGCATGCTTTAAAGAAAAAAAGTCAAGTTAAATGACTCTGGAACAAACAAATTCAAAAGAAGTCCATTCAACAAGCATTTATTAAGCACCTCATACACTCTGGGTTGCTTAGGATACAAAGAAAGGTTAAAGTTAAAAAGTCCCCACTCTGAAGGAGCTCACAGTCTGACAAGACATGCAAACAATTATGTGTGAATAATATATATATACAAGACAAACTGGGAAGAATCAGCAGAAGGAAGGCATTAATGTGAAGGGAGATCTGGAAAGGCTTCTTTTTTTTTTTCTTCTTTTTTTTTGGTGAGGCAATTGCGGTTAAGTGACTTGCCCAGGGTCACACAGCTAGTAAGTGTTAAGTGTCTGAGGCTGGATTTGAACTCAGGTCCTCCTGAATCCAGGGCCAGTGCTCTATCCAGTGCGCCACCTAGCTGCCCCATGGAAAGGCTTCTTAAAGAAAGTGGAGTTTTAGAAAGGATTTGAAAGTCAGGGAAGGCAGCAGATGAGGATGAGGAGGAAGAGAATTACAGGCTTGGGAGAGAACCAGTGAAGATGCCTGTACAAAGGAATGAAAGTATACAGTGTGAAGAACAGCAAGGAAGCTGGTGACATTGAATCAACAGAGCACATGTAAGGAAGGAATGTGTAAGAAGGCTGAAAAGACGGGTAGGAGCTAAGTTTTATAAAAAGCTTTAAAAGACAAACGGAATTTTATATTTTATTCTAGAGTAAATAGGGAGTCATTGGAGTTGATTGAATAGAGAAGTCACTGGTCAGATTTGTGCTTTAGGCTTCCCATTCTCTTTGTTTTTGTGAGGCAATTGGGGTTAAGTGACTTTCCCAGGGTCACACAGCTAGTAAGTGTTAAGTGTCTGAGGCTGGATTTGAACTCAGGTACTCCTGACTCCAGGGCTGGAGCTCTATCCACTGCACCATCTAGCTGCCCCTTCCCATTCTCTTTGAATAGAGGGTGGGATGGAGTGAGGAGAGACTTTGATGCAGGGAAACCAACCAACAGGCTGTTGCAAAGATCCAGGCATGAGGCAATAAGGGCCCACACCAAAGGGATGGCAGTGTCATGTGAGAAAAGGGGACACTTTCAAGTAAAATCTACAGGACTTGGCACTAGATTGGATATGGGGAGGTGAGAGAGTGAGGAACTAGGTGTGAATCCAGGTGACTGGGAGTATGATGGTGCTGGCTATAGTATTAGAGAAGTCTGGAAGGTGAAAGATAAAATGTTCAGTTTTGAATATGTTGAGTTTAAAATGTCTATGAGAGATCCAAATCAATTCAAACAAAAATATCTATTCAAAAAAAATCTATTCAAAACAGACATGGAGATGGTACTTAAAAAGTAACATCCAATCCAGCCTCAGACACTTGACCCTTACTAGCTGTGTGACCCTGGGCAAGTCTCTTAACCCCAATAGCCTCACACACACAAAAAAAGTAACAACCAAAGAATAATTTCATCCTTTGGATGGGAAGCTGTTCTAGAATCATTTAATGACCTCACACAATCACAGAAGGCATGTTTCATATTCTATTTTGCATTAACTCTGTTATAATTATAACAGAATTTTTATTCTCTACTGGTACCTAACAACAATCTCCAAACCAGTCTTCTGAATTTCCTTACCCTCAAAAATGATGTAATGCTAAACTAAATACTGTATTTCCTGAATATATTAAGCATATTTTAAAAGTGTGAACTGGCTACATGAAAGATTGGGGGAATGGACTGGGGAAGAATGAATTGGTTTGCTTCTTATATGCCTCCTTGATATTAGGAATCAAGCTTTCTTTTTCCTCCAGAAGAGGAGAATAATTTTCACAAGCATACCTTCATAATTTTAGAAAAGAAAGTGAATTACCCTATGAAATAGGTTTTTTACCTTTTTTTTGTCATAGACCCCTTTGGTAGTTTGGTGAAACCTATGGATCTCTTCTCAGAATATATATATATATATATATATATATATATATATATATATATATATATATATATATATATATATATATTTTGGTGAGGCAATTGGGGTTAAGTGACTTGCCCGGGGTCACAAAGCTAGTAAGTGTTAAGTGTCTCCTGACTCCAGGGCTAGTGCTCTATCCTCAGAATATTTTTAAATGCAAAAAAGAAAACATTAGATTATAAAGGAAACTAACTATATTGAAATATATCAAAATATTTTAAAATAAATTCATAGACCCCAGAATAAGAATCCCATAGGATATTACTTAGGCCTAGCTTATGAAAACATTTTACTCCTCTAATGTCTACAGGTGGTTGTACACAGAAGAAAATTTGTAGCAACTGGTTTTCTTAAGGCTTAAAACATATTAAGAATAATTTTAAATGTCTACAATATCAAAGATCTTAAGAGAATCTTTGCATGTTCACGTGTTCAAATGAGATATTTGCAAAAAGCACTTAGTACAATGCCTGATACATGGCAGGAGATATTTAAATGCTTATTCCCTTCTTTTTGCCCTTCCCCTTCGTAAGGTACATTTCCCAACACCTTCCCCAAAGAAAAAGTGGGGCAAGGAGAAGAATGCCATTTCTTTGAGATTCTCGAATCTCTATTCCCAGGATTACAGAGCCAGAGCCAGTATACTTAATGCAGTATATACTTCCCTCCTGCTTAAACCTTAAACTTAACTACTCCCCACCATAATATATTTTCTCTCTCAGCTTTGGCTCTTTTCATCCACTTCCCTTTCCAATTTTATCTGCCTCCCTTGCACAGTAGAAATAGCTTAGTGTTGGGGGTGGTACGCTGGGCAAAAGAACTCAGGGTATCTAATATTTAACCTGAAAGGATAAATTCACCAAAAATTAAATCTCTAGATGAATAATATTACTGTTGCCCAATATGGGCCATATGAACCATCAAGTGAAAGAGCAACTATCATATAGAATGAGTAATTAAAGCATAAAATGTGTCTTGGGTTCATCTTTTCCTTACAAACTCATCCCCCCTTATTTTTTGCTCCATCTTAATCAACCATCCCTTCCTACACCTCCCTCCCTTCTACCCTTTCCCAACATTCAAATGAAAATTGAGATGCTTCCAATTATACTAACATGAAGCTATATATTCAAAAACAGAGTGGTAGAATTCAGGAATCAGTTTTGTGAGACCCTTCCCCCCAAAAATTACTTGCTTTTCCAATCCCAGATCACCCTTCTCCTTGGGGTATTTATTGTCCATGTTCAGGTCTTAAAGGCACACAGCTCCTTAGTTCAACACTAGTACCTGTGCCTCCCATGATTTTTTGTTGATATTTCAAGTAACAGAATGTTAAAATATAAAAGAAATCTTATAGATTAATACATTAAAAAGGTTTGGATTTAAAAGTTCAAGTTACTATGATGTAACTTTTTTTTTCAAATAGGGAACTAAGGATACTTGATCAATACTAATTAGGATTAATAAAACTGTTTAGTAATAAAAAATCATTTAAATTAGTCGAATGTACTTGGTTCCAGGAAATATCAGGCTAACAGTATTTTCAGAGACTAAGAGAAAACAGAATGCTTAGATTTTTACTCTGATGAATAAACACAAAACTCTTAATTGGAAAAGGTCTTAACCAAGGTCCTGATAAATAGTAGGGGCTTAATAAATGCTTGTTGACATAATGATAATGTGTTTTTAATTTCAATATAAAAGCTACTTTAAATGTGTTGCTAGAATGCTAAAAGAATTAGAAAACTAAGAGTAAAAGCTAACTCTTCACCTTTAAAAAAGTTTGTTTTGGGATTGTCCTGGGGCCAGTTATTTACTATGGAAAATGTCTCTCCATGAAATGAGAAGATTGTGAGATGAATTTTTCAGTTATGGCATCTCAAATTGGCATGGAAGAAGTTACAATCTGATATGATGGTATACCCCAGATTTTACAGATGCTTATTGAAGTTAAGTCTATATTATACATACGTACTGTTTTTAATAAGTGTCACTATAATAACATGAAATCTTTCTATTCTGTTTAAGTTAGTAATATAATTAATAAATTTCTGGGAACCCAAACACTGGAAAAGTAAAGTTCAAACTTTATTAAGTATTCATGTTAAAAAAAAATCATGCAACCAGCCCCCCTCCAAATTCACTAAACAATATGAACTTGCATAGTATGGTTGGTATTTTGGGCCACATTACTCAGAAAAGGTAAAGTCCAATTTACAAATGGCAATTTTGACAATAACAATTAGGGGGAAGACTAAGAGCAAATCCCTGATAGAATGAACCCCCAAACCCCACATCCTCTTTAGGAAATTGCTAAGATTAGAATCAAATAAATTACCATAAATTAGGTGCCAAGACAACTCTCAATTTAAAAACACACAGAAACACAAGAGGGGGAGGGGGAGGGAAAGGATTTCCTTAGTTCCTGCAGGAAGTGTGTAACACTGTAACACTGTTTATGCTGCTGGCCCACAAGCTGGAGTGGTAGACGTGTCACCCATCTGGATAGTTGCAGTAATATACTGCAGAACTGGCATCAGACACGACAGAGGAAATGGCCCCGTGACTTTCAGGTAGAGGGAGGCCAGATTCATGTCCCTGGTAGTTTAGCCCCAACTCTGGTTTGCACACAAAATGCAGATATTGTTCAAATTCTGTGCGGTCCACATCTGCAAGGAGCTCAGCAGGTTGGCTGGTGTCCAGGCCATCCCTGCAGGACAGGGCCTCTGGCGGAGGAGAGGGTTGACTAGATCCTGGCTGATGCTGCATCTGGAAACCACGGACACCGCCCCCAGCCTGGGGGGAGCCCATGGGACCATAGTACATATGCAGAGGGTTGGAGGGGCCCATCAGACCCTGCAAAGAGTGGGCCAGGGGTTCCTGCATGTGTCTGTGGTGCACGGGACCCGCGTGAGAGTCAGGATGCACAGAGTATTCAGAAGCTACAGGATAGCTGTAGGGTCCCGGCTGGCAGTCCCCTTGGAGAGAGGACGTGAAGAAAGCTGCATCTGGCTCCATGCCATCCATGGGAGAAGCCTCAGGGGTAGGCAGGTTGTAGCTGTCAAACTGAGGGCCAGGACCCAGGCTCTGGCACTCGCGGTAGTGTCCCATCTGAGGAGGCAGCACTCCCTGGCCCTGGTGGTAGGCCTGCTCATGGAAAGGCAGTCCCAGGCTGTCCCCACACACTCTGCCCTCTGGACCCAGCCCAGAGCTGGGCTGCTCGGGGAGGCTGTGGAGAAAGCCACTCTCCACCCGTTTCAACCTCTTCACCTGCTTCCTCCTGCGAGGCCGGTATTTGTAATTGGGGTGGTCCTGCATGTGCTGCACTCGCAACCGCTCGGCCTCCTCCACAAAGGGCCTCTTCTCAGCCAGAGATAGTGCCTTCCAGGACTTCCCTGCAACGACAAGGGGAGAAAAAAAAGAGGGAACATACTTGGTCATTCTTCACCAGCTAGCAGCACCCACTCTCTCTACCCATACAATGAATCTGTGACTAGAAATGGCAGAAAAGGGAATGGCGGCATCTAGGAAGTACCTCTGGTGAAGAGGAAATCCTTCTACAAGGGAGAACTAACTACCCTTACAGTAAAAAAAAAACACTGCTAAATTTCCAAACCCCCAGAAGTTTCTTAATCCAATCCCTTCCGCCCCTTCCCAAATACTCTTGTTGCCTTTGCTTTAGGAACTCCGATACCTTTTCCTCATCTAATTTTCCTGCCCCGCTTCCCCGAGATGCCTAGAACTGGGCGTTTCTCATTTCCAGTCCAGGAGAGCGGGCAAAAACCATGCTCTTGAAAGATCCGTCCCGAAAGTATCCTCCCCGAAAAAAGTCCAGTAGCAAGGGCAGCGGGGACTAACGGGCAAAAGGTGGCAAGACCGGGAAGATCATTTTAGAGCGGGGAGGTGAGAAGTGTGGGGGAATGTAGGGGTGGAGAAGGGGGGAACGCATGAAAAAGATAAAGCAAGGGGTAGGTATAGTCTTGCAAAGACAGAATTTGCATTTTCTGGGCTTTAAGGTCCCCACTTGAGAAGTGAGGTCAACCTGACCGAGGCAAACAGTAGAGGACCTAGGGCTCTGGTACTAGCCCATTCTACTGCCCGGGAATGACAACTCACCTAGCATCTTGCTCAGCTCTGCGTTGTGCAGGTCCGGGTTCTGCTGTGCCAGCCGCTTGCGTTCGTCCTTGGCCCACACCATGAACGCGTTCATGGGCCGCCGGATGCGGGATTCCCCTTTGCCACGGCCCGCAGCCCCGGCGGCAGCAGCAGCAGCAGGACTGCCCCCGCTCGCCGCGCCCGTACCGGACTCGCTCTTGACCTTCATCTCCCCCAACGGGCTCAGAGACTCTGCCCAAGGGCAGGGGCCCATCCCGGCCATCATCATGGGCAACGCACACCTGGCCTGGCTCTGGTCGTCACTGGCGTACCCCGCATCCGGGCTGCTCATGGCTCTCCTGCCCAGGCCTCCAGCCCAGCACCCCGCCCCGCCCCCACACCCACACCCACACCCACACCCACACCCTCAGTCGGGACCCGACGATTTCCCCAGGGTTGGGTCGAAGGTGCGAGGAGAACAAGGTGGCCTGAGGGAATCGATCGATCTATCCAGATGACTCGACTCCCGGACCCGTCACAGCAGGAACAAGCGCCATCAACCGACACGGACCCAGTACGAGCGCTCTCCTTACAGTCCCTCGCCTTTCTATACCCACGCGACCAATGGGACTCCGGGGGCGGGGCGGCTCCCACGAGGTGTCAGACGCCCCTCCCAGGCCAAGGCCCTGGGCCACCTCCCGAGGGTTGGGGTGGGGTGGGGGTGAGGAGCTAGAGCTAGAGCTGCAGCTGCTCAGGCTTTACCTGAGCAGGTGTGAACTGGAAGGAACCAGACTTCCAGGCACCGGAAAATCGGGACCTTAGACTTCTCAGTTGTGGGATTGATTGCATAAGCTGCAAAATTTTCAAAAGTTCCCGCTTGGGAACCTTTTTTTCTTATGCTAGCGCTATTGGACAAAAATTCCTCAGCTTTTTAATAAAAATACAAAAGTGCTGATATTTTCCTTTTAAGTAAAGTACAAAATGATCTATTTGACCGACCGCTGGATGTTTTCATTCTCTTCGAGGAAATAATATCTTCTTCAGAGGTACTCTTAGTCGTACGTCAATAGTGTCTCTAATAAATAAATAAATAAATATATATATATATATATATAATAAAAGTCCTTCTTCCTACTTAAATTTTTGTTGCTTCCCTTCGACGTTTCCCACTTTGATTCATGTCATTTTACTAAAGAATGAAACTTAATATTTTGTAGACTTTAATCCTCTTCCAGTTCAATTTGGATATACATTTATTTCGCGCCTAGGATACTCAGAGCCAGAAGGGAGGAAAGACAAAAAAGTTTGCGTGAGATTGTTAAAGAAATGCATGCCCTTTTGCCAGAAGAGAAACCCTTGTTCCCTGAAAATTGTTTCAAGTGCTTTCCTAAATGCAAATTGATGTTTTCAAGCTATGTCTCCGGGGTCTCTAATAAATAAGGCAAACCTTACCTTTAGCATCTGAAATCTGAGTCAGAGATGTGAATTGTATGGACCAAAACTTGAATATTTTCAAAATTTACTCCAGGCTGCTATTAAATCCATTGCTTATCTCGAAATGTCCAGGTGTAAACAGGAGATCAGAGAGCTTTATTTGGGTAAGGACAGCTTTGTTTGGACTACAGTTATTACAAACTAACTTTAGCACTGGGGTTGGCTTTCAGTAGTCAAAGTAGCAGCCAATGTCTGCTACCCTTTTTTTTTTTTGGCAGTATTTAAAATATGAATGCAGTTGTTAAAGTAAATGGCTTAACCAAAAAAGAGCTGGGATGCCGAGGTCTAAAATTTGAGATTGGAAAAACATACATTTCTTATTCTATCTTCAGGAGCTACTCCTGAATAGTGATAAAAGTCAGATCTAAAGCCAATGGGGGGGGGGCGGGGATTGGAGGAGGTGTATGTGTCTTAATGCGACGTCTAAACTCCTGAATTAAAGATCTGTGGAGTCTATGCCTCACAAACCCCAACCTTTTCCTGCAGTTTGCATAAACAACTTTAATACTAACCTCAAGAAAGGTGGATTTTTCTTATGAAAAGTCATATAAAAATGAAAAAAGCACTGAATGCTTTTCAGCCCAAAATTGAAGTCATCCCGTTTTGTGTGATGCTAAAATCCAAGAGAGGACCAAATTCGTTGCTTCAGAAATCACTGTTCTGGAACGTCTACCGAATCTCAGGATACTGTGAGACTTTTACTCCAGTTGCGTCAATTCTGTTTGATAAACAGCATGCTTCTTTCGAGATGCCCTTACCAGAAGGAATAATTCTCCCACTCAATTTCCCATTGCGTGGATAACAATAGCAAAGGTGCCAATTCTCACTTGAGTTATTCCCCCAGCAGCCTTCTCTCCCTCCTTCCTCGCTCCAATTCAAGGTGAGAATCTAGGTCTGATTTTAAAAGGTGTCTCTAAAAGAAAGAAAAGGAGAATCAAAACTTGGACCCCTGAATTTGTTTTTTTTTTACTTCGATAACTATTTCAATATAATTTGTTTCCTTTGTAATCCCTTGCATTCCATTTTATGCATTTAAAAGCACTATGTGGAGGGATCCAAAGGTTTCACTAGATTAGCAAAGGGGAATATAACACAAAAAAGGTTGACCCCCAATTTGGAAAGTAGAAGCTTTAGTCTAAAGAATCGCAGAAGTATTATTTCAACCCGGTGAATTAGAAAAGAGATGGTCTCCTAAACAAATTTCACAATAGTGCTTTTGTTGTTTGGTTTTGTAATGAAACTTTAAATTTTCTTCCAAGTTAACTTGAGAAACAAATCCTAAAAACATTCTCAGGACTATATAGATAGGATAGTAAAGGCAGGGCATTCAAAGTTAACCAGGACCACAAGCTTTTGACTATGGCTTTTAGAAATATCACTTCTAAAGAAACATGCTGATTGTTTAGGTTGGGGAAATTAAAACATACATTGCTTCTAATTTAACGTGCTGATTGGTAATATGCAAAATGATAGTTAACTTTGGGGAAAATCTCCCTAGGAGAGATAGGTGAATTAAAGAGAATTATCCAAGTTACTTACATATGGAAAAAAGGGAAATCATCCTGCATTCAAGAAAGGAGTAAAGCATTTTAGTTAGCTCCCTTAGTATAATCCCTTTCAAAGACCCTTAAAAAAAAACAACTGGGCATCAAAAGTAAATGTTCCAGAGGTATGAAACAAACTTCTTATATCCATTGACTTACATTTGGAATTTTTCTTCACTCTGCTGCTCTATTTCACCAACATTACTAGGACAAAACGAAACCCGCCTAGAAAGGAAATGTTTAAAGACAGAGCAAGCCTGACAACCAGCAAAAGCTACTCCATTAGCATCTTGTAAGGAGCCTCCCAATAATAGCCCATTACAAAATCTTTACCCCAGCTAAGCTTACTGAGAAATCAAATGGGATATATATACCAAAGGTTTGTCAGGATCTTCAGCTTTCGCCTCCTTCCTATAACACTATCATACTTCCAGAGGCCAGTACTGGTTTAATTCAATCTTTGGGAAGGAATTCCCTATGCCTGTTTAGCCTCGGCTCCCAAACCTTGCTCCCTTTGGCATTAATTCCTTTCTGATAACTGTACCATGGTTTCTTTTGGACCTTATCAAATCCTGTCGTTTGTTGCGAGGAATCATTTCTATTTCAGTCCTATTGCTAACCGTAGTGTTGGAAATTGTCAAGTGTTATCACAGCCAGCCACAAATGCCACATGAAAAGCCGCAAACATCCGGAGTCCTTCCTGAAAACCCGCTTTTCTCAACACTGAAGGATTTTTTGTTTTGTTTTGTTTCTTTGGTGAGGAAGGGAGTTTCATAAGTATAAGAACAGTGTACACCATACCCAAATAAAAGAGGACATTTTCCATTTGCACCCTCCTGCCTCTGCACAGGTTGCTTTGCGAGTCCCTCAGGGCATTAAGTCCCTAGGCGCTGCTGTTGCAGCAGCGTGTGCAGACCGTCATAGAGTGTAGGAAATAACTAGTTTGTAAAAAAAAAAAAAAGGGATGCTTGCTTGGAGGTATCACCTCGGCAAATAGCCCCTGTTAACGATCATTGTCGATCATTGTCGCTGAGAGGAAAACTGTGCACACCTGACCCGGCTAAATATCGAGGAGCTCTTGGGAAATGTCAAACAGAAGCTAAAAAAAAAAAAAAGTTATCGAGACAAACCCAACATGAATTTACCCTTCTCCCAGGACTAAACAAAGCAAAGCACGGTAAATCCGGGGTGCACTTTGTGTTTTGGCAGCCGTACTTTTGCGGGTACAGCGAAGCAGCTCTACCGCAGAGGGAGCAGTGTTGGCTCAAGATTGTTAGGAGAAGCTACGTAGAAGCCTCACAATAAATCCCAGCCCAGGCGTGGGAATAAACAATAGCCCTCTTGGAAAAATAAAACAATAAGGTCTTTGCGTTTATAAAGTGTGAGATTATTTTTTTTTCCTTAGCAAAGAGCGATCAATCTCTTGGGGACAGCGGCGGGAGAGCGCTTACTGACCTCGGGGCTCTTTTGGCGGTTGCAGGCCAGAGCAATAGTCTCCCTCCACCTCCCAGGTAGGAGCTAAGTCACCCTATGCGCAGCCCAGGGCAGGGCAATATTGAGCTGCAAGGTCCGGGTGGCGCCTGGGTGTCAGCCCCCTTTCCGCCCCGCCTCTCCCTGCTTTAGCCCCCTCCTTCCTTAACCACCCTACTCTCCCTTCACACACACCCCACCAAGTGCGAGACCCAACCCGTCGCAGGCGAAAGCGTAGTGGAGAGTGGGGGGAGCTGTCGGGAGGAGAGCGGCTAGTCAAGCAGCTGACCCAGGCAGGGGGCAGTGGGAGGAACGGAAAACTTCAGAAAGAGAGATACTCTGTTGAGAATCAGCTACCATCCTCGGGATTCCTGACTGTCCTTAGTTATCCACCCAAACCCAAGCAACCAGCTTTTCTACCAGTTTCATTTTTTTCACTTAAGCTTCCGAGTTCCTAGGGCCCCTGGGGGCTTTCCCCTTCTATACCATTTCACGGTCCCTCACGCATACAATCCATTCCCCTCTGAGCCTCTACCCTAGTCTTGCTCGATTCCCTGTTTTGCCCTCCCCGTTTTTCTTTCTGCCAACCCTTGCTTGACCCGAAGTTGCAGAGGGAGACTACGGGTCTGCATCCCTGCTCCCCCTTGGCTCTGTTAGGAGCTTGTTACTAGCGAAGCAGGAAATGCGTTATTCCCGTCTGCTTCCCTCCTCAGAAACTTCTCAGCTTTGGTACGGGTTCTCACCATCACACCGCCTCCCCCAACACACACACCCAGGGATGCTATTTGGTCGATTTCGCTCCCTTGAGTGTCCTAGGGTGGGGGCGGGTGCCTTTCCGTGGTGCATAGACCACTTGGCTTCCCCGGTTGCTTCCAGCGGTGGACTCCAGTGGTTTTGCCTTCCAATTCCTCTGGCTGGTACTTGCAGGGACTCCCTTGGACTCTCAGTGGGTGGAGGTAGAAGAGGCAACAATAGGGGAATTCCTAAGGCTCAGAAATGCCAAGGCAACATCCATAATCGTGTTATATTTTAACATTATTAATGTAGGTAGTCCCAAGAAAATACTTGCAATGAGAAGTTCCGAACTTTCCTTAGATCGAATATAAAAGAGGGGAGGGGCGGTAAGTTCTAAGTGTAACGGGTAGAAAGGGCTTACTTGCAGTCAATAAGACCTGGGTTCGAATTCTACCTTAGACTAGTTGTGTGATCCTCGAATTTAATTTATTTGAGCTTCAGCGCTCTCATCTGTAAAAGGAGGGATAGACTCCAACTCAGATACATTCTAGTGATAAATCTATGACACTATTATCTTACTTAGTTTAAGCAATATCTTAGACAACCAAATTTCAGTACAACTAAAAAATCCAGGCTGTTCCTTAGAGTTTTTTGTTAACAGAAGTACTATAAAGACAAACTTTAAACTGTTCTTAAACATAAGAAACGTCAAAATCCATAAAAGTACATATGCATTTCCCCTCACTCAAGACAAATAGAATTACTTTAATTATTAAAATTCCATAAGAATCTTTTAAAGATATCCTTTGTACTTTTTAGAGACAGTATGGTTTTAATGGAAAGATTACTGAGGGAAAAACCACTAGATTCAGTCATAAACTGAGGGCTAAGGTCCTGTTTCAGTGCTTCCCAATACCCTGTTGTATGTACATGGACAGTTACCTCTATGATTCTCAATTTATTTAAAATGGGTATAATCATACTTGTACCTATGTCAAAGGGTTATTATGAGGAAAACATCTCATAAACCTTAAAACATTATAAAACTACCATCTGCTATTATTTGTGAGCTTTAAGGTGGTCAAACTGATTAGATGACCTCTCCAGTTCCCCTCTGATACCATTCAAAAATATCAATTTTTTGTTGTTGTAAGTTTCCTTTGAAGAAAAATGGATGCTCAATACTATCAACCTCATTTGTGCAAAGTTGGGAAACTGAGGCTGAGTAATTCTGTGATTTCCTTTTTTTCAAAAGAAAAGCATTGATTTCCCCCCTCCTCTTCCCAAAATAAACAGAAAAACAAAATCCTTACAATATGCAGAGTAAAAAAAAAAAAACTTCATGTTGTCAATCACCAAAAATGATTGTACCACACTGCATATTTAGTCCATCTGTCGAGAAGTGGGTAGCATTCTATATCAAGTCTACTGGAATCATGGTTGGTCATTGAATTGATTAAAATTAAATCTTTCAAAGTTTATTTTTTACAATGTGTTCAATTATTGTATAAATTGTTCTGATTCTTCTTACTCTGTTCTGCATTAGTTCATACAAGTCTTCCTAGGTTTTTCTGAAACAGTCCCTTTTCTTTTTTCTTTTTCTTTTCTTTTTTTTTTTTTTTGGCAATGGGGTTAAGTGACTTTCCCAGGGTCACACAGCTAGTAAGTGTCAAGTGTCTGAGGCCGGCTTTGAACTCAGGTACTCCTGACTCCAGGGCCAGTGCTTTATCCACTGCGCCACCTAGCTGCTCCCCCCCCCCACCATACTTTTTAAAGCCATTCCCCAATTGCCAAGCACACCCTTAATTTCTAGTTCTGTAACACCACCAAAAAAAAAAAGAGATCCTATAAATATTTGTCTACTTACAGCTTATCTCTGTTCCACTGACCAACTTTTCTTTTTTTTACAAAATTGATTTTGATGATTACTGCTTTGTAGTATAGTTTGAGATCTCTTACTGTTGGTCTCCTCTCATTTTTTTCATTATTTCCCTTGAGATTCTTGACATTTTGTTCTTCCAGATCAATTTTGTTATTATTTTTTTAGCTTTATAAAATAATCCTTTGGTAGTTTGATTGGTATATCATGTTATAAATCATTCCGACAGCAATGAAGGTGCTTGAAGCAGGTACTTAGGCTCCATTAGAACTTGGTCAGATATTCAAGATATAAAGGTCATTCACTGTATCTAGATACATCACCAATCATCTTGACTTTTGTGCTGCTATTAGACTTCCATAATTCAGAAGAGAGAATGAGACTGATGAATTTTCTTAACTCTGCCTCACTTAAATATAATCCATGCTCAAGTCAAGAAATCACCCCATGTTATTGGTCTTCTTCGAAAATGAAGTATAAACAAAGATATCATGGAATATGTAAATTACTTTAGGTAGTTACCATTTAAAAAATTGGATCAGCCTGATCATGATTATCTAGTATTTTTCCAATTATTTAGGTTTCTATTTCTGTAAAGAGTTTTTTGTAGTATAGTCATATAGTTCCTATGTATATTTTTGTTGGCAGATTCCCAATATTTTAATATATTCTATAGTTATTTTTAATATAATTACTTTTTTCTTCCTTTATTAAATGATACTTTTTCTGAAAATTGGATAGTCCTTATGAATTCTAGGGCTGTGTAACAACATCAATCTCTTTGTTCTCCAGTCTTCCATTGGAAAAGATGAGCAAACAATGGTCAAATAAACTGGTCTCATCGGAAGACTTTCCATTTCAGGAAGATTTCTCATATAGTACAGAAACACACTGTTATAAGACCTTCTAATTCAGAAGGTCTTAACGTTTTTGTGGCATGGCCCCATTTGGCATTCTGATCTATAGTTAAGTCTATGGTCCCCTTTTCAGACTAATGCCTTTAAGTATATAAATAAAATATATAGGATTACAAAACATCTAATTATATAGAAATAGTTATCAAAATATTTTTAGATTAAAAAATATATTTTTAGATTCACAGAATTCAGGTTAAGAACCCCTGCTCTAATACAAGTCTCTCACTTTTACAATTGTAGAAATTTCAGCCAATAGAGATTGTGAGCACCAGAATTCTGCAGGATATGATCCCAGGTCTTCTGACCACAGACCCACAGCTCCTTGCTCTGTACCAGGCCTTGTACTTTTAATCAGTCTCACTCATGCTGAGAACAAAATTCCCATATGGCTTCCATCATGCATTAAACAATGTTGGACAGAAGGGTTAATAAGATCTCCTCTCTCTTCCTTAAACCTAAAGAGAGGAAGAAGGAACAAACTTAGAATGAGATTGCCAAGATTACTACAGATTTGCAGAGAAGTTCTCCAGGTTCTTCAAGCCTGCCAACATCCCAATACACAACAGTGCCAATTCACTATTCTTCTAGCTATGTCAGCTTCTTCTTATGTAATTGGTTAATAAAACATAAAGATGATGATTTTCGCTCTCCTTCAGCTAAGTCCAATTTTCTTTACTCTCTTGAAGTGGGAGAACACAGGCCATATATTTAGGATTGCTTCATGTGTGCCTAAAACTAGAGACACTAACTTGGGCTCAATGGCTCAGACTTTGGAATAAGAAATGCCCATATTCAAAACCTACCTCAGACACATACTAGCTGTGAGACCAATGAACAAGTTATTTAATCTCTTATTTGTTGAATGGCCTCAGGAAATTCTCTGCAGTTAGAAATTAGGGTGAGTTGCTGATATGTATTGGTGGATCCATCCAATCGAATACAATTTCCACACTGGGAGTTCCCTGCACCTATAAAATGAAAAGTCTAGATGCAAGCATTTGTGTATCTGTGTGTGTGTGTGTGTCTGTGTGTGTGTGTGTGTGTCTGTGTCTGCATCTGTGTATGTGTTTAACACAACCTCTGGATCTGAATCAATTAATTTATTGAAATTAATTTCTGGTCTTTCCATTTAAATAACTCTTCCTCAGAAGTTCCCCAGCCTAGTTTGGTGGCCATACTGAAATCAAATAGATATTTCTCTTGAAGAGTGATCACTGAAATTAGATGCCCCACCAAGAGAATGTACCTTATTAACAGACATTATCTAACAGAGTAATCAATGGTCATAAGAACCTTCCAAATAATTTTGACTGATTAGGTATCTTAATCCAGTTGCCAGTTAATTGTGTTTACTTGTGATTAAGAATATGATTTTCACCTACTCCCCCTACACAGGCTCTCTGTTTGGAGAAAGCCAATCTTCCTACCCACTTCATATCTGCAGCATGTTCTTTGAAGGTGTTTGCTGAAGGGATGAGACAATAGCTATCACCTGGAGTCAGGAGCTGGAAAGAAGTCATCTTAGCCAACCCACCTGCAGTTCAGCTAAGAAAGATCTCTACACCCAGTGCAAACAACCTGCAAGATCTGAAGGCAGGCAAACCCTCCCCACCCCAGCTATCTTCACCCAGTTTACTATCTCTACAGAGAAAATGACCTGCCTAGTTGGAATAAGGATTAAATTATTTATGTGTTCCCTCAGGGACAGAGTGGCCTTTTACCTTTGCTATTGTAGGTACTACTGTTGTTAAAGTTGTGAATAAAAATATAAAGTAGAGAAATCAGATGCCAAAATAAAATCTAGAGCTATCTCATATGGAAGTGGACATCCATCAATTCAAAGTGAACATTTCGTGGTAGGGCATGACTACTAAGTGATTAGGCAGTTAATCATAGAACCTCAGAATCTGTCAGACTTCAGCAAGTGGAGATGAAGTTAGGACTGAGTTTCTTTCCTGGGATTTGTTCAATCTTGTTTTTACATTGGTGGGATTAAAGAACTGGAAAATACAAGATCTAGTGAGAGGTTACTGGTCTCAGGTGGGGTTTTTTTATGTGCTGCTTTCTCTAAACCCTTCTGTAACCTGGGGAGTTGAATTCATCATTGTATTGCTGAGCGTTTAACAACCAGTAGTATTGGTCATCATTATTGGTTATTATTAAGAATTCTCTCAATAGCAAATACTTATTATTTTTGCCATCTCACTGATGAGAAAAATGAAGCAGGGGCCAGTGTTGAACAATGACTTCATCAGGAGGCATGAGGAGGCCAAAAGGCTTCAAGAGTTCTAGTTCTTTGCTTAACTTGTCAAGCTACATTGACTTTTATGCACAGCTTTGTGTCTATTAAACAACTTTATGAAGATCAGGTTCATTCTTTCAGGTGTACTTTTGTCACAGTCATGCTGAATGAACCCTTTTTACACAGGGATTCCTAGGCCACCATCTCAACACCAAACACATACCAACACGTTCTCTGTTTCCTCTCCTGTCCAAACTTCAAGGTAGAGGGGGAGAATTAAAGTGGGACCTTGGAACTAAGATGCTGTTAATCTTAATGCTCTCCTTGAAATTCTGGTTGCTTTTCACTCTTTAGTGCCCTTGGCAAAGGCTTGCCTCAGCAATGAACAGCAGGGTACCCCCATAATTCATAATCCAAATCATAAATTCATTAAATTTCTTTATTCGTAAAGAATCCTGGGTGTTAGAAATGTTTCCACCAAGGACATGTTGTGACTCATGCTTTATTAGATCAAAAGTTCATAGATTCAGAGTTAGCAGGAAACTTTAGATATCTTCACACTCTTAAAAATTATTTAGGATTCCCCAAAGAGCTTTTGTACATGTGGGTTATATGTATTGATAGCTACCATATTAAAAATGAAAAATATTTGTATTATTTTGAAAATAGTTTTGACTTCACAGACTGCTAGCAATAGTCTGGGGGATCCCCAAAGAACCCTGGACCACACTTGAAAAAATCACTGATCTAGGGAAGTCTAAGTCCTAAAGAATGTTCTTTTCTTTTTTTTTCTTTTTGGTGAGGCAATTGGGGCTAAGTGACTTGCTCAGGGTCACACAAGTCCTAAAGAATGTTAAGGGGTCCCCTGCATAGGGTTCCATATGTATGTTCATTTGTCTTGTAATAAACTCAGATTTTAATGTGTGTTTTGTGAAGTTGTGATTTCCTGTTGACAGAAGGAATCTGAGGCTTATCAATTAAGCATTCAACAAGCATGTATTAAGCACCTACTATATTCCAGACTATGCTAAGTGCTGGGGATACAAAGACAAAGAATGAAGCAATCTCTTCTTTCAAAAAGTTTATATTCTAACAGAAAGTTACATTCTTTTAAAAAAATTTATTTTTAAGGGGCAGCTAGGTGGCACAGTGGATAGAGCACCAGCCCTGGAGTCAGGAGGACCTGAGTTCAAATCCAGCCTCAGACACTTAACACTTAAGTGACCCTGGGCAAGTCACTTAACCCCAATTGCATCACACACAAAAAATTATTTTTAATTTATGGAATAAAACAAGAATTTTCATAGCAGTATATTTTTTAAAAGATGATTGCACATGAAACTGCACATCTATTATATACAATTTGTTATGCCTTTTAAATATATTAGTTATCATATAAATTGCTTTTTCTTTCTCCATCCTCCATCATAGAAATGGCTACCATAAGACACAAATGCGTATGTGTAAATACATGTGTGCATATAGATGTATATACACATACACATATATATGTATATTATGTACATGCATATATTGTGTATATGTGTGCGTGTATGTATATAAACTCATTCTATGCATTCTTCTCTTTATCTGTTCTTTCTTTGGATTCTGCCAAAAGTCACAAGCAAGACATAAGTCCAGGTTTTTCTGATTCTAAACTCAATGCACTATCCATTGCTAAAATAATACAAAAATAATTAAGACAAAATTAGGTGAGGAAAAGAATTACTAACTATATTGTATAGCTTAACAAAAAGCCACTTAGGACATGTCTGTCCAGAACCCTGGAGACCTATGTCATTCGCCAAATTACACAGCTGTCCTTACGGTGTTTCACATGTGGGATGGCAAAGCAGATAAAGTATTGATTCTGACACTAAAACATCTTTGTCTCATTGATAAAATATTACCATAATGAAGCCTTTGCTCTATAGAAGGGGTTTGAAGTTGTTACTAATATAAAATTGTATTTTACTTGCCAGAGTCCCAAAACGAATTTTATTTTGTATACAATTTATATGTACTTAAGCTCTGAGACCCTAGTCTGTAGACATTTTACCTCCATCTTACGACTGTTTTGAGCAGTTCCTTTTAACTCTGTTGCTCGTTTGATTGTGTAGCTGTGGTTGGGTTGTTTGTCCTTCTTCTGCTCTTCCTCCTCCTCTTCTTCCTCCCCTTCCTCCTTTTTCTAACCCCTAAGCCCAGTATAGGAAGGAATTATGATAGGCCTTTGGCAATAAACAAATGAAACAAAGTCAAAATAAAAATTCCAATCCCTTTCAAGAAAAAAAAGTTCATCATGTTGATCTACTTGTTTGGGATCTCACCAAGTAATATCACACAGCTAACTGCTGGCAGCATAGAATACCAGAGAAGAAAACAATCACTATTTTTAGATTGTTCAAAATTTTACTTTAAAAATTACATTAGTGTGGGCAGCTAGGTGGCGCAGTGGATAGAGCACTGGCCCTGAATTCAGGAGTACCTGAGTTCAAATCCAGCCTCAGACACTTGACACTTACTAGCTGTGTGACCCTGGGCAAGTCACTTAACCCCCATTGCCCCACAAAAAAAACAAAAAACAAAAAAATTACATTAGTAATGCCGTTTGGCATAAGTTAAAATTAATTTTTAAATAATTCAGAATGATACCACTTTTGTTCAAAAGGAATCTATCCTTCCGTGACATCTCCATTCCTTTGGGGGGTAATTCTATCAACAGGGGATAGGTTATATTCAAGTCCAATTTTTGTCATTGAATCTGTCTAAATGGAAAGACAGTCAATGGCTCCATTTGGTAGGGATGCCCATTAATCATGAAAATTTCCTGGTTACTCTGTTTTTCAGTAATTTGCTCAATGTTTCCAACCCTGAAGGAGACAGAGAGGATTACTAACCAAGGAAAACATAACTAAAAGCATTAAAGGGAATATAGTAAACAATTACAGTTGCCTGGACTAAGAAATTTGCAGCCTCTTGTGCTTCTGAGAAGTCAACAGACCTATATGCTTTTAAAATACCATATTGCTTGGGGTAGCTAGGTGATTGCAGTGGATAGAGCATTGGCCCTAGAGTCAGAAGGACCTAAGTTCAAATCTGGCCTCAGATATTTACTAGCTATGTGACCCTAGACAAGTCACAATCCTGATGGCCTCCCAACAAAAAATATGATATTATATTCTTTTCACAATCTCAAGGTTAGAAAGTAACTCAGAGGCCCATGGGTCTTACTCCTATCTAAAAAGAATCCTCACTGCAATATATTGGAAAAGTGGTCTTCCTGACTTGACTTGAAGACCTCTTGTGAAGGGAAATTCATTACCCTCTAAAAAGCAGCCTGTTCTACTTTTGGACAACTAATTGTTAGGAAATAATTCACAAGGCTTCACCTTCATAAGACTTCTTAAGACATGAATTAGCCTAGGTTCTTTAAGTTCTATGTATTAGTTGAAGGCTTTTCTTTTCTTTCTTTCTTTTTTTTTTTTTAGTGAGGCAGTTGGGGTTAAGTGACTTGCCCAGGGTCACACAGCTAGTCAGTGTTAAGTGTCTGAGGCTGGATTTGAACTCAGGTACTCCAGACTCCAGGGCCAGTGCTCTATCCACTGCGCCACCTAGCTGCCCAGTTGAAGGGTTTTCTATGTTCATTATATAAGTTCCTTTGTCACAACAAATCAACTAACAAGTATCTATTAATTGTATATTATTTGCCAAGTACTATGATGGGCATTGCAGATACAGAGACAAAGGTGAAACAGTCTCTGCCCTTATATTCTATCAAGGGAAATAATAGTTAAACCACATCATCACCACCACGACCACCACGACAACAATAATAACAATGACAACAACAAGAGCATTCATATAGCACCTACTATGTGCCAGGCACTGTTCTAGGAGCTTTATAAATATGATCTCATTTGACCCCCCCCAGACAACAATAATAGTATGTTCTTAAATTGTCCCCATTTTATGCTAGAGGAAACTGAAGCAAATGGAGGTCAAGAGATTTGCCTAAGGTCATACAACTAGTAAGAGTCTGAGGTTGGATCTGAACTCAGGTCTTCCTGACTCCAGGTCTAGTGTTCTGTCCATGGAGCATATACAAATACATACACACACATATGCACATATGTACACACACACACACACACACATATATACAAGAAATGCAAAATAATTTCAGTGGTGTTAGCATCCGGGGGGCTTAAGGAAAGGCAGCATGAAGGAGGTGGCATTTGAGCAAAACTAAGGTTTCTAAGAGGTAGAGGTGAGGAAAGAGAGCCTTCCAGGCATTGAGGACAACTTGGTCTGTTAAATCAGGTGATTCCTCTGGAAGAAAAACTTCCTTTCAATCATTGCCTTCATAAAGTTCCTCTCTGGTATGAATTATCTGATGTCAACTAAGATGCATTTCCTTTTTTCTTTATTTTTTCCTTTTTTTTTTTGTCAGGGCAATGGGGGTTGACTTGCCCAGGGTCACACAGCTAGTAAGTGTCAAGTGTCTGAGGCTGGATTTGAACTCAAGTCTTCCTGAATCCAGGGTCAGTGCTTTATCCACTGTGCCACCTAGCTGCCCCCAAGATGCATTTCCTAACAAAGGGATTCCAACATTCATCACACTCATATTTTTTTCTCTCAATTATGAATTTCCTGAAGTTGAGTAAGTCCTATGCTCAGACAAAAAGTTTTTCTAATAACATTGGTTAAATTCCATTGGTTGGTTTGTCTTCCATATGAATCCCATATTTCTTCATAAAAGAAACTGAGGTAATCAATAACCTTTTTTTTGGTGGGGCAGTGAGGGTTAAGTGACTTGCCTAGGGTCATACAGCTAGTAATTGTTAAGTGTCTGAGGCCGGATTTGAACTCAGGTCCTCCTGAATCCAAGGCCAGTGCTCTATCCACTGCACCACCTAACTGCCCTTCCATATGCCTTTTTTTTTTTTTTTTAGTGAGGCAATTGGGGTTAAGTGACTTGCCCAGGGTCACACAGCTAGTAAGTGTTAAGTGTCTGAGGCCAGATTTGAACTCAGGTACTCCTGACTCCAAGGCCGGTGCTCTATCCACTGTGCCACCTAGCTGTCCCTCCATATGCTTTTTAAAACAAAAAATCTATGCATAAATGGTCAAAGGATATGAAGTCAGTTTTTAGATGAAGAAATAAAAGCTATCTATAGTAATATAAAAATGCTCTCAATCACTATTGATTAGAAAAATGTACGTTAAAACAACTCTGAGGTACCACCTCACACCTATCAGATTGTCTACTATGACAGAAAGAGAAAATGATAAATGTTGCAGAATATGTGGGAAAATTGGAAAACTAATGTGCTGTTGGTAGAGTTGTGAACTGATCCAACCATTCTGGAGAACAATTTGGAATTCTGCCCAAAGGATCATAAAACTGTACATATCCCTTCATGTATCAAAACCACTACTAGGTCTTTATCACAAAGAGATCATAAAAAAGGTAAAAGGACCTATATGTACAAAAACATTTATAGCAGCTCTTTTCATGGTGGCAAAGAATTGGAAATTGAGGGGATGTCCATCAGCTGGAAAATGGTAGAACAAGTTGTGGTATATGAGTGTGAATATGAATAATATTGTGCTATAAGAAATGATGAGCAAGATGACTTCAGAAAAACCTAGAAAGACTTATATGAACTGATGCTAAGTGAAGTGAGCAGAACCAAAAGAACATTGTACATAGTAACAGCAACATTATGGGATGATCAATTATGATTACCTTAGTTCTTCTCTCAAAAAGAATAATTCAAGACAATTCCCAAAAACTCATGATGGAAAATGCTATCCACATCCAGAGAAGGAAGTGATGGAGTCTGAATGCAGATGGAAACATGCTATTTTTGTTTTGGGGGGAAGGGGATTGTGGATTTTTTCCCTTTTGTTCTGTTTCCTCTTTCACAACATGATAATGTAGAAAAATGTTTAACATGATTTCACATGTATAACCTAGATCAGATTCTTGCCTTCTTAGGGAGGAGGGGAAGGAGAAAAATTTGGAACTCAAAATCTTTTTTAAAAAATGAATGTTGAAAATTGTCTTTACATGTAATTTAAAAAATAAAATAATATTAATTTTTTTAATCCATGCAATAATATTTTGTAAATTTTAATTTTTAAGCCAGACTTCATTAGCTAATTCATTTATACACTGAAAGGGCTAAATTATATTGGCCAGAAATATCATGATATATACATGGAAATAATATTTTGACAACTGCAATTCTAGTTCAACTCTACATTTCCAAGTCAAAAATTCAGAAAGGCTTCCTTTAGTTCTTCTTCCTCTTTATTTGTAAAATAAATGTATTTTCAGAAGATCAATCCCTACTTTCATAAGAAAGCCTTCTTGAGGAAGCTTCTTTCATTTACTAGATATAAAATCAAAACCAATATTGAACATATATGTGAAACCGAATTTCAGTATACTCTTGTTTTCAAAATTATTTCTCCTTCCATAGCTCCAAATGTGGTGATACAAGGTTTTGTAGAGTTGCCATCCATTCCCTCCCATGAATTTGCTGTGAGAATACTAATGGTTTTTATTGAGAGACCCCAAGAAAACCAAATAATGATAACTTGACATTTGGGGCAACCAGGAAAGATGTTATAGAAATAAACTTTTACAGCCATTAAAACCTTAAAATATCAGGAAATGCAGCTGAAAGACCAAGAGAACTTTTTGAGCACTCTCCTCTCCCCTCCCCCGCCCCAAGATCCGGTTGCACTCCAGCAGTAAGCAGATTTTCTTCTGGGAGAGTATTTAATAGTCATGGCCTATGATGTGATCAAGGTGTCTGTCGCATTTAAGTGGGAGATCCATAATTATACATAAGATAATTTAAAAATAATTAACATCTGTAAAATTAGACCCTGAAAATTCAAGTGTAAATAGGACTTAGAATTTTACCTGCTGGGCTCTATCTTATTTTCAGGTTCAACTCTTAAGACACCTCTGAAGCAATTTCTACCCCAATAGTATTACATAGATTCTTTCAAAGTCCTAAATAAAGTGACTTAGTGCTCTCCTTCCACCCCCATCCCTATGATCAGTTTTAAATTAGAATGGGTAAAATGGTTCAGAACACAGCTTCAGCTTTCTCTTTCCTTCTTGATCACAGTTAGCAAGATTAGGTAACAAGAGATCTGGCTGGTGTGGGGCCCTGGTGGACTTTTTAGATAGATAAGATAAAGTTTAACTTGAGTTAATCAAGTTTATAAATGGCACGTAGGCACTGGCAGGGGGTTAGAAGGAAATCCCCTTAACATTTGCACCTTTATCCTAATTTCAATTGGGTTAGAGTTTATTAGTTTGTCTACTCTGGTCATCTTTTTCCTGTTCAGTCTGGAAGACTATGAAATAGATTTTCAGTAGAACTTTAGCCCCATAAACAGAAACATAAAGGAAACATGGGTATTGAATAGGTATGTGCAAGTCTTTTTAAGTTGTTTAAACTTTTGGGGCTTGTTGGGAGGAGATTTTTCAAGGCAAAATATTTTCATCACTAATGAAATATTTCAACTTTGGGCAGTAAATTTCTTCATAATATGAAGAAATATGAAACTTCAATAATATAGTTTTCCAAATCATAGGGAATGTAAAACTACAAAGAAAAAAAAGTTTTCCTTTGCACACCTAGAAGTATACTATACTATATTACTATGTTACTCATGCAGGGATATGAAATATGTATGCATGGCCTAATCTAGTTCTCATCTAATTAGATGTTTTCACAAATTAAACATGTGATCCTATAATAGCATCTGGTATGTGTAAGAATAATGAGTATAAGGATCATTCACAGAACAGATATTTATGAAAATGTTTACAATATTACAACTACACCAACAATTGCCAAAAACAAGTCAAGTTGGGTATGTTAGGAGGTTTGGGGCATTTTTGTTTGTTTGGTTGGTTGGTTTTGGCCAATTGGTCCTTGCAAAACATTTTCTCTCCTTGATATCTTAAAACAAAGAAATATTCTACAACTGAGTAATTGCCATCAGAGAAACATTTAATGGAAAAAATGTGTTTAAAAAAAGATAGGTTTAAGTAGTTACAATATATTCTGTTCTAATTTGAAATATCTGTAATACAGGTATACCTGTTATAGTCATATAAGAAATTTAATCAAAATGATGGATTTATTAAAATCAACATTCTACCTTTTGGGATTATTCCTATCATAGACACTGTGCATTTTTTTTTAAAAATTCTATTATATAGTTCAGGGAACTTATGGGTCTTTTATATTAATTGGTCAGGATCAGTGAGTTAGAGTATTATCAAGAATCAGATTTCTTAATAAGTGGAAGTAGATGATTCACTGGCCCAAGCAATAAAAGCTTCCATCAATTTTTGCCTACTTGTCTTTTTCTCATGGGGTTTGTTTACTGGATTAATTGCAGGTCCATAAAAAGAAGTGTTCTGACTAATAAATTAGTATCTGAAAATAGACTCAGTTGTCTTCATATGTTCCTAATTTTAAAAAAATACTACATTGAAGTTTGAGATTTAGGACTCTGTCAATTAGAACATTGTCCATCCACCCCTTACTCCTTCTCCAAAAAAAAAAAATACAAAGAAGTGCTATTTCATTAAAGTTTCTGGTAAAATCAAGCCAGAAAAATAAGCAAGGAGGAAAAAACACCAACAAGCTACTGAAGAAAAAGAGTTTGAGATGACCTAAACTGGCTATCTACATTACTGAATTACTCATATATTAGTTAAATTTTATACTTAATCTAGCTTCTATAGATAAAGTCTGTTAAGCTTAACCTGGGAGAAGAGTTGAGAACATGGACCTATCTCCCTCCTCTCTCCGCCTCACAGAGGTATGGAATACTGTTTAGCCTGGATGATATTTTAGTTGTTTCAATGAAGTTTCCAGACACCACTTACTAGCTGTGTGACCCTGGGCAAGTCACTTAAACCTCATTGCCCTGCAAAAAAAAAAAAAGACAGTGAAGTTTCATTTTTTTCCTTTCTCTTTTTAAGCCTTTGTTACAAGGAATGTATCCCCTAGGTATGGTGGGAGAAGTATATTCGCAAATTGGGAGAGGGGAGGGGACACGGGGTGTACAAACAAAAACAATAAAGTCCTGGACAAATAATCAATTTCTAATGTAGATAACTAGATAAAGGGTTTGTTAAGTATTTACTATGTGCCAGAAATTATTATAAGCACTGAGAATACAAATATGAACAGGCAAGACATTAAGCTACCCCCAAGGAGCTTACATTATGATGGGGGAAGACAGTATGTGTAGAGGAGTACTAGGAAGAGGGGAAGGCTGAGCATAGGAGGAGGAGGGGCAATGTGGCAGATGAGGAGAAGGAGACAGTGTCCTGAAAGAGTCATGGCAAGAGTAATGTGAAAAATGGCTGGAATCCTTCCCAAAGTGGTGGTCCCAAGGAGGAACACCAAAAGACAAGAAGAGCCTTGCGTGCTTGCTTGCCCAATGGAAAAAAATTTCCCGGGGTGGCAATGTAGCAAGTGAGGAGAAGGAATTGGCATCTAGAGAAAATAAAGCACAGTTTCTTTGTTGAGTTTAGTTTAGTCACGAGGCATATCAAAGATATAGATCTGAAAGTCACCTTGGAGATAATCTATGGACAATATCCTTGTTTTACATACAATCAAACTGAGTACTGGAAGTGAACTTACCCAAAGTCACACAAGTAGTAGCTAGCCAAAGTAGAATTTGAACCTGGTCCCTCTGACTCTAAAGGCAGTGTTTAGGGTTTTGGTTTTTTTTCTAGTACAGCATCCTATATTTTGAGTACAAAATGCTGGTCTTACTTAAGAACTCAAAAATGTGTAGCACGTAATCTCTGAAAGCTTCCAACAGCACTAAGACTTTTAGGACACCCTGTAACAAAGACTAAAAAATACAGAATTGGGTGCATCATAGCAGAAAGCTTTAGAATTTCAATTACAGAATTTCCATTGCCTATTTACTATTAGTAAATATTAATACTTATAATGGCCCCCGTTCCTCTAAAAAAACTCAAAAGAGGTTCACATTGCTGAATTTTTTCCAAAACATAATGCTTTTCTATGTGTAGGTGACACATCTTATTAATGTCCATCAGGTACCCAAGATTCTGGATGATCTATTTGACAGGCAGCTTGGAAATGAACTAACTTGTCTCTCAGTTGGTGGAAATTTTAAACCACACAGAAGGTGATAATGGAGCTGGCATTGCCTTCTAATCTCTTGTCTGCCAATCTCGGATCCTATCTTCTACACACTCTCATTACTGTTATGTTCTGGTTTATAGCTCCTAAATCTCATTTTTGCTACATTCAAGGAAGGGAGTTTTTTCAAATGCTTTTGTGATTTGAACACCCTTCATCAGTTCAACTAAGTGCAAGGATGCCAGACTTACTCTCAGAATAGGATCACTTTAGAGTTTTTCCTTGAACTTGCCCTGAACATGGAGATATTCACCTGAATTTGTAGCCTCATTATTCTAAAGATATAAAAAGTATTGTTCAATAGTAAGTATTCAGTTTAGAATGAAGAACTGAATGGTACACAATGACCTATTTATTTGGGCACCTCAAAATTATTCCTTACATTTTCAAAAGAGGTATTTTTGTTCAAAGGCAACATACCATAATGACTAGGGAAGTGGTCTTACAGACAACAATATCTCAGTTCAGGTACCACCTCTGATACATACTGGATGGGTGACCCTGGGCTAGTCACTTAATGCTCTAGACACTTCTCTAAAACTATAAGTTGCAGTAATAGGGCCAACCTGCCAGTTCTCTATCCAAGGAAATGACAGGTCTAGTCTCTAGCCCCCAAAATTTCTTTTGGTTTCTTAAGGTTACTTTATTAAATAATAATAATTAAATAATTAAATTTATTACTTTATTAAATAATATAAATCCCATACATATCACCTCAACTAAAGAGAAGCACAATTGGCCCCTCTGGTGATTTGTGAATCTCGTTATGAACTTCACAAAGTGTTCAAGGTTACTTTTTAATTTACTTCAGCCAGAATCAATAAATCTCTCACCTGGTTTCTTTACTGTACGTATTGTACTGGTTAATCATGTATACAGCATTGCACAGTTGAGGTGGAGAAAGAGTTTTCTTATGGGAGCCAATTTTTAACCACTGTACTGTTGAAATTGGAAACAAAAGGAAACTGCTCTTGTGTATTATTAAGGTGTGATGGGGACTAACAAACATAAATAATCTTATTGGCCATACTCCATAAAGGGGAAGAAAAAGAAAAAAAAGACTATGTGCACACAGAGGTGATACATTGAGGAACTTCGAATCTCATCATGCTGTAGATAAAAAGATATGGTTTGATGGAGGTTGTGTGTAACTCATATAGAAACAGCTGGCAAAAGTGTAAATGGAAATGGAAGCTCTCTTAATATGAAAATTGTAAGGTGAATGTAAAAGAATCCAGAAATGTCTTCTAAAAGGTTATGCAGTGTGTGTGGGGGAAAGTTGACTAGAGTAATACAGAAGAGTCATGACACAGTGTGGGGGAGGGAAGTGTACTGGGGTAGGGGTGGGGCTTAGATAATTGATTTCTGATTTCACTGCTGCATGGAGCACCTGATGAGGAAACTCCCTCCACTAATGCAAATCCCTTTACCTGCTCTGCCAGAAGGAAACTGAGGTTAAGTAACTTGTCCGGAGTCAGGACTTGAAAGAGAAGGGAAAAAGAAACACAGAGACACAGAAACGGTGATAAAGAGAGACACAGACACAGAGAAAGTAAGAAACAAAGAGAAAAAGGGAGGAAAGGAAAGAGAGGGGGAGGAGAGGGAGAGAGAAAAGAGAAAGAAGGAGAAAGGGAGGGAGAGACTGAAACAGAGGTGTAATTTATATATACAAGCAACAATATACTTAGCTACTTTTCCACCTCTTATAGATCCCTAATCACCAAGTTTGGGTTGTTGGGAGTAGGAAAGGAGGGAACAGGCTTGGTTAGATATCTAAGAAGAGGTAGACCTAGATGGCACAAACAATCAAGCAGGTTATAATTTATTTCAAAACTCCATTGTAAGTATCCCTTATCTAAACAACTCTTTCAGTCCTAGAGTTTCTTTTGATAGAGTTATTATCATTTGGCTCATTCATTAAGTATGTCAATAAGAGTCTAAGTCCTTGACAGAACAAAAAAGTTCTGGTTAACTGGGGTTCATATTTTAAACGGTTTGTATCTTCAGTAGTGGGTTAGTTTTCATTTTGAAAGTCCTCTCCACCTAAATTTTCACTTAACTTTATCTTCAGTCTGAATGACCTCAAATAATTTTGAATCCATTGTTCCAGTTGTAAGGGAGGATACCTACAATTAACTTTGTGTGTGGGAGAAGCAGCCAAATCACCTCATTTTGATGTCACGTTGAACTCAAATGTCCATTAGATGATTTAGTTCCATCTACCAACATTGTCAATAAATAGGGCCAAGTGCTGCTTTTGCATTTGATTCTGCTCTGGACTAAAAACCTAGGAAACTGTGGCCATGACTGAAGGAATGCTCCAAACCCTAGCTCCTTGACGTGTTGAAAGATAGGATTAGGGGCAGCTAGATGGCACAGTGGATCGAGCACCAGCCCTGGATTCAGGAGTACCTGAGTTCAAATCCAACCTCAGACACTTAACACTTACTAGCTGTGTGACCCTGGGAAAGTCACTTAACCCCAATTGCCTCACCAAAAAAGGATTTTTTTTTTTATCCAAAATTGATCTAATGGTCCTTAGAGTAGCTCTAATGTAGGAAGAAGAGAAATTAAAGGCAACAAGTATTTGACAAAATGGATAATGGATAGAAAGCTTGCCTGAGGAGTCATTCTATCAAGACCCACCTCTGGCAAATATCAACAATGTGACTCTGGATGAATGATGAAAACTTCTAGAGGCTCAGGAAACTTTTCTTTTTTTTTTTTTTTAGTGAGGCAATTGGGGTTAAGTAACTTGCCCAGGGTTATCCAGCTAGTAAGTAGTAAGTGTTAAGTGTCTGAGGTCAGATTTGAACTTAGGTACTCCTGACTCCAGGGCTGGTGCTCTATCCACTGCGCCACCTAGCTGCCCAGCAAACTTTTTTTAAAGCCTTTCTTTGGATAACAAAACAGTTGCCTTTTTGCAATACAGAGGGAGTTACCTAAACTAACAAAATTATATGTAAATCTAAACAAAAACAAAACAAAATATGTATTTGTAGACCACCAACTAGGATTGCATTTTTCTTCCCTGTAAAATAAAGAAGCAAAACTACATGCTATATAATTTTAGGAGGTTAACATTTATTTTTAAAAATTTTTTATTGATACTTTCTTTTTATATAATCTACATTTCCTAATGTGCCCTTCCTCTCTCCCTCTCCCAGAGACCCAACTCTTATAATATAGAATAAAAGGGGGAAGGGGGAAAGAAAAAGTTCAGCAAAATTAACACCCCCCCATCTATCTATCTATCTATCTATCTATCTATCTATCTATCTATCTATCTATCTATCTATCTATCTATCTATCTATCTATCTATCTATATCTCTATATCTCTATATCTCTATATCTCTATACATATATATGTGTGTGGTATTATATGTAATGTTCCATATGCATAATCTTCCACCTCTGCAAAGAAACTAGAAAAAGTAGCTTCTCATATTTCTTCTTTGGGGTCAAATTTGGTCATTATAATTTCACACTATTCAGTTTTTCCATATACATTGTCTTTTCCATATACATTGTTGTCATTACTGGGTACATTTTTTTCCTGGTGCTACTTATTTCATTTTTCATCATTTCACATCTTCCCATGCTTCTCTGTATTCGTCATATTCATTGCTTATTATAGCACAGTAATAATTAATACATTCATGTTTCACATCTTGTTTATGCATTCCACAGGCAACAGGATCAACTTTATTTCCCATTCTTCACAACTACAAAAAGAATTGTCATAAATATTTTGGTGTTTATGGGGCCATGCTTTTTTGTTATTGAACCACCCTTGTAGTACAATCTCTGGGATAAAGGGTATGGCATTTTAATCACTTACTTGGTATATTCCAAATTGCTTTCTGGAAAAAGTAGATCAATTCACCAACATGACATTAGAGTGCCCATTCTTCCATATCCCTTCCCATCCTTTCTATTCTATTCATTGTCATCTTTGCTAAATTATTATTTGTGATGTAAAACCTCAGCTGTTAGATTTACATATTTCTTAAGATTAGATGGAAACTTTTTTAATGGTTGTTCATAGTTTACAGTTTTTCTGATACACTTTTGACTACTTAGCTATTGAGGAATGGAATTTGTTGATGATCATTAACGTCCCCTCTGGGTCTGAATTATAGGATCATATGGATCTATAAACTTTGAACATAATCAGTGTTCTGAGAGAGGATAATGTCAAGTGTTTGTTAGAAAGTATTGACTCGGGGCAGCTAGGTGGTGCAGTGGATAGAGCACTGGCCTTGGATTCAGGAGGACCTGAGTTCAAATCCGGCCTCAGACACTTGACACTTACTAGCTGTGTGACCCTGGGAAAGTCACTTAACCCCAATTGCCCCGCAAAAAAAAAAAAAGAAAGTATTGACTCAGAGTTGCCTGAAAGAATGACAGATTGGGGGGGGGGCAGGAAGGAAGGGGACTGAGTGATTTCTAGTTTATTCAAGGAACCTATAATTCTACTTACTTTCAGCTTCTTACTTGTTTTCTATATTCATTTTGTAACAATTTTTTCTTGTCTCACAATGCAGTCTTCATGCATAAAATGGAAAAAAAAATTAGTGAGCAAATTGGAAATTGCCCTTCTGGTACAGGTCCACGTTATTGATAACAACAACAACAACAACAACAATAATGATATTTAATTATATAGCACCTTGATTTATAGAGCATTTTCAAATACATTATCTCATTTTATGTAATAATGCAGGAAGTCATTCAACTTCAATTTGCTTTTCTCAGCTTTAAAAAGGCAGGGGAAATGGGGCAGCTAGATGGTGCAGTGGATAAAGCACCAGCCCTGGATTCAGGAGTACCTGAGTTCAAATCCGACCTCAGACATTTAACACTTACTAGCTGTGTGACCCTGGGCAAGTCACTTAACCCCAATTGCCTCACCAAAAATAAATAAATAAATAAAGTTTAAAAAAATTAAAAAAAAAAGGCAGGGGAAAAAACTTGCACCCTGTTTGATAATGTCAAAGTATATTGCTTAGTGTGTTTTTAAATTATACTTATTATAAAACTAAAAAAATAAGACTCACTTCATACCATTATAACCTCTTGTTCCTGCTTCTCTAGGGGAATTTCTTGATTCTTCTTACTAAAGGTATACTATAAACAAATGCATGACTTTTCAGGGATATTGTTCAAATCCCTTTGAGTAGCTCAGAAGGAAGAGAGACTTTATGTAAATTCCAGAAGTTGTTATTGCAAATATCATATAAACAACATTTTCATTTAAACTTGGGAGAAAATAATCTTTAGATAGTCTTTTAGAACAATGTCTGGCACATAGTAGGCACTGAATAAATGTTTATTGAATTGAATGTTTCCAATCCTTAATGTTTCAGTGGGAATATATATGTCACTCCTGGTAGATGACATTCAGTATTCTTGTCCACCAATAGGTGGCACTGGACATTTAGTCAGGATTCAGGTAATTATTGCTTTGACTATATGCATTATTATGAAATTTCATATCAAAGTGGCAGTGCAGTATAGGGATAGAGCAAGAGATAACTAGCAAGCATAGGGTCTCTTGCTAGCACAATTGTCTCCCTGGGTAAGATGCAATATGTCATTGGATAGAGTTAGTGCTATAATTAAGTTATTATCAAAAGATGGATTTCTATTAGGACACAGAAGATTGGGGGAATGGAGCACAGAGGACTCTCAATACCCCTAACTCCCAAACCCCAAGAAATTCTTCTTTGACCTTAAAAACACATCTCTCCCTTTTTAACAATAAAGTAAAAACTTTTCCCAAATTTATATGTATCCTGAAAATATAGTGAGTTCTTATAACTCCAAAATGAAACAACTTCTATTTTCCCAGTGGTAGCATTAGTCCCAATATTCTACTGTAGAAATACATATCCAGATACATTTTTATAGGAATGTGTGGAATTGATAAAACATTTTAGTGTAGTATTAGAAAATGTAACAAATGTGATTTCTTCCCAGTTTTTATGTTATTGGCATTAAAGGGTATTGAAAAAACATGATATATTAAAAAGGATATATGAAAACATGAGAAGTGAAACAGTTTTCATTTCAATTAATTTAAATTTTCATAGCAATTACATTTCAATTTTTCAAACTAATAGTAATAATAATTAATATTTAAAAGTCAACAGTCAACAAGCATTTATTAAACTCTTATTATGTTCCAGGCAATGTCCTAAGTGCCTATAATCCAAATACAGATTGTCCCTGACCTCAATGAACTTACATTCTTTTGGGGAAGACAGCACATAAAAAGATGAAAAGGAATTGGACAATACTCTGGTGGTAGAGTGGGGAGAAATAAGAAATCTGAAGAGTCAGAAGGAGAGACTGGATAAGAATAAAGGAGAAAAAGTGACTGGCCTGGGCACTTCCTTAAAATAGAAGTTCTAGAAGGAACTGACAAGCCAGAGGAAAGGACCAAATGTCTAGAGGTATCTTCCAGGGCAAGAAGGCTCCTGGGAAAAAACTACTTTTTGGTTAACAAAACATTTTCTTCATGACAACTTTGTGAGGTAAGTGGGGAAAAGATTTTCTTCACTTTACAAATCAGGAGACTGAGACACAGAGAGGTTCAGTGACTTTTCATTGCTCACATTCATTCATTCAACCAATAAATGTTTTTTGAGCACCTACTCTGAACCTGGCACATGCTAAACACTAGGGATACTAAAACAAAACTGAAACAGATTCTGCTGTGGAGGAGTTTCCATTATACATTATATTTGGTTTTCTTTTTGTTTTTGTTTTGTTTTGTTTTGGTTTTGTGGGGTAATGAGGGTTAAGTGACTTGCCCAGGGTCACACAGCTAGTAAGTGTCAAGTGTCTGAGGCCAGGTTTGAACTCAGGTCCTCCTGAATTCAGGACCAGTGCTTTATCCACTGTACCACCTAGCTGCCCCAAGTTTCCATTATATTAAGGAAAACAATATGCAGAGAAAACTCAATTAAAATATATGCAAAATAATTGGGGAGGTGGGGGGATGAGCTAATATCAGTCTATCCAGCCAACAGAATTCTATATGCCTTCCAATGCTGAGATTTTCTGATTTTTGTCAGAGTTGGGATTCCAACCCAGTTCTCCTGTTTTCAGGACCAGTGATGTTGCCAACACACCCTTTCGCCCCTCTTTTATAGATCAAAGTCAATTTATCCCTAGAAAGATTGTATTGAAAACTTTATTTGATAACCATGAAGACCACTGCTCTTACTTTTGCATGACTCCTCTGGATAACATAACAGACCACAGTGAGGAACTAGACAGGGAAGGGTACATAGACAAGGAGGTTAAATTGATAAGAAATATCCAATGACTTAGACATTGGTAATATTACTCACTAGCTTGAGTACTCTAGTTTGTTCTTATATGAGTGGTTATCTCATATCATAGGATCATAGCTATGGAGTTAGAAGGAATTCTTAGAAGTCATCTACTTCATTTTACAGGTAAGTAGATGGTAAGTAAGTAAGTACAGGTAAGTCCCTGAGTGATTAAATGACTTACCCAAGGTTACACAAGTAAGTAAAGATTTGAACCGAGGTTGTTTGACTACAAATTCAATTCTCTTTCCACTACACTACACAAGAAGAACAAGCTATGATTTAGAAATGTGGGACTCTAAGTGAACGTATTCCCAGAACCCTAAATTGATATGTCTTCTCTATTTACTGCTGCTAGGCAGTGCTCTGAGCTTGGAATCTGGAAGGCCTGACTTCAAATTCAGCCTCTGACACTTCCTAGCTATATAATGACAAAGTTGTTAATATAATGACAGAAATTGTTAATACCGAATGTAGTATGGACCACCACTCCCTTAAATGATCCTTGTAATGTCAGAATTTCAGTAATGTCCTTCCTTACATTCCTACTCTTAGGATATTTCCTCTTGATTAGGTTGAGCTTTAGATTGAGATTAGGTACCACATCCTAGGTACCCCACCCACCCACCCAAGTATATTGCCTTGTTGGAGCCAAGCTCAAGCTGTACCCCAGCCTCTAGCATCCTTGCCCCCTTCCATTAGGATTCATGGCATAAAGGGCAAAACAGTCAGAATGAAGTGGTTCGCCTTGCCTGGATTGCCAAGGATCACTGGGGTTTCATGACTAAGCCTTCCTAACTCATGCTGTCTCCTCCCCCTCTCCTAAAACTATAAAAACTGTTTCATGGATTTCCTTGGTTGGGAAATCCACTGGGCATCCCCCAGGGTGGCAGATTTGCCACCCTGTGATCTCAATTAAAGACAATTTATTTTTCAACTCATGGTTTTGATTTATTTCAGGACTTGACAATGGACAAGTCACTTAACCTGTATCTCCCTCAGTTTCCCTCAACTATAAAATAAGGATAATAATAGCACCTACCTCACAGGGTTGTTGTGAATATCAAATGAGATAATACTTATAAAGCACTTAGTACAATGCCTTAGCACCGAGTAGGCAATTAATAAATGTTCTTTGTTTTCTTTCTCCCTTCTCCCCCCCCCCCCCCCCCCCCCGTTTCTTCCTTCACTTTTGAAAAGAAAATTAGGGAAGAATCTATTTGCCTTTTAAGCGAGAAACCACAATGGCTTCCTATTGCTTACTGGACCAAGTCCAAAGTCCTTAGTCTGGAATCCCAGGTCCTTTATCAGTTGGCCTCACCCTACCAGTCTGACCTTATCTCTCACTAGTCCTCCAATATAGATCTGCTCCTCTTCTCAGACCCATGCCTTTACTATTTTCCTCTAATCCCTGTATTTCTTCAAGGCTGACTCACCTTAGGGTCCTAGGATCCGACATTTAGAGCTGGGAGGGACCTTAGTGATTATTGAGCTCAACTCCCTAATTTTATAGATGAGGAAACTGAGGCTCAGAAAGGTTAAGTGATTTGCCCAACCTCATATAGCTAGCAAATGTCCAAAATGGGATTCAAACTCAGGTTTACCTGACCTATACATTCTATCCACTTTACTTCTATACTGAAATTCTCCTAAATCAAACCCACAGTGAAACTAATCATTCAGCCAATAAAGAAGCAAGCAAAAAGGCCTCTGAGAAATGAAAATCCAAGTTACAATGCTCATTTACCGAAATTTATTCACATATGAACTCCTTTGGTCTTTACTCAGAGTATTTTTTCTTATTTTATATAGTATTCTGATAAGTTTGGCTGTCTTCCTCAACTCCTTAGTAGACTTTAAGTAGCAAATTAGAAATGAGAAGTGAATAATGGGTAGCAAATTAGAAGTGAGAAGGGGGTTTTTAGAACAGTGGTGTCAAACTCAAATAGAAACAGATCCCTGCAGGCTACATATTGACTTAGAAAATCACAAATTAACATTATCTATGTTGCATTGTATTTTTATTTGTTTTGTTAATCATTTCCCAATTACATTTTAATCTGGTTGGGGGAATTTTGAGGACAATGAATTTGACACCTCTGTTTTAGAGGTAGAAAAAATGCTAATAGTAATGACAGCTAATAGCCTGACAGAATATAATTAGAAGAAAATAACAACAAAACCAAACATTAACACATGCTAGCCTAAGACTTTCATAAATGTTTTATAGTAAAAAAAAAAAAATACTAGGTCTGACATAGAAGATCTGGGTTCAAATCCTAGCTTTTCCACTTATCACTTGTGTGGCCTTGGGCAAATCAGTTTATGTCTGTGAGCCTCTACTTCTTCATTTATAAAATTAAGAGGATAGATGAAATAATCTTAGATCTCAACCAGCTCTGTATTTTTAAATTCTGTACATTTCACACTATACCATTCTGTTTCAATATTCTCTCTTGTTTATAGGCTAAACGAAAAGCTCATTAGGCTAACTTTTAAAGACATCTATCTGTAATTAAGCCCAACAATAGCTTTATAACTTTATGACCCACTACTCCCCTATAAGTACCTTTCACTCCAGTTGGACTGGTTTACTATATCCTGAAATCCACCTCTTTGATTTGCTCATAGTAATTGCCTTTGCCTAAAACCCAAAGTAATGCTTAGCACAGTGCATGGCACATGTTGAGTACCTAATAAATGTTCTTTCTATCTATCTATCTAGACAATATTTGTTGTTGTTGTTTGTCCTTTGGTTTTGAAGAGGACTATGACATAGGGGTGATGTTATGACTTGCACTGAATTGGATTTAACTGAGGGAAAGCTGTTCAAAGTCACCAGCCTAACTCTCTCCTCCAGAGCCATCTGGTTCCAGTGGCAAGATCAGCATGACTGGAGATGGCCCCAGATGTTTGAGGCAATCAGAATTAAGTGACTTGCCCAGGGTCACAACTAGTAAATGTCTAAGGTCACATTTGAACGCAGATCCTCCCAACTTTAGGGCCAGTGCTCTATCCATTGTACCACAAACCTGCCCCCAGACAATATTTGTAAAGTACTTAACATAATTCCTGGCATACAATAGGAAAAGCTTGTTCCTTCCTTCCTGTCATCTATCAATCTATTTATAACATGTCTATCTATCGATCTAAAATAACTTCCCTCTTGGTTTAACTTCTTGACTTTCTTCAAGGCCTAGTACACATCTCACCTCCTTCATAATACATTCCCTGACCACTCTATCCCAAGGTGAGCTCTACTTGTCTGGTCTATGAAGTTTTTTTTGCATCTTAAGCATTTAAGTGTTCAGACACAGGCTAGATAACCACCTTTCAGGGCAATATATAAGTCATGAATTAGGTAGAAGTAACTGGACTAGTTGACTTCTAAGCTCCCTTCCAAAAGTCAGATCTGATTTATGTCCTCCCTCTCTGTTCATGAATTTTCAGTGACTCCCTATAGCCTCCTCAGTACATTTCAAACTCCCTCTCCTGTCCGATCTTGAATGATCCTCTTTCATTCAACTTTTCCGGTCTTAGCTAATATTACTCCCTTTCATACATTCTAAGCTTTAACCAAACCGGACTACTCTTTGGCCCTATGTACTACACATTGTCACTGTTCATTTAAAAAAATGTTTTGGGAAATACGTATTTCTCACACCCATGCCTTTGCTCTACCATTCCATATATCTGAAATGTTCCTCTTTTACTGGTGAATTCCAACCCATCCTTCAAAGTTCAATTTAATTCCCTTTCTAGAAAGCCTCTTTCTGACTCACACCACCCCCCAACCCCCCTCCCTGCAATTTGGTAATATCTCCCCCCAACTGACCTAATAGAATATTTTGTATTTGGAACAACTATCTAATACACATATCATATAATATTGTGATTGTTGCTGTTTGGGTTTGAACCTTGTGTTCCTTGAAGTGAAAGATTAGTTTTGCCTTTCTTTGTATCCCCAATGCCCAGCACAGTCTTTGGCACATAGTAGGTGCTTAATACATTTTTGGCGTATAACACTACTAGGTCTGTATCACGAAGAGATTTTTTTAAACAGGGAAAAGAACCTATTTTTACAAAAATATTGATATCCATTCTTTTTGTGGTGACAAAGAATTGGAAATTGAGGGTATACCCATCAGTAGAGAAATGACAGAACAAGTTGTGAGATATGATTGCAACAGAATAATATTGTCCTGTAAGAAATAAAAAGTAGGATGATTTCAGAAAAGCCTAGAAAGACTTACATGAACTGATGCAGAACCAGAGTATTATACACAATAACAGGAATACTATATGATGATTAACTCTGAGTGACTTAACTATTTTCAGCAATACAATGATCCAAGACAGTTTTACAGGACTCATGATGAAAAATGCTACCCACCTCCAGAGAAAGAAATGATTGAGTTTGAATGCAAATCGAAGCATACAATTTTTCACTTTTTTTTGGTGGGTTTTTCTTTTTTTGGTCCGTGTTTTCTTTTACAACATAACTCATATGGAAATATGTTTTGGATGATTTCATGTATAGCCTATATCGAATTGTTTACTTTCTCAGAGAGAAGGGAAAGGAAGAAGGAAGGAAGATAATTTGAGACTCAAAATTTTAAAGAATGACTGTTAAAAATTGCTTTTACATGCAATTGGGAAAAGTAAAATATTCAAATAGTAATAATGAAAGTAAATTTTTCTTTTTTTGACTTATCCCCTAGTAGAATGTAAGTCCAATGAAAACAGGGACATATCATCTAAACTTTGTATCTCACTTAATTGATTAAGTGCTTAATCAATATTGAATGAATCGCTTTTCTGTACGATTTGTTTGGCATTTATCTTTTATCTTGTTGGGACTTGAATATACCAATAAAATCATAGGTCTATTCCAAAAAAGAATAGTCTTGAATGTTAGCTGTCCCTTTTTGTCAACAAAAGCTGAAAGTTAGGAAATGATGAGCTGGTTGGTTTAGGAAAACGTGGAAAGACTTGCACCTATGAAGGAAGATACTATTCACCACCAGACAAAGAGATGGCAAGTAGAAATATGCATAGTATATGGATATTACATGTATGTGGATGAGTGAATATGTATATATGTGAATGTTTATAGATATCTATGTGTCTATGTGTGTGAGTGTATGTATCTGTGTTTAATTGTGGGGGGTGAGGAAGCGATAAAGTAAAAAGTGCACAGCAGAGAACAAAAGAAAACCCACAAGGAAGCAAAGAAAAGCTAGGCTGCTTTGAAAACAATGTGTAATACTTATTATGTAATTTTTCTTGAAATAGAAATTTATCATTTTATATTAAATCCTCATATTCTGCTGTGTACATGGAAATGTTCTCCCTCCCCTTTCTGTATTTGTTTAAAATGAATTTGAAATTTACCAAAAAAGCTGAAAGTTATCCTAATTTTTCTCCTATAATTTCTCAAAACATTTTACCTGGACCTCTCATGGACCTAATTTCCCTTGCACCAAAGTTATCTTGTACATGTATCTCTTCTTCTCAAATTACCCTACCACAACTATTCTCCATTAGATTGCAAACCACTTGAGATGAGGTTCTGTGTTATGTCAGTCTAAAGAGATAATATGTACAAAGCACTATATAAATGCTATGATTATTGTCTGCATCCCCATTGCTAAGTACTGTGCCTTGCACATAGTAGGCTTTTGGTAACTGTTTATAGATTTAAAAATAGATCTCCCCAAGTCAACTGTCAAATCCCTGAAGTCAGGGGTTGTTTTCTATTCCTTTACATCAACTCCAGCCCCTAGCTAAGTGCTATTAAATATCTTTCCATAGCAACTCCTTAATAAAGATATAGATGTGGACTCAATTGATTAAGTGTCACCATCATTTCCAGATATAAAAGCGAGTACATTGTAATTTCTGAGCAGTTTTAAGGGTCACTTTCAAGTAAATGGAAAAAAATATTCCTCCTTTTCAATCCAATGAACCAAATTCAGTGTCTGATATTACTCTGTCTCTGTATCCTGCAGTAGTTTGCTGAGTAGTCCTTGTTTTCTCTCAAGCAAGAAGAGGGAAGCCTTTAGAAATAAATCAGCTGTGGTCTAGTAACCTTTTGCTTGTAATCCTGTTTTAGTGCTGCTTTATTGTTTTGTTTCATTTACCTTTGAATTTCTCTCCTCCTTCAACTGCCTCCTCCCTCCACCCAGTCCTACCTCAAACCTCTTCACTTTAGAAAACTGACTTATTTACAGCGGTTTATGTTCTCAGCAGACAATGTATGATCAGTTTACTGAAACCTGCTTTATAATCTGGAGGAGGGGGTCAATAGGACAACGTGGCCCTTTGTACTACCCCTGGAATTTACAGATTCCTCCCAAGCCCAGAGCCCAGTTCAGGTGATTCCCTTGTCCAAAATGCTAAATCAGGCCTCAATTATTCTGCTGTATTTGTAGGCAGCCACAGAAAACACCCCAGCATACACAGGCAAATAGCTTAGACAACAGCAAACAAGGAGTGAATGAGAAACTGCATCAAAGCCTTTTGAGAGAGTTACACCTTAATAGAAGCTTTGAACCCTGGGTTAAAATGTCACTGAGAGGCTACCTGGAGGTGCATTTATCATTCTAATTCCCTTAAAATCAATAACACTGCAGCTTGACAGGTTCAGCCATTGATCTGACCATTTAGATTTCCTAAAAATATTTTGGACACATTTTAAAATCATAAACATGGAATCTTTTAGAAGTCATTCCATTAAAACAAATTATATAGAAGGAAATAAAGTCAATAATACTTGCAACTTGACAGGTTTCATCCATTGATGCTGTCATTTAAAGCTTAAAAAATTTTTGGCTATATTTTAAGATAATATGCATAGAATCTTTTGGAAATCATCTCATTAAAACAAAATTAATTAGAAGAAAAGACATTGGGCTGGGGAAGGGTGGGTGGAAATGGAATCTGTTCATAGGTTTTTTAAACCATAAGGGGAAAAAGGCATGCTCTAGAAATAGGAAGTCAGGGCATATTTTATTGATAAAGATTATAGATATGGAAATTCAGTCCTTGTAGACATGGTATGCCCACCACAGCCTTTCCTTATTTCTAGAAAGACAATAAGTGCCAGAAGTTGTGATATATCAAGGCTGATAATAAGATTTGGGGAGTGGGAAGACTATATCTATGTTTTCTTAATGAACACAGCCAAAAAAATGCTACAGCTCTACCCTCTGCGACAGATTCCCTGCCCTTCAAAGTAACCTCTGTGCCTGCCAGGCCATCAAAGGATGGACAGACAACACCAGGAATTGTTTTTTCTCTTTGCCTGACATTGTCTGAACTCCAGTAGATAAGAATATCGCCTTGTGCTGTGTGCAGTGAGCAGGGTGGGGAAAGGGAATGGGGCGCTCGTTTCCCATAACTGTAGGGAGCACGGGAAGGAAACCAACAGCTCCTGATGCCTTTGGGGACCTCATGTTTGTGAGTTAAAAATAATGAAAAGCTGGTTTGACGTGAGGTGATGCTAGGAAAGTAGCTAAGGCAGAGAATCCCTCAACATTTAAGTAGCATTAGCTTAGTCACCATAATAGTCTGTATTCCCAGTGTTAAGGTTTGCATTCTTATTCTGAGGTTCATTTAGTAGGTCCCTCACTGTTACACAATGGAATGACTTACCCACCCGTGTTTTAGATACAGGCTAAGTTACCAGAACCCAAGCCTCCCACTTCACAAAGCATGCTGAAAAGGCAGAATTGTCTAATACTATCTAATACTAATGGAATCACAAATTCTGAGCTAAAAGAGACATCTGTTACAGCCCTTTCATTTTACCAATGAGGGAACAGTCTCTTTTTTATTATTTTTTATTTATTCATCTATTTATTCATTCATTCGTTTGCTTATTTATCTATTCATTTTTGAGGAAACAGTCTCAAAAAGTTTAACTGACAACCAGGGTCCCACATATATTAAGGGGCAGAGTTAGATGTCCTGTTCCAGACCCACTGCTCTTGTCTCTTCCTTACATTGCCACCCCACTTCTTCTACAGCAATGTTTGCTTCTATAGGATTTTTTTTTCTACAAGTGATGAGCAATAGAAGTCTAATTTAATCAATTCAAGATATCTCTGTATACTATGCTGGAGCAAAAGTGGTCAGATAAGAGAGATATTTTCTATAATCATGGCTTTCAATCAGTCAGGCAATCAACATTTATTAAGCACCTACTATGTGTTAAGCATTGTGCTAAGTAAGCATTGGGGTTACAAAGAATGACAAAAGACAGTTCCTACTATAGAGGAATGGGGGCTGCTAGATGGCACAGTGGATAGAGTGCTGGGCCTGGATTTAGGAAGACTCACCTTCCTGAGCTTAAATCTGGTCTCACATACTTACTAGCTGTGTGATCCTGGGCAAGTCACTTTACCCAGTTTCCTCATCTGTGAAATGAGCTAGAGAAGGAAACATCAAACCACCCCAGCATCTTTGCCAAGAAAACCTCAAATGGGTTCACGGAGTCGGACAGGACTGAAATGACTGAACAGCAACCAAACTATCTAGGAACTCACAATATAATGGGGGAAACAACATATAAATTTAAATATGATGTTCAAAAACAAGCTATATACAACATAACTTAGAAAGAATCAATAGAGAGAAGGCACTAGAATTAAGAGGGATCAGGAAAAACTTCCTGTTGAAGATAGGATTCTAGCTAGCTAGCACTTGAAGGAATCCAGGAGATGAGGGAGAGTATTCATGCATGGGGGACAGCCAGTGAGAATTTCTGGAATCGGACATGGAGTATCATGTTCAAGAAACAGCAAAGAGGTCAGTGTCACTGGATCTCAGATACTTGGGGTGGAGTGTAAGGGATAAGAAAACTGGTAAAGATTGGGACTGTTAAGGAGGGTAAGGGTGGGGTGAAGAGGGGGAGTAGAGCAAGTTCTGAAGGGCTACTTGTAAATAGCTAACTGCTTCTAAATAGTTAAAATTAAACTGTCTGTCCAATTCTCCAAGACACCTAGGAATTATAAAGACGTCATGCTGTGATATGAGTGGGAGAGAGAAAGAGCTGGATTTGATTAGATTGTGAGCAGAGGCTGGAGTGGTTTTGATTTTTGGGGGGGTTTTTTTGAGGCAGGGTCTTTCTTTATATCCCCAGCACTCACCAAAGGGCCTGTTGTATAGGAAATGATGAATAAATGCTAACTGACTGACTGACTGAATTGCCTAGGTGGATAGGGATAGGCTCAAGACTCCAGAGAAAGAAGGGATCTCTAGGAGACATAGTAAACCTAAATAACATAGGTTAAGGGCAAAGCCAGGTAAATCAGCTAAAACAAGCAAAAGCAAGTAAATCCATGCAGGCAGCCAGAGTCCAGAGTTTAGGCAGGAAGAGTGATTGAGAACAACACTTTAGAAAACAGCTGTACTCTGCTCTTAGAACAAAGCTGTTTTCTCTCTGCTCTTGCTTTAATGCAAACCAGTACATGGAGGAAACCTAGGAAACACAGATGGTGAATACATTTGGAAAAAGTTTGGAGACCTATAAAGGGATCCTGTTCTTGGTTAAGACAAGAACAGGTATGAGCTACATAGGCATATCTGCAGAGTAGGTAACGTACACCATTCAGGAGAAGGTATACTATTTTGACTATATATGAGTTAAACTATTTGCTAATCAATTGAAGTTTGTCAGGTAAGGTATATTATTTTGTCTTAATGATCCAGATAATTATGTTACAACCCCCTCACTTGCTGTACCCTATACCCATCAATGATGTACAATTTCAAAGTACCCACACAGAATACAAAGACCTCAATGGCATTTTGTTTATTGGTGTATTTTGTTTTGCTGTCTTTCTGGCATATACACATGTGATTTAAAATAAAAAGTCTGTAAAGGCAATGACCAGATCTATTACTAGATCTATGGGGTTTCTTTTGTATAGCTCCAGTGCCAAACACAATTAGGCATGTGAATATGGTACAATGCCTTGCATGTAGGAAGTTCTCAATAAAGATTAATTTAATAAATGAACAAACAATAAATGTGCCTTGCTGATGATGTTGGCAATGACTGCAATTTTCTGGATGTGTCTACATGGGAAAAAATGGTTTGTTTCTGTAATTATCTAGGTAATTTGGTTCAAAAAGCTTCTGGAACAGGGAAAAAGAACTTGGGGTTTAACCTAACCAGACTTGGTGTCTACCTTGAACAGGAACAATGTTGAGCTTTCCAATTTACTCTGACAGTGTAGACATTCTCTGCTTTACTTTATGATATACCTTGAGCATTGCCATGCTTACTATCTGATTGACTAGTGAACTAAAATTGAATGACAGATTGGTTACCAAGACAGTTCTTTGTACAATGCATTAACTACTTTGTAAATATGTATATAGTTCTTTCTCTTGTAATTATGATGAAGCAAAAAGTACTTACATTTAAGGACACCCTATACCACCTCCTATGTGGCTGGACAAGTTATTCACAACACATGGTGTTATAAGTATGTGGTTTTCTTGATCTTGAAAAAAGATCTTGTTGCTACTATTTACTTCAAAAGGTTGGGTTGGGGTTTTTTTCCAATCTAAATGTGTCACTCTTTCCCTGTGTCACAACAAAAGTCCTTGTACAAGTTTTAGAAAATTTTTTTCCCTCTTTTGAAAATATATCTATGTTCACCCTTTTGCAGTTACTCTATAATATAGACTATATACAGTCTAGATAATCCACTGGACTCTTCATAGAACTTCAATTCAAAGAGTTCATGAACGATTATAGAGAGATTCTTGTTTGAGTAACACCTGGCAACAGGGGCTGTAAGCCAGTTCCAGCCAGAAAGTCCTATTTAAGAGATAAGCCAGTTTAGGCAAACATGTCTTTATCCAGCCCTGGAATGCATCAAAAGGAATCCTGAAAGACTTCCGACATCAGAAAATATCTGTTGATTTGGGAGCATCTCTATCAATAATGCCAAAACACATTGCAGGGGTGCTAACTGCTTGCTCCCTTTACTGCAGAAAAAAGGAATGTCAAGTATGAATAAAACCAAGAGGAAAAAAAATAGAAACTTTGAAATTCCTCTGAATTTTTGTCTTCTTGCCATTAATTGGGCAAAAAAAAGCTAATTTTTTGACAACAACAATTCTAGGATGTTCTGTTTTCCACCCTGTTTTAAAAATGTGTTCTTACCTTTAAAAGGTAACTAATGTTGCTATCCTTGCCTTCAAATATAGTTAGGCTAAAATATGTACTGCAGCCATACCTAGACTGGAATTATTGAGAGGAAAAGGGGAATTTTAATCATTTTTAGCAAAATTCTATTTTAAAATTAATCTCAGTGCAAACCATTTGAAAGTGGCTATGAAGCACTTTTAAATTTTCATTTTAAACTATAAAGGGTTAGGCAAGGGGAATTACACAGGCATACTAAAGCTGAACACCATAGAAAAAAAGTATCATGTAGGATGAAGAATAGCTACTGAGACACTCATGTTCACAAGAAATAAAACCCTAGAAAGAAACCAATAAATAGTAAACCCTTAGGCCTCAAATGTCAGCACACAGATGCACAGTTTAGACAACAAACCAAATAAACTAGAGGTTTCAACACAAGGAGGAAATTTGAACTCATGGAGGAAAAGATGCATGACCGAACTATATCTTTGTATGACTATACCTTTTCTTTTTCTTTCTTTTTTGCATTTATTGGAACAATTATTAACATTTGTGATATTTTTGAATTTAATAATTCTTCAAGTTTAACTCTTCTTGTATCTTTGTAATAAATCCAACTTGATCACAGTGAACATTTTGGTGGATATACTGGGGTAGTTGGTTTTTTTGGGGGGTGAGCATGGTTTTATTTACCAATTTTGGAATCAGTATTTATTAGTGAAATTGCTCTCTAATCCACTTTCTCTATATTGGCATTCTGTGCTTTAGGTATAAAGATCATATTTGTCTCATTAAAATCATTTAATATGATAGTATCTGTGTCATGAGAATAATATGCATAATATAGGTAGAGGGATTTTTATATAATAAAAAGTGAGTTTATACACATATGTGTTTAGGTATACATACATGCTTATACACACACACACATATATATATGCCTATACCTGTTTTTTTTGGTAATTTTAAAATTTATTTTAAACAAATACAAAATGAGAAAAGAAAAAATTACCATGTACACAGCAGAGCATAAGAGAGGATTCAACATAAAACAATACATTTCCATTTCAAGAAAACTCATATAATAAATACTACATGCTGTTTTCAATGCTGTCCAGCTTTTCTTTGCTTCCTTGTTGGTTTTCTTTCATTCTCTGCCGTCCACTTTTTACTTTATTTTTTTCCCTTCTCTACCCCCTACCCTAAAGAATATTACAATTAAGCATAGATATAGATATATACATAGATATCTATAAACATATACATATCTATACATATATATATATATTCATATACATATATGTAAGACTCTCCTATGCTTATTTCCATCTGTCATATGTTTCTCTGGAGATGGATAGCATCTTCCTTCATAAGTCCAAGTCTTTGCATGTTTTTTCTGAATCAACCAGCTCATCATTTCCTATACTACAGCAATATTCCAAACCAATCACATCCTATCTGAGAGATTGTCTATGACAGTTTTTTCCCTCATGTTCATTCCTCCTATTCTTGGCTACATTTTGGTTTTATTTATACTAGAAAATGTTATTTTAAAAGAATTGAGGGGAAGCTAGGTAGAGCAGTGGATAAAGCACCAGCCCTGGATTCAGGAGTACCTGAGTTCAAATCTGGCCTCAGACACCTGACACTTACTAGCTGTGTTACCCTGGGCAAGTCACTTAACCCCCATTGCCCCGCAAAAAAAAAAAAAGAATCCAAATCATCAATTTTACACTTTAACAATACTATCACCTTATAATATAGTTTAAAGACTGATACTGCTGAATCTGCTTCCTTTACATCTTTTTCTCCTCGTTTCTTTGAAGTTCCTGACCTTTTGTTCTTCCAAATGAACTTTGTATTATTTTTTCTCTCAGTAAAATAAGTTTTTAGTAATTTAATTGGGATGACATTGAATAAATTGATTAGTTAGGTAAAATTGTCATTTAAAAATTATATTGGCTTTACGTAGCCACGTATAATAAATATTACTTCAATTATTTGGATCTGAGTTTATTTGTATAAAAAGTATTTTATGTTCATATTCATGTAGTTCCTGTGTCTGTTTTGGAAGGTATATACTCAGGTATTTTATACTGTCTGGTTATTTTAAGTGGTCTAAAACGATATTGAATACTTATTGCTGACATATAATGTCGTTTCTCTGTTTTTTCATTTGACTAAATCTATTTTAACTTTAACTTTGCCTGAGATCATGATTACTATACCTGCTTTTTAAAACATAATTAAATCTACTCCTGCCTTTTATTTTATCTTTTTGTGTATCTTTCATTCTTTTTTATGGGTAAATTAATTCCATTTCCATTCTAAGCTACAATTACTTGTATATTTTTCTCCTCCTATTTTTCCTCATTATCCTTCTCACCCTACTTACCCTATCCCTCCTCACTTCTCTGCTTTTCTTCTACTTCCTACCTTGTCCTCTTATTCATTATCCTACCCACTGTCTGAGTCGCTCACTTATTCTCTCCTGCACCCTATCCCCTTCCCCTTTTATTTCTTTCTGAATTTAGAAGATTCTTATATCCTTATAGATATGGATATAGATATGGATATGGATATGGATATGGATATAGATATAGATATAGATATAGATATAGATATAGATATAGATATAGATATAGATATAGATATAGATATAGATATAGATATAGATATAGATATAGATATAGATATATTGTTCTCTCTTTAACCCATTCCTGATGAGAATAAGGTCTCTCAGCACTACTTGCCCTCCCCACACTAGCCTCTTGTGTATCAATTTTTCCTTTTATGCCTTATTTGCATGAGATAATTACTCCTTTTAATCTCTCCCTACCCAGTTTTATTTTTTTAGAATCACCCCATCATATGAAGCTCAGCCCAAGCCTTTCTTTCCAAAGTAATAATGACAGTCATAAGATTACTGCTAACATTTTCACATATAAAAAGTAAACACTTTGTCCTTATTGAGTGTCCTATCATTGGTCTTTAATGTTTACCTTGTATTTCTCCTACATATGTCAAAAATCTTTCAATTCATCTGTCTTGGGGTCCAGCCTTAAGCACTCTTCTCCTAAGGCATGGCTTGAGCACCTGTCCCTCTAACACTCTTGCTCCCTGTGGTCTCTCAAAGGTTGCAAACTACAACTGTCCAGCATTAATAGTATGGCTGGGGATGTAGAGGAGGGATGTGCTTCCTGAACTTGAGACAGAGTGAGGAGAAGAGTGTGAACAATGGTGGGCATGGGAGATATCACCTTGGGCGCATGTAGGGGATCAGGCTCATGAGGTCCAGTTTCTATGGGGCATTGCTGGATATGGTGTGGTGGCAAGGCCTGGGGGTGGTGAGCATCACATGTCCCCCAAGTTGGTCAAGTACTTGTTGGGGGGCCTGCCTGGGATGGGAATCACTCTGTGCAGCCTCTAGACTTGGTGAAGAACCAAATGCAACTGAGTGTGCAAGGAACCAAAATCAGGGAATACAAGACTAGCTTCCATGCCCTCATCAGTATTCTGAGGGCTGAAGGGGTTGGTGGCATCTACACTGGGCTCTCTGCTGGGCTCCTCCACCAGGCACCTATACAGAAACTCACCTTGGCATTTACACTGTTCCCTTTGAGCACCTGACTAAGACAGATGGTAACCTCCCTAACTTCTTCATGAAAGCTGTGATTGTCATGACAGTAGGTTCCATGGGAGCTCTTGTGGGGACACCTTCTGCAGTTGCCCTGATCTGTATGATGTCTGATGGTTGGTTGAGTTGAAAGAGCACAGAAGCTACAAGAATGTTTTTGAAGCATTCTTGAAGATTGCTGTGAAAGAGGAGGTCACCACCCTTTGGAGGGTTGTATTCCTACTGTGGATACAACTAGAGTTGTTGTCAATGGCACCCAACTTTCTACCTATTCATAGTCTAAATAGCTTCTCTTGGCTTCAGGTAACTTCTCTGACAACATCTTCTGTCATTTCTGGGCCAGTATGATTAGTGGGCTGGTCATCACAACAGCCTCTATGTCTGTGAATATTATTAAAACTAGGATTCAGAATATGGGTGTGATTAATGAGAAGCCAAAGTATAAGAATGGATGGGATGTGCTGGTGAAGGTCATTTAATATGAAGGATTTTTTAGCCTCTGGAAGGGATTCACTCCTTACTATGCCCTGCTTGGCCCCATCACTCTCCCTACCTTTATCTTCCTAGTGCAATTGAACAAGGCCTACAGGAAGTTCTTTCTCAGTGGTTGAGGAGCCCCCAGGGTGCCCAAGGACCAAAAGGACACAGCTGCCAGTTCTTTTTGAGAACAGTTGAAAATGATAATGATGTGTGGGTCCCTGCTACCCCACATATCCATGAGCTGTATCTCAGTCCTGCTGGCCTTTACCATAAGCTCACCTTCAAAAGGGGTGTCTGGATTCTGCCCCCCTTGGCCCCACTTCTATTTTCCCCAACTCTTTATCTCTTGCTGCCACCCCACCACTATGTGGCTTCTCCTGATACAAAGGACTTCAGCCTAGAAAGAAAGAAAGCATGTGACTAGTGTCCGGAAGCTGCCTCAATGGACCAGCCAATTAGCTTGGAGCTGTGTGTGTGGTGACTGCCCCATATTTACTAGCTGTGTGACCTGGTCAAGTTCCTTAAGCTCTGTTTGCCTCAGTTTCCTCATCTGTAAAATTGGGATAATAATAGCACCTACCTCCCAGGGTTGTTGTGAGGATCAAATGAGATAATGACTGTAAAGTGCTTAGCAGCATACCTGGCACATAGGAAGTACTATATAAATGTTAGCTGTTGTTATTATTAATTATTAAGATTAAAAGAGATAATTATAAAGTGCTTAGCACAGTGCCTGACTCATAATGAGCACTATATAAATGTTAGCTAGTAGTAGTAGTAGTAGTGGTAGTGGTAGTAGTGGTGGTATTAATAGTAGTAGTAGCAGGAGGAAGTGGTGATGGTGGTGGTGGTGGTGGTGGTGGTAGTAGTAGTATGTGATGTTTAAAATCTAATGTGTGGTCACCTTAAATTAGAAGCTTTTAGCACCAGTCTTTGGGAATTAACATTATTAAAGTATATTAGGGGTTAGCAAAGAGAGAGAGAGAAAGCCACATTCACCTAGCTATCCAAGAGAGTAAATTTCCAAAAATTAAGAGATCTGCCTACCCTGCCTGCTTCTGCCACCACCAGCTACTTTCTGAACCAAAAGACCAATCCTCAGCAGCTTCTCCCAGAAGCCCCCTGTGGAACAGGAAACAGGGTAATCACCACACACACAGCTCCAAGCTAATTGGCTGGTCCATTGATTGACATGACTTACAAGCAGTCTATGAATAGAGCTAACTTCCGGACACCAGGCAGCTTCCGGACACTAGTCACATGCTTTCTTTTCAGGGGGAGTGTTGCCCTGGTTCTCACAAGTAGTAGTAGTAGTAGTAGTAGTAGTAGTAGCAGTAGCAGCAGCAGCAACAGCAGCAGCAGTAGTAGTAGTAATAGGTGCAGCAGTAGTAGCAGTAGCAGTAGTAGTAGTAGTAGTAGTAGTAGTAGTAGTAGTAGTAGTAGTAGTAGTAGTAGTAAAAGAGAACATCTCTTTTTATCCTTTCTGATTTTCTTTCAAAGAGAGATTGAATCCAAATCTTGGACATTTGTGAGTGATAGAAAAGAACAGGAAAAGCAGTTACTGGGCTTTTTGAGAACAGTTGAAAATGATAAATCATAAATAATATAGACATTATAATTCTGACATTTTCTTCTTTTCTGTTCCTCTTCTAAGTCTTTACAATCTCAATTTCTGAGAAGAGTAGATACTAACCCTCCAGCAATTATGAAGCATTTTGAATACTACTTCAGTGGCTTCTATAATGTAAAACAAAATTCTCCAGCCAGGCAGAAAACTGGTCCAAAATATGATGGACAATATTTGGAATATGTGACTTCTGAATGGAAGAAAACATGAAGCAACATGTTTTTGTTAGATAGGTGGGAAATGAGGACTCTGTATTTCCATTCCATATTCCAAAATTAATAATATTAAGGAAACATGAGAATGAGCATTACATTTTTGTCTAACATGGCAACCTAGTTGGAACCAGATTTTTGAGATTCCAAGTGAGGTAGGTTCCTGTTTTTTTTTTTTAATCCATACCTTGAATTCCTTTTTAATGATAAGTGTTGTTGATGTCTCTCTTTTACATCAAAATAATTTCGATATAGCCCCATTCATAACTGAATTCTCCATTATAAAAAGGAAAAGAAAAAGGAGCTAAAAAATAACTGAAATGATGACTACTTCAGGCAATATAAGCAAAAATTCTGTGTAGTACTCCTACACTCATACTAGAGTTATCTTTCATTATGTCAAGATTCTCTGATATCAAGACTGATCCTAAAAATTACTCAAAGTTTAGCTTTCTTTTACTGCTCTTTTCATTTACTTTAGTGGAGATGTTATACATATTTTTCTCTTGTATGGGCTTATTTCATCCTGCATCACTTTATATAAATCTTCTCAAGTTTCTTTTAATTTCTCATGTTCTTATTTTTTACTGGACAAAAATATTTGATTACATTCAAATACTGTCTGTTAAGCCATTTCTCTAATCAAAAGAGATAATCACTTTGTTCTACCACAAAAAAAAAAGAGATCCATTGATCTTTTAACATATGTGAGACCTTTCTCTTTGACTTCCTTGGGGGTCAATTAGTGTTATCACTGGGTTACAAAGTTTGAACAATTTAGTGACTTCTCTTATGTAATACCAAATTGTTTTCCAGAATAGTTGTGCCTATTCATATATTCATATTGCCCATAATGTATGAGTATGCCAGGGTGTATTGATAAATGTTTTAACAATTCAAACACACACTTCTAAGTTTAATCTGCATTATTAACATTTTCTCCACTTTCTAAAGTCTAGAAAATCAGCAAAACAATAAATCAAACCCTGATTTGTAGTATTTGCTGAGTTTTGAGGTATAAATGCTCACACTGAAAATTTAATTATTACCCCTATATTTGGCTCCAGTATACCTGATGTGTGTTTGTCTTTTGACAACCTTCCCAATATTGGCTACCATCTTTGCCCACTTTCCTAGGTACATGGTAAAACTCCAGATCTGTTTCAATTTCCTTTCTTCTTTTTCTTATAATCTTAATTTTAATTAATATTAACATAAAATTATAGATAAATATGGTTGTGTTGATTTATAATTATATATCATATCCTAATTATATTGTATATTATATATAATGAATATAATAATATTAATGTATTATAATCTTAATATTCTCTTTTTCTTAGTGGTGATTTGGAACACGTTTTCATATTGTCATTGCTAGTTTGAAATTCTTATTTAGAACACATTTAGCTCATCTCCTTTGTCCACTTATCCACTGACCCCTAGTCTTAAATATTACTGTTAATCACCTATATATTTCAGATATCAAATTCCTATCAGTGACATTTGATGTAGATATTTCTTATGAATTGACATTTACCGTCTTATCCTAGCTGCTTTATTTTTTGTTCATATAAAAGCTTTAAAATTTTATGTAACTGAATTGATATACCTTGTGCTTTCCTTGCATTCTTGAAACAAGAGGCTTTTTAATACCCTAGGTAACTGGGATGTTTAAATCATTTCCCTCTAAAAGTAGAAGGAATTGATAAAGAAATTTAATATTGATGAATATATATATTTATGCTAGATTAAATATTTCTGAAAAGAACTGAATAAATGCTAAAACTGTGGTCTCACTAATATCTCTATAATATAAAGCAATTCACTGAAGTCAGTGTGTCTTTCTCAATATTTACTTCAAAAGTCCCTAAATATAGAGAGTTTTTACTGACTAGTAAGCTCAGCATGTTAAAAAAAAAAAAAAAAGGAAACACAGGGCTTCCTCTCTTCATTTGGAAGATCTATATAACCACTATCTGCAGAGAGCTCTCAGCTGGTAAGTAAATCAGACTGTTCTATGTATAGCTTTGTTGATTTACTTGCGACTCTAAAAAGCACACACCCAGGGTTTTGTTTCAAGTGAATAATGTTAACAGACAAACTGTCTAATAAACCTGAAATATTGTCTTGGAGGATGGGGGAAAAGGGTGACTATCAAATGGTTTCATACCGTTTCTCATCTTAAGCTCAAGGTCCTTCTGAGAGACAAAAAATTACTTTCCCAAAATGACCAAGAGTCAGTTTCTCCATTAGTTTTACTGGGGGGTGGGGGGGAATAGGGAGGGGATAGGGTTCAGTACCCTCCAGAATGTGGTTAAGCCATATCTAATATATGGCTCCTATAGTTTTTTGGGTTTTTTGGGCAGAGCAATGAGTGTTAAGCGACTTGCCCAGAGTCACACAGCTAGTAAGTGTCAAGTGTCTGAGGCCGAATTTGAACTCAGGTCCTCCTAAATCTAGGGCTAGTGCTTTATCCACTGTGCCACCTAGCTGCCCCCTTCCTATAGGTTTTTTAGAAAGCACAGGTGTCCTCTCTTTGCTCTCTTCTCATTGTTGTTGTTCAGTCCTATCTGACATTTCATGACCCATTTGGGGATTTTCTTTGCAGAGATATTGGAGTGGCTTACCATTTCCTTCTCCAGCTCATTTTACCAATGAAGAAACTGAGGCAAACAGGGCTAAATGACTTGCCATGGGTCATACAGCTATTAAGTATTTGAGTCCAGATTTAAACTTATGAAGATGAGTTTTCCTGACTCTAGGACTGGTGTTTTATTTACTCTGCCACCTAGTTGCCTTTTCTAGGTAAGATAGTTGAGGCTGGTTAGTACAGGTTACTTGGGAAATCATGGATAATAAATTATGGGGCCACAAAGCTCTATTAGAATAATGAAAAGTTCAGTGCATAGCCATGACATTTATGGTGTCAATAGGTCAAGGGTACAAGAGTTTCAAGAGTAAAGGACAGTGTAGTATTCAAGTCTTTTTTTTATTCTTTGTTACAAAGCTGGTTCACTGCTCAGTGGAGGACAGAGGTACATATTAGAAATTAAGGTAGGACAGCTAGGTGGTGCAGTGGATAAAGCACTGGCCCTGGATTCAGGAGGACCTGAGTTCAAATCTGGCCTCAGTCACTTGACTCTTACTAGCTGTGTGACCCTGGGCAAGTCACTTAACCCTCATTGCCCTGCTCAAAAACAAAAACAAAAAAACAGAAATTAAGGTGATGCAAAAACAAAAGATCTAAATAAAATTTCTAAATTAAGAAAGAATGCTATACCCATGCTTTGTATTTTGTTTATAATTTAATACCTGATTAGCTGTTCAGCAAAACTAATCAACTTGATCACACTGCACTCCCCAACTCTCGAACTCTCCTTTCTTTTACACACAAACCTAGAGAGTTTTTGTATTTGTGTCTCTAACATGGACCTGATATATACATGTACATTGAAATCCCTATCCTTCCTAAAGTGCTGTGGGGTCAGTCATCAAAAATAGCAATTAACTTTATGCCTGAAAGAGAGCAGATGAAGCCTAAAGGAGGCAGATCTTGAGCAAAAAAGAATTGTAGCTGAAAACCAAAGCAGGGGAATGGTGCTTTCTTTTTTTTAAAATTGTTTTTTAAAATTTTTAGATTCTCTTCATTTCTAAATGAAGGGGGGGGGGATTCCTAACAAATGGGGTAGGGAAGAGAGAAAAACAGTTCAGCAAAACCAACCATTATATCAAGTGAACCTGACAGTATATGCAGTGTTCCACACCCATAATCTCCCACCTCTAAAACAAAAGAAAAGTTTCTTCTTCAGGACTAAACAAAGTTAATAAAGATGATGATGATGATAAAATAATGGGATTTGGCAGGTCCTCAGAGGCCTACCTGGAGATTAATCTAAACTGATTGAATTAAGTGAGAGTGATTGACTTTGCTGATTAGCCTACTTCAAGTTAATTAGATTGTAACCATACCTGGCTAGCCCTTAAGAAGGTATTGGTCTCAGAAGCTAAGGACTTTGAACTCAGCTCCAGACCACCTTCAAGTCTAGTGAACCAATGGATTTGGATGATGCCTGCCAATCAGCCTGAAGCAGTGTGTAAGGACCGCCTCTGCTCCAGACCTATAAAAAACTTCCACACTCAGTTTGAGAGGAGTTCATGGTTGAAGCAGGCTCATGGCAGAGGGCTTGAGGAAGAACCAGACCAGGCTGGAACTCTAGGCTAGATAGTCATTTTCTTAACTCTGCATGTTCTTTTTTTCCCCTAATACTGAGTATGCTTTAATAAATGCTTAATGCCCAAAGACTGGTGTTAAAGCTTCTAATTTAAGGAGACCACACATTTAGATTTTCAACATCATATGATGATGGTGATGGTGATGATGACCACAATGATGACCACGATGACAATAACATTTATATGGTGCTTACTATTGGTATAGAAAGGGCAGCCTGGAATCGGGAAGATTCATCTTCATGAGTTAAAATCTGGTCTCAGCCAATAGATATATAACCCTGGGCAAGTCACTTAACCCCATTTGCCTCAGTATCTCATCTACAAAATTAGCTGAAGGAAATCACCAAACCACACCAGTGTCTTTCTGAAGAAAACACAAAATGGAGTCAAAAGAGTCAGACACTACTGAAATCAATGAACAGCAAGATGTCATAGAGGCAGGTGGCTTAGTGGATAAAATGATGGGCCTGAAGTCAGGGGGACCCAAGTTCAAATCCAGCCTCAGATACTAATTAGATGTGTGACCCTACCTCTGTTTGCCTTAATCCACTGGAGAAGAAATTGTAAACAGGTTAACATCTTCACCAAGAAAATCCCATGAACGGTATTGGAGTGCTATGGTCCATAGGGTCATGAAGAGTTAGACACAATCAAACAACAAACACTAATGTTATGGGAACTGCTGTAAAAGTTTTGTAATCATCTCATTCAGCCTTCATATTAACCCTTCAAGGTAGGTGCTATTATTATCCCCAGTTTATAGGGGAAGAAACTGAAGCAAAGAAGTTAAGTCAATTGCCGGGGGTCACACAGTCAGGGAGTGTCTAAGGCTGGATTTGAACTTCTTGACTCCAGGCCTACCATACTATCTACTGTACCATCTAGCTGCATGATTAATTATTTATAATTATGTAACATTGTTTTAGGGTTTTTTTTATATGTATTCATTATTTATATCCTTTTTCTGGTTCTGTTCACTTCACTCTGCATCACTTTGTAGTTTTCTTTACTTTTTTTGTTTATTTGTTATTTAGCAGGACAGTTGGGGTTAAGTGACTTGCCCAGGGTCACACAGCTAGTAAGTGATAAGTGTCTGAGAATGGATTTGAACTCAAGTCCTCCTGAATCCAGGGTTGATGCTTTATCCAATGTGCCACCTAGCTGCCCCCTTTTTTACTTTTTTGATGCTCACTGTCACCACATGTACCAGTAGCCAGTGGTAATTGTGGGCAGAACTGATGAATAATGGGTGAGAGAGGAGATTTTCCAAAACTGCATGTTTTCTAAGCAAGATTAATAGATCAATATGTGAAAAAACGCTCAATAGGAAGATGATTACTGATAATTATTGATGATACTTCAATGGATCCATAATCTTATTTGTGTGGAAATTCTTTCAACTTCACCAATACCAATAAATCACCACCTAACCATGCCTTAGGATCCAAGATTTAGAGCTGAAAGACACCTTAGACATTTAGTCAAACCCATTCATTATATAAGGAGGAAAATGAGCACCAGAGATGTTTAAGTTATTTGCCCAAGGTCATACAACTAGTAAGTATCCTCTCTCTACTACCTACATTCTATGCAACTTTGGTCCAGTCTAATAGCTCAACCAACTCACCAGCAAGTATTTATTAGGTGCCCGCTATGTGTCAGGCACTTTGCTTGGAGATGAAAATACAAATACAAAGAATGAAACAATCCCTACTCAGAGTAAGTTTATTTTGTAATGGTTGGCACTCATTGTTACTATCTGAAAAATGAAGAGTTGGACTCCATGATATCTAAGGTCTCTCTTGACTCTAAATCTATGATCCTACCATCATCCCTCATCCACACCTATCATAGTACCCTTAACAATTGCTTTGCATAACCCAAAATTTGTGATTCAAACTCTCACCTTTCACACAAAAACAAGTGGTCTTTTAATTTGCTCTTCACTCAGTTTCCTCAAGTATACCACACAACTCCCAGATAACAATATCATTGCTAATAATATTACTTAAAGTAGCCATGGTTTCCCTGATGTGAAATACAACTGGTTACATTGAGCATTCATTGTATACCCACACTTATTTTTCAGATAAAATGTTGCCTAAATATGATCTCACCACTTGCATTTGTGAAGTATATCAAACAGAGTATATGATTTTATATAGCCACACTATTTGAAGGACCTCCCCTTTGGGGGAGGGAGAAAAAGGTAGAAAAAGGGACCCCAACAGGAAGTGATGCACTCTCTTTGTCTCTCTCTGGCCTTGGAAGAGCATTCGGGGTGGAATAGATACTGGTTGCTGACTCCCATAGAAATTATGGACCCATGGTGGTGAGTTAAATCCAGCCCTTTGAATTAGCTGATCTTAAATTGAGTTTGGGTTTGAGACAGCCCTTGCTAGAAGAGCCAGGGAGATTATCCATTTTTCCTTTTCTCTATTCCCTTGTTCTTGACTTTATTAATTTCACCATTGCTGTGTATTTTATTCCCATTAAATAAAACCTGATTTGTTTGTGGAAAAGAGGCTGTTAAGCTACTTTCTTATTGGCCTAAACTAAAAAAGGCAGTTCGGAGGGGAGAAAACTTTGGACCTAGAGGTCCCTCATTATTTTCTGAACCCCAATATTATGGTGAACCACCCAATTAACTCTTCCCATGTTAAATTTGCCCCCTACAATATTTATCTTCATCTTTTTTGATTCAAACCAATATTTAAGATTTGGATCCTAGTTTCATTATCCAATGCATTGGCCCTTCTTTTTATATTTGTGTCCCATGTGATTGTGTTTATCAAAATCAATGACAAAAATTAAATGGTACAGAATCAAGTACTGATCACTGGCAATACCCAATAGACCTCCTTCCAAGTTGACTTCACATTATTAGTGTGCTCTTTTGCCCTAGCAATTGAACTATTATAAATATTACTAATTGCTTTATCATCTAAATATATATTTCTTTACCATTTAGTCAACAATTGCATGAGATGTTTGAAATGTTTTGCTGACAGATAGGTAAACAATATGTTTAGCATTTCATTGATCTACCAATAGGGTTAGTAACTCTATCAACAAAGAAAATGGGATTAGACAGATAGGATAAAGTTATTGTGAGAAAGTAATTATTAGTGGTAGAGAGTCAGCTGGTACTTGCTCTTGAGAGTTGATTGTTAAATTTTCAATGTAAGCATTTATATACCTTGGAAATTGGCAAATACTACATATCAGAGAGGGCAGCTAGGTGGTACAGTAGATAGAGTGCTGGACCTGCAGTCAGGACCACTCATCTTTGTGGGCTCAAATCTGGTCTCAGATACTATTACTGGCTGAATGACCCTGGGCAAGTCACTTAACCCTGTTTGCCTCAGCTTCCTCATCTGTATAATTAGCTGGAGAAGGAAATGGCAGATCACTCCAATATCTTTGCCATGAAAACCCCAAATGGGGTTACAAAGAGTCAGACACAACTGAGAAATACGACTGAATGTATCAGGACTTGATTTATTGTTGATGATTGTCTAGACATAAGAAAATGATGGAGAAAATGTTAACAATGCTGTTTAAGCTTAAAAGTGTTTCATGAATTTTTAAAAAATTTTTTTTCCTCTTTGACAATACTTCAATCTGAAGTTTTGGGGGGTTTTTGACTGTTTTCTCTCACAACCTAGCTAATGTGGGAATGTTTTCCATGACTACTCATGTATAACTTATTTTGAAATTCTTGAGTTCTAGTGGGTGGGGGGTAGGAATAGAGGAGGAAGAGAAGTTGGAACACAAATTTTTAAAAAATTGATGTTAAAATTTGTTTTTACATATATTTTGGAAAATAAAATTCTATTCAATAAAAAAATTAAATTTAATTTAAAAAAAAGAAACAATGAGCAGGACGAGTTCAGAGAAATCTGGAAGGACTTGTATGAACTGATGATGAGTGAGATGAGCAGAACCAGGAGAACATTGTACACAGAATCATCAACATTATGTGTTGATCAACTGTGATAGACTTGATTCTTCTCAGCAATACAATGGTACAAGATAGTTCCAAAGGACTCATGATGGAAAAAGCTCTCCAAATCCAGAAGAAGAAAAAAGAACTGTAGAATATGGATGCAGATTGAACCATACTATTTCTCTTGTTTTTGGTGCTGTTGTTTTTCTTTTTTTGAGGTTTTTCCTTTTTGCTCTGATTCTTCTCTTATAACATGACTAATGCAGAAATATGTTTAATGTTATTGTACATATATAACCTATTTCAGATCACTTGATGTCTTGGGGAGGGAGGGAGAAAAATTTGAAACTAGAAATCTTATAAAAACAAATGTTGAAAACTATCTCTACATATAACTGGAAAATAATAAAATACTTTTATAATAAAAAAAGTATGTCATGCATACTTCCCCCTGCCCCTTGGAGAGCCAATTATTAAACACTTAGAAACACATCAAAACATCCTTGTATTTTCACCTTACACCCAGAAAACTGGCAAAAAATGACAAAAGATGGGAAGAGTTGATGCTAAAGAGGATTGTGGAAAGATAGGGAAGAATAATCTGTTTTGAAGGAACTGTGAATTAGTACAATTGTTCTGGAAAGCAATTTAGAATTATGGCAAAAAAAAGGCTAAAATGCTCATATCTTTTGACCCAGAGATCATTGTTTTCTTAACTCTGCTTACTTTCCTGCATTAGTTCATGTAGATCTTTCTATGCTTCTCTGTATTCATTGCCTTTGTCATTTCTTACTGCAGAGTAATATTCTATCACATTTATCTACTACATTTTGTGTAGTTATTTCCTAGTAGATGTGCATCTACTTTGGGGATCTATTCCCTTATCCTCCCAGAAAACCATCTAATATACGAAACTATTTTAATAGAAAAAATAAAAATAAAATGAATAAATTCCACAATACTGAACAATACATGGAAAAAATATATTTGACAATATATTCAGTGTTCCACATAAACATGATTGTCCCTTAAACCAGGGGTTCTTTTTTGTGCCATGGACCCCTTTTCAGAATAATGTTTTTAGAGGAATAAAATACTACAAAGACTACAAAGGAAAACATTATACTGTAAGAGTTCCAAAAAATTTAGAAGAAATAAATTCATGAACTCCAGGTTATGAAACCCTGTTTGAAACCAAAACTCTTCCAAGGATTATGAGAAGTCTATATCCTCCATTTCTCTGAAGTTCACTGGGTCATCCTCAGTTGGAGAGATAGGGAGGAAGAAATTAGACTGAGGCTAAGGCTGAGGGGCTTTCCTCTGCCTTCCCCCAGGAATTCATCTCCAGGAACTTTACTGGAAGACTTCCACCCTAAGCTGCAGATACTTCTATTCTAAACTAGCTTCCTGGTTTTACCCAAGCCTCACAAGGCATGACCAAGTCATTCAACCAATTAGAATAGATTTTGTGTTGCAGGTAGTTGAAAAGTAGAAGACATTTCCACACATAGTTGGCATCACTAATTGATTTTTGTGTTCTTACCTGATAGAGATATGAATGCTAAGTGATGTGGGATGACTAGGGATGCCCCTCCTCCAAAGAATATTGCAATTCCTTAGGACCAACCTTAAAAAATACTCCCTAACTCATGGCAAAGAGGTGATGAATGTGTGATGCAGAATACAATATACATTTTTGGATTTGGCCAATGTGTGGATTTATTTTCCTTGGTGAAGCTCATTTGACATAAAATTTTGTTTGCTTTTAAATTTAGGGAAAGTTTGGGGTTTTGTGAGGGAGAGGAGATGAATAATTATAATAAAGCATTTTCCAAAAACATAGAAAAGAGTACAGTGAGGTTCAAAAAGGGTCACAAATAAGCGGGTTAGTATTGAAACCAACATGCTGAGTTTATTAAATGCTTTTAAAAAGAACCAAGTGGTTCTTAGGAATTCAAGGTTTTATTGAAAGTTTGCTGACTCAGTGACCCCATTGTTCTCAGTCCTGCTTGTCAATCAGTACTGGGGCAGGAGTCACCCAGTCTGCAGCTTCTGTATTACCTGCTATTCAGCAAGTAGCAGGTCATCCCCACCTGTTAGCCAGCAGGTACTAACAATTGGGAAGAGGCTGAAATGCAATGACATCCCCTATTGCTAATGAGGGCCTATCTGAATTGTCTTTATTTCATTATGAAGGTTATCAATAAAAGCTGGATCCATCTTGAAACCCTTGCTCATTGCTAGTGATTAGCCCATCAGTGTATTGCTACCTTGATGTATATTTTTGTTTTTGTTTTGTTTTGTTTTGTTTTTTTGTGAGAAAATTGGGGTTAAGTGACGTGCCCAGGGTCACACAGCTAGTAAGTGTCAAGTGTCTGAGGCCAGGTTTGAACTCAGGTCCTCCTGGCTCCAGGGCCGGTGCTCTATTCACTGTGCCACCTAGCTGCCCCTACCTTGATGTATATTTTTTTGTAAGCAGGGCAATGGGGGTTAAGTGACTTGCCCAGGGTCACACAGCTAGTAAGTGTCAAGTGTCTGAGGCCGGATTTGAACTCAGGGACTCCTGAATCCAGGGCTGGTGCTTTATCCACTGTGCCACCTAGTCGCCCCCGATGTATATTTTAACAAATTACTTTTAATTCTCTTTTTCCTGAGTTTTGCCTCATTAATAAGGGTGATAGCCTCAACAAAGAATTTTCCTTTTTTGTAAATAGTATTTTATTCTTTTTAATTACATATTAAGATAGTTTTCAACATTTATTTTTTATAACATTTTGGTTCCAAATTTTTCTACCTCACTGACTCCTTCACCAAGACAGCAAGCAATCTGATATAGGCTATACATGTGTAATCATGTTAAACATATTTCCACATTAGTCATGTTGTGAAAGAAGAATCAGAACAAAAGGGTAAAACCATGAGAAAGAAAAAACAAATAGAAAAAAAGAAAAAAAAAGAAAATAGTATGCTTTGATCTGCATTCAGATTCCATAGTTCTTTCTCTAGATATGGATAGCATTTTCCATGATGTGTCTTTTGGGCTTATCATTGTAGAATTTTCCTTATTATAGTTTTATTTATTTTTTTTGTTTTGTTTTGTTTAATTTTGTTTAGTGAGGCAATTGGGGATAAGTGATTTGCCCAGGGTCACACAGCTAGTAAGTATTAAGTGTCTGAGAACGGATTTGAACTCAGGTACTCCTGACTCCAGGGCCGGTATTCTATCCACTGCGCCACCTAGCTGCCCCTCTTATTATAGTTTTATATGCAATTCCTTTTTTATGTTCTTATTCGTATATAGAAATGACAACGTTAACCTGTGTTATTTAAATACACAATAACAAAAACAATTTTTAAAAGATAAGACAGAAAGCAAAGATTCAAGGGTAGAGAATATTGTAAAGCTAAACTAGTCTGGATAGTGAAGGGACAAAAGTTGGGGTGCTATGAAAGAAGGGAGGAATGGATTAGAGTGACTGGAATTCACATTAAGGATTATAGAGTTGAGGGGCGGGGAATGCAAAGGTAGAGGAGATATCAACATATCTGCTGAAATCTCCAGATCTGAGGGCAAGAACTGGGGTAAAGAGGAATATTGAGAGCGAGGTACCAAGTTCCTTGATAAAGGAAGGAACATAACCTAGAGAATGGTGGGTGACAAGAACCATGACCTGGACAAAGTGGTATAGACAGATGAAGAGAGGAACATTTGCTAACTAATAACAATAGAGAGATGTTTTGAGTTTTGCATATGCCAAACTTTTGATAAGTATATCTTTTTGTTCGTTTTTTTGTTTTTGTGAGGCAATTGGAGTTAAGTGAGTTGCCCAGGGTCACACAGCTAGTAAGTGTTAAGTGTCTGAGGCTGGATTTGAATTCAGGTCCTCCTGAATCCAGGGCCGGTGCTCTATCCACTGCACCACCTAGCTGCCCCCTGTTTTCATTTTTAATATGAAGAAGGAAGTTGTAGTTAAATGAATAGATGACTTACTCCTTGGAGAAGCAAAGATAGGAACTGGCAAAGTGGGTTTTAGCAAATGCCCAGAGGCCACAAGGAAGATTGTTTCATGGGATATTTGGTCATTGAGTATTATAGTACCAATGAGTGTTTAGGAAATAGTATCATCTCTGGTATGAGGGCTTGCTGAGCCCTTTTCAAGGCTGCTTACCAACCTTTGGCATTCAACTAGCACTAAACTCTCACCTGTGACTCAAAGAATCTGCAGCATGTGTAGTGGCCACATCCCAGTAAATTGTATTGGCAGATGGGCTAAACCAGTTTCAGGATAACCAACAGACCTCTAATTCTATGGTGATTTAGGAGTTGTCTACCCTAAGTATGTGAAGACTTCCCCCAGGGGAATGGGTGAATGAGAACAGTTTGTTCCAATGACTGAGAAGGCTGCTGATGCAACCACTATGGAGTAGTTATTGCTTAGAGCTCAGACATTGAAGACAACCAGGTCATCTAATGCCATCACTAGTCATCTTGATTTTTGTCTTGCCACTGGACTTTCATAAGGGCAGCTGGGTGGCACAGTGGATAGAGCACTGGCCCTAGAGTAAGGAGGACCAGAGTTCAAATCCAGCTTCAGACATTTGAAACTACTAGCTGTGTGACCCTGGGCAAGTCACTTGACCACAATTGCCTCAAATTTCCTGGGCCACCTCGAGTCCTCCTTATGTATATATTGCCACTGGACCCAGATGGCTCTGGAGGAGAAAGTGAGGTTGGTGACCTTGTACTGCCCTTCCTCACAAATCTGTTGGGGGTTTTTTGTGAGGCAAAAGAAAAGGAAAGAGATTAGAACTTTCTCAAGAACTGAGCTTTCTTAAGTGGGGTAGGGGGCATAAGAAAGAGCTAAAACTGATCTGGGCCCCCCTCAAAAATCCATTATTAATAATTATTTTCTCACAAATCCAATTCATTGAAAGTCATGACATCACCTCCAGAAGTCATGGTCCTCTTTGAGAATGAATAACAATGACTTCCATGACTCTAAAAAAGAGAGTGAAGTTGATGTCTTCATACAACTCTGCCTCACTTAAATCCAGTTTACTTGAGAGTTAAGAAATCACCCTGGGATGTCATTGGTCTGCTTTAAAAACAAAAGAATAACAAACACAATTGACTGAGAATTAGTTGAACTCCATCTAGTTTCATTCCCAGGCCAATGAATTGCCTGGGATTGACCCAACATTGTATGGCTTCTCATTGAATTATAACCAACACCCCCCCCCAAAAAAAACCCAACCCTCTGCTTCCTGAGACTCCCAAGATTTCTTCCTGATCTTCAGCTTGTTGTGCAAATGAATCTGCAAATGAACCTTTCAGGAATTGTGAGAAACTTCATCTTCCCAAAGCAGTCTCACTGCTCTCTCCGTTCCCAACTTCAGCTACTCCTAGCACTTGCTATGGTGGTATCATAAGTTATGACTCCTCTACTCTGATTAAAAACCTTAATTTCGTCATATTGGTGGGGTTTTTTAGTTAATTTTAAGGTATACAGGAAAAACAATTAATGACAAGTATTTGGGAAAAAATCACCATGAAAAGTTTTATGTTTCTGAGAGTGAAATGGTAGAGAAAATCTCTGAAGAACTGGATGAGATTCTCCAAATTAAATCAACATACACCTGATACTTGGTCACTTCAATTCAAAGACTGGAAAAAGTAAAGATGGTAAAAAAAAAATATGCAGGAAGCACCACTCAGAAAGAATGAAAAACCAAAGACTTGTAGATTACACCAATACATCCAGAGTACATCATGAAAACTTTCTTGGAGAAAAGAATTGGTAAGCACAAGAAATAACACAATAAAGAGTATAACAGAATAAAAGACTTGGCAAATCTCAAGGTTGGGGCGGGGAGGGAGGGTCCATTCCTGTCAGTCACTTTTTATCACAGCTTCGATTCATAAAGGTCGGGAACCCTCCAGCTCACAGGATTAACTGTGCTCACAGGTCAGATAAGTGAAGCTATTGCCCTCCCAGGTGAGTGAGATAATCCCTTGTAGTGCCCCCCTCTTACAGATTTTAATAAATGTTCACTGAATTGAATTGAATCCTATTATGTGCATATCAGAGTCTGTCTCTGCCCCAGGTTACTATTGACTAGCAATAACCGCCCCCTCACCCCCAGGAAGAATCCTCACCACCTAGGAGTGTGAGACTAGGCATTTCCTTTTATCTTTTGCTAGCTTCAGGCCTTCCCTTTAGAGTTGAGCCGAGATTATTGAAAGCTTTTAGGTTTACCTGAACCCAGACATTCAATTCAACAAGCATTTACTAAACACCTTTGGTCAACCAGAGTTTTTATTGAAAAGAGGAAAAATATAGTAGTACCTCACTATGAAAACTCAGGGGTTTTCACTATGGTAAACTAGCAGATGCTTAAATTTTTTTTTTTGGTTTGTTTGGTTTTCTGTTTTTTTGTGTTTTTTTTTTTTGTGGGGCAATGGGGGTTAAGTGACTAGCCCAGGGTCACACAGCTAGTAAGTGTCAAGTGTTTGAGGCCGAATTTGAACTCAGGTACTCCTGAATCCACGGCTGGTGTTTTATCAATTGCACCACCTAGCTGCTCCAGTTGCTTAAATTTTAAATCCCCGCTAACTTTCCCACGAAATAGCAGTTAGCCTGTCCTTCATGGGCTTGTGCCCTGGTAATACCTTCTCTTCTTGAATGATGTAGATTCTGCTAAGCATCTTCTTCCAAAATAAACCAGTCTCACTACAATTAAAGACGTTTTTGGGGAATAAAACCCTCACTTTCTACATAGTCCTCTATATAGTCATGGTGACTTGTAAGAACAACAACATCAAGCTTGCAATGAGAAACAAAACAAAACAACACCAAGTTCATGGTGAAATATGTGGGGGTCTGCACTGAGCTTGAGCTACTGTAAGACTAACACATGGGTCTTTGTTTTATCCGGAGAGATGAGATTCAAAGCAGAGTCTTGACTTATATGGGTTTTAGCAAATGCCATGAGTGCTGAGCAAGCATCAAGTGTTGAAGGTTTGTTTTTGTTTTTTTCCTCATGGAAATGTGTCAAATACCGAATTCAATGAGTTTCAAAGACAAGTGCTGAGGTACCACTGTAATTAGTTTTATATCATGGAGCTTTTTGGGTGGTACAGGTCAGGCTAGGGTGGGGTGCCACTGTGGGAATCTTAGAGCAAAATGAGGGCTCTGGGAGGATTTAGCCAGAAGCACTAGGAAGTAGAAGGGGATAATAAAAACAAATTCCACTTATTTCAGATTTGTACCTGGGTCCAACTCTGCACCCCCAGAGGAAAAACCGAGCTCCCAAGGTCCCAAACTCAAGCTAGTTCTATAGCCACGTTGCTGTTGTTGTTGTTGTGTCATTTCTCTTGTGTTCAAAACTTTGTGAGCCCTTTCGGGGATTCTTGGCAAAGATACTGGAGTGGCTTACCATTTCCTTTTCCAGCTCATTTTACAGATGAGGAAACTGAGGCAAACAGGGTTAAGTGATTTGTATGAGATCACACAGTAAGTGTCTGAGGTCTAATTTGAATTCATGAAGAGGAGTCTTCCTGACTATAGGCCCACAATTCAATCCACTCAGTCAACCCTTTATGGTTTAAATATCCCTTTGTGTACTAGCCTGAGAACTTACCTATAATTTATAACATTGGTTCTATGACAAAATGTGTTCACAATTACAATTCAAAATTTGGAACTGCTTGCCCTTGATTTTAGAGTAGAAGTATTTGTCAAATTTTCCTTTGGGACCAAAGGTATTGGATTCCTTCCTATGTATGTAGGGTAAGGGAGAGGACAGGAGGAGGGAACACTTCTTTGTATTTTTTCCAAGCACTTTCACATACATTACTTCACAAAAACCCTATAAGAAGGTACTCCCTCCCCCAAGGAAAAAAAAAAGTCAATTGTTTGATCATTCTTCCCAGTTTTACCCAAAGAAGTGAAGTGACTTACTAGAACTAAAGTCCAAGTCTCCAGAGTTCTAACATCAGTGTTCTGCTACTACCAACCTCACTGGGCTTTTGTGAAGAAAGAACTTTGTAAACTTCAGAGCACTTGACAATGCATATTGTTACAAAGGCTTTGTTTTTCTCTATTTTTTAGAGTATTTGGAGTTAGTTCAAAGACTGTCTTAGACACTTACTAACTGTGTGACTCTGGGCAAGTCACTTTTCTCAGCCTCAGTTTCTTCCTCTATAAAATGGGAATAATAAAAGAACACCTACCTCACAGGGTTGTTGTGGTTATTAAATGAGGTAATACATGTAAAGTACTTTGCAAACCCTAAAGAACTATATAAGTAATATTTCTTTATAGTTTATATGATTATAAACTAAACACATGGGGGGAGAAGGGAGGAAGAATGATGGATAAGGTTATACATAGTAGCCAAAAAAGAAAAGAGGAATCTTTTTTTTTTTTAAATGCAGAGATGGGAACAGAAGGAAGGCCAGAAAGAAGCAGATAAGGCTTAAAAAGCTACAAGTTGAATTGAGTATATAGATTAAAAAAGCAAGCTATCTTTAATAGAAATTTGCTGTTTCATGTACAATCTTCCTTATGTATATGGGGATGCTAATTTTATTTGATATTTGTAAAGTTCAGTATGAAAATATGAAAACCTTTAAAGCATTGTCAATTAATAAATAATAATAATTACTATTATACCATGTTGCTTTAACCTTTTAGAATTTCTTTCCCTTTTGGGTTAGCCGGACCTGATGCTCTCTTTTACCACTAAAAGGCACTATTTTCCCAAGTTCTAGCTTTACCCACAAACAGTCCAGCTTGTCTTAAAATGCCTGCAGATGTAATTAATGTAGTCTCTTGGATATAATGAATGTATTGAATAGTCATTGGTCAAGTTGGTGAGAATCCTTTAAAGATCCAAAGGATACTACAGGGATGGTCAGTCATTTGTATTTTCATGAGTAAAAAAAAACCCAGTTGGCAGCTTCCATTATGCTTATTTATGGTAAACTACAAGCCTTCTATGACTGGAACACTTCAGTTCTTAAGGATAGGGGATCTGGCCTTTTCCTTTATGCTAGTTACTATAACTCTTGGGAATACAGGTATTAAGTTTTTAATGCACAGAATGGACAGTGAAATAAAAGGAGGTAGGCTCCAGGTGATCTCCAGAGATAACTTTAGGGGAATTAGTATTCTAAAGTTCTATGTTTGAAAGCACTACAGCACTGTGCTAATAGCCTCTGAACTTGAAATCATTATAATATATCATTGGTCAATAGGGATAGGACTAACAGTTTGATCCACCATAAGAATACCCATGTAAGAAAATTAGAAAAGAAAAGAAAAGAAAATAGAATTAGAGCACTAACTCTAGGCTATCAGTGGGTCTCTGTGATCTTAGCCCCCATTTCCTCCTCTGTAAAATGAGTATAATGCTACTTTCCCTAAATATCTTAAAAGATATGGGGAGTGAAGAAGGGGTATCAAATGAAATAAGGTATGGGAAATCAGCCTGTACACTATAAAATGCTGAATGTGAATGATCAACCCTTATTTCCATCATGGCATGATATATGCCCACTGGTACCCTCAAAGTCTAGAAAACAAAAACATACAACAGAAAAAAAGGAAAGCTTTTTCTGCATGCCCAATTTTTTAAAGTACAAAAGCTTAGGTAACCAAAGGTCAAACCTTCAAACAAATAGAAAAAACTAAGCACCCATACATTGACCCAGTCCATCTTCCCCAAGAGTTACACAGATATTAAAATAAATTATGCCAATATTTTTTTCTTTCTTGTCATTTTGCTGAATGCCTCCATGTGAATAGACAGTGGTTATACTATAATACCACAGCATGGAATTTGTGGAAAAACCATGCCTGCAAATGAATACCTCTCATCTCCAATCACTCCAATCCACCAAGACCACAACTTGAGTCTTGTGACCACAATGTTTGCCATCAGGAAGGATTTAGAATCCTTTAGTGGTAGAAGTGGCCACTTCAATAGCATATAGCTTACCATCTCTGTGGGCTTCTCATTTCCTTCTACCAATGTCAGTCCCATTCTGTCATTTAAAAAAATATTTTTAATTAATTAATTAAAGTTTTCAACATTTGTTTAGATAAGATTTCTAATTTCAAATTTTTCTCCCTCCCCCCCCCCTGACAGCAGGTAATCTGATATATATGTGTATACACACACACACATACACACACACATATATATACACATATATACATATATATACATAAAATAACATTAAACATATTTCTGCATTAGTCATGTTATACAAGAAAAATCAGCAAGAAGGAAAAACCTCAAAAAAGAAAAACAACAACACCAAAAACAAAAGAAATAGTATGGTCCAATCAGCATCCATATTCAACAGTTCCTTTTTTTTTTCCTGGATTTGAAAGAGGATTTTTCAAAGTAGTATTTGTGTGTTAAATTGGTGTTGTCAAGTCATTTCAGCTGTGTCTGATCCTTTGTGATCCCATTTAAGGTTTTATTGGATCAGTGTGCCATTTCCCTCTCAAGTTCATTTGACAGATGAGGACCTGAGGCATATAGGGTTAAGTGACTTGTTTAGGGTCACACAGATAAGAAGTGTTTGAAGCTAGATTTGAACTCAGGAAGTTGAGTCTTCCTAATTCTGAGCCCAGTGCTCTATCCACTGTGCCACCTACCTACCCTAAATTGACATTACTTTTATTTTTTCTTCTAAGGATAAAAAAGTATCCCTTAAAGAAACCTTGGCTCAAGAGGAGGAGATCTTTAGAAAAGTAATATGGTCTAGAAGGATGAGAGTCAACATGACCCTTTCCACCATCCACTTGGGACCTTCTATTGAGATTTGGAACACACACACACACACACACACACACACACACACACACACACACCATGTTTCTTTGACTACCTAGTGCAAAAACAATAAGTTCCCATAAGAGGACATAAGGCTCTTCAGATGTAATCCAGTGTGAATCCAATTATAATTCCTTGTGTAAACTAGCTATCTTCATTGAAAATATATTTCAAAGCCTAGAAAAAATTTTTTTAAATCCAGTACAGTAAATCCCAACTTACTCTGCTTCTCCCCAATATTGTCCCAGACCAGAACTAGGGACTTAGTCTGAAACTATTTTAAAGATGCCTGCCAAATGATCCCATCAAAACATGTCAGGGAATTCTAGAGGCAGAGCCAAGATGGCAGAGTGAAAACAGGAAGCTGCTTGAGTTCTCCCAAATTTCTCTCAGAAACAATGTTAAATTAAGCCTCTTAACACATTCTGGAGCTGCAAAACCTGCAAAACCCAAACAAAACAAAACAGAGTGAAACAATTTTCCAACTTAAGATAACCTAGAAGATCTTCAGGAAAGGTTTGTTTCATCTGAGTAAAAAGAGAGCACAGCTTAGCACAGAGGGTATCTGGGCAAGCCAGAAAGAAACTCTTAGTCACAGCACAGATAAACAGCTGAGGACCCTCAGTCCTAGTCTTGCAAGCTAGTGGTACAGAAAGCCAGTTGTGAGGACTCTAACCCCAATGCAGGAGACAATCTGCAAGCTGGGGTATCAGCCACCCAACAGACCCAAATGAGCTGTGCCACTCCACTGCAGTGAACAAGCTGCAAACTGCTGACACCTCAGAGCAGAAAGCTGGTGACTGTCGTGACCCCCCAACCCCCAGCAAAAGACGCTCCAGACAGTACACACAATACCCCAGGAGCAGAATGCAACCTTAAAAGGCACAAAAGAAGTTAAAATAAAAATATGAATAAGAAACAAAAAAGAACCCTCATTATTGACAGTTACTATGGTGACAGGAAGGATCAAAACATAAACTCAGAGGAAGACAACAATGATAAAACTCCTACATGTAAACCCTTAAAGGGGTCTTGAGACCAAAAAGCCCCCCTAGAAGAGTTCAAAAGGGATTTTATAAACCAAATAAGAGAGGAAGAAGAAAAATTGAGAAAAGAAATGAGAGTTATGCAAGAGAAAGTTGGTAGCTTTGAAAAAGAAAAAAATGCCTTAAAAATACAATTGGAGGGGCGGCTAGGTGGCGCAGTGGATAAAGCACTGGCCCTGGAGTCAGGAGTACCTGAGTTCAAATCCGGCCTCAGATACTTGACACTTACTAGCTGTGTGACCCTGGGCAAGTCATTTAACCCCCATTGCCCCGTAAAAAAGAAATACAATTGGAAAAGAAGAATAATTCCCTAAGAATCAGAATTGAGCAGATGGAAGCTAATTATTCAATGAGACAATAGGAAGAAGTAAAGAAGAATCAAAATAATATAAAAGTAGAAGAAAATGTAAAATACCGCTTCAGAAAAACAACAGACCTGGAAAATAGATCCAGGAAGGACATTATAAGAATAATCAGACTAGCTGAGGACCATGATAAAAAAAAAAAGAGCCCAGACAGCACATTTCAGGACATTATCAAGAAATACCCCCAATGTCTTACAACCAGAGGAAAAATTAGTCACTGAAAGAATCCACTGATCACCTACTGAAAGAAACCCCCCAAGGAATACTTCAAGGAATACCATAGCTAAATTCAAGAATTATCAAGTAAAGGAGAAAATACTGTTAGCAGCCTGAAAGAAACAATTTAAATATCCAAGAATAATAATTAGAACTAACACAGGACCTGGCAGTTTCAACATTAAAGGATCTGAGGGCATGAAATATAATATTCTGGAGGCCAAAGGAACTGGAATTACAGTCAAGAATGCACTACCCAGTAAAATTAATCATAATCTTTCAGGGGAAAAGATGGGCATTTAATGAAAAAGGGGACTTTAAAACTTTCCTAATGAAAAGCCTAGAACTGAACAGAAAATTCAATCTATAAATACAAGATTCAAGAGACACATGAAAAGGTAAAAGGGGAGGAAAATATTACTCAATAACATTAAAATGTTTTCATTTATACATGGGAAGAAGATACTTGTAACTCTGGAGAACTGTATCTTTATTAAGGCAGATGGGAGGAGTATACACAGACAGCAGGTGTGAGTGATTCTGATGTGATGATATTAAAAGAAAAACCTTAAGGGGTAACAAAAAGTATTATACTGGAAAAAGAGGAAAGAGAAGGCAGAATGGGGTAAATCACATCACATGAATAGGCACAAAAGTCTTATTGCAATAGAGAGAAAGAAGGGAGGGGTGAACATTGTTTTGACTCTACTATCATCTGATTTGGTTCAAAGGGGGAATAACATAAGCACTCAGTTTTACCCTATAGGGAAGTAAAAGGGGAAAGGGAAAAGAAAAGGGTGGGGCGGGATGTTCTTAGAAGGGAGGGTAAAACCAGGAGGGGAAAGGACAAAAAGGAAGTGGGGCTGATAGAAGGGAGAGTAGACTGGGTGGCCAGAAACAAAACACTAGTTGAGAAGAGACAAGGGGAAAAGAAAAAGTACAAACAAAGGGAAAAATAGGATACAGGGAAATACAGTTACTAATCATAACTATGAATGTGAATGAGATGAATTCTCCCATAAAATAGAAGCAGATAGCAGAGTGGATTGAAAACCAGGATCCTACAATACGTTGCTTACAAGAAACACATTTGAAATAGAGAAATACACACAGAGTAAAGGTAAAAGGCTAGAGCAGAATATATTACATTTCAGCTGAAGTAAAAAAAAAAAAAAGCAGGGATGGCAAGCCTTATCTCAGACAAAACAAAAGCAAAAATTTACCTAATTAAAAGAGATAAGGAAGGAACCTATATCTTACCAAAAGGTACCATAGACAATGCAGTAATATCAATACTAAACCTGTATGCCCAAAGTGATACAGCATCCAAATTCTTAGAGAAGTTAAATGAGTTACAAGAAGAAATAGATAGCAAAACTATATTAGTGGGGGCAGCTAGATAGTACAGTGGATAAAGCATCATCCCTGGATTCAGGAAGATCTGAGTTCAAATCCAGCCTCAGACACTTGACACTAGCTGTGTGACCCTAAGCAAGTCACTTAACCCTCATTGCCCTACCAAAAAAAAAAAAAAAGATTTATTGTTGGGGCAGCTAGGTGGTGCAGTGCATAAAGCATCAACCCTGGATTCAGGAGGACCTAAGTTCAAATCCAGTCTCAGACACTTGATACTTACTAGATGTGTGACCCTGGGCAAGTCACTTAACCCTCATTGCCCCACAAAAACATCCCCCCAAAAAAACTATATTAGTGGGGGACCTCAAACTCCTACTCTCTCAACTACATAAATCTAACTGCAAAATTTATAAGAATGAAGTTAAGGAAGTGAATAGAATTTTAGAAAAATTCAATATGATAGACCTCTGGAGAAAATTGAATGGGAATAAAATATACCTTTTTTCAGCAGTACATGGCACATACACAAAAATTGACCATGAATTAGGGCACAAAAACCTCACGGTCAAATGCAGAAAGACAGAAATAGTAAATGCATCCTTTTCAGATCATGATACACAAAAAAATTATGTGTAATAAAGGGCCATGAAAAGATAGACCAAAAATGAATTGGAAACTGAATAATCTCATCCTATAGAATGAGTGGGTCAAACAACATATCATAGAAACAATCAATAACTCCATCCAAGAGAATGACAATAATGAGACAACATACCAAAACTTATGGGATGAAGTCAAAACAGTTCATAAGGGGAAACTTTATATCTCTAAATGCCTACATGAATAAAATAGAACAAGAGAAGATCAATGAATTGGGCATGCAACTAAAAAAGCTAAAAAAACCAACAAAATAAAAATCCCCAATTAAATATCAAATTGGAAATTTTGAAAATTAAAGGAGATATTAATAAAATTGAAAGTAAGAAAACTATAGAATTAATAAATAAAACTAAGATCTGGTTCTATTAAAAAAACAAAATAGATAAACCTTTAATTAATTTGATTTTTTTAAAAAAGGAAAAAGAAAACCAAATTTCCAGCATCAAAAAATGAAAAGTGTGAACTTATCACCAACAAAGAAAAAATTAAATAATTAGGAGCTATTTTGCTCAATTATATGCCAATAAATTTGACAATCTAAATGAAATAGATGAATATCTACAAAAATATAAACTACCCAAGTTAACAGAAGACAAAATAAAATCTTTAAATAATCCTATTTTTAAAAAAGAAATTGAACAAGATATCAATGACCTCAATGAGAAAAAATCTCCAGGGCCAGATAAGTTTACAAGTGAATTCTACCAAACAGTTAAAGAACAATTAATTCTAATAGGTGAAGAAGGAATCCTACCAAATTCCTTTTATGAGACAAATATTGTGCTGATACCTAAAACAGGGAGAATAAAAAACAGAGAAAGAAAATTATAGACCAATCTCCCTAATGAATATTGAGGCAAAAATTCTAAATAGAATATTAGCAAAGGGATTACAGCAATTTATCACCATGATAATACACTGTGACTAGGTGTAATTTATACCAGGAATTTATACCAGGCTGGTTTAATATTAAGAAAACTATCAACCTATTCAACCATATTAATAACAAAACTAACCAAAATCATGATTATCTCAATAGATGCTGAGAAAACTTAAAAAATTTTTTTTCTTTCTTTTTTTTTAACAAATGATTTAGCATCAGGAAAAATATGGAACGCTTCATGAATTTGCCTGTCATCCTTGCGCAGGGGCCATGCTAATCTCTGTATCATTCCAATTTAAGTATATGTGCTGCCAAAGTGAGCACACTGAGAAAACTTTTGACAAAATACAGCATGCATTCCTATTAAAAAACACTAGAGGGGGGTAGCTAGGTGGTGCAGTGAATAAAACACCAGCCCTGGATTCAGGAGGACCTGAGTTCAAATGTAGCCTCAAACACTTGACACTTACTAGCTGTGTGACCCTGGGCAAGTCACTTAACCCCCATTGCCCCACAAAACAAAACAAAAAAACACTAGAGAGCATAGGAATAAATGGAGCTTTCCTTAAGATGATAAAAACAGTATCTATCTTAAACCATCAACATTATATGCAATGGGGACAAGTTAGAGGCATTTCCAATTAGATCAGGGGTGAAACAAGAATGTCCATTATCACCACTATTGTTCAATTTTGTACTCGTAATGTTAGCCTTAGCAATAAGAGAAGAAAAAAAATTAAAGGAATTAGAATAGGCAAGGAAGTAACAAAAGTAGCACTCTTTACAGGTAATATGATGGTAAACTTAGAGAATTCTAAAGAATCAACTAAAAAGTTACTTGAAACAATTAACAACTTTAGCAAAGTTGCAAGATATAAAATAAACCCACATAAATCATCAGCATTTCGATACATGACCCAAAAAGTCCAGCAGCAAGAGATGAAAAGAGAAATTCCATTTAAAATAACTGTAGACCATATAAAATACTTGGGAGTCTATCTGCCAAGTGTGGGGACCAAATAAAATCAGATCTAAACCAATGGAAAAAATGTAAATTGCTCATGGGTAGACCATGTTAATATAATAAAAATGACAATTCTACCCAAATTAATTTACTTATTCAGTGCCATACAAATCAAACTACAAAAAAAATTATTTCATAGAGTTAGAAAAAAAACAACAAAATTCATATGGAAGAACAAAAGGTCAAGAATATCAGGGGAACTAATAAGATAATGCAAAGGAAGCTGGCTTAGCTGTACCAGATTTAAAACTATATTATAAAGCAGCAATCATCAAAACTATTTGGTGCTGGCTAAGAAACAGAAAGGTAGATCAGTGGAATAGGTTAGGCACAAAAAACACAGCAGTAAATGAATATAGCAATCTCCTATTTGATAAACCCAAAGGCTCTAGCCTCCAGGATAAGAACTCACTATTTGAAAAAAACTGCTGGAAAAAGTTGAAAATCGTATGGCAGAAACTAGGCATAAACCAACATCTTACACCATACACCAAGGCAAAGTCAAAATGGGTAGAAGATATAGACATAAAGGTTAATACCATAGGCAAATTAGAAAGGCAAGGAATAACTTATTTTTCAGCTCTATGGAGAGGGGAAAAATTTATGACCAAAGATTCGATAAAAAACATTACAAAATGGAGTGTGGATCATTTTGACTACATCAAATTAAAAAGGGTTTGCACAAATAAAACCAATGCAAACAAGATTAGAAGGAAAGCAGAAAATTGGAAAACATTTTTTACAGCCAGTGTTTCTGATAAAGGCCTCATTTCTCAAAGAGAAAGAGAACTAAATTTAATACATAAGAATACAATTCATTTCTGAATTGAGAAATGGTAAAAGGATATGAACAGGCAGTTTTCAGATGATAAAATTAAAGCACTCTACAGCCATATGAAAAAGTGTTTTCAATCACTTCTGATTAGAGAAATGCAAATTAAAACTTCTCTGAGATACCACCTCACACCTATATAATTGGCTAATAAGACAAAAAAGGGAATGAGAAAATGGAGAAGATGTGGGAAAATTAGAATACTAATGCACTGCTTATGGAGCTGTGAAATGACCTAACCATTCTGGAGAGCAATTTTGAATCCTGTCCAAAAGGCTTTAAAATTGTGAATACCCTTTGACCCAGCAATACCACTAGTAAGTCTACATCCCAAAGAGATCATAAAAAAGGGAAAAGAACCCTCATATGCAAAAATATTTATAGTTGCTCTTTCTGTGGTAGCAAAGGATTCCAAATTATGGGGATGCCCATCAATTGGAGAATGGCTAAATAAGTTGTGGTATATGAATGTAATGGAATACTATTGTGTTGTAAGAAATGATAAGCAGATGAATTTCAGAAAAACTTTGAAAGGGGTAGAGTCAAGATGATGGAGGAAAGGTAACAACTTTCCAGATCTCTCCATGGAAACCCTCCAAATAGCTCCAAATAATACCATAAGACAATTCCTGGAGCAGAAGAACCCACAAAAGGACAGGGTGAAATCATTTTCCTTCCAAAGACAGCTTAGAAGGTCAGCAGGAAAGGTCTGTTGTTCTGGGGTGAGAGTGGAGCCCAGACCTGGGCCATGCTAACACAGATCCATCATGAAAAATAGTCAACAGCTTGAAAAGCCAAATGGAAAAGGAGATACAAAAGCTCTCTGAAGAAAATAATTGTTTAAGAATTAGGATTGAGCAAATGGAAGCTAGTAACTTTATGAGAAATCAAGACACAGTGAAGCAAATCTAAATGAATGAAAAAATAGAGGGTAATGTGAAATATCCCCTTGGAAAAACAGCTGACCTGGAAAATAGATCCAGGAGAGATAATTCAAAACTTATTGGACTACCTGAAAGCCATGATCAAAAAAAGAATTTAGACATCATCTTCCAAGAAACTGTCAGGGAAAATTGTCCTGATATTCTAGAATCAGAAGGTAAAAGAGAAATTGAAAGAATCCACTGATCACCTCCTGAAAGAGATCCCAAAATGAAAACTTCTAGGACTATTATAGCCAAATTCCAGAGCTCTCAGGTCAAGGAGAAAATATTGCAAACATCCAGAAAGAAACAATTCAAGTACTGTGGAGCCACAGTCAGGATAACACAAGATCTAGCAACTTCTACATTAAAGGATCAGAGGGCATCGAATATGATATTCCAGAGGACAAAGGAACTAGGATTGCAACCAAGAATCACCTACCCAGCAAAACTTTGAATAATCCTTCAGGGAGAAAAATGGGAATTCAATGAAAAAGAGGACTTTCAGGTATTCATGATGATAAGACCTGAGCTGAATAGAAAATTTGACTTGAAAATACAAGAACCTAGAGAAGCATAAAAAAGTAAACAGGAAAAAGAAATCATGAGAGATATTAAAAGATTAAACTGTTTACATTCCTACATGGGAAGATGATACTTCTAACTCATAAGAACTTTCTCCTTATTAGTGCAGCTGAATGGAGTATACTTAGAGGACACAGGTGTGAGTTGAATATGAAGGGATGATATCTTTAAAACATTTATTTGTTTTGTTGGGGAATTTTTTTGGGGGGGTGGTCATGGGTTGGGTGGCTTGCCTAGAGTTGTGTAGCTGGTGAGTGTTGGGTGTCTGGGCACAGGTCCTCCTGGGTCCAGGGCTGGTGCTTTTTCCACTATGCCACCTAGCTGCCCCATGTTAATATCTTTTTAAAAATAAAATTGGGGGTGGGGGGAAGAATACACTGGGAGAAAGGGAAAGGGAGAGGTGGAATAGGATAAAATATCTCATAAAAGAAGCAAGAAAGGGCAGCTAGGTGGTGCAGTAGATAGAGCACTGGCCCTGGAATCAGGAGTACCTGAGTTCAAATCCAGCCTCAGATACTTGACACTTATTAGCTGTGTGACCCTGGGCAAGTCACTTAACCCTAATTGCCTCAAAAAAAAAGAAGCAAGAAAAAGCATATAGAGTAAAGGGGAAGATGGGGGAGGTGTGGGGTAGTGATTGGCTCAAAGAGGTAATAACATACACACTCAATTGGGTATAGTAATATATTTTGCCCTGCAGGAAAGTGGGAGGGAAAGGGGATAAGGGGGAAGGGGTGAAGGAAAAGGAGGCCAGATTGGGGGAGGGAGCAGTCAGAAGCAAAATACTTTTGAGGAGGGATAGGGTGAAATAAGATAGAAAATAGAGTAAATATCAACAGGGAGGGAATAGGATGGAGGGTAATACAGTTAGCAATAGTAACTATGGAAAAAAACTTGAAGCAAGTTTGTCTGATAGGCCTCAATTCTCAAACACATAGAAAACTGAGTCAAATTTGTTCAAATGAGAGCCATTCCCCAATTGACAGATGAATAAAAGACATGAAATTTTCAGATGAAATAATCAAAGCCACCTTTAGCCATATGAAAAAATCCTCTAACTCACTACTGATTGGAGAGATTCAGGCCAAAACAATTCTAGGTACTACTTCATACCTATTGGATTGGATAATAGGAGAAAAGAGGAAAATGACAAATGTTGTGGGGGATATGAGGAAAATTAGACATTAATACACTCTTGGTAAAGTTGTAAACTGATTCAAACATTCTTTAGACCAATTTGGAACTATGGCCAAAGGGCTTTAAAACCATGCATACTCTTTGACCTAGCAATACAACTACTAGGTTGGTATCCTAAAATAGATTTTTTTAAAAAAATTGAAATTGGGGTGATGGCCATCACTTGGGAGAATGGCTAAAAAAATTGTGGGACAAGATTAGGTTGGAACACTATTGTGCTGTAAGAAATGATGAGCAGGATGCTATCAGAAGGACTTATGAAAAATACAATCCATCTACAGAGAAAGAACTGATGGTAGCTGAATACAGATTTAAGTATAATTTTTTTGTTCCTATTTCTAAAGTTTTTTTGTCTGTTTTCTTTCACAACTTGACTAATATGTAAATGTTTTGCCTGACTGCACATGTATAACTTATATTGAATTGCTTGAGTTATTAAGGGGGGAGGGTGGGGAGGGAGGAAGGAAGAAAATTTGGAACACAAAGTTTTAAAATTGATGTGAAAATTTCTTTATACTGTAACTTGGGGAACATTCTAAATAAATAGATTAATTCATTAGAAATGAAAACAAAATAAAATAAAATAAAGTGAATGAATGGATGAAAAAAAGAAAAGAAAAACCTGGAAAGACTTACATGAATTGATGTTGAGTGAAACAAGCAGAACCAAGAGAACATTGTACACAGTATCAACAACTTTGTGTTATCAACTGTGATAGACTTAACTCTTCTCAACAATGCAAAGATCCAACAAGATGCCAAAAGACTCATGGTGGAAAATGCTTTCCACATTCAGAAAAAGAGCTATGGAGTGTGAATGCATATTGAAGCATATTATTTATATTTTTGTTGTTATTTTTTTGTTATGGTTCTTGCTTTTTCTTTCTTGCTTTTTTTCTTTTGTTTTGATTCTTCTTTTACAACAAGACTAATGTGGAAATATGTTTAACATGATTGTAATGTATAACCTATATCAAATTGTTTGCTGGTTTGGGGAGGGGGGAGGAAAGAGGGTGGGAAAAAATCTGGAACTCAAATATCTTTACCTGTAATTGGAAAAATAATTAAAATAAATAATTTTTAAAAGAAGACATGCCAGGATGTTCCCTTGAAATGTAACCATTTGGAATCACTGTTGACTTTGGTCAGAGATAGACCAGAGATAGAAATACTTTAAATAATTATGCGATATGCTGGGGGTGTGGTGTATTCATGGAGTGACTGGTTAAAGATAGAATCACAAGGCCATCAAGAAGTCACAACTGGGGGCAGCTAGGTGGCGCAGTGGATAGAGCACCGGCCCTGGAGTCAGGGGGACCTGAGTTCAAATCCGACCTTAGACACTTAATGCTTACTAGCTGTGTGACCCTGGGAAAGTCACAACCCCAATTGCCTCACCAAAAAAAAAAAAGTCACAACTGATCACAGTGATAATGACAGCATTTTTGCTGCTATTCCAGTTCACATTTTTGATACATCAACAATTTTAGCTTTACCTGCAACTTAATAGTCAAAATTATTCAATAAAATAGTAGTTCATTTTATAAGGTTATAGGATTTTAACACTGGAAAGGATCTTGAAGACCATTTAATCCAACTAACTCATTTTACAGATAAATAAGTTGAGGCCTAGAAAAGTGAAGTGATTTTCCCAGAATCAAACGATAGCAGTCAGAATTTGAACCCAGGTCTTGAAACTCTGAATTCAGAGCTCACCCCTCTATACCATAAAAATGAACTAAATTACCAAAAAATGAAACTCTTAGGAAGGAAAGTTCTGAGAACTCCATTTTCTTTGTTAATACACATGGAAGAAACATAAAAGAAGGAAAGTGGACTTTTCTATATGTATTCTGGGTATTTAGGGCTCCCTGAGTAGCAGTTGTCATTAAGGTAGCCTTAGGTGAATTATTAGTAGGTTAATTTGTGGTTGCATGTGTTCTAATCCATTCAACAAAGATCTGTACACATGATCTGTACACCTGATCAACAAGATCTGTACTACAAGATCTGCAAACATGAAAGGCCCTAGGAAACAAACTTTAAGTAACCTTGAAGAGGCGAGGTCCCAACCTGATCAGGGAATGATTTTTGCAGGGCACTGGTCCAATTCCCTTGTCATTCTTTAGAAAGACTGTGTGTATGGCAGAGGACTTACTTTCCCAGAAGTGCTTCTGGGACCTAACTGCACAAAGGAGTTAAATGTGTTTCCCTCACTTATGGCTCAGTTGGTTCCTGAGCCTTGGGTCACATACAGCTCATAGTTCCTATCAACTTTTTCCCAAAGGACCCCTGGGCTCCTGCAGTAGCCAGCACTTCCCTGAAACAGGAAACTCTATTTACACCGTCTTGGAGCCTGGTGCTCATCCATAAAAGGGAAAAGAGTACTTGAGGAAAAGGGCTGGGGATTGAGAAACTCTTTAAAAGTGAAAGCTTCTTATCTAGTTAATAGAGTTGTAGAGGGTTTTCATTTTTTCCTCCCACATTTTAATAATATTGAGCTCTTGGATTAGCTGGATAATGCCTCATATTCAAACAAAGAAAAAATTATTCCTCAGTGCATTTTTGAGGTTCTCTTCTACTTTCTTATATATATTTCCTTAGTTTTCAAATTTACATTTCCAATGCAGTGTCTATTTCAGTCTCCTAAAATATCCAATCCAAAAATCTAATATGCATTTTATCAAGCCTCTACCATGTACAAACACTGCTCTAGGTGCTAGGGATAAAGTATAAAAACTGGGAAGAAAAATTCTTGCCCTAAAGGAACATAAATACTACTGGGTAAGGGGAGAAATGGGGTGGGTGGGATATAATTTTCAGGGTATCCCAAAAGTCTGGGGCAGTTAGGTGGCATAGGAGATAAAGTGCAAGGCCTGGAGTTAGGAAGAACTGAATTCAAGTCAAGTCCTACCTGCTTACTAGCTGTGTGACCCTGGGCAAGTCACTTAACCTGTTTTGCCTCAGTTTCCTCATCTGTAAAATGAGGTGGAGAAAGAAATGGCAAACCACTCTAATATCTCTGCCAAGAAAACCCCAAAAGTGGTCACTAAGAGTCAGACATGACTTAAATGGCTGAATCACAACAATCCAAAAATCTTAAGATTTAGACTGCCTAAGACCTGTATTAAAGGTTAATATATACATAATCATTTGAGGAAGAAAAAATATGCATTAAGAACTCAGGGGATGAGAAAAGTCCTCTTGTAGGAATGGACACACAAACTCAGCCCTGAAGCAAGTTATGGATTCTAGGAGGTACAGATGAACTAAGGAATAAATTGCACACGTGCAAGACAACCTGTGCATAAGAACAGACCTAAGAGGTAGAGTGCCAAGACTGAGTGCGTAAGTCAATGAAAAACTTCACTGGTTCAGCGCTTTTCAGGTGGGATCTCTAGACATACATTTTACGTTTACGGGAAAGGAGAAATGCCAAGCTTTTGAAGTGTGGCATTTTCACATGTACAACCAAGCATTTATGATCCTTGGCTCCCAACCACACAATCTCACAGGTAAAGTAGCTGTCATGCAAAATCTAATTGATGATCTGGCAGGCACCCCCTACAATAAATGAGCCAGAGGAACTAAATGGTACCATGCACTTAAAGAATTAGAGACCTGGGTTCATTTAAACCACATAAACTCATTGTGCATTGCTGTGGAAGTCAAAGACATTTTCTTGACAGATAAATGTCAGAATTAAATCTGCCTGGGCAGCTCCTGATGGAATTTTTAAAAGAACCATCTCTGAAATATGCTTAGATTCTCTTTTATTTTGAGGAACATGGAACCTTGAATGACCAATAATAACAATCATGAAGCTAAAGTTTGCAAAGTATTTTATTTCCTCAACTAGAATGGAAAATGGAAGGAAAAGGTGCAATAATTTATATTGAAGGTGTAATGTTTGCATTTCTGCCACAGCAGAGTGATTGTTATGTGTTCCAACTGTAGGCTGATCTTCTTCCTAAAAGAGACGGTAAAGGGATTCAAAAGAATGTCCTGATATTGCAAATTGTTATGAATAATGAAGGGTTCTTCAAAGAAATAAAAAAAAGAAGTGAGGCTTCATGGGAGTGGGGAGAGGAGTTGAGGGAGTCAAAGAAGAGGGAGGGATCTGAGGTGAAAGAAGGGAGACGTAACCCTTACCAGGATGATTGTTACACAGAGGAGAATTGGAAAGAAAAGGACAGCTGTGCACTCAAGGCTTAGAAAGATAGCTCTCCAGTTTGGAACTATGCCCAAAGGGCTATAAAACTGTGCATACCTGGGGCAGCTAGGTGGCACAGTGGATAAAGCAGCAGCCCTGGATTCAGGAGTACCTGAGTTCAAATCTGGCCTCAGACATTTAACACTTACTAGCTATGTGACCCTGGGCAAGTCACTTAACCCCAATTGCCTCAGTAAAAAAAAATTAAAAATAAAAAAAGAATGTATTTTCTCAGTATCTTGTAAATCTAATCAAACTAAAAAGGATGAGGGAAGGAGAAGACTGCCTATGTGTATTTCCCAATACAGATAGCATAAAGAATAGCAACAATGAAAATATTACTAGTTATTGAGACAAATAGAAAGAAATCAGTAGTGGGTTTAAATATCTATATGCAGATGCCCAAAGTTTAAGAAACAAAAGGAAATAGAAGGCCCTCATATGGATCACTGAGATTTGGTGAGATAAAATCCAAGTCTGGAATATAGCTTTGGAGGGGCATTGCCTATTCAAAAACAACAACAATAACAAAACAAGGTAGGTTAAAGAGGATAGTGTAGTATTAGATATAAAAGGGCATATAATATGGGGAAATCTAGGAACCAGAGGAAGGAAACATGGTGGAGAGCATTTGAGTGATAAAGGACAATGGAGAAAGGAAGAGAAAAGATTTGGTTATCTGAGAATACTATGGACCACCTTAACAGAAAAAAGAAACATATAAGTTTGGGAAGCAAATCACAATCTTGGCACAGAGACATGATAGAAAACTGACAAGGGACTTCAAATATCCAAATATGGAGTTTTGTCTGTCTGTCTATCTCTCAAGACAGAGCTGCTAATAACTTTTTACTTCAATGATAATTTCATCATTCAAAAGGTTGAGGAACCAAGAGAGGGAAATTCTGCATCTAATCTTTACTAACATGTATAACCACTAAGTGTTACTATGGAATGTGAGGGTTTGGTGTTTTCCTCATTTTCCTCTCCCAACCAGAAAAGGTGAAGGTCTGAGACCCTCACAGACCAGATTAACTCCAGGTGGGCCAGCTGGGAGCTATGAATTTCTCATCTAGTTCCTCCTGCTTACTCATTCCCTTCCAGGGAAAGAACATGAGATGGCCATCAGCACCACCCTTTAGGCTTGCCATACCATGACAATTAGTTCATTCTCCAAGGGCAAATCTTTATTGGGGGGATGTCTTTCATTGCCCCCCCAAGGTTAGAACTGGAACCATTGTAACTTATATATTCTGTTAAATATAAGAAATTCCTCAGTGAGAAGTACACTCTGTTTGCCAGTAACAAATCACGATAGACAATGAAAATAAATTCATTTACCAAAAGAGAATTAGGCGTTCATACTACTCTAAGCAGTAGAGAATAGGAAAAAAAAAAAGCACATTCGGGTTTTTAATCACTTCTGTCTAAATTAACAGAGAAGAGGAAATAAGAGAAAGTGGAACTTTGAGAGCATGCTCTACCCATATTCTACCCTCTCCAAGATTCTTTGGCTGGTGGTATTCAGCAAACTTGTCCTTGCCTCCTGGTCTGGGATTATTGCTATGAGTAAAACTTCTGGCCTTCATACTGCGGTGCTTAACACCGTTCTGTTACCCTTCTGTCTCAGCTCCTTCTCAGCAGCCATCCCTTCTACTCTTGGTCTTATTCTTACTGCTCCTGCAAAGAAAGTGCAGGAATTCCCAAAATATTATTGTTCATTCTTCATTTTCCAAGAGGACCAATGATATTGCAGAGTGAGGTCTTGACTTGTGTGTGAATTAGATTTAAGTGAGTGCACAAAGTTGTCACTCTCACCCTCTCTTCCTGAGTCATCAAAATCTGGTGGCAAGACAAAAGTCAAGATGACTAGTGATGGCCCAGGATGCAGTGGAAGACCTTGGTGTCTTTAATAACTGATGAAGCAGTAAGTGCACTTGCTTCAGCCACCTTCATTGCCATTGGAATAAATTGTTCTCATCTGCTCATTTTTCCAGAGGAAGTCTTCATATGCTTGGGGGTAGATACCCCACTAGCTCATCAATGGGTCTGAGGCTTGTCATTTATCCTGGTTTAGCCTGGTTTACTGAGATGGTTTACTGGAGTGTGGCCTCTACATACTATAGCTTCATGAAGCCACAGGACTTCCCCACACCCTTTCTGTCCATTTCCCATTTTGTTACTCACATTTCATGGGCTCTAAGTCCCACCTTGCTCTTTTACCTCTCATAAAAATGTCTACATATTCTCTTAGCATAAAGGAAGAACTATATGTTTTATGATGTTCAACTTTTATTCAAAACACTTGCCCCATGAGTTCACTAGCACTAGCTTTACCCACAGGGGTCTTAGACAGGAAATGGCTGATGCAATAGAAATTATAGGAACACTGGGAATAAGTGACTATTTATTCCATAAGCTTCTGATAGAAAAGGGGAGGAAATTCAGGCATAGTCGGAAATTTACTTCAATTTGAGAAAACAGATTTTTTTGTTTTATTTTTAATTTTTCTTCCAATTACATGTAACGATATGTTTTGAGCTCCAATTTTTTTTCCTGCTCTCCCCTCCCCCCTCCAAGGCCAGCAAGCAATCTGATATAGGTTATACACTACAATCATGTTAAACATATCTCTACATTAGTCATGTTGTAAGAGAAGGATCAGAACAAAAAGGAACAAAAACACAAGAAAGAATAAACAAGAATAACAAAAAAACAATAATAAAAGTGAAAATAGTATGCTTCAATCTGCATTCAGATTCCAAAAGTCTTTTTCTGAATGTGGAGGGCATTTTCCACCATAAGTCTTTTGGCATTGTCTTGTATTGCTGAGAAGAGTTAAGTCTATCACAGTTGATCATCACACAATGTTGTTGATACTGTATACAGCGTTCTCTTCATTCTGCTCATTTCACTCAGCATCAATTCATATAAGTCTTTCCAGGTGTTTCTGAAATCCATCTGCTTATCTTTTCTTCCAGCACAATAGCATTGCATTCCATTCATATGCCACGACTTGTTTAGCCATTTTCCAATTAATGGGCATCCCCTCGATTTCCAATTCTTTGCTACCACGGAAAGAGCAGCTATAAATATTTTTGTACATATGAGTCCTTTTCCCTTTTTTATGATCTCTTTGGGATATTGACCGAGTAGTGATATTGTTGGGTCAAAAGGTATACACAGTTTTAAAGCCTTTTGGGCATGGTTCCAAATTGCTCTCCAGAATGGTTTGATCAGTTCACAGCTCCACAAGCAGTTCATTAGTGTTCCAATTTTCCCACATCTTCTCCAGCATTTATCATTTCCCATTTTTGTCATATTAGCCAATTGGATAGGTGTGAGTAGTTTTAATTTGCATTTCTCTAATGAGTAGTGACTGAGAACATTTTCTTAAATGGCTGTAGATAGCTGTAATTTCATCATCTGAAAACTGCCTGTTCATATCTTTTGACCATTTCCCTTTTGGAGAATGACTTGAGAAAACAGATTTTAAAGAATTCAGAGGAAGGATAAGAAGAATTCTGTGGACAAAAAAAATCTGTAGAAGGTTACCATAGGACACTGGAAAGATGATAAATACTATAATTCTAAAGACACAAAGGGAAATAATCCTAATGAGGAAGAAAAATTGGATTTATGTAAAAAGGATAATACAGAGACCCAGGAATGAGGTCACTCACCAACTAAGATTGTTATTAAGGAGGGCAGAAGAAAGAGGGGAAAAGGATTAGTTTAAAAAAACGATTTCCTTCTTCAATGGAGCAAATGACCTCCTTGATGTGGGTACTTTCTCCAAGGGTAAAGATCACCACCTAGACATACTTTTTTTTATCTTGGGAAGGTCTTCTCCATGACCTAGTCTAAATCCTCCATAGAGGATCAGCTCAATGTGCTGGAGGTCTTTCTCTAGGTCTTTTAACATTGAGTAAGTACCATTGCTACCCCACAGGTTCTCTCCCTCACTCTTGCTATGGCTAGTCTCCTTTGACAAATAGATATTTTTTCCCCTTTTCCTATCACACATTTCCAGGATGATGTCTTTTATGGTGCTTTTTTCCCTGCAGTTCATCATCTATAATGAACTTTTGACATAGTTTTTAAAGACAGTCTTCTTCTTCTTCTTCTTCTTCTTCTTCTTCTTCTTCTTCTTCTTCTTCTTCTTCTTTAGACAAGGAAGAGTAGAAAAGAAGAATTTGAAGATAAGTGGTCTTGGCCAAGAATTTTCCTAAAATTTTTGGAGTCCCAGTAACACAATGAATAAAATGGTTAATGGAGCCAGTAAAAATTTCAACAGAGAAAATTTCCATTTCTTCACCTAATCATGGAACACTGAATCTATTTCTCAACAAAAAATGACAAGGTGAAACCAGTCTGGTTAGGGCCAACTTACAGAATCACAGAACTTCAGTTAGAAGACTCTTGGGTGCCATTTAGATGAACCCATAAATGAACAATAATTCCTCTCTACTACATACCCGACAAATAATACATCGATCTTTGTTTAAAGAACTCAAGTGAAAGGAAACTCATTATCTGCCAAGGTAGTCAATTCCAAGTTTGATTAGCTCTAAATTTTCCCTTGCCTAACCTTTCCTTTTTGCAACTTCCATGTGTTGCTAGTAGTTCTGTACTCCTAGACTATGAAGAATAATCTATTGTTTCTTCCTTTTAGTGAAGCCTCCAAATACTTAAATACAATTATTAAGTCTTCACTGGAGTCCTTGTCTTCTTCGGTCTGGGTATCCCCATTTCCTTCAACTGATCTATATATGGTTCTTTACCATGTTAGTTACCCCACTAAGGAAATTTTTCAAATTATCAATGTCCTTCCTAAAAAAAAAACAAAACATGATACCCAAATCTAAACAAAAGTGTCAAATATATGATCTGACAAGGGTGAAATATAGTAGGATTATCACTGTCCTCATCCTAAACACCATGCCTCTCAGAGAAACTGGAGTTAGAAGACTTATTACTAATATAGACATTATTCTAAGCCATCCATGTTAAAGATTAGAAGACTAAAACCTGGTAGCTGCCCATATATAAGTAGGTAAGTAGTTAGTAGAAGAGCTGTGACTAGAAAACAGGTCCTGTTGAGTCAGGGGCTCCATGCCAGTACACTATGCTCACAACCCTTGGATTTGTTGTGATCAGCCTAGGATTCCCCTGGACAATATATTTATTCTAGCAATACCCTTACACCATACATATTAGGTCAGTCCATTCAACATTTAACAAACATTTATTAAATACCTATGCTAATCTCTGGGTAGAGATACAAAATTTAGATAAAATAGTATATCAGCTTCATGTAATTTCTAGTCTGGGAAAGGAATTAAAAAGAAACAGAAAACTCAATGTCATATAAGTGCATTAGAGAGCTGCCAAATTAAGTACTATGAGATCTTAGAGATTATTACCAAATGGGGATAAGGAAAAACTTCGTGAAGGAGGTAGCATTTTAGTTGAACTTTAAAGGAAGAATGGAAATTTCCAATGGCAAATGGGAGGAAGAAGATGTAATAGCTCATTTCTGAATTCAAGGAAAAAACACCTGACTTTTTATGAAGGGGATTTGAAAAGCAATAGTGGGATAGCAACCTCAGAACAAACACCTGGGTCCAAGTCACCTCTCTGACATATACTAGCCATGTATGTGATCTTGGGTAAGTAACTAAACCTTTCAGTGCTCTGATGCAAGTTCTCAAAGTGTGATCTGCAGACTCCTAAAGGTTCTTGAGACCCTTCCAGAGAATCTGTGAGGTCAAAACTATTTTCATAATAATACTAAGATATAAATTACCTTTTTCATCCTCATTTTCTCATGAGTGTTGTAAGGGGCTAAAATTCTAGCTATACTATCTAAAATCTAATGAGTGGTCTTCAATAAATTATAAGCTTTAGCAAGAGTATTTAGGTGTTTAAGTATTTATTAAAGAGCATTAGGATCAGAGAGAAAGGTAAAAATCTAACTATTTCTTTTTTTTTTCTTTTTTTTTTAAAGTGAGGCAATTGGGGTTAAGTGACTTACCCAGGGTCACACAGCTAGTAAGTGTTAAGTGTCTGAGGCCAGATTTGAACTCAGGTACTCCTGATTCCAGGGCCGGTGCTCTATCCACTGCGCCACCTAGCTGCCCCCAAAATCTAACTATTTCTAAGAGACCTGTAACGATTGGAATAACGCCACCTGCTGGATACTTACTGTAGAAGAGTTCTGCCCATGAAGGGAAGGTCTTTGAGGGCAAGACCAGGAGTCAGGAAGTGACGCGGACTAGTGGGAGGAGGAAGGAAGAGACTGGCGCTCAGTCTCGGTCTCTTTTCCTCTGGACTCTGGTGGAGAAGGGAGCTAGAAATGTGCTCTCCCTTTAATAGATAGAAATCTAGGCCTTTTTCTCTCTCTTTACCAAATTCTTATTCTCCTTAATAAATGCTTAAAAGTCTAACTCTTGCTAAAGCTTATAATTTATTGGCGACCACTCATTAGATATTTTAGACAGTTTAGCTAGAATTTTAACCCTTAACAGATGGCTGACCACGAAGAGGAAAGCTGAACCTCACTTCTGATCTTCCGGTTGGGTAAGAAATTTCCCCTACCCTTTAAACTGCTAAGTACTGGTGTACTGGCTGTGTTTTCCTTTAAATTTTTTCGAATGGACCTTTTAAACTCCCTAATTATCCTATTTTTTATTTTAGTCTGTTTAACCAGACAAATGGGAGATAAGATCATGTTAATGCTTTGTTTTTGTGGATTTTCTATTTTTCTTTTTATTTTTGTTAAAAGAGCCAGCAACTTACTCACACAAGGAAATATCTCTCCCTCTCCCAACCATGCTTTTTCAGAGAAACCTGTAGAGATTCCCGCAGCTTTTCCCAGTTCTAACACTAATTGTTGCTCTAATTTTGCATGCCTGGAGGCAATGACCCACCCTCTAGAAGCTTTTAATCCCCTAGCACCTGGAGGGCAAAGTGGGGGAAGAGGAATCCAGGCCTGAGTTCAAAATCAAGTCTGATTCAAATTGCTCTGGTCCCTCCCCTCCTCTACAGACCCCACCCTCTACTCCTCCCATGGCCAAGCCCATTGCTTCCCCTGCCTGGGAAGTCCAGAGAACTGATGCGCATGCTCAACTTTCTCTAACTACATTTGCAGCTTCAGGCTCAGCCCTTCCCCAGCCTGGCTGTGCTTCTGAGACAACCTTAGAAAGCCCTTTAAATTCCAGATATACTCGTTTTGTTCATAATTTTGCTAACCTGCTTTTGTCTTTAATTAGTAATCTTATAAAGCATTTGTATGGTGAAAAGCCCGACAGACAATATAGAGGGGTTAAAGAAGAAAAACTTAAGCTGAATAAGAATGACAATCATCACCATAGTTCAAGACTCTGCTTCTTTTGCCATGGAAGGGTACATATTTTACAGAAATGTAGAAGTAAGCAGCAAGGTATTGATATGAGTATTGGGGATTTTAGATATCGGAATCAAAAGTGTTCTGAATTCACTCAGAGTAATAGTATCAGTTCAGAGGTTACATAGGATTTCTGTGCTATTATATATACATTTTGAAATTAATGGTATGGGTTTATTTTCATAGAGATTTTCATGCTTTTGAGATTGTGTCTTATACTTAGTTTCTAAAACAAGGAGAATATTTGTAAAAGCTTTTTATAGTCATGTGATCAAGTTTATATTTTATAATACTCTTATTGATATTAAGTTCATATTCATTTAGATTTCCTTAGTTTGAATTTCACTGTCTTTTATTGTTCCATGTGTATTTTCTTCTATTCATTTGTCTATCTAATTTTGAAACATTGCAAGATGGTTTTGATTTTATTATACAATGTTAATTCTAGGAGTATTGTGCTCCCATATTCTGAGTTGTTTGTTTTTGTTTTTTTTTCCTCAACTGATTATTTGATCAAACTCTTTAAAGCATTTCCCTGGCAAATTGGTTGCCATGGCAAGTGTAAATTGATTCTAGAAGTATTATTTTTGATAAGCATATTCCCAAAAAAAAAAAAAAAGAGGGGAACATTTGTAAAAGTTTTCTTTTTTCAAAAAAAAAAGTTCTTTGAGATTCTGTTGTGCTTTAACTTGTATTTAAGTATGTTCTGATTTTTCACAAAAGTAATTGTATACTAAGTAAAAAAAAAGGGTATTATTTGAAATTGTTGCATAATTATATATTATATTCTGAGTCAAGATGTATTCACATTTTTTGCAATCATTTATTATCCTCAATTTTTAAATCCATATGAGACTTGGATTATGGGAACTTATCATTTAAGACACTAATTGCCTTTATTCTGAGTTATCAGATGCCAGTTGGCCAAGATGCCATCCAATCACAAGAGGAATACGCAAGAGTAGACACTGAACTGTCACATGAGGGGAGACATGCATGAAGTCAAGGTATGGCCGAGGGAACGGCTTTTGACTAATGTTGAGGTTGGATTCTCTTGGTTTAATATTTTATTTTATTTTTCCCCACAATATTGTACAGATGGCTGGAAGTATTCATCCCACCCATCTCACTTCTACACCTGGCTTCTATGCTCCCTCCTATATGCCTGATGCCATGGACATCTCAATCCCATGCATCTGATTAAGTCTGACTCAGTTTCCTCCAATATGTTCGGTGGCATGGACATATATTCCATCCACCTATTTTAAGCCTGGCATACTGCATGGACAGTACATATTGCTCAAGTGTGGGAATGCTCATATCCCATCATTTCTCTGTTCTTTTATGGTAACCCCCATAATTATCTCAGGTGTCATGATAAATAACAGTGTTGAATTTGGCCTTGACACCTGTTACCAATTATATTAGATTTTCTAATTTCTCATAATGGCATGAGGATAATTAGGCAGATGATGCAAAAAGTGATGAAATAAAGATAAAAATTATTTTTAAAAATTAATATTGCAGCAATTGTCTTCTCAATTACCCTCCATAAGGGGGGACTATAGTAATATTATAATTTTAAAGAATGTTTCAATTTTTGTTTTATTATATGTTTCATGTGTAACAACTAAGATTCTGAATTCCCTTAGACATGTTTTTGAGAACTTTCATTGTTTGATTTGATTATTGACAAAGCTATTTTAAAGTTGTGTTAAGCTCAATTTTGTAGGAAATTTTCCTGGCTGATTACCAGCATCCACACATCAACCCCTGAAAAGACTTCCATTCCACGACTACACCTAGAGGACATCTGAGAAAAGACTTTCAGAGACTTTAAATGAACAGTTTTGATTTGTTGTTTTTTTTCTCTTTCTGTTATAATATACACCATCTGTAACATGTATTCTCTGCAGAGGCCCTCCCTTTGCAAGACTAATGTCAAAGCGTCGGTTCATGAGGACAAAAAAAAAAAAAAATCGCTCCTCTGGACAAAACTTTCCTCTCTTCCTTTTCTATATTGTTGTTCACATATTATTAGTTAGCAATAGTTATTATATTCTTTTTACTGTTCCGTCAATGAAACATTTTGTTTCTTGAGGAACAACAGGGGGGACTGTAACGATTGGAATAACGCCACCTGCTGGATACTTACTGTAGAAGAGTTCTGCCCATGAAGGGAAGGTCTTTGAGGGCAAGACCAGGAGTCAGGAAGTGACGCGGACTAGTGGGAGGAGGAAGGAAGAGACTGGCGCTCAGTCTCAGTCTCTTTTCCTCTGGACTCTGGTGGAGAAGGGAGCTAGAAATGTGCTCTCCCTTTAATAGATAGAAATCTAGGCCTTTTTCTCTCTCTTTACCAAATTCTTATTCTCCTTAATAAATGCTTAAAAGTCTAACTCTTGCTAAAGCTTATAATTTATTGGCGACCACTCATTAGATATTTTAGACAGTTTAGCTAGAATTTTAACCCTTAACAGACCCTATCATCCGACCCACTATGACGAGGTCAGGAACCAAAAGAGAGAGAACCCCTTCCTACTTCGTGTCCTCCTCCCAGAAATGGGAGGCTCCTCAAGTTGATTGGCTGGTAGCCTTGATAAACAGTACCCACGAGCAAATGTCACTTCCTGAGACCAAGGACCTTGACCGTAAGGCTTGCCCTCAGAGGCCTTCTCCTCATGGCAGAGCTTTTCTACAGTAAGTCTCCAGCAGGTGGTATCATTCTGATCATTACAGTGTACAATGCAGTTCTCCAGAGGATAAACAATTTGTGAATTAAAGATTTAACTGTGAACATGGAGACTTAGTTAATATCTTGTCTGCAAAATTGTTCTTTTACCTTGCAAATGGACAAGTCTATAGACATGACTGGACTTGCTTCCAACACCAACTAATCATCGATCTTTTTTATGTGAATTGTTGGCACCAAAATAAATGGTACTAAAATATTCAAATTGTTGAATAACTTTTTTTGAATCATATGGTTTCTCTTGAAACAACTGTGTTGGATCCAGCTAGGTGACGCAGTGGATAAAGCACTGGCCCTGGATTCAGGAAGACCTGAGCTCAAATCTGGACTCAAACACTTGACACTTATGAGCTGTGTGACCCTGGACAAGTCACTTAACCCTAATTGCCCTGAAAAAAAAATTAATTTCATGGGCAGCTGGGTGGCACCATGGATTAAGCACTGGCCCTGGATTCAGGAGGACCTGAACTCAGGTCTGGTCTCAGACACTTGACACATACTAGCTGTGTGACTCTGGGCAAGTCACTTAGCCCTCATTGCCCCGCAAAAAAAAGAAAGAAAGAAAGAAAGAAAGAAAGAAAGAAAGAAAGAAAGAAAGAAAGAAAGAAAGAAAGAAAGAAAGAAAGAAAGAAAGAAAGAAAGAAAGAAAGAAAGAAAGAAAGAAAGAAAGAAAGAAAGAAAGAAAGAAAGAAAGAAAGAAAAGAAAAGAAAAGAAAAGAAAAGAAAAGAAAGAATCAAGGAATTAGCACCAACGTCCTAGTAGTAAGCAATTTTTTAAATTATTAATTTTATTAAGTCCTGACCCTTGAGTATACATCTTTTTTTTAATATTCGATTTGACAAAATGGGAAGTACACATAAAACATTTGTGCTGCATTCCAAAGTATGATGGATATCGAGGAAAAGCATTTATTCAGTTGTGTGAGATGTGAGCTAAACTAATTCCTTTTTTCATGGAACACTAAATTTACTTGAAGGACATATGACAAACTATAGTTATTCTAACTTGTCAGACATTATCTCAGAAATGAACAAGGTGGGTCTCTCACTTCAAAGGAAACAATTGACAGTATCTGTTGCCAATGATAATATTTGAGCTTTCACATGAAAATTAAAATTTTGGAAAACTTACATCTGCCACCATAAACTTGACAGTTTTCCAAGGCTTTTCTGATGAAATAGGTGGTGACATTAAAGAATGATACTGCATAATGAAATGTGTCAACCTTGGAAGGCCTGCGTAATTCAGTGAACTAACATTCTCCAAATGACCAATGTTACAAAATCATGTTTGGGTAAAAGATCCATTCAAAGAACATGATAGACCAATGGATTTTCATGTAATAGAGTATGAACAAAAAATTGATTGATATAGTTTCAGATTCTATATTGCAGCTAACTTTCAATAAACTACCACTTACTGAGTTTTAATGTAATATAAACGAATACCTACAATTCTCTGGAAAGGCCATTAAAATATTCCTCCCCTTGCTGACTACATATATGCATAAGGCTGGGTTTTCTTTATATGGGTAAACCAAAACAACACATTGAAACAGATTGAATACAGAAGCAGATATGAGAATCCAGCTATATTCTATTAAACCAGGCCTTAAATGGGTTTGCAAAAATGTCAAACAATGTTACTCTTTTCACTATTTTTTTGGTATTTGGAAAATATAGTTATTTCTACAAAATGTTACTTATATTAACATATAATTGATTTATTATTGTTATTTTAAATTAATTGTTTTAAAATCTTATTTTATTTTATTTTATTTTTAGTGAGGCAATGGGGGTTAAGTGACTTGCCCAGGGTCACACAGCTAGTAAGTGTCAAGTGTCTAAGGCTGGATTTGAACTCAGGTACTCCTGACTCCAGGGCCGGTGCTCTATCCACTGCACCACCTAGCTGCCCCTAATTTTATTATTTTTAACTTCTAAAATTAAAAATACTGATAGTTATAATCCATATTAACAAAGCTCTGTTGGGTCCTTAATCAACTTTAAGAGGATAAAGGGGTGGTAAGACCAAAAAAGTTTGAGAATTGCTATTCTAGGCAACTCTCAAAGACTGTAAGTTTCAGAGAAGTTATCAACATGTTCCTAAAGGAATTTATCTACCTATAATTTTTATATTAAAAAGTCTAGGGGGCAGCTAGGTGGCACAGTGGATAAAGCACTGGCCCTGGATTCAGGAGGACCTGAGTTCAAATCCGGCCTCAGACACTTGACACATACTAGCTGTGTGACCCTGGGCAAGTCACTTAACCCCCATTGCCCCACAAAAACAAACAAACAAACAAAAGTCTATAGCAGGGACATATGCCAATGTGTTCCACAGCCAACTAGATCTTCATCTTGTGTCCTGATTCTGAAATGTGTTGTAGCAGACTGACCCCAGATGATTCTCCAGTCTCCCACAACAGCATTCCTTTAAATGCAATACATGAAGGACCTGTGGTTTAATCAGTACTAAAAGGAATGTCTTTTGTGGGAATTCCCTCCACCAATGCATACCAAGTTTTCTAGGACATATAGAGATTAAATGGCTTTCCCAGGGTCAGACAACTAGTAAATGTCAGAGGCTAGATTTGATTCAGCACTCTATCCACACTTTTATACCTCGGTAATGGTCTTATCCCCATTTTGAAAATGAGGAAACAGAGAGACAAGATTCAGTGCCTTGCCCACACACACAATTAGACTAAAAATTTAATGTTCTTTCAAATATACCCTGCTTCCTTTTGACGATATTCCCTTATACTCCAGAATAAACAAATTACTTGAGCACATTTTATAAATACAGCAGTCTACAGTCAGAAAATCCCAGGTGTTTAAGAATATATCAATTATGCAGTTGGGACATATTTTTTGCAGAGAACCAATGCAAAAATTTGTTTTGCTTGACTATGTATATTTATTCCAAGAGTGTTGCTTTTCTTTTCTTTCCACTTTTGTTAAGTGGAAAAAAATAAAATTATATACCCATTGTAACATACTTACATGTAAGTGTATATATACATATATACATGTATGTATATATATACACATATGCACATACATAGTGAGAGATCTATTTATCTATCTCACCAATTCTGAGTAATCCTACTAAGAATACATATACAGGCTGGTAGAATTTCTCTGATATTCAATGGTAATACCTACAGATGGTATTTACTATTCACTCTGATTTCTCCCCCTTTCCTAGGGGAAGGGGCAAACTCTTCTAGCCTCTCTCAGGAGGATATTCCAAACATAGGGAACAATGACCAAAGATATGTGGGAGAATACAGTGTTCTCCCATAGAAAGGAGTCCAGTTTGGTGACAAAGATGGGCTTCTTGGATGGGGAATAATATGAGATTATATTGATAAGATAGAGAAAACATCAAATTGCCAATGATGATCCAAAAAATATAAGCAGTCAAATGGAGTTGTTAGGGCTATTAATTGGTTCAAGTATTCTTGAAAACAGTCTGGGATTATGTGAAAAAAAACTCACCTAATTTTCCACACTGTTTGTCCCAGGACTCCGATTACTGGACAAATCCTATAAAGGAAAAAGATAGGAAGGTCCTATACACACCAACAATTTTATAATGGAATTTTTTGTGCTATCAAAGTACTGGAAACAAAGTGGGTATCTATCCATTGGAGAACCGTTTAACAAACTGTAGTATATCATATATAAACTTTGAGGACCTTTATCTGTAGTCCTACTTAATAATAATAGCTAACATTTATTTAGCACCCACTACGTGGCAGGCACTGTGTAAAGTGATTTACAATTATTATCTCACTTGTTCCTCACAACAACACTGGGAGGTAGATGCTATATTTTACAGATGGGGAAACTGAGGCAATCAGAGGTAAAGTGACTTGTCCAGGGTCATACAGCTAGGAGATGTTAGAGTCTGGATCTGAACTCAGATCTTTCTGACTCAGGGCCTAGAACTTGATCCATTGCACAAAATAGCTACTCCATTTGAACCGATTAATCAGTTCCCAAGTAGGCTGATGGTTGCATCTTCCCCGAAGGGATCCCTCCTGAGGGATTGAAGCCATTTTTCTTTGCTGTTGACTCAAGCTTCCATTCCAGTGGATTCTCCCCAATATGAATCATCAATTGGTTAATGGATTTCTTATACCAATGATTAGCACTCCAATATCATTTAATCAATTACTACCAATTACAAAGGGATATTTTGACAAAATATAGTAAGAATAGAAGTACAAATATATTCAGTTGTGTCTGACTCTTCATGACCCCATTCGGGGTTTCTAGGCAGAGATACTGGAGTGGTTTTCCATTTCCTATTCCAGCTCATTTTACAAATTAGGAAACTGAGGCAAACTGGGTTAAGTGACTTGTCCAAGGTCACACAGATAGAAAGTATCTGGAGGCCAGATTTGAACTTACGAAGTCATCTTCCTGACTCCAGGCCCAGCACTCTACCCCCTGTACCATCTAACTGCCCCTACCAATATATCTCCACCTCCCAACCCCCAACTCCCTCAAATCAGGAGCACAATCTCCTCTATGCCTTAGTCCCTAGGGAGCATGAGTTCAAACTACCATTGCTACAAAGCATTCACTCCACTAAGTTCACTTCTGAATTCAGCTTATAGGATGGAAAAAGTTGCTCCTTTGATAAATTAATCCACTGCAGGGCTGGGTCCTGAAGGCTGGTCCTATGGACTGAACTCCTACCTTGGTTCAGTTACCAGCAAACTCTGGCATGGACTCTATTTCCTGGACCTCTACAGGTTCACTCTTCTACATTTTGGAAACTCCTCAGGTTGTAGCCATCTCCAATAATCCTTCACCTAAGAGAAGGAAAGAAGAGATGCCACAGAGACAGAGACCACATCAAGATCAAATGTTCACAGGTCATGTCCTAGGTGATAGCCCCTAAAGTCTTCTGACCCAGAGGTCAACCTTGGTTTGGGCCAGAGTCCTGTTTGACCAGTTACTGCCGTTTGTATGCCTCATTTCTCTCTTTGCCCAGAGTAAGTGAACAGGAACAGTCACACAATACCTAAGAATTCTCTGCTCTCTTCTTAGGGAACTGCATTGGAAAGAGCTCAGTGAGTATGCTCTGAGGACAGCGATCCAATGGGTGGATCCCCCATTATGACAGTATAAGAAAGCGATGAGGGGCAGCTAGATGGCGCAGTGGATAGAGCACCAGCCCTGGATTCAGGAGTACCTGAGTTCAAATCCGGCTTCAGACACTTAATACTTACTAGCTGTGTGACCCTGGGCAAGTCACTTAACCCCAATTGCCTCACTTTAAAAAAAAAAAAAGAAAGAAAGAAAGCAATGAGATGTTATTGCACAGTAAGAAGTAATGGGTCAGGGGCAGCTAGGTGGTGAAGTAGATAAAGTACTGGCCCTGGATTCAGGAGGACCTGAGTCCAAATCCAGCCTCAGACACTTGATACTTACTAGCTGTGTGACCCTGGGCAAGTCACTTAACCCCAATTGCCTCACTTTAAAAAAAAAAAAGAAAGAAAGAAAGCAATGAGATGTTATTGCACAGTAAGAAGTAATGGGTCAGGGGCAGCTAGGTGGTGAAGTAGATAAAGTACTGGCCCTGGATTCAGGAGGACCTGAGTTCAAATCCAGCCTCAGACACTTGATACTTACTAGCTGTGTGACCCTGGGCAAGTCACTTAACCCCAATTGCCTCACCAAAAAAAAAAACAAAAAACAAGAATAAGTAATGGATATGAGAAATTTAGGGAAATGAGAAAATGTTTGTAAACTGATAGAGTGAAATAAACTAAACCAAGCAAACAATATACATAATCACTACATTAATGCAAATAAATAGAACACTAAACAGAAGCCAAATTCTGAGTAACCTTAATGACCAAGCTTGGTTTCAAAGAAAAACATGATGAAACATGGCTTCCTCCCTTTAATGGAAAAGTAGGGGACTATGGGTACAGAGTGTTGCAAACATTGCCAGGTGCAGTTATTGTATTAGTTGTTTTTATTTAACTGTGCTCCTTTGTTACAAAGGAAGCTTCCATTTTGGGGGAGAAAAGAAGGGACAAGGATTGGGGGCATAAATGACTATAATGTAAAACCCAAAGCTACCCATAAGATTTTTTTAACAAAAAAAGACAATGGTGATGTCTCAATCCTTAGAATTCCAAGAAAACAGAGTTGATTCTGTTCACTCCAGGGTGTCAGGTTATTGAATAATTATATCAATAATTATTCATCTACACCCAGGTAGTGCCTTAGTACTTGAGTTTGCCCCTACAGACAACACTGATAATTGATAGAATAACAGCTCAGAATCTGAAGTTATTTCAGAGATCATCTGGTACAACCTAGGAACCCTCTCTATAATCTCCCTGACAAATGGTCATCCTCTCAGCCCCAGAAGTGGGGAATTTGCTATTTCTGGAGACAATTCTATTTTTTTTTTCTTTTGGTGAGGCAATTGGGGTTAAGTGACTTGCCCAGGGTCACACAGTCAGTAAATGTTAAGTGTCTGAGGTCGAGTTTGAACTCAGGTCCTTCTGACTCCAGGGTCGGTGCTCTATCCACTGGGCCAACCAGCTGCCCCGACAGTTCTATTTTTTAACAACTCCCACTGTTAGGAAGTTTTTTCTTTATGCCAAATTGGAATCGGCCTATAATGGTCCCTTAGGATTTAGGAAAGAGAGACAGACTCACACTCACAAGGAACTTAGTTATAATTTATTGGTGTTAAAACAAAGAACTCAGTGAGATCATATATTAGTCTGTGACACAGAGACCCAGGTCTCTTTTGTCCCAATCTAGGACATTTCACAGCACACATGAAGTCTGTCCAGGAACTAATCATCCTAGCCAGGGTTGCAGACTGACCTGAGTGGCTCCTGAACATTGGGGCTTTCAGGGTTTTATACTCAAGAGGACTAAATGAGCTGGCACCTTTTAAAAATATACCAATGTTGGGTAAGCAGACATCAGGCACCTTTGAATAAACCACCCCTAAGTAAATTGGTCAAGCACAAATACCTGGGTTGGTAAAATTCCTCTGACTCTCAGTGGTTAGACATATTCATCAGTCACTAGCTTTTTCATTAATATGTTTCTTCTACTTCCTCTAGAGGAAAGAAAGAGCCTAATGTGTCCAATCTGCCTTACTATCTTTATGCAGCTTATGTTTATTTTTCATATTTTTGATACCTAAATCCAAGAAATGCACATCTAACCCCTGTTTCACACAACTGCCCCTGATCTAAATTCTTGAAGATACTTAGGACCCGCCTGTATTTTCTCTTTTCCAGGTGAAACATCCTCAATTCTTTCAGCCAGCCTTCACATGCCATGGCTTTTATTAGCCATTCTCCTAGCCACCCTTCCCTGGATGTGTTCTAGCTCATCATGCTAGATAGGTTCACTTACCTTAGCAGTATACTTTCTCGGAATGTACACATAGGGGGCAGCTAGGTGGCGCAGTGGATAGAGCACTGGCCCTGGATTCAGGAGGATCTGAGTTCAAATCCGACCTCAGACACTTCACACTTACTAGCTGTGTGACCCTGGGCAAGTCACTTAACCCTCATTGCCCAACAAAACAAACAAACAAACAAAAAAGGAATGTACACATAGATCATGTAGTTGACACACATGTTTCCAGAGCTAGCTCAATGTTTGGGAGGCTCTGAGACAAAGGTTGGGAGATGAGGTGTTAGGCTGCCTAAAAAACTGAAGGTTTGAGGTGTTGTGCTCACCTCATTGTTGCATGCCTCTGATGCCAGGAAACTGAATCACTTCCATTTGAATTGTCTTAGGACAATTCTGAAGATCACCTGACAAGATAAGGTACTGGATACTGAGATTCTTTTTTTTAATAGTATTTTTTCATTACATGTAAGAATAGTTTTCCACATTAATTTTGAGTTCCAAACTCTTCTCCCACCCTCCCTTCCTTCCCCCCTCCTGAAGCCAACAAGCAATCTGATATAGGTTGTACATTACAATCATGTTAAACATATTTCTACATTAGCCATACTGTGAGAGAAGAATCAGAACCAAAGGAGAAAAACACAAGAAAGAAGAAACAACAACAAAAACAAAACAAAACAAAAAAACAAAAAACAAAAGTGAAAATAGTATGCTTCAATTTTCATTGACTCCATAATTCTTTTTTGGATGTGGAGAGCATTTTCCATCATGAGTCTTTTGGCATTGTCTTAGATCATTGTTTTGCTGAGAAGAGCTAAGTCTATCTTGGTTGATCATCACATAATGTTGTTGATACTGTGTACAATGTTCTCTTGGTTCTGACTGAGGTTCTTTCTTAAGCTGAACTGCCAACAATTCTAACTCTACTGCAGAGAGCACAATTCTGTTGGGTTAGCCATATTTTTTATTTTATTTTTGGTGAGGCAATTGGGATTAAGTGACTTGCCCAGGGTCACACAGCTAGTAAGTGTCAAGTGTCTGAGGTTGGATTTGAACTCAGGTCCTCCTGAATCCAGGACTGGTGCTTTATCCACTGCACCACCTAGCTGCCCTGTCATACATATATATATGTATATATTTAATGTCAAACATATGTTTGCTTTAAAGACTATTTTACAGAGAACTCACAAGAGGCAAGTACTTGCACAGAGGTCAGAAGAAATGATATAAGGACATTCTCAAAATCTTTCTGAAGAACTTTGAAATGGATTGTGTGACATGGGAGATGCCAGCACAGGACTGCCCAACATGGCATCCAAAAAGGTTCTGTTCTCTGTGAGCAAAGCAGAATTGCAGTATCTCCAAAGAAATATGAGATGCATAAATTTAGAGCTATCTTCACTCCAAACGTTCATATGAACTATTTGTGCCCAACCTGTGGTAGAGCATTCTGAGCTCCTATTGGTCTGAATAGCAACAGCCAGACACGTCGTTTCTTGATATAGTGGTCATTTTAGTCCACTTTGAGCACAAAGGACAAAAACCAATCAATGTAGCTCATCAATGTCCTTTGAAAATGTAACACTTAAAACTGAACAGTGATCTCTATATCTGATTTAGCAAGGACAGTGAACAGGCACTGATTTAGGAAAGTCGTCTTCTATTAATCTAGCCTTAGACCACATTAATTTTTCGCTGTCATCATGTACTATTGACTTATGTTTACTGTGGTCCACTAAAAATTTAATAAGACTTGGAATCTATACATTGAGATAAATCATTGTTAATGCTATCATAAGAGATATTACTGCATAATACAAAGATTTTCGTGCCAGCTGATACTCAAAGTGGTAGTTGTTCATTTGTACATTCAACAAGTATTTATTTAATATTATCTATGTGCAAGGGACCAGTCTGGATGTTCAAGGTATGCACACATATGAATCACAACATAGTTTAGGAATAGGAGATCACAAGTGGTATTTTTACATGTTATAGTCATCTAGCTTTAATTTTATGTTACTCTGTATTATGGCCTTTCAACTCCAGTAAAATAGGGCTTCTTCTGATTTTCATATATAACAATGCACCTCCTACCTCTGTGTCTTGATATGTCATTCCCTTGTGTCTGGAATGTCATCCCTCCTAATTTCCTCTTTGTGGAATCCCTTTTATTATTGTTTAGTCATTTTTCAGTTGTATCTAACTCATTTGGAGTTTTCTTGGCAAAGATACTGGAGTGGTTTGCCATTTCCTTCTCCAGCTCATTTTCCAGATGAGGAAATTGAGGACAACATGGTTAAGCGGTTTACCCAGGGTCACATAGCTAATAAAAGGCTGATGCATAATTTGAACTCAGGTCTTCCTGACTCCAGGCTGGGTGCTCTATCCACTATGCCACCTATCTATCCTGTAGAATCCATAGTATCCTTCAAAGAACATCCTGGGTGTCATACACTACATTAGATTTTCCCTGATTTTTACCCTTCCTGCCCAATCACTAGCACTTTTTCCCTCTAAAAGTTGCTTTGAATATATTGTGTGAAATTTGCTTATTTGTGTCCCTATTATGCCCCCTGAAGCAGAATGTGTAAGTTCCTTGAGGGCAGGGGCCTTTTTTGTATTTCTGTCTTCAGTACCTAGCACAATGCCTTATATATGGTAGGCATTTAATAAATGTTTGTTGAATTAAATTAAATAATTCATTAAATTTATGCAATTTAATTATCCTTAAATTCAACTGAATACAATGAGTCTTGCCATAAAAAACTTCCTCATTATTACATGGGTTTATTTATATTAGGCACAGATTATATCAAGGCCCCTTAAAAGTCTATTGCATGGTACAGAAGAGTTCCAGGGAACTCATGATAGAAGAGGATCTCCAAATCCAAGAAAAAAAAAGAAAGAAAGAACTGTGGAGTATAGATGCTGATTGAACCATATTATTTCTTTTGTTTTGGGTGCTGTTGGTTTTTTTTTTTCTTTCTATTTTGAGGTTTTGCATCACTGCTCTGATTCTTTCTCTTGTAACAGGATTAATGCAGAAATAGGATTAATGTTATTATGTGTATATATATGTGTGTGTGTGTGTATATATATATATCTATATGTATATGTATAGAGATATATAGATATAACCTATATCAGATTACCTGCTGTCTAGGGGAGGGGGGAGGGAGGGGTGGGAGGGAGAAAAATCTGAAATTGTAAAGCATGTATAAACAAAAGTTGAGAACTATCTTTACATGTAATGGAAAAAATAAAATACCTCATACATTTAAAAAAAAAAGTCTATTGCAGTTTCTAACCTTTCTCCCAGTAATGATTCCATTATAGAGGGGGGGAAATCTCTTCATAGATATCCTACTTTGAAAGGACAGAATTTTAGTGCTTGGGAGATACTAAGACAAAAACTAATACCTTGAATTCACATTTTATTGAAAATAACTTCATGAATTAGGAAAAAATTCTAATTCATTTAAAAAAGCAGATAGAGGATGCTGGGGCAAGATGAAAGATCATTTTACAAGACAGAAGTAAGCAAATAACCTACATTTGCTGTATTAATAATACTCTTTCCAGAGACATAGCATACATTTATCCACAAGTCACCACACCTCATCTTTTCAACAGGCTTACTCATTTCCTACATTTCAGATAAGGAACTCACATTTTCATCAACTTTCCAAATAAATTCATGGGAATATTCTGTCATCACATTTTTTCCTGTGTGTAAGAGAGAAAGAAAAGCCTTCTAATCCCTTTAAGGTTCAAAGAAGATGAAAGACAAAAATAGGATTATGCCAACCTAATTCACTGGGCTTTTCTGTTAGGTAACCCCCAGCTACTTTAAATAAATAAATGAATGAACAAATAGATAGGTAGGTAGGTGGGTGGGTAGGTAGGTAGGTAGGCAGGCATGCAGGCAAGAAGACAGGCCAGCAGGTAGGCAGATAGGCAGGTAGGTAGGTAGATGATAGACAGATAGACAGACAGACAGATAGATAGATAGATAGATAGATAGATAGATAGATAGATAGATAGATAGATAGATAGATAGATGGATGGATGGATGGATGGATGGATGGATGGATGGATGGATGGATGGATGGATGGATGGATGGATGGATGGATGGATGGATACATAGATGGATACATAGACGGATGGATAGATGGATGGATAGATAGATGGATAGATGGATATTAGATAGATGATAGAGAGAGATAGGTAGGTAAATGATAGATGGATATTAGAAAGATATTAGATGATAGATAGATAGATGATAGATGGATATTAGATTGATGATGACGATGATGAAGATCGATAGATAGATAAGATAGATAGATAGATAGATAGATAGATAGATAGATAGATAGATAGATAGATAGATAGATAGATAGATGATAGTTGGATAGATAGAAAATCAGTTCATCTATAAGATCATGGACCTAGAGTTAGAAGGGATCTCAGAGGTTTAACTCCTTCATTTTCTAGCTGAGAAAAGTGAAGCCTAGCAAACTTAAGTGATTTGCCCCAGGTCAGAGAGGTAAAAAGCATCAGAGGGAAATTTAAACCAAAGTCCTTTGATTCCAGACCAAGGGTTTTAATATGGGATCCGTGGACTTTTTGAAAAAAAAGATGAGGGGGGCGGGGAGAGAGAGAAATAGATAATTTACATTTTAAAATAGTTTCTTTTATAATCCTATATATTTTATCCTATGCATTTAAAACATTATACTGAGAAGGGGTCCATAAGATTTACAAGACTGCCAATGAGGTCCATTACACAAAAGAGGTTAAGGATCTCTTATCTGGAGACAATGTTCTTCCCCTGGGTGCCATTAGTCACAATATACTTTTTACAAACTAAAAAGCTCCTACCTTTCCAGATCCAAAGTTTTAAAAAAAATTTTTTTTTATATTTAGCTGGGCAATGAGGGTTAAGTGACTTGCCCAGGGTCACACAGCTAGTAAGTGTCAAGTGTCTGAGGCTGGATTTGAAACTCAGGTCTTACTGAATCCAAGACCAGTGCTCTATCTACTGTGCCACCTACCTGCACCCTCCAGATCCAAAGTTAAAGAAAGCACATATTTTAGAGCCTGTGTTGACAATTTACATTCTGGCCATAATTCAAAAACCTTCACTCTCACCTTGGTTGTAAGAGCACAAAACATCTCACACTATTTTGAGTCATTATCTTCTTGTACTTGGTTCAGGGCAGCCATGCCTGAGAATATGTTTAACTCTTGGTTGTTAATTGAAACAAGACAGCTATCGTAAAGGGTCCCGTGAGGTCCATGATCAGGAAAACAAGATTTCAGTGATTAACTTGATGCTTCTTGCGTATTTATTTTTGCCTGGGCATGTTTTGTAGAACCAATGTAAAACACTTCTCATGGGGTTGAGATGGAATTTCTTTACCTCTACATCAGGAAATTCACTTTGGTTGGAATGGAATATTTCAAAATAATCCCTTTTCTGAGAAGCCTGTGGATATGCTGTAACTATTCTCCGAACCACTATGACACCCTCTTTTTGACAAAGAACTTTCTAGTCATTCGAAGTATTTCATGCTTCCAGGAATTTGGCCAAATAGGTTAATAGTATGACCAACCCCATTTTACCAGAGGCAAAGAAAGGTGAACTGATGTGTTCAAGGACCAAGGGTAAATGAGATCTAGAATGAATCATCTGAACTTTGTGTTCTCTGGCTTAGCACAATGAAATTCATTTCTCATTAGCAAAGCAAGTGCATACTTAAGACAATTATGTCAGAAAATGGGGGTAGCGAAGGGTAAGTGGGTGAGATGCTTTTCAAAAGAGTATACATGATGGTTTCCGTTCTCTACTTTCTGGGGTCATGTCCTCAAAGTCACACTAATTTGGGACATCAGACGCTGTCCCCTAGGGTAAAGCATTTGGAGGTTGGACACAAACAACAATAGCATCTTCCTGTCCATCTCATACTTGTGCATGGTGGTGGCATTGGCAGATGTAACTGAGTTTATCCCTTAGTGTCCTTTTCTCCCTGCTCACCTCCCTCCTGGGCTGCTATGGTTCCTCCCCAACTCATCTCCACCCCTGACATGCTAATGCTTCTATGTGGCTATACTTGCAGCAAGTTAAAAAAAATTTAGGATTTTCCCAGAGTGAGGTTCTTCCCTAATCCCATCTCTATTTACCAGTATTATTTGTTTTTCTCTATATATCTGGAATCATAATATTTCCTACATAGTAAATATTTTGTCATGTTATTTTAAAAGTAATGTGCATTTTTATATTATTTTGAGACTTATAAAGCTCTTTTTTCAAAATCTCCCTGTAAGGTAGTTAGGGGACAGATGTATTATTGCCCTTGATATGATGAGGGTGAGGATAATGAAGTGATTTACTCAAGCTCATAAAACTCATGTGAGAGCTAAGATTTGAACCCAGATCTTACTGAGTCCTAGTCCAACACTCTTTTCACTACCCCAAGGCACCTGCTCTAAGGAAAAATAAAAGAGGCAGCAGAATATGGAAAGATTACTGGATTTGGAGTTGAAGATCTTGGGTTTGTTTATCAGAATAGAGAATAACTTGTGTGTGACATTGGTCAAGTCACTTTACTTCTCAGCTTCTACATCTATAAAATAGGGGCTTTGGATTAGATTATCTCTAATTTCCATTTGACCTCAAACTCCTGAATTAAAGTCCCAACTGTGACACTTATTAGTTATGAGAGTGTGTGTCACTGGACTTCTGAGAGTGTCAGTTTTCTGATGTTAAAAAATAAGAATAATGATACTTATAAACCCTATCTCTCAAGTTTGTCATGAAGATAGCTAGCACCCTCTAAATTAAGGTCTTTCCCCAGCCTCAGTTTCTCTGGGGCAATGCCCAGTCAATGCCAAATGGTTAGATAAGAATTGAGACAAAAGATGGCCCAATTTAACATAAATATCACCGCATCCCAGTCCATCACCAGTTGTCTTGACTTCTGTCTTGCCACTGGACTTTGATGACTCTGGAGGAGAGAGTGAGGCTATCAACTTTGTGCAACTCTGTCTCACTCAAATCCAATTTACCCACAAATCAAGACATCACCCTGTGACGTCACTGGTCCTCTTCGAGAAATAAGGACGAACAACAATAGTTGGCACTTTGTAAACCACAAGTCTTTATGAAGAGTAACTTGGTACAGTGGAAATCAAGCTAGATTTGTAGTCTGAGAACCCTAGTTTGAATTTTGGCTCTGCTACTTACTGCCCATGTGACCTTGGGCAAGTCACTTCACCTTGATGGATCAGTTCTTTCACTTGAAAAATGAAAGAGTTAAGTTAGGTGCAACTAGGTGCTACAGTGGGTAGAGAACTGGGCCAGGAGTCAAGAGGACCTGAGTTTCACTCCAACTTCCCACCCAACCTAGTTGTGTAATCCTAGCCAAGTCACATAACTTGTTTGCTTCAGTTTCCTAAATTGTAAACTAGGGATAGCCATAGCACCTACCTAGCAGGATTGTTTTCAAGATCAAATGAGATAGTAGTTGGAAAGAACTCAGCACAGCACTTTGCACATAACAGGTGGTCAATAAATGTGTGTTCCCTTTCCTTCTTCCCTTAGAAGGCCTTCTACAATCCCTGTAAGCTCTAAGTCTTTGATTTAGCTTTGATTAAAGATATATATAGTTGCCCCTCACCTCCAAAATCTAAAAAGGCAAACCTGTGGTAACTCTCCTTAACTTGTTCATTTAACACTCTTTCCTAAAGCCAGGCTTCATCTGTTGGTATTCTATTTATATTTTACCCTCCCCCCCCTCCAATGCTATTTGCTTCTGGGCACACCCTCTAGTAATAGTGAGAGTCAACTATCACTGCACATTTCCTTTCAGTAAGGAAACCCCCAGTGTTAGACAGTGATCAAATGATGTGCAATGGCAAGAATTCAAAGATTCCTTGATTGTCAGGAAGTCTTCTTCATTTGAAAGATTTTTTTAAACTTCCCTGGTAGCAGAAATAATCCTCCTGAAATAAGTTGTTCACTTTGGGCATGAAAATCAAGGGAAAATGTAAGAGGATATTTATTTAAGATACTACTGCTGATTTATCATTATAATTTATTTAGGAAATAAATGGCTTTAATGAGCCAGTCCTTTGTGAAAAATAAAGTAATATCTGTCTTGAGCAATGTGAGTTCTGCAAGGGTTTAGCTTTATGCAAATATTACCCTAATTAAAGAGAATTATTTAATAAATTATGTTGGATTGGATGCAGTTGGGAATTGGAGTAGTTCTATCTCTGAGCAGTGTTCTTCCTCTTACTAATTCTCTGCGGTTGTCTCGGCCAAAAACAACAAAAATACAAAACCTTAGACAGGAAAAAGCCAGCAAATTGAACATCAAGACCCTCTAAGATTAATCAGTCAATTGACAAACATTTATTAATCACCTACAACATGCCAGGCATTATGCTAGGCACTGAGAATACAAAGATAAATGGAACACACTGCACTCGAGAAGCTTATATTCTGTTGAAGGAGACAAAATATGCATATAGAAATATAAACAAAATTAAAACATACAAAATAAACACAAAGTAGTTAGGGAAGGCATTTGGCAAGGGAAACATCAAGAAAGACTCCAAGTAGAAGGTGGTTCTTGATCTGAGCCTTGAAGGAATTGAGGGATGGATTCCCTGAGACAGAACCAAGGAGAGAGTACATTACAGACAGAAGGGATGACCCTTGCAAAGGTTCAGAGGTGGGCGATGGAAAGTGAGGAACAGAAAGAAGAGCAGTCTGGCTTGTCCAAAGAGAGAGGGAAGGGGAGGCCTGCATGTATAATGAGGTGAGAAAATTAGGCTGAGACAGGGCTATGAAGAATTTTAGAAAAAGAACAGAGATGTTGACGTTTGATCTGAAGGGTAATAGGGAACTACTGGGAGTAGTTGAGGAGGAAGTGACATTTTCTTTAAGAAAATCACCTTGGGGGGCAGCTAGATGGCGCAGTGGTTAAAGCACTGGCCCTGGATTCAGGAGTACCTGAGTTCAAATCCGGCCTCAGATACTTAACATTTACTAGCTGTGTGACCCTGGGCAAGTCACTTAACCCCCATTGCCCCGCAAAAAAAAAAAAAAAATCACCTTGGAAGCTATGTGGAGTATGGATTGGAAAGGAAAGACAGCTGAGCCAGGGAGATCAACTAAATCTCTTGCAATGGTCTGGGTGTAAACCAATCCAAGGTAAAAGCTGTGTGAGTAGACAGGGACAGATGTGATGGATGTGCAGGTAGAAATTGCAAGCTTAGGTAACAGACTGGATACATGGAATGAGCAAGAATGAGGAGTTAAGATTGACTCCAAGGTTATAAACCTGGGAGACTGGGAAAAAATACTGATCTCCTGATGAAAAATAGAGATCAACTCTTATGGCTTATAACTTACAGTTTTTAAAATAGCATTTTATGATTTTACATATATACACATACACATACACATATTTGTGTCTAATGATAGCCATCTGGGTAGGGGTGGGGGAGAAAAAAAGGGTGGAAAGAAATTTACATGATAAGTATTTTATATTTAAAAGGAATAGCATGTTGTACATAATAGATTTGCAGTTTCATGTACAATCTTTTTTCCTATTCTACTATGTTATGGAAATGTTGGTTTTATTTCTTAAATACAGAATAAAATAAATAAAAATTTAAAAATAAAATAGCATTTTAGTATTTACATCTTTCTTTTCTTACCATTTTATATATTTTTCATTTGGGGAAATTAACAATGTGTGCTTCTTAATTTATAATGCTAAAAACTGAGAGAGAGAGAGAGAGAGAGAGAGAGAGAGAGAGAGAGAGAGAGGTTATAAGTATGCAGCAGGACATTGGAGATTGGTGGGTGGAGCAAAGAGAGTAGGACACTTAGCCAGCAAAACAGAGACTATGTGACCAGGAGTTAAGAATTAAAATGGTGATTCCTATTCTCTAACTAGTGCAGCTAGGTGGCACAGGTCAGAAAGACCTGAGTTCAAATCCAGTCTCAGACACTTATTAGCTGTGTGACCCTGAACAAGTCACTTAACCCAGTTTGCCTTAATTTCTCCACCTGTAAAATGAGCTGGAGAAGGAAATGGCAAACCACTCTGGTATCTTTACCAAGAAAATCCCAAACGGGGTCACAAAGAGTCAGACACAACTGAAATGACTAAACAATTCTGTAATTCTGTTTCCTTTCTGCCCCTCCCTGTCTCTTAAGGGAGAGATATGATTTTCCAGTCTATGTTATTTAGGGATCTCTTAATGGTAATGATAATAGCTAACATTTATATAGTGCTTACTAAATGCCAGGCACTGTGTTAAGCACTTAACAATTATTATCTCATTTGTTCCTCACAACAACCCTGGGAAGTAGGTGCTATTATTATCCTCATTTTACAGATGAGGAAACTGAGGCAAACAGAGGTTTAAGTGACTTGCCCAGAATTACAAAGGTAGTGTCCAAGACTGGGTTTGAACAGAAGTTTTCCTAACTCCTTTCCCAGTGTTCTATCTATTATACCTCCTAGGGGCAGGTACATGGAGCAGTGGTTAGAGCACTGGCCCTGAAATTGGGAGGATCTGAGTTAAAATCTTACCTACTTACTAACTATGTAATCCTGAGCAAGTCACTTAACCTCAGTTGCCTTAAAAATATAAGGGGCCATCTCTAGTTCTCCTGATACGTATTGCCACTGGACCTAGAGATATCTCTAAAGGAGAGAGTGAGGTTAATTGCTACACAGCTCTCTCTCAATTAAATCCAATTCACTGCAAGTCTTGACATCTCTTGATCTCATGGTCTTCTGGGAGAATGAAGGACAAACAACAACAATCTATTGTGCCTCCTAGTGGTCTATTTTGCCATCTGTTCAGGAAGAAACTAACATCTACTTGATCATTAGCTGAAGCACTGATTTGTGTGTATCCAGAAGGAATTAAATACAGCTGAGAGGCCAACTGTGGTGAACAACTTACACTGGGAGAGAGATCAATAGGTTTTATTATTGAAGGGAGACATTCTCTGACACAAAACGGGGGGTTCAGAGCAACAAGATATTTTATTGGTATATATCTTTAAAATTTCCCCCAAATAGAGAAGAACTTGTGAATATGGACTAATACGAAGATCCAACGAGCTTGAGTCAGTCCTGATAGAGAAATGGTTGTAAATGCACTTGAATAGCCTTCTGAGGTTGCCCCAAGCATATTCTATTTCCTTTGTTTTGTTTCTGGCAAGGTTGAAAGATAACTCATCACCCTGAGGGGAGGAGCTGAGGGCATTATCAAAAATCCTGCCTAGAAGGAGGGACTGGGGAAGAGTAAAGCTGCTCACTACTGGGTGGGACCAGAAAGAAAGAGTAACTAGGTCTACTCACCGACCTTTGATCTCTACCTCACTCACTACTAGAAGCATTCCATCACCCCAGCTAGATAGAAGCATGTGAAAACATGTTGGGATCCTTCAAGATAGGTTAATCTACCAGAGAGAGATAGTAACACTTGTCAGATATTGGTGCACAGTAACTAAACAGCATCTTGCCCATTTTAAAATGTAGTAAAAGGTATTGTCCTTTCTCTATTTCTACGTGTGCTGACATGTGTAAAACAATGACAAACGATGATAAAAATAATGGAATCTCAGCATTTGATGGGACCTCAAACATCATCTCAACCAACCGTACCCGAACACAAACTGCCCACACCTGAACACAAATCCTCTTCACATACTCACTGAATGGTAATCCTAGTCATCTTTTGAAAAGCTCTAGTAAGGGAGAGCTTGCTGCTTCAAAAGCAGCCCACTCCATGTCTAGAGAGCTCTCATTTGGGGGAAGGTTTTCCTTATTATCAACCCTAAAGTTTCCTCTCTCCAATTTATACCCATTGCTCATAATTCTGCCCTCTGAAGCCAAGCAGGAAGTCTAATCCACTTTCTCCATGATAGCCAGACTTTCATGTATTTAAAAATTATCATATCCCCCCCTAGTCTTCTCCAGTCTGAAAAATCCTACGTCCTTCAAGCAATCTTTTTTTGTTTGGTTGGGTTTTTTTGTGTTTTTTTGTTATGGTGGAGTTTTTTTGCCAGGCAATGAGGATTAAGTGACTTGCCCAGGGTCATACAGCTAGTAAATGTCAAGTGTCTGAGGCCAAATTTGAACTCAGATCCTCCTGAATCCATGGCCAGTGCTTTATCTACTGTTCCTCCTAGCTGTCCCCTTCAACCAATCTTCATGTGACATTGTCAACAGTACCATCACTATCATGAGAGAGGGCAAGGCTCTCCCATGAAGAAGCATCACCTAGGTTTATTTTTTATTCTCATTTTATACTCAGATTCAAAATTATTAAACTCAGCTTCAAAATCAGAGTATAAGAGTCATCCTAACATCAGCTAGCTCTGCTTTTAAAAGCTACCTAAAACACATTCAATGTCAGAAAAAGACTAGTGCCTTCATTAGGTTGGCTGGCTAAAATTGCTGCCATTTTGTCTCATGGCTCCACTGGCCTGTTCCAATGGGGATAATAATACAAGACCAAACAAATTGGACTGCTATTTTTCACTGAATTTATTGGTTGTTGTGGCATCAAACAGAAGCAGTCCTCAGCACCATCTTTTAGTACTATGGAATGTGCCCTGCACTACAAGCCAGGAGAGCTGGCAACAAGTTCCAACTTTACCACCAACTCATGGAATGATATTGGGTACATTAATCACTTCCCAGGGTCTCAATTTCCTCATCTATCAAATGAGGGGTGTGGACTACATAATCCCTAAAACCTATTCCCTTTCTGTGGTTCTCTTATAGGACTGGGTTAAAATTTTGAGAAGTTCAGGAGGCAATCAACCTAGTCAAAGGAAATTGTTTCAGGGCCTGTAAACAAGGTCATTTTCATTATTACCAAGTACTTGGAAGGCCGTGAGAATCTTCTCCCGTGAGAGGGTTCTATTAATGATAGTCCAGATTTTCTCAGCAGCAATGTGAATACTAAGCATAGGAAGCCACAGAAAAATTATTATTTGTAAGCAGGGTCAGAAACTTCTTCCTCTCCACACCCTACATATTTCTCTTTGTATGAGTGGCTTTCATTGACCAGTTCCCATTAACTTCAAAGGGCTTTCTCAGCTTTGACCAAATAGATGGCAAAGTCAATAAGAACCTAGCACAAAGAGGTCAAAGGATCACAGTGTTAAAAGTTGAAAGTATTTTAGAAATCAAGAGGAGGAAACTGAGGCTCAGAAAGATTAAAAAAAAACTTGCCCAGAGAACAAAGAAGTATTAAATTAGCAGAATCAGAATTCTAGCCCTGGTCATTGGATTTTGCACTTTTCACTGTACCTACATTGCCTTCTGACATGGTTTCTTTGGGGAACATATTTAATTTTCTTTTTTTTTTCCTGGTGACGCAATGAGGGTTAAGTGACTTGCCCAGGGTCACACAGCTAGTAAGTGTTAAGTGTCTGATGCCGGATTTGAACTCAGGTACTCCTGACTCCAGGGCCGGTGCTCTATCCACTGCACCACCTAGCTGCCCCTAAAATGTCATTTTAAAATGTAATACTGATAACACTTTTTGATAATATCCATGATCTCATCAATCTGGATAATCTCGCAGCTGGTACAGATCATCACTCATCAGCACATTCTTATCCTGTGTGTTCTTTTTCCCATAAATCGTCCTTGGCACTGTAGTAGATCTTCAAAGAATACAACCTGTGAGTGATTCAAAGGGAGTGTGGAGGTATTAATAGATTGCAGCATGTTACCAATGATAACATATATGCAAGAAATAGCATTTAAAAATCAACAAGAACAAGAATAATAAAGAAAATGAAGGTAAATGGTCATGCATCAAGTGTATGATCTGATGCCCTTTTTAGATCATTGCTGGAGTATCTATGGAAGAACTAACCTTTCACACCAAGATCTTAACCAGAAGAACCATGTATAAAATATTTGGGAGTCCACCTGCCAAGGCACACACAGGAATTGCATGAATACAATTCATTACATAAATAGATCTAAATAATCAGAGAGTGATTTATTAATTGATTGCTCATGAATGGGCCATGCCAATATGATAAAAATGACAAAACTATCTAAATTAATTTACTTATTTGGTGCCATACCAATTAAAGTACCAAACAATGATTTTATAGAGAAAGGAAAAAATTCACATGTAAGAATAAAAGAGAAAATAATCTCGAGATTAAGGGAAATTATGCAAAACAAGTGAGAAGGAAGAGTCTATATTATATTTTGTTTGTTTGGGTTTTTTTGTTTGTTTTTTTATTTTATTTTTTAAATTTAAAAAAATTTTTTTTAGTGAGGCAATTGGGGTTAAGTGACTTTCCCAGGGTCACACAGCTAGTAAGTGTTAAGTGGCTGAGGCCAGATTTGAACTCAGGTACTCCTGACTCCAGGGCTGGTGCTCTATCCACTGCGCCACCTAGCTGCCCCTATTTTATATTTTAAACTATACTACAAAGCATTAATCATCAAAAATATTTGGTACTGTTTAAAAATAGAATAATTTGAAACATAATATTCAGGAGTGAATGAACTTAAAGGCATAATATTTGACTAATTCAAAAATACCACATATCCCTTCCTACTTATATAAGAATTCAATATTCACTAACAACAGTAAAACTGCTGGGAAACCTAAAAAGCACTCTAGCAGAAATTAGGTCTAGTTGAACATCTCACACTTGTATGCTATAAATGTATATACAATCTAGATATAAAAGTGATACTATAAACAAATAGAGGAAGAATTATTTACCAGAGGACAGAGGATCAGAGAAGATAGAATAGACAATTTTGATTATATAAAGTTGAAAGGCTTTTTCACAAATAAAATCAATGCAGCTAAAATTAAGAGGGAAACAGTTATTGGAGTGGGGGTGCGGTGGGGAAAATCTCTTTAGTAAAACTCTGAAAGAGGTCATATATATATAAACACATATATAAATATATGTGTGCAGATGTGTGTATGTCTATGAACAAGAGCCATTGCTCAATTGATAAAACGGTCAAAAGATATGAACAAATAGTTCTCAAAGGAAGAAAAGCAAGCTACAAACAACTATATGAAAAATACTGCAATCACTTTTTTTTTTTTGCAGGGCAATGGGGGTTAAGTGACTTGTCCAGGGTCACATAGCTAGTATGAGTCAAGTGTCTGAAGCCAGATTTGAACTCAAGTTCTTCTGAATCCAGGGCTGGTGCTTTATCCACTGCACCACCTAGCTGCCCTGCAATCACTTTTTTTGTTTGTTTGTTTTGGTTTGGTTTTGGTTTTGGTTTTTTGGCAATTGGGGTTAAGTGACTTGCCCAGGGTCACACAGCTAGTAAGTGTCAAGGGTCTAAGGCCAGATTTGAATTCAGGTCCTCCTGAATCCAGGGCCGGTGCTCTATCCACTGTGCCACCTAGCTGCCCCCTGCAATCACTTTTAAAAATAGAAATATACATTTTTTAAAAAATGCTGAGGTTTCACATTATACCCATCAGATTGGTAAAAGTGACAAATAGGGAAAAGGCAATTATCAGATAAAACGTGGGAGGGCAGGCACACTATTGTATTGTTGGTGGTATTGTGAATTGGCTCAGCTATTCTAGAAAGTAATTTGGAATTTTACTCCAAAAGTCACTATACTGCATGCATATATCTTTTAACCCAGTGATTCCTGCAATAGGAGCAGCTAGGTGGTACTTTGGATAGAGTGTTGGGCCTGAGTCAGGAAGTCTTATCTTTCTGAATCTGAATCTGGCCTCAGATATGTTCTAGCTGTGTAACCCTGGCCCTTAGGTCACTTAACCCTGTTTTCCTCAATTTCCTCATCTGTAGAATGAGCTGGAGAAGCAAATAGCAAACTACTCCAGTGTCTTTGCCAAGAAAACCCCAAATGGGGTCATCAAGTTTTCTCAAAGAAATAAAAGGAATTAAAAAGGAGAGAGAGAACCCTTTGCCCTCAAGAAGCTTAAATTCTACAATATTGGTATACATAAGTAAATACAAGATGATTTGAGAAAAAACAAAGTACTAACAATTAAGGGAATTGACAGAGGTTTCTTGAGGTGACCCTTGAAAGAAGCTAAAGATGATAGAGGTAGAGGTGAGGGATCAGTCAGTCCAGGTATAGGAAACTTTCTGTGTGCAAAGACACAGACATATAGATTAATTTGGAGAATAGCAAATGGGCTACTTGGCTGAAATATAAAATGTAAAATATAAAATGTTTGGAAAGTAGGTTGAAGAAGGGAGCATTACAAGATTGTTGGTTGTCCTTCATTCTGGAAGAGTACCATGACTTAGGTGAGGTAATATCATGACTTGCAGTGAATTGGATTTAAATGAGGGAGGGCTGTGCAAGGTCACCAACCTTACTCTCTCCTCCAGAAACATCTGGGTCCAGTAGAGATGGCCCCCAGATGTTTAAGGCAATCAGGATTAAGTGACTTGCCCAGGGTCACACACCTACTCTGTGTCTGAGGTGAGATTTGAACTCATGTCCTCCCAACTTCAGGGCCAGTGCTCTATCCACTGTACCACCTAGCTACCCCATTAAAAGGTTAAATAACTTGCCAAAGTCACATTACAAGTATGTCAGTCAGTCAACTAGGATTTATTAATTATCTACTATGTGCCAGGCATTGTGCTAAGTGCAGAGGATACAAAGAAAGGCAAAAACCCACTTGCAAGTAGTTCACAGTCTAACAGTGGAGACTGCAAACAATCATGTAAAAATAAAATAAATTGAGGGTAATCTTAAAGGCAAGGTACCAAGATTGCTGAGAATTGGGAAAAGATTCTTGTAGAAGGTAGGACTTTAGCTGAGACTTGGGGGAAGCCAGAGGCAAAGATGAAGAGAAGAACATACCATGTACAGGGGGCAATCAGAAGAAATGGTCAGGGTTGAGAGGTGGAGTGTCATGTAAAAAGAATAGCAGAGGCCAGTGATTTTCCAGACTTCCATGCACAGTCTCTCTTTTTCTCTCTAGAGAGTCTAAGAGAAGTTGAGATGAGA